>NC_090441.1:34386184-35636184 GCF_031143425.1 Pleurodeles waltl | reverse complement strand
AAATGCTTGTGTTGACTCCCCGAGCTGCCGTATCCGCTGCATCAAGAGCCCAGCAAATAGAGGTGTTGGTAATGGTTTGCCCCTTGGTAATAATTGGTTGGCCCCTTTTCCTGTGTTCCTCTGGGAGGTATTGAAGGAGCTCTTCCGTTTTGTCCCATTGGGTTGTCATAGTGTGCCAAGAGGAGCTGAGAATTATCGATACACCAATCGTTGGCAGCCTGAGCTGCAACCCTCTTCCCTGCAGTGTCTACGCACTTGCTTTCTTTCTCGGGGGGGGGGGAGCGTATCCCCAGTACCTTGAGAATTGGCCCTCTTGTGTGCTGAAGTGGTGATGATGGAATCCAGTGGCACTTGGTCCAAATGAATATAGGATCTTATCCACTCTAGGAGTGATGATCATGGCCCTAACAGTGCCGTTAAAGATGTCTTCTGCATGCCTTATCATGACCTTTAACATGGGATGATACTGCATGTCTCTGTGTGTAGTAGCTAAGGTGTAAAAAAGGAAATCCTGTTCACGTAGTTCCTTGTGCAGCTGTACACTGTGGAAAGCTTCTGCTCTTGCAATAACCTCTTGGTAGGAGGTTGCGTCCCCAGGTGGGGAAGGATGAGCTGGGTACAGATCTGGATCATTTGGAGTATTGGGATCTATGTCATACATGGGTTGGGATCCCCTTGTGGCCCCCCCAACCCTCCAGCGTGAAATTGTTGTGACCCCTGAGGTGAAATGTCCAGGGGGTTAATGGCTGGTGCTAATAGCTGAGGTGAATGAGGGTGCAAGGGAGGCTGTGGTGAAAATGGGGGAGGGGGAGGTTGGAAGGAAGCAGAAAGCAGGGGGCATTGTCCTTGGATTTCTTCCTGGGAGGAAGAGGTACCTCCAGTGCCTTCTTGTATGCAAATTTCCTCTTGGGCGTAGCAATAATCTGACCAGTTCCCACTTGGATTTGGATTGTTCGCTGCTAAATGTCTAGCTTTTCCAAAATAGACTGAGTGAAGGGGTGAAGTCGAAGCAGATGGGTCTTTAGTGTCTTTCGGCTTTGAAGGTATCCGAATCGATGATTTCTGACGCACCAGGGTGGAGTAAGTCGACTGCTGAGATGGCACCGAAGGTCGAGTCAGTGCTGCCTCTTGGTCTGCTCTTGGTCTGAAGAGGTCGATGCTGAAGGCTTGGCCTTGGTATGGCTTTTCAGCACTGGGCCCGAGGGCGGGTCATCCAAAATAGTTTTCCTGATGCAACCATAACTGGGAAGCAGTGGTGGACCGGTGATGTCAGGTGGAACTGTCAGTGGCGAAGATTTTTTGGTCGGTTTGAGGGGAGGTATGGGGGCAGGAGTTGCAGTACTAATGCGTTGCACTGATGTAACTTCCTGCATCTCAAGGTCTACCTCTACGTCGGAGCCGGAGCTGTCTTTGAGAGAGAAGGCCACCTCTTGTTTAATGGTGGGCTGCTGTTGTGCGTACCCCTCTCCGAAGATGTTGGGAGTGTTGTCTACAGCCTTCAGAGACATTTTGAGGTGAGCCCTGTGGTCCTGGAGTTTTGTTCGTCCTGAAGGACATACAGGCCTCACAGTCAGCTTCTTTGTGGTCCGGGAAAAAGCACAAATTGCATTCTGAATAATGGTGTCCCCGCACTCACAAAGACCGGGAAATTGCCCTGAACAATGTGGGGGCACCTTGGCTAGTGCCAGGGTGCCCTCACACTTGGTAACTTTGCACCTAACCTTCCCTAAGGGAGGGTTAGACGTATAGGTGACTTATAAGTTACTTAACTGCAGTGTAAAATGGCTGTGAAATAACATGGACGTTATTTCACTCAGGCTGCAGTGGCATTCCTGTGTAAGAATTGTCTGAGCTCCCTATGGGTGGCAAAAGAAATGCTGCAGCCCATAGGGATCTCCTGGAACCCCAATACCCTGGGTACCTAGGTACCATATACTAGGGAATTATAAGGGTGTTCCAGTGTGCCAATCAGAATTGGTAGAAATGGTCACTAGCCTGCAGTGAAAAATTTTAAAGCGGAGAGAGCATAAACAGTGAGGTTCTGGTTAGCAGAGCCTTAGTGATGCAGTTAGGCACCACACAGGGAACACATATAGGCCACAAAGTATGAGCACTGGGGTCCTGGCTAGCAGGATCCCACAAACACAGGCAAAAACAAACTGACTCACAAGTAAAAATGGTGGTAACAAGACAGGCAAGATGGTACTTTCAATACCTATGTAGCTTCACAATGGACATGGAATTGTCCCCTCATGCCAACTCTGGTATTGGGGTGCCAATCCTATGCATCCCCGGGGCTCCAGCATGGACCCCGGGTACTGCCAAACTAGCTCTCTGTTTTTTTTATTTTTTTTATTTTTATTTTGTTAAAGGTAAAAACAGTACAAATATATATAGAGAATATTTTCAATTTTTTTCCTTTTTCACATTAAATATTTCTGTAATGGGTATATACACGAATGCAATCTAACGACAATTTTTAGCCCAGTAAGTGTGACATCATAAGCACATTCGTGGTGGTAGTCTTGCAGCAAAAGAGCGATAAATAGGGGTGTCTTATGGGTTAAGAGTGGTGGAAGATAAAGAGAAAATGGGGAGAAAGGGGGGGATTAGGAGGATTAGGGGAGGGAGAGGGGTTGCTGAGTGTGAGGACTATTGGGTGTATAGGGGAGGGGAGTTTATTGTCCCCGTGTCAGCCGTTATGCTCCGTCCGTCGTGGCTTCTCCCTCGAGGACGATCGGTTTTAAGGTTTGAGCCCCCTTTTTTTTTATATAGGATGACATGAGGGTAAGGGTTCCTGCCTCTGTTGGGGATTGGTGCTGAGAAGAGATTGCATAGGAGAGGGGGTGGTGAGGCCATCCGTAGCGGATTGTTCATTATTACAAAGTCTTGTTTTAAGTTGTACATTCTTCTTGCGTATTTTGGTATCCTGGAATAGGTTATATCGGGGGACCGGGAGAAGATGTTTGCTTGTTCAATCCTGAGTCTAATGTAGTTATCTAAGTGGGACAACTGGGAAGTGAAAAAAGAGAGGAGAGAGAGTGGGGTGAACAATTATATAGGAGAGGGGAAGAACAGAGGAGGGAGGTGTGAGGAAGTAAACGATATGGGTTATAAGTGGGATAATTATTTCTCTCAAACCTTTGGTCATTGGCCCTCCGCCAGCTGTTTTATGACTTTGTCAAAAATGGATGCCAGACTTCCTCAAATTGTTCTGTTTGGTCCTATAAGTTATAGATCACTCGTTCATGGGTGGCTGTTTGATACATGGCAGTCATCCATTCTGTCGGCGTGGGGGCAGTGGTAGCCCTCCAGTGCCGGAGTACACATATTTTGGCCGTGGCAAATGCAGTGTGTAGTAACCTTTTTTGGGCACGTGTTAGGGAGGGGAATAGGCGTATGTCATGTAGGAGAATAAGTGATGGAGGAGTCGGGTTTGGGATCTCGATAATATCCCGCAGGGTATGACGTACTGCATCCCATAAGGGCTGAATCATCAGACAGTGACATAGGATGTGGAGTAAGTCGCAATGGGGTTCTATACATCTCCAGCACTTTGCATGTGTTAGCAATCCAGCCCTAAAAAGTTTGACAGGGGTCCAGTACCAATCTTGTAGAACTTTAAATAGGCAGAATTTTAGTCGGGCTTCGCGTATTCCCCTATCGAGGGCTTCTAGTATGTCTGACCATTCTTCTTCTGTGTAGGTTAACCCAAGTCTATCCTGCCATTTTAACCGTAGACGTTCAAGGAGGGGTTGCGAGTAGAGATGATTTGTTAGTTCGGCGTAAAGGCCCGCCATGACGCCTTTGTGTCGGCCCCATTTCTGAAGGTAAGTAACAATGGGTGAGGTTTTACACGTCCATGGGGGAGCCCCTAGTGAGCTGAGCATACAATGTTTGAGCTGCAGGTATCTCCATTCTTGATTACTATGGATGCCGAACTCTTCCTGGAGAGAGGCGAAAGTTCGTAAGTTATTTCCGTCTATTATATGGGATATGTTATGGATTCCTGCCTCAGTCCATTGGGGCCACGAGAGGGGTCTCCCTCCTATTTTTATGTTTTTATTCCCCGCTATAGGGGCCTGGGCGTGTAGAGAGGGATGTATGTCCAGCAGGCGATGGGCTCTGCGCCATGCTGTGTCGGTTGCTTTGAGGATGGGGTTAGGCGGGGAGGGATGGTCGGTGTATACCCCTCCCATCGTGTGCTGCCCTCTTAGGAGTCTCTCTGTGACCACCCATTATGGTGGATCCGGCGTATCTGGGAGAGTGTATGCTAACTGTGAGAGTTGTAAAGCTAATGAGTATTGTTCTATTGAGGGTAGGCCTAAACCTCCATAGGGACGTCGGGCTAGGATAGTTGCCGGCTTCAGTCTCGGGCAGAGGGAGCCCCACGCAAAGGCCCTCATAGATGCGTCAATCGAACGAAGTGTC
The DNA here is from genome assembly GCF_031143425.1 of Pleurodeles waltl. Classification (NCBI taxonomy): domain Eukaryota; kingdom Metazoa; phylum Chordata; class Amphibia; order Caudata; family Salamandridae; genus Pleurodeles; species Pleurodeles waltl. The sequence continues at coordinate 35,631,753 of NC_090441.1, read as the reverse complement.
GGGAGGGGTACCTGTAGGGGTTAGTAGGATGTCGTCTGCGTAGAGATAGATTTTAGATAAGCCCCCGGTTATTTGGATACTTTTTATCTGTTGGGAGTTCCGTATAGTAGCTGCCAAGGGTTCCATGGCTAGTAGGAATAGGAGTGGTGACAGGGGGCAGCCCTGACGAGTGCCTCTTCCAATGGGGAAGGGGTCTGATAAGAAACCTCCACAATTAACCTGTGCTGAAGGGTGGTCATATAATAAGCGGACTTTGGAGATGAATTGTTCTCCTAGGCCAAAGTGTTTCATGGTGGCGAATAGATAGGGCCATTCGATGCGGTCGAATGCTTTCTCTGATTCTAGGGATAATGCAAGGGCTTCGTTGGGCATATTTAGAGCTTCCAGTAGTGTATGATAGAGAGTGCGCATGTGGTTTCTGGAGGAGCGGCCGGGTACAAACCCCACTTGGGTGTTATGGATCAAAGATGGTATCACTTTACGCAGGGGTGCTGCTAGAGTGCTAGCTAGGAGTTTGACGTCTCCATTCAAGAGGGAGATGGGGTGATAGCTGCCACAGAGAAGGGGGTCTTTTCCTGGTTTAGGTAGAACGACAATTGTGGCCCTGTTGGATAAGGCTCCTAGGGAGCCTTCCTGGCATGCTTCGGTTAGTGCTCCATGGACTGCGTTGATTGCCTCTTCTCCGGCCCACTTATAGAATTCCGCAGGGAATCCATCCTCTCCTGGAGATTTATGATAGGGGAGGTTTGTTACAACTTGTGTTATCTCCTCTCTGCTTATATCACCGTCTAAGAGGGTTCTGCCTGCCTCCGACAAGCGGGGTAGATTGGCCGTCCTAAGAAATGTCTCTATCTGTGTCTGATCGGACGACGTTTCCGGCGTGTAAAGGTGCCGGTAGTATTTAGCAAATTCGTTCACGATATCTTGTGGGCGAGTTAACACTGCCCCGATGGAGATGTTATGGCCGAAATGGCGGAAGCTGCCTCTCTTTGTCGGAGCTGGGCCGCTAGGAGGCGTCCTGCTTTCTATCCTTGTTCGTAATGACGGTCTCGCAGTTTTTGTAGTGCGAATTCTGCCTGGGACGTGAAGAGTTCATTGTGTGCTATTCTGGCTTGTTCTAAGGAGCGGCGTAGTCTAGGGGATGGTTGGGTATTGTACTGTTTAGTGAGATTCTGGATTGTGGTCTCCAGGATGGTTTGACGGGCAATTCTGTCTTTGTTGGTCAATGCTGCGTCTCACATCATATTGCCTCTCAGTGTCGCCTTTGCAGCTGCCCATAAGATCCTTTTGGAGGTCACTGTGTCTTTGTTCTCTGTCATATATGTAGATATGTGTGCTCTTAATTGTTCCTTCCCTTGGGGGGAGCGATATCTGCGCACGGCCAGGCGCCACGGTTTTCGGCCCGGAGGGGACAAGCCTATCTGAATCAGAGTCAGTACTGGGGAGTGGTCTGAAAGGCCACTGTCTAAAATACTGGAATCCAGCACTCCGGGGATTACAGTGTGTGACACCAGAAAATAGTCCAGGCGTGATTGGGTGCCGTGGACAGCCGATAAAAAAGTGTATTCCTTGTCTTTCGGGTGTTGTATTCTCCAACAGTCCACTAAGCCGACGTCCGTCGTTATGTCTGTCAGGAGAGCTCTATCATGGTTGTTGCCTATATCAATGGGACCTGTCCTGTCCAGTATTGCGTCTTGGGCTAGGTTCCAGTCTCCCCCGATTATATACCGGGCTGTCCCGATTTCTGTCAAGATGCGATTTAGTTGTAGGAAGAATGTGCGTTTTGAACCGGTTAGTGCATAGACGGAGCCCACGCATAAGAAAGTGTTCCCTATTTTTAGTTTAACGAATGTGTATCTTCCTTCTGTATCGCTCCATGTTTTAATGATTGTAATCGGGAGAGATTTTCATATTAATATCGCCACCCGCACTTGTGAGGTGTACTGCTCCTAGGTTCTTGGTTCGCCTGGCAGCAGCTATGAATGACCCTCCCTACCCAATCCTGTTTAAGCTTGTCGGATTCTAAAGTATCAAGGTGGGTCTCCTGTATTAGGGCAATGTCTGCTTTTTTGGATTGAAGGTAAGATAATATTTTTTTCTGTTTAACATAGCTCGTCATGCCATGTACATTCCATGAGAAGATACGTAGTGGCCGTATCCCTTGGAGATTTCTTCTCGACATCTTTGAACAGGTGTACCGGGTCACGCTTGTTTCAGTGTCAACCTTAGCCAGGGAGGGGGGGGAAGTGTCACCTAACTCTTTTGTTCAAATAAGAGTTGTGTTTGTTATGATACAATGGGTTATGGGAGGGGGGGGTGCAGCTGGCGGGGTCGGTAATGCACTCTATGGAAGAGAAAATGAGAGAAAAGGTAGAGGTTGGAGAGGGGGGGAAGAGGTGAAATATGTAGGAGAGGAGGGAAATAGAAAGAAAGGGAAGAGAGAAGAAATTAAAAGAGAAAAGAAAGGGAGGAAAGGCTGGAGGACCTGCCTCCTTAGCTAGTTCTGTAGATGGCGGGTCCGGTTCCTCTCGGGGCTCACGCGTCGACGGGATGGTCCCTATTGGGGGGGAGCGCCGGGAGGGGAAGGGCAGTTGACAGTCGGTTATCCGCATGTTAATGACAATGAGGTGCGTAGAGATCTTAGCTGTGTATTGAGGGTCAGGGGGCAAGTCTAACGGATGTTGCCGTTGGGTTGTGATGGTTGTCATGTTATGTTTGATTGTTTATATGACTAGGATATGTGGTTTTGGGGGTAGGGAGGGTGGAAGGGTAGTGAGTTATCTTGTGGCTAGGTAGTATTGCCGTGGGTTACGGTTATCTGTTTGTGAGAGGTGGCAGCCGGCTGGAGTGGAGGAGGAAGGGATGGACGGGAAAAGTTTGTACAGGGTGGGGCTTGGTGCATATTACATGATTTCTGGTGTTTCTGGAAATAGGGGGAGGTGAGGGTGTACATGAATGGTGTAATGGGGGGGAGGGGTCCTGCGGTGGTATTGTCAGACGAGGATAGGGTTTACAGAGAGGAGAGGGTATTCAATTAGGAAGATTGGGGCGGGGAGGGAGTTGGAGCAGCAAGGGGGGGGGCGGGCGGAATTATATAGCGTTAGTATCTTTGTGGATAGAGGTGCAGAGAGTTTCAGGTACACAGTATACCCCGGGTCCCTCTCCCTCGCCCCAACATCACATTTTTATCTGCTTCAACATTTTTATAACCTATTGATTCTTATTAACATTACACATCCTTGTGGCTGTTATTACTTTGTTATGTTATGAGCTGTGGATCTGGGTGTCGGTCTATGTGTCGTGCGGTGGGCAGTGAATGCAGCATAGTTCTGTGGCGTACGAGAGCATTGTGTGGCCTGCCTCCTTGCTGATGTCCTATCAGGTATTATTACTTAATAATACTGTTATGGGGTGTATGATAAACGGGTGCCGACCGTTTAGTAGTGGGGTGCTTATTGCCCTTATAGTCGTTCTTTCTAGAAGGAGGTCGCAGGCGTTCGTGGTGAATGATCTGTGAGCGGTTGAGTACATCCCGGATGGAGGGGTATGTACCTTATATGTGTTGCGATACCTTGATGCATAGGGTCCCGTGTAGTTGTACTATGCTATTTTGCGTCTTTTGTTGTGTGGGTTTAGTGTGTGGTGCTAACAGGTCTATTGATATTCAATGGGTCGTATTATGTTACATGTGTTTCGAGGGATAAGTTAGAATATCCTTTTATATCCCAGTCGCGGTCCTGTAGGTCCTGGTCTAGGCTCTTATGGAGTCCGGAAGAAGGGGAGGGAGTCTAGTCCTTACTTAGGTATGTGTGTTCTGTCATACACCCAGGGCGAGTAACAGTTTTTACCCATTGTAATACCTTATACCGGGCTACAGTGTATGTGTGCTTTTGGAATGTCAAGTGTAGACGCCTATATTAACGATCATAAGCAATTATAAACAATTATAAAGAAGGCACTCATTTGTATGAACTAATTGGGTATTCATCCGTCTCCAAGTTCAAGAGCTTCTACGATTGTCTTGGTTTAGGCAAATGTCTTTTTTGTGTGTGGAATCATGTCTTCTTCTCAGGGGGGCATAGTCGCTGGTTTCAATGGAGAGCGAGATTTGTCCCTTTCCGACAGCTGTGTGTGAGTTACCACTGCGTGCAATACTTGGCCCCTGTCATCATGAGATCTGACCATTCTCTCTATGTCTCTGCCTCTTTGTCCGATTCCAGTGTCACATTGGGCTGTGTCCGTCTTTTCCTGTCCTGGGGGTAGGTTTCCTTCATTGTCGCCTCCGTTGTCATGTGAGCCGCTTGTGCTGGTAGAGTCCATTGATTGGTGTTGGAAGGAGTCTAGGAATAGTTGCAGTTCTTCGGGGTTGTAGAAATCCTTAGACACTCCGTTTTTAGTGACCCACATTCTTGCGGGATCGAAGAGGCCGTATTTTATCTCCAATTGGAGCAGTCGGGGTCGTAGAGCTAGGAAGGCCTTTCTACGGTCATTTGTTTCCTTAGAGTAGTCGGCGGTTATGCGGATGTCATACTGATCTAGTTGGAAGGGTCCATGTTTGCGTGCCGCTTGAAGTATTTGACGAGTCTGGTTGTGCCGTAGTAAGCACGCAATGATTGGTCGAGGTCTTGAGGAGTTGCCGGGGCGCTTTGGTCCTACTCGGTGCGCCCGTTGGAATTCTATCGGTGGGTCAAAGTCCAATGAGGTCAGTTTTGGAAGGATAGATCTCAGGAAGGATTGCACGTCCACGTCTTCATTTTCCGGTATCCCATGTAGACGTATGTTATCTCTCCGGCTCCTATCTTCCATGTCCGTTAGCTTACTCCTCAGATAGAGGAGGTCTTGGTCTCGGTCCCGAGACATGGTGGTCTGTGCCTCTACCAATTCCATGCGTTGTTCCAGTCCAGTCACTCTGGATTGGAAGCCTGCAATTTCAGCTCGCATGGATTTAGTCTCTAGCGTTAGTGAAGTTATAGAGGCGTCCATCCCCTCTATGCGGCGACTGACAGTGGTGATTTCCTGTAATATCCTATCCATTGTTGTGGAGTGGCTCTTTTCTGCCATTGTGGTGGATTCAGTTGGAGGTGATGATGTTTGGGGGTTGGTTGTGGTAGAGGCTGAGCGTTTGTGTTGGAGTGCTTCCGAGAATAATAACTGTCGTGCGGGTTTACTGACGGATTTTTGATTCAGTTTGTTACCGGGCATCGCCTCGATAGTCCACCCGAGTCTTTTGCTTAGTGTACTGTTCTCCCTCCTCTAAGTCCAGTTGGGGCATGGGCTTTTCTTTGGCCGTTGAATCTTACTTCTATTCTATCCCTTCCTTTTTTTTCCCCCTTTTTTCCCCCCGTCTCCTTGCCCTCCTCTGAGCGTTTTCTTTTATTCGTGGTTCTTCGTTTTCTTCCGTTGCCTTTTCCCCCTTTAACTGCTATGCCAAAGTTCAGCGACCTGACTTTGTTTTCGGTTACATCCTTGTCGGTTCCGCTATGGTAGAACTGGTGTGGGGATTGTCACAGTGTGACCTCCTCTGAGCCCTTCGCCTGTCATCTGGGCTGGTCAGGGTTGCACGTGGCTGCGTTCCTGTGGGGAGAGGGTTGAATGCGGTATATGTGCTTGTCGTCGCCTCTCTGCTCCTCGTCTGTCTCTCTGCCCCTTTTTTTCTCCACTTTACAGATGTTCCGATCTTATGGAGAGCGGGGGGGGGGAAGGGTGACGATGGATGTGGGAGTGAGATCGTACCTCCGTCTCCGTTGGTTTGCGCTTTTTCGGTCTTCCCGGCTCTTCTGCAGGACTGTCGTGTAGAATGCGGGTCTTTGACGCCTTGGCGGATCTCCTCGTGAGATCTAAGTATCTCGTGTAGACTACTCCTCACGGTCCCGTGGCTCGTCAGTCTGTTCCACGGCCGCACCATGTGCGGCTCTCCTTTTACACGGCTGTGCCCCTCCAGCCAGGCCCTCTGTGTCGGGAAGGAAGGGACTTGGGCAGGTCGCGAGATCTTGGCCCCCCGGTCGCCCTCACGGTGTCTCCAGGCTTCGGACCGGGGCACAACGGTTGTCGGAGCGGGTGTCGCCGTGCACAGTCAGTTTTCTTGCCATCTCAGCGCCCCCGCCGCCCCTGTGTTCGCCGCGACGCGGAGCTCTCGTATTAGGCGGCCATCTTTCTTCGTGGCCCGGCCACGCCCCCTCTCTCTGGGGTTTTCACTGCAGCTACCGCTGCTGCCAACCCACAGACAGGCTTGTGCCCTCCTGGGGTCTGGGCAGCCCAGTCCCAGAAAGGCAGAACAAGGGATTGCCTTTGAAAATAGGTGTTAAGGACTGGGGAGGAGTAGCCTCCCCCAGCCTCTGGAAATGCATTGAAGGGCACAGATGGTGCCCTCATTGCATAAGCCAGTCTACACCGGTTCAGGGATCCCCCAGCCCCTGCTCTAGTGCGAAACTGGACAAAGAAAAGGGGAGTGACCACTCCCCTGTCCATCACCACCCCAAGGGTGGTGCCCAGAGCTCCTTCAGTGTGTCCCAGACCTCTGCCATCTTGAATGCAGAGGTGTGAGGGCACAGTGGAGGCCTCTGAGTGGCCAGTGCCAGCAGATGACGTCAGGGACCCTTCCTGATAGGTGCTGACCTGGTTAGGTTGTCAATCATCCTCTGAGGGCTATTTAGGGTCTCTCCTGTGGGTTTCTCTTCAGATAACGAATGCAAGAGCTCACCAGAGTTTCTCTGCATCTCTCTCTTCAACTTCTACCAAGGACCGACAGCTGACTGCTCCAGGATGCCTGCAAAACCACAACAAAGTAGCAAGAAGACTATCAGCAACATTGTAGCGCCTAATCCTGCTGGCTTTCTTGACTGTTTCCTGGTGGTGTATGCTCTGAGGGCTGTCTGCCTTAACCCTGCACTGGAAGCCAAGAAGAAATCTCCTGTGGGTTGATGGAATCTTCACCCTGCTAAGGCAGGCACCAAACTTCTGCATCACCGGTCCTCTGGGTCCCCTCTCTTCTTGACGAGCATGGTCCCTGGAACACAGGAGCTGGATCCAAGAGACCCTGACAGTCCAGTGGTCCTTCTGTCCAAATTTGGTGGAGGTAAGACAGTAATCCTGTGTACTGCGTGATCTGCAGCTGCTAGGGCTTCTGTGCACTTTTGCAAGGAATCCTTCATGCACAGCATAGCCCAGGTCCCCAGAACTCTGTCTTGCATTGCTCAACTCGCTGAGTTGACCACCAGCTTCGTGGGATCCTCCTTTGTAGTGTTGAGACAACTGCTGTGCTCAGATTTCTTGAACGCCTATTCAAGTGCTTCTGCGGGTGCTGCCTGCTTCTGCATGGCCTCTCTGTGCTGCTGAGTGCCCCCTTTGTCTCCTCCTCCAAGGGGCGACCTCCTGGTCCTTCCTGGGCCTTGGCAGCCCCCATTTTCTTCAACAGTGACTGCAGCTAGCAAGACTACTCTACGTTCTCCAGCACGCCATGGGACATCTTCTGTGCAAAGGAGAAGTTCCTGGCATCTTCCGTTGTTGCAGAATCTTCAGCTTCTTCCACCAGGAGGCAGCCCTTTTGCACCTTCATCTGGGGTTTAGTGGGTTCCTGCCCCCCTGGACACTTGCGTGACTCTTGGACTTGGTCCCCTTCCTTTACAGGTCCTCAGGTCCAGGAATCCGTCTTCAGTGCTTTGCAGTCAGCTGTTGTCCTTTCAGAATCCCCTATCACAACTTTACTGTGTTTCTGAGGTAGTAGGGTAACTTTACTCCTACTTTTCAGGGTCTTGGGGTGGGGTATCTTGGACACCCTTAGTGTTTTCTTACACTGCCAGCGACCCTCTACACACTACACTAGGCCTAGGGTCCATTCGTGGTTCGCATTCCACTTTTGGAGTATATGGTTTGTGTTGCCCCTAGGCCTATTTTGTGTATTTTACGTACCTCCTAAGGGAGTATATCCACTGAGATACTTTTGGCATATTGTCACTAAAATAAAGTACCTTTATTTTTAGTAACTCTGAGTATTGTGTTTCTTATGATATAGTGCTATATGATATAAGTGGTATAGTAGGAGCTTTGCATGTCTCCTTGTTCAGCCTACGCTGCTCTGCTATAGCTACCTCTATCAGCCTAAGCTGCTAGAACACTACTAATCTACTAATAAGGAATAACTGGACCTTGCACAAGGTGTAAGTACCATCAGGTACCCACTATAAGCCAGGCTAGCCTCCTACATTGGTGGTGCAGCGGTGGGATAAGTACTTGTAACTGCTTTACCACTTTGTCATTGGTGCTTTTCATAAGAAAAACATATACCAAATACTTCAGAATATACACAGTTAACCTGAACAGTTTAACTTTCTTACCTTAAACTTTCTGAAAAGTTTTAGAAAAGTTTTCAAAAGTTCTAAAAAGTTGTAAAAAGTTTTTCTCTTTTCTCTAAAAGTTTCTAAACTTTTTTCTCTCTATCCTAAACCCTTTCTAACAATCATGTCTGCAGTAGAACTTACTTCCACAGTTGCCCAGGCAACCTATGGTAGTTTAAACTTTAAAAGTTTGAGGGGTCTCTGCATAGGAAGAGGTTTAAGTATTGGTAAGAATCCTACAAAAGATCGTCTCCTTAGCCTTCTCCTAGAAAGTGACCAGAACCAGTCTGGCCCATCCCAGAATCAGGAGGTAGAGGAGGGGGGTACCCAGCCAGACTCAGAGGAGTCCCCTGAGGATGCTGGGGAGGGTTCTTCCAAAGACCTGACAGCTAACAGGCCACTAGTGGTACTGGTAGTGGGAGGGGGTCACACACTAGTAGGGCACCTTTCACTCCTAAAGGCCAGGTTACTAGAGTCCAGCCAGTTAGGAACAGGTCACACTCTGCCAATTCCCACATTTCTTCTGTGTCTCACAATTCCCAAGCCTCCCACTCTGAGGATAACCTGATGGAAAGGGAACTCAGAAAGCTGAGGTTGGAAGAGGCCAGGCTGAAGCTAAAACAGCAGCAGCTGACTTTAGACAGGGAATCTCTGGGTGTAGAGAGGGAAAGGCAGAGGTTGGGGTTAGTTCCCCATGGTGGCAGCAGCAGTGTTTGTGATAGCAATCCTGTGAGAGAACACGATTCCAGAAACCTACATAAGATAGTCCCCCCTTACAAGGAGGGGATGGTTTTCTGCACTTGAGAGGGCCTGTATGGTACAGTTCGTCCCGCAAAGGCAGCGGGCTGCTATCTTGTGGCTATCTTTCACTGGTAAGGGTAGGGATAGGCTCCTTACTGTCAGAGAAAGTGATGCTAATAACTACAATGTTTTGACAGATACACTCTTGGATGGATTTGGCTTAACCACTGAACAATACAGGATTAAGTCCAGAGACACCAGAAAAGAGTCCTCTCAAGACTGGACAGACTTTGTAGACTGTTCAGTGAAGGCCGTGGAGGGTTGGTTACATGGCAGTAAGGTGACTGACTATGAAAGCCTGTATAATCTAATCCTGAGGGAGCATATTTTGAACAATTGTGTGTCTGATTTGTTGCAACAGTACTTGGTAGACTCAGATCTGACCTCTCCCCAAGAATTGGGAAAGAAGGCAGACAAATGGGTCAGAACAAGAGTGAAGAGAAAAGTTCATACAGGGGGTGACAAGGATGGCAAGAAGAAGGATGGTAAGTCTTCTGACAAGGGTAGGGACAAGTATAAAAAACATTCTGAGTCTTCATCAGGCCCACAAAAATGCTCTGGGGGTGGTGGGTCCAAATTCTCTTCTCACAATCAGAAAAAGCCATGGTGTTATTTATGTAAAGTAAAAGGCCATTGGGCAAGTGATTCCACTTGTCCAAAAAAAAACACCAAGGCTCCCACTACCACAACCCCAACTGCAACCTCTAGTGCCCCTAGTAATAGCAGTGGTGGTGGGAAGTCTACTACAAATAGTCAATCTAAGGGTGTAGGTGGGCTCACCATTGGTGGTGTAGTTGGGGTTGGTCTTGTTAGGTCTTGTTAGGGAGACCACAGAGGCTGTTTTAGTCTCTGATGGTGGCATTGACTTTGCCACCTTGGTTGCTTGTCCCCTTAATATGGGTAAGTACAAGCAACTTCCCCTAATAAATGGTGTTGAGGTTGAGGCCTACAGGGACACAGGAGCCAGTGTACCTATGGTGATAGAAAAACTGGTTCACCCTGATCAACACTGATGCTCACAATAACACACTTAGCCACCCCATGGCTGTTGTGAATTTCAACTGGGGTGGGGGGTTACTGGTCCAAAGAAAGTTATGGTAGCCACTGAATTACCTGTAGATTGCTTACTAGGCAATGATTTGGAGACATCAGCTTGGGCTGAAGTGGAGTTGGAGGCTCATGCAGCAATGCTGGGCATTCCTGGGCATATTTTTGCTTTGACAAGGGCTCAGGCCAAAAAGCAAAAACGACAGGGAAACTTGGATCTTGGACAATGGACCAAGTGCTCCCAAAAGCTAGGGGTAGTAAGGGTAAATCCTTGCCCACTATCCCTCCCTCACCAGAAGATTCTTTTGAGGAAGAGAAATCCTCTCCTTGTGCAGAACCTACACCAGAGGAGCTGGCAGCAGACACTGCTGAGCTTTTGGGTGCAGAGGGGTCTGCTAGGGAAGAGCTGAGTGTGGCACAGCAGACCTGTCCCACACTACAGGGTTTGAGACAGCAAGCTGACAAACAACAGAATGGGGATGTCAGTGATAGCCATAAGGTATATTGGGAAGACAACCTCCTATATACTGAGTCAAGGAACCCTAAACCTGGAGCTGCCAGGAGATTGGTTATCCCTTTGCAGTATAGGGAGTTGCTTCTAACCTTGGCACATGAAATTCCTTTGACAGGGCATTTGGGCCAGAGCAAAACTTGGGACAGGCTTGTTCCCTTATTTCACTGGCCTCACATGTCAGAGGACACTAAAGAGTTTTGTCGCTCTTGAGTGACCTGCCAAGCCAGTGGAAAGACTGGTGGCACACCATAGGCCCCCTTGATTCCACTTCCTGTGGTTGGGGTGCCCTTTGAAAGGGTAGGGGTTGACATAGTTGCCCCCCTTGACCCTCCAACAGCTTCAGGAAATAGGTTTATCCTTGTGGTTGTGGACCATGCCACTAGGTATCCTGAAGCAATCCCCTTAAGGACCACTACAGCTCCTGCAGTGGCAAAGGCCCTCCTGGGAATCTTTTCCATGGGTAATGGGTCACTATACATATATGCCCTGGTTCTTTCGCTGCTTGTTTCTCTCATGTTTGTTCTCTAATGTTAATTCTTCTCTTTCTTTTCACACTTCTTTCATTATTTCTTCCTCTTTATCTTTCATTCGCTAGTATCCTTCCCTTTTTTCTTTTGTCTGACGTTTTCTCTGTTTCTTCTATTAGTTGTGTTTTCATTTTCTCATTCTTTCTTTCCCTTCTTTCTTTTATTTCTTTGCGACCCCTTCTCTTTCTTTCTTTTGTCTGTTGTATTCCTTTTGCTTCTCTTTTCTGCCCCATCCGCTTTCCCTCCTGAAGCCTAGTTATCAATGGAGCAACAGGTGCAGTGGCACCGGTGCCCAGAGACCGACGGACCTCACTCAACTCTAATTACTGCTGTATTTTCCTACCAAAATTCTAGTCAATCATTTTCCTTTCTTACTTCAGGGCCCATGACACCATTACTATGCCACTTCCCTAAGGAAGTGGTGTCAGACAGAGGTAGTAACTTTATGTGTGCATACCTCAAAGCAATGTGGAAGGAGTGTGGTGTAACATACAAGTTCCCTACTCCTTATCATCCACAAACAAATGGTCTGGTTGAGAGGTTTAAGAAAACTCTCAAAGGTATGATAATGGGACTCCCTGAAAAACTCAGAAGGAGATGGGATGTCCTGTTACCTTGCCTCCTTTATGATTACAGGGAGGTACCCCAAAAAGGAGTGGGCTTCAGCCCCTTTGAACTCCTCTTTGGGCACCCTGTGAGAGGTCCCCTTGCACTTGTTAAGGAGGGTTGGGAACAACCTTTACAAGCTCCTAAACAAGACATTTTGGACTATGTACTTGGCCTAAGATCCAGAATAGCTGAGTACATGAAAAAGGCCAGTAAAAACCTTCAGGCCAGTCAGGAGCTGCAAAAGCAATGGCATGACCAGAAGGCTGTCCTGACCCAGTACCACCCAGGACAGAAGGTGAGGGTATTGGAGCCTGTGGCCCCAGGAGCACTGCAGGACAAATGGAGTGGACCCCATCTCATTGTTGAGAAAAAGGGTGAGGTTACCTACTTGGTAGACCTGGGCCCTGCCAGGAGTCCCCTTAGGGTGCTCCATGTCACCCACCTAAAACCCTACTATGACAGGGCTGATCTCACCCTGCTCATGGGAACTGATGAGGGACAGGAAGAGGAGAGTGACCTTCTCTCTGATCTCTTCTCCACCACTGAAGCTGATGGCTTAGTGGAGGGAGTAGTACTTGCAGATTGCCATACTGCTGAGTAGAAGGACAACTGTGTAAATCTCCTAAGTCAGTTTTCTGATCTTTTCTCACTGATACCAGGTACAACTACCTGGTGTGAGCATACAATCAATACTGGAGACAGTTTACCTGTCAAAAGTAAGATTTATAGGCAGCCTGACCACGTCAGGGATTGCATTAAACAAGAGGTACAGAAGATGTTGGACTTAGGAGTCATTGAGCCTTTAGAAAGCCCATGGGCTAGCCCAGTGGTGCTTGTCCCAAAACCTCACAGTAAGGATGGTAAAAGAGAGAGGAGATTTTGGGGGTTATTCTAACTTTGGAGGAGGTGTTAATCCGTCCCAAAAGTGACGGAAAAGTGACGGATTTACCACCAGCCGTATTACGAGTCCATTATATCCTATGGAACTCGTAATACGGCTGGTGGTATATCCGTCACTTTACCGTCACTTTTGGGACGGATTAACACTCCTCCAAAGTTAGAATAACCCCCTTTGTGTTGACTATAGAGGTCTCAGTCAAGTAACCAAGACAGATGCTCACCCTATACCCAGGGCAGATGAGCTAATAGATACACTGGCTTCTGCCAAGTATCTAAGCACTTTTGATTTAACTGCAGGGTATTGGCAGATTAAATTATCAGAAGATGCTTAACCTAAAACTGTGTTTTCTACCATTGGAGGGCACTATCAGTTCACTGTGATGCCCTTTGGTTTGAAAAATGCACCTGCCACTTTTCAAAGGTTGGTGAACTCTGTCCTGCAAGGGTTGGATGCTTTTAGTGCAGCATATCTAAATGATATAGCTGTCTTTAGCTCCGCCTGGGATGAGCACCTGGTCCACCTGTGAAAAGTTTTGGAGAACCTGCAAAAGGCAGGCCTCACTATCAAGGCTTCAAAGTGCCAGATAGGGCAGGGGAAAGTGGTTTATCTGGGCCACCTGGTAGGCGGGGAAAAGATTGCACCACTGCAGGGGAAGATCCAGACCATTATGGAATGGGCTCCCCCTACAACTCAAACCCAAATGAGAGCCTTTCTAGGCATCACAGGGTACTATAGGAGGTCCATCAAGAATTATGGCTCCATTGCAGCTCATCTTAATTACCTCACTAGCAAGAAGATGCATAAGAATGTATTGTGGACAGCTGGCTGTCAAAAAGCTTTTGATGAGCTCAAACAGGCCATGTGCTCTGCACCTGTCCTAAAAAGCCCTTGCTACTCCAAAAAGTTCATAGTCCAGACTGATGCTTCTGAATTGGGGGTTGGGGCAGTGCTATTACAGCTTAATACTGACGGCCAGGATCAACCTGTTGCTTTCATCAGCAGGAGGTTGACCCCTAGAGAAAAGCATTGGTCTGTTATAGAGGGGGAGGCCTTTGCTGTGGTCTGGGCACTGAAAGAGTTGAGACCATACCTGTTTGATACTCACTTTATTGTTTAGACAGACCACAAACCTCTATTATGGCTAAAACAAATGAAAGGTGAAAACTCTAAATTGTTGAGGTGGTCCATCTCCCTACAGGGAATGGACTATACAGTGGAACATAGACCTGCGAGTACCCACTCCAATGCAGATGGACTCTCCAGAAATTTCCACTTAGACAATGAAGACTCATCTGCACAAGGTTAGCCTTATTGTCCCTCGTTTGGGGGCGGGGGGGAGGTTGTGTAGGAAAGTACCATTTTGCCTGGCATGTTACCCCCACTTTTTACTTGTGTGTTAGTTTGTTTTTGTCTGTGTCACTGAGATCCTGCTAGCCAGGACCTCAGTGCTCATAGTTTGTGGCCTATATGTGTTCCCTGTGTGGTGCCTAACTGTATCACTGAGGCTCTGCTAACCAGAGCCTCAGTGTTTATGCTCTCTCTGCTTTTAAAATTATCACTGCAGGCTAGTGACAATTTTTACCAATTCTGATTGGCACACTGGAACACCCTTATAATTCCCTAGTATATGGTACCTAGGTCCCCTGGGTATTGGGGTTCCAGGAGATCCCTATGGGCTGCAGCATTTCTTTTGCCACCCATAGGTATCTCAGACAATTCTTACACAGGAATGCCACTGCAGCCTGAGTGAAATAGCGTCCACGTTATTTCACACCCATTTTACACTGCACTTAAGTAACCTATAAGTCACCTATATGTCTAACCCTCACTTAGTGAAGGTTAGGTGCAAAGTTACTAAGTGTGAGTGCACTCTGGCACTAGCCAAGGTGCCCCCACATTGTTCAGGGGAATTTCCCCAGACTTTGTGAGTGCGGGACACCATTACACGCGTGCACTACATATAGGTCAATACCTATATGTAGCTTCACAATGATAACTCAGAATATGGCCATGTAACATGTCTAAGATCATGGAATTGTCCCCCCATGCCAACTCTGGTATTGGGGTGCCAATCCCATGCATCCCTGGGGCTCCAGCATGGACCCCGGGTACTGCCAAACTAGCTCTCTGGGGTTTTCACTGCAGCTACCGATGCTGCCAACCCACAGACAGGCTTCTGCCCTCCTGGGGCCTGGGCAGCCCAGTCCCAGGAAGGCAGAACAAAGGATTTCCTCTGAGAGAGGGTGTTACACCCTCTCCCTTTGGAAATAGGTGTTAAGGGCTGGGGAGGAGTAGCCTCCCCCAGCCTCTGGAAATGCTTTGAAGGGCACAGATGGTGCCCTCCTTGCATAAGCCAGTCTACACTGGTTCAGGGATCCCCTAGCCCATGCTCTGACGCGAAACTGGACAAAGGAAAGGGGAGTGACCACTCCCCTGTCCACCACCCTAGGGGTGGTGCCCAGAGCTCCTCCAATGTTTCCCAGACCTCTGCCATCTTGAATGCAGAGGTGTGAGGGCACAGTGGAGGCCTCTGAGTGGTCAGTGCAAGGAGGTGACGTCAGAGACCCCTCCTGATAGGTGCTTATCTGGTTAGGTGGCCAATCCTCCTCTGAGGGCTATTTAGGGTCTCTCCTGTGGGTTTCTCTTCAGATAACGAATGCAAGAGCTCACCAAAGTTCCTCTGAATCTCTCTCTTCAACTTCTACCAAGGATCGACTGCTGACTGCTCCAGGACGCCTGCAAAACCGCAACAAAGTAGCAAGAAGACTACCAGCAACATTGTAGCGCCTAATCCTGCCGGCTTTCTTGACTGTTTCCTGGTGGTGAATGCTCTGAGGGCTGTCTACCTTCACCCTGCACTGGAAGCCAAGAAGAAATCTCCCGTGGGTCGACGGAATCTTCCCCCTGCTAACAGAGGCACCAAACTTCTGCATCACGGGTCCTCTGGGTCCCCTCTCATCTTGACAAGCGTGGTCCCTGGAACACAGGAGCTGGATCAAAGTGATCCCGACAGTCCAGTGGTCCTTCTGTCAAAATTTGGTGGAGGTAAGTCCTTGCCTCCCCACACCAGACAGTAATCCTGTGTACTGCCTGATCTGCAGCTGATAGGGCTTCTGTGCACTTTTGCAAGGAATCCTTTGTGCACAGCATAGCCCAGGTCCCCAGCACTCCGTCTTGCATTGCTCAACTTGCTGAGTTGACCACCGGCTTCGTGGGACCCTTCTTTGTAGTATTGAGACAACCGCCATGCTAAGATTTCTTGAATGCCTGTTCAAGTGCTTCTGTGGGTGCTGCCTGCTTCAGCGTGGGCTCTCTGTGCTGCTGAGTGCCCCCTCTGTCTCCTCCTCCAAGGGGTGACCTCCCATTTTCTTTAACCGTGACTCTTGCAGCTAGCAAGGCTTGTGTTAGACCTGACAGCCTTAGGGTGGTCACCCCTAACTTTTTGCCTGCCTGCCTGCCTCCCTCCACTTTTTGGACACTGTTTTTGCTGGTTTTTAGACTCTGCTCACTTTACCACTGCTAACCAGTGCTAAAGTGCATATGCTCTCTCCCTTTAAACATGGTAACTTTGGATCATACCCAATTGGACTATTTAATTTACTTATAAGTCCCTAGTACTGTGCACTGTATGTGCCAAGGGCCTGTAGATTAAAGGCCACTAGTGGGCCTGCAGCACTGGTTGTGCCACCCACTTAAGTAGCCCCTTAGCCTTGTCTCAGGCCTGCCATTGCAAGAACTGTGTGTGCAGTTTCACTGCCACTTCGACTTGGCATTTAAAAGTACCTGCCAAGCCTAAAACTCCCCTTTTTCTACATATAAGACACCCCTAAGATATGCCCTAGGTAACCCATAGGGCAGGGTGCTGTGTAGGCAAAAGGCAGGACATGTACCTATGTAGTTTACATGTCCTGGTAGTGTAAAACTCCCAAATTTATTTTTACACTGCTGTGAGGCCTGCACCCTTCATAGACTAACATTGTGGCTGTCCTCATATATTGTTTGAGTGGTAGCTGCTGATCTGAAAGGAGTAGGAAGGTCATAATTAGTATGGCCAGAATGGTGATATAAAATTCTGCTGACTGGTGAAGTTGGATTTAATATTACTATTTTAGAAATATCACTTTTAGAAAGTGAGCATTTCTCTGCACTTAAATCTTTCTGTGCGTTACAATCCACGTCTGGCTGGGCTTGGTTGACAGCTCCTTATGCATTCACTCAGACACACCCCAAACACAGGGTACTCAGCCTCACCTGAATACATCTGCATTTTGAATGGGTCTTCCTGGGCTGGGAGGGTGGAGGGCCTGCTCTCACACAAAGGACTGCCACACCCCCTACTGGGACCCTGGCAGACAGGATTGAACTGAAAGGGGACCTTGTGCACTTCTTAGCCACTCTTTGAAGTCTCCCCCACTTAAAAGGCACATTTGGGTATAAAACAGGGCCTCTGCCCTACCTCATCAGACACTTGCTGGAGAAGAAACCTGAACCAGAACCTGCATCCTACCAAGAAGAACTGCCTGGCTGCCTAAGGGACTCACCTGACTGCTTTCTACAAAGGTCTGCTGCCTTGCTGTTGCCCTGCTGCCTTGCTGAACTCTTGTCTGGCTGTAAAAGTGCTCTCCAAAGGCTTGGATAGAGCTTGCCTCCTGTTCCCTGTAGTCTCAGGACCAAAAAGACTTCTCTTTTTCATTTGGACTCTTCGTGCGCCGAAAATTTCGACGCACAGCTTGCTCCGCAGCGAGAAAATCGGCGCACCTTCGAGGCGACCGGAACTTCGACGCACGGCCTCGCAAGGACAATGCCGCCCGACTTCCAGAGGGGAAATCGACGCAACGCCTGCCGTGAGAACGAGAATTCCACGCACATTCTCCCGGAATGACGCGCAGCCGGAAAACAAGCCGAAGAATCCATGCACAGACCCCGGGACATCTGGTAATCCCACGACCTACAGAAAGAGACTGTCCGCACGCCGGAAAACGACGCACGACTTCCCCGCGTGAAAAATAACGACGCAAGTCTGTGTGTGTAGGGGAGAAATCGACGCACACACCATTTTTCCACGTATCTCTTCTTCTGCGGCCCCTTTGCGGAGATTTTCCGCTTTAAACCATGTACTTTGTGCTTGAAAGAGACTTTGTTTGCTTTTAAAAGACTTAAAACACTTTGGCCCTCATTCTGACCCTGGCGGTCGGCGGAGAGACGGCGGTCGGACCGCGAACAGACCGGCGGTATTAAAAATGGCATTCTGACCGCGGCGGTCCCCGCCGCGACCGACCGCTACTTCTCCACTCCGACCGCCACGGCGGTCATGACCGCGGGGCTGGAGTTTGCGCACTCCGGCCCGGCGGTCGTCCCAAGACCGCCAAGGGTATTATGACCCTGCCTACCGCCGCGGTTTCTTGCGGGCGGGAACCGCCGTGCGAACCATGGCGGTAAGCACTATCGGGGCCAGGGAATTCCTTCCCTGGCACTGATAGGGGTCTCCCCCACCCCCCACTACCCACCCGAGTCCTCCCCCCACACCCTCCACCCCCCTGCCACCCCCCAGAGGTGGTACGAACCCCCTCCCCACCCCCACCCCGACATGCACATACATGTACCCCGACATGCACACACCCCCAACATGCACATATACACACCCCCTACACACACATACACAACGGGGACACATACCCGCACACATACATGCCGACATGCGCACCTGCCGAACAGCACACATTACCCATAGACACAGCAGCACCCCCCGCCCGCATACACGCACTCACACACCCCCTCTACACACTCACACGCACACCCCCATGCACGCCCACATCACACAACACCCCCCCACCCCCTCCCCTCACGGACGATCAACTTACCTTGTGCGTTGGTCCTCCGGGAGGCGACGGGAGCCATAGGGACGTGACCGCCAACAGAAGACCGCCAACAGAAGACCGCCACACAGAAATGTGGGTCGTAATTCTGTGGGCGGTGTTCTGCTGGCGTGGCGGTGGAGGTTGACCAGTCTCCACTTTCCCGCCGACCGCCAGTGTGGCTGCTGGCGGTTTTCCGGCGGAACGCTCCCAGCGGTCAGAATGCGCACAGCGGCACACCGCCGCGGTCGGCGGTCTTCACCGCGGCGGTAACTCAGCGGTCTTGCGAAAAGACCGCCAAGGTCAGAATGAGGGCCTTTATATCACTTTTCAGTGATATCTCTACAATTTCACATTGCATCTTTATTCGTTTTGACCTACAATTATCCTGATAAATATTATATATTGTTCTAAACACTGTGTGGTGTATTTTTGTGGTGGTGTTATATTGTGTTATTGTATGATTTATTGCACAAATACTTTACACATTGCCTTCTAAGTTAAGCCTGACTGCTCGTGCCAAGCTACCAGAGGGTGGGCACAGGATAATTTTGGATTGTGTGTGACTTACCCTGACTAGAGTGAGGGTTCTTGATTGGACAGAGGGTAACCTGACTGCCAACCAAAAACCCCATTTCTAACAATGGTGTTCCAGGATTATACCGCACTTGTGCAGCAGAAGAGGAGATTGTTTACTAATATAAGGTCTGAGCTCCAGGCAATGCAGATTAAATACATACCCCTCTTCCCAGCTCAGATGAAGACTATATCAGAAGATGGCAGTGCTTAATTTGTAAATAAAAATGTGCCGGTGCTCAAAGCCCTCCTGTTAAACCCGCGCCTGCTGCAATTAAATGTGGGAACACAGAAACTGAGGCAGCATAATCCTGAAACCATCTCGGGCCTCTTCAATCCATACAAGCTACTCCCTGCCCCTTCAGCTCACTGTTGCAGCTTTCTGCTTTCTACCTTTGTACCTCAATTGTCAGCCCTCAAAAATAAGTGCCGGTGCTCAGCACCGAAAACAACAAGCACACATTAAAAACTGGAAGATGCACCTTTTTTGTCAACGCTAAGGAGGCCTAGAACTGGGTGGTGGAAAGAGCCCTCATGCTGCAGCACTGAGAGGAATAGCCAGCAGGGCCCCTGGAGGGCAGGTACCTCATAAAGGCCAGGAGGAGGAGGAACAGAGGAAGGGTCAAGTCTGCAAACAGGAGATGTAATATGGACAGAGACGGAGAATCATTGGCTTCCGAGGGTGATGAGACTGTCCCTGGGCCCAGCCTGGGGAGAAAACAGGAAGTCTAAAAAATCTGGGCTTGTCCACTTACAGATCATCCTTGCCTGCGTTTGTCTGAATTGGTCCAACCACCGACTCCTTCAAGTGGACCCACTTGGATGTCTAGTGTTGTATTCAGGGTGGGAAGCTGTCAGCTTCCACTTGATATGGCATCCCCCTACTGGTTGGAAATGTATTGATTATACTTATATTATTCTAACAATTCATGAATATAACAATTGGGGTTCGAAGTAGGAGGAATTCCTGCAAAGAGGATGTCTCTGTACTTTCCAGCTGGTTCATCCCGTCCCCCATACTGAGAGTCATGTACTGTTCTGAAATATTAGGTTTTAGTTAAGCTACAGGGTGACAGCTACTTCAGCTCCAGATGTTTGGGTGGAGGGTGGGGGTTTTGTTAGACGCACCTGTCTACAGGGGTACCTCACATCTTGTTTTGGTTAACACTGCTCATTCACGCATCCCCTACTTTCCTGCATACCACACCCACTCACCATGATGCATAAAGGCCTGGATAGACAGTACAGCATCTTGGCATGGAACATTAATGGACTTAGTCATAATTTCAAGAGGGCAGCTGTTCTAAATTATGCCTAAAAGACTCACTTATTAGACAACAACTGTCATTTTTTGTCCCCTATGTGTACAGTCAACTTTTTCATGCAGAGTACACAAAGGAAGCAAGGGAATCCACCATCCTCCTCTGAAAGTGTTCGCTCTGCTTCCATAAATGGCCCACACAGAGGCTGACTTATAATGATCATGCATCCTATAGGAACTCACAAACATTTTCTCAGGGGCTGAAAGGTTTTGTCTGTGATGTGACCGAGGGCTGCATTGATGCCAGCAGGGTGGCAGTTGGGGTGGGTTGTTACAGATGGCTGGGTCAGTAAGATGGGTGTAGGGGAAGCAAAGCCTATACATTCATTGCACAATGTGAAACCAGTAACTCTGGGATTAATCCTGCCTTTCCCACTTTACCAAATTGTGTGATCCTAGGCAATTGTATAATTTCCCTTTCTCTGCTTTGTCTTCATTATCATGTATAAAAGGACATCGAAATACATGATTCCAAATGTGCATTGTACAAAACCATCTCATATGTTTGATTTAAACTATAATGTTTTGATGTATAAACCAAAAAGTGCACTTAACAAGAGACTTGCACCTTAGATCACCATTGACATTATTGCCAGGGTGGAGAAAGAATGAATGTTTGTAAATTCAAGTTTGAAAACTATTGCTTTAAAAAAAATATTTCTCAATGCATTGATATAATGTAATGTATTAAGGTGAAACGGTTCTGCATGGTAATGAAATACACTTTTTGAATTTTGAAGAGACCTTATCATATTTTTACACTTTTGTTACAAGATGTCTTTACAAATAAAGGTGTTTGCAAAGTTAGTACCTCCTTTCTTTCACTTCAGATAATCTTTAAATAAAGACTTGCCTGTTAATTTTGCTTCTTTCTTAATGTTAGTTCTGAGTCGAGGGAACAGTATGAAAAGATCAAGAAGGCTGCATGCGGCCTGTGGGTCGTACTTTGAGTATCACTACTTTAGAAGGACAAACTTGGTCCATCGCAAATGTATAAATTCCCCAAGGACTGAGAGATGGCTCACTTACAGACCTTGCTAACCTCCTACTGCTGGCTCCCACAGGTACAATAATATGAGGCCGAGATTTGAACACAGAAATGGATCGTACGAAGGAAGCCTTGCATAGAAGGACAAAAACTAAATTTACAACCCTGGCAACTTGGACCAGCTCATTGGGTTTATGTAATGTATGGAGAAGTTGACACCCAGAATAGCAATGGTACACCTTTTTCTCACATTCCCACTCCTCGCTCTCATGCATTGACTATGTTTTAATGCCAGTGGCTTACATGGTTGATGTTCGCAGTCAGGGTTCACCCACAAGGCTTGTCTCACAGCTCCCCAGTAGAACTACAACTTAATAAAAGCCTCACAAGCATGAAGGGGGCTGGTACCTAAACGTCTGGTGGCTAAAATATGAGGGCTTCTCTAATGAACTGAAAGTCAAGGCAGACTCCTATTTTGATACAAATAATGGATTGGTTGCCTAGGCGGTCATAGTCTGGGAGGCTTTTAAGGCAGTGACCTGTGACTGGATCAAAGTGCTCACTACTGGGGCAAAGGCAGGCAGAATCCTTAAGACAGATGCACTGGAGGTGGAGATATAAACTTGGAAAAACAGGCTTGCCAGTCGCGAGATGACTCAACCCTCTGAAGACCACGGCTGCAGTAAAGGTGCTTAGGCAGCATCAGCTAAACTTGGACAGCCTCTACTTCGTTGCCACACAGCATAAAATATATGAAGGGGGAGACAACGATGGCAATTTATTGTTTTGGCTGGCAACACAAGACATGAAAGCTAGAATAATCCCACAGATTCGCAGTGGAATTCATACACAATGCTGCCTCAATTAAGGAGGCTTTTGCAGCAGGCTATACAAATCCCTATGCGATTCAGACCTTCCAGATCAAGAATAGCAGCTGATTTCATAACAAAGACACTAGACCCAGTACAGAACAGAGAGTCTGATGCTGCACTGACTAAGAAATTCAGGAGGTTATAGTCTGTATGAAAAATGGGGAGATCCCGGATCCTATTGGGTTGCCCATAGAGTTCTTCAAGAAATATTCCTTGATAGTGTCTTTGCATCTCTTGGTGTTCTATGAGGAGTGAGAATAGTGAGGGGTATTATCACCTGATCTCTGGGGTGCCACGATAGTGATCATCCCCAAGTCTGGAAAGGGCACTAGTAAATGCTCTTCTTACCACACAATTTCACTGAATAACACTGGGGCAAAAATCCTGGTTAAAAGACTAGAAAGGGTAATACACAGGCTTGTCCATGACTATCAGAATGGCTTTATGATGAACAGTGATACTCACCACAACATTTGTCTACTGCAGGACACTCTTGCTAGAGTGGCTGAACTGACCAAAGCCTCATCTTTAATCCTGACTGACTTTGAAAAATCCTTTGATTCAATACACTGGCCTATATATTTTGCAGATTATGGGGAGATTTATTTTTGACTCCCATTTCCTGAAATATATTAAAATACTATATAATGATCCATAGGTAAAGGTACAAGAAAACAGGTGCTGTCTTCCCCTTTCCAGATAAGAGGTTTAAGGAAATGATGTCCCCTCTCGTCACTCCTTTTCATGCTGATGATGGAGTCCCTGGCAGGGCGGATCAAGTGGATTACTCAGGTGGCTGGCGGTCGGGACATGTGGATCGAGTCTCCCTGTATGCAGAAGAGCTGCTCTTATACATACATACATTACTCAGAATGCTCCACCCAAAGACTGATGTACATTCTCTGGATATACGGGATGCATCCTTTGGGCCTGTGGTTTAATTGGTCCAAGACAAAATATGTTATGATTGTTGGGCACTGCCACCAATTCCCGGCTCGGGTGGCACTTGTCTGTTCCAGAGAACACTATAAATATTTGGGCATATACATATCAAGAGACCCAGAACACTGAGTAGGTGAGAAGTACGGAGGGAACCCCTGTCAAGGAAACAAAAATTATCATAATTTAATATGCTACAAATCTTTGGTATTTGTGGTTTTTGAGGATAGTCCATAAACAGTTGATTGAGGAAGTGCCAGGTACTGTTTCCAAAAGCACGCATTCCATAATCACAAAGTTTGCCTAAACCTTGGTATAAAAAGCACATTTCATACACATTATGGTAGAGTTGGAACGTAGAAATAAGATCAGATGTCCTCAAGCTTGAAATCTATGGACACAACTTACTGATGCGGAAGGATAGGAAGTATACTATGACTGTCCCTTCCATGTCTGTAGTGCAATTACCGCAGTAGCAGTAAACTAAAGATCATTACACATGGGCCAGCGATAAAGGGGAGTTCCACTTTGTAATGACACGATCACAGCAGCCAGAAATCATTTGCATTGCAGCTGATCCTATGCAAATGAGCTTCAGCTTCCATCAGTGCAGTATTGCTTGGCTGGATTGCAGAAACAATTACAATTACCCCCTCCCCCAGTGCTTAATTTGAGCCTGTGGCTGCCGGTAGGACCCTACAACACTCATTTTTCGAGATGGCACTTTTTTTCCCTCATCACATATTGATCGAGAGCAAGAGAGGGAAAAACACACAAAGGGGAAAGAAGGAAAAAGATAGAAAAATGGTCACAAAGGAACAAAGCAGGAACTGGTGAAATTGAGATAACAAGGCAGGGAGTGTCAGGTAGTGGATTAAAAATGCATGGGGCGGATTCAAGACTACGCAGCCTTGGTATTCAGTGCACTGACATTTAATAGCACTGTCTCCAGGCTTCTGAGCAGAGCTTTGAGCACAGATTAAGCACCGCTACTCTTGTGGTGGGGAATGGTGGATTCTTTATTTTAACTTTTTTTTAATTACCGTTTCAGTTTATCATACAAATGAAAAACGTGTTTCTGGAATGCACCTGAAGGCTAAGGCGAGTCAACCAATATCAGATATATCTATTATGACCAAGTCAGATTCAATATCATGCATCATAGGAGTCTCACGACTAAGAGAAGTCTTGATTCAAATTGAGCAGAGTGCGTGTATGGGGTTGCAGAGGGCGCTGATGGATCAGATGGACAACATGCTGTGGGGATTCTTCTGTGCCGTGTGGCATATCAGTGGCAGGAAGGGAGAAAGGGCGGCCAACACCTTTTAGATGGTACTTACGTGCAGCAGTTATAAAAAGCGATGACCTGGACAAAAAAAATCTATCCTACTACATTTAAACATCTCAATTTAGTGCAGCACTGAATCCTAAACAGCCTTCTATTTGTAAGGGGAAAGTAATATCAATGGGTTCGATGTATGAGTTGGGATTTGTTATGTCTATAACAGGTAAGCCATTTCCCTAGTTTTACATTCTCTAGATTGTCAGATATCTACACATTTCCTCCATTCTAGGCGACTAGAAACCCTCTAGGCTATGGCATACTTCATGAAACTTCTCCTTGGTCCTTCTTCAGTTCAGCACTAGTGACAAGTCGTCCACCTGGTGCTAGCTGTTTGGATGCTCTTGGCACTGAGAATCTCCATGCAAGGCAGGGCAGTGTTATTTGTACATCTGTTTGGTAGGCGTGTAGGCTTAACGACCAAATAAAGCTCCTGCAGCATCTTCTGTCAATTTCCACTGGCTGAGCGTTTTCATTGAAGAGCCCTCGCTTTACTTTGTGATGCAAAACTGGTAGAATTATCTCATTCCGGGGCTAGCCTCTGCTCCAAGCATCCCCAGTCTTTCTAACACTGTCCAGGGTGCCAAGCGAATCAAGGGGAACTTCTGCTAGACTAATCCAAAATTGCGCAGATCTGCGTCTGTCAGTTACGCAGCTTGTGCAGTGCTATCTGGTGTCCATCAGATCAGATTAGCTTTCATTATACCTGACACAGAAGTCTGTCTCCCTGCATAGAGAGCTCAGCAAGAATTGCGAATACTATTATTACCGATGAGGGCAAGTGTTTTCACCTTGGTGGCCCTGAGGTCGTATAAGTCAATCTCTTTTACACCACCCATGAGCAAACTTTTCTCAACTGACAGGAGGGCCTAAAAGAGAAAGAGGCCTCACCAACGGGGAACAGAAATGGGTAGGGAATCGAATTAGATGCATATTTGTGGGCCAAACAGGTAATATGGCCCTAACTTTTCCACACACAAAATGCAACACATTTTAGCATCCTTTATTGAAAGTGAACTGCGTGCAGTCACTTAGAATACTGGAACTAACAAATATATGCCTGTATTCTAGGTTTAGGTCCCCAGAAGATCAAACTCTGTTTGGTCATGCTAGTGTTCCCATTTAGAGATGAGGTGGTTGTGCACTCTGGTCTAGATGTCACTTGTGCAGCGGAGGCACGGCTGATTTGCTTACAGGTGGTCCATGTCTGTAATGACACAGAAGAGCTGAAAGGCCATAGAATAAAATGCAGCGTTGAATAGGTACAAGCAACTTAGTTTAATTAAGGCGTTGTATCCACCATGTTTAGTGCTGTGCAGGGACATGAAGCAGGCAGAAGTAGTTGGCAGTTTAGTGCTAGGATATTTGGGGGCTAGTAATAGCCTTATTGTCACCTATTCTTCAGCAGAAAAATGAACCTGCTCTGTGGGTCTTACAGTCTTTATCTCCCACTATACTAACTTACATCACACTGTATTTTCTTCTACACGATGGAGTACTTGGGGTGCAGGCAGATTGGCATTTCCTTAGTCGCCTGCCAATCAATCCCAAGGCAGAGAGTGGAACCAGCCTCATGTGTGTGACAGTTCAGCACCTGTCTGTCTTGCTTGAATGACAAGGAGAGGGGCATAAAGTTTCGAAGGTTATGTGTTGAGTTTCTGCAAAAAACATGGCTGTCACTGCGCCAGGAAACAATAGAATTCTGCTCTGAGGAAATCTGCTGTTTGTTAAAAAAGTTAAATAGACTTAGGAAATTGTGCTACTTGGTGTCTAAAGAGCAGTGAGACCTTCTAAGAGATGCTTTTGGGAGGTTGGGTCTCAAGCGAGTAATTATAAACCCATGTTCTTAGACGGGATATAATGTGTACATCACAATTATCTGCATTAGTGATCCTGGCAGGTGGCAGTGCAATGGTCACCAGGACCAACAGAAAATGTGCAGATGGGCATGTGGAATCAACCTCTTAGATTCTGTCTCTTTGCCTTTGCCCCATTACAGCGATGTTACCTTAAGGCTATGTTTGCACTATTTAAATACCACATGCAAAACATTTATTAAAATACTTCAATGGAAGTTCCTTCTACATCCAAAAGAACACTTCCAGGTGATTAACACTTCTCCTGTAGAAGCATGCCAGGTCTGGTCAGAGTTAGAAACAATGAATAACACTTACCCCAGGACCCAGAAAAGACACATTTTCCAATTCCACATTCCCATTTATGTGCAGGGTGTTTACTCTATGGAGCGGAATCCGGTGCTTGTACTCCAGGAAGTGGTTTCCATTCACTGACACCTAGAAGGCAGAAATACAAGTCTGGTTACTGGGATGGAGGTCAACTACACCATCAGTTTTTGTGTGTGACAAAATAGAACAATCATGTCTGCAAAGAACAGGGTAAATATCAATTTCTAATGTCTAGAAACAGCATCCGGGGCAAAAATAATGGTGCTGACATGTAAATGCAAGAGTTCAGTATAACTGGGGACGTGGGTAGCGGTAAAATATAATCTCAGATTGTTTTCCAAAAGAAGAGTAGATGAAATGACATTGAAATGCCTTTGTGGACTAAAACAAGAGATGGTTAGAGAGCGTTGGAGTAATTTGTGAGTGTGCAAAGTGTATTTTAGGTGAGCAGAAGGAGGAGCAAAATTAGGCATCCGACATCACACCTTGTAATCTCTGCTATTCACTATTCCCAGCCTTGTGCTAACCGTGGTCCAACACAAGTGTCCTCCACTGAAGCTCTCATCCTACTCAGTGCAGTGTACATCCATCTTTAGTGCTCACATTATTCTTAAACATCTTTCTCAAGCAAAAGGAGAATAGACGTAAAAAGGCCATGATAACAAAGTTTGGAAAATGCATTAAATCACTTGGACACAATTTATCCACAGATAGCAACAGGGACGTAACTCAAGACCCCGCAGCCCCTGTGAAGCTGTCGGGCCCAAGCACTTTAGGAGTCCCAACACTTCAGGGGGCTCACACTAGGCACAAGGCCAATGGATATCGGGGAGATATGGAAGACTTAGGGGTCTCTCATCACATTCAGCTTGGGGGTCCCATCATTTTGTGTTACGCGACTGGACAGCAACCCCTCTTCTTAAAATAATCATGGCTCACCCTGTGGTAGCTGCTCGTACTCAAAGCATGCAAACTCCAAGACTTTGCGTGAGGTTTCGAGATCCAGTGTAAAGCAACATTTAACGACGAGAAACTGAATATAATGAAATGAAAGCACTCTAAATAAAAACAATGACAAATATTGGCATGACTGTTGGCAAATAAAGCAAAACTATCTCAAGCTAGTTAAAATATATGTAACCATCCCATGAGGATTTAGGATTAAATCCTTAGAAAACAAAAGTATTGCAGTCGACTGCTAAATCAATCAGTTGTACAGAAAATGTATGACAAGTGACAAATGGAATCACTTAGAAAAGGGCGGAATGGGACATTAGCCACAAGTTGGAGCTGAATGTGTTAATCGTTCTTCGTGGAAGTTGTGCCTCAATTCGAGCTCGAACTAGTAGAAACAACGATAGGCACTGTAACTTCAGTGGGCACAGTCTTCAGTATCCACCCATGGAGTTCTTGGATTCCCGTTGCCTCTGAGAGCGCTTACCAATGACTCGTGCAAGTAACTCGATTTACTCCCATCTAGGTAAATGGACAAGGATACCCAAATACTGCTTTTGAGAAGAACTAGCTCAGCCAACCTCATCTGGAGAAAGGCAGGCATTTTTTTCTGAAATCTACTAGCCACTACACGTACTGTTGAAAACTCTCTCCTCAGCAAAGTGTAGTCAACTCTCTCAGAGATTAAGTTTGGGAGTCGCAGGATGTCACATTCATATACAAGATGGAGCTTGGGTGTTAATGGAGATTAGAAACTCTTATGGGAACCTCTCTGGTTATAGCTCAGGTTAATTATCTTGGACAGAGAGACAGAAAAGAAAACTGTTTTTGAAAAGGATGCCGTCCAGCGCATATACATTTTTGCCTCTTTCGTAGCCACAATAGCTGAGAGTTGTAGACTTCAAGCTCATTGTTTCTCTCCAAAAACAGAAGAAAATAATTCTTCATTCCTGAATAGAATACCACTGGCCACAACGAGGGCTCAGGAGCAGTGAGCAGAAAAGATTGTTGTGACCACTGGCATCAAGAAGGGTTTCCTCAAGAGACAATGTCCCAGAGATCAGCCGAATTATAGCAAACATAATAGATTCTGCTTTCCCATTCAGCTCAGATCCGCACTTTTTCTCTCCCTTTGGCATTTGCAGCAGACGTCAAATACATATTTGTTGACTGTCTAGCATCTACATCGGCTCGCATAAATGGTATTTAAAGTTTAAATCTCCACTTTGATCGTTGAAAGGTAATTAGGCTACCAGCATTTCCAGTAGTACTCAATACTTTTTTGTGTTACTTACACACCACTTTTTCTTTGGAAGTAATGGCTCAGCTAAGGGGTTTGTTAAGTATAATCAAATGTTACAGACTGCGGTGCTGGGCTTTCAATTCATTCTGAAAACGTTGTGTATCCTCAGTAAATCGCAACCCCATGTGTGGGTTATTCTAAAGGCGAATTGCCTGGTGGGAGAAGGAAACACTGTCCAAGAGATGGCCAGGGTAAGTGGTTTCTCACACAAGCCTTCAAACACATTTGAAGATCAAAGCGGATTAGAAGGTTTGTTCAGAAAGAGTATGCAGCAGGAGAGGTGGGCCAGCAGTGTAGATCAATCAGTCAATCAATCATTGCACTTGTAGAGCGCGCTACTCACCCGTGAGGGTCTCAAAGCGCTTGGGGGGGCTGCTACTGCTTGAACAGCCAGGTCTTGAGGAGGGAGGGAGCTGCTACTGCTCGAACAGCCAGGTCTTGAGGAGTCTCCTAAAGGTCAGTAGGTCCTTGGTCTGACGTAGGTGGATGGGGAGGGTGTTCCAGGTCTTGGCAGCGAGGTAGGAGAAAGATCTGCTGCCGGTTGTTGTCCTGTGGATGCGTGGGACAGTGGTGAGGGTGAGGTCAGTGAAGCGGAGCTGACGGTTCAGGGTGTAGAAGGTGAGGCGATCATTGAGGTATGCTGGTCCGGCGTTATGGAGTGCTTTGTCGGTGTGGGTTAGGAGTTTGAATGTGATCCTTTTGTTGACGGGGAGCCAGTGTAGGTCTCTCAGGTGGGCTGTGATGTGGCTGTGGCGAGGGATGTTGAGGATGAGGCACGCAGAGGTGTTCTGTATCTGTTGCAGTCTCTTCTGGAGAGCCGCCGTGGTTCCTGCGTAGAGGGGCTCCTTTGTGGCTCGATGTCTGTGCAATGCACAACACTTTTAACTTCACACATCTGTTCATGGGGAGCAGCTTCTGTTGTGACAGGCAGTAGGTAGGTATGTTCTGTAATTACTGCACTCTTTCGGGCAGCAAGTCAAGCAAATAAGATTAAATAGATTGTATCTGCATGTGCTGGTCTACGGAAGGAAACAGTCTTTACAATTTTTTAAGCAGTAATCAAAGTTCCACTGTTTTAACTACAATACTCCAGAAGGGACAAGGTCCAATACCATTTGATCACATTCTATGCCTGTGCCACAAGGAGGGAGAGATCTTTCTTGGATAATTCAAGTTAGGGGGTACTCAGCCACCCATCTGCCCAGAGATAGCAGACAGTTAGCTGAGGAATTTATACATTTTGGTTGTATTGAGATTATACTGTCATTGGCATAGGTCATGAATGAGATACAAATGCATGTAGTCCTCATAGCTCCAATTGAGAAACAGGGCTATGAAGTGGCAAATGCTCTATCTACAAGTCTGAGATGATCATCTAAAACAGGGATAACTGACAGGACTTGCTTGGTGCTACTTCCAGACTGAAATATTCTTTACAGTTTTCTACCAGGTTGTTGGCTGTTCATATAAAAATGTAAATTACCTCCGACAGCCTAGTCCAACAACTAAGAAGTACAGGGGAGGTTGGACATGGGTTGGTTGCTCCCAGAATCATGCTGGGTACATGACTCCTTTGTTAGCAATTACTTAACATTTTTACATGCCATAGGTAAAAAATCTACTTTTCTCTTTGGTGACAGAGATTTAGAACATTCACTGAAAAAGCAGATGTTTTCGGTGCATGATCCAAAATATCATAATCACTCTGATTGTGCGTGTTACCTAATTCTAATTGTTTAAGGGGCAAGATATGCACTTCTTCATAGACCAAGAGAGAGAGTTACGCACAATCCTGATCAGTTTATTCTAGTTAACATTTATCTTAAGGTGACATTAGATATAAAACTGCAGTCCTGCACAGGTGAGGCACCCTTCACAAATCAAAAACCAAGGCTTGAAGAAATAAATCAGAAGAGGTGGACGTGGAGATGAGGAGAAAGAAATATGAAGGGCTGAGAATAGAAGGAAAGAACAAGGAAGAAATGGAAGAGCTTCACTGTTCTCTTTCAATGCTTTGTTTTTATTTCCTGTAGTGAGGCCATTTTAAAACGAGCTTGTTCAAAGGATGAACAAAACAGTTGAATCGATCTGTAGCCTAAAAACACAGATACCTTAGCCCCATGCTAGCCCATGGCTTCGAACTATGACACACGGCAAGACTTACCATGTAACAGTGGTGGTTCACAAGGATCCGGATTTCAAAACGTTGGCCCTTGTGAAACGGCATTTCATGCTTTCTCTCCTCTTTCCCCCATTGCTGCCTCTCCTTTGTGTTGCAGACAACGACACCACCTTCCGAAAAGCGTGGGTTGAAATGGAAAGCAGTGTCATGATCACACTGCAAGTTCACAGAAAACCTATAAGGGGAAACAAAGGGGACATATCTCCAGATTACACCCAGCTGGAATCAGCCATCACTGCCTTGCATGATGCCCCAGTCAAGAGTAGTTTCTTTGCACTGAATCGCCGCACCTTCAGGGCATATAAGGGTGCCTCAGGAAAAATAAAAACATCATGAATAATTCCATTTGTGACACACTTCCAACAGGTAAAATTGTAGTAACCTGGCTGATGGTGCTGGTTGACGGGTTTTATGCTTGTTTGTAAAGGTGTGTTTTTAGTTGTTTTAAGAACAGGTGTGCTCACTCTGGCTCTAGACTGGAGACCTTCTCAGTTTGTGTTTTAATGATCAGGTTGTGTATGTCTGCTCTAGTGAGTTTCTGGGTTAGCCCACCTTTACAACACGTCCAGTACAATAAGGGACCACTACATTGCAAGCACTGCAACACATTTACCTCTAGAACACAGTAAGGTACATTAAGATAAGTTATAATGCATTATATTTATACAGCAATGAAGGATTTAATAATGTGTGGTTGGTGGTGTTAGAGGAGGTTTTAGGATTCAGGGATGGTTAGTGGTAAGGGGTATTAATGGATTTGTAGCGTTCATGGACAGGTAATGAGTAATAAGGGTAGTGAAGGGGGTTAGGATTCAGGAATGGGCAGTGGTAAGGGACAGTACTGGATGTATATGGTTCAGTGTTGGATAGTAGTAACGTTTAGAAAGGGCAATATGGATTACTTAAGGTTTTTGGGTGGTTATGGGAGGGTTAAACTACAGTATAAAAACTATTACTCACTTCGCAGTAATTCACAGTGCTGAATTCATTTACAGAATTTTTAGCTTCACCAGACAAATAAAAAAATGAACCACACATCATTTTATCTTTTTTTCAGTGATGGTGAAAAAAATTGATTTCCCAATGACGGGACTGTTCTTAGATTGTTAATCAGCACACAGAACCAGCTCACCCTTACAGGCCCATCCTTATTACAACTATCTACCAATTAATCTATCTCAAGATGGCAAAATAAACATTGTAAACAAGAATTCATTGCACTTTATTTTTTTTCTTTATATACATCTTATTATACCTGCTCCATAGTTTCAACGTACAACAAAAGGAAAACACATTTTAGAATACTTTCAATTTTCTTACAAAGCACTTTGAATTTAAAGTTTGATTTATAATAAGACACATTTTTGTTACAACTCTGTCATCCCATCTCTAGGGGGCGCTACAAATGGACTATCTGTAGCCTGGGAGTCACAATGAACACTCACTAAGAATCCCTTTCTGACTCCCGTTTGCTTCCCTTTTCGGTATGGTATGCTATTGAAGACCTACATTGCATTCCATGGACTTCAGGTCCCATAATGCACTGCCTGGTAGTCGGTAAGACCTGTAATCTGCTGTCCATTGTTTCCTATGAGAATAGTACCGCTGTTCCTTTATACTGGATTCTCTCCTCCAGGACTTGTGAGGGGCTGGAACTGCACACACCTGTGATTACTCTTGTGCATCCCAGCCATGTGACTCTGACCTGGGCTTGTGCTGCCTGGAACTGCTTATAACCTACCATTTCCTGAAGCTCCTCGTCGTGCATTGGAGTTAGTTTCCTTTGTGTACCAGACCTCTTGTTGGCTTGTGTTCCAGTCCAGTTCCTGCCTTGCTTCAGCCTGAAACTGCTCTATGTTTCCCAGTCCAGTTCCTGCTTGTTCCAGCTCCCTGTGTTCAGTCCTGTTCTTGATTGCTTCAGTCAGAGCCTGCTGTATGTTTCCCAGACCAGCTCCTGCTTGCTTCAGCCAGATTCTGCTCCCTGTCTCAGCCTTGTTCCTGCTAGCTTCAGCCAGAGCCTGCTCCCTGTTTCTCACCCCTATTCCTGCTTGCTTCAGTTAGAGCCTGCTCCCTGTTTCCAGTCCTGTTCCTGCTTTGCTTTAGCCTGAGCCTGTTCCCTGTTCCTGCTTTTGCCTCCTAGTTGTTCCTTCTGTTCTGGTTCCTCTTGGGTTATTGTGTCTGATAAGGGTATCAGTCCTCACCTGTGTATAAGTGTTTTCCTTTGTTCTGGGGTTGGCTCCTGGCTTCTAGGAGGCAATTCCTGGCCCATCCTTTGTAATATGTAGTCTTAAGTGCCTAACTGTGACAGTGTGCTATTGCTGTTTTCCAGGAATTACCACTGTGTCTCCAGGTGGACCCACAAGTGTTTGCACGTATATGTAAGTACAATCCTTGTTTGTGCCCTACAGGTCCAGGGACAGAATCACTTCTGCTGCCTCCTTTTTATGGGGCTTGCGGGGTGACTATCTGTAAGTGTAATCTGCACAGAGGCATTGACGTTCCCTGTTGCTGTAGGAATTCTGATCTTTACCTGTGTACAACCTTAGTGGTGACCCCAGTGTGGTTGTCCATTACTGATTAGTTCCCTGTTTGTTCACACTAAGGTTGCCCTGCCTTCACTATCCTGTTTCTGTGCTTTACCAGAGCTGTTCATTCCCAGTGTATTCCTTTAGCTGCTCTTCTGCTTCGGTACACTACCTCCATAGGGAGATATTCCTCAAGGAGTGCCCCAACCAGAGTCCAGACAGAACCGCTCGGAACCATGACAGTTTTTGCATAAAACACATTTTAAATATTAGCACAATAAGTCAACAGACACACACATTTCTGAAAACACTGACAGACACATCCGCAGTATCAGTTAAACAATGAACAGGAAACATACTATGTTCAAATGTTCTAAATCGTTCTTAAGAGTACTAAATGGAATCATTAAACTGTGTAATATTAAAAATACATACCAAGTAACAAGTGTAGTGTAGTATAGTTCTATATTGAAATCGTGGGGTTCAGGTGATATATATTTATCAATCACTCAACCTTCGGTCTCGTGGTTTGGAAATGTCATAGAATCCATTGATTTTAATATAGGTCCACATTACACAGTTACCTGCTGTGTATTATCGCTGTCTCTCTCTCTCTCTCTATATATATATATATATATATATATACATATATATATATATATAGATAGATATATAGATATAGATAGATATATTGTTTTTGCTTTACAAGTGGCAAAAGACTTTGTCCCTTTATAGCTCGGCATGGATGGCACTGTGCTAATCCTATGTTAAGAAACTTGGCTAGAAAAACAGGCATTTAAGGTGAACAAATTTAGAGTGTCGCTGGTGTTGCAGGGTACTCCTTACCGCAGTTGCTCTCCACCTAAACTTGGGAACTATCCAGAGATCTCTCTTCTTTTTTGCATAATTTATGCATCACTCTAACCCTGAAAGGGTTTAGTTTTGACTTATACGGGGTGTTCCCTTGTGTCTTGACAAAGCTTAATCTCTTTGAGCTATAATGATAGCGAAACATGTGTCAGAGGTTTCTTTTCCTTAATCTAGGTTGTCTTGGATGGTATTATACCAATCCAAAACTGTAATACTGTGCCTGGAGTGGTGAAACACCTTTGTCATTTTACAGCTCGGCAAGGATGGCATTGGGTCAACCCTAAGCTAAAAGATTTAGCTGTACAAGTTGTAAAAGACTTTGGGCCAGATGTAGGAAGTTCCGATTTTGCGAATCGGAAATTGTGAGTTGGTTCGACTCGTAATTTCCGATTCGCAAAATCGGATGCAGAACGGTGTCTCAGACACTGTCTGCGATACGCTATGGGGTCGCAAAGACCCACCTCATTATTATTAATGAGGTGGGTTGCATTTGCAACCCCATTGCGAGTCCCTGCACTCACAGGGATGGTGGCCTGCTGAAGACAGCAGACCTCCATGTCTGTGACTGCTTTTTAAATAAAGCAGTTTTAATTTTATTTTAAAGGAAAACGAGTTGCAAAATAAAAAAATAACGAAACCATTTCGTTTCGTTTTTTCAGAGTAGGCAGTGGTCCATTGGACCACTGCCTGCTCTGAAAAAACATTTTGGGCAACGTTCACAAAGGGAAGGGGTCCTCATTTGCAAATGAGTTACCACCAGTGTGACACTGGTGGTAACTGCGAATTGCTTTGCGACCGCATTCGCGGTCGCAAAGCAACTTAGCATCGCGATGCGAGTCGCAAATAGGAAGGGGACACCCCTTCCTATTTGCGAGTCGCATTCACAATTTGCGAGTCGATACCGACTCGCAAATTGTGAATGAGCATCGCGATGAGCATTTTGCATGGCACAAACTGCGATTTTCACAGTTTGCACCATGCAAAATGCTTCCTACATCTGGCCCTTTGTTCCTTTCTAGCTTGCCGTGGATAGCACTGTGCTAATCCCATGCTTAAAAACTTTGCTAGAAAAACAGGCATTTGAGGTGAGCAAATCTGGAGTGTCCGGTGTGTGTGTGTGTGTGTGTGTGTATATATATATCCTACTGGCTGTCACCAGTAGGTAGTTATAATTAAGACCTAGTTTCCATAGGAAAAGCTTTTTAAATTTGCCAATAACTTTGACGCTGTTTGAATCTTCACAATTTTTTTTAAACTAATACGACAATCAGCTCAGCTGCTGTCTTAGGAGTTTGGGGGTGATCCATCAAGTGGGGGCTGAGAAAAAGGGGGGTTACAAAATGCAATTTGCCCATTCATTTTCCCACAGGGTCTTTAGACATGACTACATCCCAAATCGATGAACGAAATTACACCAAATTTGGCAGGAAGCTAGATTTTGGTGCACAGATTGTGCTTTTTGTGATTTGGTGTAAATCTGTTCAGTATTTTCTGAGATACTTCAGATAAAAAAATATAGATATCTAGGGATGCAGGGATCCGCAGATCCAACTGTCCCAGT
Organism: Pleurodeles waltl; assembly: GCF_031143425.1. Taxonomy (NCBI): domain Eukaryota; kingdom Metazoa; phylum Chordata; class Amphibia; order Caudata; family Salamandridae; genus Pleurodeles; species Pleurodeles waltl. Next base: position 35,595,547 of record NC_090441.1, on the reverse strand, counting down.
GCTGATATCTGATTGGCTGCCAACAATTTAACCAGGAAGTGCTGCGAGCCATTTTTGGACTCTGCTTCAGCCAAGTCCCAAAAACAAAATGCAAAAAAAAAAGAAAGGGGGCAAGGTAGGAATACCCTAAACCCCTAGCCCCTAACACTGATCTAGGGATTCTCCTGGAATCTGCAGATTTTGACAAGTATTTTTTTTAATTATTTTTTTTTTTTTAACGCACGTCCTCCAAACAGACCCAAGCCTTCTTCCTCGGGAACCAGCTCAGGACATCTGGAGAAGGGCAGGTGGCCTGATCAAATGTTGGCTTGTCATCTGATCCATGATATGTGTTCTCAGCAGCTTACTTAAATTTTTCTACTTTGGTACTTTTTTGTTGTTGCAAGAGGAGCCCTCCCTGCAGGATTCTATCTTCCTGGGGTTCACGCCTAACCAAACACCAAACCCTGGAGAACAGGCTGCTATCCCACATAGAGGGGTGGTGCAAATGACAATGTATGTGGTAATGCCCTCTTTCCATTAATGTAATCCGAGCTCATGCTGCTATATGAAGTGAGTCTGTCCCGCAAACTTTGAAAAAGCTGAAATGACGTGGCTAGTTTCCTGCTTCTTCAAAGTTCATAACATCAGTACACCATCCTGAACTGCTAGAAATGGGGTCTTTGGTTGACAGTCAGGTTACCCCCTGTTCAAGCAAGGACCCTAAATCTAGTCAGGGTAAAAGAGAATCACCCTCAGCTAACCCTGCTTACCTCCTTGGTAGCTTGGCAGAGTAGTAGGCTTAACTTCACAGTGCTAGGTGTAAAGTATTTGTACCAACACACACAGTAACTTAATGAAAACACTACAAAATGACACAACACCAGTTCAGAATAATAGGAAATATTTATCTAAACAAAACAAGACCAAAACGACACAAATCCAACATACACAAGTCAAGTTATGAATTTTTAAAGATGAAACTCAAAAATAGCTCTTAGAAACACAAAATGCTTCGATGAAGTGTTAGCACGGCGTCGTGATGGAGTCGTTCCCAACAAGCTGACACCAGCGGCACCGGACACGGAGTCGCGTAGACCCCCAAGTACAGTACCTTTGGTGAAGGGTGAAAACAAGTCGATGCGCGAAGTCGGGGATCGTGGCGTCTGTGTGAAACGCTGAATCAGAGCACTTCGGGCGGCGGCGCTCACGACGTGGTGTGAGACTTCCACGGAGTTGCGGACTTCAGCGGGGCTGCAGCGGCGTCGGGCCTGCGAAGGTCGTCGCGTTCCAGCAAAGATCACGGAGACGGTTACAGGCGGCGTCACTGGATTCAGCAGCGGCGTCGGTCCGAAGTCGTCCGTAGTTGATTTCCTTGGATTTCCACCAGCTTTCCTTTCAAGGGCCCAGGGACTGGATAGGGCACCACTTGTCAGAGCAGGAGTCTCTCCAGAGACTCCAGGTGCTGGCAGAGAGAAGTCTTTGCTGTCCCTGAGACTTCAAACAACAGGAGGCAAGTTCTAAATCAAGCCCTTGGAGATTTCTTCACAAGATGGAAGGCACACAAAGTCCAGTCTTTGCCCTCTTACTCTGGCAGCAACTGCAGGATAGCTCCACAAAGCACAGTCACTGGCAGGGCAGCTCTTCTTCCTCAGCTCTTCAGCTCTTCAGCTCTTCTCCAGGCAGAGCTCTTTGTTTCCAGAAGTGTTCTAAAGTCTGTGGTTTTGGGTGCCCTTCTTATACCCAATTTCTCCTTTGAAGTAGGCCTACTTCAAAGTGAAGTCTCTTTAGAATGTGAAATCCTGCCTTGCCCAGGCCAGGCCCCAGACACTCACCAGGGGGTTGGAGACTGCATTGTGTGAGGACAGGCACAGCCCTTTCAGGTGTAAGTGACCACTCCTCCCCTCCCTCCTAGCACAGATGGCTCATCAGGAAATGTAGACTACACCCCAGCTCTCTTTTGTGTCACTGTCTAGTGTGAGGTGCAACCAGCCCAACTGTCAAACTGACCCAGACAGGGAATCCACAAACAGGCAGAGTCACAGAAATGGTATAAGCAAAAAAATGCTCACTTTCTAAAAGTGGCATTTTCAAACTCACAATCTTAAAATCAACTTTACTAAAAGATGTATTTTTAAATTGTGAGCTCAGAGACCCCAAACTCCACATGTCCATCCGCTCCCAAAGGGAATCTACAATTTAATCAGATTTAAAGGTAGCTCCCGTGTTAACCTATGAGAGGGACAGGCCTTGCAACAGTGAAAAAACAAATTTAGCAATATTTCACTGTCAGGACTTATAAAACACATTACTATATGGCCTACCTTAACCATAAACTGCACCCTACCCTTGGGACTACCTAGGGCCTACCTTAGGGGTACCTTACATGTAAGAATAGGGAAGGTTTGGGCCTGGCAAGTGGGTACACTTGCCAAGTCGAATTTACAGTTAAAACTGCAAACACAGACACTGCAGTGGCAGGTCTGAGATATGATTACAGAGCTACTCATGTGGGTGGCACAACCAGTGCTGCAGGCCCACTAGTAGCATTTGATTTACAGGCCCTGGCACCTCTAGTGCACTTTACTAGGGATTTACTAGTAAATCAAATATGCCAATCATGGATAAACCAATCACATACAATTTACATAGAGAGCATGTGCACTTTAGCACTGGTTAGCAGTGGTAAAGTGCTCAGAGTTCAAAAGCCAACAGCAACAGGTCAGAAAAAAATAGAAGGCAGGAGGCAAAAAGATTGGGGATGACCCTGCATAAGCAAAAAAGTCCACATGAACAAGTAAAAAATGCGCGAGACATTCAGTCGTCACAAGTTCCTCAAATCAAATAAAGGATATGATAACCGAAGCTGTTCAAGTTTTTTTTCTTTATAACAAGGTCAGCTAACTCTCCTTTTATTCAGTGGGTAAAACATGCTTATTAAAGAAGGAACAAACAATTGGCAATATACAGAAGAGAGAGCCAGTGAAATAATCGCGAAAATATGACATTAAAATTAGTACTCCAGTTTCAGTGAGCAAGAAGGGCGCTCTGTTTTGTATTTGGTGGACTTGCTTGATTTACGGGCCTGTCGTAAGTGGCTTTTTTGGAAACAGAAGCCTCGGTGTCTTGAACAAAAATTACACTATTATTTATTCCCCTGCTGTTGTTTATGATGGAAATAAAATGTACAAAAATAAAGAGGTGGGGCAAACACATTTCCATTAGCCATGAAGGAGAACAATATGCCAGAACACCCTTTCTCCATAGCTTACTCCCACAAGGCTTTCCCAAGGGCAGACACGAATTAAACACTTCATCTAAAAAATTAAGAAATGCTAAAACTGAAAATTATCTCTTTGTTTCCATCGGTTTTCAACATCACAGTAAACAGTGGCATGCTATCTCCCACTATCAATATTTGTGAAGAGCAAAACCTGTCATACTAAGGAGAAAGTAAGTTTGATGGGAAGTCAAGCGTTACACCACCCCAAAGAGAGCTTTAGAAGCAATCAAGATCTAAGGGACAGATTTACAAACCTGTAGCACTGCCTTAGCGTCATTTTTAGAATGCTAAGGTGGTGTTAAGGTGGCCATTCCCCCGTGCAATATTTACAAAGTGGCACAATGCATGCATTGTGTCACTTTGCAAACCCTTGCAGCACATTTTCCCTATGTCAGGCACAATGTATGCAAGGGGGGTGGTGTGTTCCCACGCAGGGAGGCCCAAAAAGTGGCGCAGTGAAATTTACAAGATATCACTGCACCTTTGTTTCCGTAATTTTTAACTCCTGCTCAGGGCAGATGTTAAAGTGACGCACCCCTGTGCTTTGTTGCACTAGCACAGCAACAGCATCAAAAAAGTTAAGGCAATGACCTCCATTGTGCGCTGTATTCTAAATACAGCGCAACCATTGTGTCATTAGTGGGGTAACGGGGAACGCAAGAAAAGTGGCGCATCAGGACCGATGCACCACTTTCTTGTAAATCTTCATCTAAATGAGCTTCATGATAGGGAAGAACCCGGATGTAAAGGAAAGAGAAGAAATATCAAGTTCACTGCCGCATTTCCACCAGCTTGAAAACTAAGAGCCTCTTCTGCTAATAGTCGTCAGGCCAGCTCGGTGGGGTGACTGCTCACCACTGAACATATGGCGACAGACATGCCATGGGTTGCACTCCCAGCAAGGCCCATTCAGTCTCCCATCATTAGGAGGGCTGTAGAGAGAGACAATAACTTGGGTATAGTTACATTCTCTTTCCTACAGTGTGCTTGGCTTTAGACAAATAATTGTTTATGAAAAAAAAGTAACTGCTGCATCAAGTCTGAGGGGGTCATTCCGACCAAACACCGCCCGCGGTCAGATGACCGCGGGGGGCATTCCGACTTTCCCGCTGGGCCGGCGGGCGATCTGCAAAAGATCGCCCGCCGGCCCAGCAGGAAAGCCCCAGCAAAGATGAAGCCGGCTCCGAATGGAACCGGCGGATTTGCTGAGGTGCGACGGGTGCAGTGGCACCCGTCACGATTTTCAGTGTCTGCCAAGCAGACACTGAAAATCTTGCTGGGGCCCTGTTAGGGGGCCCCTGCACTGCCCATGCCTGTGGCATGGGCAGTGCAGGGGCCCCCAGGGGCCCCACGACACCCGTTCCTGCCAGCCTCTTCCTGGCGCTGTAAACCGCCAGGAACAGGCTGGCGGGAAGGGGGTCGGAATCCCCATGGCGGCGCTGCTTGCAGCGCCGCCATGGAGGATTCCTTTGGCCAGGGGAAAACCATCGGGAAACCGCCGGTTTCCCTTTTCTGACCGCGGCTTTACCGCCGCGGTCAGAATTGGCCAGGAAGCACCGCCAGCCTGTTGGCGGTGCTTCCGTGGTCATTGGCCCTGGCGGTCAATGACCGCCAGGGTCAGAATGACCCCCTGTGTGTCCATGCAAGGTGACTCTTGCATATGCCATCACACCACGGCCCCTGTAGCATCATGATGCATGATGATGCATGAATGCGTGTACATCATTCGGCACAAGATTTGTTTTGCCTGTGCTGTTCATAATTGGTAATACCCATTTTTTTCTTGTCATTTCAATTACATTTTAATTTTATTCATTTGATATCGGCCCAATAATGTAGCACATTTATTATTTTTGCTAGTGCTTAACAGTATAGGCAAAAAACATTGGCAAGCCAAAAGGCGAGATATACTGACTTTGCCAGCACCTGTTCCTCCTTGTAAATGTAGAAAGGTGAAGGTATTATATGGTATGACTATGGAGTCTTACCATGGAATACCAACACAATACCCAGTAGTGGACCTCGGATTCACTCTCAGCAAACCCTAGCTCAGTCCTTGCAGTGTGGCAAAGAGCAGTCAGGCTACCTAAAGGAAACATCAGGGCTCGAAAAATCATACAAATTTTACTAGACCTGCAGGTCAAGTAACTTAAATAATCTACTTGACCTAACTGTAAATGGGGCTCAAAGTGTGTGATCCAAGGCTAATAGTTTACAGAGTCGCCTTTTTCTTCATTCTCACATATGATTGCACCTTCAAATATGTGAGCTCATCATTTCTGCAGTACAAAATAACCTCTTGTTTGATTAAGTAGACTAGAGTTTGCTGCATGCATCACAATAATCTAGCCCACATACCCATGACATCTAGCCAAAATAACCTAGGACTTCTGTTAGTTTACTAACAACATTGCATCAGGGCAGGAGTGTTTTTCAGTTTGTTTAAATTCTCAATTTTAATAAATACATTACTAAACCATGATGTGGTAATATATTGTCATCTGCACACAGTAACTTTCCAAGAAATGTCTAAAAACCTCTCCACTAACTTGCAGCTTTACTGATAAAACTATATAGAATATTAACAATCTTTGAAAATTGGATTTCAGGAAACATATCCTTTGCACATCAACAGGTAAAGTATTTTGATTTGTTTTCATCCTATTGAAATATTTTTTTCATCTCACAGAGAAGGGCTTTCACAACTACTGAAATATATTTTGAAATGTTTGCTCAGTTAACATAGTCATTTAAATGGTGTGTGTTAGGAAAAATCTGACACCCTATTTCCTTTTATTTTACATTCCAAGCAGCAGGTCACACAGTTCACCTTACAAAGTCCTGGAACTCTACAGTCAGAAGGAAAATTAATTGTAAGAAAAACTGAAGTTTGACCTCTGTCTGTGAACATAGAGCAAATGTGACATAAGAACAAGATTTAAAGGCATCTTTTATTGCCCCTCCACCTTTCAACTGAACAAAACGCCTGTTCAGTGTCAACACATTAGAAAGGACCAGTAAGTATTAAAAATAGCTGGACCTGATCAAATAAGACTCGCCAATGCAAGTGGTTGATTCTGAGCCCTGAACATGTAAAGCAATTTACATTAACAACATGAACGAGCTCCTGCACATATGCCCTCACTCATGGAACAGTGCATCCTGCCCCTGGGTTAGAGGGGGCCTACCTTAGGTGGGACTGACCTGCCAATGGGCAGTAACAAGGACTCTGCCTCCACCTGGTGTGGGTAGAGTCTCACCAGAGCAGCAGGCTGCTCTTGTAGGCTGACATGGGAGCTCTGCAGTCTCTCTTTTACTTGGGGTACTTAGGGTGGCACAATCAGTGCTGCAGCCCTGGTACCACCTTTATCACCCTTGCCCTAGGTACCCTGGGTACCATTTACAGGCGACTTGCAGGGTTGGTAAGGTGCTTGGCAATTGGCTTATGCAATTCAACATACCATTTTAAGGGAAAGAGCATTGGTATTGGGGCCTGGTTAGCAGGCCTCAGTACACTGACAGGTCAAAAACAACAGCATCTAGCACTTCAAATGGGAGCAAAAAGTGGGGCATTTGCAAACAAGTCCATTTTGCTACAGTAAGTATGTATACCTTCTAACGAAAATAGTGGAATGATGTCTGGCCTTCTGGTCAAAATATTTTACCACTGGAACACTCTTCATCAATTATAAGGCTGTCTTTTATCTTGATTTTTTTTGTGTAGTGCTGCTTTGTACTGGCTGCTAATTTAGATTGTTGTTGATTATAATGAAGGCACTTTTAACATTCTTCACAGGTAACACGTGGTACGGACCAGTGAAAGCATTAAACCTTTCATTGGGAAATCAAATCTATTTTTCACAGCAGTCAGACTGTTTTTGGTAGGACCCTATCCCTTTAGGATTTGGGAGAGGAAGTCCTTATGCATTGCTGAAGAAATTGACTGCTTCTTTGAACAGGTTTGTCTTTAGTATTTTAGTGAATATTATCTGTTTTTGGGCCTCAAAATGTAATTTGGCACCAACACACGGTGTAGTGTTTAACTGTGGCTATCCACACCTCATGAAAACATCTTCCCTGCTTCTAACTGAATCAAAAGTGCTAGATGGGGGGGCTGGCTGCTATTGTGCATAGATAACTAGCCCTGCACTCAGCAGCATGATAAGACATGCACTCCATTACATATGGTACCTAGAAGAAATTAACAATCCTGGATTCCTGGAAAACTGAATACTAGGTAAGACCAAGACAATGGTTCAATTGTTGAAGTTCTATGAATATTTTTCAAAGTAATTCTATGAATAATCTTCACTTAAAGGGGCAGGAGTCTACCAGATTATCTGTACACTGGATGCATCGCAAAGTGTATAAGTAAGACAATGCACATGCAATGTTAACGTTCCAAAAAAGGGACCAAAAAAATGAACAAAATAAAAATTAGTACTGCAGCCTTCTCCTCTGAATTTCTTCTTCCCTTTAGTCCTATAGTTATTTAAGGAATGCTATATGAAATGCCCTAGACACTTGATCTGATAAAATGTCCCATAAGTGGCAGTAAAAAGTGAAGTATCTGCAATATTCGTTTTTGGGCTATTCCGAATTCCCAATATACAGCAGAGAGAAAGCCACTAACCGTGGGGGTGGTGTGCTTATAGATGCTTATAGGGGGTTGACAGCAGGTCGTGCATGGTGTGGGATTTGGTGCTTGTAGGGTGTTGGCAGCAGGCCCTGTGACCAAGTGCTGCCATGCACAGTCAAAGGCTGTGCATGGTTTTGGTTGAATTAACGTAAAGTAATTAAAATGACTTAACATTAAAAAAACATAGAAATCCCCTGGAAAAAAATAAAGGTTACAGGGACGTTATAATTAGGAAACTGAATTGAATAAACATTTGAGATGTCATCAATGATATCACTGACCATGTCATGAAAGATGTAATATGTGAGGTCATAAGCAGTGCATTGTGGGGGCGTGAGTTATAGTTAGAGCTGTTAACTATAACTGCTGAATTTCACAGTTTTTTTACAAGTGTAATGTGAGCCTAACTATAACGTCCCTGTAATCTTTGTTTTTTTCAGTGAATTTCTAAGAATTTTAAATGTTTATTTTCTAACTGTAACTTCCCTGTAACCTTTGTTTTTTTCAGTGATTTTATTTTTAATTCTATGTCCTAACTATAACATCCTTGTAACCTATTGTTTTTTCAGTACATTTCTATGTTTTTTTGAATTCTGTTTCCTAACTTTAACGTTCCTGTAGCCTTTGGTTTTTTCAGTGAATTTCTATGCTTAAAAAAAAAAATCGATTTCATAACTATAACGCCACCGTAACATTTGATTGTTTGAGTGAATTTAAATTGTATTTTATAACTATAATCTGTATGGTTTCAAAATGGGTGTATGAGTGCTTGAATAGGTTGGTAAGTGGGTGTATGGGAAGGTATATGGGCCTGTCAGTGAGTGTGTGAGAGGTTTTGTAGATCTGTGATTAGATACATAAGTTGCTGAGTAAGTAGGTGAGTGAGTGTATGAGTGTGTCAGTGGGTCTGTGAGTGGATGTGTGAGTCTGACTTTCTGTGTGTGTGGTGCATGAGTCTCTGAGTAGGTCTGTGAGTGGATGTGTGTGTCTAGGTGGGTCTGTGAGTGGGTGCATGAGTGTCTGAGTGGGTCTGTGAGTGAGTGTGTCAGTGTTTGAGTTGGTCTGTGACGTATTTGTGAATATTGCATGCAGTGACAAAAATAATTTTAAAGTCCTAATTTGACCCTCAAACACCATTATATCACACCCCTAGGGTCAGGGTACCTCCACCCTGACACCTAATACCGGTTTTTATTTAGTTTTTCAGCCCAGGGGACCGTGTCCCATAACCTAAAATGGCAGCCACAACTTTCTGATCAGGTTGCAGCCAGCCAATCACAGCATTCCTGTTGGCGTGCACTATCATGAATATGCCACGATCGCTGCAAAAACATCACAACGGATCCACAGCCCTAGATATACACATTTATTTCGCCCTTATTATCTTAAAAACTACTGAATCGATTTACATCAAATAACAAAAAACACAATCTGAAGAACACAATCTATCTTTCTGCAAAATTACTTATAATTCCGTCCAGAGATTGAGGATGTAGTCATGTTCAAAGCACCTATGGGAAATAACATGGAAGACACACTTTTTTTACCCCCCCTTTTTTCACCCACACACCCTTTATCTTGGCCCCCTGCTTGACAGATCACCCCAAGACTTTCCATGTGCAACAAGACTCAACAGCACACTTTTTTAGGAACATTTTGTGAAGATCCATGAAACAACACTAAAGATATTGGCAAGATAAAAAACGCTTTTCCTATGTAAACATGGCCCTAACTATAACTACCTACTAGCGCCCGTCAGTAGATAATAAATATATATATTTATATATATATATATATATATATATATATATATCTACTATATATACTAAATGTATATGTGTTAGTGTATTTGAAGAAGAGTAGTCAATTGAAAGTTTGATTTAAGGCGCAGTTGTGGAGTGCTTTGCAGTGGTAAGTGCTCGATGTTACTGTAGCATACACTCCTCCTAGTCTCCATTTCAATTTCCTTTTTTCTCAAACTACACTTGGCTCTTAACTCTTTCAGCTTCTTGTACAATTTGTAAAAAAAAACTGCAACTAGGGCACACAAGACCATGATCAATAGGGGTCTTAAAATAGTTCCTAGAATTCCTCTTCCTAGGTTTCCAAACCACCTTCTGATGGATAAATAACCACTACATATCGCGTCCCATGCACCTGTCATTGTTAACTCCTTCAGGTCCTGTTTCAAGTGAGTCATGTTTGAAATTTACTTTCTTATCTATTTACTACTGTCAGGTATGTAAATGCAACATTTTCACATGTAACATTTTGCAAACTCCGCCATCCTTTGCGAGTACAGTGTCTAACGTAAGGCAATTTTGTAAAACCATTTATCTCACAGCAACAATTTCTGTATCCATTAACAATATGGCCCCTTGTAGCGTCTGAAGGCAATTTAAGTACTATTGTTGGCAACTGTCTAATCTTGTGATCATTTAAGATAACACCTACTGATGGAATTATGGAACCAAAAATATCTCCTACAATTTCTGAAGCACTAGCTTCTCTTTTGACTTTTGACTTTGATTTCTCATTTCAGAATGAATCATTAAAATTCTCCACATTATATATCTTTGGAAAAACAAATCCCAGATAAGTACCATACCAGCCTTTTGGCAACTTGTAATATGCATTTGTTCCATGTATGAAATAAACACCAGGTATGGTAGAGTTTTGCCCATTCAGAATAAAGGTCCAAACACTTTTAAACAAAAACACATCTACATTCTCTAGTTCCTACAAATGTGTGTCAATCTTTGATCTAGGTCTATATATAACTTCGTACATGTTGCGAACCTATAGCCAGGAATCTTTGATTTCTAGCAACTGTGTGAGCTTAATCTTTTTACAATTTTGTAAACTTACTCCCCTTTCTGTCTTTGCTTTCATAGCTTGTCTCCTCTCCTCAACTTGTCCAATGAACTCTTTTTCTACTGGGCTAAAAATGCATGTTAAATTGTTCTTGTGGGCATAGACTGTACCAAATGTCAACATGGGCTCAAAGAAACCTCCCACTGTGTCAACGTTCTTCATCTTTGCAATGCTACTTAAATGTTTGATGATGAGGACAATTGCAAACACTAGATCATAATTTGAATATAATTATTGATAATACTCCTGCTGATACAACAATGTTAATATCAGGCTATAGGAAATTCCATAGGTTAGAAGTGTGATTCCTTCACTTACTGATGAAGGCAACTGTGTGCAAACATAGAAATCTCTAGCTTCCATGGTGTCAACATATTCGTGGAGTAGTTTATAATACACATTTGCTGATAACTCACCTCTAGAACCATTAGTGTGTAAAGATCTCTCATCTCTATGCAGGGCATCTTGCTTTTACAATGGAAATTACTACATTTGGGGCACTTCTGAATGTTAATTTCTCTGAGTCACTCACCATGGGCAAACTCAATCCAAATGAACTACCATTAAACCTATATATATATATATATATATATATATATATATATATATATATATATATATATATACACATTTGTTACCTCTATTTTGATTCAACTTCATGAGTTCTCTAATTTCAGACCAAAAGTTTGAATTGAAAAACCAAAAATGCAAAATGCAAAGTGGCTACAATTGATCAATATCTTTTCAGTCCTTTTTATGTGTGAGCGAAGCAAAATAATAAAATAATAATAATCTCTTTAAAATTGCAAATTATTCACCAAAAGTTCCTTGATCTTCTAGAAAGTTCATCAAGAGTATTTCTCTAATTGCAAAATTTAAGAAGCTTCTGCTAAGATGGTCAAATGTCTTTAATAAAGGGACAGCTCATAATCACTAATAAACACTTCAAAAACATAGGCTCTCATTATGACTTTGGGCCAGAAGACCGCCATATTACGAGTACTGAAGGATTTCCGACACAATTTTGGCGGATATCCTCCAGTAGTTGTGCTGACGGTCAAAGGCGCAGGGGCAGTTCGACCACTGGCTCTGCCCTGCCAAAAGAACTCCACCAGTCGTATTATGACTTGTAATATGGCCTGGCGGTGTCCTGATGGTGGGGCGCTGCCGGTGGTGGAAGTGCCTGTTCCCGTTCCCTGCCGGACAATCTTCTCGCCGGACAAGGTAAGTCGATTGTCCGACAGGGGAGGGGGTGGGAGGGTGTTGTGTGTATGAGTGGGTGTTGTCTGCATGTGTGAATGTAAGTGTGTATGCATGTGTAAGTGTGTTTGAATGCATGTATGATTGTTGAAGTGAATGCATGTTGGAATGTTTGTGTGAATGTGTGTATGGATGCGTGTGAGTGGATGCATGTGAGTGAATGCATGTATGGATGCATGTGAGTGGATGCGTGTATGTAAGTGTTGGTGAATGAGTGTATGCAGGGTGCATGAATAAGTGTATGCGGGATGCGTGAATGAGTGCGTGCGGTGTGCGTGTGGGTGTGTGTGTGCATGTGCATGTATGCGGGGAGGGGACGCTGTTCTAGAAGGGGGTAGCGGAGGGGGGTTCTGATATGGAAGGAAAGTGGGAGGTATTGGGATTGCAGAGGGGGTTTGGGAAGTCGTCTGCTGGTGACAGGAAAGACATTTCCTGTCACATGTAGCCTTTCCGCCAGGGTTTTTGTGGCGGTGCTACCGCTGCAGAAACCCTGGTAGAAAGCCGACTCATGATACCGCCGGCGGTCTTGATGCCGCCTGGATCTCCAGCCCGGCTGTCCAACTGCCCTGGCGGTACAAGTGGGGATGTGGCGGTCTTCGGGCTGCCAGGGTCATAATGAGGGCCATAATGTCTTTGTTCATCAAGTGGCAATGAGATTTCAAAGTTCAACTCTAACACAATTTCAAACTCAAGAATACTGAACTGGATTTGAATTGTTAAAACAAAATGTTTCAGACTTCTCCTAGTCGGAGGTAGCAAAATCTCAGAACCCCATCAGACCATGCTGTAGCAGCCACTTTTCCAGTCCCAACAGCTTGACTAAACTGATCCCTCTCACTCATTGTAACCAACACTTCAGGAACACATGCTGCATCATCTAGGGGACCAGGAACTTCGCAAGTGTGGCAAGCATGTACCCAGCTCAGGAGACCAGCTCACTTAACAGCTGTAGTGGTTACCAAAACCATCTGGTGAGGACCTTTCTAATACAGTTCAAAGCAGATTTTCCTTACATGCTTCATAATCATGACCCAGTCGCCTGGACATAGGTCATGACAAAGCTCCTGCTGCAGTGTTGCTGTAGCTTCTCCAACATGATGAGACATAGAACAATCCATATCAGCTAGTCCTTTGCAATAGTCCGCCACTGAGACATTAGTAATGTTCACAAGCGCATTCTCAGGCACTGCTGGCAATCTCATGGTCCTCCCCATGATATTTTCATGGGGAGATAACCCAGTCTTTCTGTCGGGTGTACTACGCATTCTCACCAAGACAAAAGGCAATGCGTCTGGCCATGTTAAAGTGTTAGATGCACATATTTTTACCACTTTGGACTTCAAAGTTCCATTAATCTGTTCTACAAGTCCAGAAGCTTCAGCTCAGTAACTGCAATGCAATCTTTGCTCAAATTGTAATGCCACACACAACATTTTTAGGACCTCAACGTTGAAATGAGATCCTCGGTCTGACTTCAGAAAAGTCTGTTGAAATGAGATCCTCGGTCAGACACCAGAGAAGTCTGGAATCTGATTAGGCGTATCAACTCCCTAAGTAACAGCTTTGCTACTGTGAGACTATCATTTCTCTAGGAGGGGTAGGCTTCGACCCAGTGTGAAAACATGCACACAAGGACCAAGACATATCTCAATCCATTGCACTTGGTCAGCTCAATGGAATTCAGCTGCATTCTTTGTGACTCAGTGTAACGCCGCGCTCTGACGTGGCGTCTCTTTCTGTCCTCGCGGGTGGAACACGCTACCGATATTCAGAGCGCCGTTCTCTGCGTTTTTTGACTATGCTTTCTGGGAAGCATATATTTCGCTCCTGGTCGCGCTACACTTACTTGTAGCCTTTTTTCTTCTTTTATTGTTGGTGGTGGGTTTTTTGTTGGGCCTTTTGCCTGTCTCTATCCATGTTGTGTCCATCTTGTCTTCTTCGTGATTTTGTCCCAGCATGCTCTGTTTTTCTTTTATACTACTTCCTTTTTCCTATACTGGTCTATGGGCTTTTCCCAATCCAAGATGGTGTTACTTCCCTTTCATGTGATGTCACTTCCCTTTTCTCAGTATATAAGTCAGTCAGTCTTGTTCCTCCTTGCGTTGCAAACACTTCCTTCTGGTTGTGCTGTTCGCTCCTGTTCTTTGTTCCTGCTCTTTTGCCTTGGGAGATTTTTGCCTGTTCTTTGTTCCTGCTTTTGCCTTGGATATTTTTGCCTGTTCCTTTTTTCCTGCCTTGTACCCTGGATATTGCCTATTTTTGTTTCCTGTTGTCAAGTCCTGTTTTTTCTTGTTTTCCTTCAGGAGTTCCTGTTAGAGGTTTTTTCCCCAGTGTTGGGTTTTTTTCCCTCTGGGACTCCTTCTGGAGGATACGGTCTGCTTTGGCGTAGCCTGTCAAGCGGCACCGTGGCTACTAGAAGGGGTCGCCCTTATCTGGGAAAATCCAGGACCTGTAGAAGACTTGGGCGGTCATTCTGACCGCGGCGGTCGGCGCCCGCCAAGCGGTTCCCGCCGAATGACCGCTCCGCGGTCAAAAGGCCGCAGCGGCCATTCCGGCTTTCCCGCTGGGCCGGCGGGCGACCGCCAAAAGGCCGCCCGCCGGCCCAGCGGGAAAACCCCTGCAACAATGAAGCCGGCTCCGAATGGAGCCGGCGGAGTTGAAGGGGTGCGACGGGTGCAGTGGCACCCGTCGCGATTTTCAGTGTCTGCAAAGCAGACACTGAAAATCTTTATGGGGCCCTGTTAGGGGGCCCCTGCACTGCCCATGCCAGTGGCATGGGCAGTGCAGTGGCCCCCAGGGGCCCCCACGACACCCGTTCCCGCCATCCTGTTCCTGGCGGTAATTACCGCCAGGAACAGGATGGCGGGAAGGGGGTCAGAATCCCCATGGCGGCGCTGCAAGCAGCGCCACCATGGCGGATTCCCTGGGCCAGGGGAAAACCGGCGGGAAACCACCGGTTCCCCTTTTCTGACCACGGCTTTACCGCCGCGGTCAGAATCGCCCAGGAAGCACCGCCAGCCTGTTGGCGGTGCTTCCGCTGCCCTCCGCCCTGGCGGTCATGGACCGCCAGGGTCGGAATGACCCCCTTGGTGTATTCGCCAATCCGAAATCCAGAGGTGAGAAGTCCAGCGCAGTACGTGACAGATTGCAACGCCAAAAGATTCTGCGTTGCGAGAGCGCCATGGAAGATCCACAGGGAGAGGTGTCAGAAAATGCTCAAGCTATGTTACAGACTGTCCAACAACAAGCCCAAGAGTTACAACAGTTACGGGCAGAGAACACTGCGCTACGACAGGTCTTGTCTTCCCGATCAATGGACATACCACCCGTATCTGCTACTATTCCTTGATAGTCCGGAGATCCTTTAAAGATGAAGGAATTTTTGGACGCCCTAACGGTTTTCTTTGCCTTTCGTCCACTCCAGTTTTCGTCGGATAAGACTAAGGTGGGCTATCTGATCAGCGCCTTGTCTGGTCCAGCGCTTGCTTGGGCGACTCCTCTGGTTTCTGCAGATGACCCAGTCCTGGCTAACTATTCCGCTTTCCTGACTGTTTTCAAACAAATGTTTGAGAGACCTTGGGTAGAAGCAGCAGCTGAAGAAGCCTTATGTGACATTCAGCAAGGTAATCAGGATGTACTGCAGTATATAACCCGCTTCAAACAGCGGGCAGCTGAAACCTCCTGGGTAGAACGCACCTTTGTAACCCTTTTCCGCCGAGGCCTGCATGAAGAAATTAAAGATGAGCTTGTACACTCTTCCCCAGCTTGTTCTTTGAAAGAATTAATGGATCAATCTATGAACATCGAGTATAGACTTCGAGAGCGCAAGATGGAAAGACGTAGAACTAGAGCTCCATACCAGCCCGGTACCTTCCGTGCTAGCAGTCGGCGAACGGAAGATAGTCCATCTGAAGCCTCTCCACCTCCCCATGAAGAGCCCATGCAGGTAGATCTGGTTCGTGGGCCATTGACGGAGTCAGAAAGGGAGGAACGACGACGAAGGGGACTTTGCCTATACTGTGGTAAGGCTGGCCACCTGATCCGTAGTTGTCCGGTACGTACCTCAAGGCCTGCGGGAAACGCCAGCTCCTGTTCCCTGTAAGGAGGAAGGAGACGGGAGGAGCTGAAGTACCATCATTATGTTCCTCCAAAGAAAGCATGTCCACCCTATTTATCCTCTCGGTCAAGTTACAAAGTTCACAAGATCAAGAAGGACATCTGCTGGCTCTCCTTGATTGTGGAGCCAGTGGACTCTATCTGGATGAGACCTGGGCTACTAGTAAAGGAATTCCCCGCATTCCTAAAGAAACCCCTGAGCAGGTTCACACAGTGGATGGCTCTCCGTTAACCTCAGGACCTGTGGTGGCCTCAACTCCTACTCTTTGTTTGACATTTGGGGGGCATCAAGAACACGTTGCCTTTGATCTCATAGCCTCACCAAATCACATCATGATTTTGGGAATTCCCTGGTTAGCCCGACACAACCCCTATATCAATTGGGAAACACGAACTATATCCCTAACGTCTTCATTTTGTCAACAGAATTGTTATTCTACCACTTCTTAATGGACTCCAAAAAGGTCCTGTCAGTCAATTAAGGATAACACTAACTCTATCAATACTATCCAGGGGGTTCCAGATTGTTATCAGGAATATATCAGGATTTTTCAGAAACCTAGTAATCCTTTTTTGCCACCTCATCGCAGTTATGACTGTGCTATTCCTTTAATTCCTGATGAAGTCGTTCCCTTCGGTCGAATGAATTCTCTGACAGACCAAGAAAAGAAGGTGTTAAGGGAATATTTAGACGACAATTTACACAACAGTTTGATTGCTCCTTCCACGTCCCCCGCTGGGGCTCCTCTCTTCTTCGTCCCAAAGAAGACTAAGGATCTGCGTCCTTGTGTGGACTTTCGTGAACTCAACAGAATAACGATTAAGGATCGATATCCACTGCCTTTAATCAGAGATATACTGGATGCCATTCAAGGAGCCAAGATATTTACTAAATTAGACTTACGGGGTGCCTATCATCCTCTTCGGATCAAGGAAGGAGATGAATGGAAGACTGCTTTCCGTACCCCTTTTGGGCACTATGAGTATCGTGTTATGCCCTTTGGACTGACCAACGCCCCTTCTGTTTTTCAACGATTTATGGATTTAGTGTTCTCTGATGTACTCAATCAATATGTAGTCCTTTATTTGGATGATATCTTGATATATTCCCGTGATCCTGAGCACCATGAAGATCATGTCCTACAAGTCCTGGAAAGACTCAAGAAAAACCAATTGTTTTGTAAACCTGAGAAGTGTGAGTTCCATAAATCTGAAGTAAGGTATCTTGGGTTTTGTATTAATCAACACAGAATATCCATGGATCCTGACAAGGTCAGTGCCATATTAGATTGGCCTTCTCCAACGTCCATTAAAGAAACGCAATGTTTTCTTGGGTTATCAAACTTTTATCGTCAGTTTATTCAGAACTTTGCCTACCTACAAAGTATCATAACACAAACAATTAAGAAAGAGAACCTGAAGAAGGGTTTCATTTGGACCAAGGAGGCTGAACATGCGTTTCAAGAATTAAAGACAGCCTTTACCCAAGCACCCGTGTTGCGTCATCCTGACAATACCAAGAAATTTATTGTTGTGACTGATGCCTCAGACAGAGCTATTGGAGCAGTTCTGCTGCAGAAGCAAGACAATGATGGATTGGAACATCCTATCTTTTATCTGTTGCATATTCTATCAGAGGCTGAACGAAATTATTCTGTACTGGAACGAGAACTACTCACTCTCAAAGTAGCTTGTAAGGAATGGAGGCATTTCCTGATGGGTTCCAGAGAGCCTTTTGAAGCTAGGACTGATCACCGTAATCTCCAGTGTCTTCGGAGCTTTCAGTGTCGCAACAGTCGTCAGGCTCGATGGGCTTTCTTCTTTAGCCAGTACGATTTCGTGATCACGTACATACCTGGTTCCCAGAATTTAGTGGCAGATGCCTTATCTCACAGATATCATGACATAGCCCAGAACTCCTCTCCACATCTTATTGAGTCTAGCAGGATCATCGGAGCTACTCAATCTTTTCAAGAACGAGTTCAATCCGAGTACCAGTTTCTGTCTGCTTCAGAATGGGATAAATTGACTCCTTTTTTGCAGAAGAAGGACAACTACTTCTATCATCAACATGCTCTCTTCCTACCTACCAAGAAAGTGCAGACAGAAGCCCTGCAAATGTGCCATGATTCTCCTATAGCCGGTCATCGAGGTATCAGGAAGACCCAGGAACTGCTTCAGCGATCTTTTTGGTGGCCTTCGTTAAAGACAGACACTGAAACCTATGTGTCAGCATGCCCAGTCTGTGCCCAGACTAAGACACCCCGAACTAAGGTGGCAGGTTTATTAAGACCTTTACCGGTTCCTTCCGCTCCTTGGTGAACTCTATCCACGGATTTCATATGCTCTCTACCTACTTCCTCTGGTAACCAAGTAATCATGGTAACCGTAGATTCATTCACCAAGATGGCTCATTTTTCAGCCTTGAAGAAACTACCAACGGCCCCAGAAATGAGTCGCATTTTTCTACGAGATATTTTTCCCCTCCATGGTCTTCCTCTAGAGGTCATTTCGGACAGAGAGCCTCAATATGTATCACGTTTCTGGAGAGCCTTTTGTGCCTTCTTTAACATTGAGATTTCTTTATCCTCGGGTTTCCATCCACAAACGAATGGGCAAACTGAACGAGTGAATCAAGAACTTCAGCAGTATCTGAGATGTTACTGTAATGCCACACAAAGCAATTGGTCGGAATATCTTGCTCTTGCCGAGTTCTCCTATAACAACACAATACATAGTGCGACCAAGACCACACCCTTTTATTGTACTTATGGATTTAATCCGAGGACTTTCACTACTGTTTCTTGAACATCCTCTTCTGTGCCTGCAGTCACTTCTTTTTCACAACAGATCCGTCGAATCCAGGGCCTACTTCACACTACTCTCCTAGCTTCAAAACAAGCTATGAAGCGAAAGGCGGATTGTTATCGGCAAGCCGCACCTTTGTATCAAGTGGGCCACAAGGTATGGCTTTCTTCCAGATTTCTACCATTCCAGTTTTCCACCAATAAGTTCAAACCATGTTTTTATGGACCCTTTCGAATTTCGCACATCCTGAATCCTGTAGTTGTGCGTCTCCGCTTACCTCATACCTGGAGGGTTCATCCTGTTTTCCATGTGTCCCAGTTAAAACCCTTTGTTCCTGATCCTTACCATCTCCAGTTCCAACGTCCACCTCCTCTTTCTATCAACGGACAGCCTGAGTATGAAGTCCAGGAGATCTGTGATTCCCAAATTTTTCGACGCAAACTACAGTTTTTGGTCCACTGGAAAGGATACCCCCTCAGTGACTGTTCGTGGGAAGATGCTTCCTCCGTCCATGCTCCCCGTTTGGTTCGCCTGTTTTTTGACAATCATCCTGACAAACCTGGAGCCTCGGGGAGGGGACCTACTGTAACGCTGCGCTCTGACGCGGCGTCTCTTTCTGTCCTTGCGGGTGGAACACGCTACCGATATTCGGAGCGCCGTTCTCCGCGTTTTTTTACTATGCTTTCTGGGAAGCATATATTTTGCTCCCGGTCGCGCTACACTTACTTGTAGCCTTTTTTCTTCTTTTATTGTTGGTGATGGGTTTTTTGTTGGGCCTTTTGCCTGTCTCTATCCATGTTGTGTCCATCTTGTCTTCTTCGTGATTTTGTCCCAGCATGCTCTGTTTTTCTTTTATACTACTTCCTTTTTCCTATACTGGTCTATGGGCTTTTCCCAATCCAAGATGGTGTTACTTCCCTTTCCTGTGATGTCACTTCCCTTTTCTCAGTATATAAGTCAGTCAGTCTTGTTCCTCCTTGCGTTGCAAACACTTCCTTCTGGTTGTGCTGTTCGCTCCTGTTCTTTGTTCCTGCTCTTTTGCCTTGGGAGATTTTTGCCTGTTCTTTGTTCCTGCTTTTGCCTTGGATATTTTTGCCTGTTCCTTTTTTCCTGCCTTGTACCCTGGATATTGCCTATTTTTGTTTCCTGTTGTCAAGTCCTGTTTTTTCTTGTTTTCCTTCAGGAGTTCCTGTTAGAGGTTTTTTCCCCAGTGTTGGGGTTTTTTCCCTCTGGGACTCCTTCTGGAGGATACGTCTGCTTTGGCGTAGCCTGTCAAGCGGCACCGTGGCTACTAGACGGGGTCGCCCTTATCTGGGAACATCCAGGACCTGTAGAAGACTTGGGTGGTCATTCTAACCCTGTTGGTAAAAACCGCCGGGGCGAATGACCGCGGTAGCACCGGCAACAGGCTGGCGGTGCACCGCTGGGCATTCTGACTGCGGCGGTTCAGCCGCGGCCAGAAACGGAAAGTCGGCGGTGTACCGCCGACTTTCCGCTGCCCTTGAGAATCCTCCATGGCGGCGGAGCGCGCTCCGCCGCCATGGGGATTCTGACACCCCCTACCGCCATCCTGTTCCTGGCGGGTCTCCCGCCAGGAACAGGATGGCGGTAGGGGGTGCCGCGGGGCCCCTGGGGGCCCCACCTTGTATTTCAGTGTCTGCTTTGCAGACACTGAAATACGCGACGGGTGCCACTGCACCCGTCGCACCTTCCCACTCCACCGGCTCAATCCTGAGCCGGCGTCCTTGTGGGAAGGCTGTTTCCCACTGGGCTGGCGGGCGGCCTTTTGGCGGTCGCCCGCCAGCCCAGTGGGAAACCCAGAATGACCGCCGCGGTCTTTCGACCGCGGTACGGTCTTCTGGCGGTTCCCGCTTGGCAGGCGGCTCCCGCCGCCCGCCAACATCAGAATCACCCCCTTGGTGTATTCGCCAATCCGAAATCCAGAGGTGAGAAGTCCAGCGCAGTACGTGACACTCAGTGTGACAACTATGTGTTTTCCTACATTCATCTGTTGGGATGTGACACATCGGTAGCACATGGCATCTGTAATCACTCTGAACATGGGGTTAAACCATGTCTGTCTGAAAGTTCTGATCATTGCATCCCTACCTATATATACCTGTCCATGATAATGTGGAGCCATAGGTGAAAATAAGCTATTTGGCAACACTGCTCTTCCATCACTTGACACCCAAACATTATCTTCATTTCTCTTAACACATCCTTCTCTAACTCAACTTTGGTGCTCTTCTTCTGTCACTCTTTCTGCAATCTCTTAACTTCCTCCCATGTGACAACAGCAGTTGACAGGAAATTCTGACATCTCGCATCACTTGTTTCTCTTATCCGCTCTCCGTTAAAGGAAGTGCAACTGAGGGTGCAGTATCTTTCCACCTAATTAGCCTATTTATTGCCTGTTACATAATCAGTAAAAACTTTATGGGCTGCACACTCGATGACAGTAATTTTTGCAGGCAGCTGTAATGCATTCAACAGATTGTAAATTTTACCACCATACTTGATAGGGGATCCAGAGGAGGTCATGAACCCTCTCTGGGTCCATTAATGTCCGCTGTCATGAGCGACAACAAAACCATACTGACTATGAGTGAAAATTGTCATTTTAAGCTGTTCCGAAACGCATCAGGCCCTGGTAAGAGCAACCAATTCAGCTACTTGACCAGAAGCCAGGAGGGCTCTATTACACCTGAGACCGTGAAAACTGCATACCCATCTCTCAGGGTACCATCTTTACCTCTTAAACAGGAGCAATCCACAACCATGACATAGTCATTTTCATTCATTTGTGTGGGTTAACAGAATTCCCACTGAATGGCGAATAAAAACATTCAGGGGATGATCCATGACAATGCCCTTGCACTGTTCTATACTGATGCTCAAAACAGCAACCACCTTCAAACAACCAGGCAGCACTGAAGCCACATATCAAGAGTGGGAGAAAAATAAGCCATAGGCTTGTTTGCATGTCCATGCAGGTGAGTCAAGACTGAGAAAGCACATCCATCCCTCTCACAGAAAGGAAAGAAAAACATTTGTTATAATCAGGCATTCCCAGAGCTGGGGACCAGCATAAGCTTTCTATCAGCTCTGTGAAGGCACATAAGCAGTTGTCATCAAATGGTACCGGTTCAGACACATCCTTGTGTGTCAGCCTCTGTAAAGGGTTTGCCAAAAGGGATAAGTTTGGAATTCACTGGCGACAGTAGCCAACCATTCCCAAAAAACATTTGGGCTTCTTTCTGTGTGGCAGGAGGATTCATTTTCATTATTTTTTAGATTCTTTCTTGTGACACTTTCCGCACACCTTTGTCAATGTGGTGACCTACGTACAGGACTTCTTTCTTGCAATACAATAATTTTGCTGGGGAAACTTTAGGTCCATTCTCTCCCAAATGATTCAAGAGAGCATTTGTGTCTCTCCTACATGCTTCTCAGGTGTTTGACGTGACCAACAAATCATCTATGTTCTTCAGCAAGACTGATTGATAGGGCATTTTAAGGGACTCCAGATTTGTCTTCAAGAGCTGGTTGAAAATAGATAGTGACTCAGTATAACCTTGTGGGACTTGGCATCATGCCAAATTTGAATGCAAAGAGGAATTTACTTTCCTCATGCAATGTTATGGAAAAGAACATCTGGTAAAGTTCAATCACTGGGAATTTGGAATACAATCACTGAAGGATTCGGTACCACGGGACAACATGGAATCACAATCTAGTTCACTTTTCTCAGTTCTTGGACTATAGAGTACTTTCCATTGGGCTTCCGCAGTCTTAAAATAGGTGAGTTACATGGACTTCTTGTTATCTCTTCCAGGATTCCTTGCTTATAGCTTGTGAAGGCAAGATGAAGGAGGCAATCAGACTATTAATTAAAGAGGTAATTCCAGCAATCATCTCTGGGGACATATGGGGTGATTTTGGATACACCGCATTTGGCTTCTCTGTCATTTTAATAGGCTCAACTCCTTTAATGACTCCTATTTCCTTTCCTGAAAAATCCCAAACCTCAGGTGTCACTGTGGTGGTCATTATGACAATGGTGGTGACAGTTAAAGTAGCTGTAACACCACCAACAGGCTTAAGGTAATGACTGCCAAATCATGACCATGGCAGTGATAACTTCCATAGACAGGCAATGTACCAGTCACCACGGTGGCAGCCATCAACAGCCAGGCGGAAGACAAGGTACCGCTCCCCATATCATGACACAGCAAACAGCCATGATTTCTGGGGCGGTACCAACGCCATCAAAAGCCTGGCAGAAACAGAACACAGAAGACGAAAGACTCACCAACAGAGACACAGAGAAGATCAACGCCGTCATGGAACTGGAACTTCAAGTCTTCCCGATGTTCATCTATGCAATGCTCCACATCGAACACCAAGGCAGACAAAGACGATGACGGTGAGTACAGCCGCCTAGCACACAAGAGAGGGAGGGACGAAAAGGAGAGTGCCACACACACGCACAACACACACCATTCACACACACACCATACACACAACCAGCTACAGAGGAAAACCAATGTCATAGGACCCACATCATAATAATTCAAGGACAACATTTAGGCATTACTGATATTGCAATTGTATGCCAAAAGCCACAATATTTTTCATGTGATAGAAAATATTTTTGAGTAAATGCCCAGAAAGGGCCAATGGCCAGTCCAAAGTACAAAAGGCCCACATGGCCTTAGGAATAGTCCAAGCCCCAACTTGTTCCTGACAATATATGCACTAAACTGTGCAGAGGCATCATTTTGGAAGTGGGCAGGCACCTCAGGGGGAAGGGAGGTGGGGGGCACCTCAGCTGAAGTGGGGAACTTGCCCACTGGTTCTGGAGGGGGCTCCATGCCAATTTCCCTATGCTGGGGAGTGCAAGGTCACAGTCTCTGAGGTGCAGAACTTGCCCACTGTCTTAGGAGAGGGCTACATGCCCATTTCTCTTTGCTGGGAAGTGCAAGGTCACATCTCTGAGGTAGGGAACTTGCCCACTGGTTCTGGAGGGGGCTCCATTCCCATTTCTCTTTGCTGGGGAGTGCAAGGTCACAGTCTCTGAGGTGCAGAATTTGCTCACTGGTTCTGGAGGGGGCACCATGCACATTTCTCTTTGCTGGGGAGTGCAAGGTCACAGTCTCTGAGGCGGGGAACGTACCCAATGGTTCTGGAGGGGGTTCCTTGTACAACAGTCCCTGGAGGGTGGCCTACATGCCCTCTGCTGGAAGTCAGGGCTGCTGTGTCTCAGCTGGAGGTGAGAGCTGCTGTGTCTCAGCTGGAGGCGAGGTCTTCTGTGTCTCAGCTGGAGGTGGGGGCTCCTTGCCATCTGCTGGTGAAGTGGGCCTCTTGCCTTTCATTGGTGGTTGAGTGGGAACCTTCCCCTTCATTGGTGGTTGAGTGGGCCTCTTGTCTTTCATTGGTGGTTGAGTGGGAACCTTCCCTTTCTAGGCTGGTGGAGTGGGATCCTTCCTCTTCTTGGCTGGTGGAGTGGAATCCTACCCCTCCTTGGCTGGTGGAGTGGGATCCTTCCTCTTCTTGTCTGGTGGAGGGATCCTTCCCCTTCTTGGCTGGTGGAATGGGATCCTTCACTTTCTTGCCTCCATGACTAGGAGGTGCCTCCACTGTCCCTGTCTCATGTCTCTTGTTTCTCACCACCCTAGTCCTCCCTTTCTGAGGTGGAGGTGTGCTCACAGTAGAAGTGGCAGCCATCACACTCTGGGGCCCCTTCGTGCCTGCAGCTGTTGATTTGGTTGGAGCAGCGGAAGACTGTTTGGCTGAGGTGCTGGGCTGGGTCGTTGGGACCCTGCTCTTATGGGCAGGACAAGGGGTGCAGGGGGGAACATGTAAGGAAAAGTTTCTTAGGGGCATTGGGGCAGGATGTGGGGGGAGGGATGGGAGTGGAGGTGGAGGGAGTGGTTGTTGGAGGTGAAAGTCTGCTGGACTTGGGTACAGGAGCATGGGCAGTGTACTGATGTGAGGTGGATGGCTGTTGGGAGTCTGAGTGTGTGCGTTTGTGTCTCCTGGTGGGGGCAGAAAGGGTGAGAGAGGACACAGGGGATGCGTGGATGGATGTTGTGGATGTGTCTGCTAGTGAGGTTTGTGTGCTGCTTGGTGTGGTGATGGTGATTGTGGTTGTTGAAACAGTGCATGTAGGTGTGAGTGCGGATGTGACTGTGAGGGAGGAGGATGAGGAGGAGGGGGAGACAGTGGAGGCGCTGTGTGGAACTCTATGGTGTTTGTGTCAGTGCTTGTGGCCTCAGCTGTGCAGCCTGTGTTTGTCTGTGCCACTCTTGTGTGATGTTTTGTGTGCATGCTCGTCTGTGTGTATGCATGGGATGGGCTGGGGTTGAGGAGACTGGGAAGTGGTAGTTAAAGGTGGATGGTAGGAACAGGGACAATGACTACCATCAGAGAGGAGGCCAGAGCCTGAAATGATCTCTGTTGGGCTGCCAATCCACCGTGGATGCCCTGCAGGAATGCATTGCTGCATCTGTGATGCCAACCCCTGGATAGCATTCACAACGGTTGACTGCCCTACAGAAATGGATCTCAGGAGATCAATAGCCTCCTCACACAGGGCAGTAGGGCTCACTGGGGCAGGGCCTGAGGTGCCAGGGGCGAAGGAGATGCCCACCCTCCTGGGTGAGCGGGGACGGGCAACTTGGTGAGTGGCTACTGGGAGGGCGGTGCTGGTACGGGGGTAGTGGCTGTACCTGTAGCTTGGGTGGTCACAGAGGTGTCCGCAACCACCAGGGAATTTCCATCGGAGGAGGACTTACATTACAGTCAGTTTTGTCACCTCCTGTCTCCGGCGTGGTGCTCCCATCGCCCTCTGTCCCAATGGTTCCCTTGGCATCGGTGGACTCTGCCTCCTGGGTCACGTGGGATGCAGCTCGCTCTTGTCGCTGATGCCCCTGCTCCTCCACCAGAGGATGCTAATGCGCACATGGACAGAATGACAGAAGAAAAAAGGGGGGGGGAGAGAGAGAAATGGAGCACTGGATCAATTACAGCACCAACACCACAGTTGGCATACACATTACCATCACACATAGGGATCAGGATTGAGCACTATGCACCACACTGGCATTCAATTGGCTAGGTGCCACAGCAAGATGAGGGCCAACCACCGCCAACTGAATCCCTCCTGGGACCCACTAAGCCCTGTCTGACATGGAATGCAACCTAGCTAGGTTACCTGATTTTGCTACACACCCATTTCCCTTGAGCTGGATCACACTGCAATGTCTGACCTGGCTTTAAGGGGCACCCACAGACTCACACCCACCACCCAGATCTCATGCCACCTACCAATTATTGTAGTAACGCCCACTGTACTCACTCTCTTGTGGCTGCTGTGATACCTTCAAGTGCCCATCCAGCTCTGGGTAGGCCACAGCCAGTATGCAGGCCAACGGGGGGATCAGGTTCTGACGGGCACCCTGCCCTCGTTGAGAGGCCATCCCCAGCTGGGCCACTGCGGTGTTCTGGGGCCAGCGTCACAGGTCCTTCCACCTTTTCCTACAGTGGGTGCTCTGCCTGCTGTAGACCCCCAGGGTCCGCACGTCCTTGGCGATAGCACGCCACAATACCTTCTTCTGATGGGCGCTGACCTACAGAGGTAATACAGACAGGAGGACACCATTACACATACAATCCAGCCTGTCACACATATGGCCCACAAATCCCATTTCCATCTCCATAGGCACACACATCACCTGGTGCCCACCATGTACACTACCACCAGACATACCACCCCCAAAATGACATGATGCTTGAAGACACATCTCCATGCAACCTTGCCACATGCATTGTGCCCAAGGTGTATTCACTTGTTGGTCTGAGGCCTATACAGCTGTCCATACTGGGGTAGGACCCCATCCACCAAGCGCTCCAACTCCTCCGAAGTAAAGGCAGGGGCCCTTTCCCCAGTCACATGGGCCATGGCAGGATCAAGACACATGTCACAGCAGCACACGCAGTGTAGGTGTTGCCATGTGGAAAGTCAGGAATCAAGTGAGGATATAGATAGAAAATGGTGGTCACGTACACCGTCACCGCCACCGGCGATCCCCATTGGCCACTGTACTCCATAGAGCCCCATATTAGCCAATGAGGAATTGCACGGCGGTGCAAGACCGCCTTCTGCCCTGACGCCCTACATTGGTGGAGTTACCTCACTTCTACCTGTCCCTACATACAGGACAGGCAGTCGCCCTTTAATGGTGGAGGACAACAGTAAGATAATCGAGAACTGCACCATTGTTATAATTTGCACATACATTGCCATTACCATTGTCCCATCACATTAATGCTCTATGTACACTGAGGTGGTGGTTCCGTTGTTCAAATTGTGACAGCCTACTCACTCTTGTGTCCCTTAAATACCTACCACTGTAGATGAATAGGAAGAGGAGACACGCCCCCATGTACAGACCCCTTGTGGACTTAGCTACACTGGAGGACAGGTACATAATACTCACCTACAGATTGGACAGGGCCACAATCACATAGCTGTGTGCCCAATTGGAGCCTGATCTGATATCAGCTATCCATCATCCCACTGGGATTCCCCCTCTTGTGCAAGTTCTATCAGTGCTCTATTTCTTGGCAACTGGTTCTTTCCAAGTGACAGTGGGCTTGGCAGCAGGAATGCCACAGTCAGTGTTCTCAATTGTGCTGGTAAGGGTTTTGTCTGCCTTGGTCAAACACATGTGCAGCTACATTGCTTTCCCCCAGTTGGAAGATGTGGCCACTGTGAAGGCAAGATTCTATGCAATGGGATATACACCCAATATTATTGGGGCAACTGACGGAACACATATTGCGTTTGACCCCCCCCCCCACCCCGCCACAATGACCAGGTGTTCAGGAATCAGAAGAGTTTCCACTCGCTCAATGTCCAAATGGTGTGCCTGGCTGACCAGTACATCTCCCACATCACTGCCAAGTATCCTGGGTCGATGCATGACGCCTTCGTCCTGAGGAATAGCAGTATCCAAAATGTGATGGCACAACTACAGAGGCACAGGGTGTGGCTAATAGGTGAGTCTTAGTTCCCACCCAATGTATGTCAGTGTATGCCTTCTGGTGTTATCCCCCTACCATTGTGTAAGGCTAATGTTTGTCCCTCAATACTTGCAGGAGACTCTGGCTACCCAAACCTATCTTGGTTCCTGACCCCTGTGAGGAATGCCAGGACAGGGGCTGAGAATCAGTATAATGATGCACATGGGCAAACAAGGAGAATTATTGAAAGGACCTTCGGCCTCCTGAAGGACAGGTTCAGATGCCTCCATCTGACAGGTGGATCCCTGTGCTATTCATCCGAGAAGGTCTGCCAGATAGTAGTAGCATGCTGCATGTTGCACAACCTGGCCCTCAGCCATGTGCCTTATCTGCAGGAGGAGGAGATTGGAAATGTCACTGTGGCAGCAGTGGACCCTGAGGACAGGGAGGATGAGGATGTGGACAACAGAACATCAGTTATATGTCAATACTTCCAATGACACACAGGTGAGAAAGTGGAACTGACCATTCCTTTGAATATTGATGTTTTCTGTGTGGCTGTAGTAGGATGGCATTCACTTCCTTTGCATCTCAACTTACTGTCACCTATGGCTTCTCATTTTGCAGATGTTGGTGTTATAACAACTGTGTTCTGATGTAATGACTATTTACAGCTACTGGTCATTAATTGTATGCTATCACAGTGTTCAGATCATTTGCACAAAATGTGACTGTTTCCATAAATGCACATTTTCAACACATGAAGCACTATCACGCCAGCTGTGTTCAATGGTGTTTATTGTAGTTCAAAAAAATTGACAGAAAAGTGGAATGGAATGGGGTGATGGTAGAGGTAAGTCCAAGGTATTGTTCCAGTCTGTTTGTAGCACAGGTCCAGTGTACACTGGGCCATAGGAAGGGGAACAAAGGCAGTTCAAAGTGGACAAGGGGACAGGGTGGGACACAAGGGGAACATTCAGGAGGGTCTCATTTCCTAGCAGTGGTCTTGGTCTTGGCAAGTGTCTCTGGCTTCTGTCTAAGTTGCAGGAAACATTTGCGGAGCGTTTCACCTTCTGCAGGGGGAGAGGTGCTGGTGGCCTGTGGCTTCTGTGGCAGGGCTTCCTGCCCACTAGCTGCAGCAGAAGTGGAGGGATGATCAGAAGACTGGCTAGTGGTATGGGCCCGCTGGTGTGCTGTCCATTCCCTCATGATGTTGGCCATATCTGCCAGCACCCCTGCTATAGAGACCATGGTGGTATTGAGGGCCTGCAAATCTTCCCAGATCTCCTGATTGTGTTCCTCCTGCAGCCACTTGTTCTCCTGCATGTTAGTAAGGATCTGGCCCATCTTGTCCTGGGATTGTTGGTAAGCCCCCAGGACATTAGTGAGTGTCTCCTGGAGGGTCTGTTCCTTTACCCTGTCCTCCCCCTTGTGCACAGCGGTTTTCCCAGTGTCCCTGATCCCCAGGGCCTCTGTCCCCTGAACGGTGTACCCACTGCCACTGACCCCAGGTCCCTGATTGTCTTGGGAGTGAGGTGTAGACTGGGGTCCCTGTACAGGTGGGCACATTGCTGATTGACGTGTCCTGGGGACAGAGGTGTGGGGACGTTGGGTGGGTGCTGTGGTGTTGGATACTGATGAGGGAGGGTCTGTAGTGGACTGTGAGTGGGCTGGGGTGGCCGACTGACCAGTGGTCCCTGATGGGCCAGGTAGTTCGTCCAGAGTTACTGTCATCACTGGGGGAATCTTCTGTTGGGGGACTGGATAATCGTGGCACCTTCTCGCCTCTGGGATTGGCTGGGGCACCTGTGAGGATGTAAGTGATGTATAATGTTTCATGTCTGTGACATATTGTACATCCCTAGCTTCCCCTCTATTGTTGCTGTTGCCCTGTCACCTTTCTTTGTGTATGGTGATGTATTGTGGGATTGTTATTTCTCCATGCTGCGTATGGTTTGATGATAGGTGTACATGCAGGGCTGGGAGGGCTACAGATTCATTGGTATAGCGTGCAGGACTTGGCATCGGGGTTAGTCAGAAGTGTAGGTGTAGTGTGTGGGATGGAGTGGAGTGATGGGAGTCAGGGTGAGGGGGTGAGATGACATGCAAGTATGTGGGGTGGTAAGTAGAAAATATTGACTCACCTGTTTCCAGTCCTCCGGCTACTCCAGTAAGTCCCTCAGGATGCAGGATTGCCAAGACTTGCTCCTCCCATGCTGTGAGCTGTGGGAGAGGAGGAGGGGGTCCACCGCCAGTCCTCTGGATGGCGAGCTGGTGCCTTGCAGCCACGGAATGTACCTTCCCCCATAGGTCGTTCCACCTCTTCCTGATGTCGTCCCTTGTTCTTGGGTACTGTCCCACGGCGTTAACCCTGTCCACGATTCTCCGCCATTGCTCCATCTTCCTGGCAATGGATATTTGCTGGACCTGTGCTCCAAACCACTGTCGCTCTACCCTGACTATTTCCTCCATTTGCCACTGCAGTGGTATGTTGGCGGCCATTATCGCTGCGGTAAGCGGGATTTACCGCCAGTGTCATGATGAGTGCCTGTGTCTTTTAAGTCTTTCAGGAAATTATTACATATCAGAACTGGATACAATGCGACACTCAGTACTCGCTACAATTTTACAGGGCACATCTTTATTTGCTTGAATAGCTATTCCTTGGCGTGTGCAACTAATAGAACAGTTTTGCTTACACAATAGGTCACGTCCAAGCTAACTTACAGGGCTTGAATCACAGACTACAAATTGGTGCTTATCTTCAAATTAACCTATTTTTATAGGGACACTGTTATGTTCATTTAAGTTTATCTCTCGTACTCTTAGGTGTTGTTGTTCCCTTGACAAAGGGGGGGATTCAAGCTTGTGAAGGCAAGCTGAAGGAGTTTGCCAGAGGAGTTAGCAGCAACGAGCCGAGAGGAGCCTGTTTGTAATTGGTGCTCCAGTCTTCAATAAATCCTTTGAAATACATAAGGAGTCCACTTTACAAACACTCCCTGTTACAGGGTTGGTCAATTGCTTATTTGCAACTCCTGCAACCTAAATTTTCTTTCCCGAAACGGGCAAGTTTGGAACTTCTGATGTTCTGACAGTGGAACGTGGAGCTCCTGTGTCAACCACAAATGACACATCATGGCAAACAAAGTTGGTATTTACATATGAACCACAGTGATCTACTTCTAAGGATGCACCTAGCATGCAGTCCTCATCATCAGAGCTACAAGATTGCAGGATTTCTTAAAATTCCTCATCACTCAGGTCTTTTGGGGAAAATATGATGTTGTCTGATTCACATTTTCATTTGAGATCTGATTCAGATTCTGTTGGGGAACAACATTTGCTATTGAGTCATCTGGGCTTGAGGTATCTGCATCTGCTGTCCTGGGCACACATTTACATGTTGCACTCGAGGTCTCTGAATTCTTTGTACTTAAGCTTGATTATTACCTTGCATCTGCGCAACTCCAACATTCTGCACTTGATTATTCACATTATTAAAGGGACACTCCCTCCACCAATGTCCAAAATTTCCACAAGCATGACATGGATCAGTTCTCTTCAAAGCCTGGACACCAACAAAACCTCCACTTTGATGTGCCCGAACATCATGTCATCTAGTTCTAGGTTGAACAACTTTTGCCTCCTGATGTGGTAAACCTTGCATACCACCAGTGTTCACCATCATCTGAGGACTCTGACTTACTTTGCGTTTTGCAGGATTTTGCCAATCGGTTTATTCTGCCAACAAATCAGGTGCAGCTGAACTACCTCACTTGTATCTGGCTTTAATCATTGCGTACATCTGAACACAAAATGACCCATATATTTAGCTTCTTTTGTCTTTGTACCACTATGCTGTTTGAAAACCTGCAACAATCTTTCGTAGTAGGCATTAATCAACTCCTTTGACTCATGGGCTGTCCTGTCAATGTTCTGGGAATTAATATTTTTGGGGGGGCACCTTGTTTTAAAAATTTCAATTACCTTGTAATACTTCTTCAGATGGGGCACCGGTTACTGGATCTCTTTGAAATTCACTATGAGGCCAATCAATATTCACATTGTGTTCAGTCCACATATCCGTTAGGGCCACAATGTCATGCAAAGTATTCAAATCTTCCTACGGACATTTTGAGAGTTTTACAAATCTCTCTGTTTGCTTGTACCATGCCACGTGTTTCGCTCTCAATCTCGGGTAATCATTAGTGAATGACAATATATCACTCCTACTCCAGGGTACATGTATTTAACCTCCACCTGGTATTTCTCTCATGGGCATAATTTTCAGTTTGTCCTCAGCTTGATTTGCTCCAGCCAGAGGCACATTTGCCTAAGCTTTCTTCTGATTTACAGGGAGTGCAGAATTATTAGGCAAATGAGTATTTTGACCACATCATCCTCTTTATGCATGTTGTCTTACTCCAAGCTGTATAGGCTCGAAAGCCTACTACCAATTAAGCATATTAGGTGATGTGCATCTCTGTAATGAGAAGGGGTGTGGTCTAATGACATCAACACCCTATATCAGGTGTGCATAATTATTAGGCAACTTCCTTTCCTTTGGCAAAATGGGTCAAAAGAAGGACTTGACAGGCTCAGAAAAGTCAAAAATAGTGAGATATCTTGCAGAGGGATGCAGCACTCTTAAAATTGCAAAGCTTCTGAAGCGTGATCATCGAACAATCAAGCGTTTCATTCAAAATAGTCAACAGGGTCGCAAGAAGCGTGTGGAAAAACCAAGGCGCAAAATAACTGCCCATGAACTGAGAAAAGTCAAGCGTGCAGCTGCCACGATGCCATTTGCCACCAGTTTGGCCATATTTCAGAGCTGCAACATCACTGGAGTGCCCAAAAGCACAAGGTGTGCAATACTCAGAGACATGGCCAAGGTAAGAAAGGCTGAAAGACGACCACCACTGAACAAGACACACAAGCTGAAACGTCAAGACTGGGCCAAGAAATATCTCAAGACTGATTTTTCTAAGGTTTTATGGACTGATGAAATGAGAGTGAGTCTTGATGGGCCAGATGGATGGGCCCGTGGCTGGATTGGTAAAGGGCAGAGAGCTCCAGTCCGACTCAGACGCCAGCAAGGTGGAGGTGGAGTACTGGTTTGGGCTGGTATCATCAAAGATGAGCTTGTGGGGCCTTTTCGGGTTGAGGATGGAGTCAAGCTCAACTCCCAGTCCTACTGCCAGTTCCTGGAAGACACCTTCTTCAAGCAGTGGTACAGGAAGAAGTCTGCATCCTTCAAGAAAAACATGATTTTCATGCAGGACAATGCTCCATCACACGCGTCCAAGTACTCCACAGCGTGGCTGGCAAGAAAGGGTATAAAAGAAGGAAATCTAATGACATGGCCTCCTTGTTCACCTGATCTGAACCCCATTGAGAACCTGTGGTCCATCATCAAATGTGAGATTTACAAGGAGGGAAAACAGTACACCTCTCTGAACAGTGTCTGGGAGGCTGTGGTTGCTGCTGCACGCAATGGTGATGGTGAACAGATCAAAACACTGACAGAATCCATGGATGGCAGGCTTTTGAGTGTCCTTGCAAAGAAAGGTGGCTATATTGGTCACTGATTTGTTTTTGTTGTGTTTTTGAATGTCAGAAATGTATATTTGTGAATGTTGAGATGTTATATTGGTTTCACTGGTAATGATAAATAATTGAAATGGATATGTATATTTTTTTGTTAAGTTGCCTAATAATTATGCACAGTGATAGTCACCTGCACACACAGATATCCCCCTAACATAGCTAAAACTAAAAACAAACTAAAAACTACTTCCAAAAATATTCAGTTTTGATATTAATGAGTTTTTTGGGTTCATTGAGAACATGGTTGTTGTTCAATAATAAAATTAATCCTCAAAAATACAACTTGCCTAATAATTCTGCACTCCCTGTATTTTCTTTGCTAATCTGCCTTCCTTAGTTAGGTTATCTGTAGCTCTATATCTCTGAATGTATGTGATCAGTTCTTTAATATGCATTTTCATTCAGGGAGACTATGGGGGTCATTATGACCCGACGGTCAGTGTAAATGTGGCTGTAGTACCGTCAACAGGCTGGTGGTACATACCACCACATTTTGAAACCAACCTGCCAATGTACCACACCGACCGCCATGACGGTAGCAGCCGCTGGGCTGGAGACAACAATCTACAACCTGGTGGCCAATACTGTCCCACTGGTGGCATTATGACCCTGTCTACCACCATGGTTTTCGTGGCATTCGTAAATCCACAAAAACCATGGTGGTAGGCCCTACCAGTGACAGGGAATTTGTTCCCTGTCACTGGTAGGAGACCCACCCCCCAACACTCCCCATACAACCTCCAACCCCCCATCTATCTACACTCCCCCCTTCCAATCCACCCCCCCATACACACACACATGCAGGCACACACCATGCATTCACACACTCACACAGGCATACACGCATGCATCCATTCATTCACGCACACATCCAAAAGTACACACAGACACGCATTCACTTTTCCATTCATTCATGCATTCTCACACATGCACACACACATGCACGCAACACTACACACTCATGCGCATGCACACACACACTCACTCATGCACACACCCCCACACACACACACAACACCCCCCAACCCCTCCCCTGTTGGAAACTCGACTTACCTGAATCCAGGGGTTTTTCCGGCAGGGCACAAGGCGCTGCTACAGCCAGCAGTGCCTGCCAGCAGAACACCGCCAGGCCGTATTATTTTTCATAATACAGCTGCCGGCGGTCTGCTGGCGTGGTGCTGCTGGTGGTAGCAGCACCACCTTAACACAGTCCGCCAGTATGGCCACAGCTGGATTTCTGCCTTTCTTGTGGTCATATTATGGTGGATGGATGTTAGCCGTGGCGACAGTCTTTTGGCGGCTGTCGCTGCGGCGGCAGGCGGCACTCACCGCCAATGTTTTAATGAGGGCCTATATCCTTTGTGCTAAATCGGTAATTTCTCTTTAGGGGCCTTGATTTTTCTAGATCCACATCATATTTCCCGACTACTTCAGCTAATCTCTCATAAGCCTGTCCTGCACATTTTGTAACATCTTTGAACATGAACTGTAGTTTATCTTCAATATAAGTCTCCAATTGGGATGTGTCTCACATCCCTAAAATCATTTCAATTAATTCCAATTTCAGTCCGGGCACATTCACTGATCTATCTCTCTCTGGTGCTTCTTTTGTTCTAGCATTGCAACTCGTCATACCTGACTCAAATTATTCAACCAGTCAGTTGTTATGCAGTGAAACCTTGTACATTTTATATTATTTTTCTGTGGTACGTTTGTGCTTATTGGTTCTATATTCTGCTTATTCTGGGTGTCAAAGTTTAAAATGTTCTCTTACATGTTAAAAGGTACTCCTCATTGTGGAGTGCTGCAATGTACCTTCAAGATCTGGTCAGGTCTGAGCATAAAATAGGGTGGAGTTCCTTCAGCAAACCTCGCATCAGGAGTAAATCCTGTCATTGAGTTTGGATCTGCAACTTGTGTAGGGGTTAAGAATTTAACAAGAAAAGTTGTTCTCTCCATCTCTGAATTGTTAGAGTATATGGATCTGTGCATACTAATTGGTGAAATCCCATCATATGTATCTGGTGTAATAGGAACGGATAGAATGTTTATCGACTGGGCATTGCTTCCAGATGTATCTGAAGCATACAAGGGAACAACTGGATCTATAGTCACAGGTATTGTCAATGCATCTGGGTCCATATGATTTGTGTGATTCTGTGGAACTGTCATTTCTACACTTTGTCCTGTTAAGCCAATACTGAAACATTTGGCATTGACTGAACTGGACTAAACATTGGTACAGGATGATGGGTGCTGCAACTTTCGACAAGAGGTTTCACATAAGGTGACTGCACTGTCTGGTTCGGGGTCTGTGCAAATGGAGCAGTTTCCACATTCAGGGTTACATTTTGTGAAGCTTCACTTCTTGCCCCTGTTTCAAATGAATGATGAGGAGGAGGCCAATTCATCAGGAACTGATTAATAAACTCTTCATCTATCTGAATCACTCTCATATGTTACTGTCGCGTGGGCTCTCATTATCCTAAATGAGACTAATGGATTTCTAGGTAGCAGGATCGTTCACAGTGTGGGGGACTGAGTCGGACCCACTTGGAAGGACCTCTGTCACCCTAAATCCGGTTTTGCTCCGGCTAACTAGCAGTGCCTCATTTCTCCAAAAGAGAAGAAATGATTAGGCAGCCGAGCGCATGACATCTTTGGAACTTCTCAGGGAAGTCGTGGTCACTCAGATCCAAACCAACTCTCTCATTTACAATATGATCTCATATACAAATGACAAAGAAAGTATACGTTTTATATAATGTTTTAATAAAACGACTGTATTTTAGATAATAAGGCGTGAGCCGCAATAACCAGAACCATACAACACAGTCGGATTGAAATAGTCACCAGGAGAGTAAAACATAAGAACAAAGCTATCATCGTGTCTATTAGTTTCTACTCTCCCTCTGCTTGATCTATTTTGAGCACAGCATGTTAAGCTTCTAGCTTGCCTTTCTGAATAACTGGGGAGACATCAGCCCTCATACCTGAGCAAAGGCCTGTGATCTGGTTCAGCATCTGCAACAAGGCAGTCAGCGTCTAGTTGTGTTTCCCTGGTCGGAATCTCCCTCTTGCATGTATTGGGACAAGGAAGTGACTTTATAACTAATATGTCAGCGTGATCACAAAATGTCCCTACGCAGGAACGCCAAGTCTAAACTCCTACCACGTCTATCGGCAATGTACCAGACTGTATCCTTGACTGAAGCACAGAGTGAGACTCCAGTGCTGAAGTAGGCTAAACAGTGTGATATGAATAAATAACAAAACCGTAGAGCTGGTTATTTGAAAAATAACAGTACGAAACCTAATAAACAGCATTCAGAGCAAAGTGCACAGAGGCTCTAAGCTGCAAGCAAATGAATAAAATACATCCAGGGCAAAGTGCACAAAGGCCTAAAGCCCGAAGCTAACGCGCAAAGGATACGTAAAACTAACCACACTACATTACTGATTTTTCTCTTCACAAGCTGTTACCTGTTCTGTCTTTCCTGTCTTTTTATTTGTCTTAGGTTTACTGCTTTCACCTTCTTTACTTGAAATAGCTATAAATATTCTGACTCTCATAGTTATATCTGCTCTCTACATTTTCTGCTCTGAATCCAATAGCCTCTGCAGGTGTCTTAATTGTCTTCTGCATTATGTTCTCATATTTGTCTGCCATTTTCTGACATGCTATAAGCTCCCAAATACTACAAGCTTCAAATTATGCAGGTCTTGGAGATGGTTTCATCTCATACAGGGGGTCATTCTTACTTTGGCGGGCGGCGGAGTCTGCCCGCCAGCCCAGGGCAAATCAACCTTCCCACGAGGACGCCGGCTCAGAATTGAGCCGGCGTAGTGGGAAGATGCGACGGGTGCAGTGGCACCCGTCGCGTATTTCAGTGTCTGCTTTGCAGACACTGAAATACTTTGCGGGGCCCTCTTACGGGGGCCCCTGCAGTGCCCATGCCATTGGCACCCCCTACCGCCATCCTGTTCATGGCGGGTTTCCCGCCATGAACAGGATGGCGGTAGGGGGTGTCTGAATCCCCATGGCGGCGGAGCGCGCTCCGCCGCCATGGAGGATTCAGAAGGGCAGCGGTAAACCAGCGGGTGACCGCCGGTTTACCCTTTCTGACCGCGGCGGTCAGAATGCCCTTCGGAGCACCGCCAGCCTGTCGGCGGTGCTCCCGTGGCCGGTGACCCTGGCGGTCACCGCCCGCCAGGGTCAGAATCAGGCCCACAGTATTTGCGTCAAATTGTTCAGAATTCTCAGATTAAAAGTTCCATAATTGTGAAATGCTAAAGCACCTTCCTTTTCGGGGATATTACACCATTGTTCAAGCCACACACATGCATGAGATCCTTTTACAGACAACACATAGGCCCTCATAACAACCGTGGCAGTCAGTGATAAACCGGCGCTAATTCCACCAACAGGCCGGCAGTAACAAAAAATGGAATTACGACCATGGTGGAAACCGCCAACACAGACAGCCACTTTAACACTTCGACTGCCACGGCTGTAGCAACAAACACCGCAGCGGTAACTGCCAACAGACAGGCGGAAGACAATGTACCGCTCACACTATTACAAGGCACCAATCCGCCAGCTTTTCCGGGGCGGTACCAACGCCATCAAAAGCACGGCAGAAACAGGAATTGGAAGGGAAACCTCTCACCTCTCGACACCCAACGAGGAACCAGGACACCATGGAGCCCGAGTTACAGGTGTTACCAATGTTGGTTAACCTCCTCTTCTACCAGGAACATCGAAGACAGCGGCGACGACCACGGTGAGTACTGAACCTAGCACACAGGGGAGGGGGGAGGAAAATGAGAGTGACACACACACGCAACACCCCCACCCCCAACAACACACACACAAATACATGCAGCAACATTACATTTACACCCAGTAACCCCCTGGAAGAACGCAAGGACCAAATGAAATGATTGTAACGAGTGTAATCATCGAAAATCCAGATAGGCCAACATAACTTTAAAGGATCACTATATACAAATATTTACAGCAAGTACACAAGTCCGTATACTGTTCCATTCAATGTCCGTGGACTAGTGGTCCCAAAAAGCATGGGCGAAGCACACACATGACACCTGCCTCAAAATGGAGAGAACACTGCTGGGGCATCAGGTTAAAAAAAAACAGGCACCTCAGGGGGAAGGGGAGGGGTGGCACCTCAGCCGGATGATGGGACGACACCACTGCTCCACGAGGGGGCTCCATGCCCACTGCTTGGTCCTGGGGAGTGCAAGGCCACAGTCTCTCAAGTGGGTGGTCTGCCCACTACTTGGTCCTGGAGAGTGCAAAGCCAAAGTCTCTCAAGTGGGTGGTCTGCCCACTGCTTGCTCTTGGGGAGTGCAAAGCCACAGTCTCTCAAGTCTCTCAAGTGGGTGCACTGCCCACTGCTTGGTCCTGGGGAGTGCAAAGCCACAGTCTCTCAAGTCTCTCAAGTGGGTGTACTGCCCACTGCGTGGTCCTGGGGAGTGCAAAGCCACAGTCTCTCAAGTCTCTCAAGTGGGTGGTTTGCCCACTGCTTGCTCCTGGGGAGTGCAAAGCCACAGTCTCTGGAGTGGATGCAGTTCTCCACTGGTTCTGGAAGGGGGCTTTGTGGCCAGAGTGCTTCATTCTGTCAACGACTGGGGTAGTGGATGCAGTTCTCCACTGGTTCTGGAGGGGGCTTTGTGCCCAGAGTGCTTCATCCTGCCAAGGACTTGGGTAGTGGATGCAGTTCTCCATTGGTTCTGGAGGGGGCTTTGTGCCATTAGTGCTTCATCCTGCCAAGGACTGGGGTAGTGGATGCAGTTCTCCACTGGTTCTGGAGGGGGTTTTGTGCCCAGAGTGCTTCATCCTGCCAAGGAAATGGGTAGTGGATGCAGTTCTCCACTGGTTCTGGAGAGGGCTTGGTGCCCAGAGTGCTGCACCTGGGGTGTGGCAGTTCCCATTCCCTCACCTGGGTGCTGAGCCACGAGATTTTCTGGGAACAGGTACCATGATACTCCATGGAGGCAGAGACACACTGCACCCTGCAGCAACTTAGCCTGCCAACTGCTGGTATTGCCAGTGCTGGTTGTGGTGCCTCATGTATGGGTGCAGGGTCCAGGACGTCTCCTGCAGCCTCAAACGGCTGCCCACTGGGGTTGCTGCTGATGTCCGCTGTGGTGGCACTAGCTGGGCATGTCACAGGGCAGGTGGCAGTGGCTGCGGTGGTGTCTGCGCGGAGATGCTGCCGGTGGTGCAGGTGTCAGCACCTGTGGAGGGAGACACCAGGATGTCTCCTGCAGTCTCGGACGGCTGCCCACTGGGGATGATGCTGGGGACTGTAGCAGAGGCAGCAGACATGCAGGTGGTGGTGGTTGCGGAAGTGGCCACCCCCGTACAGGTTGCTGTTCTGTCTTGAAGAAGGGGTTACACCAGTCACTCACCCGGAGGCTCCGTGCCCTGAGCTGACTTGCCTTTGGCCTTGTGTCCCTTCCCCACCTTGGCAGGTGGCGGAATAGGGTGATCCTTGGCTTCACTAGGTGGCACACTGGCAGCCCTGATGGGTGCCGCCTTTGATGTTCCTGGACTTGCAGGGACCACCGTGCTTGAGGATTTTATGGCTGAGGTGCTGGGTTGGATCTTGACAACCTGGCCCTAGGGGAAGGATGCGGGGAGGTGTACGGAATAGGTCAATGTTAGCTAGGAAAAGTTTTTTAGACACACTGGGATGGGAAGATGGAGGGGGTTTGGGAGTGGAGGAAGAGGTAGTGGTTGTAGGAGGTGTATGTCTGCTGGGTTTGGGGAGGGTGGATTGGCTGGAGGCTATTGTGAGGTGGATGGCTGTTGAGTGGGTGTGTGCCTGCGTTTGTGTGCTTTGGGAGGAGGGCTCACAGATACACTGGGAGAAGACACAGGGGACGTGTGCATGGTAGTGGGGGTGGTGATTGCACGTGAGCGGTGTGTGGTGATGGGCGTGCTGGTGATGGAGGTAGTGGCTGAGGATGTAGTGCATGCAGGTGTGAGTGGAAACGAGACTGGGAGGGGGGTGGAAGTCGTGGAGGAGGGGGACACAGTGGAGGCAGTGGATGTTGGTGTGTCTGCATGGGTATGGTGCTTGTGTGAGTGCCTATGGGATGTGTGGTGCTTATGTTTGCCTGAGCCACTTTTGTGTGTTGATGACTGTGCATGATGGTCTGATGGTGTGCTTGGGATAGGCTGAGGTAGAGGGGATTGGGTCTGGGTACTGGAAGTAGGAGGGGGAGGCTGGACACAGGGACAATGGCTGCAATCCGTGCTGAGGCCAGAGCCTGAAATGCTCTCTGTTGGGCCGCCACGCCAGAATGAATGCCCTTCATGTATGCATTTGTTTCATGCAAATGCCTCTCGACACCCTGGATGGCATTTAAAATGGTTGACTGCCCAACAGTGAGGGATCTCAGGAGGTCAATAGCCTCCTCATTGAGGGCAGCAGGGCTGACTGGGGCAAGGCCTGAGGTGCCTGGGGCTAAGGAGATGCCCACCCCCTGGGTGAGCGGGCACAGGAAACACGCTGAGGGACTGCTGGGAGGGCGGTGCTGGTAGGGGGGGGTGGTGGCTGTACCTGTTGTTGCGGTGGGCACAGAGGTGCCTGCCACCGCAAGGGAGATCCCATCAGAGGAAGAGTCACTGTCGCTGGTGTCTCCTCCTGTCCCCGTTGTGGAGCTCCCCTCGTCCTCTGTCCCACTGGTGTCTTCAGACTCCGTACATTCTCCCTCCTGGGCCATGTGGGTTGCAGCTCCCTCCTGCTTCGGTGCCAATGCTCCTCCGCCAGATGATGCTAATGCACACAAGGACAGGGTGACAAAACAAAAAGGGGGGGAAATACAGAGGAGACACATGGTCAATGCCAGCAACAACACCACCGTTGGCGAACATAACACACAGGGAGCAGCCCTATGCACTAGGCCATGCACTAACTGTTCTTAGAAAAATCACCTGCCCATGGGGGACTGTGCTTAAGCCCATTTGGTGCACACCTGGAACCCACAGGAGCCTGACTAGGTGTAGATGGCCACTACCACTTTTGGGGTTGGAGTGCCACAGAGCCTGCCAAACAATGGACCTACCCTTCTCCTGGGGGGCGCTGACCTAGAGGAAAAGTGAAGTAAGAATGGATTTTACTCCCCTGTCCGGTTCTTCTTACTCATTCGCCACAACTTCCCACCCATGCCCTGAAACACATACACTGACCATCCTCACATGCTAGCCACAGGCCCCCCACCAACATGTATCATCCATCCACCCCACTCCATACATTCAT
This sequence comes from Pleurodeles waltl, assembly GCF_031143425.1. Lineage (NCBI taxonomy): Eukaryota > Metazoa > Chordata > Amphibia > Caudata > Salamandridae > Pleurodeles > Pleurodeles waltl. The sequence continues at coordinate 35,553,660 of NC_090441.1, read as the reverse complement.
GTCCCATCCATCATACTCACAGCTTACTCACATGTTTGTCTGGAGGACCCTAGAGTAGTGTGTACTGGGGGAGGACCCTAGCCACCAGGTTGTCCAACTCCTCCGCGGTGAAGGCAGGGGCCCTTTCCCCAGACACTGTAGCCATTGTCTCTTCCAGGCTCAGGTCACAGCTGCACTTGCAGTGTAGGTCCTCTCCTGTTGAAGGTCAGGTATCAAGTGAGTGAACAGATAGAAAATGGCAGTTACCTCCGCAGCGGTGCGTGCCATCACTGCCTGCGTACATCATCATTGGCTCCTGGAACCCATATGGCCCAATGCTGAATTGAGCCGTGGCCTTCATCCGCCTACCGCAATGCTGCACAACGCCAGCGCAGTTACCTCATTTCCCCTTGTCCCTCCTTACAGGTCACGCAGCCGCCATTTCAGTGGGCCACATGGCAGGGCAACTAACTGCGTCACAGCACATTTGGGCAGGAAAACGGACAGACAGTGGCACACACCAATTACATGACAATAGTGCAAAACACCCTTGTGCAAGCTATGTGGTGTATGGCCCTCTGCTCACCCTTCTCCTCCATAGGGCACATCCGCTGGGGCAGATGATGAGATGGCTTCATCCTCCGGTATACAGACCCCTGGTGGACCCGTCGACAATGGAAGACAGACACATCATTATCACCTACAGACTTGATCGTGCTACAATCCATGAACTGTGTGCCCAGTTGGAGCCAGACCTGATGTCAGCTATCCGCCATCCCACAGGAATCCCCCCTCTAGTGCAGGTCCTGTCAGTACTCCATTTCGTGGCCAGTGGTTCCTTCCAAACAACAGTGGCCATTGCATCAAGGATGTCACAGCCAATGTTCTCTAACATGTTGTCCAAAGTGTTGTCTGCCCTGCTGAAACACATGGGTGGCTACCTCGTTTTCTCTCAGCTGGAGGATTTGCACACAGTGAAAGGTGACTTCTATGCCCTGGGACATATCGCCAACATCATTGGTGCCATTGATGGTACACATGTGGCATTTTTCCCACCCCGCAGGAATGAACAGGTGTACAGAAACCGCAAAACCTACCATTCCATGAATGTGCAGATGGTGTGTTTGGCAGACCAGTACATCTCCTATGTGAATGCCAAGTATCCTGGCTCAGTGCATGACGCTTACATTTTGAGGAATAGCAGCATCCCTTATGTGATGGGCCAACTCCAGAGGCACTGTGTGTGGCTAATAGGTGAGCCCAAGGTCTCCACACAGTTTGAATAGGTGTCTGGGTATGGGAGAGTCCCTAAGGGTTGGTGTGTGTCCAACAGTTGTCCTTCGATATTTGCAGGTGACTCTGGTTACCACAACCTGTCATGGCTACTGACCCCCGTGAGGAATCCCAGGACAAGGGCAGAACGCTACAATGAGGCACACGGGCGAACTAGGAGGATAATAGAGCGGACTTTCGGCCTCCTGAAGGCCAGGTTCCGGTGCCTCCATCTGACAGGTGGCTCCCTATACTACTCACCGAAGAAGGTGTGCCAGATCATCGTGGCATGCTGTATGTTGCACAACCTGGCTATGCGATGCCAGGTGCCTTTTCTGCAGGAGGATGTGTAGGAGGCTGGACTGGCTTGTAGTGGGTACCAAGGGGTACTTACAACTTGCACCAGGCCCAGGTATCCCTTATTAGTGTAGAGGGGTGTCTAGCAGCTTAGGCTGATAGAAAAGGTAGCTTAGCAGAGCAGCTTAGGCTGAACTGGGAGACGAGTGAAGCTCCTACAGTACCACTAGTGTCATATGCACAATATCATAAGAAAACACAATACACAGATATACTAAAAATAAAGGTACTTTATTTTTATGACAATATGCCAAAGTATCTCAGTGTGTACCCTCAGTATGAGGATAGTAAATATACACAAGATATATGTACACAATACCAAAATATGCAGTAATAGCAATAGAAAACAGTGCAACAATGTATAGTCACAATAGAATGCAATGGGGGCACACAGGGATAGGGGCAACACAAACCATATACTCTAGAAGTGAAATGCGAACCACGAATGGACCCCAAACCTATGTGACCTTGTAGAGGGTCACTGGGACTGTAAGAAAACAGTGAGGGTTAGAAAAATAGCCCACCCCAAGACCCTGAAAAGTGGGTACAAAGTGCACCTAAGTTCCCCAAAGAGCACAGAAGTCGTGATAGGGGAATTCTGCAAGGAAGACCAACACCAGCAATGCAACAACAATGGATTTCCTGACGAGAGTACCTGTGGAACAAGGGGACCAAGTCCAAAAGTCACGATCAAGTCGGGAGTGGGCAGATGCCCAGGAAATGCCAGCTGTGGGTGCAAAGAAGCTGCCACCGGATGATAGAAGCTGTGGATTCTGCAAGAACGACAAGGGCTAGAAACTTTCCCTTTGGAGGATGGATGTCCCACGTCGTGAAGAGTCGGGCAGAAGTGTTTTTGTGCAGAAAGACCACAAACAAGCCTTGCTAGCTGCAAGGGTCGCAGTTAGGGTTTTTGGATGCTGCTGTGGCCCAGGAGGGATCAGGATGTCGCCAACTGTGTGAGGAAACAGAAGGGGCGTCCAGCAAGACAAAGAGCCCACTCAGAAGCAAGCAGCACCCGCAAAAATGCCGGAACAGGCACTACAAAGTGGAGTGAACCGGAGCTCACCCGAAGTCACAAAAGAGGGTCCCACGACGCCGGAGGACAACTCAGGAGGTCGTGCACTGCAGGTTAGAGTGCCGGGGACCAAGGCTTGGCTGTGCACAAAGGAAATCCTGGAAGAGTGCACAGGAGCCGGAGTAGCTGCAAAATATGCGGTTCCCAGCAATGCACTCTAGCGTGGGGAGGCAAGGACTTACCTCCACCAAACTTGGACTGAAGAGTCACTGGACTGTGGGAGTCACTTGGACAGAGTTGCTGAGTTCAAGGGACCTCACTCGTCGTGCTGAGAGGAGACCCAGAGGACCGGTGATGCAGTTCTTTGGTGCCTGCGGTTGCAGGGGGAAGATTCCGTCGACGCACGGGAGATTTCTTCGGAGCTTCTAGTGCAGAGAGGAGGCAGACTACCCCCACAGCATGCACCACCAGGAAAACAGTCGAGAAGGCGGCAGGATCAGCGTTACAAGGTCGCAGTAGTCGTCTTTGCTACTTTGTTGCAGTTTTGCAGGCTTCCAGCACGGTCAGCAGTCGATTCCTTGGCAGAACGTGAAGAGAGAGATGCAGAGGAACTCTGATGAGCTCTAGCATTCGTTATCTAAAGAATTCCCCAAAGCAGAGACCCTAAATAGCCAGAAAAGGAGGTTTGGCTACCTACCAGAGAGGATAGGCTAGCAAAACCTGAAGGAGCCTATCAGAAGGAGTCTCTGATGTCACCTGCTGGCACTGGCCACTCAGAGCAGTCCAGTGTGCCAGCAGCACCTCTGTTTCCAAGATGGCAGAGGTCTGGAGCACACTGGAGGAGCTCTGGGCACCTCCCAGGGGAGGTGCAGGTCAGGGGAGTGGTCACTCCCCTTTCCTTTGTCCAGTTTCGCGCCAGAGCAGGGCTGAGGGATCCCTGAACCGGTGCAGACTGGCTTATGCAGAGATGGGCACCATCTGTGCCCATCAAAGCATTTCCAGAGGCTGGGGGAGGCTACTCCTCCCAAGCCCTGACACCTTTTTCCAAAGGGAGAGGGTGTGACACCCTCTCTCTGAGGAAGTCCTTTGTTCTGCCTTCCTGGGCCAAGCCTGGCTGGACCCCAGGAGGGCAGAAGCCTGTCTGAGGGGTTGGCAGCAGCAGCAGCTGCAGTGAAACCCCGGGAAAGGCAGTTTGGCAGTACCCGGGTCTGAGCTAGAGACTCGGGGGATCATGGAATTGTCTCCCCAATGCCAGAATGGCATTGGGGTGACAATTCCATGATCCTAGACATGTTACATGGCCATGTTCGGAGTTACCATTGTGACGCTATACATATGTCGTGACATATGTATAGTGCAAGCGTGTAATGGTGTCCCCGCACTCACAAAGTCCGGGGAATTTGCCCTGAACAATGTGGGAGCACCTTGGCTAGTGCCAGGGTGCCCACACACTAAGTAACTTAGCACCCAACCTTTACCAGGTAAAGGTTAGACATATAGGTGACTTATAAGTTACTTAAGTGCAGTGGTAAATGGCTGTGAAATAACGTGGACTTTATTTCACTCAGGCTGCACTGGCAGGCCTGTGTAAGAATTGTCAGATCTCCCTATGGGTGGCACAAGAAATGCTGCAGCCCATAGGGGTCTCCTGGAACCCCAATACCCTGGGTACCTCAGTACCATATACTAGGGAATTATAAGGGTGTTCCAGAATGCCAATGTAAATTGGTGAAATTGGTCACTAGCCTGTTAGTGACAATTTGGAAAGAAATGAGAGAGCATAACCACTGAGGTTCTGAGTAGCAGAGCCTCAGTGAGACAGTTAGTCATAACACAGGTAACACATACAGGGCACACTTATGAGCACTGGGGCCCTGGCTGGCAGGGTCCCAGTGACACATACAACTAAAACAACATATATACAGTGAAATATGGGGGTAACATGCCAGGCAAGATGATACTTTCCTACACAACCCCCCCCCAAACGAAGGACAATAAGACTAGCCATGACCTGATGAGTCTTTATTGTCTAAGTGGAAATATCTGGAGAGTCCATCTGCATTGGAGTGGGTACTCCCAGGTCTATGTTCCACTGTATAGTCCATTCCCTGTTGGGATATGGACCACCTCAACAATTTAGGGTTTTCACCTTTCATTTGTTTTAGCCAAAGTAGAGGTTTGTGGTCTGTCTGAACAATGAAGTGAGTGCCAAACAGGTATGGCCTCAACTTCTTCAGTGCCCAGACCACAGCAAAGGCCTCCCTCTCTATGGCAGACCAACGCTTTTCTCTAGGGGTCAACCTCCTGCTGATAAAAACAACAGGTTGATCCTGGCCCTCAGAATTAAGTTGTGATAAGACTGCCCCTACCCCTAATTCAGATGCATCAGTTTGGACAATGAATTTTTTGGAGTAACAGGGGCTTTTCAGGACAGGTGCAGAGCACATGGCCTGCTTCAGCTCCTCAAAAGCTTTCTGACAGTTTGCTGTCCATAATACCTTTTTAGGCATTTTCTTAGATGAGAGGTCATTAAGAGGGGCTGGTATGGAGCCATAGTTCTTTATGAACCTCCTTTAGTACCCAGTGAGGCCTAAGAAGGCTCTCACCTGAGTCTGAGTTGTAGGGGGAACCCAATCTATAATAGTTTGGATTTTCCCCTGAAGTGGTGCATTCTGTTCTCCTCCTACCAGGTGTACCAGATAAACCACGTTCCCCTGCCCTATCTGGCACTTTGAAGCCTTGATAGTGAGGCCTGCCTTTTGCAGGGCCTCCAAAACTTTCCATAGGTTGACCAGGTGATCATCCCAGCTGGAGCTAAAGACAGCTATATCATCTAGATATGCTGCACTAAAAGCTTCCAGCCCTTGCAGGACTGTGTTCACCAACCTTTGAAAAGTGGCAGGTGCATTTTTCAATCCAAAAGGCATTACTGTGAATTGGTAATGGCCTCCAATGGTTGAAAATGCAGTTTTTGCTTTTGCATCCTTTGATAACTTGATCTGCCAATACCCTGCAGTCAAATCAAAGGTGCTTAGATACTTGGCAGATGCCAGTGTATCTATTAGCTCATCTGCCCTGGGTATAGGGTGAGCATCAGTTTTGGTTACCTGGTTGAGACCTCTGTAGTCAACACAAAATCTCATTTCTCTTTTACCATCTTTGGAATGAGGTTTTGGTACAAGTACCACATGAGAGGCCCATGGACTTTCAGAGTGCTCAACCACTCCCAGTTCAAGCATTTTCTGCACCTCTTGTTTTATGCAGTCTCTGACATGGCCAGGCTGCCTATAGATCTTACTTTTGACAGGCAAGCTGTCTCCAGTATCTATAGTGTGCTCACACCAAGAAGTGGTGCCTGGCACAGTAGAAAAGAGTTCAGAAAATTGACCCAGGAGATTTATGCAGTGTTCTTTTTGCTCAGCAGTAAGACAATCTGCCAAAACTACACCGTCCACTAGAGCATCTTGTTCTGTGGAAGAGAAGAGATCAGGGAGAGGGTCACTCTCTTCTTCCTGTCCCTCATCTGTTGCCATGAGCAGGGTGAGATCAGCCCTGTCATAGTAGGGTTTCAGGAGATTGACATGGAGCACCCTAATGGGACTCCTGGCAGTGCCTAAGTCAACTAAGTAGGTGACTTCACCCTTTTTCTCAACAATAATGTGGGGTCCACTCCATTTGTCTTGGAGTGCTCTTGGGGCCACAGGCTCCAAGACCCACACTTTCTGCCCTGGTTGGTACTGAACCAAAACAGCCTTCTGGTCATGCCATTGCTTTTGGAGCTCTTGGCTGGCCTGAAGGTTTTTACTGGCCTTTTTCATGTACTCAGCCATCCTAGATCTTAGGCCAAGTACATAGTCCACTATGTCTTGCTTTGGAGCTTTTAAAGGTTGTTCCCAACCCTCCTTCACAAGTGTTAGAGGACCTCTTACAGGGTGTCCAAATAGGAGTTCAAAGGGGCTGAAGCCCACTCCTTTTTGGGGTACCTCCCTGTAAGCAAAAAGGAGGCAAGGTAACAGGACATCCCATCTCCTGCGGAGTTTGTCAGGGAGTCCCATTATCATTCCTTTGAGAGTTTTATTAAACCTCTCAACCAGTCCATTTGTTTGTGGATGATAGGGTGTAGTAAACGTGTATGTCACACCACAGTCCTTCCACATGGCCTTTAAGTAAGCAGACATGAAATTGCTTCCCCTGTCTGATACCACCTCTTTTGGGAAGCCCACCCTGGAAAAGATTTCCAGGAGGGCCTTTGCCACTGCAGGAGCTGTAGTGGTCCTTAGAGGAATTGCTTCAGGATATCCGGTGGCATGGTCCACTACCACCAAGATAAACCTATTGTCTGAAGCAGTAGGAGGGTCAAGGGGGCCAACTATGTCAACCCCTACCCTTTCAAAGGGAACCCCAACCACAGGCAGTGGAATAAGGGGTGCCTTTGGAGTGCCACCTGTCTTGCCACTGGCTTGACAGGTTTCACAGGACTTACAAAATTCCTTTGTGTCCTCTGACATTCTAGGCCAATGAAACAAGGGGACAAGTCTGTCCCAAGTTTTCATTTGCCCCAAATGTCCAGCTAAGGGAATGTCGTGGGCTAGAGTTAGGAGGAACTTTCTGTATTCCTGAGGAATCACCAATCTCCTGGCAGCTCCAGGTTTTGGATCCCTTGCTTCAGTATACAAAAGGTTATCCTCCCAGTAAACTCTGTGAGAGTCACTGACATCCCCATTTGCTTGGTTGACAGCTTGCTGCCTTAGACCCTCTAGTGTGGGACAGGTATGCTGTGCCACACTCAGCTCCTCCCTGGCAGGCCCCCTTCACCCAAAAGCTCACCAGTGTCTGCTTCCAGCTCCTCTGGTGTAGGTTCTGCACAGGGTGGCAATTCTTCTTCCTCAGAAGTTGAATCCACTGTAGAGGGAGGGATAGTAGGTAGTGTTTTACCTTTACTAACCCTAGCTTTAGGGAGCACTTGGTCCATTCTTCCAGGATCCAAGTCACCCTGTCCTTTTTGCTTTTTGGCCTGAGCCCTGGTCAAAGCAAAAATATGCCCTGGAATGCCCAGCATTGCTGCATGAGCCTCCAACTCCACTTCTGCCCAAGCTGATGTCTCTAAATCGTTCCCTAGTAGACAGTCTACAGGTAAATCTGAGGCAACCACAACTTTCTTTGGACCAGTAACCCCCCCAGTTGAGATTCACAACAGCCATGGGGTGGCTAAGAGTGTTGTTATGAGCATCAGTCACTTGGTACTGGTGACCAAGTAGGTGTTGTTCAGGGTGGACCAGTTTCTCTATTACCATTGTAACACTGGCACCTGTGTCCCTGTAGGTCTGAACCTCAACACCATTTATTAGGGGAAGTTGCTTGTACTTATCCATATTAAGGGGACAAGCAACCAAGGTGGCTAAATCAATAGCCCCCTCAGAGACTAACACAGCCTCTGTGGTCTCCCTAACAAGACCAACCCCAACTAAATTACCAAAAGTGAGCCCAGCTACTCCCTTGGATTGGCTATTAGTAGGTTTGCTCCCACCACCACTGCTATTACTAGGGGCACTAGGTGTAGCAGCAGGGGTTGTAGTGGTAGGAGGCTTGGTGCTTTTCTTTGGACAACTGGGATCTGTTGTCCAATGGCCTTTTATTTTACATAAATAGCACCATGGTTTCTTTTCTTTGTTTTGATTTGAAGAGGATTTGGGCCCACCACCCCCACCAGAGTGTTTTTGTGGGCCTGATGAAGACTCATTTTTAGATTTGTCCCCACCCTTATCAGAAGCCTTACCATCCTTCTTCTTGCCATCCTTGTCACCCCCTGTATGAACTTTTCTGTTCACCCTTGTTCTGACCCATCTGTCTGCCTTCTTTCCCAATTCTTGGGGAGAGGTCAGATCAGAGTCTACCAGGTACTGGTGTAACAAATCAGACAAACAATTATTAAGAATATGCTCTCTCAGGATTAAGTTATACAGGCTTTCATAGTCAGAAACTTTACTGCCATGTAACCACCCCTCCAAGGCCTTCACTGAATGGTCAACAAAGTCTACCCAGTCTTGTGAAGACTCCTTTTTGGTTTCTCTGAACTTCATCCTGTACGGTTCAGTGGTTAAGCCATAACCATCTAGGAGTGCATTCTTAAGAACTGCAAAATTATTGGCATCACTTTCCTTAACAGTAAGGAGCCTATCCCTACCCTTTCCACTGAAAGATAGCCATAGGATAGCAGCCCACTGCCTTTGAGGGACCTCCTGAACAACACAGGCCCTCTCAAGTGCAGCAAACCACTTGTTAATGTCATCCCCCTCCTTGTAAGGGGGAACTATCTTGTGCAGATTCCTAGAATCATGCTCTTTTACAGGATGACTATTTGGAATACTGCTGCTGCCACCAGGGGGTCCTAACCCCAACCTCTGTCTTTCTTTTTCTAAATCAAAGGACTGCCTATCTAAATCCAGCTGTTGCTTCTTGAGCTTCAGCCTGGATTCTTCCACTCTCAATCTATTGAGCTCCCTTTCTAACACTCTGTCATCAGGGTGGGTGGGTGGGGCATGCCTTGACACAGAAGTATGGTGAGAATGAACAGAGGGAGACCTGGCCCTAACAGATGGCACTCTAACAACCTGGCTAACAGAAGTAACACTCCAACTGTGATGAGAACTCACATTAGTACCAGCATTGCTAGGTGGCCTGCTAATGGGCAGATTGGGAAGGTTCCCTTCTAAATCTTTTGCTAGGGGTGCCCCAGGGTCAGATTGGGAACCATCAGCTAATTTCTCAACAGAAGTGCCAACTAAGGTCTTATCTTGTTCAATGAGCATATTAACCAACAGTTCTCTAGAGGGATTCTTCCCTACCCCTAAACCTCTTTCAATGCAGAGACTCCTTGCTCCTTTCCAGCTAAGGTGATCATAAGCAAGTTTGGACAGATCAACAGTTTGACATGTGCCAGACATTATAGAAAGTGTTTAAGGGACAGAAAAAGAAAGAAAAAGTTTTTAGAACTTTTGAAAGAACAGAAAAAAAACTTTTAAAACTTTTTAAAGAACTTTTTGAAAGTTTTAGAGGTACTTTTCAGCACTTAGCAAAGAAGTGAGAGAAGAAAAGCAAAACTTGTTGGTTAGGTGTACATACATTGAACTTGTTTTGTATATTTTTCCCTTATGAAAAGTACAATATGACAAAGTAGTTGCAAAGTACTTATCCCACCGCTGCACAACCAATGTAGGAGGCTGGACTGGCTTGTAGTGGGTACCAAGGGGTACTTACACCTTGCACCAGGCCCAGGTATCCCTTATTAGTGTAGAGGGGTGTCTAGCAGCTTAGGCTAATAGAAAAGGTAGCTTAGCAGAGCAGCTTAGGCTGAACTAGGAGACGAGTGAAGCTCCTACAGTACCAATAGTGTCATATGCACAATATCATAAGAAAACACAATACACAGATATACTAAAAATAAAGGTACTTTATTTTTATGACAATATGCCAAAGTATCTAAGTGAGTACCCTCAGTATGAGGATAGTAAATATACACAAGATATATGTACACAATACCAAAATATGCAGTAATAGCAATAGAAAACAGTGCAACAATGTATAGTCACAATAGAATGCAAATGGGGCACATAGGGATAGGGGCAACACAAACCATATACTCTAGAAGTGGAATGCGAACCACGAATGGACCCCAAACCTATGTGACCTTGTAGAGGGTTGCTGGGACGGTAAGAAAACAGTGAGGGTTAGAAAAATAGCCCACCCCAAGACCCTGAAAAGTGGGTGCAAAGTGCACCTAAGTTCCCCAAAGAGCACAGAAGTCGTGATAGGGGAATTCTGCAAGGAAGACCAACACCAGCAATGCAACAACAATGGATTTCCTGACGAAAGTACCTGTGGAACAAGGGGACCAAGTCCAAAAGTCACGATCAAGTCGGGAGTCGGCAGATGCCCAGGAAATTCCAGCTGTGGGTGCAAAGAAGCTGCCACCGGATGGTAGAAGCTGTGGATTCTGCAAGAACGACAAGGGCTAGAAACTTCCCCTTTGGAGGATGTATGTCCCACGTCGTGAAGAGTCGTGCAGAGGTGTTTTCGTGCAGAAAGACTGCAAACAAGCCTTGCTAGCTGCAAGGGTCACGGTTAGGGTTTTTGGATGCTGCTGTGGCCCAGGAGGGACCAGGATGTCGCCAATTGCGTGAGGAGACAGAGGGGGCATCCAGCAAAACAAAGAGCCCACTCAGAAGCAAGCAGCACCCGCAAAAGTGCCAGAACAGGCACTACAAAGTGGAGTGAACCGGAGCTCACCCGAAGTCACAAAAGAGGGTCCCACGACGCCGGAGGACAACTAAGGAGGTCGTGCACTGCAGGTTAGAGTGCCGGGGACCCAGGCTTGGCTGTGCACAAAGGAAATCCTGGAAGAGTGCACAGGAGCCGGAGTAGCTGCAAAACACGTGGTTCCCAGCAATGCAGTCTAGCGTGGGGAGGCAAGGACTTACCTCCACCAAACTTGGACTGAAGAGTCACTGGACTGTGGGAGTCACTTGGACAGAGTTGCTGAGTTCAAGGGACCTCGCTCGTCGTGCTGAGAGGAGACCCAGAGGACCAATGATGCAGTTCTTTGGTGCCTGCGGTTGCAGGGGGAAGATTCCGTTGACCCACGGGAGATTTCTTCGGAGCTTCTAGTGCAGAGAGGAGGCAGACTACCCCCACAGCATGCACCACCAGGAAAACAGTCGAGAAGGCGGCAGGATCAGCGTTACAAGGTCGCAGTAGTCGTCTTTGCTACTTTGTTGCAGTTTTGCAGGCTTCCAGCGCTGTCAGCAGTCGATTCCTTGGCAGAAGGTGAAGAGAGAGATGCAGAGGAACTCTGATGAGCTCTTGCATTCGTTATCTAAAGAATTCCCAAAAGCAGAGACCCTAAATAGCCAGAAAAGGAGGTTTGGCTACCTAGGAGAGAGGATAGGCTAGCAACACCTGAAGGAGCCTATCAGAAGGAGTCTCTGACGTCACCTGCTGGCACTGGCCACTCAGAGCAGTCCAGTGTGCCAGCAGCACCTCTGTTTTCAAGATGGCAGAGGTCTGGAGCACACTGGAGGAGCTCTGGGCACCTCCCAGGGGAGGTGCAGGTCAGGGGAGTGGTCACTCCCCTTTCCTTTGTCCAGTTTCGCGCCAGAGCAGGGCTGAGTGATCCCTGAACCGGTGCAGACTGGCTTATGCAGAGATGGGCACCATCTGTGCCCATCAAAGCATTTCCAGAGACTGGGGGAGGCTACTCCTCACAAGCCCTAACACCTTTTTCCAAAGGGAGAGGGTGTAACACCCTCTCTCTGAGGAAGTCCTTTGTTCTGCCTTCCTGGGCCACGCCTGGCTGGACCCCAGGAGGGCAGAAACCTGTCTGAGGGGTTGGCAGCAGCAGCAGCTGCAGTGAAACCCCGGGAAAGGCAGTTTGGCAGTACCCGGGTCTGAGCTAGAGACTCGGGGGATCATGGAATTGTCTCCCCAATGCCAGAATGGCATTGGGGTGACAATTCCATGATCCTAGACCTGTTACATGGCCATGTTCGGAGTTACCATTGTGACGCTATACATATGTCGTGACATATGTTTAGTGCACGCGTCTAATGGTGTCCCCGCACTCACAAAGTGCAGGGAATTTGCCCTGAACAATGTGGGAGCACCTTGGCTAGTGCCAGGGTGCCCACACACTAAGTAACTTAGCACCCAACCTTTACCAGGTAAAGGTTAGACATATAGGTGACTTATAAGTTACTTAAGTGCAGTGGTAAATGGCTGTGAAATAACGTGGACTTTATTTCACTCAGGCTGCACTGGCAGGCCTGTGTAAGAATTGTCAGATCTCCCTATGGGTGGCACAAGAAATGCTGCAGCCCATAGGGATCTCCTGGAACCCCAATACCCTGGGTACCTCAGTACCATATACTAGGGAATTATAGGGGTATTCCAGTATGCCAATGTAAATTGGTGAAATTGGTCACTAGCCTGTTAGTGACAATTTGGAAAGAAATGAGAGAGCATAACCACTGAGGTTCTGAATAGCAGAGCCTCAGTGAGACAGTTAGTCATAACACAGGTAACACATACAGGGCACACTTATGAGCACTGGGGCTCTGGCTGGCAGGGCCCCAGTGACACATACAACTAAAACAACATATATACAGTGAAATATGGGGGTAACATGCCAGGCAAGATGGTACTTTCCTACAGGATGGACCTGATGTTGGTCTTGTGGCAGCTGTGGAGCCTGTGGACAGTGAAGAAGAGTAGGCAGAAGAAGAAGACATAGACAACCGAAACAACATCATCATGCAATACTTCCAGTGAGACACAGGTAAGAGACTGGCACTGCTTCTCTCATATCATGCTACTGTTGGACATTCCATGATTCTGCCTTTTTACCTCTGTTTATGGACCCTGACAGTTACCTGTGCCTTTCCATTTCACAGATCTGGGTACCACGTTCTGCCTTCTGCTATGTTTACTGCTGCCCAACAACTGTCAAACATTGGTATGTGCAAATGAACATTGACATTGCTATTTGTCAGAGAGGTTGTAATAACACACTTGTGAAAGTACAGACTGACTCCAGATCGTTTTGTGATTCAAGGGTGTTAAGTGCTATTCAGAGGAGGGGTATGTGCAATGAGCTGGACTGATGGTGGAGGAATCTCCATGGTGGAGTCCAGTCTCTTTCTATCACATGTGCATTGTCCAAGGGGGCACGGGAAGTGGAGTAATGGCAGTTCAAGGTTGTCAGGGTGACATAGTGGGACAGAAGGGTGACAATCAGGAGAGTCTTATTTCCTGGCGGGGGGTCTTGGCAATGTTCTCTGTCTTGTGCCTGGATCTCAGGGACCGTTTGCAGGGTGGTTCTCCTTCTGCAGGGAGTGGCGTGCTGGTGGCCTGTTGTTCCTGTGGCGGGACCCACTGTCCACTAGCGCCGGCGGATGTGGAGGGCTGTTCATCGTTCAGGCTAGTGTCAGGGGCCTGTTGGTGTGCCTCTGTCTCCCTCATGGTGTAGGCCATGTCTGCCAGCACCCCTGCAATGGTGACCAGGGTGGTGTTAATGGACTTCAAGTCCTCCCTGATCCCCAGGTACCGTTCCTCCTGCAGCCGCTGGGTCTCCTGAAACTTGGCCAGTATCATGCCCATGGTCTCCTGGGAATGGTGGTATGCTCCCAGGATGTTTGAGAGTGCCTCGTGGAGAGTGGGTTCTCTGGGCCTGTCCTCCCCCTGTCGCACAGCAGTCCTCCCAGTTTCCCTGTTGTCCTGTGCCTCTGTCCCCTGAACCGTGTGCCCACTGCCACTGACCCCAGGTCTCTGATTGTCTTGGGTTAGTGGGTTTGCCTAGGGTCCCTGTAGTGGTGGACACACTGCTGATTGACGTGTCCTGGGGACAGAGGGAAGGGCCCGCTGGGTGGGTGCTATGGTGGTGTTTCCTGAGGGGGGAGGTTCAGTGGTGGTTTGTGACTGTGGCAGGGGAACAGACTGTCCGGAGGTCCCTGATGGGCCGGGCTGGTCATCTTGATCCAGGCGTGCAGAGCTGCTGTTGTCACTGTGGGCCTCTTCTGTGGGGGGACTGGATATGGCTGGCAACTCCTGTCTGGTGACATTGGGTAGGGGTCCTGTTGGGGTGTAAATGCATAGTTATTGTATCTGTGTGTGCCATCTTGTGTAATGGGTGAGTTACCCTGTACTCCTGTGCTTGCATTGTTGACTTGGCCCATTTGTGATTGGTTATTTTGGGGCCTGGGTGAGTCTCTCTACTGGACATGCTTTGGTGATGGGTGTCCATGCATTGGTGTTGCATGCAGGGCTTGGTTTTGGGATGTGTGGATTGTGATAGTGGGGTATCTGTGGGGTGTTGGGGTGATGGGTGTGAGGGTAGAAGTAGGAGTTTGTGATGGCATGCAAGTAGGGTGGGAGGATATAATAGTAAATATTTGCCTTACCAGAGTCCAGTCCTCCTGCTACTCCTGCGAGGCCCTCAGGATGCATGATCGCCAAGACTTGCTCCTCCCATGTCGTTAGTTGTGGGGGAGGAGGTGGGGGTCCACCGCCAGTCCTCTGTATGGCTACCTGGTGTCTTGCAACCACGGAACGCACCTTCCCCCATAGGTCGTTCCATGTCTTCCTGAAGTCATCCCGTGCTCTTGGTTGCTGTCCCACTGCATTGACCCTGTCAACAATTCTCCGCCATAGCTCCATCTTCCTTGCAATGGATGTCTGCTGCACCTGTGATCCCAATAGCTGTGGCTCTACCCGGATGATTTCCTCCACCATGACCCTGAGCTCCTCCTCAGAAAACCTAGGGTGTCTTTGAGGTGCCATAATGTGGTGTGGGTGATGTTTGTTGTGCTGTGTGATGTGTTGTGTTGGTGTGTGGTCTTTGAGCTGCGTGGATGTTGTATGAGTGATGGTGTTGTGTGCCTGTGGATGCTTGTGTTGTGTTTGCTATTCTCTCTCTCTCTGCTTCTTCCAAAAATGTTGTTGTAAGGGGTTGAGGGTAATGTGGGTGTGTATTTTATAGTGGTGTGGGTGTGGGTGTGTGGGTATGGTGTGTGTATGTGTCAGGTGTGTGTAGTTTGAATTGTTCAATGTGGTGTAGTTTTGTAAGTGTATGTGTATTTTGAGCATGGCGGTGTGTACTGCCAATGGATTACCGCGGTTGAATGACTGCCACGTTGTTTCGTGGGTCGTGATATTGTGGCCCTATTCCTGTTGGCGTGACAGGGTAGGTTTTGCTATCGCCAGTTTATCACTGACTTTTGGTGTGGCGGACTTGTGTGGGTGTCTGTATTGTGGCAGACTACGAGATGTGGGTCGTAATACCTGTAGCGGATTTCCGCCGTGGCCAAGGTATCTTGACGGCCGTCAGCATGGTGGTAAGCGGGGACTCCTTCTGGAGGGCACGGACTGCCTTGGTGTTCCATCCGTCAGCAGCAACGTGGCTACCAGAAAGGGTCGCCCCTATTTGCGCCAAGGCAGAACCTACAAGGACAAGAACCTCACCACACTTTTAGTGGGCCACAGACAGAGACTACGAATAGGTCGTGACACAACCTGTCTGTAAACTACAGGGTAGGAACTCAGACACTTCAGAGCTGTATGGAGATGTGCTTTCTGGCTGTTGCGTTCACAAATACACAATGAGTGAAACTTGACCAGCAATTCTCACTCCAGTTGATAGACATTCTTCATGTGCACTCATTATTCCCTTAATACCAACCACAACTCACAAGCGCTCATGAACTGTCAACAATATTTCATGACAAGTACCTCACTGCAGACAATAAATTAACCAAGGGGCATATTTATACTCTGTTTGCGCCGAATCTGCGTCAAAAATTTTGAAGCACAATCGCCGCAAACCCTGCCCCATATTTATACTTTGACGTCCGACCCCACGGGCGTCAAAATTCCACCATGTGCGTCATTTTTTGGAAGGGGGAACCAGCCTTGCGTTAATTATATGCAAGGTAGGCGTTCCCTTCCAAAAAATGACGTTAAGGCCTCTGCCCCATATTTATACTCTGACGTAATTTTGACGCACAGGAGGGGGTGGGCCTTAAAAAACGACGCACAGCCTGATGGGCGCCGTTTTTTAACGCCTGGGTCAGGGCAGGCGTTAAGGGACCTGTGGGCTCGGAAGGAGCCCAGAGTTGCCCTCCCCTGGCCCCAGGGACACCCCCTGCCACCCTTGCCCACCCCAGGAGGACACCCAAGGATGGAGGGACCCATCCCAGGGAAGGAAAGGTAAGTTCGGGTAAGTATTTTTTTCCGATTTTTGTTGTGGCATAGGGGGGCCTGATTTGGGCCCCCCTACATGCCACTATGTCCAATGACCATGCCCAGGGGACATAAGTCCCCTGGGCATGGCCATTGGGCAAGGGGGCATGACTCCTGTCTTTGCTAAGACAGGAGTCATGTCAATGGAGGTTGGGCGTAAAAAAAAATGGCGCAAATCCGGTTTGAGGCCTGAATTTTGCCTCAGACCTGACCTGCCCCATTTTTTGACGCACAACTCCCATTTTCCCATACGCCGGCGCTGCCTGGTGTGAGTCATTTTTTTTGACGCACACCAGTCCGCAGCGCCGGCTAACGTCATTCCATAAATAAGGCGCCCGCATGGCGCGTTGGAATGGCGTTAGCCGGCGGTAAAACTTTTGACGCACAACTGCGTTGGCGCAGTTGTGCGTCAAAAAGTATAAATATGGGCTCAAGTGTCCTCTACACTTGTGTGGTATCCGGGGATCTTAGGCCATAATGGACCTGTCAACAACAACAACCCGGACATTTATGAGCAACTAGCGCCACAATCAAATGAGTACGACGACTCTGCAAAACACTTCACAACATCGCACTTTACCGCAATCCTAAGGCCAAAAGCATTGCAAGTGCAAAACCCTATTAATACTCACACATCTGTCACTTGTAGGTACAAGGCTGAAACTTCATCAGACTATGGAACAAACCATGGACAAAATTCGGGATGGGCAAAACCTGGACTGGGCAATGGCATCACGCCAATCCTATCTCCCTAACACTACACTTGAATGGTTCTCTTTGTTGCTGAGGCTAAACCATAACTCGGCTACCAGATCTACTGCAGTATATTCATCCTTTGCAGGAATCAATGCTCTTCAGGATCAATGGATCTTTGGACCCTGCATAGAATGTAGTTGAACCATTAATGCAATTTAAACACAATCACACTTAGGTTACAAAGTATGACCTATGTGGCCATACAAGGAAAACTCCAGTCAGGAGTAACGTTAAGGGGTTTATTTACAAACTTAAGCTCAAAGTCATGTAGACTACTTGCAAGACAAAGTCATAAAGATATATAATCACTAAGGGTTGCCCAAGGCAATGAAATAAGTTGCCTTGGGCAACTGGGTGAACTAACATTAATAAAACTAGGCATCCAATAAGATGAGTATAAAACAGTAACAAAATTATCTGAGACACTGAAACTAAGCATTGTTCAATCTTGGCAAGCATCACAATTAAAATCTGCTGAGTTGTAATTTAGCTGGACATGAGGAAACCCTACAATCAGCCAAATCAGAGAAGAGCATGTGTAAGGCAGAACACATGTGGGCAAAAGACAAAAAGTACAAAAAGGGCAAAAGAATTTGGAAAACGGTAATCTCAGGCAACAAACTACTAAGTTGGGCAAAAAAGATAGTTGAAAAGGGGAAGTGTCAGCATGTCAGAAGCTGTAAAAAGAGTCTTCTGAAAGGTTATGAAGGGTTAGGAAGAAAATCTCTACATCTCAGGGGGCATCTCAAGAGTGAAAGTAGAAATGACAAAAGTTTTCCAAGGGGCACAGCATGTGGGGTTCTTCATTAGCGAAGCATCTGTCTGGATTCTGAGTGGGTTCTGAGTGGGAATCTGACGAACAAACTCTCCCAAGTCCAACTGGTCAAGGCTGATTTGCTCTAAGTGACAGTCCACATTACGTTGAGGGGACATCTTCCAACAGAAATCGATCACACATTGATATTTCTTCGCAGGAACATCATCCATCCATGTAGCTCCACATGAGTTTGAAATAATAGTACATAATGTCAGTCCACAGTTCAAGATGTTCTACATTCAAGCACATTGTGTCACTTCTTTTTATGTCTAAAACAATAGGGGTCTATTACCAAAGCTGGTATTCCCATGGGAATGAAGACTGGAAAGAAAGTTCATGTTATAGAAATGCATCAGCATTCTCTTCACAGTCAAGAAAAAATAGGGACTAACAGGCCTCACAATACAGTACAATAATACACCCAACAAAAAACATTTAATACGCACTATTATTATTCATTAATAATTCTTCATTAGTATTCATGTTACAGTAACTTTAAATGAAAAAACCCAGACAGTATAGCGTGGAACTACACTTTCTCTATTTTTGTACACATATTAAAATCATGAATCATTAGAAATTCGATATTGTTTCAATACATTCTTTTAGTCTACAGTCTAGATTATAACCTAATAGTTTAATCCTTCAAACATTTACTTTAGTCTTGATAGCACCAGGGTTTTCTTATATCAGACTAAACAAATGCACTTTTAAATTGACTTTTCAGTGCATCTTCTACATTCAAACCATTAGTACTTTGATTAGCATAATACATAAATTAATGTTTCTGCTACATCTGTGCTATTGAGTTTTCTGTTTTTATATAGCGCGAATATAATGAAAATGCAATTCATAGGACTAAATGATGGCCTGCTGGTGAACCCAAAGAATGACCTCATGATGAACTTGCTGTCATTGTCCATTTCTACTACTTTCTCATTGCCCAGGATGGCTTTTCTGTATATGACTTCCCTAGAGGGTGGACTGTTTCAATGTAACTTTGGAGGGGAAAGATTTTATTTGCTTCAAATAAAACTCAGGCTTAACTGCAGTGTATAGTTTCAGCGCTTCACTGCACTTCTGTTGAGATATTACATGGGAATTCAGACTTATTTGCATTGCTTGCTCCCCAAACCAAAAAAATCACAAGATGTTGCTCGATTTTCTCTTTTCGACAGAGGCTAATCTATATTCTGCACAACAGAACACACATGTTGTAAACTTAGTTCCTCCTGAAGTTCCATATCCTCCAAAAGTGGATGTGCTGAAACACACCTAACAGTTGTGTTAGGAGCTATTTATTACTTTACTTTTATTAATGTATACAGCCATCCGCCCATGAAGAGGCGGCCGGCAGCATACATTTGAAAAAAATAAATGCCCCGGGTCCTGCCACTGATGCCCTGTGCAGGGTGGTCCCTAAAATATATATATGCCACCCCATGGGCGGGGAGGCATCTCTTGTGCTTTTAATTAATGCCCGCTGTGCACAGGGCGCAGAAACGGCGGGCCCGGGGACATTTTTGTACTTTTTGAAATGTATACAGCCAGCCGCCCACTGCATGGGTGGCCGGCTACATACATAAAAAAAGAAAAAAATGCCCTCTTGCCCGCCGCCTGTGGTCCTGTGCGTGGTGGGCCCTAAAATAAAAAAATGTCCCCCCTCCAGTGGGCCAGGGGTTATCTCTTGTTCATTTAGGGCCCACCACACACAGGGCACGGGTGGAGGGACGGGGACATTTCTGTACCTTTTTTAATGTATACAGCCGGCTGCCCACAGCATTGGCAATCACTGTATATATATTTTTTTTTTTAAATAAGTGCCCAGGCCCGCCGCCTGTCCCCTATGCACGGCGGGTCAGAAAATAAATAAATGCCCCCCCCCCTTGGCCACCGTGCTGGATTGTGGGTGCACCATGTGTCCGGCGCATTACATATCATTGATCACAGAAGGAAGGGGACCCCTCAAGGCGGTCACCTGGGGGCTGTCACCCTGAAAACGGGAACGATCCGCTCAACAAGATTGCCCTGCCCCAGTGCCCTGCGACACTGGGACATTATTGGGAGGAGGTGCATCAGCCGGCCAGGTCCTAAACTAAAAAATACAGGCTCCAGGGGTCCCAACGGAGGGCACAAACTTCACCAAAACCACACTCGTAGCTTATGGTCCCCCATCCGAACATCAAGCTAAGCACACCAGAGACCAAAAGGCGGGCGGAAGACAGTAACTCCAAGGTAGCGGGAATACCAAGCCACCAGGCACCATTTAGTGCACGGAGCATAGTGGCATTGAGAGAACATAGCAGCAACTGTGACTGTGAATGCACCAGATCCAGGAACAGTAGGGCCTGTTGCTAACGACACTGGGAGCACCGGGCGCTGCAAAGTTGGGTTGGGCCCCTGGAGGTAGCTACAGTGGCAAACCGGTGCGTAAGGGGCCCTCGGCCTACTAAATCTGATTACTCCTATTTTCCAATAGGAGAGGAACCGAGCATGTCGGCGGTGTCCATGATAGTAGTGTTATTTTGTTTAGGTTGATGAGTTCTGGAAGATCACAAGACACATGTGTTTCGTCATAGGTCGTCGGCTGAGTGCGGAGTGAGCTCCGGGCTGACCATTAGAGGCGATGAGGGGGAACCGCGCCGGCTCCCCGGCAAATCTGAGTCTGTGGCTCTGGTGTCAGTGTGGTGTTTGCATGGTCGAAAACATATTGACCTCCTTCAGGGTTTGCGCCTGCTCATCTGCCGCTTGTGTCCTGGTCGGTAATGTCGTTGTCCCGGTACCCCCCCTCTTCCTTCGCCATGAGCGCTGGGCGAGCCATTCCTTCTGTTCAGCATCTTCCTCGAGTGGGTCTGCCAGACCTTTTGCATGGAGCCACGTCCACACATCCTCCGAAGTAGGGAAGATGAGAGTCCTGTCCCCATCCACCACGTGTAGCCTGACTGGAAACATGAGGGAGTAAGCAATGTTTTTGTCCCGTAGGACCTGTTTCGCTTTGGTGAATGTGGCTCGTCTGCGTTGGACCTCCATTGTGTAGTCTGGGTAGGCCGTGATCTTTGCATTGTCCAGTTTCACACAGCCCAGCGTCCGGAAGGTCTGCAGGATCAAGTCTCTGTCGTGGTAGTTCAGGAGTCTCGCTATCAGAGGTCGAGGAGGAGCACCTGGGCGTGGGGGGCCGCCCGGGATCCGGTGTGCTCATTCTATTGTCAATGATGGTGATGCTCCCTGTTCCAGCACGGTGTCCTTCAGCCATTGTACGAGAAATAATTCTGCGTTATGTAGTTCTGTGCATTCCGGTATCCCTAGGAATCTGACATTGTTCTGGCGTGATCGGCCTTCCGCATCTTCAGCCCGCCTTTGCAACTGCGTGACCTCTGTTTCCAGGTGTCGGAGTTTTGTTTTCATGTCTGCTATATCGAGGTGGACTGATTCTAGTGCTGATTCGGTAGTTGTTACTCTTTCCACTTGTTTACAATGTTCAACGCGGAGGATATTGACCTCCGAAGCTACGGAGTCTATTTTTCCTTCTAAGGATGTCCTGGTTTCAAGTACTGCGTGCATTAGTTTTTCGAACTGCGCGGTATGATAGGCCAAAGTGTCAGACATTTTATGAAGGGTGCCCGTTTGAGTGTCTATGGTCATCTCCGAAGATGGTGTCTCGGTCCTGGTTTCGTGGTGACCTCGTGGGGGCTTCGATTTGACCATGTTTATTCGTGTTTGCGTCTGTTGATTATGGGCTGAGATGCAAATTCACTGTGGACAGTTCGTTTTTCAAAAGATTTATTAATAAACTCCAATCATCTTCTGTTCTCTTTGGTCGAGATTGGTTTGAGTGTGGTGGTGCGCCTTCTAGTTGGGGCCACGTGTAGTGTCTGTGGTCTGAGGGTGTTTTGCGTGGTGCTCAAGGAGGAGCGATCACCGCTGGGCACCTGCGGAGGTGACGGAGTCCCGAACATCAGTAGGTCAGTTTCCACTGTTCCGGGGGAATTGCACAGATTGTTGCGTGGTTCCTTTATTTTTGTCTGCCCTCTTTTATTCCTCCCAGTAGACCGGTTGCGGCCCCGGTCGGGCCCCTCATATAGCGGCGAGATGTGGGAGTTCAAATTGTGGGCCGTTGTCTACAGGTGCCCCCCGGTCGATGAGGACCGTCATAGCTCCAAGGTCCCTGATATCAGGGAGAGGGTCCTCATTTTTTCCTTGACGCCATTCGCGGTCGCCCAGTTTTTTGGTGGTCGCAGTGCGCTACTGTGTGTGGATCACGGCTCGGCAGGACCCCCCCGGGGCGCTCTCATGGTGATCCCAGACCGCGGCGGCCACCTCACACCTCTTCCCATCCGGTCCCTGCAGGGACTTCACTCAAGGTACAGCGCCGCGTCCGGGGTCTGCCCACGTACCTTCACCAGCAGTCCGGCTCAGCTCTCCTCCAGCAGGGTCGCAGAGGATGGGCGTGATCTGCCGGTAACGCCCCTGCACCGCCTGCTAGGCCTGGGGCCACGCTGCCCCCGCTCCGATTCTTTCTCTGGGGCCGGGTTCCGGCCTCCTCCACTGCGAGATCAGCGTTGGGAAACCGCGTCCTCTCTTTGCTCCGCCTGCGCCTCGGTTCCCCCAGGGGGCACACCCTCGTGTCTTGACCGGGCCCGGCGACCCTGCTACGCTCCCCCCCCAACGGGGCCGCAGTGTGCCAGCGTGCTCCGCTTGGGTCGCCCTCACGCCGTCCGATGGACCCTATTCTGCGCCGTCTTCCCCTCCGATTTGCTCCTGGGCCGAGTCCCGGGCTCCTCTGCTGCGAGGGCGGCACCAAGTCAACGCGCCCTCTCCGTATTGTGCCTTCACCTCGTCTCTGTCATACTGCTCGTGCCATGTCTGCGGCTGGGGCCGCGGCTCACAAGCTCACAGGAGCATTTGGATGGTAGCTGCAACTTGTGCAGTGCTTAGGGGGTCCGGGTGCGGATGATGGTCAGGATATAAGCGGATCATGAACGGAGCTTACTTTTAGGCGTCTGCTCCCGACGCCATCTTGGCCATGCCCCCTGGCACAGAGACCTAACTCCTGGATGTCAGACAGAGGCCTACATGACATATGGCGGTTACAGCACCCACAGGAGTGGGAATACTCCTTCTATTCCCAAGTACACAGACTGAACACTGGGATAGATTTAATTCTAGGTTTGACACGCTTGGCGTAGGATACCACACAGGTAGAATATTTAGCTGGGACATTATTCGATCATTGTCCGTTAAGGATTGAACTTCAACTGGGCAGATCGCTTACGAGCATACCAGTGTCACGAATGCCACCTGTTATACTTACTGACCCACCCTTCCGCCAGGAACTAGCTGATTGTATCATTAGATACTTTGAGAATAACAACGAAACAGCTTCATCGCGAGCTGTGGAATGGGACGAGGATACCGCCTCTCAGCCACAGGGGGAGTCCAGTGCGTCTTGACACACAAATTGACCACATTAGAGACTGACCTGCACGCCTTAGAATGTGAGGCGGCGCGAGGCACTGCAGACCCAACACACTTTTACCGTACATTATACGCAGAGGGGCCGGCGCCCACCTCGGCTCAATTAGAGAACTTCTTTACTAATCTTCCTTTGAACCAGCTTACCCCTCTACAAACGAAGCTCGATGAGCCCTTCAACAAAGAGGAGATCGGGACTGCACTGCACCAACTAGCCCACAATAAAGCACCTGTAACTGATGGAAGTCAGCTGAATACTACTCCTCCTTCACTGCTCTCCTAGCTGGACCACTCTTGGAAGTGTTACAAGAAGGGGAACAGCAGGGTAGCCTCACAGACTCTCAACACAAGGGGCTCAGAGTGGTTCTGCCTAACCCTTATCACTGCTTAACTTACTTGACAAAGTGCTGGCCAATCGCTTACTCCCCATGATTGGCCACTTGATTCATGAAGACAAGTCGGGCTTCACCTCGGGACACAACACCTTCCTGACTACCAGAAGGCTACTGCGCCTACTGAACGGGACCCCTCATGAGGAACACGACAAAGTGTCAGTGTCACTAGACATTGAAAAGGCCTTCAACACTCTAGGGTGGCTCTTCTTGAAGGAGACACTGCGATACATGGGTTTTGGCGACAACTTAATGGACTGTATCACTATCATGTATTCTAAGCCCAAAGCCTGAGTGAAAATGGGTTGAGTAATTTCTGAGAGTTTCCCAATCTGCCGCAGTACATGACAGGGATGTCCACATGTTGCCACTCTTATTCGCGATAGCAATAGAACCTCTGACAGACCACCTTTGGCTAAGCGCACAGCAGTGGGGGATCTTGGAACTAGGTATCCCACACATCATTTCCCTTTAAACCAATGACGCATTATTATACCTGCGTAAGTGTACGTTGTAGGAAGTTGGCTCTGTATGTACCATTTCAAAGTAAGAAATAGCATGCACAGAGTCCAGGGGTTCCCCTTAGAGGTAAGATAGTGGCAAAAAGAGATAATTCTAATGCTCTATTTTGTGGTAGTGTGGTCGAGCAGTAGGCTTATCAGAAGGTAGTGTTAAGCATTTGTTGTACACACACAGGCAATAAATGAGGAACACACACTCAAAGACAATTCCAGGCCAATAGGTTTTTATATAGAAAAATATATTTTCTTAGTTTATTTTAAGAACCACAGGTTCAAGATTTACAAACAATACTTTAAATGAAAGGTATTTCACTCAGGTATTCTAGGAACTTTTAATTATCACAATAGCATGTACAGTTTTGGCACAAATGGCAATAAGCTATTTTAAAAGTGGACACAGTGCAAAAATCAACAGTTCCTGGGGTGAGGAAGTAAATATTAAGTTCACAGGTAAGTAAAACACTTACAGGGTTCAAAGTTGGGTCCAAGGTAGCCCACCACTGGGGGTTCAAGGCAACCCCAAAGATACCACACCAGCAGCTCAGGGCCGGTCAGGTGCAGAGGTCAAAGTGGTGTCCAAAACACATGGGTTCATTGGAAATAGGGGGTGCCCTGGTTCCAGTCTACCAGCAGGTAAGTACACGCAACTTCGGATGGCATACCAGGGGGGTTTTGTAGGGCACTGGGGGGGACACAAGCAGGCACAGAAAGTACACCCTCAACGGCACTGGGGCGGCCGGGTGCAGAGTGCAAACAGGCGTCGGGTTTTCAATGGGAATCAATGGGGAGACCCGGGGGTCTCTTTAACGATGCAGGCAGGCACGGGGGGTTCATCGGGGTAGCCACCACCTGGGCTAGGCAGAGGGTCACCTGGGGGTCGCTCCTGCACTGGAGTTCGGTTCCTTCAGGTCCTAGGGGCTGCGGGTGCAGTGTTGTTTCCAGGTGTCGGGTTCCTTGAGGCAGGCATTCGCGGTCAGGGGAAGCCTCTGGATTTCCTCTGCAGGCGTCAATGTGGGGGCTCAGGGAGGGTCAACTCTGGCTACTCACGGGCTCGCAGTCGTCGGGGAGTCCTCCCTGTAGTGTTGATTTTCCACAGGTCGAGCCGGGGGTGTCGGGTGCAGAGTGGAAAGTCTCACGCTTCCGGCGGGAAACGTGTGGTCTTTAAAAGTTGCTTCTTTGTTGCAAAGTTGCAGTTTTGTTGAACAGGGCCGCTGTTCTAGGGAGCTTCTTGTTCCTTTTAGATGCAGGGCAGTCCTCTGAGGCTTCAGAGGTCGCTGGTCCCTGTTGGATGCGTCGCTGTTGCAGTTTTTCTTGAAGTGGGGAGAGAGGCCGGTAGGGCTGGGGCCAAAGCAGTTGTTGTCTCCGTCTTCTCTGCAGGGCTTCAGGTCAGCAGTCCTTCTTCGTCTTCAAGTTGCAGGAATCTAGTTTCCTAGGTTCTGGGGTGCCCCTAAATACTGAATTTAGGGGTGTGTTTAGGTCTGGGAGGGCAGTAGCCAATGGCTACTGTCCTTGAGGGTGGCTACACCCTCTTTGTGCCTCCTCCCTGTGGGGAGGGGGGCACATCCCTATTCCTATTGGGGGAATCCTCCAAAATCAAGATGGAGGATTTCTAAAGGCAGGGGTCACCTCAGCTCAGGACACCTTAAGGGCTGTCCTGACTGGTGGGTGACTCCTCCTTGTTTTTCTCATTATTTCCCCTGGACTTGCCGCCAAAAGTGGGGGCTGTGTCCAGGGGGCGGGCATATCCACTAGCTAGAGTGCCGTGGGGCATTGTAACACGAAGCCTGAGCCTTTGAGGCTCACTGCTAGGTGTTACAGTTCCTGTTTCTGTCCTCAGAGAGCACAAAGGCCCTCACCACATGGGGTCAGAAACTCGTCTCTCAGAAGCAGGCTGGCACAGACAAGTCAGTCCTGCACTGAACAATTGGGTAAAATACAGGGGGCATCTCTAAGACGCCCTCTGTGTGCATTTTTAAATAAATCTAACACTGGCATCAGTGTGGGTTTATTATTCTGAGAAGTTTGATACCAAACTTCCCAGTATTCAGTGTAGCCATTATGGAGCTGTGGAGTTCGTTTTTGAGAAACTCCCAGACCATATACTTAATATGGCCACAACTGTACTTATAATGTCTAAGAATAGACTTAGACACTGTAGGGGCATATTGCTCATGCAGCTATGCCCTCACCTGTGGTATAGTGCACCCTGCCTTAGGGCTGTAAGGCCTGCTAGAGGGGTGAATTGCCTATGCCACAGGCAGTATTTTGTGTGCATGGCATCCGGAGGCTGATGCCATGTCACCTTTGCCTTTTTCTCCCCATCAACACACACAATCTGCAATGGCAGTGTGCATGTGTTAGGTGAGGGGTCCCTTAGGGTGGCACAACATACGCTGCAGCCCTTAGGGACCTTCCCTGGTCACACGGCCCTTGGTACCACTGGTACCTTTTACAAGGGACTTATCTGTGTGCCAGGGTTGTGCCAATTGTGGAAACAATGGTACATTTTAGATGAAAGAACACTGGTGCTGGGGCCTGGTTAGCAGGGTCCCAGCACACTTCTCAGTCAAGTCAGCATCAGTATCAGGCAAAAAGTGGGGGGTAACTGCAACAGGGAGCCATTTCCTTACATACTTCCACACTACTGTACTGGGAGTCATGCAAATACTAGATTTATTTGGGGATCTATCCGGCCTAAAGGTGAACTGGGCAAAGTCATATCTGCTCCCACTGGCCCCAATTCCAGAGCAATTGAGGCCTGCTCTCCCAAAGTACTGATTTTCATGGTGCCATGTCAGCTTCAAGTACCTAGGCATTCAAATATATCACACCACAGAGGATCTCTGGGAAGGCAACCTAGGACGTGTGGTGATGCGCTTGATTCATGGATCACTACCATTCTGGGGATCACTACTACTATCTCCCTTAGGGCGAGTGGCAATCACAAATATGATAATACTCCCCAGAGTATTACTTCACAGAGCTCCCCCTAGTGCTGCCCTGTTCATTCTTCTGACTACTCAATGGCCTAATGCTTGTATTACTATGGGGGAACACAAGACGTAGGGTCGCCCTAACTACCACTCATAAACTGCTTGAGGAGGGGGGACTAGGCATGCCTAACTATGAGTTATACTACCAGCGATGCAGCTACAATAGGCGTTACTCTGGCTTCGTGCAATTCCTACAGAGGAGAAAACAATGATACAGGGCAGACTAGGTCAGACGGACGTGTCAGCACGGCCGACAGACTACACTTGCCTTCCCCTGCACAGCAACAACCTGATGGACACAGCCCAAGCATGCTGGCGCATATTTACATGTAAAGTAACCCAAACACCACCCTACTCTCCCAGGATCCTGCTGCTGGGCGTACAGGGCGCTATGGCCTAGAATACACACCACACATTGGGGCCGTGGGATGCGGCCAGTCTAATCATGGTTGGGGACTTTTTCGGAGATGGCACACTCACAACATATGTGGAAACTGAAAATACACATAATATGGGCCCAGGGCAGTTCCTAACATACTGCGCTATGAGACAGCTCATACACAACACATGGCGAAACGGCGACACAGAGCCCCCACCATCACCTATACTACACTAACTATTATCTAATCCAGGACAGGCAAGGGTGGTATCCCTGCTGTACAACACCCTTCTGGGAAGCAGTGACACAGGCCATACGGGAGCCAGATGGGAGGGGGCTATATCCCATTCACTTTCTCAACCCGATTGACCAAAGCACTCCAACAAGTAAAAAGTGTGTCCTGCAAGCCCAGATTCTGCTTTACTCAATTTAATTATTTACATCAAGCGTATCTGTCCCTCATCGACTCAGCCACATTTTCCCGCACTCCGCCCACGTGTGACCACGCTGTGGAGAACAAGAAGCCGCCTTCTACCATATGGTATGGATGTACCCGCCCATACAAAGGGGCTGTCACGAAATAGTCACACTAACAGAGGAACTGACAGGTCACCAGTTGCACCCCACTCCAGAATCCTGCCTATAAGGCATTCACACCAAAAAAGGGTAATAAACAATTACATAGATTAATAGACCTCACCATTGTCCTATTTAAACATCTAACAGCAATGCAGTGGAAAGTGCCAGCTACACCAGATGTTAAAAAATGGCTGAGAGATGTATTTCAGTGGGCTGGAGCCGAGGCACATTCCTTCGCCCACTCAGCGATAGCGGTGTGATAGTAACGGGACATAGGCACTGGTACACTTACTTGTCCAGAACCGAAGCAAAAAATTACTTACACCCCCCCTGAACAATGCAAGCCGTTAAAACAGAGAGCACCTGACACCTCGGCAATATACCACAGGAGCACACCCAACCGTAAGTCGCACACACACTAGTCATGCATACCCCCATTGCCCAAACTCAGAAAATCATATCACGCACAGGGGCACGACATATCATGCAATATAACAATGATCGGAGTCCAGGCGGAACAGTGGGTTCGGCACAACATCAATACCCAGGCACCAGGGCAGAGACTGAGCAGCAATACACCATTGAACCCACATACGAGACCGCCGATACAGAAGATGAATACTATACACATACCAACCAGACCACCAACACTACCTATAAACAATACTAAGATAGCGGCAGAATATAAGCCGGTATATGTTGCCACAGAATGTTGAAAAAGAAATAACAACTGTGTTAGAAATGGGGTTTCGGGTTAGCCAGGGTATGCACCTCAGCCAGGCAGAACCAACCCACTCTAGTCAGGGCAAGGGAGTTACACGTTCAAGATAACCCCTGCTCACCCCCTTGGTAGCTTGGCACAAGCAGTCAGACCTATCCCAGAGGCAATGTGTAAAGCGTTTGCACAACACACACAACAGACGTGACGCAAAATGTACACCACAAAGTAAGCACAACACTGAGCTATGTAAAAATAATCTGTATTGCACAAAACATAATTGACCAACATTACACGTAAGTAATACCCTGACACCTTAATAGTTGTCAGAATGTTACACAAGTTACTAATACTCTGCAAGAATATGCAGTTGTCGCATTAGAACACGTGAGTACTCAGGATTCTGCAACATAAGCAATAGTCAGGTATTAGCATAAGAATTATATGCACTTGTCATGAGCAATTCCTAAATACCCATAAAAGGAACATTAGAGAATTTCTCACAAGCCATACAAATACATATCAGGTAGACATGCCCATAAAAGAAACATCAGCACATATGTAAAAACTTCAAACCCAGGTAGGTAATATATGAATCAATAATAGTCGGTAGAAAGAACTTTGGATTGCAACTATATTGGTCCTTTAAACAGTACCTGGTTGGATGAAGGCACTTCTATTGCCTAGAAGGTGAACAATGGGGCCCCCGGCGCTTCTATGCGCAAAACGGGGGCCTCAGATTTCCTTTGGAGGAGAAGAGGGCGGCACGCACCTCCTCTATCCCGTTAACTGGCCCCTCTGGGGACCGAGATTACTGGGGGCCTCCCTAGGCCTCCACCTGCCCTCACGAGGGGGGCCCGAGTCGGGGAAATCCTTTGAGGAAGGAGGGGGGCGCCTTGCATCCCCTTCGGTTTGAAAACGGGCCCCTCCAGGGACCCGCAAACTCCTGGGGTCTCCCCGGGCCTCCGCCGGCCCTCACACGGGGGGAAGACCTCCGGAAAAGGACACTGGCCCATGAGGGGGACCACAAAAGAAGTTGGCGGTACGACCGAGCCTCCGGTGAGGCTACCACCTCGCTGCCAAACACAGGAGAGTCCTCCGGGACTCCCACAGGCGAGGGAGAGGCGTCCTCCTCTTCCTCGGACTCCCGATGATGTCCTGGCCCAAGGCCTGCCGGTGCCCCGGGGGTGCTCCACGGAGCGGTCCTCGCCCCGGGGGCACCAATAGGAGCACGCTTGCTCCAGATACAAACAAGAGTATTTTCTTCGTGCCCTGGGGGCACCCGTAAGCGCGCTACTCGCGCTTTAACAAAATAACTTCCCCGGGCTGCGGCGGTGATCCGGGCAAAAGAGAGGGCTTACAAAGCGCAAGGGCCCTTCCCCAAGCCCGAACTGCGGCGGTGATTCCTGCAGACAAAGAAGGTGCCTTGAAGTGCACCTGGGCATCAAAAGGGCGCTCTCTCACCACTAAGAATTATGCTGAAGGGATCGTTGCAGGTGTCAGGGGCCACAGCACCCTGCCCCTGGGAACAGCAAGGCAAGAAGAAGCACAGGACTGGTGAGCCCAGCTACAGGCCAGCACAAGGGGTGCAGATGGTAGCAGTTCCTCTTAGTGACCAGGCAGGTCATAGGTCAGCACAGCAGCAGCAGTCCAAGGTGGTTTCCTGGTGGGCCCGTTCATCAGCGTTCTGTGTCCAGTTTCAAGTTCCAAGAATGTTCAAATTGTGGTGAAAATTCCCCTGTACTTATACTGGGTTTACAGTATGTTTTGCAATGATAGGGAGAGTTACAACTGGTTCTGGGAGTGCCCCCTCTCTCCTTTCAGCACAGGCTCCAAACATCTGTGGGGGTTAACGACCCTATTGTGTGAGGCCAGGGCGCAGCCTTTACAAATGCAGGTGTGACCCGCCTCTCCCTTCTTTCAGCCCCGGAAGGCTTTACAATATGTAGATGCGCCTCTGTGTCACCTCCACCCTCCCTGTGTTCAGGCTGTCTGAGAAGTATGCACAAAGCCCCAACTGTCAGTCTACCCAGACGTGGATTGGAGACAAGCTGCAAAACCCCAAAGTCATAAGTACAGATAAATGCACACTTTCTAGACGTGGCATTTCTGTGATAGTAATAAAAAATACACCTACACCAGTAAGCAGCATTTCTCACCACTATCACAACCATACCAAACATGCCGACGCTACCCCTCATAAATCAGACAATACCCCTTACATATAAGGCAGGGCATTTCCAATGCAATCCTATGAGGAGGCAGCACTCAAAGCAGTGAGACACCAAGTTAGGCCGTTTGTCACTACCAGGACAGACCACGCAACATGGCACATGTCCTGCTTTCTACATATATGGCACCCTGCCCAAAGGGCCAGCTAGTGCGTACCTTAGGGGTGACTTACAAGTAGTAAAAGGGGAGTTCTGGGCCTGGCAAGTAAATTTAGATGCCAGGTCCTGTGGCAGGAAACTGCGCACACAGGCTCTGCGCTAGCAGGCCTTAGATAGGTTTGACAGGCTACTTCAGTGGGTGGCGCAAGCAGCGCTGCAGGCCCACTAGTAACATTTAATTTACAGGCCCTGGGTATAGGGATACCACTTTACAAGGGACTTATAGGTAAATTAAATATGCCAATTAGGTATAATCCAATCATACCAAGTTTGTAAGGAAGACCACATGCACTTTAGCACTGGTTAGCAGTGAAAAAGTGCTCAGAGTCAAAACGTCAGCCAACAAAAGTCAGAAAAATAAGGAGGCAAAAAGCAAAGAGTCTGGGGAATGACCCTGTAAAAGGGCCAGGTCCAAC
This sequence comes from Pleurodeles waltl, assembly GCF_031143425.1. Lineage (NCBI taxonomy): Eukaryota > Metazoa > Chordata > Amphibia > Caudata > Salamandridae > Pleurodeles > Pleurodeles waltl. The sequence continues at coordinate 35,521,816 of NC_090441.1, read as the reverse complement.
AACCTGTCTTTACTAGACCCCCTAGAAACCCAAATTTTTCCCCTTCCCCAAGAATCCTTGTCAATAAGCACTTATACGAATAATGCGCATCCAATGTACTGCATCAGTTCGAAATGTTGCAATTTAAATTAAATAGATTTTTTTTTTAATGTATACTTCCAGCCACCTACTGCATGGGTGGCTGGCGGCATACATAAAAAAAATAAAAGAAATGCCCACTGCCCATGCCCTGTGCGCAGCAGACTCTAAAATAAATAAATGCCCCGCCTGTGGGCATCTCTTGTTTCATTAGGGCCTGCTTCGCACAAGGCACGGGCGGAGAGCCTGGGGGCATTTCTGTACTTTTTATACAGCCAGCTGCCCATTGCATGGGCAGTGGGATGCATACACTAAAAAAATGTATTTTTAGGTCGAGCGTTAGTGTTTGACGTGGTGTATACTTTTAGTATACTTAAACCGTGGGTTAAAGCAATTTCATTTGTTGATTGCCATGTCCTTTAAAAATCCTTGCTCGCTAGTGGTCAGTTCTGCCTTTTCCTCCCTCCTTTTTCTGTCTTAGAGAAGTGACGTAGTACTGTATCTTTCCACATTGGTTTCTTTATCTTTTGCTGTGAGGGACTATTTTTTACATTTCTTTGGTGCTCCATTTTAGGCTGGTAGCTGCCTGTGTTTTATTGTAGCATTCCGTTCCTCCCACTTCCTCCCACCTCCTCCCTTGTCCCTGGCATTTGTTTTGGTTTTATTCCAGTGCAGTCCTCCACCCTGCTTTTAAAATAAGCTTATTTTACTAATAAGCTTCTTTTACTAAATAAACACTCCTAAAATAAGCTTATTTTACTAAACAAAAATAGCATATGTCCTTGCATCTCATCGATGACAGTCTCTAAGTCTCTCTCTCTCTCCAGGGCGACTCCCTGCCAGCACTGAGGACATGGCACACAGGGCATTGCTTATCTTTCTTGGGGGCCATAAATCTTTTTAATTCTGCTCTGCTTACTTCATTAGAACTTTTTTTGTTTTTGCTTGTGGGTGCTTTTGCCAAAAGATGACAATTAACTTGTTTGAAATGTGAGAAACCTTTTGCATTGCAAATGCATGTTTTACTTCATGCCACCGATTCCATGCACAGGACAACACAACACAAAGCTGTGCAGGACGGAAATCCGAGCACAGAGCAGAGCAGCGGTGTAGCTGGCATCTCCTTTTAATAGGGGGGAATTTTACTCAATTTCCTCCAACGAGTTAAACCGCCGCACATTTGTAGAAAGTAAACTCTTAAAAAATGCAGGGATTGATGTATAGAGAGTCTGTCCGCAGCAGCGCTGATGGAGATACTGTAATTACCACATTCCTGCAGTGTGATAGCACACATTTAACCCCCACCAGTCATCCTCCTATGGTTTAGGTGGAAAGGGAGAGAGAAAGGCAGAGAGTGCGGGAGGTAGAAGTGAGAGGAGAGAGAGTAGAAAGAGACTAGGAATGTGTCAGAGAGAGTGAAAGAGAAGGATGTAGAGAAAGGGAAATCAAAGGGAGCTGAAGGAAGTGAAAAAAGTAGAGAGAAAACGAAACAGAGTGACCAATGGGAAAGAGGTAGTAAATGTCAACACCAGGGCAGTGCGCGCTCTACGGGCGACTAGAATGCAAAAACCCAGCACTCTCAAGACAGTGTAATTTATGCATTGTGCTGATATGTTGTTGTTTAACCTTTTGCATTGCAGAGTTCAATCCTGAAGACTTATTTTTAAGGTGCTTATAAATACTGTTCCTTTGCAATGTATTGCTGCAGGCTTTCAAAGTGTGTCAGGGTGTGGTCCCTTTCCAGGGCCTTCTAGAAGCTTTCCCTGCAGCATGCCTGAGTGTGGTGGTGGGCTAGGCCAAGACTCTATAAAAGGGAGCCAGCACAGCTCCACGTGCTCACTATTCAGAGGTCCCGGTGCAGAGCAGCAGCAACTTCCTGAGCTCCTGTTCCGGTGGCCTACCTTGACCTTCCAGGCCTCTGCCCTTCTTACTACAGTGGTGATCCTTAGTCAGGGCGGTAAGACGGAGGTTGGACTGGGCCCCCGACCCCGTAATCAAGGACGCTCGTATTCTTGGGCCTAATCTTTCATGCTAAACAATTTGCTCTTGCACGTGTGAATGTGTGTTTGGATTTTTTCATGGCATTTGTGTGCTGGCTTTCGAATCGGCAAGACGAGCGATTCTTTCATTGTGTGAAATTCGTGATATTCATTGTGCGCTACCATTCCTTGACAGTTACATGGTGGCCTTCGAATCGGCAAGACGCGCGATTCGTTTCCTAGTGATTTAACTCTTGATGTTCATTGTACGCTACCATTTCCTTGGCAATTTCATGTTGGCATTCGAATCGGCAAAACGTGTGATTCTTTCCTTGTGCGTAATTCATGATATTCATTGTACGCTACCATTTCCTTGGCAATTTCATGGTGGCATTCGAATCAGCAAAGCGCGCAATTCTTTCCTTGTGCGTAATTCATGATATTCATTGTGCGCTACCATTTCCTTGGCAGTTTCACGGTGGCGTTCGAATCGGCAAGACGCACGATTCGTTTTCTAGTGCCTTAACCTATGATATTCATTGTGCGCTACCATTTCTTGGCAGTTACATGTGGCATCCGAATCGGCAAGACGCGCGATTCCTTCCTTGTGTTTTATTTCATGTTATTCACTGTGCGCTACCATTTTTTGGCAGTTATATGGGGGCACTCGAATCGGCAAGACGCGCAATTCTTTCCTCGTGTCTAATTAATGTTATTTACTGTGCGCTACCTTTTTAAGGCATTTACTTGGTAGTATTCGAGTTGACAAGTCGCGTGATTTATTCCCTGAATCTACGTTGTGTTATTCATGGTGCATAACCCTTCTATGGTGTTTAATACTTATATAAAAACTTGCAATGTGCGCAATTCACTTTCCAGTGTTTTGGGAGAACACAAGAAGACCAGAGTTCTGGATGTGATGCTGTGTGTTCCTGATATGTATTCTTAAGTTAAGATTCATATGTTGGTTCAGAAATTACTCAGATTGTTTTCCTGAATCTCATGCTAAAGAAAGTACTTGAATCTGAAAGTTTTATCTAACCTCTCTTGCTTCCCTCACAGGTATTCAGTCATCTAAAAGCCTAGTCATTTAAAGACTATTCTTAGGTTGTTCATGTTTACAGAATGATGATGCTTAGAGCCATAGCATAGTACTGATTTAATCCCCTTTTCCCCACTTGGACTCTCTTAGACTCTGTGACAAATCTAATCAGAGTATTGGAGCTGTCTTGTGGTGGAAGTGTTGGGAACGTGCACAGGCCCCGAGGATCTGGTGACTCTGACAGTAAAATGGATAAACATTGAGCATTTGAGGGAGAGAGTAGGTGCAGCAGGTTGGGAGGAGAAAGCCAGATGAGAGGGAAACAGGTCACTTCAAAGAGAGCAAGAGAGGGCGGGATGGAGGGCACTTGTTGTTGGTCCTTTCAAAATTCCTGTTGGTCGATGCCCAGCAGAACTGGATTTTTTACTGTCTCCACCTGCCAGGCTCCCAAAAATACACTTGCCCTAAATATATCTAAAATGAAGTTAGAATAGTCAATTATCCTTTACACAAATATATGGACACATTCCTGTTTCTTCTTTTTTCAGAGGAAACACAAAAACAGCACCACTTTTGGGCGGCACAGCTGATAGGGACCTTTGTAAATTGAAATTCTGGCTTTGCTAGAAGTTCTCACAGAGGCAGGAAGTATTGCCTCCTTACTGGGATGCTCACCACTGCTCAATGCCCCCCTCAGCCTCATCCTTCTGCACCCAAGCACTTCCTTTGGCCGTTGTTGGCAACTGGGGGGGTCATCTGTGGATTGATGCCCATTGCCACTCCTAGTGCTGTTATCAACCTCACAGAATTGTGGTAATTCATGGCAACCTGTCACCTCCTTGGGATTATACCCATAGACCACCCCTAGGAAAATGCTGGCCTACGCATAATATTGATCATTCTTGGCAAGTTGTGGCCATCCATGGGATGTTATCAACTGCCCACACTGGCTCAATGGTGCCCACCCATGTCATACTGGTGGGTCTGGAAGTACAGTTATAATTATTGGCATATTGTGGGCATCCACGGCATAATGGCATCAGTTTTTGCTATATTGACAGCATCCATTGCCCACTGATGGTAATTATTGGCATGTTATGCCAATCGTGGCACCCACACTTGCTACTCTACTTCCCCCTGCATTATGAAGGTAATTCAAGACATTCTGTGGGCATGCATGACATGATGGTGCCCACCCTTGCATAACGCTAGCTGCTGGTTTAAGGTGGCATTTCCTGGCATATTATGGGCAAGCCATGGTGTTATGGTGCTAATACACAAATGTAAATGATTTTGAATAAGCGAGTGACTATAGGGGCTGTTCTGATGTTCGTAGTTGCCCAATGAAGGAAGCAAAGTAGAAGGGCCATGTCACGTTCTTCCGCCACACCTGCACGTGGGTGTTGGGTAGACTTGACTTGTGCGTCCAGTATACCTCTCCAGGGTAGTACCCCAGATTCCCAACAGTCTTTGTGTGGTGTCAGTGAGGTCCCTCCAGAGGTGCATCAGGGTGGGCTTGAGCTGGGATTAATGTCTGCCATCTACATAGCCTCTTGGCTGCCTCTTCTTCCATTCCTAAGATGTCCATGGAAAGAACGCAGGGAGCCATGTAGGAGGCATGTAGGTCATTTAGGGTTTGACAGGGGTCGCAGTTGTGACCCGTAGCTTGCCCCTTGCAACTCCTGGCCCTGCCTTTGCGACCCCTGGCCTCAGAGGAGGAAAATTCAGTGCCAGGAACACAGGGGCAGCTCGTGCTTATGGAGATAAGTTGGGCCTCCACTCTCCTTGTTTTCTGTCCATTTTTATTACACGAATAGTGAACAATAACATATCATTTACTATTAGTCTAATAAAAATGGGGTACAATTAGCTGGAATATGCCTTTCTATGGCAGCTGAGGTAAGTAAAATGCATTTAAATGTATGTTGTGTGTATGCTTGTGGGTGAAGAGTGTGTTTACGTGTGTGTACGTGTGAATTTGTGTTTATGTGTAAGTATGTGTTTGTGACTAAAAGTGGAGGGTCAAAGGGTGCTTGATGTTACTTCTGCTATCCCTGGCATTTTGCTTAACTGATGTCCATGGTAGGAGGGACCCTTCCTATCACCCTCAAAGCAGAACCTCTGTTTCCTTTGTTTCCACGGGCGCTAATAGGTCTCTGTTTACTCTTTCAACAGATGTTTGAGAGGTTCACAGAAAGATAAATTAACTCATTACAACTACCCCTTTGAAGTGAGTTGGAGGAGTGGACAAACAGGTTCTGCCTGGGCAGCAACAACACCTGCTACCAAGTGCTCTGCCCCTCCTTCCAGTTTGCACCTTCTTTCATGAGACATGTGCAATGCATACTCATTAACTTACACTGTTTCTGAAGTAGCTTTCCAACTATAAGACTTTTTTTGTCCTATACTGTATGTTTCTTTATATTTTCTCTCTGATTTTTACCTCCTGTGCATGTCAGGAGTCATGCTGATATTCCTTTAAATTTAGTGGAATCTTAAATATTGGTACCTTGTAATGTTTCAAGGTAAAACTTCTTAGATACAGTCTTTAGGTCGAGTGCACAAGCGCTCTGACCTGTTATAATCTATCTGTGGGCTTTTAACCACGCTCACCACACACCCATCACTATCACTTGTTCATGGGCTTGACTTTCAAAAATCCTTTGTTATCATTGGTAAATGGTTTACGTTTGCGCCTTCTTGGGGCGGTTTCGTTCCCACCTTGGCAATGGACCATGTTACTTGGATAATTGCACATTTGCTGATGCATTTGACTGCGAGCGTACTTCTTTTTCCTTTTGTGTTTCTCCTTTGTGCTCAGCTCATGGCGGCAATGGCGCTTTGAATCGGCTCGCTTATGGTAACTGTTTTACTTTTCATGTTCAATTTATGTTACAAGAAAAGTGCAGTTAGGAATTTACAAAGCTAATAGCTCTAAGATGAGCAAACGCAAGACCTATTGCATTGCAAATGCTTGCTTTTTTTATTGTTAGGGCCCATTGCCCACTGGACATTGGTGACGGGGCCCTGAGGGGAGTGTATTTTTTTTTTATATTTATGGCCTGCTGCTCACTAGGCAAGAGTAGCAGAGCCCTGGGGGCATGGTATTTTTTGAGGAATGTTAGGGGTTGCCGCCCACTTGTCATGGGTGTGGGGGACTGAGGTGCATGTATTTTTTTTTTATGTTTATGGCCTGCTGCTCACTGGGCAAGGGTAGCAGAGTGCTGGGGGGCATGTTTTGTTCTTGTAATGTTAGGGCCCGCCGCCCACTGGGCATGGGTGGGAGGGGCCATGAGGGGCATGTATGTTTTTTTAATGTATAGGGCCTGTCACCCACTGGGCAAGGGTAGCAGGGTTCTGGGGGGCATGTATTTTTTTTATTGTTAGGGCCCATCACCCACTGGGCATGGGTGGCGGACCCTTAGGGGCATTTTTTTTTCTTTTAATGTTTAGGATCTCACTCTTTTTGTAATTTTGTAGAGTCTTGGAGGAGAGAATCTGCTGGTTCTAGAGGCATTGAGTAGTCCGATTACTACAATATACACTTGCTGCTGCACAGCACAGGTAAGTCTTAGTTTCTGCATACTTCTGAGAATATAAATAATGCATATGCTGAAGCAAAGAGCCTTGAAGTCTCCGCCCAGATTTATGAATCCCTACTTGCAATAGGTGGCAGGACGCATTTTGCATCATGTCTCTACCAGATAATCCTTACAAGTGCAGGTCCACTTTTCACAGGAGTAGTCCAATGTCAGCCCATAGTTTTGTTGTGGAACTCTGTGTATTCCTGTGTCTTTTTTAAAATTTGTATTCATGTATTAATTTATTTATCTATGTCTTACAAATCAATACACTCTCTGGGAGTTTTGGATACACACGATTAATGGCATTTGGCCAAAAGGCATCACATATACCCTTGTTTTTTTTTCAAATTGCTTTGTGTTGGGTGGTTTGGAACAACTTTTGGATTTTCCTTACACATCCTTTATGCAATGTTGGCTGCTCGTATTCTATTCCCACCCACCCGAGTGGAAAAAGCCCAAGTTTAACTCATTGTTTTCCTGAGGAATTCTGTGTATTCCTGTGTTTTTTAAAATTGTATTTATGTGTTTATGTATGTTTTACAAATTAATACACTATAACATTTGGCGTATCGCAGCGAGACGCTTTAGTTACTAGAAAAGGGCTTGGAGCCCTGTCGATGTCACGTGAGTGTGTTTCATTGGTTTGTGGGCTTGCCTAGTAAAATCTGCTTGCTTTAATTAGTGGAAGGCATGCGCACGTCATGCCTTTTCCGTTGGTTAGCCCTCCTCGAGCGCAGCGACCAAGTACAGAAAACATGCGAGGCTCGCTGTTTTCTGTCAGATCGTGGACTACTTTTTCTCTATTTTCCTAGCGCGATTTCGCTTGGCAGAAGTCGAGCGCTTTACACAGTTAATTTCACTTTTTCAGGTTACGTACATAAAAGCACTTTTGCTGATAGATGAAAAGTCGGGTTAGGAGTTTACAACGCGATCAGCTCTAACATGAGCAAACGCGAGACCCGTTGCATTGCAAATGCTTGTTAAATTTCTTTGTTTGGAGGAGGTGAGGGGAGGTTTGTTAGGGAAGTTTAGAACAACTTTTGGATTTTCCTTACACATCCTTTATGCCCTATTGGCTGCTCTTATTCTTGCCCCCCCAGTGCAAAAAGCCACACTTATGAGCCCCTATATTCAAAGTATGTGGGTACAAATTTGTTTTGCATGATTTGAGGTTTCCCTTTCTGAAAAAAAAGGGAAACCTAAAATTGTGCAAAACTCCCTTTTCGGTCCTTTGTCAGCATCCATCCAACCTCTTTTGAAAAAATGTGGAGTTTTCCATTGTGGTTCCATTTCAGTTTCCTTTGTCATTTAATTTGTTAGTTGCTTTCCTGTACATATTAAAACTCCATTTATGCAACTTCTCTACAAAACGGTGCACGTTTCTTCCTTTGCAACTGGCCATGCTGTTTTAACACTGTGTTTGCTCAACTCCATATTGGGGCTTCTGATTTCCAGAGGGGGTGTGTTTCCCCAAGTGTGCATGTTTTCCCCTTATTTGAAAGTGCATAAGAGTTAAGTGCATTGTTTAATCACTGCTTCCTTACATAAATGCAGATCTTTCGGATTCCTAGGGAGCAACAAACCACCACACCAAAAGCAGGATGGAGAAGTTTATGTGGCCTGTGAAGGCCGTGAGGCATCGATCACATCTGGCTACCCAGATAACAGCAGCAGACCGAGCCAGACAGTACAGCAACATAATGCATGCTGATGACGGAGTGCTGTTTTGCAGTGTGTGCAATGTGACAGTCAACCACATCCGAAAACACACAGTGTATTTGCATGTGTGGTTCCAAAAACACTTGAAGTGCGGCGCAGATACTACAGACCCTCATTCATCACTGAAACGTGCCAGTGCAGATAACTGTGATCTCACTTTTCACAAAGAGCACAGCTGCCAGTGCCTCAAGCCAGGAAATAATAAGTGAGTAGGTCAATGTCTGCAAAGCACTGAACATTCTTTTGAGCAAAACTGACCACCCTGTGTTGCACAACTTTCCACGAGCAAGTATGGAATTATGGCGCAATACCTGAAAGTCACCAGCTTCAAGAATGTTATCTACCAGAGAGATATGTAAAAGCTAAGGACGATCTGAAAAAAAAAATCAAAATCAGAAGATCAGTGTTATATTTGATGAAACACCTAATGTCGAAGGAAGATGAGTATTAAGTGTTTTATTTGCAGAGGTCTCTTCAATGGATGGCCATCAAATCCACACCCACCTGGCAGACACAGTGTTCCTCTCACAGTGCAACCATGGAACTGTAGTGCAAGCAGTTGTGAGGGTGCTCACAGAGTACAATATAGCCTTTCAGGATGGTATTACTTTTAATACAGACAATGCAGCAGACATGCTCAAGGCATACAACACTGTGTTGAGAAATCTTTATAAAAACTCCATTCATATCACCTGCTTAGCACATATAATGAACTTCGTTAGTGATTCATTCTGGAAGCTTTTTGTGGAGCTAACTGCCTTCCTTCTGTACTTCTCATGAATCTTTTACTAAGGGTGGGCGGTGAGCTCTGCTCCGCTGGCGGAACCAACTGAGTTTTTGCCACTCTGCTCTCCACTTGGAGTGCTGAGTTCGGGCAAAAACTCAACTAGCTCCGGAGCGGAGCAGAGCTCACCGCACTAGTGTTGTGGGCCACACAATGCAAGCGCAGATATCACAGACCCGTTGACCAGATCGTTAAGAACTTTATATTTACAAGTCATTTAAATTATCTCCCTGGGAAAGTTTTGGAATTGGATGTGCCCTGAGAAAGGTTGTTCCCTTGGAAGGAGAGACACCGAAACGAGCGTCGGCGTATCCAATCTGCATGGATATAAGATCATGCTTTATCGGGTCGATATTTAGTCTCAAGTCTACTAATTATTTATATGACGCAATGGACTATTAAACTAATGATAACTGATCTGATTTATCAGTATATGATTAAAGACTACTAGGAGATTAGTAGTTTGAAATCCATAAATCAAATATAGGATTTAAAGGAAAAAATATGAATTGATTATTACATTGTGGTTGTGATGTTTGTATATATATTAAAATTTTTTACTAAGAATTGATGTTAATTGCATGTGGATGCCTGGGTCTGAATGAGGTATAAATGGAGGTATGTTGTGGTATATTTGTGGTGTTTTTTATGTGGGGCGGGCTTGCTTTAGTTTCTATTTATGGAGTATGATTTTGCTATAATGTACAGAAGAAATTATTGTTATATATAAAAACAAATTAATTTTTGGGATATTTCGATAAAGACGATACTGTAATATATACATACAGGTTCAAGAGGTATCTAATCTTATTTAATATAAAATTATATTTATCTAGTGCTTGTTTTGATTTAAACAAGGTGGCCCATTGTTGTATTAATATTGTCTTTGTCCCTGGAGAGGCCACTAGAGTGGACCAGGGACCCTCGTGATTAAATGGCTTGCACTGTGTGGCCCATAACTAGGCTGCACGTTATTTTGCCCAGCTGCTGTGTCAACTGGAGCTGCTGCTGAGGGGCTGCACTGGTGCCAGCTCTGGATACAGGCCTCCCTCTATTTACTGTCCTCAGCAGCTCAGGGGCAGAGGGAGGCAGAGCCAGGCAGCTGGCAAGAGGGACCCCAGACAGCATTTGATTTGAGGCAGGTAAGACCGGTCTTGTTTCACTTTCTCTTCTGTGTGCATATTGGAGCCAGCATTGGGCATGGACAGTATTTGCATATTGGGGGGGGTGGTCTATGCTTGGAAAAAAACTGCCTCCCCAGAGTTCCTGGGAAAGGAAGTGGTGTTATGGATTGTGGTCCTGAGGCAAGAAGGGAGAGCTGGAGACTGTGGGAGCATCAGCTGCTGAATGGTAGTCCAGCAGCCCCCACCAGATGTGTGTGGCCTGAGAGAGTACCTTAGAGCCAACTGGCAAGCAAGGCTAGGCACTTTGTGAAAAAACAGGCTGCTGGTGGTGAGTTGGTTTGCTGCTGACTAGTGCTGGGCCCTCAAGAAAGGGTGGTCTGAGGCTAAGTGCAGAGGAAGTGATTGCAAGGCTGGTGCAAGACAGGGGGTGTGCTTGGCCCTCTGTAGCAAGTTTGTGAAGGAGGGCAGTTGGTGAAAGAAAGTGTGCAGTGGAGACTTGTGCCTGTTAAGCAGGGTGGGGTCGCACGACTCTGCTTAGCGCTTCCGAGATCATTTGCAAATGCCAGGGTGGTAGCCAGGTGGCACTACACTGCACGTGGAACTCCACGGAATTCCACGTAGTTTTTCACCAACTCCGCAGAATTTTACTGAGTAGAACTCCATGAGCTCTGCCCTGGCCTAGCTGTTGCATGACTGGTAGCAGAAAGCAAAAGTACCTGCAAAACTTTGCTGAGAACCATGCGATGAAACCACAGATGGCACCTGACCCTTGCAATACCCACTGGAATTCTTGGTTTGCTGCTGTCCAGTACCACTGTAAGCAATATGATGCCTTTGCTGGGTTTGTTGAGTCTCCCCCAAATTTCCTTGAAATCTACAGAGAAATCTGAACAGTGACCAGAAAATCTGTATTAAAGTTCAATTGTACAAAAAACAGAGAGAGAGAAGGAGGTTGTGGGGCTGGGTATGTCTTCCTTATAGTCTATATAACACTACAACATGGGCCCATCTAAAAGAACTACCACAGGATGGATAGAAAAAAGGATTTTCCTGTTAGAAAAACCCTCACCCACCAGGGTTACCCCTTGGAGGCATGCTTCATCATTGGGTTCCTTCCCATTCTGCTACAGAGCAGGGATGCTATGACCTACGGAATATGTGGGAGCACTGATGTACTTTCTTCAATGTGAATCACAGGAACGATAGGAGTGGTGGGGTCTTGGGTGAGTTAAAAATACCTGTCTCCTAGTAATTCCATTGATTTAATAGAGTTAGTATGATTAAAAAGAGGCTGTGGAAGTGGGGGATGTAATGTACCTGACTTCCTAGTCTACATGTTTCAGAGCCTTACCCCTAGACTCCTCTTCAGGACCAAGGTTGACTCCCTGGTGCCAGTCCTTGTTTGACTACCTCTAATGAACGCGTCAATAATACATGCTCTGTGATATGGTGCAATTCACCTAACTAATGTGGTGTCATAAGATGATACCTATCATTTATGGAATCCATCATTGATACCTGTGCAAATACAACAGAGGCATGCTTATCATAGCCCACTTTTTTTAATGGGTCCCTGTATCTGTTGTCTGTGGGTGTTTTGCCACCTATTTGCCAACTGCACCCCACTCGTGGGAAACGGCACTTGGGGATATCAGGAATGAGAAACACGCAAAACACACCAACAGCATGACACGTGGTGCATGCGTAACCTACTAGTCGGATACACATCTCCTAAAATGAATGTTACACCAAGGCAGCACAAAAGGTCCTATGTCCATTTCATTCCATTACATTCCATAGTGTCACAAAGAGCAAACCCTCATCAATAAGTATTAGCCACTCACATATACGTCACCATCACTATAAGGAGGGAACAAGTAACCCTTCATTAAACACAAGAAAGAAACTCCCAAATACTTATCAAAACAATAAGAGACTCCCCAGTTTTGCCTCTATAAGCCCATGAAGCCCCTATGACCTCTGTGCAATTACAAGCACTCACAAGGGATACCTACTCTTAGGGTCCTCGTGGACCCCCCTTCATTCCACGGAAGGCCACCATCTTGGGGAAGTTAGCAGTCTAGTGCTGCACGCTCTAGCATGCTGAGATGCAAGGGCTGCTGAACATTTAAACTCAGCTCCCATGTGAGCTTTCAAGATTCAGACCCCGGGGAGGTGAGCAATAGGTACAGAGTGGAAGTGTCTCTTTGAGGAAGTAAGTGCCTTTTTGAACACTGTTTACATCACGCTACAGATACGGTAAGACAAATCGATTCTAAAACTTTGCTAAATCTTTAGAGTGTGACTACACACACACACCCCTCCCGGAGGAGCTATGATATGAGAGTCCAAATATTATCGAGTAGGTTACCCATGCACCACGTGTTTGCTGTTGGTGTGTTTCACGTGCTTACACGTTTAAAGGTTTTAAATGTAGAAGTGGGGAAGAGAGGGTCTATTTTAAAAAGAACAAGAAAAGACTCTATTTGCTAACCTCTAGAGAACCATCAGACTCAAGTAAACAAGTACCTTGTAAGCCAATTGTCCATGAGACGTGTCCCTTGCTTTTACTGTTCTCCAGAAGAAAAGTGGTGGAACAGCCTCGGCCGAAGGCACCAGGTTCAGTATGTGATGTTAAATTCTCACAGACACTAGTGGGCAATATTATAGGGAGTAAGGAATCTGGGAGATGATCGAGATCTTATTGACAGATTAGAGGAACAAAATGGGCTTTGACAGAGTCAGACATTTTCAGGTCACTGGTGTGGCATCAATCCTATTGTTTTTTCAGAGGCACAGGTCTCCTGTGAAGTCCCCTCTTTTCCCTTTGCACCTATCAACTTCCGATTCCGCAAAATGTGAATGACATGCACTGCAGGTCACATTGTAAGTCTGGTTGGACACAATGAGAATATACTTTTATGGCATTCTGGCCAATGACATGCACACCCTGTACCCCTCTGCATCAATTACACTCTGTTGCCATGTAGAATACTCACGTGTCACCATAATGATTAACAGTCCCACTGATCACCAACACTCTCCCGTCACTGAGGCTGCCGGAAATAACTTGGGTGAAGGGCACCGACTGCCAACAAAAGGAAAGTCTTAATGTTTTAGAAAACAAAATCAAACTGCTCTGTTGTATTTTATTCATTTTATACTGTGTTATGTTGCAGTACTCAATCATATGATGAATCTGCCAATACTATCAAACAGAAACCTAAGGCTGTCCCTAAATCAGGTGAGATTATTCAACCAGTCATTCTAGTTTTGTTTTTCCCTCTATACTTAAATGAGTATTTGCCCCATCATGTAAGCAGAAGTCACTACAAGTGAACTACCTACTCCTGAAAAAGGGCAGCCTGGGATCACAAAAGTATGTCACTGTTTATAAAATCATTGCAGTGCTACCACTTCAAGCTAGTGGATAGTTACTCATGACTTGTCATCGAGCAGGGGCTGTTTCCCATGCCGGGGGGTCAATAATGTTGTAACAAACTGCTAAAGCCTTGAGTTATCTGTAGTCAATGAGAATTCAGTATTGACCAATAGCCCAGTTCTAGACTGTTGTGGTCACCTGATTTACATAATTAGTGTAGAGATCCCCTGGTGTCTTTCTTTGCTCTTTACTGTGAGAAGGGAAAGAGAAGAAAGACAGTGGCTGCTACAGGATATGAACTGACCTACAATGCCCTTCCTGACTAACTTAAGCAACCCTTCCATTTCACAGATGACCAGAAACAAATGACCCCCTTATGTTTTTTACTCCTGGAAATTATCATATTCCAATGTCTATTTCAATCTGTAGTCTACATCTCTGTTTGTTGATGTTCATTCTCTGTTTTACACAATAATAGATCTCACTATCAAACAGCAAAAGAAAATTGCTAACCTTAAGTATAATTTAATTGCTTGACTAACTGGTGTGTAATATAAAGGCATTTTATTGGTCTAAGCCAGTGGTTTTCAAACTTTGTGGAAATGAGGAAAAAAAAATCAAACGGCCTCCCTCTCAGAATTTTTCAGAATTATTCTATTAAGTTGGCAATGTTTGGCGTGGCCAAGATGGCGGCGAGTGCGGTCGCTTGAATCAGAGCTCCGCACGCGGCCTACAATTATCCTGCAATCCCTCTGTCCCCAGGCGATAAAAACCCCTGGACCCGCATGCCTTATGTTCAATAATATCCCAAGACCCCGAAAATTCGACCCGACCGATGCTGCGGCTCGTTCGGGGCCCGGACGGAGACGAAGACGCCGACCCAGCACGGAGCCGAGCGGTCGTGGCAGCTGATCCCTGCATGCAGGTATGGAGGGATACCACTGCAGTGGGCGGAGACGGCGGAGTGCTGCGGGTGCACCCCCGTAGGTGCCGACCCTCGTGAAGGTGCATGTTATAGGCGCCCAACCTGACGGATGGTTTAAGACTCCGAGCAGTAAAAGGGCCCGATTGCTGGGCGCGCGTCTAGCGGCGCGGCTTGATTGCGATCCAGCTGCGGATGAGGAAGGGGCCGCTGCATGGGACAGACGAGGACCGGACTTATTGTTTGGAACTGCTGCTCAACGACGCCGAACACCTGCGTGCTGAAGAAGGATCCGGCGGTGTGGGACGGGGCCCCCTGTCCCCGCTGGGGAGCGCGGCTGGGCCGTCGGGCCTGAGATGAGGTATGGGGCACTGCAAAAATGAGGAGCGCTAGCTATTTCATACACAAAACATACATCGGAGTTCAGAGGGGAACTCAAACTACGCTGTGCCCTTTTGATGGAGTGACTTGGGGGAGCCCCTGGGCCCAGAAATCAAACAATCTGTGAGTTAACCACCACAACCACCAACGAAATCAGGTTCAATGACATTTCTTAATTTTGTGTAATGCCCGGGAGCAATGACGATTCTTTCCTAACATAAAACGCACAGATACGTGCGCTGCAACTCGCAATCGTCAACTGCAAATATCCGGCACATATCTCTCGCAGAGCGTATCAAACTCCCACGCTCCTGCCGACGGGCACACAACACTTCCGCTCTCCAGTGCTCGCCTGGGCTGGGTGCTCCCTCAGGGTGCACTCTTCATGCTAGATGTTATAAAATTCACCATACGGATGTAACAACGCAGCAAGGGAAGACGGAGAGAAAAAAAAAAAAAAGCCTGGCCTAATTGTGATATATAAAGACCCTCCCCCGAAATCTTGAAATCAAAGCACAACACTAATGTCGGAACCGTATAAACTGGCCACCTAAACCACAACGTAATACGGGGAGAGCTCAGGGGAGGCACCACGATGGTGAAACCGAAACCGCCGAAGGGCCAATTAGAGGCCAGACTCGGGGACCCGCTACCGATGGAGGGCTCAGATCCACTGCACAAAGTGACTGAAACACTAGCTGCTCACTCTATACAAATCGACAAGGTACTGCAGGCGATATTAGAAACTAAAACATCCCTGGAAGGAAAAATAGACGCGATGACAGTGGAAGTCACTATACTGCGCACTGAACACCGAAAGCTAGCGGACAGAGTAACCACAGTTGAATCAACTCTAGAAATATCTCAACCAAATATTGAGGTCATGAAAACTCGAATACAACAACATGAATCTGAGATAATACAGCTCCAAAGATGAGCTGAGGAAGCGGAGGGCCGCTCACGCTGTAATAACATTAGATTCCTGGGATTCCCGGAGCGAATCGAGCACCCTAACGCAGAGTCATTTCTGGAGTGCTGGCTAAAAGATCACATACTGAAACAGGAGGCCTCCCCTTTCCTGACGGTGGAGCGGGCACATCTGATCCCGGGCGGACCCGCACGCCCAGGGGCCCCCCATCGCACATTAATAGCCAGGCTATTGAATTACCGTGACAGAGATAAAATCCTAAAGGGCTTTCGCGCGCTGGGTCACGTTGAAACTGAAAACGTAAAAGTCACGGCCTACCCGGACTATACAGCGGAGGTCCAACGCAAACGCGCCACTTTCACTAAAGCAAAACAGGTACTACGCGACAAGAACTTTTCATACTCCCTCATGTACCCTGCCAGACTATGCGTAGTAGATGGCGACAAAACCCACGACTTCCCGTCCTCAGAAGATGTCTGAAGTTGGATCTACGCCAAGGGCTTAGCAGACCCCGCAGATGAACACACGGAGCAAAAGGAATGGCTAACACAAAAGAAGCGTAAGAAAAGGAAATCGAAACCCAGAACCGAATCACGTCCTACTGAAAAACAAGCAGCGGACGGGCAAGCCCAAGCGCTAAAGGACGTCAATAGGTTCTCGAACATTCAAATACAGCACAACCGCGAATCTTGCACCATGGACTCAGACTCGATGGGGACCCTGCAGAGCCCACCCGCATCCCCTCTGATCTTGGGGCCGGCGTTCACACCGCGCACCGCGGACATCCTTTAAAAATGACACATAAATGCAGTGATCAACCTACTCCGTGCACTCTCCAGCCTATGTAGGCACTCCCTGTCAACACCTGGGCAGACCCCACATCCCGGAATCAATCATCTCCCCCTTAACCTGCCTATGGGTGAAAGATGCACTGCCCTAATTCGAATCACACCAAGCAAATTGGAATCCCTCCGGAGACCATGTTGTGCCTGAACGGGAGATGATGTCATCCGATTAGGCCAGACCTTGCGGCCACCTGGGACCATATACTACAGCAGCCCCCTAACCCAGATTGGTTTCCGTATGGACACGAATCGGCTCAAAGACACTCTTGCACCTGTTGTGCCTGGTTTTTCACACTTCTTCCTTTTTCTTCCTTTCTTCCATACTCCTCTCACTCTTAACTCCTCAATGGTCCGAATCGGGGGGGTGGGAGTTGATGGGCGGGGGGATGCGTCGAACTCTACCCAAAAACGCGCACCGCTTGCGCTGTGCACACAAAACGCTTCAATGACATACAATATTGTAACCTGGAACGTAAGGGGCCTGGCTAATCCTACTAAAAGACGCAGAGTACATGCCTATCTCAGACGCCACAAGGCGCATATAGCTATACTACAGGAGACCCATGCCACTACACAAGAACTAGGGGAAATTAATAAGAGATGTCCGGGCACTGTCTATGGCACTAAAGTATCAAAATATGCGAAGGGAGTACTGATTTGGATGCTTCAGGGGTCCCTTACGCGGTCCAAAACACATATATAGACACAGATGGCAGATATGTCTGCCTCAGTGGAGAGCTGGATGGTAGACAATTAACCATAGCTGGTATATATGCTCCAAATTCGGGACAAGGGGAATTCCTGCGGGCCACATCTGCACGGATTTCATAAGACCCGTCCATACCAATGATCTAGGGTGGAGATTTTAACAGCGTAATGGACATCTTTATGGACAGATCACACCCGCCAATGGCAAGCGCCCCTAGTAGGCGGGTATCTGAGATGCTAAGGTCCTGGATAACAGAACGGAGGCTACATGATGCATGGAGAAGTCTTCATCCCATTGACAAAGAATACTCCTTTTCTTCACCGGTACACAACCTCCACACACGGATTGATTTACTTTTATGCTCCGCCACGATAACAAACTTAATGCACAGCGCCAACTATTTGGCCACAACCCTATCAGATCACTGCCCCCTAATCGTCACACTGAGATGGGGCACTCAGCTATCACAAATACCTACTTGGCGCTTACAACCCACCTTGCTGTGCGACCCGCCCTTCCGGTAACAACTAGCGTCCTACTTCACAATCAATAACCAAACAGCCACAACACGCGCAATCGAGTGGGACGGAGACAAGGTGGTAATTAGGGGCATGTGTATCGGGGCTGCAGGAGGTATTCGACGCACTTTACTCTCAGAACTACATGACACCGAGGAGAAATTACGTAAGGTGGAATGTGAAGCAGCTTCAAACAGTACTGCTAACAATAACATGATCACACTCAAAAAGCAATGGGGTGACATTGAAACCCGTTTATGAAAATTTGACTATTGACACTAGACGGCGCGACTACACGCCGAGGGTGATCGATCAAGCCGCATGTTGGCCTGGTTAGCAAAAAGGACTCAGCAGCATACTCCTATAAACGCCATTCGCCTAGATACTGGTGTGATTGTGAATACACAATCAGAAATAAATGACGCAACACAATTAAAAGATTTTTTCAGGACCTCCCATGTAAATCATCTAACGACTGCACAAGCACTAGAGCTAGACAAACCCATAGAAAGTGACGAAATAAAGCAAGCATTACAACAACTAGCCCACAATAAAGCCCCAGGGGGAGATGGACTACCGATCGAGTACTACCAGATTTTCTCATCACAAACGCTCACTCCGTATCTGACTATGTTACAGGAGGCATATGAAACAGGTCGTCTCTCAGATTCACAACGTGAAGCAACGATTGTAGTCCTCCATAAAAAGGGTTGTGACCCACTAGACGTATGCTCTTACCGACCCAAGCACTATTAAACACCTTATTAGGTAAGGTACTGTCAAACCGACTTCTCCCAATAATCTCCTCCCTGATACACCCAGATCAATCCAGATTCATACCTGGACGCAGCACTTCTATTAACATCAGGAACCTATTGCGTTTGATAGCTGAAACTCCTGACACAGACTACTCCAGAGTGGCGGTCTCACTAGATGTCGAAAAAGCTTTCGACACATTGGGTTGGCCATACTTGATGGCAACTCTGCAGTTAATGGGATTTGGCAAAGCGTTCACACGTTGGATATCTATCCTATACTCAGACCCCATAGCACGAGTTAAAACGGGCACCATCACCTCGAAAGAATTCAAGATCGGTAGAGGCACACACCAGGGATGCCCCCTATCACCACTTTTGTTCGCACTAGCCATTGAACCCCTCGCGGCTAAATTGCGCAATGAAGCCACAAGATGGGGCATACCGGATGGCATGGAACACTGCATAGTCTCCTTACACGCAGACGATGCATTAATATACCTACGTAACTACTCCGAATCCCTGCCAAACCTGCTACAATTATTGAATTCTTTTGGAGACATATCCGGCTTGCGCGTCAGTTGGGCTAAATCATGTCTATTCCCCATGCGCCGACTACCCGACACACAGACCCACATATCCGCCGAGCATAACTTACAATGGACTTATAGCACTTTTAAATATTGTTAGAAATGGGGTTTTTGGTTGGCAGTCAGGTATATAGCACCACAAAAATACCTCATACAGTGTTTAGAAAAATATATAATATTTATCAGGATAATTGTAGGTCAAAACGAATAAAGTTGCAATGTGAATTTGTAGAGATATCACTGAAAAGTGATAATAAGTGTCTTAAGTCTTTAAAAAGCAAACAAAGGTGGTCATTCTGACCCCGGCGGTAAAATGCACTTACCGCCGGTCAGAAGACCGCCATAACACCGCCGCGGCCGCGGAAACCCGCCACGGTCATTCTGACCCGCAGAAGGCAAACCTCCGAAAATCCGACAGCCACAACCGACCGCCAGACCAGCGGTCGGCGGAAAGGTGGAGGTGACCAAACCTCCACCGCCACGCCAACAGAAATACGCCCATGCCATTACGACCCACGAATCCACGCGGCGGTCATTCAAACGCGGTATTCCATTGGCGGGACACACCGCCGCGGTCAGAATACACACAAACGAACAAAACTCAGCCACATTGGACGATTTGAATCCCACACACCTGATACACATACACACACCACTCCCACACACACAATACAATATAAAACACCCACCCACATCACCCACAAACCCCTACGCAAAAAAATTCTGAAAGAAGGCCAGAACGAGACACCAGCATCCACAAACTAACAGCCACAGCCACTCAACACCATCACCCACACACTATCCACACACAAAACAACACACACCACCACACTCAACACACTTAACTACACATACTCCACCCCACACATCATACACACCACCCCATGGCACCCCAAAGACAACCCCGCTTCACAGACGAAGAACTCAGGGTCATGGTGGAGGAAATCGTTCGGGTAGAGCCCCAGCTGTTCGGCACACAGATACAATACACCAGCATTGCCCGGAGGACGGAGCTATGGCAGAGGATTGTCGACAGGGTCAACGCTGTGGGACAGCACCCCAGAAATCGGGAAGACATCAGGAAGCGATGGAACGACCTACGGGGGAAGGTGCGTTCCATGGTATCCAGGCACAACATCGCCGTGCAGAAGACTGGCGGAGGACCCCCACCTCAACCCCCACAATTCACATCATGGGAGGAGGAAGTCTTGAACATCCTGCATCCTGACGGCCTCGCAGGAGTCGGCGGAGGAATGGATACTGGTAAGTTGAAGCTTCAATACTGCTTCCCCCCCACCTGCATGCCAAATCATACCCCAACCCTCACCCCCATCCTCGAACCCCACCCTCACCCCCACCCCCACCACCATCCTCACCCCCACCACCATCCTCACCCCCACCCCCAGCACACCTATTCCCCGCCAATGTCTCACCATCACAACCCACACATCCCAAAACCTAGGCCTGCATGCGTCCACTAAGCATGGACACCCATCACCAAAGCATGCCCAATGCATATACACATCCCCCCCACAAGCCACCCTCACCAAAGCCCCCACAAACGAATGCCAGCACTTGGGGACACGAGAACCCATAGATACACCCATATGCCACACATTGAAACTATAACCATACCTCTATACCCCTGCAGGACCCGACCGTCAACACACCGCGGCGGAGGGGCCAGAATTCTCCACACCCCCCACCCAAGAGGCCGTCAGCGATGACAGCAGCTCTGTCGACCTGGACACCGATGACCAGCCCGGACCATCGGGGACCTCTGGACAGTCGGTTCCCCTCACACAGGCCCAGGCCACTACAGACCCAAACCCCTCTGGGAACACCAGCACAGCTCCCACCCAGCGGGCCCATGCCTCTGTCTCCAGGGCGCGTCAATCTGCGGTGTGTCTACCACTACAGGGCACCCAGGATAACCCACCACCCCAACAACAACAGGGACCTGGGGGCAGTGGTAGTGGGCACACCGGCCAGGGGGCAGAGGCCCAGGGAAACAGGGCAACTCGGAGGGCAGCTGTGCGACAGGGGGGGGACGGGCCCAGGGAACCCACTCTCCACGAGGTCCTCACCACCATCATGGGAGCATACAACCGCTCCCAGGAGACGATGGCGACGGTACTGGCCCGGTTCCAGGAGATCCAGGTACTGCAGGAGGAACACTATCGGGGGTACAGGGAGGACATCAGAGCCATCAACACCACCCTGGTTACCATGGTAGGGCTGCTGCAGGACCTCGTCAACACCAGGGCGGACACTCAACAACACCCAAGGGCCCCTGCCACTAGCCTGGACCAAGAACAGCCAACCACCTCCGCCGGCGCTAGTGGACAGGAGGCCCCCGCACAGCAGCAGCCCACCAGACCCCCACCTCCTGCAGGAGAAGAACCACCCCGCAAGAGGGCCCTGAGATCTCGCAAGAAGACAGAGTAGGATGTCAAGACCCCCGCCAGCAATGGATACCACCTGATGTCATCCCACTGTCCCACATTGTCACCCTGTCCATCCTTGAACTGCCCATGCTCCATCTCTCCACAGGCCTCTGGACAATGCACCTGTGTGACTGTTACTCTGGACTCTGCCATGGACATTCCTTCACCATAGCCCCCACCCACTTGAAACCACCCATCCCATTTTGAGCACTTAAATAAACACCTATTTTGCACAAAACTATCTGGAGTCTGGCTGTGATTTCAATATATTGTAATTGACATGACAGTGCAAATATGTCCTTGTACATGGTGAAGTCAACAAACAGCTGCCACAAAGCTGTAGTCCATGGGGAAACGAAGCACAGGACTCGTAGTGGGGACCCCAGATCTGAAATAGGGAGGGAAAAGCCAAAACTCAGTCATCATACACTGGGGCAAATAGACAGGCAGCAGAGATGCAGAGATGCAGGAGAGTAGTTCACATTTACTAAATTATCTTTGAAATGTTACCTGTGTCCTATTGGAAGTACTGTTCAATGATTCTGTCCCTGTTGTCTGTTTCAGCCCCGTCGTCTTCCTCCTCGTCACTCTCCTCAGGTTCCACCGCTGCCACAACACCACTGTCTCGACCATCCTCCTGCAGGAAAGGCACCTGGCGGCGCAAAGCCAGGTTGTGAAGCATGCAGCAGGCCACGATGATGTGACACACCTTCTTAGGTGAGTACATTAGGGATCCACCTGTCATATGCAGGCACCTAAACCTGGCCTTTAGGAGGCCAAAGGTGCGTTCGATCACCCTCCTAGTACGCCCATGGGCCTCATTGAACCGTTCCTCTGCCCTGGTCCGGGGATTCCTTACTGGGGTCAGTACCCACGACAGGTTGGGGTACCCAGAGTCCCCCACTAGCCATACACGGTGTCTCTGTAGCTGTTCCATCACGTAAGGGATGCTGCTATTCCTTAGGATGTAGGCGTCATGCACTGACCCTGGGAATTTGGCATTTACATGCGAGATGTACTGGTCAGCCAAACACACCACCTGGATGTTCATTGAATGGTAACCTTTTGCTGTTCCTGTACACCTGCTCCCTGTCTCTTGGGGGAACCAAAGCTACATGGGTCCCATCAATGGCACCAATGACGTTGGGAATATGTCCAAGGGCGTAGAAATCACCATTCACTGTAGCCAATTCACCCACCTCAGGGAAAATGATGTAGCTCCTCACGGATTTCATCAGGGCAGACAACACTCTGGATAACACCTTCGAAAACATGGGCTGAGACATCCCAGAAGCAATTCCCACTGTTGTCTGAAATGACCCACTTGCCAAGAAATGGAGTACTGACATGACCTGCACCAGAGGGGGAATCCCTGTGGGTTGGCGGATGGGGGACATCAGGTCGGGCTCCAGCTGGGCACACAGTTCATGGATAGTTGCACGGTTAAGACGGTAGGTCAGGATAATGTGGCATTCTTCCATTGTCGACAGGTCCACCAGCGGTCGGTACACGGGAGGATTCATCCGTCTCCTCGCCCAACCCAGCGGACGGTGCCTAGGAAGGACAACATGGAGCACACAGTCAAGCAACCCACAGGTACGTACTCACAGCTAGCACAGTAAACGATTCTCTATGCAGTGAATGGCGTGTCTGAGTGGCTATGCAAGGCCTAGGCCTGTGTGACGCAGTTGAAATTGAGCCATGTGGGCCTTGGAAATGGCGGCTGCCTGACCTGTGAAGTGTGACAATGGGATGTGAGGTCAATGCGCTGGCGTGGCACACCGCGGCGGGCGGCGGGCGAAGACCGCGGCGCGAAGCCGCATTGGTTAACATTGAAGCCTATGGGTTTCAGGAGCCAATGGCGAAGGGCGCCGGCGGTGGTAGCGGGACGCACCGCCGCGGTACGCACCGCCGCGGACGTGACCGCCATTTTCTATCTACTTATCCACTTGCGACTTGAACTTTCACAGGAGAGGACCTATACTGCAAGTGTTGCTGTGACCTCGGTCTGGAAGGGACAATGGCTGCTGCGCCTGGGGAAAGGGCCCCTGCCTTCACTGGAGAGGAGTTGGAGAAACTTGTGGATGGGGTCCTCCCCCAGTATGCGCTACTCTACGGTCCTCCAGACCAACAAGTGAGTTTAATTCAATCTGGATTTGGGGCCACTGGCTGGCTTGGGGGCCTGGCGGGGGGCCTGGCGGGGATGGGGGGCATGTTGGGCCTGGCGGGGGGCATGGCGGGGGGCCTGGCGGGGATGGGGGGCATGTTGGGCCTGGCGGGGGGCCTGGCGGGGATGGGGGGCATGTTGGGCATGGCGGGGGGCCTGGCGGGATGGGGGGCATGTTGGGCCTGGCGGGGGGCATGGCGGGGGGCCTGGCGGGGATGGGGGGCATGTTGGGCCTGGCGGGGGGCCTGGCGGGGATGGGGGGCATGTTGGGCATGGCGGGGGGCCTGGCGGGGATGGGGGGCATGTTGGGCCTGGCGGGGGGCATGGCGGGGGCCTGGCGGGGATGGGGTGCATGTTGGGCCTGGCGGGGGGCCTGGCGGGGATGGGGGGCATGTTGGGCATGGCGGGGGGCCTGGCGGGGATGGGGGGCATGTTGGGCCTGGCGGGGGGCATGGCGGGGGGCCTGGCGGGGATGGGGGGCATGTTGGGCCTGGCGGGGGGCATGGCGGGGGCATGGCGGGGATGGGGGGCATGTTGGGCCTGGCGGGGGGCATGGCGGGGATGGGGGGCATGTTGGGCCTGGCGGGGGGCCTGGCGGGGATGGGGGGCATGTTGGGCCTGGCGGGGGGCCTGGTGGGGATGGGGGGCATGTTGGGCATGGCAGGGGGCCTGGCGGGGATGGGGGGCGTTGGGCCACTGGCAAGGAAAATGCTGACAAACTTGAACGTGGTATTTCTCCCTCCCTGTACGTGTCACATAGGTCCGCGCCCATGAGAAGATCGGGATTTGGCATGCCATCGCCAAGGAAGTCCGGACCCTGGGGGTCCACCATCGACGGGGCACCCACTGCCGCAAGAGGTGGGAGGACATCCGCCGCGGGACCAAGAAGACCGCCGAGTCTCTGCTGGGGATGGCCTCCCAACGTAGGCGGGGTGCCTGCCGTCAACTGAGCCCCCTGATGTTCCGGATCCTGGCGGTGGCCTACCCTGATTTGGATGGGCGCGTGAGGGCAGCACAGCAGACACAAGGGGGTGAGTACAAGCATTATCTACTCTGTTGTCGCGCAGTGGAGGTGTCTGGGTGGGGGAGGAGGGCTGGGGGTCCCCCTAGGCCTGGGCGATATCTGTAGGCTGGGCACCCCCGTAAGCCCCTGTGTCCCCAGCCACCACCCTCAGTAGTTTGTCAGTACAGCCATCCCTGGGCCGTGTCATCCATGGGTGCAGTTGTCAACTCTAGGCGTGTAGGGCATGTTCCACGGAATGCGTAGCGGACCCCAAGTGCGCAACTTAGTGCAGGGGGCATCTGTGTCTGTCATGTCCGCTAACTGTACCGGAGATCCATGTACTCAATATCCCTTTATTTCTCTCTCCCCCCCCCTTTTTGTTTGTCTTTCTGTGCTTGTGTGCATCAGCATCATCAGGCGGAGGAGAAGTGGCATCGGGGCAGGAGGGAGCTGCATCTCACATGGCCCAGGAGGGCCATGCCACAGAGTCAGACTGGACCAGTGAGACGGAGGGCGAGGGGAGCTCCACGACGGGGACGACTGGACCCTGCAGCGACACGGACACGTCTTCGGAAGGGGGCTCCCTTGCGGGGGTGGCACCATCCGTGCCCCCCGCTATTACAGGTACAGCCGCCACCCAGCGCACCATCTCCGCCCTCCCAGCAGCCCCTCAGCGTTCGCCCCGTGCCCGCTCTGCCAGGAAGCCGGGCATCTCCTTCGCCCCAGGCACCTCAGGCCCTGCCCCTGTTACCCCCGCTGCCCTCAGTGAGGAGGTCATTGACCTCCTCCGAACGCTCATTGTTGGGCAGACTACCCTTTTGAATGCCATCCAGGGGGTGGAGAGGGAGGTTCATCGCAGCAATGCGTACCTGGAGGGCATTCATTCGGGTCAGGCTGCCCATCAGCGATCGTTCCAGGCTCTGGCCTCAGCACTGACGGCAGCCATTGTCCCTGTCTCCTGCCTCCCTCTACTAACTCCCTCCTCCCAGTCTCCTGTTCCTCTGCCTGTCCCACCCACACCATCAGACCAGCCTGCACACACCTCAACATCCAAGAGAAGCTCATCCAAACATAAGCACCACAGATCACGCAGACATTCACACACGCAACATTCCGATGCAGACATGCCAACAGTCACTACCACCTCTGTGACCCCCACCTCCTCGTCTCCCTCCTCCCTCCCTGTGACGTCTACACTCACACCTCCATTCACCTCACCATCAGCCAGTGTTTCCATCACCAGCACACCCTCCACTCCAGTCCGCACACGTGCAGTCACCACCCCCTCTGCCATTTACACGTCCCCTGTGTCCTCTCCCACTGTGTCTGTCACCCCCTCTTCCACACCACACAAACGCAGCCACCCACCCACCCAACAGCCATCCACCTCACGACAGCCTATCCCTCCTGCACCTGCACCCAAAGACAGCAAACGTGACTCACCTACAACCACATCCTCTCCCTCCACTCCCATTCCCACTGTACCTACCACTCTCCATTGTCCCAAGAAACTCTTCCTCGCCACTACTAACTTCTTTCCTGACCCTGAGCCCCCCCCTCCTTCTCGTCGGGGTAAGAAGAGCACCTCAGCCACCACCAGCCCTGCAGCCCCCTTGACAAGGGTGCAGGGGTATTGGAGCCCGCCAGCCCGCATGTCTGGATCTTCGCCCAGCAGCAAGGGGACAGCCAGCCCACCCCCTGGGAAGAGGAGCAGAAGGCGGAAGGGGCGCTGCAGGAGCCCGCCTTCTACATCCCCCCCGGACACCACCCAGAGACAGTCACCAGCCACAGCTCCAAAGGGAGGAAAGGGCCACAGGCCCACGACTAAGGAGGGCAAGGGCAGCAAGTCGGAGAGGTCAGGCAGCAGGCCTGCTGCCCAGGAGGAGCCCACAACCCCCATAGCCGCTGCCCCGGGAGGAACCGGCACAGCTGCCCCGGGAGAGCCCACCACCCCCATAGCCGCTGCCCAGGGAGGACCCAGCCCAGCTGGCCAGGAGGGCCCCACCACCCACAGCCCAGGTGGGCATTGAAGGAGCACCATCCCCGCTGCCCAGGAGGGCACCACCAGGCAATGAGCAGTTGGCCATAGACCGGCCGCCGTCTCCAGAACCGCTGAACTGGGCCCCGCCGTCTCAAGCACCGCTCCGCTGGGCCCCGCCGTCTCAAGAACCGCTGAACTGGGCCCTTCAAGGCAAGGAGCGCTGGACTGGGCCCCGCCGTCTCAAGAACCGCTGAACTGGGCCCTTCAAGGCAAGGAGCGCTGAACTGGGCCCCGCCGTCTCCAGAACCGCTGAACTGGGCCCCGCCGTCTCAAGCACCGCTCCGCTGGGCCCCGCCGTCTCAAGAACCGCTGAACTGGGCCCTTTAAGGCAAGGAGCGCTGAACTGGGCCCCGCCGTCTCAAGAACCGCTGAACTGGGCCCCGCCGTCTCAAGAACCGCTCCGCTGGGCCCCGCCGTCTCAAGAACCGCTGAACTGGGCCCTTCAAGGCAAGGAGCGCTGAACTGGGCCCCGCCGTCTCAAGAACCGCTGAACTGGGCCCTTCAAGGCAAGGAGCGCTGAACTGGGCCCCGCCGTCTCAAGAACCGCTGAACTGGGCCCCGCCGTCTCAAGAACCGCTCCGCTGGACCCCACCGTCTCAAGAACCGCTGAACTGGGCCCTTCAAGGCAAGGAGCGCTGAACTGGGCCCCGCCGTCTTAAGAACCGCTCCGCTGGGCCCCGCCGTCTCAAGAACCGCTGAACTGGGCCCTTCAAGGCAAGGAGCGCTGAACTGGGCCCCGCCGTCTCAAGAACCGCTGAACTGGGCCCTTCAAGGCAAGGAGCGCTGAACTGGGCCCCGCCGTCTCAAGAACCGCTGAACTGGGCCCTTCAAGGCAAGGAGCGCTGAACTGGGCCCCGCCGTCTCAAGAACCGCTGAACTGGGCCCTTCAAGGCAAGGAGCGCTGAACTGGGCCCCGCCGTCTCAAGAACCGCTGAACTGGGCCCCGCCGTCTCAAGCACCGCTCCGCTGGGCCCCGCCGTCTCAAGAACCGCTGAACTGGGCCCTTCAAGGCAAGGAGCGCTGAACTGGGCCCCGCCGTCTCAAGAACCGCTGAACTGGGCCCCGCCGTCTCAAGCACCGCTCCGCTGGGCCCCGCCGTCTCAAGAACCGCTGAACTGGGCCCTTCAAGGCAAGAACCGCTGGCCCTTTGGCAGACGTGGCAGGGCAGGATCTATCTCGGGCAGGGCTGCAGGATGTCCTCTGGCCAACTTGCCTCCTCCAGTGGCAGTGGGGTCTGTTATGGACTGTATGGACCGTGGCTTTGCACTCCCCAGGATGGCCCAGTGGGCAGGCCACCCACTGTATGGACTGTATGGACTGTGGCTTTGCTCTCCCCAGGATGGCCCAGTGGGCAGGCCACCCACTGTATGGACTGTATGGACTGTGGCTTTGCTCTCCCCAGGATGGCCCAGTGGGCAGGCCACCCACTGTATGGACTGTTTGGACTGTGGCTTTGCTCTCCCCAGGATGGCCCAGTGGGCAGGCCACCCACTGTATGGACTGTATGGACAGTGGCTTTGCACTCCCCAGGATGGCCCAGTGGGCAGGCCACCCACTGTATGGACTGTATGGACAGTGGCTTTGCACTCCCCAGGATGGCCCAGTGGGCAGGCCACCCACTGTATGGACTGTGGCTTTGCACTCCCCAGAATGGCCCAGTGGGCAGGCCACCCACTGTATGGACTGTTTGGACTGTGGCTTTGCTCTCCCCAGGATGGCCCAGTGGGCAGGCCACCCACTGTATGGACTGTATGGACTGTGGCTTAGCACTCCCCAGGATGGCCCAGTGGTCATGGAGTCCCCTCGTGGATCTGGCGTCGTGTACTCAAGTGGCTGAGGTGCCCCCCCTTCCCTTCCCCCTGAGGTGCCTGTCCTATTTTCTTTCTGATGCCCCTGCAGTGTTCTCTCCGTGGAGTTCTTGTCGTGGGACTGGGCCTTGCCCCTTTGCACAGGACCCCTGTGATCCACGGACAGTGGTTGGACTACATTTAGTAGCTGTGTATATTTTGTACATAGTTTATTTATTTATTGGGATTACTGGTGTACATATTTCAATATATCTGCCCGTTTATGATCTCTTATTTTGGTCTTTGCATTATTTCGTGGGGGGTGGTTTGTGGGTTGTGACAGTGATCTGTGGGAATGCATTGATGTGTGTGTTGTAGTGGGTGTGGGTGGGTGGGTGTGTGCCGGTAATCTTTTCCCTCCCCTGTGTCGTACGTGCAGTACTCACCGATGTCTTCCGCGCCGCCGGGCGTGCTCCTGGTATATGAGCAGGTATAGGAGTGCGGGGATGACCTGCAACTCTGGTTCCATACTGCCGGAATCTCGCGTGGAGTGCGTAGAGGTGAGCGTTTTCCCGTTCGTAGTCTGTTTCCGCCGTGTTCTTATCGGCGGTGCTCCCGCCCCGGAAAAGGTGGCGGATTGGTGGGTCGTGATAGGGTGGGCGGTACATTGTCTGCCGCCTGGCTGTTGGCGGGGACCGCCGCGCTGTTTGTTTGTACCGCCGTGGCGGGCGGAGTGTTAATACGGCGGGCTGTGTTGGCGGTTCCCGCCAGGGTCAGAATTGCATATTTTAGACCGCCGGCCTGTTGGCGGCTTGGCCGCCGCTTTATCACCGCCCGCCAGGGTCAGAATGAGGGCCAAAGTCTCTTTCAAGCACAAAGTACCTGGTTTGGAGTGGAAAATCTCCTCAGAGGGCCAAAGAAGAAGAGATACGTGGAAAAATGGTGTGTGCGTCAATTTCTCCCCAGCACACACGGACTTGCGTCGTTATTTTCCACGCGGGGAAGCGTGCGTCGTTTTCCGGCACGCGGACAGTCTCTTTCTGTGGATCGCCGGGATTACCAGATGTCCCGGGTCTGTGCGTGTATTTTCCTGCTTGTTTTCCGGCTGCGTGTCGTTCTGCGGGGCTGCGTGCCAAAATTTCGATCTCACGGCAGGCGTCGTGTCGATTTCTCCTCTGGAGGTCGGGCGGCGTTGTCCTTGCGAAGCCGTGCGTCGAAGCTCCGATCGTCCCGAAGGCTTCGCGTCGATCAGCGTCGGTGTGCAGTGTTTTTCTCACAGCGGAACAAGCTGTGCGTCGAAAATTTAGGCGCACGGAGCGTCCAAGTGAAAAAGAGAAGTCTTTTTGTTCCTGAGACTTCAGGGAACAGGAGGCAAGCTCTATCCAAGCCCTTGGAGAGCAACAGCCAGACAAGAGTTCAGCAAGGCAGCAGGCCAACAGCAAGGCAGCAGTCCTTTGTAGAAAGCAGACAGGTGAGTCCTTTGAGCAGCCAGGCAGTTCTTCTTGGCAGGGTGTAGTTTCTGGTTCAGTTTTCTTCTCCAGCAAGTGTCTGATGAGGTAGGGCAGAGGCCCTGTTTTATACCCAAATGTGCCTTTGAAGTGGGGGAGACTTCAAAGAGTGGCTAAGAAGTGCACCAGGTCCCCTTTCAGTTCAATCCTGTCTGCCAGGGTCCCAGTAGGGGGTGTGGCAGTCCTTTGTGTGAGAGCAGGCCCTCCACCCTTCCAACCCAGGAAGACCCATTCAAAATGCAGATGTATGCAAGTGAGGCTGAGTACCCTGTGTTTGGGGTGTGTCTGAGTGAATGCACAAGGAGCTGTCAACTAAGCCCAGCCAGACGTGGATTGTAAGGCACAGAAGATTTAAGTGCAAAGAAATGCTCACGTTCTAAAAGTGGCATTTCTAGAATAGTAATATTAAATCCAACTTCACCGGTCAGCAGGATTTTATATTACCATTCTGGCCATACTAAATATGACCTTCCTACTCCTTTCAGATGAGCAGCTACCACTTCAATACTGTATGAGGGCAGCCCCAATGTTAGCCTATGAAGGGGCAGGCCTCACAGTAGTGCAAAAACGAATTTAGGAGGTACATGTCCTGCCTTTCACCAACACAGCACCCTGCTCTAGGGGTTACCTAGGGCACATCTTAGAGGTGACTTATATGTGGAGAAAGGGGAGGTTTAGGCTTGGCAAGTACTTTTAAATGCCAAGTCGAGGTGACAGTGAAACTGCACACACAGGCCTTGCAGTGGCAGGCCTGAGACAAGGAAAAAGGGGCTACTTAAGGGGTTGGCACAACTAGTGCTGCAGGCCCACTAGTAGCATTTAATCTACAGGCCCTAGGCACATAGAGTGCACATTACTAGGGACTTATAAGTAAATTAAATAGTCCAATCAGGTATGACTCAAGGTTACCAAGTTTTAAGGGAGAGAGCATATGCACTTTAGCACTGGTTAGCAGTCTAAAAGTCAGCAAAAACAGTGTCCAAAAAGTGGAGGGAGGCATGCAAAAAGTTAGGGGTGACCACCCTAAGGCTGTCAGGGCTTACATGTGTCCCCCCCAGCTGAAAGTGGGGAGACCTCCTGGGAGCTATCATCGTTAAGGCGGAAGTATCTGGAGAGACCATCAGCATTGGCGTGGTCAACCCCGGGGCGATGTTCCACCGTAAAGTCCATCCCCTGTAGGGAAATGGACCACCTCAAGAGTTTTGGATTCTCACCCCTCATCTGCATGAGCCATCTGAGGGGCCTGTGGTCTGTCTGAACCCGGAAGTGAGTCCCAAACAGGTAGGGTCTTAGCTTCTTCAGTGCCCAGACCACAGCAAAAGCTTCTCTTTCAATAGCACTCCACCTCTGTTCCCGTGGTAATAGCCTTCTGCTAATAAAGACTACTGGTTGGTCTAAGCCCTCCTGATTTAACTGCTAGGACCGCCCCTATGCCATGCTCTTAAGCGTCTGTCTGCACGATAAATTCCTGGGAGTAGTCAGGGGCCTTGAGCACGGGGGCCGTGCACATGGCTTCCTTCAGGGAGTCAAAGGCTTTCTGACAATCCTCTGTCCAATTCACCAACCTAGGTTGTTTCTTGGAAGTGAGTTCTGTCAAGGGTGACACAATGGTACCGTAGCCCTTGACAAATCTGCGGTAGTATCCTGTGAGGCCTAAAAAGGCTCTCACCTCAGTCTGAGTTCTAGGTGGTTGCCAGGCCTTGATAGTTTCAATCTTGGCCTGGAGTGGCTGCACCTTGCCACCACCCACTAGGTGTCCCAAGTACACCACGGAACCCTGCCCAATCTGGCACTTACTAGCCTTGATGGTCAGGCCTGCCTGTTGCAGGGCCTGAAGCACCTCCTTGAGGTGGAGCAGATGTTCCTCCCAGCTGGAACTGTAGACAGCTATGTCATCCAGGTAGGCTGCATAGAAGGCATCCTTGACAGCTAGGACCCCGTTAACCAACCGTTGGAAGGTAGCGGGGCATTTTTCAATCCAAATGGCATCACCCGGAACTGGTAATGGCCATCAGGGGTTGAAAATGCGGATCTCTCTTTAGCCCCCTCAGTCAGGGCGATCTGCCAGTACCCTGAAGTAAGATCAAACGTACTCAGGAACTTGGCAGTGCCCAGCCTGTCAACGAGCTCATCAGCTCGGGGGATGGGGTGAGCATCAGTCCGGGTGACTGAGTTGAGACCCCGGTAGTCCACACAGAACCGGAGTTCTGGCTTTGCACCTGGGGCAGTAGCCTTAGGGACCAACACCACTGGGCTGGCCCAGGGACTACTGGATTTCTCGATAACCCTTAAAGCTAACATCTTGGAGACCTCCTCCTTGATGCTGGCTTTCACCTTATCCGATAACCTGTAAATTTTGTTCTTCACAGGGAGACTGTCACCGGTGTCAATGTCATGAACACAGAGGTCGGTCAGTCCAGGAGTAAGGGAGAACAGGGGGGAGAACTGCTCCACCAGCTCATAGCAGTCTCCTTTCTGGTTTAGAGTCAGGAAGTCAGAGAGGATGACCCCTTTCACTGACCCATCACCTTCTTGGGCAGAGAGGAGGTCGAGGAGAGGTTCACTCTCCTCTTCCATTCCTTCATCTGTGACCAGAAGCATGTTGACCTCAGACCTCTCAAAATGAGCCTTTAGCCGGTTGACATGGAGCACCCTTAGGGGGTTCCTAGGGGTTTGGAGGTCCACTAGGTAAGTGGCCTCCCCTTTCAGCTCCTTGACTTCAAATGGGCCAGACCAGTGGTCCTGGAGAGCTCTAGGCTCTACTGGCTCCATTACCCACACTTTGTCTCCAGGTTGAAACTCTACCAGGGTGGCCTTCTGGTCATACCAGCGTTTCATTACCTCTTGACTGGCCTCAAGGTTACTTTGGGCCTCTTTCCAGAAGCGGGTCATCTGGTTGCGGAGGGCCAACATGTAGCTGACCACATCCTGAGGGGGTGCCTTTGGAGCTCTCTCCAACCCCTCCTTGACAATGCTTGAGGGTCCCCTGACAGGGTACCCATAGAGAAGCTCAAAGGGACTGAACCCCACAGCCCTCTAGGGGACCTCTCGGTAAGCAAAGAGAAGGCATGGTAAGAGGACGTCCCACTTATGCCTCATGGCCTCAGGGAGGCCACCAATCATGCCTTTCAAGGTCTTGTTGAATCTCTCCACAAGACCATTAGATTGGGGGTGATAGGGTGTGGTGAACTTGTAGGTTACACCACACGCATCCCACAGAGACTTCATGTATGCAGACATGAAGTTAGTGCCTCTGTCAGACACTATCTCCTTTGGGAATACCACACGGGTAAATATCCCCATCAGAGTTCTGGTCACCACCGGTGCAGTTACGGTCCTCAGAGGGATTGCCTCTTGGTAACGGGCGGCAAGGTCCACCAAAACCAGGATGAACCTGTTGCCTAAGGCAGTTTTGGGGTCCAATGGACCAACAATGTCGATGCCCACCCTTTCAAAGGGGGTGCCAATGACAGGAAGTGGAATCAGGGGGGTTTGAACCCTTTTCCCTGCTTTACCACTGGCCTGGCAGGTAGGACAAGATCTACAGAACTTATCTGAGTTTGTCCTCATTCTGGGCCAATAAAAGTGGGTGACAAGCCTGTCAAAGGTCTTGCCTTGCCCCAAATGTCCTGCCAGGGGAATGTCGTGAGCCAGACCCAGTAGGAAGGTTCGGTAACACTGGGGGACCACCAGCGTACGCGCTGCCCCAAAGGCCGGAACCTTAGGCTCACTGTAGAGGCGCTCATTCTCCCAATATATGTGGTGATCGCCAGAGGCTTCACCTGCTCCCTGGTCTGTGGCTTGCTTCCTCAGACCCTCTAGAGTGGGACAATCTTTCTGCGCCTTGCAGAATTCTTCCCGGGTGGGTCCACCCTCAACTTGCCAGCCAGCAAGCTCCGGTAGGTCACCTAGGGTGGCAATGTCTTCCCCAGTTGGCTCGGGAGCCTCCGCCTCAGGAGCCCCGTCAACCACTGCGGGAACTTCTGGGACCGGTTTCCCGCGCCCCTTGCCCCTCCTCTTGGCAGCTCTCTGGGCCATAGTTCCAGGCTCCTGACGCCCTTGACTTCCCTCTCAGTCAGCCATGGACTGTGTGGTCATGCAGACCCACTCAGGTAACCCTAACATCTCCAGGTGAGATCTGAGCTCCACTTCTTTCCAAGCAGTATGCTCAAGATCATTGCCTAACAGACAATCTACAGGCATGGCAGGACTCACAGCTAATTTCAGAGTACCAGAGACCCCCCCCCACTCAAAGGGAACCAGAGCCACCGGTAGGTGACTCTCACGATTGTCAGCGACTATGACCTGGTGGAATGTATTAGGGACTATCTGCTCTGTTGACACCAGCTGACTCTTGATAGTAGTCATACTGGCTCCTGTGTCACACAGAACCTCCACCTTCTGCCCATCAATGGTGACCCACTGCCTGTACTTGGAAGTATTTTGGGGCATGTGGGCTTTGGGCACCATTTCTCCTTCTCCCAGGGACACTAGGGAAATCTCTACCTGTTCCCCAAAGCTATCTGGGTCCATCTCCCCCCGAGCGCTACACTAGTCAACCCTGGTGTATGTCCAGTAGTGGACGGTGCTCTCTTGGAGCACTGGGGGTCGCCTTTATAGTGACCATACTGGTAACACTCCATGCATTTGGGGTTGGATTTCCCTGACCTATCATATGTCCCTGGCTTTTTCCCAAATCTGGAAAAGGAATGGTTGCCACCCCCTCCCTGGGAATTCTTTTGGGGGCCTTTGGAGAGTTCCTTATCTGTAAGTTTATCTCCCCCCTCTTTCTTCTGTTGGGAACCCTGACCACCTTTGTGGGTGTCCCCCCCAGGTACCTTCTTGGACACTCTGGTGCTAACCCAGAGGTCCGCCTCCTCAGCAAGCTTCCTGGGATCAGTCAGCTTACTATCCACTAAGTGCTGGCGCAACTCTGTAAAAGTAGTATTAAGAATATGCTCTCTCAGAATCAAGTCATATAACACTTTATAATCATCTACTTTGTTGCCCCTCACCCATCCATTCAGTGCCTTCCTGGAAGAGTCAAAGAAATCTACCCATGTTTGTGTGGTTTGTTTGGTGCTGTCCCTGAACCTCTGACGGTATCCCTCAGGGGTCAGCCCAAACTTGGAAAGTAAAGTGGCTTTCTGAAGTGGGTATGTGTTTTGATCAGGTTGATCCAATGTGAGAAGTGTGTCCCTCCCCAATGGCGGCACATAACCCCACATAGCTACCCCCCATTGCCCTTCAGGAACCTCATGAGCCCTTAGTGCAACTTCATAAGCAGCTAACCATTTATCTATGTCATCTCCCACCACAAAACTGGGCACCCCATTTTTGGGTATACGAACCTTCTTTTCTCCAGCAGGTCCTGTCTGTATGCTGCCACCATTATTGCTGGATTCAGACTGTCTCGCCTTGATCTCCAGCTCCTTGAGACTCAGTTCATGAGCCAACAATAGTTTCTTTTCAGCCAAAGCTCTCTCAGCTTCCACCTGTTTGGCTGCTCTTTCAGCTTCAGCTTGTTTGGCTTCTCTTTCAGCTTCAATTTGTTTGGCTGCTCTTTCAGCCTCAGCTTGCTTGGCTTCTCTCTCAGCCCTTCTTTCCTCCTGTTGAGCGTCAATTTTCAGTTTTGCCATTTGCAATTGGAACTCCCTTTCCTGTCTCCTTTCCTCTGCGGTCAGGCTCTGCACAGAGACACTGCTCCCTGGTCTGGAAGGGGGCACAATTGCAGTGGTAACATCATCCACAGATAGCAACAAATCCTCTGAGGGACCATTTTCTGGCTCCTCTTCCTCATCATCCTCTTCTAAATGGGCTTCTGCCCAGGCCCTCAGCGCCACTTGAAAGTCCTCCTTTTTGGAGGCCCTTTGGGTGGGTACCCTCATTGCCCTGCAGAACCCGCTTAGCTGTTTGACCGTATATTTATCCAACAGAACTAGGTCAAAGTCTCCCATTTGAGACCCAGTCAGAGACATGTTGAGAGAGGATTTCGATTTTGAAAATTGTCAGGCAAAAAAAAAAAAAACGAAATTTTGCAAAAACAGATAAAAATCAAGTTGACATTCAGCTGTGGGTAGGTAGTGAAATACTTAGCTACAGTATGTCACTGCACAAACACAAGTCCTATCCTCACCGCTGATCATCAATGTTAGAAATGGGGTTTTTGGTTGGCAGTCAGGTTACCCCCTGTCCAAGCAAAAGCCCTCACTCTAGTCAGGGTAAGTCACACACAATCCAAGATTATCCTGTGCCCACCCTCTGGTAGCTTGGCACGAGCAGTCAGGCTTAACTTAGAAGGCAATGTGTAAAGTATTTGTGCAATAAATCATACAATACCACCATATAGTACCACAAAAATACACCACACAGTGTTTAGAGAAATATATAATATTTATGAGGATAATTGTAGGTCAAAACGAATAAAGTTGCAATGTGAATTTGTAGAGATATCACTGAAAAGTGATATGAAGTGTCTTAAGTCTTTAAAAAGAAAACAAAGTCTCTTTCAAGCACAAAGTACCTGGTTTGGAGTGGAAAATCTCCTCAGAGGGCCACAGAAGAAGAGATACGTGGAAAAATGGTGTGTGCGTCGATTTCTCCCCAGCACACACGGACTTGCGCCGTTATTTTCCATGCGGGGAAGTCGTGTTTCGTTTTCCGGTGCGGACAGTCTCTTTCTGTGGATCGCGGGGATTACACGATGTCCCGGGTCTGTGCGTGGATTTTCCTGCTTGTTTTCCGGCTGCGTGTCGTTCTGCGGGGCTGCGCATCGAAATTTCGATCTCACGGCAGGCGTCGCATCGATTTCTCCTCTGGAGGTTGGGTGGCGTTGTCCTTGCGAAGCCGTGCGTCGAAGTTCCGGTCGTCCCAAAGGCGTTGCGTCGATCAGCGTCGGTGTGCGGTGTTTTTCTCGCCGCGGAACAAGCTGTGCGTTGAAAATTTCAGCGCACGGAGCGTCCAAGTGAAAAAGATAAGTCTTTTTGGTCCTGAGACTTCAGGGAACAGGAGGCAAGCTCTATCCAAGCCCTTGGAGAGCACTTTCACAGCCAGACAAGAGTTCAGCAAGGCAGCAGGCCAAAAGCAAGGCAGCAGTCCTTTGTAGAAAGCAGGCAGGTGAGTCCTTTGAGCAGCCAGGCAGTTCTTGGCAGGGTGTAGTTTCTGGTTCAGGTTTCTTCTCCAGCAAGTGTCTGATGAGGTAGGGCAGAGGCGCTGTTTTATACCCAAATGTGCCTTTGAAGTGGGGGAGACTTCAAAGAGTGGCTAAGAAGTGCACCAGGTTCCCTTTCAGTTCAATCCTGTCTACCAGGGTCCCAGTAGGGGGTGTGGCAGTCCTTTGTGTGAGAGCAGGCCCTCCACCCTCCCAGCCCAGGAAGACCCATTCAAAATGCAGATGTATGCAAGTGAGGCTGAGTACCCTGTGTTTGGTGTGTGTCTGAGTGAATGCACAAGGAGCTGTCAACTAAGCCCAGCCAGACGTGGATTGTAAGGCACAGAAAATTTAAGTGCAAAGAAATGCTCACTTTCTAAAAGTGGCATTTCTAGAATAGTAATATTCAATCCAACTTCACCAGTCAGCAGGATTTTATATTACCATTCTGGCCATACTAAAAATGACCTTCCTACTCCTTTCAGATCAGCAGCTACCACTTCAATACTGTATGAGGGCAGCCCCAATGTTAGCCTATGAAGGGAGCAGGACTCACAGTAGTGTAAAAACGAATTTAGGAGTTTTACACTACCAGGACATGTAAACTACACAGGTACATGTCCTGCCTTTCACCCACACAGCACCCTGCTCTAGGGGTTACCTAGGGCACATCTTAGAGGTGACTTATATGTGGAGAAAGGGGAAGTTTAGGCTTGGCAAGTACTTTTAAATGTCAAGTCGAGGTGACAGTGAAACTGCACACACAGGCCTTGCAGTGGCAGGCCTGAGACAAGGAAAAAGGGGCTACTTAAGGGGTTGGCACAACCAGTGCTGCAGGCCCACTAGTAGCATTTAATCTACATGTCCTTAGCACATAGAGTGCACATTACTAGGGACTTATAAGTAAATTAAATAGTCCAATCAGGTATGATTCAAGGTTACCATGTTTTAAGGGAGAGAGCATATGCACTTTAGCACTGGTTAGCAGTGGTAAAGTGCGCAGAGTCTAAAAGCCAGCAAAAACAGTGTCCAGAAAGTGGAGGGAGGCAGGCAAAAAGTTAGGGGTGACCACCCTAAGGCTGTCAGGTCTAACAAATATCTAGGTGTGCACATATATCATGACGAATCTGACCTTAAGGAGGGCAACTTAGACCGGACGATTAGATCAATAAAAGGATTGTTGCCCTTCTGGTGTGCACTACCACTATCACCTATGGGCAGAGTGGCATTAATCAAAATGATTGTACTCCCTCGGCTACTATATTTTTTCGCTGCCCTACCATTATGGCTCCCCAGCACTTTTTTCGCACAGCTGAACAAGCTATTGATAGATTTGATATGGAGTACCAGACGCAGTCGTGTGGCCTTGGCTAAGATCTGTCTACCACTGGACAGAGGCGGGATGGGAGTACCACAATTCGAACTTTACTACGCAACAGCTCAGCTGCACAGGATCCTAATTTGGCTACAAGACCCCACTCATTCTGAAAGCCACACTGTGGACGTACACCTGGGTGGCTTAAATACACTGGAATGGCTTATAGGGCGCGTGGCCCTTCCGCGTCATGGCAATATCCTGTTAAAAGTGGCTGACCGGGTGTGGCGGCGCTACGTGAACAGGGGGTCTGGAAAACCACCATACTCACCCAAGATCCCATTACTCGCCATCCCAGGTATACACAAACTACATGGCCGTGCGTGTCTTACTGATTGGGCCACCAAAGGTCTCCGGTTAGTGGGAGAATTATTCGCAGAGGGCCAATTTATCTCCTATGACGTACTTGCGATGACGTATACTGTTGGCTCTGTTTTTCATTTCATGCCGCGTACGCGACCCAGCTCCAGGCCGCGCTAGGACACACAACAAATTGGTACTAAGCAGGAGGGTCGTTCCCGCCCATGCACCCGATCTGGCCTTTCAGCTTCCACACCATATGCCGCCTCCTGCTGGCGCTTCATGCCGACTGCGGAGAGCCTTCTTGACTACTCTATGGTCCTGCCGCACACCAAGGTCTGCAGCTGCTCGGGCCAATTGAGGGGAGTTGCATTGACTGTTCTCCAGACCTGTGGTGGGTATTTCTCCTGCTCCTGGTTGGTCCCACCTGCAGCATTTTCTGTGCATCCATCAACTTTGTGTCTCAGAGCATGTTACTGTAGGAGGCTGGCTTGGTGTGTGGTGGGTACCTATGGTACTTACACCTTATACCAGGTATCCCTTATTAGTGTAGAGTAGGCAGTGTCTAGAAGCCAGGCTCTCTAGGGGTAGCTGTGGATGAGTAGCCAAGGCTTATCTAGGAGACATGTAAAGCTCACACAATACCACTGTAGTCACATAGTACTCACACACATGTAAGAAAACACTTGTGTTACAAAACTAAAGGTACTTTATTTTGGTGTCACAAATACGAAAAATACCACAGAGGCTATACTCCCTTAGAAGGTAAGTAATACACAAATTATATACACTAGTATGCAGAAATAAGCATTAAACAGTGAGAAAACAGTGCAATATAGTGAAATCGCAATAGAGAATAATGGTCCTAGAGGGAGCACAAACAATATACTAAAAAAAATGGTATGCAAAAGTCGGTCCCCCACCTAGGTAAGTGGAAGTGTGTAGAGGGGAGCTGGGAGTACTAGAAAAGCCCAAAGGTAAGTACCAAAACTCCCCCCAGCGACCAGGAAAGCAAGAGTAAATCACTGTAAATTCCCCCAGAACACCCACTTAAGAGAAATGAAGAATACTGCAAAACCCAGAAGAGAATGCAAGACACCAACAGTGGATTCCTGGACAAGAGGACCTGTGGAAGAATGGGACCAAGTCCAAGAAGCACAGCAGAGACCAGGAAGGGCAGGAGCCCCTACCCAACAGACTGAAGGTGCAAGGGATGAGTCGACGGTGATGAAGGCGAGTCAGGACTGCACCCTAGAAGACAGAGTTGAGTTTCTGGAGGATGCAGGTGATGTCCCACGCCGGACGGAGGATTCTAGTCGGGTTTGCATCTTTTGATTCCACCAACAAGCCTTGGCACATGCAAAACTCATGGTTGGCGGAAAGTGGTGCTGCCGAGGACCAGGAGGGACCAGGTGGACTCTACCCAGGAGGGGGAGTCAGAGGGGACCCTCGGCGACACAGAGAGCCCCAGAATCACAAGCAGCAGCCAAAGGAATCCCACAGGACGGGGACACAGAAGTCGAAGAAGGAGCCCACGCAGCACTACGAAAAGGAGTCCCACGCTGAGGAGACCCACTCAGGAAGCTATGCGTTGAAGGCTAGGGGCTTGAGCTTCAAGATTCCTGAAGATTCCTTGGAGAGGATCCCAACAAGCCTTGGCAGCTGCAAATGACGAGGTGCACGGGAGTACTGTCCTGTGAGAGAAGGCAAAGGCTTACCTCCACCCAAGTTGGACAGCTGGAAGAGAGGACCGTTGGGACCACTTCAGTCCACATCTGTGTTGCAGGATCCACGCAGCTCAGCAGGATAGGGGATCCACGCAGCCAGTCATCATTGCAGTTGGGGCCTTCAGATGCAGGGGAGTGATTCCTTCACCCCAAGGGAGATTCCTTCTCCTTTCTTGTACAGGCTGAAGACGGGCTGTCTTCAGAGGATGCACAACTGTCGCAGTTGCAGTTGCTGGAAGGAGACGTGGATACAATGTTGCATGCAGAGTCTTGCTTCTTTGTTGCAGCTTGTCGGGTCCTGGAGCCTCCAAATGCAGTTTCTTTAGTTCTTGCAAGCTAAATATGAGGAACCATCCAAAAGACAGACTCTAAATTGCCCTGAAATGGGGATTGGACACCTAGCTGGGGTACCACCTATCAGGAGGGGGCTCTGACATCACCTGCCTGCACTGGACACCCAGATGCTCCCAGAGTTCACTGCCAATCCTGGATCCAAGAGGAGGACCCTACCCTCATCAGGGATCATGCCCTGCCCAGGGCAAGAGATGTACCCTCTGGAATAAATGAAATCATTTTGCCAAGGTGCAACGCTCCTCGGCCCCTCAAAAGGTGTGTACACCTAAATCAATCAATGTCATGCAGACCCCTGAAGCCCCAGATGACGAAGAAGACATGGATGATGATGATTATAATGATGTGGAGGGGGTGGTTTATGTCATACATGCCATGAAACCAGAAGTGTACCCTCAATGGACATTCCAAAGTGCACAGTCCTCCTATCAGGTCATCAGGTACACGCCTTGATTGACCCAGGGTCTTCAATAAACATTCTTGCACAGTCTCTACTAAAAACTCTCCCTCTACAGCCTGTCCTGTGCTCTCATCCAGGTGTTTGCCTATGGATCCTCAATGCCAAGCCACTGGCAGGAGTTTTCACCACAGAAACTTCTCATGAGTCGCATTTCACATGTGCCAAGGTATGTGTCACCAATGTTACTAAGTTGTCACATGGCAGAACGTCTTCACCT
Organism: Pleurodeles waltl; assembly: GCF_031143425.1. NCBI lineage: Eukaryota > Metazoa > Chordata > Amphibia > Caudata > Salamandridae > Pleurodeles > Pleurodeles waltl. The sequence continues at coordinate 35,479,943 of NC_090441.1, read as the reverse complement.
AGTCATGTTTGCTCTAAGTGTACACCTGGGGAATGTAGACGATCTGCTGAGTTCTCCCAGCTATTCAAAGGCATTGGTTGTCTCATACATACAATATAGTTGAGTCAATCCAGCCTGTAGCACTGAGACATCGCTGGGTGGCTTTTCATCTGCGCCCAAAGATAGAGGACAACCTAAGAAAACTGGAACAGCCGGACATCACTGAGAAAGTAGAGGGGCCTACACCCTTGGTGTTCCCAAATGTAGTCACCTACAAGCCTAAACAGCCTGCTGAAGTTAGGATTTGCATTCACCTGGAACTACCCAATGTGGCCATGCAGCGTGAATGCCACCTGACGCTCACTGTGGATGATATTCTAGCAGAAGTGAGTGGTTTGAGATGGTCCTTAAAGAGAGATCTCCAAGCAGGATCCCATCAACTGCTGCTGGCTCCAGAGTCAAGAGCCATCACTACTTTTTCCACACGAGTGGGACTAAGGAGATATAAATGCCTCAGAGTTGGGGTGCCAAGTGCAGCTGATGTTTTTCAAGACAGCATCAAGGGTGTTCTGGCTGGTCTTGATGAGGTCATCAATGTCAGAGATGACATCCGAGTGCATGCCTGTTGGACATGGCTTTGTAGGGAATAATCCTGAAATTGTTAGCTTTTTCCTCCCACTCTATGCTGTCTCTCAATCACAGACTTTAGGACTCTGGACACATCCCCATTGCCTGGCAGCAAAGAAGCAAGCCCTGTCCCACCGAAGATAGGCTAAGGGGGGAAATACGTGGCTGGAGCATCATCCCCAGCTGGCCCTGTGTGATAGGTGTACTAGATACCTAGGGGGTGTATGGCCCTGGTTGCCAAGGGGAATTCTGGTACATGTGCTACCCCAATTGGCAACCTCGTGGGCCATGTCTGAGGCCTGATTGAGTAGGCCTGTTGGGCCTGCAGGCAACTGCGATCAGGATAGGACTCCTGTGAGAGGGACGCGACCTGAGTGGGCTCTCCACCGTCCCCAGAGGGCCCTAGTAGAGGGGTCCATGATCGCAGTGGAGCCAGAGAGGCACCTTGGAAGGACTTGCCCAGGTAGGGGGGAACTCCTACCAAAAGGGAACCGGCCAGATCCCATGGTAGGGAGCTGGTTACCTGATATGTGCCCAAGGTACACAGCCATTGCCCCCGTGTAGGTTGGGGCCACTAGAAGTTCACAGGCACCAGATAGGGCGTCTCCAATCCAAAGACACAGACCTGGTAACTTGTGTGCAATCTGAAGTGTTGAGGGTGGATCGAGTCAACATGCCCCAACGGCACCTCTTTATTCTGGAGGTGATCAATTTGGCTACTATTTGGTAACATTGGATTGTCTGGCAGGGGTGGGGACCGCCGAGTCTAATGGTTGGCCCCAGTGACCATCCCCTTGTGTTTTGCAGACCTCTGAATGAACCTTCTATTGGGAGCCTGAACATCCCCTCCTTAATTTTTTACTGGCTGTTGTCTCTCCAGTCCCTCACCTTGACCCCGACACCTGGGGAGTTGTGATCTAGCCGTGAGCGGCTGGGTGCCCAAGGGAAAGTTATTATAATCCTTGGGATCACAGAAGGGCGAGGTCAACCGGAGGCTGGTTGGGAGGTGGAGGGCAGGTTGGGACCCAGACGGTGTCCAAGCGTATGGACATCCACTTGCCAGTTATCAGGGCACTGCATTAGGGTGCGGAAGCGAGTGCGTGCAAGAGTGTGTGCATGAGTACCAGAAATGGCTGATACCTTGGCCCCATTTCTAGGTGTGGGGTGGATGTGAGGGCGTGAGTCTGAGAGAGAAAGAATGAATGCTGGGGCAGCAATGTGGTGTTGCTGGGTACTCAGGCTCTACCGGGGAGTTCATAAGGCTGACATCACATTTTACTAGCGTGGATAAGGCCATGGATCTAGGTAGGAGTATGGCTTACTGTGTTGTAATTTAACAGTGATTAGATTAAGCATTAGCAGAAGACATCTTGTATTTAGTAACTATTGTGAACATTTTGCGGAATCCATTTTGTATTCATGGCAGCCATTTTCTCTGCTACATGCTGCCATGTGCTCACCATGTGCTCTGTCCTACCTTTCTGTTAACTGCTCTTGAAATCTGCCTAGTGACAAGTTATATTTAGCATCTCTTACTTTCGCACATGCTCAGTAAGGTCTGCAGCTGTTAGTCCTTGGAAACTGTTAGCTCCTCTTACCTGTCGACTGTGCATTTTCCACATGACCTTACATGTATACAAGTCTTGTTTCCATAATTGTACCACCTCCTTTTAGCCCCTGCGTGGGTATAAAAGGACCATGCTCTCTCAGTTCAGTGTGCTACTTCAGACATTACCCAAGGGTGCTGTCTGAACTGTAGTACCACCTCGTGAGGTTAATAAACTTTTGTCTTTTATTCCAGTTTCTGGGCCAACTTCTTCCTACATGGTCTGAGGACTTTGTGCAGAGAAAGGTGAACCCCTTGCACTAGTAGGCCTTGCTGAGGCTTACTTCAACAAATGTGATATACATTGTGCTGCTACTGTGATTCCAGGGGTGCACACTTGATTGCATGTGTTATACTGATCGTGTGTACTGTAAGGGTGGGCCTAGTACTGACAGCGGGTGGGCACCCTATGGGGGTGCGGGTAGGAAATAAGTGATTTCCTCAAATGTATATACAGTGATCAATGTTTCTCATGGAGGGGCTTGGGTCATTGAGATTCAAGTCCAAGTATACATTGAATATTATTGTGTGTTGTGTGCTCATTAACATTTACGCTGAGATGACATTGTAATCAAACTGCGTTATTCACATGTTTGTGTGGAATACAATTTTTCTATACATACAACCTGTGTGAAGTCTTTTTTTGGGGTCGTTCATCCGGGGTCTTGTGGTAACGTGCTGTGCTGTTGCTTTATACATTGCCTCCTAGATAAGCCTGACTGCTCCAAGCCAAGCTACCCAAGGGTGAGCACAGGTTATCTAGCAGGTGTACTTGACCTTCTCGGACAGGTCAAGAGTCATCACTACTTTTTCCACACATGTGGGCCTAAGGAGATACAAATGCCTCAGATTCAGAGTGTCAAGTGCAGCTGATGTTTTTCAAGACAGCATCAAGGGCGTGCTGGCTGGTCTTGATGGGGTCATCCATGTCAGAGATGACATCCGAGTGCATGCCTGTTGGACATGCATGGCATGTTCCGCCTGGCTGAGCTTACGGTTTAGCCAACTGGACCGAGTTGCCTCCAACATTTGGCGGTCAAGCAGTGGCATAGGATTTGCAATTGCACAGCACTACACAATCACCAGGTGAACGCCATAACTTTGCGTAGTGAAAGTGTTCCTATTTTCCTAAAAGCTAATAACAGGGCAGATTGATCCTGGTGCTAGGGAAGGTTGTTCCCCATAGATCTCTATATTGACTCCTGCTGTTTGCTATCATGACTGAACACCTACCTAATGGGGGCTCCTTGGAATTGGCTGATCTGGACCGGTATACAATGATGCAGCTTGAGGAGTACTACCTGGAGAGTGGAGTGCTTGAGGGGAGGGGGCCATGAAAGCAGACCTTCAACAGATCCTGAGTGCAAGGGCGGAAGCTCACTCAGTCAGTGACCAGTGGGAGAGATCCTAAGTGTGGGGAGGGAACGGAGCTAGTGCTAGGGTTCTCAGAAGGACCAACAGTTGGGAGAGAGGTATCCTCCACTGCCGGTGGCAGTTTGCCCTCTGGGGACCTGTACATGGCAAAACTTGAAGACAGGAGGAAGGAAAGGACACTGGCTGCCTTTGTCCAATTGGAAAAGGGAATTGGTCCTGGACAAATTTGCAGGTGATCAGGTCCTATTTGAAAGGAGACTGGCCATGGGGGAGAAAAGAATGGTGCCTGAGCTGAGTCTCTGAGAATTGGAATTGAGGGCCTTACAAATAGGGGCCTCCAAAAATACTGGTGGCAGACTACCTGCTGGGTCTATCAGGGCATGGGGCGGTCATGTTCCCAAAAAATCAATAAGGAAATTCCTAATGGGGGGGGGGACACACCAGGAAGTGACTGGCCAAGTACAAGGTGACGTTAGCAGCACTCGGGGTAACAGAGGAAGTCTGGGGGGATAACCTGAGGCAGTACTTCCCTGAGGGGGGAAGGCGTGACCTAGCAGGTTACCGGGCTAAGAAAGTCTTAATAATTTGTATGTTTGGGGGAGGACCCAGACATCTGTCCCACACAGGAGGGATCCCCTATTGGATGCAGGACAGGCACTGCTGTGGGGCAACCCTCAGAAGGATGAGCTGGTGACTCCACCACCATGGGTGGGGGAGGCGCTTATGGCGTGGGTAATTCCCAGTGGATTTGGGTAGGAAATGGAACTCATGCACCTCCTCGCATGGAATGATGAGACGGAGATGGGCTAACTCCCACGAAGTCTCATGTTCCCCCACAGAATGTGAAGGACACCATAGATGGGACAATGCCCATGGGTTTTCATACCCTCCCTCCCAGTGAGAGGACCACGAGAGCAAGGCTAAAGCCTATAAGGCCTTAAGCTCCCTCTAAGGTAGAATTTATTGGGAACCATGGGTGTTGAAGTGGAGGGGGTACCGCAGCAGTAGTGGGCCATTATCCAAACCTTATGGCCCTGTGCCAGGTAGTAGATCTCGTGGGTGATCCCGACAATCCTGGCTGTTGGCTGGATGAGGGTCAAGTTGGACATAGCTCTCTGTAGGGAGAAGTCCAGAAATATTTACTTTTTCCTCCCGGCCTCTGCTGTCTCCCCCGTGCGGACCTTAGGACTCTGGACACTTCTCAGTTTTTTGACAGTGGGGAAGTGAGCCCCTCATCCTACCGAAGATAGGGTAAGGGGGGGAAGGACATGGCTGGAGCACCACCCCCGGCTAGCTCCGTACGATAGGTGTACTAGATGCCTGGGGGAGGGGGTTGTGGTCCTCATTGCCAAGGGAAATTCTGGTGCATGTGCTACCCCTGTGAACAACCCCATAGGCCATGTATGAAGACTGATTGAGTAGGCCTGCTGGGCATGTCGGCACCTCTGCTCAGGACAGTACTCCGATGAGGGGGACTAGATCTGAGTGGGCTTGACACCGTCCCCGGATGGGTCCCAGTAGAGGGGTCAGTGGTCAGCGTGGAGCCTGCCAGGCACCTCCCAAGGAACATGCCCATGTAGGGGGTTACCCCCAAGAGGGTAGAACCCCTATTACAATGGAACTGTCTGGATCCAAAGGTGGGAAGCTAGTTCCCTGATAAGTGGCTATGGGCTATGGGCATCAGCCCCTGTGTGGGCAGGGTGGAGATGCAGGTGCGGGTACTTCTTCAATGTCGAGACCATGCTGGCCAGCTTGTGTGGGATCAGCAGTGGTTGGACCCCGGAGGGTGACTCAGGTCTGTAGGGCCGGGTAAAGTATGGGCCCTGCACAGCCAGCTTGTACTAGGATACCCATGTGCTGGAGACCCCATGTGGTGTGCTGACACAATAGCCCAGAAGGCACCTAACCACAGCTGGGTACCATATGACTGAAGAGCCTAGGAGTTCAGAGTGAAAGTGCCCACGCCATCCATATGAGTTAGAAACTGCAACCCAGGGGTCCATGTCTACGACCGGGTGGGGTGGTTCCTACATGGATGCGCACATGGCCGAAGTGACAACAGTGCATGTACTTCCGCACGAGTATTCATGATAGGAACGAAGTGTGAGGGCTCAGGTTGACCGAGGTGCACAAGCACGTGATGGTAGCTGTAACCGAAGTGTCACCTGCCTTGGCGGGTTGGTGGGTGCGCTAGGGCACAAGTGCCGGGGAGTGCCAAACACCCACAGGTGTACGCACTGCTGCTGAGAGATGTTCTAACAATACAGTAATATGAGACACCAAGGCTTAAGTCAAGTAGCAATAACGGATTGCAGTGGAGCAGCCTCATACTCTTTGGTATTGTTGGACTCAGGGTGACAAACCCAAGCCACTGGTAAAAATAGCTGTGTCACCCCTGGCCAGGAAGTGCCACTTCTAGGAAGTGGGCATTTCTAAGTGTTGGGACTGGTTCTGGTGTCCCGTAAATTAGGCTTCATCCCAGAGGTCCCAGGGGAGAGAACATCTGCACATTCCCCAGATGACAGCTATAAAGCTCAGGCACCCAGAATGACAGATCCCTGACATTTGAGGCCTGGTGAGATAGATGCGGGAGAGGTTGTGACACTTTGTCTCCTAGAAGCAATAACAGAGAACCCATGAAGACTAATAAAGAACGCTTTCCAGAGAAAGAGAACAAAATGTATTACAACACACATTGCTCCTGCAATTAATTTACCAACAGGTACACACTCAAAAGAGATACAAAGTTCTCACAAAATGTTAGGGTTGGAGCCAAACAATACAGATGCTAAATTAATTTTATTATTCTCACTATTTGCATCTTACAAAATCATGTACATATAGATTTTCTTTCTTTTATCGATCCATTATAACAAGAGTTTCACACCACCATATTCAAGCTTTCAATGTCATTCAAACAAAACAATCAGCCCACTACACTCACATGAAGCATCCTACATTCAACTAACTAAAAATGAAGACCTTCATTGGACAGTAGTTTTTAACATGCACAACTGCTTATATCAATAATCATCCAATTATACTTTATATATTCATTATAATAATCAAATTATATGACCCTGCCATCCTGTTTTAACGGATTGCAGTGGCATAGTTTGTCAATAGACAAATTTACATAAGTGTCCTCATTAGTGAATTAATTAGTTAATAACAAAAATGACACGCCCCATGTTTGCAAATTGAGGCAGGTTTCAACTTGTAAAGACACGCTCTGCAAGTGTTTTGCAAGGAATGGTAGTGTGTATGAATTTGAGCTTACTGCAATCAATGCTTGTTGTCATAAAAGAGAAATCCACAGTGAACACCGGCCCAGCAGACCACAAATTAGGCAGAAAAATAGCACACACAAAAAACAGCGCACACAGTGACCTGGCCTAATTGCTCTATAAGCCAATCCAACCTTGGCTCAAACACTCGTTTCAACTCCACCTGCTGTTGTATACCATGCCCACCTTGCTTAGCCTGGAAAAGAACGCACAGCTCAAGTGGCGAAGCGCTGTCCTCCTCCAACCGCTCTCCTCACCTCCTATCTTCTCCTGTTGTGATTCACATGTTAGGGTCCCTGGCACCACAGTAGCGGCGTCCCCTGGCTAGCAGGCCACTCATGGGGACATCTGTTCCGTATTATTTTTAAATGGTGGGACCAACTACACCAGTCCCGCTCCCTCTCGGGGGCCTGCAAACTCTTGGGTACAGGCAAGGACGCAAGCCCAGGAAGCAAGTCAGACTCACCTCCATGCAGGACATCGAAGTGACAGGGGTGGCACAAGCACCCACCATCCACTGGGGATCTCCACCCAGGACCGGATGCCATGGCACAGGAACGGCGGGTGGTGCTGGACAAGTTGGCTGGAGCCTCAGAGGGTTTGGGCTGCACCTGAACAATCAGAAGCTTGGGCTGACTTAAGCAAAGGCAAAATATGGGCTACTGATCTGCTATGTGGGCGATGGGGCCCAGCGGGGAGACGAAAAGGAGGGACACACCAGCACACAACTCCAGACTTCACTTCTACACTGGAAGGTGGGGGGCAGGGATTCAACTCCCCCCACCCGGGACACTGTTATGTTGAAAGTTCTTGTTCATGTTAGGGGTTACAAGGTATAGACACTCAATCACACAGGCTGGACTACACATTGGGTACCTAACTTAGCTATGAAGTACAGGGAGGGAAGGAAGATAGCTAAGGGCTACCTGGGTAGAATGCAGACTGGGGCGCTACCATGCAAACATCTACACCAATGACTACACTGTGCATACTTATGCTTAACGTAAAAAGCTTGAATAGCCCTGTCAAACTCAAGAACATACCTAGAACAAACAAAAGCAGATATATGCCTCTTACAGGAGACACATCTTCATGCTAAGGACTGGCACCAACTGAAATCTCGTGCTGTCCCACAACAATTGCACTTATCAGGGTGGGCAAGTCAGCGGGGGTAGCAATTCTAATCTCGAAATCATTCGAAGAGAGGGTGGAGACAAAATAGCAGAGAAACAAGGAATGCTCCTAGCATATTATGTGAGGGTGAGAGAGAAAGTCCTGGCCATAGGCTCAATATATGTCCCAAATATCAACCAAGAAACCTTAATTCGTAAAGCAGTCACTGACATGTTGTGTTCCAAAGAGCAGTTGGTTCTACTGGGGGGGCTTAAACTGGTGTACAACAATAGCATGGATAGCTCTACCCAACATCATGGGATGTCGAGGGAGATCTCAAAGGGGGGGACTGATTGGCTACAGGAAATGTGACTCCAAGACCGACCCCAACTTCCAGGTCTTTACTTCTTATTCCCATGCACATAAAACATATGCTAGACTGGATCACTTCTTGGGGATGAGAGCACTACCCCATATGACCACTGCTGTTGAAATAGAACCTTGTTCATTATCTGATCACAGCAAGTCGTGATTGACCTCTCATTCCCCCCGATGGGCCAGGTTAACAGAGTTTTGAGACAGAGAGACACTCTCCTGCGTCGGCCTGCGGTAGTCTCACAGGTCGAGCAAGCTATTGATAACTATCTAGAGACCAATGATAAGGAAGACACCTCAGCCACAGTGTTATGGGACACACTAAAAGCAGTGGTCAGAGTGGAATTTCTGGCAATTTCTGTGGCGGAGAACAAACTCTGCTAGGAAATGAGGGAACAGCTAGAGAGACAAGTTAAAGAGCTAGAGCACATACACCACCGCACAAGGACAACCAGGGTATGGAGACAACTAGAAAAATGCCAGAAACGACTGGCACAAATAGACCTAGATGTGGCAGAATACTCCATACTTCAGCTGAAACACTTCCTATCTTGGGGGCAACAAACCTGGGCAACTATTAGCCAATAGACTCCACGCACAGTGCCAAGCAATGACAGTGAAGGCACTGGCTCAGCCAGACGGCGCCCTGCTCTGGATTGACCCACAGATTGCATCCAACTTTGGAGATTTTTATAGGGACCTCTATACAGCGCAACACATCCTACCCAGCACAATAGATAGCTATCTGTGATTGGCCGACATCATATCTTTGCCCCAGGAGTGTTTGGAGGAGATAGACCGAGCCATCAGGGTTGAGGAGGTAATCTCAGCAATTGCCCGCATACAATCCAACAAGTCACCGGGCCCAATGGCTACCTACTGAGGTTCTATAAGACCTTCTGTCAGCGGCTAGAACCCACTATGACCAGAGTCTTTAACTCTATAAAAGGCCTACATGATCTCCCCCGACTATATGGGATGCTTCCATCATTGTTATCCCTAAACCCGGGAAAGACAGAGGTGTGAGTCCTACCGCCCGATTTCTCTCCTCAAAGTAGACGGTAAACTCCTGACAGGTATATTAGTGACAAGACTGAACCCACTAGTGGCAGGCTTGATAAGCCCAGATAAATCCAAGTTCATCCCTCAGCGACAATGCAGTGACGACACCAAGAGGATTCTCCAAATCATAGACAAAGCTAAAAGATCGGGATGGGAAATTTTGCTGCTGGCAGTGGACCCTAAAAGGCATTTGACCAAGTCCACTAGCCATATTTATTAGAGACACACACCTGTTTCGGCATAGGACCATGTGTCCAAAATTGGATCCTAAGCACTTCCAGTCATCCGAGAGCAACCGCCAGGGTCAACGGGCATACATCTGCATTTTTTCCTATAGGCAGAGGCACACGCCAGGGGTGCCCATTGTCACCATTGTTCTTTGCACTGTATATGAAGGCCTTTGCCCAGCACGTTAGAGACCACCTGGGTATCACAGGGGTTCAGTTCGGATGAGAAGACCACACCATATGCCTATACGCAGACAACCTTATAATGGCCCTCGACAACCCCGGCATAGCCTTGCCTGCTTTCCTGGAGGAGAAGGAGGAATTTGGCATAGCAGCTGGATCCCATATCAATATCCAGAAATCACAGGTTCTAGACATCTCAGTCCCCCTGCAAACTGCGACACGGTTCTCGGGTTGTACCCCAGTCCAATAGACTAACAACACTATCCCCTACTTGGGTATTCAACTCCCACAACAGTATCTACCACCGCGCAAGTGAATTACAGAGCTCTCATGCAGCAGGTCAAGAGCGACCATACTAGATGGCGCCAATACTCCCTTTCGTGGCTAGGACGTATTGCAGCAGTCAAGATGAACACACTACCGAAAATCCTTTTTCTATTCCAGACCCTACCCGTTGCTCCCCCTCCCAGTAAAATTGAAAAGCTACAGAAATAGATAGATTGCTTCATCTCGGCAGATAAGCGTTCCTGGATGTCCCGGGCCCTGAGTCACCAACACACGAGGGAAGGTGGGTTGGCATCCCGAATCTCCACACATATTATCAGGCGGCACAGCTCCGCTATCTAATTGAGTGGTTGAGGGCAGAGTCTGAGAAGCCATGGCTCTTCATGGACTGGGCAATAGCAGGCTTACATCTATGGAAGGTGCCTTTCCTCGGGAAGCCGCAGCAACCTTGGGGTCTTTATTCATCCCCGGTCACGGAACCCACACTCAGAGCCTGGGACAGGACAGCCTTAGAAGGGGGCCTGACCACTTTCCCGTTCCCTATACCAGACAACTCACATTTTATGTCAGGCCTAAATTGTTGGTCATTCAGTTGCTGGTAGAATAGCGGTTGCAGGTTTACAGATCATCTGTATGATGCGGACAAAGTGAGTCCTTCAAACAACTAAAAGCGGAGTTTGGCTGCCAGAATCAGAGAGGCACAGGTATTTTTAGGTCCACATTGGGTCACACACCCTGCTCTCTGACCTGAGGCCCAGAGACCGTTGACAACCTTCGAACAATGGCTTCTCTGGAAGCTCACACATTAAGGGATGGTGCCCGACTTGTACGCCATTCTACTGCGGGATCCTCCGACCCAGTGACCCTCAGGACAACGTCGCTGGGAACAGGAAATGGGTAGAGCATGACACCCACACAATGGGGGTAGATTTACTATAAAGCCTATCACACAGCCCGCCATTCAAAAAGCATAGAAACAGCAGTCAAAATCACTACGTACTGTTATCAAACACCCCCATGATTCCAACAATGCTACTCCACTAGATCAGATGAGTGTTGGAGATTGTGTGAAGTACAAGGCACTCTGCTTCATATTCTGTGGAAATGCCCTGAGATCATTCAGTTCTGGACCCATGTCCTACAGGATATAGATACTCTCCACATCACCCAGATACCAAGGTTCCCGGCGTACACTACACTGGATCTCCCCAACCCACTCAAGATCCTACTCAAAATGCAAAGGGGCGCCTGATAGGCCTGGCGCTAGGGGTGGCCCACCAAACCATACTCGCACACTGGGGTACCACTATGCTTCCTAGTCATCAAGAATGGCTCCACAGGCTCTGGTTACGTAGGAATGGAGAAACTCTCCTTGACATTGGCATCCCAAGGAGAATCCTATAGAGACCTCTGGAGCTCCTTTATTAAGATATTATCCCACGAGTTCAGAGAGCTGGCATGCCCCAAATATCTAAAGTTGCTGCACCTGTTGGAGCGTTCCTAGCGTGTCCCACATTATAGACTGCAACACACTCACTGTCAGCTCATCCCTTTCTTAACACTCTGCTTGAATCTCCACCAGAAGAAGGGGCTCAGACCGGGAGTGGGTCTGGGGTCGGAAAACTCATCCTGGCACTGGGGTTCCAAGGCACGCTCAATGGCGACCTTCAGAGCTCATCTAGTAAGTAATTACCCTACAAACTCAGGGAATTGACACGTCCACATAATACATTATTGCAACCATACTGGGTACGCTCATAGACAGCTATATCGCTTAGCAAATACCACACGTGCTATTGGTCCATGCTACTTCTATGATTAAACTTGAGTGCCCACCAAGGAGGGCGGGACGGGGAGGTGGTGCAGGTTAACATTTGTGGGAATGCTTAAGGATGTTACCTTTCATGTCCATGTCCATCACTGTTTTCTGTTGATATGTGGCTGATGTTTTGTTTCGACCACGACATGATAATAAAAAGATATAAACCATAAGTGCACTGAAACCATGACAATGTCACTCAAGCTACCTGAAAATTTGGCAGTTATGTTTTTTGTGAACTTTTAATCCATTTGAATATGCAGCAGATGATAGATTATGTGGCAAATCAATAATAGTGTGGGGAAAGCAGCAGCCGCAGAATCGCATAATTCCAGTGGCCCTGCGTGTGACTCCATGCAACAATGAGAGACATGAGGTTTCAAATACGGGAGTTTCTTTGGGAAATCATTGCTCCAGGTATGAAAATTCAAATCAGTCCCATCACTCTTGGCCCTCCTCACCCCCACCACCCTCCACTCTTCAGCAAAACATAACAGCATAACAGGACAAGCCCCAGAATGCAGTGACGAGGTAAATTACGGCCTGGGACTGTAAATCAAGTGTGTCGGGACACAGGCTACCAGTTAAATTTAAGAACCATCATTTTTCAAACCTCGCAGACCCATATTTCCATATAATGATACAGCCCCCCCAGTCCCCCGTCTCCCCCGCCCCCCCCCCCTCCCCCCTCCCCCCTCTAACGCGAACCCGGAATGTCGCATGCCATTTACCGGTCTGTAGAACTGATTCTGGGGGTGTCCGACCTGCATCTTGATTCCTGGATGCTCGGTGAGGTGCTGGGATGAGGTCCCCGGGCGCAGCACTGGTTCCCTTTTGTACACGGCGCTGACACTTCTGCTTTGTTCGGCTCCACCTCTAAGGCGGGTCTGAGAGTGAAGAAGTGAAAGGGAAGCGGGGGCACGGCCTGCCAGGAGAGGCTATCACCATGTACTGGTAGAGTACGACAGGGTCACCGGGCAGCGACTTCTCTCAGGAGGGCACGTGGGCAGGACTTTGGGTCAGGACACCAAATAACAGCGGGGTCGGGAGCACACTTACTTGGAAGTTTCCAGGACCCAGTCAGGAAATTGGTTTGATTACAAAGAGTACTTTCTGCATTTCATGCTCAACATTTTAAACCTACAGGGTAGTCTGTTTTGATGATGTGCCTGCTGCCCTGCTCTGCGCGCATGCTGAAGCTTACAGGATGGAATCCCCACTTGCGGACTCAGCATTTCATCGCTCCGAGGGTAACATCATGAGTACTAAGTAAGTCTTCAGCGCAATTGTTCGACGTCAGGGGACTCTTTACACATCTGTATTAAAATACATAATTTACAATTGGAAGTCTATAAAAATAATAAACAGGAAATCATCCTCAGTGACATTTGAATAGCAGGCTTTTTCGCCTAGTTTCTTCGAATTGTTGATACCTACAGGATGAAAGCAGGATCAAAGGGTGTTTTTTGTGTTAATCTTTCATTATTAGTGAATTAGTTGATAATTTGACTGCTCGAGCTTGAACTCGAGTTGTTCCTCGCTGAATCAAGCTACCTGTTTGACAGGAATTCTATGTCAGAACCGGAGGCTTCGGATTGTACTTTCTCTTTCTTTACTGTCAACACATACAGCAGCCAATAAAACAAGCATTTGCAATGCAACGGGTCTCGAATTTCACCGAGTTAGAGCTATTAGCAGTTGTAAACTCCCAACCCGGTCTTTTCTTGCCTCATTAAATGGAAAAAAGCGCGATCGCGCTGCTACAGTTCACTTGTAGTGAAACCTGTCAGCAAAAGTGCAATTATCTACGTAACCGGCAAAAGTGCAATTAACTATGTAACATGGTCGATGTCATGCAAAGCGCTCGACTTCTGCCAAGTGAGATCGCGCTCGAAAAAAGAGAAAAAGTAGTCCACAAACCGGATGGAAAACAGCGAGCCTCGTATGTTTTCAGTACTTGGCTGCTGCGCTCAAGGAGGGCTAACCCCTGGAAAAGGCATGATGTATGCATGCCTTCCACTAATGAAAGCAATCAGATTTTAAAAGGCAAGGCCATGAACCAATGAAAGACACTGACGTGACATGGACGGGGCTCCAAGCCCTTTTCTAACTACTATAGTGTCTCGCAAGCGCATGCTAGCGCAGACTCAACCCTAAAAACAACACTACATTTCTCAAGAACTCTGCAGTCTTGCTATAACCCCCAATCAGGGCCCACCATTTAGTATATAGATCCTAAACACTAAAGTCCATCCTCTTTCTTTGCTGCTTCACGCAGAGATACATTTTCACCGGCAGCCAGAGGCTTCCCTTTTTGCTCCGTGCGCCCCCTGCTCTACGTCCGAAGGAGCTGTAATAAATCTGTAGAGCCTGGCTCTAGGGGACTTCTGGTGCTTCCTCCTCTGCATTTTATAAATAAAAATACCGGCTGGGCCGTTTTCAGCCCCCTTTTATCACCTGGGTGTCCCCCCCATTGATATTTTCAGTGCAATAAACTTGGGACCTCTGATATATTATATTGTATATTGCACTTTGAAACAATGGCCCAACAATATCCAGATGATGATCAGTATTGGGATTATGATGCTGGACAATATGACTAGCACATGGAAGAGCACCTTGTGGAAGCTTTGGACTTCCATGTTCCGGATTCAGTAAATAAGGCTTTAGTGAAAGCCTTGCACCCATTTGGCAACCTATTTTCAACTTTGGAGTTAGGCGCTTTGGCGATGGCTCGGGGAACCCTGCCCCAGTAGAGGTCAATATAAATGAGCCTGGCCTGTCAAATATTGACCCCTTCGAGCAGACCATTAATTTGGTCCTGAATGATCATGAATATGATGCCTTCAGGAGCCATAAAGCTACTCCTTTCTTTCAGGCTTCTCAAAATATGACAGATGAGTCCAATTCTTCTGATTCGTATGACAATTCGACTCCGGACAAACACAAGGGCAAACGCAAGTGTAATATTCATCATACTGAGGAGCCTTCTATTCCCCCCTAATAAGAACCTACAATTTGATCCTGATAGTATTATACATCCCAGGTCACGGAATGGACCTCATGTCAAAAGGTGGCAGGGTATGTTCAATCAAGACTCCGAAAAAGTTTTGAGAAAGACATTCGCAACATACTGCGGTCCCAGGATCATTCCCATAAATTCATTCCTTAAATCTCCAAACCAAGATTCTAGCCTTGAGAATTCTTCACATTTTGTCTCCCAAATATTTATCTGTTTAAGGTCATTAAAGTCATTTGTCAAGCTTGTCAAATTAGATATGTATCTCATTATCTCCTTACTGTTGTCAGATATGTAAGTACAACAATGTTGCACCTTCAAAACACAACAGACTCTGCCTTCCTTTGCTAAAAAGATGTCTAACGCATGGCGATTTTGCAAAACCATTGATCTTAACGCAACTATTTCCGTGTCCTTTAGGAGCATTGCTCCTGCAAAATCAGTTGACATTTTATCTACAATGGTTGATAACTTCCTTATTTTAACGTCATTCAAAATCACTCCCACTGAAGGAATAAAAGCTCCAAATATATCTCCGGTAATCTCTGAAATACTTGCTCCTCTCTTAGTTCTTCTCTTAGGTCCTTCATTCCATAGTGGGTTGTCAAAATTGTCTACTTGGTAAATTTTTTGCCACTAAGTAGCATGTGCCATACCAACCTTTTGGTAACCTATAATAAGCATTCTTCTCACAAATACAATATACAGCAGGCACAGCAGGATCTTGTTAATTTAACATACAATCCCACACACTCTTAAATCACAAAACATGTCTGAATTCACTAGTCCCTACAAACGTATTGCCAGTTTTTGACTGTGGCCTATATATACAAAGCTTCCCTACATGTTGCCAATCTAACGCTAAGCATCCTTGTGTATCAGGTGTGTTGTGAGTGGATTCCTTTTTGTAATCATTTGAAACTATGCCCTTTATGTCTTTTCATTTATTGTTTTTCTCCTGCCATCAGCTTGATTAATGAACTCCTTTTCCACTTGTGTGAAGATAGATGTCAGGTTGTTTTTGTGTGCTTATGCTGAACCAAACGTTAGTGTAGGTTCACAGAATCCTCCTACTATATCTATGTTCTTAGCCTTAGCAATGCTGCTCAAATGCTGGTTTATGGGCACAAAAGAGAAAACAAGATCATAGTTAGAGTAAAAATACTGCATGTATTCCTGATTATTCAAGCACATCAATAATAAACTGCAGATAATACCATACATTAGTGGTAACCTGTGGTATGTGATCCCTTTTGTACTGATGAAGAATTCTGGGTGCACATATAACAATCACACACATTCATTGTATCCACATAATCATACAGCAGACTCAAACAAATATTGGAAGAAAAGTCTCCCTTTGCATCATCTAATTGAAGCAATCTTGCATCCTCTTGAAACGTATTTAGTTTAGATAGTATTATTCTCTTCACCGGAGTTTTTGTGGTTTGCATATTTTCTCTCACCGAAACTCTCAAACCTATAATTAATATAATACTCACAATAACACATACTATTGCTAAACCAGTGCATACATAATTGCACTTGCTACGTTTACCCTGTTCTAGGTTCATGACTTCTGTAAAATCAGAGAGAATAAAAAGGAAAAATTTAAAGCAAGCAAACAAAATCCAAAAAGTTTAAACAGTTTTTTAAAAGTCTCTTTGCACTTCTAGAAAGTTCCTCCAGTTTCAACTAAAAGTTCCCAATGTTTTAAAGGTTTGTTTTTAGTACATCACAGTCTGATGATCACCTATTATCACTTCCAGAGTATAGTGTCACTGTTTATCAATTGGTAAAGGTTCTTTCAAAACTCAGTTCAAATGCGATTTCAAGTTCCAGAATGTTTAACTGAGTTCTCACGGTCAAAAACCAAATACCATAAACTTGTTCTCCCATTCATTTGCAATACGGTAAGTCCACTCAGGTGCTGAGTATTTGTGGCTTGGCACCCTTTTTCTTTTGATTGCCCTTACACCACAGATCTCGCCTTCACTTTAAATAGATTCTTCAGCTGCTTCTGTAATAGTTGGGAGCATATTAGCAACTGGGTCAGGTGTGGTTGTGGGCCATTGATCTCCTCTTACAGTTCTCTTTTCGGGTTCAACTGGATTCTCAACCTTTTCTGTGTTGGCAGAAGTCAGCTGATTTTGACTTGAATTTCCTGCACCTTTAACTGCATTTGGAACTCTTACATTTTCACCAATTTGCACAAGCTCAGCTTCAGCCACTTATCCATGCTCATCAAGACAAGTGGAAATGCATAAGCCCATTTGAACATTGTAGGGGCACAAAACTTTTCCAATCGAGCTTTCACTGTTCCATTCATTTGCTCCACCAATCCAGATGCCTCAGGTCTGTAACTGCAGTGCAATTTTTGCTCAATGTTCAGTGCTGCACAGAAGTTTATGATCTTGTTGTTAAAATGACATCCTCTGTCTGATTCCAAGGAGGAACCTAGGGATCAGTTTCTACAATAAGGCTGTCTTTCCTGCATTTTGGGTATGCTTCTATCCAATGTGAAAAAACACACACACAATCACCAACACATACTTCAGTCCATTGCAGGCAGGCATTTCAAATTGTATCCTGTTAAATGGACCTCCTGATCTGCCTATGTGGCTCAAAGTAACCACAGTGCATTTTCTCACATTAATTTGCTGACATGTTACACATGTCTGACACACTGCTTCTGCAAGTAACCTGAATCTGGGTTGTACCATGTCTGTTTGAATGTGCGAATCATTGCATCTCTGTCAAGATTAACTTGGCCATGGTAATATCTAGCTTTAACTGTCAAAAAACAATGCAGCAACACTATTTTCCCTTCATTTGAAATCCAGACTTCTTCTTCCTTTCTCTGTACACAATCTGCTCTACTGCAACTTCTGTGTTCTTCCTCTGTCGCCTGCAATCTCTTCACTTCTTCCCAGGTATCAAATACTGACATTAGAAAACGTTGACTTGTCTCACCGGTGTCACTTCCACCACCCCACTCTTCTTTGAAGGTCACGCAATGGAGCGCACAGTGTCTGGCAATCAGCATAGGCATTGCCCAACAACATATAGGCCCTCATTATGACCCTGGAGGTCCAAAGACTGCAGAGCCATGGTGTCTCACAGCCGACAGGCCAGCAGTGAAGTCCGCCACATCCCTGCCTGTACCGCCAGGGGGGTTGGACAGCCGGGCCGGAGATTAGCATCTCTGACCCGGCGGTCCACTGAAGACTACGAACACCCTGCCGAAAAGGCTACTGGTGAAAGGAAATTTCTTTCCTGTCACCGGCAGACGACTCCTCCAACCACCCCTGCAATCCCTTACCCCTCTACCCCCTCCATACCTGAACCTCCCACCACCTCTTCCGAGACCAGTACCCCCTCCTTCATTACAGCGCCCCTATCCCCCATACACACCCACCCACACGCAGGGTGCATACAGTTTTTCACCAACCCTTACATACACACATTCACTCACATGCATCCATACACGCACATGTTGATGCAGATATGCTAATTAGAAAATATGAATACATGCTTATATGTTATGATTTATGAAGGTTCATAGAGAAATTAATCGTAGAGAAAAATAAATTTGAATGTTTGAAAATGTGCCCACGGGGTATGTCAGACACTTTTACAAACTTTTACTAAAAGAACTAAAAATGTGTGAAATAATGAAAATGTATAAGAATAATGTAGTAATATGTCATATTGAGATGTATAACCTATGTTTTGCATTATATTGTAGAATTAACTTAGCCAAAGTTGTGGCCTAGTCTTTCCAGGCCTCATACAGAAGCTGAATTTCTAGCGCACTACAGAGAAGCTGTTGCATTGAACTGTCCCTGAACTGCATACATTAATAAAATCTGCTTAGCTAGAATTTTCTGCAATGTACCAAAGAACAGGAGATGAGGGACTAGGAATTGTAACAAGTTTGATGTAAGACAGATTCGATGTACTTTCCCAGGACTCGAACAATAGAAGCACTGACTGGAGAAGAAGATGCAACATTTTTGATACCTGATGAGCCGGATGATGAGGGCATCGTACAGCAAACCAATCAACTAATTGGGGTTGGAGAAATATTTGAACTCATAGATTTGTAAAATTAATATTATAGGTTAGAGTCACATCTTGACTGACCAGTAAGGAATTAGGGGGATGGACTAAAAAACTGAAAAACTCTATAAAAAGTGATGACAAAGGGCTAAAACTCCAGATGCAAAATGCGAGGGCAGATGCGAGATGCAAGGGGAGAAATGCTGATGCCAGAAGACGCGATTCGAGATTATGTCATTGGGCTCATGCTCTTGAGAGCCTGATGCATTGCTGATCGATTGATGACCAGAGGATGAAGACTGACTTTGTTGCTGTTCCAAATCGTGGATAGGTAGCTATGACAATGTGACTGATTAACTTTTATGCCTTTCTTTCTAGGTACCAACTGCGCTGTTTTATAGTTTTTCTCTTAGCTAGATGTTTTCCAAGTTCACGTTTTCTAAATTATTTTTGCATGAAGTCCCAGAAGCTAAATGCTAATCTGGGTTAGATAAGGGTCCTTTGGGTGACGTTGACAAGTGATTGACGGATTGATTGCTGAACTCTGCTATTAATGCCGTTATATTCATCTTTGTTGGCTTATGCTGAAGCATTCAAGCATATGTTTTCTCAAGTTCTGATTAGATGATGTTATTGGTGGTCATTGATGAACTAACTCTGAGTTGATTGAATAAAGTTTGATCTAACCTGATGACTTGATATTGTAACAAAGAGGGAAATACAATTGCAAAAACATATAACTGAGTTTTGATTATTCATGAAATGTGGATATATTGTCTCATGCTTGGTGATTCTCTTAGTGGTTGTTGATTGATTACATCGATAATTGATGTTCATCGATTACTACATAGCTAGGATACTGCATGCGATCCAAAAGGTTTATCAGCCTATACACGTCCCTTTGTAAGTTTACTTACTAAGGACCAGGCGCACTAGCAGTTTTTGGTAGCAGCTTGATGGTTAGTTTCCTAGGAGAACTAGTTATGTGGTGACCAATGGTTATGGTGGTAGTTTAAGTTAGGGTTAGTTGTTCATTTTTATGAAGTTTTAATTTTGTTTTTCTGAAATGACAATTGTGGCAAAGATGATGTCCCCTTAAGCCCAGAAATGACTTTCCCAGATCCTGGATCCCGCTAGTAAAGATGGGTGTGTTCTCAGCGTCCTTATGATAGTGTGAAAGTGGTAGGTTGCGCTTGCAAAGGCTTCTGCAAATCGCAAGTGAATTGTGATGTTTGTGAGGAAAGAAGGGAGTTTGCGTACTCCAGTTGAAGTTTAGTAGGAATGCGCGTACTCCGCAGTATGAGAGTAGGGAAGTCTTTGAACTTCATATGTGTGTGGCGCTTCGTGCTCAAAAATTGTCCATGTGGCTGTTGGTGATGGGCCCTGCATGGTCTAAGACTCCGGAATATGTTGACAAGTGTAGTAGACACTTGGTTATATGTTGTAATCTGTCTGGTTTAGTAGGTTGGTCAGGCGTGGTCAACAAATCAGTGTGTGGGTTAAAGCGAGTCAAATAGATTTTTCGACTGAGATTTGGCGAGTCCTATGTGCACCAGGACACACCCATTGATCAGTTGAGAGTGAAATTCGCGGGTTGAATTTTGCTTGCGAATGTGGAGACCGAGAAAGAGAAGTAGCTGCATGAGCGAAAGGGCCATCAGTGGAAATCCGTAAGGTCTCTGAAGCGATTGTGTACCTTCCTGTAGTAAACCAGCAGGTTTCTTTTGGTTATTGGTTTTTGGTTAGTGCTTGCAATAATTTTGTATTAGTTCTGTGTGAGTTGAAGTTTATGAGGACAAGCAGCAATACTTTGTCAGCTGCAGTGTGTGAGAGTGACGTCAGCGTGAGCCACGCTGGTATAGGTTGGTTAGTGAGAAGAGTCACAAGCGGATTGGCAGCCATTTGGAAGAGACAATTGGTTGAGTAAGAGGGTGAAAAGAATCTTGGGAGTAAAAGTAATTTCCTTCTTTGAATCGAAATAAATACATCAGAGAAAATTACGTTTTTCAAAGCGTTCAGAAGTGCCATGAAGGGTGATTCTTGCATTAAGGTGACCGTTGGGGAGCCTACCCCACAGTAAAATTCTCCGGCATTTATTGGGATGGAGGAGCGTGGTGTTGCTCCATGTCTTTGGTTAAAGCAGTGGTGCAAATTGACAGAAAAACAGGGAGCTTTAGCGTTTCCAGAGCTTGGAACGTTTAATTTGAGAATTTTGGATTAGTTGCAAATGACATCATATAAGACAAAGCCACTTCCGAGACCAGCACAGTTTGAGGCTTTAGCAGTTTGGGAACTCGTAGCCAGACAGCAGCAAGAGATGAAGTTCTAGAGGAGAGTAGGGAAAGTAGAAAAGTTCTTGGCAGAAGCAAGGTGGGATTGGGAACAGAAGAAGTGTAGAATGACAACATTACAGGGGGTTAGGTTGTTTCCTGCTATTGCAGTGGAAGATGAGTCAGATGACAAAGAGGATAACAAGAGTGAAAATGGCTCAAGAGATAAGAAGAAGAAAAAGACTTAGGTGGACGAAGAAGATTCAGATGTTGAGGATCTTATTACACAGATATTGAGGGATCGTCCTCTGCCATATACAGTGCAAGTACCAAGCACAAGTGACAGGAACAGTGGGACCAGTGCAGACAGATAATGGACAGATACAAAGGGTAGTGCAGAGGACTCCTAATGTAGTGACTACTTTGGTCCCTGACTTATTGGGTAAGAGCTTGTATGCTCGCTTTCGATTTGGGTGTTTACCACTAATGCCCTTAACCAGTAGCTGGAGACCACTATCGATCCCCGATTTGTGCCCTGGCTGTAATGATGTTTCAGAATCTGTTGAACATTTTGGGGGTTATTCTAACTTTGGAGGAGGTGTTAATCCGTCCCAAAAGTGACGGAAAAGTGACGGATTTACCACCAGCCGTATTACGAGTCCATTATATCCTATGGAACTCGTAATACGGCTGGTGGTATATCCGTCACTTTACCGTCACTTTTGGGACGGATTAACACTCCTCCAAAGTTAGAATAACCCCCTTTATTTTATTTTGCCCAGCGTATGCCCTTTCCTGGCATAAATGGATTCATCCAGTTTGCCGGTATATGGGCATAAGACAATGTAGTATCGCCCTTAGGATCTTGAAGAGCGATACCTCATTTGCCTTAATTAGTGCTATTAGCAAGTTCCTTGTGGCCGCATGGCATACACGCACTCGTCTTTTAAAATATAGTAATTTGTAAATGTGTATGCTGCAGGATATGGAATGAGAGTTTAATCTTATTATAATTGTTGATTGATGTTTTTTTAACTTTTCTTATTTTTTTAAATTTTTATCAAGTATGTAATTTTTGGATTGTCGTGGTTTTATGCTTTGATGGTTATCTATGACCGAATAAAGCTTGTGTTGATTGATTGACTACTTCGGTGGTCCAAGCACAGATGCATCCACCATTGATAGAGAGGATTTATCCAGATGTACCAGTTCTTGAGACAACTTCGAACGTAGTGGTGCCATCGGAGCAAGTGGTTCCAAGGCCAATGCTAGTCCAGACTGAGCCGACTCCAATGTTGTTGCCTAAGGCACAGACACAGGATTTGCTGAAATTCACACCAATGACAGGGACTCAGTCAGATGTGACACCAGTGATGAAACAGAATAGGGGAGTAGTCCTTCCACAAAATGCAAGTGTCAGAGCAGCGCCAGATGCAATATCACTGACGATTACTGTTAATCCAGCGGTACCATTGTTTGTGCAAAAGAAAATGATTGCAGGAGAACAGTTATTAATGGATCTTAGTCCACTTGTTGCTCTTCCAGATGCGGTAAATGGTCCGAGTGCAAGCCAGAGCCTGAAGCTTTTGACAACGCAGACTCCAGGTGCAGTGGTACATCAGGTGCCATTGCTAAATACAAGTAACATGTCATTACAGGGATTGACAGCACAGCAATTGAATGAGTGGTTGGATAGTTTGAATACTCCTAGATACACTTCCAAGGGTGAACAGCAGATAAACCGTGTAAGGCTGGCTATAGAAATAACTGAGCTAGTTGAAGGGACGATGGGAGTGAATAGGTTAGAATACTATACAGAAGAAGAGCTGAGGTATTTGTGTCCGAGGATTACGACAGAAGTGGGCAATATACACCAGAAATTGGCAGACCTAGCAGATAAAAATGACTTAGAAATTGGGAAAACAAAGCATTTGAAACAAAGCTACAGGTTAGACTTCGTAGCAAAGGATTTTGAGCATATGAGGTCAGCAGGAATGAAGGCACACCTTAAAGAATTATTTCAGAGTGCTCAGATTTGGGGAGCATTAGAAAAGTGGGAAGGAAGATGAGCAAAGAAGAAGGATATACGGAAATGAGATTTACAAGAAGGGTCTGAAGGTGCTCAGAAAGAAAAGGATCTAGTAAAAAGTTTACATATGAGGGAAAATCCAGGAGGGCAGTTTGTTCATGTTCCATGGTACAGGAATGATATTCTGTCATTCACAAATGATTATCCAAAACTGAGAGAGAAACCGTTTGAGTGGTACCAGCAGACAGATAGATTTGTGAAGCTTTCTAAATGTTTGTGGGAAGACCTGAATACCTTGTTGGAAATAGTGGTTCCAGCGGATTTGTGGGTTGAATGTAAGAGAGCAGTGGATTGGCCAAAGAGTGAACCGGAAAGGGATAGAGTTACAGGTGCACCATCACCTGAAGTGATGAAACATTACTATAAGGTGATTCAGTTCCAGAAGACGAGACTCTTGCCTAAAAATATTGACTGGCAGAGGATTGATAGGACAGTGCAGGAGGCGAAAGAGTCAACACATACCTATTATGAAAGATTGTTGAAAGCGTTCAAGGAGTACAGTGGTAAAGAAGCAAGTGAGCTTAAAGACATGTTGCACTTTGTGCTCAGGTTCGTCGAAGGATTGAGACCAGAAATAGGGCAGATGATTAAAAGTCATTTGATTTGCTGGCAAGCAAAGCCGATTGATGAGGTTTTGCAGTATGCAAAATACTGTAGTGATGAGATTGAGTTGAAGCAGAAAAAGCTGAAGGAGAAGGCGATGGTGATGCAAATTAAGGCAGCTGAGACAGGAGTGCAGGGAGCTTTAGTACAAGAGATACCGCAGCAGCAGGGAACTGTCATGTTTCAACCCCAGATGAGAGGTAGGGGTCGTTCAGTCAATATGAATCACGGTCCGGATTTGAGTACTGTAGTGGTTCAGAATGATGTGCAAGGGATGAAAAAGTTGTTACTGTGTCATCTGTGCGGAAACGTGGGACACTGGAAGCGGGAGTGTCCGTTGATGGTGCAGGATGGTGTTGTTCAGCAAAGTGATGATGTCAGTACACTTCAAACTGTGAAAGTCTTCAGAATGAGAGGACTTAATTCGAACTTGCAGAACCAAGTGCAGAATTTTCAACCCATGCAGCAGGTGCAAGTGCTGCATGCACAAGTAACACAGTTACAACCAATGCAGAAGCAGGTTCCTATGGTACGTAGACAGCAAATGCAGATACCTCAAGCCCTGATGGAACAACAACAGATGATGCTTACTTCGCAGGTCACAGGTCAGAGACAAGATAGAAGTAATGACACAGTGCACCAATTTCCGTTACATAGTGAGAATGAAATAAACGATGAATGGATAAGTATTAGTCCAGATGTAGAGCCATGTATGCTTGCAGCATCCTTAGAAGTAGACCAGAGCGGACCTTTTGTAAAGGGTCACAGGTTTTAATTTTTAGTGGACACAGGAGCTACACGCTCTACAGTGAGAAGTGCAGAAGTTCTGAACTTACCTCTTTCAGGCAGAACAATTCAGGTTGTGGGAGTAGCAAACAGACAGTTGACAAATCCAATCACATATCCACTACAGGTTGAGATTGGCAACTTCCAGGGACTGCATCAGTTTGTAGTATGTGACTCAAGTCCAGTATCTCTATTGGGAAGGGATTTGTTGTGCAAGACCAGATGTTCAATTAGTTGTTCGACTGCAGGAATAGAGGTTCAGACAAATAGCGATGATAAAGAAAAACAGGCACCTGAAACCGAGACTGAAAGCGTTAATGAAGACTATTCATTGATTGAGTTTCTCCCGATGTTTACTGTGAAAGAATTCCATGCAGACTTGCAGGGAACAGTACAGGAAAACGTGTGGGATCTGAGAGGTAAAGAAGTGGGTTTAATCAACGGAATGGAACCGATTGAGATTACTTTGAAGATGTATGTAGTGTTTCCGCAGCTTCCACAGTATAACATAGCACAGGATGTTCCGATGAAGGTTGCACAAATAATTAGAGATTTTCTAAAAAAAGGGGTTTTAAAAGAAGTGTTGAGCAGTCCATGTAATTCACCGATAATGTGCTTAAAGAAGTTGTGTGGGCAAGTGTGTATTGTGCAGGACTTGTGAAAAGTAAATGACTTGGTGGTCAAGTGTTGTCCTGTTGTGAAGAACCCAGCAGTGATACTGTTTCAGATTCCATGAGATGCTGAGTGGTTCATGGTGGTTGACTTGTCACAAGCTTTATTTTCTGTGCCTCTTCATGAGGATAGTCAGTTTCTTTTTAGTTTCAAATTCCTAGACAGAGTCTTCAGCTGGTGCAGGCTTCCACAAGGGTATACGGAGTCACCGTCTCTGTTTAATCAGATCCTGAAAAAGAATTTGCAGTCATTGGAACTACCTTTCCAATCAACTCTAGTGCAGTACATTGATGAGTTGCTGATTGCATCCACGACAAGGAAACAAGTGCAAGTATAACTTGATTGCCCTGTTGAATCATTTGGGAAAAGTTGGACATAAAGTGTCACCTTTAAAATTGCAGTAGTCTGAAGTCATTGAAATACCAGATTGAGAAAGGGTCAAGGAGAATCTCCAGAGAGAGGATTACAATGATACTGCAGACAAGTCGTCCTACTTCACAGAGAAATGTCAGAATGTTTCTGGGAATAGTAGGTTATTGTCGACAGTGGATTCCAAGTTTTGCTGAGATTGCCAAACCATTGCAGCAGCAGACACACAAAGATGTTACAGATCCCATAACTTTAGATGAAGATCAGATGAAAGGATTTACTGAATTGAGAGAGAGTTTGTGCAGAGCTCCAGTAAGGGAATGCCATTCACATTGTTTTGTCATGAACGTGATGCTTGTTTTTTGTCTGTCTGTTTTGACACAGGTCCATGGAGGTGCTTATCGCCCAGTAGCCTATTTTTCAGCTAACTTGGACCCAGTCGCAGCAGCTTTACCAGGCTGTTTGCGGGCAGTTGCCGCAGTTGTTCAAAGCCTTTCTCAATGTGAGGGAGTAGTGATGGGATACCCTTTGATGGTAATGGTTCCTCATTCTGTTGAGATTTTACTGACAGGGACGAAAACACAGTATTTGACTGGTGCAAGATTGACAAGGTATACGAT
This sequence comes from Pleurodeles waltl, assembly GCF_031143425.1. NCBI lineage: Eukaryota > Metazoa > Chordata > Amphibia > Caudata > Salamandridae > Pleurodeles > Pleurodeles waltl. Next base: position 35,453,516 of record NC_090441.1, on the reverse strand, counting down.
GAGCATACTAGCTGCTCCAAATGTAACATTGAAAAGATGTACAGTGTTGAACCCGGCAACATTACTTCCAAGTGATACTGTTGAAAATGAAAAGGAGGAAGACATCGAGCATGATTGTCTTGAGGTAACTGAACTGTGTACAAAAGCAAGGCCTGATATCAGAGATACTCGATTGGATGAAAATTATCAAATTTTCTTTTTTGATGGCTCATGTCTCAGAGATGGTACAAGGACATTGAGAGCAGGATATGCTGTATGCACAATCACAGGTACATTAGAAGCTTCCTGGCTTCGCGGTGTATATTTTGCACAAGTAGCATAATTGGTAGCTCTTACTAGAGCATGCCATGTTTCTGCAAGACTGAGAGTCACAATCTATACTGACAGCCAATATGGATTTGGAACTGTTTATGATTTTGGTTGATTGTGGTCGGAAAGAGGTTTCCTGACATCTACTAGTACACCAGTAAGAAATGACGACAATATAAAGGAGCTGTTGTATGCGATACAGTTACCTGAAGAAATTGCAGTGGTAAAATGCAGTGCACATCAAAAGGCACAGGATTACATCTCACTGGGAAATGGATATGCAGATCAAGTCACAAGGTTTTGCACATTGAACTGTATATCGTTCAAAGACAAGTGGGAACTGATGTCAGAAGAAGACAACACATGTACAAGTTTTGCATTAAAAGTGATCGATACTCTGGAAGAGTTAAAAACATTGCAAAGTAATGTTGACAAGGAAGAAAAACGTGTGGCCTAAATTTAAATATTTTCAATGACCTGATGAAATTTGGGTTTCTGAGGACGGTCCGATGGTCCTGCCAAATAGTTTATTGTCCCAAATAGCCAGATATTATGATGGCCAGGCACATATTGGGAGAGATGCCATGGTTAAATTGTTCAAGATCGATTGGTTTATCCCTAAGTGCAGGCAGGCAGCAGAGGCAGTGTGTCATCGCTGTATAATTTGTCAGCAGCTAAATGTGGAAAAAGGGACAGGGGTGAATTTGAGCCACATTTGAAGAGCAGGAGGTCCATTCATCAGAATTCAATTGGATTTCATTGAGATGCCTGCATGTGGAAATTTGAAATATGTGTTGGTGATTGTGTGTGTTTTTAGTCACTGGATTGAAGCATACCCTACAAGAAGAAATTACAGTCTCACAGTAGCAAAGCTATTACTTAGAGAGTTGAGACCACGTTTCGGGTTTCCAATCTCTTTATAATCAGATAGGGGAACTCACTTCAATAACGAGGTGATTAAACTCTTATGTGCAGCACTAAACATCGAGAAAAATTTGCATTGTAGTTACCGCCCTGAAGCATCAGGACTGGTGGAACAGATGAATGGTACGTTGAAATCAAGAATTGCAAAGATGTGTGCAGCTATGAATCTGAAATGGCCAGATACATTGCCTTTGGTGTTGATGTCAATGAGAAACACACCTGGCAGGAAGACAGGGATGTCACCCCATGAGATCCTCATGGGCAGAGTAATGACGTTACCAGCAGTTCCAGCCAATGCACTTGTAAATATTACAGATGATATGGTGGTGGACTACTGCAAGGGTCTGGCTGATGTGGTTCACACTTTCTCTCAACAGGTGCAGGCCACCACCCTGCCACCCATCCACGATCCAGGGCACAACCTGAGAGCCGGTGACTGGGTCGTTGTCAGAAAGCATGTTCGCAAGACTTGTTTGGAACCGTGTTGGAGGGGTCCTTATCAGGTGGTGTTAACAACTACGACAGCTGTGAAGTGTGCAGGACTTCCAAACTGGATGCATGCAAGCCTTACAAAGAGAGTGGTATGTCCACCAGATTATGAAGAAGCGTTGTTGAAAGCACCAACAAGAGTAAAACAGGTAGCCGCACCTGACCCAGAAAAGGAGGCAATAGATCCTGAAGTTGAACCAGAGCTCGTGGAAGATGGTTTTATTACCCCTGTAAGAAGGTGAAGAATTACAGGAGGGTGCGCAAGAACAAATCTCAACGGATATAGCAGGAGAGCCTAGCTCAGCAGAGGTTCTCCCAGAAGCAGACAGTGCTGAAAAGCAGACAGAGCAAGCGCCAGACCAAGAGGGTGAAAGAGTTGAGACGGATCAAAGTCAAAGTGATCCGACTCCTCCTGAGCCCTTTGCAGGTCCATCAAGAGAAAACACCATAGAAAAAGAGAAAGAGAAAAGTCCAATCTTGAGAAGAATATTAACAGAAGGAACAAGAAAAGGAGATAATTGGCCTGAATTGCAGATAGGGAAGAAAAAGGAACTGGTCATAAATGATACAATAGAGGAAGAAGGAGATACTACGAGAAAAGAAAAATTTAGTGAAGGAGAATTAAGTGGTGATCGAAAGTTGAAAAGAAAGAGAATAGCAAGTCAACGTTACACAGGTCCTGAATGGGCGTATGCAACTACCAATGAATGGCAACACAAGTTTATGTCTTTTTGTTTTGATAGAGAAGTTCAAAATCAGTACTTTGATGTAACCTGAAGGTGATCAAGGAAGCTGAATTGTTGAGCTAATCTAAAAAACCTAAATGAGACTGTTGAAAATAAACTGGAAGAGACATTGAAAACCTGATTTGACATGAACCCGGATGTGACAAGCTGCTAATCGATTTTGACAAAGGAAAAGGGTTCCTGGATGTGAACTGAACTGTGAGAGAGAATTTTGATTTTTGATTTTTACTGCACTTTACATAAAAGTTACTTCTGCTTTCTGATTCTTTACAGATCATGGCTGAGCTAAATAATCAAGATAGAGTTGCTAGGAACTGTAGATACATGAGTGTTGGATTGGCAGTTATGTGTGGAATCTTGTTTATAATAATGATTGTGGGAATGTCTGTTCATGATATAAAAATACCTACTTTGACTTCTTCTCCTGAAACTACTACACTAACAGCTTTAGAGAGGTTTAAGTTAGATGAAAAATACTTGCATGATTATACTAATGCACAAGGAAAGCTTTCTTCTAACATTTTTTATCGCTTGTTGACTGAGTATGTTGAGACAATGGATGTGAGGAACTGTCTTGTGTGTACGCAAATTCCTTCTTCAGTAGAAGTAGGGGTTACACACCATAGTCTTCTGCTAACATATGGAATAAGCTGTAACTTGCTACAAGATTTTATAACCAAGAGTATATACAGTATTTTTATTCCAACTATGACCTGGTGTTTTCATTCGTTCCTGTTATTAGATATCTGAGTAGAGTAGCTGTCTTATCCAGGTGTCTGGTTGACACCTGTTCGGTATAAGTCAATAAGGACGCTCAATGAAGGACCACACGCCAATTATAAATACAATTTAGCTTTACTAGAATTGCAGGTAAAATTTAAGCATTTAGCACATTAACAATAGTAGAATAAAAATAGCAATGAAAAGCATCTATTTATATATATATATATAGGCAAAGATTTAATTGACAGATATGTTTTGATTAACTGTATACTAAAATGCATTGCTCTACGATATTCAGGAAGCAGAATATAAATGAGTTGAATACTTCAGATAAGCTTTGATTTACTGCACACCAAAATGCATGTTTCAATTACTGCAGCAGGCTCTCACTACGATGTTCAGGAGGCAATATATAAACGAACTAAATACTTCTGATAAGCTTTGATTTACTGCACACCTAAATGCATGTTTCAGTTATTGCAGCAGTTCACACTAATAGGTTTAGAAAGCAAAATAAAAATGAGCTGAATACTTCAGGTTATAAACACAGTGCAGGCATAAATAATCAGTCATAATAATAGAGCAGAGAAACAAAGGTGTTTTATCCCTGTGTGGAAACTTAACTTAATCCACGACATGCTGGGGAGCCCTCTACCGCCTGCTTGGACCTCTCTCCCCCTCAAGCACCACGAGCAAACAGGGAGGCAGCGCTGGGCCATGGCAGCTTCCACAATTCCATCTGCGAGCTTCCAAATCCCTCACCCACAGTTCAGTGCTTAAATAACTCGAAGCTTGGATTCTATCTCATTCTGGCATTTTCTAGCTATGTTATCAGTACTTGGCTGCTCTGCTCTGCTCCAGCCTTTGTTTTCATTCCATCTTCTCCCTGTACTCTCGTTCTCAAGGTTGAGACGGAGTCTTCTACACAAACAAGCGTGAAAATAATATCATTAACTTTTCCACGATGTTTGGGAGGGGGTTTCAACAGGCATCACGCTCATCTACACTGCTCAAGCTAATTAACCCTTCGTGTTACAATGTCTTCCGCATCTTTCCCTAATACTGAACAGTAGCTAAAGAGCATCAGAGGATTCTTTGAGCCTACATTACCATTTGGGACAGCCTATGCGCATCGTAATAACCTTACATGCTTGCTTACACCTTTAGAAAAGAGCTTCATAGGGCATACTGATGATAGGAGAAAAGCATTAAAAGAGAAATTAGAAAAAGGTTTAGAGAAAAGGCTTATAAAAATGATTATGCTTACACTGCAATTAAAACGCAAGGGAAATTAGCATTAGATGCATTACATGTAGGGAAGCTTTGTATATATAGGCCAAAATCACACACTGATTCTTTATTTGTGGGAACAAGTGAATGTAGGCATGTGTTTTTGTTTCAGAGTAAGTGGACGTTTAGATGAATGGTCAGGACCGTCTTCCAAGAGGATGGTATGGGACATGTTATTTGGGGATAGTTTTCCGTTAAATTTACCAGATAGATGACTTAAAGAAGTCTCTGAAATTGACTGAATTACATCATAAGGGACAGAGGAGGGAAACCTTTTCTGCAATTATGGGAGATATCTTTGATGCAGTGATTCTTTCACTGGGAGTCATTCTGAATTTGATCAAGATACGAAAATTGTCTACTATTGTGGATAACATGCTAACAAATTTTACAGGGGCAATACCCCTGATAGATACTGAATTAGCTGCGGATTGAGCTATGACGCTTCAAAATAGGCTTGCTTTAGACATTCTTTTAGCGAATGACGGCGGAGTTTGTAAGATAATTAATGCTGGGCATTGTGGTTACTATATCCCAGATAATGATAGGGAGATAAGAGACTTAGGCCCTCATTATGAACACGGCGGTAAACACTGAACCACCTCCAGCAGAGGAGTGCCGACAACGTAGGCAGAGCCCGCCCACAGCCCGATGGAAAAACCATAACCGCCCATCAAATAATGAAGCACTAGACCGCCATCAGTTCCGGGTAGCCAGAATCACCTGAGAAAGGGGGCAAAACAGGACTGTCAATGACAACTCTCGGTGGCAGACAGCCTGGCTGTCTGCTATGTGCCAACAAGTGTCAGACACACCTAACTATGATCCATCCTGCATCATAGGTTACGCAGAGCCAGACGGAAAAGAACCAAATAAAAGGAAACAGTCACCAGAGGCACACACAACACGCTGAAGCAGACATGGATAGAAAGTTGCAGATAATGCCAGCCCTGCTCCTTGCCATATACCTCCACGACCGAGACCGCCGACGAAGACGACGACGGTAAGTACCGCAACCTACTAAACAAGGGAAGAAAGGGCAAAGTCACATACCCTCCCACTCCACCCACCCCGCAACGCACCCACAACCCCTCACAACAGCACAAGCCATACACCCGACAGCAAGAGGTACTTACCCGACACAAGGCAAATCCACACTGCCCAAAGTACACACTTGTGCCCAACACCCCCAAACTAAGAAACGATGAAACACGGATCCTGAGTGTGCCATAAACAACACTGGCCACACGTGACTTTTAATTCAGCTCAATGAGCAACATAAGTGCAACATAAGGTCAATGGCCAGTCCAGAGTACGTAGTCGGATGGGCCAAATTGGCCCCAACTTGACTCCCACAAGTGCAAAGGTACTCCACCTCATAGGGGCAACAATGAGGCATCTAGGCACCTCAGGGAACAGGGGAAGGGCGGGTGAGCTGTGACGTGGGAGGAGTGGAGAAGGCAAGGAAGTGGGCACATTTAGGGACGAGAGGGGGTGGGCCAGTGGGTTCGAATAGGTCAACACGGGATAGGAAAAGTTTTTTAGGGGTGATTGGGGTGGACCTGGAGGAAGGGGTGGGAGTGAAGGTAGAGGGAGTGGTTGTGACAGGTGTAGGTGTGCGTGACGTGGTTGCAGGTGACTGGACAGTATGCTGAGGTGCGGTGGATGTGTGTTGGGTGGGTGTTTTGGTGCATTTGAGTGTCTTGGGAGGGGGGGCAGACACAGTAGGACAAGACAGGCTGCAAGTGTAAATGTATGTTGCCTGTGTGTCTGCAAGTTTGGTGAGTGTGCTGCACGTGTCAACTAAAGTCATTGTGATGAGTGCAGGTGTGGTGTGGCATGAATGGATGTCAGATTTTTTGGTGACTACAAGAATAGGGTCAGCAACATTGAATGAGGGTGCAGTGCCTGTGGGTGTGCGTGTAGAGGGGACAGACAGGGAGGCAGAAGATGCAGACACACTGGGGGAAGTGGATGTTGGTGTGTTCCTGTGTATGTTGGCTGTGTGTATGCCTGTGGTGGGAGGTGTGGTGCTTGTGTTTTGAAGTGTGCTTCTTGTGTGTTGAGGTGTGTGCCTGCATGTCAGAATGTATGCTTTGGACAGGTAAAGGGAGTGGAGTGCTGGAAGGGGTAGAGGTGGTTGGAGGGGGGGGCGGAATGACCAGGGACACTGGCTGCTGTCAAGATCTCTGTAGGGCAGACACAGCACCGTGAATGCCATGCAGATAGGCATTGGTCTGCTGCTCCTCTGATGCTAGCCCTTGGATGGCATTGACAATGGTTGTCTGCCGCACAGCGATGGTTCTCAGGAGGTCAATAGCCTCCTCCTTGAGGACAGCAGGGCTGACTGGGGCAGGGGAGGAGGTGCCTGGGGTGAAGGAGACGCCCACCCTTCTGGGTGAGCGGGCAACTTGGTGGAGAGCAAATGGGAGGGCGGTGATGGTATGGGGGTGGAGGAAGATGACACAGAATGGGTGGGCCCACTAGGGTCTGCCAGGTAGCTCCCATCGTAGTTGCCTCCCCCATGGTACTCCCCTCGCCCTCCAACCCACTGGTCCTTTTGGCGTCGGATGACTCTGCCTCTGTGGCACCATGGGCCGCTGCATCCCCACTCGCTGGTGCCTCAGCTCCCTCGCCAGATGATGCTGATGTACGCAAACAACACAAGAGAACAGGGATGGGGAGAGACATTTGTAAATAGCTGAATGGACATACACCCATCCTGCAACGTTTAGACCATAAAGCACCTGCCTCTATACACATGGCTATGCCCCTGACTAGTGGCCACCACCCTGCTCTACAGCCATCCCCCACAGCACTAAAGGGCCTGAAGTACTGCAGACCTGACCCTTACAACCCGACACCCCACAGGGGCTATTATGTAGATGGACATCAGTCAGACCCCCTGCCACTAGACAGCATACATACCACCGCACACTCACACATTCATCAAGGAGCCATACTATGGTTTCTGTACTCACCCCCTTGTGACTGCTGTGCAGCCTTCAAGCACCCATCCAGGTCCGGGTATGCCACCACCAGAATGCGTCGCATAAGGGGGGTCGGTGCTCTACGGACACCCCTTCCTCGTTGGGAGGACTTCCCCAGCTGGGCCTCGCAGATCTTACTCGCCCAGCGCCGCAGGTTCTTCAACCTCTTCCTGCAATAGGTGCTCCGCCGGTAGTAGACCCCCAGGGTCCGCACCTCCCTGGCGATGGCCTGCTATAGTCCCCTCTTCTGATGGGTGCTGACCTATATGGGACACACAGAAAAAGGAACACAGAGGTCAGACAATGGCCATTACATACAGCTGGCTATACGTCCACTATGGAACAGACATTTATAACAACATTACAGCAAACACACACATGCAGCATGTCAGGAACTCTGGACTATACAGTGTTAAAAGTGCACACATGTTTACAGAGATCTACCACCATTACACACATCCATGCCCCCCGATCCTCCTACTCACCTGTACCTCTGGTCGACCGTAGAACTTGGCGTACAAGGGCAGGACCCTGTACACAAGCTTCTCCAATTCCTCGTTGGTGAAGGCCGAGGCCCTTTCCCCTGCCACACGTGCCATTTCCATGACCAGAGGCAGGACACAGCAGCACACTCAGTGGAGTACCTGCATGCATGAGATCTGGAAGTCAAGTGAAGTTGGGGTGACAAGTTAGCGTACGCACCGCAGCGGTGTGCACCGTCACCGCCGGTGGCGATTATGATATGCTAATAATCCCCATTGACAACCATGTTAACCAATGAATTGGCACATGGTTGTAAACACCGCCTTACGCTTTTACGTCAACCGCTAGCGGTATGAGGTCACTTCCCCCACAACATTTCTGGATTACAGGGGGCAGACATTTTGGCCCTAACTACGCAGTTGTAAAATCCTTATCTGCCCCATGCAGGCCCTATTGTCCCCAAATACCCATAGACATGTACAAATATACATTTACTCACCTGAACAGTCCTGATGTATCATTGAGGACATCTTACTACAGTGTCACACCTACTATGCATATGTGTCATCGACAATCATGCCAGCTGTGCTGAATAGGAAACATTGTGAGCAGACATATGTGTGTTCTTCACATGTGTTCTATACTTCTCCTAGGTACAGACCCTTGTGGCGAGGGAGGCCCCATCGGTGTACAGACGACTTGTTGATTTGCGGACCATGGTGTAACGTCACATCATTATCAATCACAGACTCACTCTTGCTACTATTCATAAACTTTGTGCACATTACTGGGTCCAGCACTGAGACCGGCTAATCATAATCAGTTGGTCATCCCTACTAAAGTGTAGGTGCTCTCTGCACTCCATTTCCCGGCCACGGGCTCATTTCAAGTGACACTGGGCATGGGTGCAGGTTTTTCACAACATTTAACATTATACTGTCCAGATTCCTGAATGCATTTGTATGACAACTGCAGTCCTATGTGAAGTTTCCCCAAAGTGCTGACCTCCCTGCCATCAAGTCGGACTTCTATGCCTTTACCAACATACCCCATGTGAAAGGTGCCATCGATGGAACCCACATTGCTCTCATCCGCCCAAGAGTCAGTGAACAGGTATGCAGAAACAGGAAGAAATTTCACTCCATGAACATTCAATTGGAGTGTACTGCAGACCAGTACATCTCACATGTGAATGCCATGTTATCTGGATCAGTCCATGATTCCTTTGTGCTGAGGAACAGTAGTGTGCCACACAAGATGGAACAACTACAAGGGGACAGAGGATGGATCATAGGTAGGTGTGTCTGACACTTGTTGGCACATAGCAGACAGCCAGGCTGTCTGCCACTGTTTTGCCCCCTTTCTCTGGTGATTCTGGCTACCCCAACATGTGTTGGCTCCTGACACCAGTGAGGAATCCTAGGACAGAGGCAGAGAGGAATTACAATGAGGCCCATGGACTGACTAGGAGGGTGATAGAGTGCATAATAGACCTCCTGAAGGCTAGATTCCGTTGCCTACATATCTCTGGTGGATCCCTGGCCTATGAGCCTGAAAAGATGTGTAGAATAGTGATGGCCTCCTGCTGCATGCTGCACAACGTGGCTGTGAGGAATTCTATCCCCCTCTTGGAGGAGGAGGGTGCTGTATGTCCAGACCAGCTTCCTCAGAGAGGGGATGAGAGTGATTCCAGGAACCAACTGATACAACGCTACTTCCAGTAACTATGTGGGACTATTCCATTAAATTGCTGTATGTGCAGCATACTGTCAGTGTGCCTTTTCACCTAGGGGGGTGTTGGGTCTATAGACATGTTCACTGTGACCAGGTTTGCATAGGACATGTAACATTATGGTATAATTGTTTGACAAATCTGTTGGCACAACCACATGTTATGCGTGGGGTGCAATTCCTGCTACTCATATAAGAATAAATGATTTATAAGACAATTGCATCCATACTTCCATTTGTTTCGACATAATGACAGGGGACATTGTAATTGGTAAACTGGTGTTTTATTTGGTGCAGGGATTACATTGTGCAGTTTACGGTGATGGGAGTGGGCTACTGGTGCTTGTCCAATATGCCTAAATGGTAGCAGCATTTGTTGGCAGTAGTGGTATCTCCATCGATCATTTCCAGTTTTGAGGGTTGTTTTTACATGGTGTGGCCGTTGGTTCAGTGGCACACTTGGAGGACAGTTCTTGCCAGAGTCACTTCGTTGAGGAGGCCTTGGTCTTGGCTGGTTTTCCTGTCCCATATCAGGGCCTGAGGGACCGTTTGGGTGGCTGGTGTTGGCCTGTACTGGTTGAGATGCAGGTCTCCTGTGTGTCCTGAGATGGTGGCATAAGTCAAGTTGGTGCAGCTGATGTTGTTGCCCAGTCTGTATCTTGGCTTGTAACTAGGGCTTCCTGGTCTGTGGGGGCCTCAGGCTGTGTTGGGACAAGGTGCAGCAGCGCACCTGCTATGGTGGCCATGGTGGCATTTTACAGTTTTCACTGCTCCATGGCCTCTTGGTGGTGTGCTACCTGCATTCTTTGACTCTGCTCCAGGGTGGAAAAAATCTGGGCCAATCTGTCCTGGGTATGGTGGTATGCTCCCAGGACCTCAGAGATCACGTCCTGGGATGCAGCATCCATCCTGTGGCCTCCCCCTTGGGCCACTGATGCCCTCCCACTGAGCCTAGCCCCCTGTGCCTGTGTCCTCTGCACAGGTCTGGTGGTACCACTTGTACTGGGGCCATCGTCTTCCTCCCTGTTGGTAGGGGGTGACTTTGGCCTCTGTCCATATGTTCCACCAGTCTGTGGCCTGGATACACAGGTGTTGGGATGGTTGCCCTGGGCTAATGTTGTTTGCTGGGTGGTAGGGGTGTCAGTGGTGTCCTGGGTGGGGCTGCTGGATGGTGACAGTCCAGGACTCTGTGAGGAGCCAGGGTGTTTGTCAATGTCCAAGGTTCCCTCTCCAGTGTCCTGGGTGGTGCCTCTGTCTCCATGCAGGGCACTGCCACTCCTTATCAGGTCCATCAGGGTGGCATGGGTGGTGGTACCTGTTGGGGGGAATGGACATGTCTGTTACAATTGCATGATCGGATGGGGTGCACAGGTCTGGGCTGTCTTATGCAGGTTTTTCCACTTTTGGGCCATGCAGGGTGCCTTTGTGAGGTTGCCATTGCATTTTGCTTAGGATGTGGAGGTGCATTGTGGGTGGTGTAGTGCCTTTGTGATTCCTTGCAGGGCTAGGTGGCTGTGCACAGGGGGAGGGATGTGGGCCTGTTAGTGGGTTTGTGGGCATTCACTGTGACTGGATGTTGTGAATGTGGGCTGGGTGGGGTAGTTGTCCTGGTGGCTGTTGGAGGGGTGGGGCGGTGCATGCATTACAGGTGTGATGGATATGGGATAATTGTAGACAATTTACCCAAGTCCATTCCTTAAGTGAGTCCAGTGAGTCCCTCATGATGCAGGATGGCCAGTATCTTTTCCTCCCAGTCAGTGTAGTCGGGTGGTGTTGGTGGAGGTCCTCCCCCAGTCTTCTGGATTGCAATGTTGCACCAGGATGCCATGGACCTCAACTTCCCGCACAGGTTGTACCATCTGTTGTGGATGTCATCCCTCGTGCGTGGATGGTGTCCCACTGCATTGACCTTGTTCACTATTGTCTGCCATAGCTCCATCTTCCTGGCGATGGGTGTGTGCTGGACTGTGCCCCGAATAATTGTGGCTCGACCTTCAGTATCTCGTCCACCATGGTCCTTAGCTCCCTTTCTGTGAAGCGTGGGTGTTTGGGGGTGCCATGATGTGTGTTGTGTGTTGTGTGGATCTTGGTGAGGGTGCTTTTGAGTGGTTGGGTGTATATATAGGGTATTGTGGCATTTAGTGTCTGCTTCTGGGATTCTCTGTATCAGTTGTCCTAATGTCATTGCAAAGGATTGTGGGGTATGTCTGTGAGTGTTTTATAGTGTTGTGGATGTGTGTCAGGTGTGTGGGTTTCAGACTTGCCAATGTTGTGCATTTCTTACTGTTGGGTCCACTTACTGGCTGAGGCGGTCTGTATTGCCAATGGTCGTTCGGCTTCCACTGACCGCCGCAGTGATTTGTGCATCATTATTTGGAGGGCGGGGAGTTTGTGTACTCGGCGGTGGCAGGTTGGGAGGTCCTGCACTTCCACCGACAAGGTCCTGGGGGTGAATGGTGGCTGGGAGTTTTTGGGCAGATTCAGATTTTTGCATCTTTATATGGTAGGTTTCTGTTCACCGCCAATGGCGGTCTTCTGTTCACCGTCGCCACGGCGGTCGATGGTGTTTCCCGCTGTGTTCATAATGACCCCCTTAATCACTAATCTGACTAATTCAATTAAAGATTTAAAAGAATTGAAAGAACCAGGTGTTTGGGAGAAGGTTGGAAAAGGATGTGCTTCAGTGGGAAATTTGCTTAGTCAAATGTGGAATGGGGTATTATTAAAAATCATACAAGGGATATTAATTGTGATTGCTTGCATATTAGGATTATGGGGTTCATGTAAATTATGTCAAAAGATTAAAATTGAAAAGATCTAAAAATAATCAGAGGAGGGAAGAACAAAACAGGAAAATCTTTTATAGGAAACATTTGAGAAGGAGACAAATACAGCCGTAAAAGAATTGTGAAATGATGGGGAAAGAAAGGTGTGATGACATATTTAGTCATCAGAGGAGAGACTGTTGACGCAGATATGCTAATTAGAAAATATTAATAAATGCTTATATATTATGATTTATAAAAGTTCGTAGAGAAATTAATCATAGAGAAAAATATTTGTGCATGTTTACATGTTTGAAAATGTGCCCACAGGGTATGCCAGCCACTTATACATACTTGTACTAAAAGAACTAAAAATGTGTGAAATAATGAAAATATATAAGAATAATGTAGTTATATGTCATATTGAGATGTATAACCTATGTTTTACATTATATTGTAGAATTAACTTAGCCAAAGTTGTGGCCTTCTCTTTCCAGGTCTCATACAGAAGACGAATTTCTAGCGCACTGCAGAGAAACTGGTGCATTGAACTGTCCCTAAACTGCATATGTTAATAAAATCTGCTTAGCTAGAATTTTCTGCAATGTACGGACGAACAGGAGATGAGGGACTAGGAAATGTAACAGGTTTGATATAAGACAGACTCGATGTACTTTCCCAGGACTCGAACAATAGAAGCACTGACTGGAGAAGAAGATGCAACATTTTTGATACCTGATGAGCCGGATGATGAGGGCATCGTACATCGAACAAATCAACTAATTGGGGCTGAAGAAATATTAGAACTCATAGATTTGTAAAATTAATATTTTAGGGTAGAGTCATATCTGCCGTTTGACTGACAAATTAGGAATTAGAGGGATGGACTGAAAAACTCTAATAAAAAGTCATGACAAGGGGCTAAAACTTCAGATGCGAGATGCGAGGGCAGATGCGGGATTCGAGGAAAGAAATTCTGATGCCAGAAGACGCGATTCAAGATTATGCAATTGGGCTTATGCTCTTGAGAGACTGATGCGTTGCTGATCGATTGATGACCTGAGGATGAAGTCTGACTTTGTTGCTGATCCATTTCGTGAATAGGTAGCTATGACAATGTGACTGAATAACTTTTATGCCTTTCTTTCTAGCTACCAACTGTGCTGTTTTATAGTTTTTCTCTTAGCTAGATGTTTTCCAAATTCATATTTTCTAAATTGTTTTTGCATAAAGTCCCACATGCTAAATGCTAATCTGGGTTAGGTAAGGGTCCTTTGGGTGACGTTGACAGTGACAAATGATTGACGAATGGATTGCTGAACTCTGCTATTAATGCTGTTATATTCATCTTTGTTGGCTTATGCTGAAGCAGTCGAGCATATGTTTTCTCAAGTTCTGATTAGATTATGTTATTGGTGGTCATTAATGAATTAACTCTGAGTTGTTTGAATAAAGTTTGATCTAACCTAATGACTTAGTATTGTAACTAATAGGGAAATAAAATTGATAAAACATATAAATGAGTGGTGATTATTCATTAAATGTTGATATATTGTCTCATGCTTAGTGATTCTCTTAGTGGTTGTTGATTGATTACATCGATAATTGATGTTCCTCGATTTCTACATAGCTAGGATAGTTCATGCAATCCAAAAGGTTTATCGGCCTATACGCTTCCCTTTGTAAGTTTACTTACTAAGGACCACACGCACTAGCACATACACACATGCATTCAAACATGCATACACACATGCATACACACACGCATACACATACGCAAACACACTTACATTCAAACACGCAGACAACACTCACTCACACACGTGCACACAACACCCTCCTACCCCTGTCCGACGATCGACCTACCTTGTCCGGCAAGGAGGTCGTCTGGCAGGGAACGGGAATAGGCGCTTCTACCGCCCGCAGCCAGGCCGAATTACAGGTCGTAATATGGCTGGTGGAGTCCTTTTGGCGGGCCGGCGGTGGAACCGCCCCTGCGCCTCTGACCGACAGCACGACTACTGAAGGATTTCCACCCAAATTGTGGCAGAAATCCTTAAGTACATGTACTATGGTGGTCGGAAAACTGCCGGCACTGGTGGTCTTCTGGCACCCATGGCTTCTGTGGTCTTGTGAAAAGAACGCCAAAGTCATAATGAGGGCCACAATCATTTGATTTCTGGTGTGCTGCACATCACACCAGCCTGGACGATGAACTGCCCACCACCTCCGCCAGCGCTAGTGGACAGGAGGCACCGCCACAGGACCACAACACCAGCACCCCACCCCCTGCATATAGAGAACCACCCCGCAAGCGTTCCCTGAGATCCAGGACAAAGACAGAGAACAATGCCAAGAGCCCCGCCAAGAAATGAGACAACCCTGATTGTCATCCTTCTGCCCCACTTTGTCACCCTGTCCATCCTTAAACTGCCCCAGCTCCACTTCCTATGCCCATTTGGACACACACCTGTGAGACAAATAGACTGGACTCTGCCATGGACATTCCTCCACCATCACCCCTGACCACTTTAATACCACCTCCACCATTTTGCACTTAAATAAACACCCTTGGATCACAAAACAATCTGGAGTCAGTCTGTGCTTTCACAAATGTGTATTTGCAATAACTGAGGAAAATATCAATGTCCATTCAATTTGTCAACATACCTATGTCACACAGGTCTAGACCATGAGGTAACATACCAGAGGTCACACAGTGGGACCCACATCTGTGAAATGGAAAGGCAAAGTGACAAGTCAGGACCCATACACTGGGTGAAAGTGACAGACAGATGATAGGTCTTGCAATTTTATCAGATGTAGGAGGCGGTGATGTCTTCTTACCTGTGTTTCACTGGAAGTATTGCTGGATCACGGTGTTTCTGTTGTCTATGTCCTCCTCTTCTGCCTCCTCTTCTTCACTGTCCACAGGCTCCACAGCTGGACCATCCTCCTGCAGAAAAGGCACCTGTTGTCTCAAAGCCAAGTTGTGCAGCATACAGCAGGCCACGATGATCTGGCACACCTTCTTTGGTGAGTAGTAGAGGGAACCACCTGTCATATGGAGGCACCAGAACCTGGCCTCCAGGAGGCCAAAGGTCCTCTCTATGACTCTCCTAGTTCGCCCATGTGCCTCATTGTAGCATTCCTCTGCCCTTGTCCTGGGATTTCTCACTGGGGTCAGTAGCCATGACAGGTTGGGGTACCCAGAGTCACCTGCAAATGTCGAGGGACAACTGTTAGACACACACTAACCCTTAGGGACAACCCCAGACCCAGACAACTATTCACATGGTATAGGGTCCTTGTCCTCACCTATTAGCCACACACGGTGCCTCTGGAGTTGCCCCATCACATAAGGGATGCTGCTATTCCTCAGAATGTAAGCGTCATGCACTGAGCCAGGAAACTTGGCGTTCACATGGGAGATGTACTGGTCTGCCAAACACACCATCTGCACATTCATAGAATGGTAGCTTTTCCGGTTTCTGTACACCTGTTCACTCCTGCGTGGGGGGACCAAGGCCACATGTGTCCCATCAATGGCACCTATGATGTTGGGGATATGTCCCAGGGCATAGAAGTCACCTTTCATTGTAGGCAAATCCTCTACCTGAGGGAACACGATGTAGCTGCGCATGTGTTTCAGCAGGGCAGACAACACTCTGGACAACACGTTTGAGAACATTGGCTGAGACATCCCTGATGCTATGGCCACTGTAGTTTGAAAAGACCCACTGGCCAGGAAATGGAGTACTGACAGGACCTGCACTAGAGGGGGGATTCCTGTGGGATGGCAGATAGCTGACATCAGGTCTGGCTCCAACTGGGCACACAGTTCCTGGATTGTGGCACGATCAAGTTTGTAGGTGACTATTACATGTCTCTCTTCCATTGTAGACAGTTCCACCAGCGGTCTGTACACCGGAGGATGCCGCCATCTCATCACCTGCCCCAGCGGATGTGCCCTATGGACGAGAACAGCGAGCACAGAGTCAGCCAACACTGAGGTAGGAAAAATAAAATTTTATTTCACACATTTGTCAATCCGCTATGTGCCTGTCTCTGTGTGTATGCAAGGCCTAGATATGTGTGACGCATTTAAAATTAATGCCATGTGGCCCCCTGAAATGGCGGCTGCCTGACCTGTAATGTGGGACAAGGGGAATTGAGGTAACTGCACTGGTGTGGTACACGGTTGCGGTAGGTGGTCGATGACCGCGGTGCAATCCTGCATTGGTTAACATTGGACCCTATGGGTCCCAGGAGCCAATGATGATGTACGCCGGCGGTGCCCATACGCACCGCCGCTGACGTGACTGCCATTTCCTGTGTTTTGCAAGTGCTGCTGTGACCTCAGTCTGGAAGTGATGATGGCTCATGTGTCTGGGGAAAGGGCCCCTGCCTTCACATCGGAGGAGTTGGACAAACTAGTGGATGGGGTCCTCCCCCAGTACACGCTACTCTACGGTCCTCCAGACAAACAGGTGAGTACACTGTGAGCATGCTGTATGGGCAATGTCTGTTTTGGAGTGGTGTGGATGGAAGATACGGGGGAGGGGGGAATGAGGCCTGCATGATCAGACGGTGAGTGTATGTGTGTCTGGGCAAGGGTGAGAACGTGGGCCAATGACTGTGACGGTCCGGACGGTTACAGTTTTTCCTTTTGCCCTGTACTATTCCTCTAGGTCAGCGCCCACCAGAAGAAGGATATTTGGCGTGCCATCGCCAAGGACGTCCGGACCCTGGGGGTCCACCACAGACGGAGCACCCACTGCCAGAAAAGATGTGAGGACATTCGCCGCTGGAGCAAGAAGACGGCGGAGGCCCAGCTGGGGATGGCCTCCCAACGTGGGAGGGGTGCCCGTCGCACCATGACACCCCTGATGTTCCGGATCCTGGCAGTGGCGTATCCGGAGTTGGATGGGCACTTGAGGGCATCACAGCAGTCACAAGGGGGTGAGTACCGTCACATCCATCTGACTCTGCGTGCATTGGAGGTGTCTGGGTGGGGGGGCTGGGCAGTGGGTTCCCCTAGACTAGGTCGAGCTTTGTAGGCAAGGACCCTTTGTGAGGCAGGCTAAGTGGCACCCCAACCCCCACCAGTGGTAAGAGCCATCAACACCTAGTCAGGCTCCTGTGTCTTTAAGGTGTGCAGCAATCGGGCATAGGCCATTTACCCCATGTCCCTGTGATTAATTAGGGAACTCTAAGTGCATGGCGTAGTCCAGAGGGCTGCTGTGTCTGTAGTGTCCGCCAACTGTAGCGGTATTGCATGCACTGAACATGTCTTTCTTCTTCCTCCCCCCCCCCTTTTTGTGGTCTCCCTGTTCTTGTGTGTATTAGCATCATCAGGCGGAGGAGCTGTGCCACCGGAGCAGGAGGGAGCTGTATCCCACATGGCCCTGGAGGCCGAGACAATGGAGTCAGAAGTCACCAGTGGGACGGAAGGCCAGGGGAGCTCCACAGCAGGGACAGGAGCAGAGACCAGCGACACCGACTCCTCCTCTGATGGGAGCCCCCTTGCGGTGGCAGGCCTCTCTGTGCCCCCGCATCAACAGGTACAGACGCCACCCCCACTACCAGCACCGCCCTCCCAGCAGCCCCTCAGCATGTGTCCCGTGGCCGCTCACCCAGGAGGGTGGGCATCTCCTTTGCCCAAAGCACCTCAGGCCCTGCCCCACTCAGCCCTGCTGCCCTCATGAGGAGGCTATTGACCTCCTGAGATCCCTCACTGTTGGGCAGTCTACCATTCTGAATGCCATCCAGGGTGTAGAGAGGCAGTTGCAACAGACCAATGCATACCCGGAGGGCATTCATTCTGGCCAGGCAGCCCAACAGAGAGCATTTCAGGCTCTGGCCTCTGCACTGATGGCAGCCATTGTCCCTGTGTCCAGCCTTCCCCCTCCAACTTCCTCCATTCAGACCCAATCACCAGTACTTCAGCCTTTCCCAAGCACACCATCAGACCAGCATGCACAGATCTCAACACACAAGGGTGGCTCTGGCAAACATAAGCACCACACATTCCACAGGCAATCACACAAGCATCATACCCATGCAGACATGCCAACACCCACTGCCTCCACTGTGTCCCCCCTCCTCCACGTCTCCCTCCCTGTCACACCTGCATGCACTACATCTTCAGCCACTACCTCCATCACCAGCACACCCATCACCACACACCGCTCACGTGCAGTCACCACCCCCACTACCATTCACACATCCCCTGTGTCCTCTCCCAGTGTGTCTGTGAGCCCTCCTCCCAAACTACACAAACGCAGCCACACACCCACCCAACAGCCATCCCCCTCACAACACCCT
The DNA here is from genome assembly GCF_031143425.1 of Pleurodeles waltl. Taxonomy (NCBI): domain Eukaryota; kingdom Metazoa; phylum Chordata; class Amphibia; order Caudata; family Salamandridae; genus Pleurodeles; species Pleurodeles waltl. The sequence continues at coordinate 35,434,739 of NC_090441.1, read as the reverse complement.
CCAGTCCATGCACCTTCACACAAAGTCAGCATACGAACACCTCCTACAACCACTACCTCTTCCTCCACTCCCAAACCCCCTCCATCTACCCATCCCAGTGTGTCAAAAAAGGTTTTCCTCTCAAATGTTGACCTCTTCCCTACACCTCCCCCCGTCCGTCCCCTAGGGCCTGCCTTTCCAGGTCCCAACCCAGCACCTCAGCCACCACATCACCGGGCACAGTGGTGCAAGAAATATCTGGATTCTGGAGTGCGCTAAGCAACAGGGCTGCCAGTGTCCCAAGGAGCGAGTCCAAGGACATTCCCCCACCTCCAAAACAGAAGAAGTTGCCCACATCCCGGAGGGAGAAGGCCAAAACACCTGCCACCAAGGGCTCAGCCAAAACAACAGTTTGGAGTGGCAAGACAGCTGCACCACCATCCAAGGTGGGGAAGGGCCTGAAAAGAAAGGCAAGTCAACGTCGCCGCCAACCTGCAGGGCGGACAAGACCGCCACCGGCACGGCCACATGCACTGCTGCCACGGGCACCGCCGCCAGCACCCAAGAAACTGAGCCCTTCACCAGCACCGCAGACACTGTGCCCTTCAGCAGCACCACGGTCAGTGAGCCCGCCACCAGCACTGCTGCTCATGACACCGCCGCCGGCACCGAGGTCAGTGAGCCCGCCACCAGCACCGCTGCCCAATGACCGCCACAAGTACCGCCACATCCTGAGCCAGTGGGACCACCGCAGACATGGCTGCCATCCCCAGTGGTCATTCGTACGAGGCTGGTGGTCAGTTCCAGGGGCCTGGGCAGCTTCCATGTTGCCCCACCGTCAGTGGACTTCCACATCCAATACCTCAGTCCTTGGTAGGATGAAGCACCCTGCAAATTCCTCCATCTTGGTTTGGAGGACAGGCACCAATAGAGATAGAAGTTTGCCCCCTCGCCAAAGGGAGTGACATAAGGAGGGTGTAGCCACCCTCAAGTACAGTAGCAATTGGTTACTGCCCTCTGACCCCTACATCTCGGATTTAAGGGCCTCTCTGAAACTAGCTCACCAGATTCCTGGTGACCTACAAGAAGAAGAAGGACTGCTAAGCTGAAACCCCCAGCAGAGAAGAAGGAAGAATGCAAATGCTTTGGCCCCAGCCCTACCGGCCTGTCTCTTGCTTCAAAGAACCTGCAAAAAGACCAGCGACACATCCAGTGGGACTAGCAACTTCTGGCAACTTCAGAGGACTGCCCTGCACCCAAAAGGTCCAAGAACTCCACACAGGATCGTATACAACAACAACCATGTGGGCGATTGTGAGCACAAAGTACTACATTCACTTTGAGTGTAGCGACTCCCCAAACTTCTCACGCATCACACTTCACCACAATTTAGCAAAAGCATTGCAAGCGCAAACCCTATTCAAAACACATAACGTACACTTGTAACACAATGCTAGAATTTCATCCAGCCCTACACTTCACCATGAACAGCTTACTATGTGGGCAAAATCTGGTTCCCCTCATGAGGCAAAGCCGTCACTCTGCTACCAGAACTGCTGGCACATGATTTCCTCCCAATTGGGATTCGGAAACCGTGCTTGGGTGAGACGCAAAAACGTATCCCACCCAAACTAGAGGTCGAAAGGATATTTTGATACAGCGAAGAATGAGGTGCATTCAACAAAAACCAGTAACATGAGAGATCTAAACAAATTTAAAAACCATGGCCAATTTGGCCAAAGAAACAAAGGTCCAAACTGAATCTAGTTTCAAAGCTTTATCACAGCCATAGAGACAAATAATGCAAATGGTACACAAAACTGAATGATAAAAATACATGAAAACCATTAGCTGAAATATCTAAAGAAATATGTATGAAAAGTTTTTGCACTCGCAAACGGTGCGAATCGCAAAAATCGACCGTTTGCGAGTGCAAAAACGTGGTCTGCGATGCATGAAAGGAATTTGCAGACCAAAAACAAGAAATCGCAAATTTAGCGATTTCTTGCGTTGCGACCTGGTTTTGCGAGTCTCATTTTGCGATTTGGTATTTCCAGTAGGAAATTGCGAGGAGAAACATGCTAATCGCAAAATCCGAATCGCAAAGAGATGCATCAAAAAATCGCAATTAGCAAATTTTCGCAGAATGGCATTTTGCACATGCAAACTACCACTAAGGGAAAGCAGGTGGTAGCCAGGTGCAACCTATATGAAGTGGCCCAGAATGCCTCAGACTCCCCACCACAACGGCTGCACTCATGGCGAGGAGGATGAGGATCCTGGCAGGTTTGAGGAGAGGGAGAAGGAGACAGGAGCGCATTTTTAGAGTGCGCATTACACTATTTGACCTGACAGAGGAGGACATATTTGAGAGGTATAGGGTGAACTCAGCCATGATTCTTGATCTCATAGCTGAGCTACAACCCATACTGCAGCGCAGAACACTAAGGACACATAGCATACCCACCCATGTGCAGGTATCATGCACCCTCCACCTACTTACCTCAGGGAACTATCAAGAGGTTATAGCAGCAGCTGGGGGGTCACACAGAGCACCCTCTCCTGATTTGTCAATGCATTTATCAACGCCATGCTAAGCAAACTCCAAAAGTACATCCGATTCCCCCACACCCCACAGGAAATACAGCAGAAAAAAATTGACTTCTATCAAATAGCACAGTTCCCCCACGTCCTAGGTGCCATAGATGGCACACATGTGGCAATATGTCCACCTACTGTCACAGAGTATGTGTACCAAAACCGTAAACACCACATTCCATGAATAAACAGGAGATATGCAATGCCACCTACATCATAACTGATCTCGTGGCCAGGTACCCAGGGAGTACACATGATTCATACATCTTTCGTCACAATGGCATTCACACAAGACTGCTAGCTGGGGAGTTTGGTGAAGGATATCTACTAGGTGTTGTCACTTCTTACACTGGCGCATAGGTAACAAACCCATGTCAGATGGCTGAGGTACTCAACAAACCTTCTGTTCCTTTCAGAAGACAGTGCCTATGCAGTGAGCACCTACATGATGACACCCTACCTCAACCCGACCACACCGTCAGAACGGAGATACAATGCAGCACACAGGGCAACCAGCAACATGGTGGAGCGCACAAATTGGCCTCCTGAAGAGTTGCTTCCGTTGCCACCACAAGAGTGGAGGGGCACTACAGTACAGTCCAGAAAACACATGTAGAATAGTGGCTACTTGTGCAATCTTGCACAATATAGCTACAACCAGGGGCATACCTATAGAAATCAGTGACACTGAATCAGTTGAGGATGACGATCCCATACCACCTCTACATCCAGCAGACAGGACCAGTGCAGCAGAGGGACGGCAAAGGCCTGCTGACTTCACACACAACCATTTCAGACGTGAGTATGTACAATCAAACTCTACTGACTACTGTAGCTATAGTGAGAATTTTGTTTTTTATTCCTTTACGGCAGGTTCAGAATTGTGATGTGTAAAATAAAAGGGGGATTGTCAAAACGAAAATGAACAAATGAACAGAGTCCCACACTATTACTCCATAGTGGGGACACCAGAGTCAATGAGGCAGAAGTCACTTCCTCCTCCCTCGCACACCACTGGGGTTCCCAGCTGCATCACTGGTACCCTGAATGTCAGGCTCTGTGGCAGTGCTGCGCCTGGCACTGCGGCGTCTGTGGTCTGAAGCTGGTAAGTGCACACTGCTGAGGCTTGAGGTGTCCTCTGTGTCCCCCAAGGCAACCTCATTCGGAGTGGACGACCTCTGTCTCATTACCTGTTCGATCACAGTGGTGATCTGGACAAGGGCCTGGACCACATCCCTACTGGTGTGTGAAGCCTCTACCTGGGCCGCCACAGCACGACGGGCGATGAGGGCGGTGGAGTTGGCCATGCGATTGGAGGACCGGCAGTATGTCGCAAACATGGTGCGGAAACGGTGCTCATGTCTGCGTCTACTCAGGCGTTCTTGTCGCAGCTCCTCGCACAGGTCACGCACAGCAGTGGTCAACTCCCTAGTGTCCTGGGAGGCCTGTACCTGTCCCTCACGCAGCTGGTTGATGTTATCATTGAGGGTGTCCAGTCTCCGATGCAGTCCGACCGTGTTCCTATTGTGGACTCTGAGGCTCCTGTCCAAACTTTGGATCCTTCTATTTTGCTGCCGCTGTTGCTGCAACATTGCAGCCTCCAGTCCACCGAACAGGGATGTACCCTCAGCTGCCTCCTGCAATTGCTGTAGTGACACTGGGGCACGTGGACGACGCCCTGCAGGACCCCTGTCCTCCGGTACCTGGCTGTGCATCCCGGATGCAGATGGTGTGCCGGAACTCTCCTGCTGCACATCAGAGTCACCACTGAGGTCTGGTAGTGGTAACGGCCTAGGCCTGCGGCGCACAGTAGGAAGATTGCTGGACCCACTGGTGTTATTGTCTGAGGGCAGCTGCGTGTCCGTGTCCGCTACACCTGTCACTGCTGTGGCTGCTGTGCCAGGCCCACCTGCAACAACAATATGCAGCATGTCAGTTCTGTATGTTATATTATCTGTCCAGAAATGGCAATAATACTATACATACTGCTGTACATGGTGTAGTGTGTGTTGTGTTACCTTGGGTGTCCCTATGCTTGCTAACATTATCATGCCACTGTCTGTTCTAGTTTGTGTACCACGACTCCCATAATGCATGTTTTTGCTGCTAATGAGATGTGGAGTGGACTACTTCACACACTACTTCACATTACATGCTAATTCCTAAGGGGCTTTTATGCATGCACATACAGTGTTCACACAACAGAATTTGCACTTACCTTGGCTGGTACTTGGTTGGGCTGAGGTTTCTATGTCAGTGACCCCTGTCACTGCTTCTGGTAGGAGGGTTGATTCCACCAGGTCCTCCAGTGGTGTGGCAGGCGGCTCCGTTGGTGGTTCACCTCCTGTGCTCCTGGCCTCTGCAAGTCGCCTTGCCACCCTCTCCTTTGCCCGGGACCGCAGGTCATACCAGCGCTTCTTGATTTCATCTATGGAGCGCTGGGCCAATCCAATGGCGCAAATCGTGGTTTGGATATCCAGCCAGAGTCTCCTCTTCTCACTCTCTGGCACCTGGAGGGATGATTTGCCAAACAGGCAGTCATGGCTCCTCACCACCTCCTCTGTTAGGATCTCCAGCTCCTGCTCACTGAACTTGAGCTTGCGCTTCCTCTCCTGCTTCTCTGCTCCTGGACCTTGGGGCTCCATGGTGGCTCAGATGCTGCTGCTCCTTAACAGTCCTCCTCACAGTGGCTGGGCTGCTCTCACTCTGGCTGCTGGCTTGGGTGTGGCTTTTGTACCTGCCTGGGATGACTCATTTCCTGCTGATGAGTCATCAATCACCTCCAGGTGTGCATTTTCGAACTTTCTCGCATTTTTCGATTTTTTACCGATTCGCAAAAAAATCGCAAATTGCAAGAATGCAGATTGCGATTCGGAAAATGGGCCTGGCAAACCACATAGAGCGATTTTTAAGAAATCGCTAATTCCGAATCGCAATTTTGTTACATGGCCAATTGCAACTCGGAAATTGCGATTTCTTAAAACTCGCATTTTGCGATTCGCAGACCCCAGTTTTCATACGTCTGGCCCTAAGCCTACTAAACATCAATACTATTAAACGCTCCAATTAAATGACACAAATTTACAGAACTATAATTTGCACAACAGAAAACAATTTTAAAGCAATGGATGGTGACTTTAGTTAACATCAAAATTCAACTAGGAACAATCAGTTATCGGGCAGGGCCATCCCTACTCCTATTGTGAATTTGGACTTGCATGTTTGGGGACCGGCTAGAACATGCGGACAAAACAAAAGAAGGAGAAGACAAAAATAATACGACTAGTACGATGGGAGTCCCTTAAATATATCCTCAGCTCTGTGAACGCTCAGTCTTCTGAAGGCTCACATGTGAATGAAGATATGATCTAAATAGACAAGTAAAAGGAGTGAAGAAGTCTGAGGATATATTTAAGGGACTCCCATCGTACTAGTCCTGAAGAAGACCCATTGTGGAGCTGGGACTTGGCCCAAGGTATAGAGGGGTCGAAACGTTGACGGATATATCATAGTCTGGATTGGTTTCTGTAGAGGATCTTTGGAGGATTAAAGGAATTGATTTAGACTCTCTGAGGATTTGGAATGGAGTTAATGCAGCAAACAGAAAAGAACCAACCAACTGTTTTTAATGTTTTTTGTATAGGTTTTTGATTTATTGGAATATGTATTATTCTTCTTTCTATCTATCACGAGCACTTTTTCCCACACTATCTGTTCTTTGGTGTGTTGTTTTACTAGATGGGTTGTCCATATAGGATGAATATATTAAATTGATATGTATGTATAAGTAACTAAATGAATATATATATTTATATGAATAAATAGTTTTTTTGTTTTCACCTATGTTGTTTTATGATATATAAATAATTTGTCGATCTTTCCCCGTCAGGGCATTGTTGTATGTAATGATTTAATACAATAAGGCATTCTCTAACACATAAGCTACCCAAAAAAATAATCCAGGTCACAGGGAACATGATGAGTTAGCACTTATCGCTACTGCTGTGAAAATGAATCTTCAGGCCTAGTCTGGCTAAGAAAGCCTAAATGCCTTATTCTAATTACAAAACACTTATGCTAATGCGTACCGTTTAATGAACACATATGCAAAATAAAATCACTTAATTGCGGTCTTTATTAATGCATCCCGATAGGAATTATTGAGACATGCATTTATTTTTCTGGACACACAACTCCACATTAATAAATTCATATACATCAAGATAAGTACTGTTAAATCATATTTGTTTATTATTCAAAATATTTTTCATGTCTACTATATCTCTAGGAATAACATTATTAATAAGAATTTATGTCAGTAGTTTACTAAAATATCCGCCATGGCAAAATGCGATGCCCACACAAGTGGAGGGCACAATGTCCACCATATTTCAAAAATGCACATTTTGACATTTCTTCTTAATGTTCTCCGTTAGGCTTTTAAATGAAGATTTAGAAATGTCCATGTGCTGACTTCTGTGCCACTAATGTATTAGTAAAATGTGATCTCTATCAATGGTCAGCATGTTTCATCCATATATTAAGCCCACACGGTTTAGTGGCATTCTTCAGGATGGAAAATCCCTACTGCTATACCTATCTTAATTTTGTTAACTTGGAATAAGATATGGAGCGAGAGAAAGCATATCATCAATTATAGATATACTCACTGTTATTAGTGTTGCTCAAATATTAATGCCTATAAAAGTAAACAAAACTAAAGAACACACAAAGCTTCTTATGTATTCTTAAATGCGTAACAAACCAAAAGATAGAGCATATTGTTCATACCTATACTGTGTTGCACTGCAAAACACACAGGTACAAATCACAGCTATGGTGAAAAGAAATAGAAAGTAGAGTAGGAATTTCTAAGTGCTATAGTAAATGATACCTGGCCCCATGGAGGGCAGTCAGTAGTACCTCCCTGTAGTCATACACCAATATCACTAGAAAGTAATTGATTATGGCAGATTATTAGGATTTAAGGGCTACATATTACCTCAGTTGGTAGCGAAAACATTTTAAAAGAATGAATCAGGAGAAGCAGGATGTATGCACTGAGGTATTTAAAGAAGGTACTATTCTGTGTACCTTATGTCCGGCACATCTCTGAATATTAGGATAATTCACTCATTGTATCAAATAAATATTTATGAAATTCCACGAACCCCTTCAATTTAGCAAAGAAATCACGTCTAAAGTCAGCACCGGCCTGGCACTACATCCCAGCTATATGTGGCATCCATGGCGTACAGTCAGCATTCAATAATGGTTGTAGCCATTCAGCATTATTAATGAAAACAGCTTGAGTAACACTGTCAAAGACAGTAGAGCAATCTCATATTCGAATGAATGTACCATGTAATGCAGCCATAATAAGAGCGAAGCTCCAATCAGCGAAATGTTTTTTTTTACATTATAGACTTATAGAATAAACATAGATGTATGAAAGGATGGTACTGAAAAACAGGTCCAATCAAAAGTCGAACTCATCCATCAGTAGAATGTGGATAATATGCAACATAGTTTCATCTGGAATATGAATTAAACCTAGCACCCGTATTTAATATTAATTGAACCTAGAGCCTCTCAGTAATTCAGACAAATTCATGTTCAGCCGTTGTTTATATGTATTTATCCAATACTCATTTGAGCCCCCAATATCTCACTGTGTGTTTTCCCAATCCATTCCATATTACAATTGCTATGACATTTTTCAAGGTAATGACCAGTCAAACTAGTTGAACAAACATTTGCATCTGAATGCACTCTGATGTTCCTTGACACATGTGTGAATATTTCTGGTTGTCACCTGCCATATTTAAGTTTTCAGGGACAAGTATTTTAATGGATCACCTTTTCTGAATTACAGTTAGTGTGTTTAGTGAAATGCCATGGGCGCTGGAGTCCAAGCTCACTACTGGTTGCAGCTTTTGTTAGCTGGCAGACAAAACAGTTACCACATGGTTGGTGCCTGCTGGAAGACAGTATAAAGTATGTGCTACTAGTTTAGTTCTTCTTACTTTAAGACACGTGACAACCAACATATCACAGAGGTTCCTGCCAATTGTGAAACAAAAGAAACTTTTTTTTAAATGTCATGATCCCTGTGTTTAGTAACCACAAATTATCTTTTTGACCTCATCACATATGGGCACATAGGTCTCAAAACAGGCCAGTCTGTCATGTACAGTCTATGGGTAAGCCATAAGAAGGAATTCATCATTATAGTTGAGGACTTTCTTGGGCCATCTTTATTTGGATGTTGTCTGTTCTCTAGTTTCTCAGATAGTTGGACAGCCTGTGCATCAAAATCTGTACTTCCTGAGCAGTTGCACCTCAATCATAAAAAATGTCCATAAACAATTTTTTTCCAAGAGCTTGATAGTTGTAGCTGTCAAAGCATAAAATATTATTGTTAACATTCAGCTTATGGTATACATTAGTAGTCAACTGCTCATTTTGTAGTGTGTTCAAAAGGTCCAAAAATGTACGTTCAGCATTACTTTTAGTATGTATAAATCAGAAAAAAACATTGTTTTAATGTTAATCCATTCAATGAACTGGTATGCCTGTTCAAGTCTCATATTCCAGGTGATAAACAGATCAGTGATATAGCTGCACCATGTCTGTAATTTTCAAAATGATACAGGCTAGGCTAGGGGCAAAAGTGCTACCCATTGATGTACCATGGATCTGGTGATACAGTGTCCCTTCAGATTCAAAGAAATGTTTTGTCAATGCCAATTGGGCACACAAGTGGAAAGGTTATCGGTGTCATGTAATCCCATTGCGAATTGTTTTATATGTCTTCTATCACCTGTAAAGTTTTTTCCTCAACAATAATGCTATATCGAAACGCAATGTCAAGACTTACTAAAAGGTCATTCTCAGTGACAAAGGGAAAATCCTGAAGCAAATTAAGCATATTTTTAGTATCCTCCACATAGGAAGTTATCTTTATTTATTTCTTTCTTAAAACTTCATTTCTGCCTCCAGGGCCATACAAGTACGACATAGAAACACATACAATAGAAATAAATACATAGATAAAATAGTTTGCAAATACAAGGATAAAATTATGCAATAAGGGGGCAGTATCAGGATGAGTAGGTAACATTTTTGATTTTTGATCTAAGGATCCATTTAGCTCCGAGGAATTTAGCAACAGAAACAGCTAAAACCTGACGAGAGCCTGATTTAAGATTGCAAAAAGCAGTGGAATGCCTTCAAACACCTAATTACCTACAAGCGGGAGCATGCCAATTCCTGCGAGGCACTGTATAAGCAGGACAAACAAATAGGACATGAGGGAGATTTTCAGTGGGGGTGTTACATGCTGGACAAGTCAAAGCCCCACCGGACGACCACTTATATGTAAACGATCTTAGTGGAAGAGCCCCCACACGAAATTGAAAGTAGAGCTTCCTATCTTTAGGGACCAAAATCTCATCCCAATAAGCTTCATATTTGTACACATCTTTAAAATCGATAAAATCACGTATCAGCATAGAATGGCCCACACCACACAACTCACCAGAGTCTATCGCCCTCCTATAATGCTTCTTTAAATCTCCTTTAGAAGGGAAAAGGGCGACGCTGGGAAAATCCCATAGCTCGTACAGCCCAAGCCGGTACAATGCTTCTTTGATGTTTCTAAGCCAGGGTACAGTAAACGAATGATCAGCTTTCAACACAACCTGGAGGGCGGCCACCTAAGGGCCTAGCTCCAGAGTAGTCCAAAGCTGCCTCCAGTAAAGGAGTGGGCACATGCGAGCTTTATGCACGATTCCCCTGACACCCAAGTTCTTGAAAAGATTGAGCAGCGGAGTAATCTAAGGGAGAGACACAAGATTCCTCATAAAATTGTTTTAAATTGAGGATAAGTCCTGAACATTGGTAAAGCACCATAATTCTGCACCATAAAGGGCATAGCCCGTAGCTTTAGCTTCATAAACCTGAAGTGACCGGCAAATAGGTTCACTGTAAGAGAATGCATCCTTAATAAGAACACCTGTCACCTACTTATGTTTTAGTGCCGCCTTGGCAATGTGAGCCTTCCAAGACAAGTTCTCTGAAACAGATATAGCTAAAGGATTTCACCATCTCAAGTGGGGTGCCTTTGAGGACAATGTTCCCTTTAAATGATTTACGCGGGTTATATGACTTCAGTTTGGTTTTAGAAGAGTTGATCTCCAGGCCCCTGGTGGAACAGAACTCATCAAAGTGCAATAGACGTTTCTGCAACCCACTCGGGGTCTTGGAGATCAAAAGGGTATCATCCATAAATAACAGAACGGGAATATTGGCTGCCCCCAAAGAAGGTGCATCTGTCTCTACCTGAGCCAAGAAAGAGGCAATATCGTTGACAAATCATGAAAACAAGGTCAGAGCCAGAGGCAACCTTGCCGTACACCCCTTAACACTGGAATTTTATTGGTTAGCTGACCTTGATCGCTCGACTGATACAAGCATAGTTATCCTCAATAAGGCGTATAAGAAGAGAGAGAATATAGGGGGCATTGCCATATCTAGGAGGACCTTCCACAACTTAACATGGGGTACTAAATCAAAAGGTGACGTCAGGTCTACAAAAGCAACGTAGAGATTTCCTCCACCAATTAAAACTGTTTTCCAATAGAGGAGCAGGAACCTGAAGACTTGGTCTATAGTAAAGAATTTTTCTATAAAAACCCGCTTGAAGTGGGCTGAGAATATTAAGGTCAGACATCCAGTCTTGGATCTTGCCCAACAGACAGTGACAAAAACCTTTTGTAGACAATCTAGGAGACCTATAGTTGGGCAACGACCTATCACCCTTTTTGTGGATCAGAACAACAACTGCTCCTTTCCACGAGCCCGGAATAGAAGCCCTGGCAGCAATTGTGTTGGATACAAGAAGAATGTAGCCAAACCAAAGATCAAAATTGGTCAGAAATAAGTCAGCTGGAATGCCATCAGGGCCAGGTGCCCTGCTGCACTTGACCGCACCAAGAGAGTGCACAACATCAGAGAGTGTAAACAACTGAGTGGGGGCAGAACTTGGCTATTGACCTATAAGGACCGGATAAACCCAATGGTACTCTCCAACCGGAGTGGAGAGGTCAACATGATACAGTTGTCTAAAATGTTCATCCCAATCTGCTGCAGCAATATTTGTTACAATCACCAACGCACGTGTGTTGGAACCACATGCAACCAAGGACCAGAACTTTAAACAGTCTTTCTCTAGCGAGGCATCTTTTAATAGTACCCACCGCCGTTCATCTAGTTCCCGTTTGGCTTTGCAAATGGGTACCTTATAGGATTTCCTAATCAAGCAAATAGAGACAATGTTCCCTGATTTCATGGCTTTAACCAATGATCTACTTAAAGCCCGGCTTTCCTTTTTAAACCAAGGTTGCTTGCCTTTGGGTCTGCCACTACCAGATTTGATACCTACAAAGAAGTGTGCAGCAATCCTCTCAAAACAAGCGACGTGGGATGATACCAACTGGTTATTGTTAACTACAGCTCCCACCTTGATGTCAGATAGCAGAGAATTGGAAATAGTAAATGGCGCGGAAAATGTCTGGGCGAGCTACTATTTGGTGCCATTTCAGGTGGCGTTTGTCATTAGTCATAGTAAGGTCCACCTGCAGAGTGGTAAACTTACTGGTCACACGTGAGTAGTTGCAAAAAGCGAGCATTTGGACTGAGAGCTGGCTGTGGTCACTTTCTGTCCTCTAAAGGACCATCATATTAAGAGCAAGAGGCCACAATCTCACATCAACAAGACAATAGTAAATTCTGCTTGTGTGATTGACTCTATTATACGTATGATGCCCATCAACATCTGATCTAGTCCTTCCATTGAGGGTCCTTAGCCCGAATTCGATGGTCAAGGCTTTTAGATGGACAGCTGCCTGTGACCTCTTGCTAACAGGAGAAATATTCAGAGAGGGACCACACCTGGTCTTCCTCATGAGTGATGCAGATGTCATCCCAATCAAAAGGCTCAAAGGTGGTGTTAAAATCACCTGCTATGATAAGGTTGTAATGCTGAGGACACTGCCTAAGAAGTGTTTCCAGTGTGAGAGGAGTGCGATATGGCAAGCCACCCCTACTTCCTCTTACATAAACATTAATAATGACTATTCCCTGGTTTGAACCAAAACACAGCTGAATGCCTAGCATATAAGGAGAATCAATAGAAAGCTGTTGAATTCTATAAATTAGAGATAATTTGACCCAGATGGCTAAGCCCCCAGAGGGTGTGCCCCTCTTGCTAGGGAGTGCTGGAATAAAAAAGTTTGAATAGCCAAAGTAGAAAATTAGATTCAGAGCCCAAGTCTCCTGGAAGAGGCAGATGTCAAAGTCATCAAAAAATTGAGTACAGGCAGGAAGGGAGATCTTGGGCAACAAGACACACCCCCTCAGAATGATGTGCTGATGGCATAACAAATAAATAAAGGGCCGGGGTAGCTTGGACATTTTGAATTTCCTGCAAAAGGGGTCTTTGCTCGATATACCAGTAGCATCACTATAAATAATAGTTGCAACACTAGAGCAAGCAGAACCGCTAGTTGAGTATGGTACAAAAACCACACCAGAATGCAAGCTAGAGGCCGGCAAAGTGTTAATGACATGGATGCTAGAACGTGTAAAAGAGTAATCTTGTTGGCTCCAGCTGAAGGAAGACAAGCACATGACAACTACAAAGAGGAAATGGGGCCAAACCAGGATCAAGACACTCGCTGTGTCAATCAGTGTTATTTAAACCTAAGGAGCTGCTCCCCAGACGAGAAGCTAGTTGACCCCTGGGGCAAGAAAGAACCCTGGGATATTTAAACTGGATGTTAAAAAACCTTGGAGTGTAACTTCTTGCATCTAGGGCCACCAATTCATTCACCAAACTCTTGTCTCTGAGAGTCAATTAAATCATGTCATACTGAGCATCATGATCAGTCCTCCTGGCTGCCCTGATTATATCATCTCGAATCACAGAATGGCAACCTCTCAGATGTCCTATGTAATGAGTCACCTTATTTATAACAGATTCACTTCCTTCTCAGCGTGCAGCAGGGTGTATCTTGGGAACATTAACCATCATTACAGTATTAGCAGCTGTAAGCCTTCTATCAGCTGGGTATGCAAAACAATTGGATGTATAGCCCGCCAAGTGCCTAGGGGGTTGAAAATGAGAAAACTCAGGGGCTGAACTCTGGCTTCCTTCCCCACCCAGAATTCCCCAAACGGGCCACAGCTGGCCGCAAATCAGGGCAGGAGGCGGGATTAAAGTTAGCAGAAAAGCAAGTAGAAGGTGGGTTTTTATTAAGAGTTGGCAAGTGAGTTCTAGGCGGTGCAACAGGCAAACCAAAGGAGTGAAAATCCGGAATATGAGCACTCTCCGGTACGGTCTTCCCTTCAGAGGGTGACAACTGGTTAACCCCTTAGCTGCTGCCCCCCCCCCCCCCCCCCCCCCAGTGCTGAGCCCTTTTGTGGCTATTTGGGTAGTTCGCGCTTAGGCCTTCATAACTTTTTGTCCACATAAGCTATCCATGCCAAATTTGCGTCCTTTTTTTCAAACATCCTAGGGATTCTAATAGTACCCAGAGTTTGTGGTTTCCCCTGGAGGAGACCAAGAAATTAGCCAAAATACAGTGAAAATTTCGCTTTTTCCAAAAAAATGGAAAAAAGGGCTGCCGAAGAAGGCTTGTGTTTTTTTCCCTGAAAATGGCATCAACAAAGGGTTTCTGGTGCTAAAATCACCATCTTCCCACCTTTCAGGAACGGGAAGACTTGAATCAGAAAACCACATTTTTTAACACAAATTTGGCATTTTACTGGGACATACCCCATTTTTACTATTTTTGGTGCTTTCAGCCTCCTTCCAGTTAGTGACAGGAATGGGTGTGAAACCAATGCTGGATCCCGGAAAGCTAAACATTTGTGAAAAGTAGACAAAATTCTGAATTCAGCAAGGGGTCATTTGTGTAGATCCTACAAGGTTTTCCTACAGAAAATAACAGCTGAAATAAAAAGATATTGAAATTGAGCGGAAAACAACAGCCATTTTTCTTTATGTTTTACTCTGTAACTTTTTCCTGCGATGTCAGATTTTTTAAAGCAATATACCGTTATGTCTGCTGGACTCTTCTGGTTGCGGTGATATATAGGGCTTGCAGGTTCATCAAGAACCCTAGGTACCCAGAGCCAATAAATGAGCTGCATCCTGCAGTTGGTTTTCATTCTATACTGGGTATACAGCAATTCCTTTGCTGAAATATGAAGAGTGAAAAATAGGTATCAAGAAAACCTTTGCATTTCCAAAATGCGCTCAAGATAAGATTTTGAGGAGCAGTGGTTATTTGCACATCTCTGAATTCCGGGGTGCCCATACTAGCATGTGAATTGCAGGGCATTTCTCAAATAGACGTCTTTTTTACACACTCTCTTATATTTGGAAGGAAAAAATGTAGAAAAAGATAAGGGGCAATAACACTTGTTTTGCTATTCTATGTTCCCCCAAGTCTCCCGATAAAAATGATACCTCACTTGTGTGGGTAGGCCTAGCGCCCGCGACAGGAAATTCCCCAAAACGCAACGTGGACACATCCCATTTTTTGACAGAAAACAGAGCTGTTTTTTGCAAAGTGCCTACCTGTAGATTTTGGCCTCTAGCTCAGTTGGCAACTAGGGAAACCTACCAAACCTGTGCATTTTTAAAAACTAGAGACCTAGGGGAATCCAAGATGGGGTGACTTGTGGGCCTCTGACCAGGTTCTGTTACCCAGAATCCATTGCAAACCTCAAAATGTGGCTAAAAAAACACGTTTTCCTCACATTTCGGTGACAGAAAGTTCTGGAATCTGAGAGGAGTCACAAATGTCCTTCCACCCAGCGTTCCCCCAAGTCTCCCGATAAAAATGATACCTCACTTGTGTGGGTAGGCCTAGCGCCCGCGACAGGAAATGCCCCAAAACACACCATGGACAAATCACATTTTTTCATAGAAAACAGGGCCTACCTGTGGATTTTGGCCTCTAGCTCAGCCAGCACCTGGGGAAACCTAGCAAACCAGCGCATTTTTGAAAACTAGAAACCCAGGGGAATCCAAGATGGGGTGACTTGTGGGTCTCTGACCAGCTTCTGTTACCCAGAATCCTTTGCAAACATCAAAATGTGGCCCAAAAAACACTTTTTCCTCTCATTTCGGTGACAGAAAGTTCTGGAATCTGAGAGGAGCCACAAATTTCCTTCCACCCAGCGTTCCCCCAAGTCTCCCGATAAAAATGGCACCTCACTTGTGTGGGTAGCCTGGTGCCCGTGACAGGAATAGATCACACAACGGTCAATGTTGGTCCTTACATGAGGCAGCTGTTGACCCTGGGGTGATCCATTCCTGACACAGGCACTAGGTGTAGGCACTCAAGTGGGATAGTGTTTTTATCAGGACAGGTGAGGAATCACTGGGTGGTAGGAATTTTGTGGATCCCAGCATATTACTGTAGTTTGTGTGACAGAAATGCGAGAAAAATAGAGTTTTTATTCAACATTTCAGCTTTGCAGGGTATTCTGGGTAAGAAAGCTTTGGGGAATCCACACAAGTCACACCTCTGTGGACTCCCCCGAATGTCTAGTTTCCAGAAATGTTTGGGTTTAGTGTGTTTCTCTATATGGCCGCCGAACCCAGGACCAAAAACACAGGTGCCTGCCTTACAAAACCTGTTTGTTTTGCGATAGATCATTTTGATGTCTCCACAATACGATTTGGGCGGTGGAATTTGGGGTTGAACTAAATTGGGGAGCTCCCAAGAGAGCACTCTCTTTCTCTCTGCTTGCCGCCGCATTCACCTGCTCTCTGGGTTGGGCTAACCCACTATTACCCAGTTGCACAGACTGCTTGCGAAGGGACAGCAGGACTGTCCTCATCACCTCCCTCATAATGTACTGGAAGAGGAGTTATCGAATGGGACTCCTCCGACTGAAAAATCACTCCCAGAGTCTGCTCCATTGTCCTATCCCTCCGATGCTGTCTCAGTATCTGATGTCTTAGTCTCTGATCCTATGTCAGAGCTGTCCTCTATAACCAGAGTGATGGCAGCAGTCATCCATCAAGATGCCGTCTCTGCTATTGGCTAAACTGTTGCTCTAAAACACTAGCCTATGTAGACAGTCACAAAATCGATAGTGTGTGTGAGATACGTGCAACAGTAGAGGCCACCTTACCTGCTCTTCTTCCCTCAATCAGCACGTTCTTTCAAGACACTCAAAAAACACCTTGTCACATACCATTTGTCACAGTCTTTAGCACCTCCTGCCCTAGTCCAACAATCATTGTTGGTGCTCCCACTCCCTCCTCCTCGGATTCCCTCATTACCACCCAGCAAAAGAGCCCTTCATCTCTCCATAGCCGCCCTCCACCCCTCACATACATTTCATTTGTATTATAGCGCAGGTAATGGCTGACTTTACTAATGTACTAAGCTATTTACATAAAATACAGATTTGCTCTTTGCAGTAGGCATATAAACCTTCTGCACTTCTTTATGGTACTAAAACTGCCACTAGACAAGTCTGACCCTTTTGTAACAGAAACATAATCACAATACTTACTTGACTTTTTTATTGCTGCCTAAAAGCTACAGTTGAAAAGCGTCAGTTGAAGTATGTGCATTGCTTTGAAGACGCAAGCTGCAACTGCAAGACAGCTGGTGGCAAATCTCTCTCTCTCTCTCTCTCTCTATATATATATATATATATATATATATATATATATATATATATATATATATAGATATATCACTTTTATATGTGGGTCTGGTTTTCCTGGGGGCCGATCGCAGCCCCCAGGGAAACCACACACATATTGGCAAAAGTGATATATATACTGTGCTGCGATCGGGGGCCAGGAAACACTTTCAGGAAGGCCTCGTAAGAAAGGGGAGAGTCTCCCCTTCCTTACGAGGCCTTCCCGAACGTGGGGAAGGCCGTTTGTGGCCGTTTTCCCCATCGGAGAAGGAAGCGCCCGCAAGGCCGCTTCCTGCTCCGAAGGGAAATCCACATAGTAACGTCAGGGCGCCTCACGCCGACGCCCGCACTTAAGAGGTTAACAATAGAGAGTAGAGTATTGACCAAGGACTTGAGCTCCACCACCTCATTTTTTAGATCTTGGATATGGGAGACACACTGTGACTGGGTTAGATTACAAGCAGCAGTAGCACCAATGACCTTCAAGACCTCTGTTACACGGTCATCGTGCAGATGTAAGGAGGCACTTGAAGGGATATAACGATTGGTGCTAAGCACAGCGTCACTATCAGCAGATAGCATCATATCGGACTGAAGCGACGCAATGCAAGCAGATGCCAGGCCCACAACAGTCAGCCATTCGGGTGCCACACCCTGCAACTCCTGCTTTTTAAACATATTCAGAATTTTCCTGCAGGTTGCACTCGTGTTTGGAGGACATGCACTCTGTGCACGTGAGGCAACAATGTCTGGAGGAGAATTCAATGTTTCCTCACATTCAACCAAAAGGTTATCAATCCTGCCCAACACACAATTATCCCCTGCATTCTTCATGTTCTTACGAGTTTTCCTTTGCACTAGGCCTGGCCCACCCTCGACCACCTTCCTTTTCCCCATGGGCAAATCATATGTGAGTAAACCCAAATTATGTCATCTATCCAATAGTGCTACTCCCCGCTAAAATAAACTACCACCACCAATGCCTATGTATACTTTTAGATAAAAATTTAGAGGGGTGGCCCAGCCCAGCCTCTTCTGGGCTCTGATGGGCGCAGAAGGGCCTGCCATTGGCAAGGGCTTTGGCGGTGATCTTGCTAGCACTATATAGTGCTTGTTAGTGGCACAAGTGTGAGAAGCTGGTCTGGAATATGGGTGCCTCCAGGGGCCAAGAGCAGTCTGGGAAATGGAGTCTCCCAAACAAAGTTCAGTGCGTCCCACGCAGTGGTGATCTTGCTAGCGCTATATAGCGCTCGTTAGTGGCACAAGTGTGAGCAGCTGGTCTGGAAAATGGCCGTCTGGAGGGGCCGAGAGCAGTCTGGGAAATGGAGTCCCCCAAAAAAGTTCAGACCGGCATTCTCTGACCGGCAGGAACCGGCGTACTGGGTAGACAGAGAGGTAATAGGTCGTAGAGGATACGGGTCGATCCGCATTATTAGCGGGCTGTAGTTCGGGCATGGAGGGACACAATAGCTTACCTGGGATTGAATGGCAAACTGACCTCCATAATACCGCTATTGGACAGTGACTTGCTTCGGGAGGTGGGGAACCTAATTGGGTTTTCAAGGTGGGAACTTATAGGAATTGAGCAGCTGGGCAACGTGTAGCAGGGCCAGGAGTTAGTTACATACGAGGCTCTCCAACAAGATATTGACTGGGCACCAACTGAACACTACAGATACAATTTAGTCACACCCTCCACAAGTGTGTCCCAAGAAGAACACAACTCCCAGACATTGCACCCCCAGAAGATCAACTGTTAACAGAACCCATAGGAAGGAAAGGGGTCTCCATGATATACCACAAGCTAGTCAACAACTTTCCTGATCCAATGAGATCCCTGAGAGCCTCCTGGTCCTTGGACCTGGGAGACCTTGACGACGATGACTGGGCAGAAGCACTACAAAGCCCCCAAGAGATAGTAATCAGGGTCTGGTTCTGCCTGGTAGAGCTCAGGATTTACATAAAGCCTATCACTGTAGGTCCTTTTTGCACAGAATAGAAAGAACTGACTCTTTGCATTGCCTGGGGGTTGTGGACAGGAGGGCACTTTCTTGCACATCCTATGGGACTGCCCACATATTCAGAACTGCTGGAGGAAGGTCACAATGACCATGTCCCAAGTGCTTGCAGTAGAGGTACCCATGAGAGCGAAATTACTTCTGTTAATGATTACAGGGGACAGTGCTTGGACAAGCGTCACAATTGTTGGCTCGCGTTGGCAGATGGGGTGGCGAACCAAAATATCATTAGGGCATGGGGAAAGGCAACTCCCCAACCCCCCATTTGCTGAGTGGGAAGCAGACTTAGGGCCTGATTACAACTTTGGCCGAGGCGATTACTCTATCCTAAATGTGACTGATATCCCGCCTGCTGTATTACGAGTTCCATAGTTCCATAGGATATAATGGACTATTTCGGCGGGCGGGATATCCATCACATTTGGGACAAAGTAATCCCCTCCGCCAAAGTCATAATCAGGCCCTTAGACTGGTGTCAGAGAGCAGAGAAGGTGGCATACTTAAGCAGGGGATGTCAAAGAAAGTGGGAAAAAATATGAGGTGCATGGAATGCCTATAGAGGACTCTGATGGGGCAATGACTGGGCGCGGGAGGGAATGCCTCTCACAACACCTGGCATGGATACATGGGTTTGCTTGATCGAACCACTGTGGCTGTAAAAAGCACCGCGTCCCGTGGGGATCCTTTTGTGCTGTAGCTTGCAACATGCACTCTGTATGATCTAATCACAAATTGTTACATCAGCTTACATCATTGGTTCTTGTGGTATGATGAGTATGTTTAATAAAAAAGAGTTTAAAAAAAAAGAAATTGAGTTGAAAAAAAGCCTGTTGTGACTAAGGCTCTCATCATGACATTGGCAGTAAGTGATAAAGTGGCAGAAATACTGCCAACAGGCCGGCGGTAATTACCGCCAAATTATGACCATAGCGGTGAGAACTCCCATAGACAGGCAACGTACCACACCATCTGCCAGGGTGTTAACACCACGCACGCCGGCTTTTGCCATCAACAGCCAGGCAGAAGACAAAGTACCGCCCACCATATCATGATACGATTTCTGGGGCGGAACCAATGCCATCAATAGCCTGGTGGAAACAGAACACAGAAGACGAAAGACTCACCTACAGAGACACAGAGAAGACGAATGCCGCCATGGAACCAGATGCTCTTCTATGCCATGCTTCACCTGGAACACCAACACCGAAGACGACAGTGAGTACAGCTGCCTAGCACACACAGGAGGGAGGAAAACAAGAGTGACACACACACGCACAACACACACCAGACACACACACACCATACACACAACCAGCTGCAGACGAAAAACAATGGCACATGACACACAGCAAAATAATGCAAGGACAACAAGAAGGCAGTAATGAGAATGTATTGAATGTGAAGAGCCACCAAATGAACCAATTGGATAAAAAAGAGATATGTACAAATGTCCACAAAGTGGCAATGCCCTGTCCAAAGTACAAAGGGCCCACATGGCCACAGGGCACAGTCCAGGGCCCAACCTGTCTCCTGACATCATCTGCACAGAACATAGCAAGGGCATCATTTTGCAAGTGGGCAGGCACCTCAGGGGGATGGGGATTGGGGGGGGGCACCTTAGCCGAAGTCAGGAACTTGCCCACTGGATCTAGAGGGGGCTGCATGTCCATTTCTCTGTGATGGGTAGTGCAAGGTCACAGTCTCTCAGGTGGGTGACTTGCCCACTGCTTCTGGAGGGGGCACCATGCCAATTTCTCTATGCTGGGGAGTGCCCGGTCACAGTCTCTCAGGTGGGTGATTTGCTCACTGGTTCTGGAGGGGGCTCCATGCCCATTTCTCTGCGCTGGGGAGTGCAAGGTCACAGTCTCTCAGGTGGGTGACGTGCCCACTGCTTCTGGAGAGGGTTCCATGCCCATTTCTCTGTGCTGGGAAGTGCAAGGTCACAGTCTCTCAGTGGGTGACTTGCCCACTGGTTGTGGAGGAGGCACCATGCCCATTTCTCTGTGCCGGGGAGTGCAAGGTCACAGTCTCTCAGGTGGGTGACTTGCCCACTGCTGCTGGAGGGGGCTCCTTGCACAGCAGGCCCAGGAGGGTGGCCTACATGCCCTCTGCTAGAGGTGAGTGCTGCACTGCCTCATCTGGAGGTGAGCACTGCACCATTTCAGCAGGCGAAGGTGCCTCCTGGGCAGCCTCTGCTGGAGGTGAGGGCTGCACTGTCTCAGCAGGTGAAGGTGCAGCCTCTGCAGGTGGAGTGGGCTGCACTGCCTCAGCTGGGGGTGAGGGCTCCATGACCACTGGTGGTGGTGCCATCCTGCCAGCCTATGTTGGAGTCAAGGGGTTCTTCCCCCTCATGGCAGAAGTCAAGGGCTTCTTCCCCGTCATGGCAGGAGATGCGGCCTCCTTCCCCTCATGGCAGGAGTAGCGGCCTCCTTTATGACAGGAGGTGCTGCTTCCTTCCCCTTCATGGCAGGTGTCAAGGGATTCTTCTCCTTCATGGCAGTGGCTGTGGGATCCTTACCCTTCCTGGCTGGTGGAGTGGGATCCATCACTGTCTTGCCTCCACGACTAGGAGGTATCTCCACTGTCCACATGGACTGTTTGGCTGAGGTGCTGTTGGATGAGTGCTTGTGTTTGTGAGCTTTAGGAGGGGGGACAGACAAGGTTGGAGAGGATACAGGGGACAAGAGCATGGATGTTGTGAAGGTGCCTGCTAGTGAGGTGTGTGTGTTGCTTGGTGTGGTGATGCTGGTGGTGGATGTTGAAGCAGTGCATGCAGGTGTAAGTGTGGACGTGACTG
This sequence comes from Pleurodeles waltl, assembly GCF_031143425.1. Classification (NCBI taxonomy): domain Eukaryota; kingdom Metazoa; phylum Chordata; class Amphibia; order Caudata; family Salamandridae; genus Pleurodeles; species Pleurodeles waltl. Next base: position 35,412,611 of record NC_090441.1, on the reverse strand, counting down.
TGAGGGAGATGGAGGAGGAGGAGACAGTGGAGGTAGTGGATGTGGTTGTGTCTGCAACTGTGTGTTGTTTGTGTGAGTGTTTATGTGTTGAAGTGTGGTGCCTGTGTTTGACTGGGCCACTCTTGTGTGTTGTCTTGTGTGCATGCTCATCTGTATTTGTGCATGGGATGGTTTGGGGTGAGGAGACTGGGACTTGGAAGTGCTAGTTGGAGGGGGGATGGTAGGGACAGGGACAATGGCTGCCATCAGAGAGGAGTCAAGAGCCTGAATCAATCTCTGTTGTGCCACCAATCCACCATGGATGCCCTCCAGGAATGCATTGCATTGCTGCATCTGGGAAGCCAGCCCCTGGATGGCATTCACAATGGTTGACTTCCCTACAGAGAAAGACATAGGAGATCCATAGCCTCCTCACTCAGGGCAGCAGGGCTCACTGGGGCAGGGCCTGTGGTGCCTGGGGCGAAGGAGATGCCCACCCTTCTGGGTGAGCGGGCTAGGGTAACTCACTGAGGGGCTACTGGGAGGGCGATGCTGGTACAGGGGCTGTAGCTGTACCTGCAGCTGGGGTGGTCACAGAGATCTCCGCCACCACCAGGGAGCTTCCATGGGAGGAGGTATCTGAGTCAGTGTTGTCACCTCCTGTCTTCCCCGTGGTGCTCCCCTCGCCCTCTGTCCCACTAGTTCCCTCGGCGTCGGTGTACTCTGCCTCCTGGGTCCTGTGGGATTCAGCTCCCTCTGTCGCCGGTGCCCCTGCTCCTCCGCCAGATGGTGCAAGTGCACACATGGACAGGATGACAGAAGATAAAAGGGGGGAGAGAGAGAAAGGGAACACTGGGTCAATTATTGCACCAACACCACAGTTGGCATACACAGCACTGTCACACACAGGGATGAGGATTGAGCACTATCCACTGATTTGAGTAGATACTACAGCAAGATGAGGCCAAACACTGCAAACTGCACACCTCCTGGGACCCACTAAGCCCTGTCTGACATGGAATGAAACCTAGATAGGTTACCTTGTTTTCCCTTTCAATCATTACCCTGGAGCTAGATCATGCTGCAATGTCTGGCCTGGCATTAAGGCGCACCCACTAACTTACACCTACCACCCGGATCCCATGCCACCTACAAATTATTGTTGTAACGGCCACTGTACTCACCCCCTTGTAGCTGCTGTGATGCCCTCAAGCACCCATCTACCTCTGAGTAGGCCAGCACTAGTATTCGGGCCTTCTGGGGGGTCAGGTTCCGACTGGCACCCCTTCCTCGTTCGGAGGCCATCCCCAGCTGGGCCTCCGCTGTCTTCCATGCCCAGCGCCTCAGTTCCAACAGTGGGTGCTCTGCCTGCCATAGACCCCCAGGGTCTGCACATCCTGGACAATGCCATGCCATAATCCCTTCTTTTGATGGGCGCTGAACTGCAGAGGCGATACAGATGGGAGGACACCATTACACATCCAATCCAGCCTGTCACACATATGTCCCACCAATCCTGTTTCCTTCAACATTGCCAGACACATTGTCCGGCGCACACCATGTGCACCACCACATGATATCGCCCCCGATGACACGATGCTTGCACACACATCTCCATGCATCCTTTCCACATGCATTGTGCCCAAGGTGTACTCACCTGTTGGTCTGGAGGCCCATACAGCAGTCCATACTGAGGTAGGACCCGATCCACCAATCGCTCCAACTCCTCCGAAGTGAAGGCAGTGGCCCTTTCCCTGGTCACACGGGCCATAGTAGGTTCCCGACATAGCTCACAGCAGCACACGCATTGTAGGTGATCTCCTGTTGAAGGTCAGGAAACAAGTGATGAATCAGATAGAAAATGGCGGTCACGTCCACGGCGGTGTACACCATCACCGCCGGCACAGATCCCCATTGGCCACTGTACTCCACAGAGCCCATATTATCCAATGAGGAATCGCACAGCGGTGCAAGACCACCTTCCGCCACATCACCCAACGTCCACGGAGTCACCTCACTTCCACCTGTCCCTACATACAGGACAGGCGGTCGCCATGTCATGGTGATGGAATATGATCAGATTAACCTTACCGCTTCACTGCCTAGATTAGCACATACCTTGCCATTCCCACTGTCCCATCACATAAATTCAACATGTACGCTGAGGTTGTGGTTCCATTGTTCAAATTGTGACAGCCTACTCACTCTTGTGTCCCTTAGATACCTACCGCTGCGGATGAATGGGAGGAGAAGATGAACCCCCCTTTACAGACCCCTTGTGGATTTGGCTACAAGGCACAGGCACATTATATTGACTTATAGACTGGACAGGGCCCCAATCACAGAACTGTGTGCCCAATTGGTACCTGACCTGATATCAGCTATACGTCATTCCTCTGGGATTCCCCCCTCTTGTGCAAGTGCTATCAATGCTCCATTTCCTGGCAAATGGTTCTTTCCAAGTGACAATGGGCATGGCAGCTGGAATGTCGCAGCCAATGTTTTCTATTCTGCCTTGGTGAAACACATGTGCAGCTGCATTGCTTTCCCCCAGGTGGAAGATTTGGCCACTGTGAAGGCAGGATTCTATGCAATGGGCCATATCCCCAATATTATTGGGGCGATTGACGGTACACATATTGCGTTAGTCCCCCCTCGCCAGAATGAACAGGTGTTCAGGAATCGTAAGATGTTCCACTCACTGAATGTGCAAATTGTGTGCCTGGCGGACTAGTACATCTCCCACGTCACTGCCAAGTATCCTGGGTCGGTGCATTATGCCTTCACCCTGAGGAATAGCAGCATCCCAAATGTGATGGCCCAACTACAGAGGCACAGGGTATGGCTAATAGGTGAGCCAGAGCCCCCACCCACTGTATGTCTGTGTATGCCTTCAGGTGTTCTGTCCATAGAATTGTGTAAGGCTAAATGTTGTCCCTCAATACTTGCAGGTGACTCTGGCTACTCAAACCTATTGTGGCTGCTGACCCCCTGTGAGGAATGCCAGGACAGGGGCTGAGGACTGTTTAAATGATGCACATGGGCGAACCAGAAGAATGATCGAGCGGGCACTTGGCCTCCTGAAGGACAGGTTCAGGTGCCTCCATCTGATAGGTGGATCCCTGTGCTACTCACCCGGAAAGGTCTGCCAGATAGTGGTGGCATGCTGCATGTTGCACAACATGGCCCTCAGATGACATGTGCCTTTTCTGCAGGAGGAGGGGACTGGAGATGACCCTGTGGCAGCAGTGGACCCTGAGGACAGTGAGAATGAGGTGGCAGAGGATGAGGATGAGGACAACAGAACTCCAGTTATGCGACAATACTTCCAATGACACACAAGTGAGACAGTGAAACTGACTGTTACTCTGAATATTGATTCATCTGTGTGGCTGTAGCATGATTGCATTCACTTCCTTTACATCTCAACTTACTGTCACCTATGGCTTCTCATTTTCCAGATGTTGGTGATATGACGACAATGTCCTGATGTGATCACCAGAAACCGTTACAGATCATCATTTGTATGTTATCACAGTGTTGAGATCATTTGCACTCGATGTGAGTGTTCCCACAAATGCACATTTAAAAAACATAAAACAGTGTTACTCAAATTGTGTTCAAGGGTGTTTATTGTAGTGCTATAAAATTGAGGGTAAAGTGCAATGGAATGGGGTGATGGTGGAGGAAAGTCCAGGGTATTGTTCCAGTCTGTTTGTAGCACAGGTCCTGTGTCCAAGAGGCCATAGGAAGGGGAGCAAAGACAATTCAAAGTGGACAAGGTGATAGGGTGGGACACAAGGGGGACAATCAGGAGAGTCTCATTTCCTGGCAGTGGCCTTGGTCTTGGCAAGTGCCTCTGGCTTCTGTCTGGTTCACCTTCTGCAGGGGGAGGGGTGCTGGTGGCCTGTGGGTCCTGTGGCGGGGCCTCCTGTCCACTAGCTGCAGCGGATGTGATGAGCTGGTCAATAGACTGGCTAGTGGTAGGGGCCCGCTGCTGTGCAGTCCATTCACTCATGATGTTGGCCATGTCTGCCAGCACCCCTGCTATGGAGATCATGATGATGTTGAGAGCCTGCAAGTTTTCCCTGATCTCCTGATGGTGTTCCTCCTGCAGCTGCTTGTTCTCCTGCAGGTTGTTTAGGATCTGGACCATTGTGTCCTGGGGTTGTTGGTAGGCACCCAGGACATTAGTGAGTGCCTCCTAGAGAGTCAGTTCCCTGGGCCTGTCCTCCCCCTGGAGCATGGCGGTCCTACCAGTGTCCCTGTTGCCTTGTGCCCCTGTCCCCTGAACGGTGTGCCCACTGACCCCAGGTCTCTGATTGTCTTGGGTATGAGGTGTGGACTGGGGTCCCTGTACAAGTGGGCACACTGCTGATTGAGGTGTCCTTGGAACAGAGGTGTGGGGACGCTGGGTGAGTGATGTGGTGTTGGTAACTGATGGGGGAGGCTCTGTGGTAGACTGTGTGTGGGCTGGGGTGACCGACTGACCAGTGGTCCCTGATGGGCCAGGTTGTTTATCCAGATCCTGAAGCCCAGCGTTACTGTCATCACTGGGGGCATCTTCTGTTGCGGGACTGGATAGTCGCAGGACCTCCTCTCCACTGAGATTGGCTGGGGCACCTGTGGGGATATAAGTGATGTATTATGCTTCATGCCTGTGACATATTGTACATCCCTATCTTCTCCTCTATCGTTGTTGTTGCCCTGCCACCTTTGTTTGTGTGTGATGTATTGTGTGATTGTTAGTTCTCCATGCTGTGCATTCTTTGGTGATGGGTGTCCATGCAGGACTAGGAGGACTATCCATGCATTAGTATGGCATGCAGGGCTTGACAATGGGGTTAGTCATATGTGTAGGTGCAGTGTGTGGGATGGAGTGGAGTGATGGGAGTGAGGGTGAGGGTGTGAGATGGCATGCAGGTATGGAGGGTGATAAGTGGTAAATGTTGACTTACGAGTGCCCAGTCTTCTGGCTACTCCAGTGAGTCCCTCAGTATGCAGTAATGTCAAGACTTGCTCCTCCCATGCTGTGATCTGTGGGGGAGGAGGTGGGGGTCCACCGCCAGTCCTCTGTATTGCAAGCTGGTGCCTTGCTGCCACAGAACATACCTTCCCCCCTAGGTTGTTCCACCTCTTCCGTAAGTCATCCCTTGTTCTTGGATGCTGTACCACGGTATTCACCCTGTCCATGATTCTCCGCCAAAGCTCCATCTTCTTTGCAATGGATATCTACTGTACCTGTGCTCCAAACAGCTGTGGCTCTACCCTGACTATTTCCTCTACCATGCCCCTCAACTCCTCATCTGTGAAATGGGGGTGCCTTTGTGGGGCCATGGATGTTGTGTGGTGTAAGTGTTTAGGTGCTGGGAAGTGTAATTGGGTCTGCGTAGTGGAGTGCGTGAGGGATGTATGGGTGTGTGTGTAGTTGTCGCAGTGGTCTTACTGTCTGTCTGGTGGCAATGATTTGTATTCGTAAGGGGTTGTGGGTAAAGTGGGAGTTTGTTTCATAGTGGTATGGGTGGGTGTGTGTGGTGTGTGTATGGGTGTCAGTTGTGGGTTTTTTGAATTGGCCAATGTTGTGTAGTTTAGTATTTTGGTGTCCATTCTGAGCGCGGCGGTGTGTATCGCCAATGGTTTACTGCCGTTGAATGTCCACTGTGATGATTTGTGGGTTATGATGTGGTGGGCGCTGTTCTGTTGGTGTAACGGTATGGGTGTTAGTGCTGACAGTTTACCACTGACCTTTGGGCTGCTGGATTTGTGTATGTGGCTGTATTCTGTCGGTTTGGTGTGTGTGTGTCATGATATGGTGAACAGATAATCGCCACCGTGGCGGTATGTTGGCGGCCATCAGCGTGGCAGTAAGCATTTTTTACCACCAATGTCGAAATGACCACCTAAGTTTTCAGCCATTAGTTCTTCTAAGTAAGTCAGATTTTCAAAAGCAATATAACGTTATGTCTGCTGGACCCTTCTGGTTGCGGAGATATATAGGGTTTGTAGGTTCAACAAGAACTCGAGGTACCCAGAGCGAAACGCTGAGCTGCACCTTGCAATTATTTTTCATGTGTATCGGGTATACAGTAATTCATTTGGTAAAATATCAAGAGAAAAAAATAGGTATCAAGAAAACCTCCATATTTCTATTATGGGCACAAGATATGGAGTTTAGAAGCAGTGGTTATTTGTACATCTCTGAATTTGAGGGTACCCATACTAGCATGTGAATTAGAGGGCATTTCTCAAAATTACTTCTTTCTTACACACTGTCTTACATTTGTAAGTTGCAAATCCAGAAAAAGACAATTGGTAATAACATTTGTTCTGCTATTCTGTTTTCCCCCAAGTCTCCCGATATAAATGATACATCACGTGTGTGGGTAGTCCTAGTGCCTGTGACAGGAAATGGCTCAAAATGCAAAATTGACACGTTTTTTACAATGTGCCTTGATGTGAATTTGGTGCCCTAACACAACTGGCACCTAGGGAAACCTAGCAAACCTGTATATTTCTGAAAACTAGATACCTAGAGGACTCCAGGATGGGGTGACTTGTGCGGCTTTCACCAATTTCTGTTACCCAGAATCCCTTGAAAACCTCAAAATTTGTCTAAAAAACACATTTTCTTTACATTTATGTAATGGGAAGTTCTGGAATCTCCATAGAGCCATAAACCTCCTTCCACCCAGCATTCCCCTAAGTCTTTTGATAAAAATGGTACCTGAATTGTGTGGGTAGGCCTAGTGCCCGTGACAGGAAATTGCCCAAAATTCAATGTGGAAACATCACATTTTTCCACTGAAAACTGGTGTTTTTTTGCAACGTGCCTAGGTGTGGATTTTGGGACTTAGCACAGCCGGTATCTAGAGTATGTTAGCAAACCTATACATTTTTTAAAACTAGACACCTAGGGGAATCCAGGATGGGGTGACTTGTGTGGCTCTTACCACATTTTCCTGCATAGAATCCCTTGGAAACCTCAAAACTTGTCTAAAAATTACATTTTCCTCACATTTCTGTGATGGAAAGTTGTGGAATCTGAGAGGTGCGACAATTTTCTTTCTACCTAGCATTCCCCAAGTCTCACAATAAAAATGGTACCTCACTTGTGATAGTCATCCTGGTGCCCACGACTGGAAGCGGCCAAAATCACAACTTTAAAAATCAAATTTTTCCACTGGAAACTGACTCATTTTTTGCAATGTGCCTAGCTGTGGATTTTGGGCCTTACCTCAGCCGGCAGCTAGGAAAACCTAGCAAACCTGTATATTTTTACAAACTTGATACCTAGGGAAATCAGGTTAGGGGCTGACATGTGTGGCTCTTACTACATTTTTCTATGCAGAATCCCTTGCAAACCTCAAAATCTGTCTAAAAAACACAATTTCCTCACATTTCTGTGAAGGAAAATTCTGGAATCCGAGGAAAGCAACAATTTTCTTTCTACCCTGCAGTCCCCCAAGTCTTGTGATAAAAATGGTACTTCACTTGTGTGGGTAGGCCTAGTGCCCACCACAGGAAACAACCCAAAATGCAACGTGAACACATCACATTTTTCCACTGAAAACTGACTAGTTTTTTGTAATGTGCCTAGCTGTGAATTTTGGGCTCTAGCTCAGACAGCAGCTAGGGAAACCTAGCAAACCTGTACATTTTTTAAACTTGACACCTAGGGGAATCCAGGATGGGGTGACTTGTGTGGCCCTTACCCCATTTTTCTATCCAGAATCCCTTTTGAACCTTACATTTTGCCTAAAAACACTTTTTCGTCACATTTCTGTGAAGGAAAGTTCTGGAATCTGAGGGAAGCAACAATTTTCTTTCCACCCAGCAGTCCCCTTAGTGGTATGATAAAAATGGTACTTCACTTGTGTGGGTAGGACTAGGGCCTGCAACAGGAAACAGCTAAAAATGCAACGTGGACACATCACATTTTTCTACTGAAAACTGACTCATTTTTTGCAATGTACCTAGCTGTGGATTTTGGGCTCTTGCTCAGCCGGTACCTAGGGAAACCTAGCATACCTGTAGATTTGTGAAAACTAGACAACTAGGGTAATCCAGGATAGGGTGACTTGTGTGGTTCTTACCACATCTTTCTACTCAGAATCCTTTGCAAAACTCTAAATTTGTCTAAAAACAAACATTTTACACACATTTCTCTGATGCAAAGTTCTGGTATCTGAGTAAAGCAAAAACCTTCCTTCCACCTAGTGTTCCCCCAAGTCTTCCAATAAAAATGGTACCTCACTTATGTGGGTAAGCCTAGTGCCGCAGCAGGAAAAGGCCTAAAGTGCAATGTGGACACATAACATTTTTTTCACTGAAAACTGACTTGTTTTTGCAGTGTGCCTAACTGTAGATTTAGGGCCCTAGCACAGCCAGCACCTAGGGAAAGCTAGCAAACCTGTACATTTTTTAAAACTAGATCCCGAGGGAAATCCAGGATGGGTTGACTTGTGTTGTTCCCAGCAGGTTCTGTTATCCAGAATCCCTTGTAAACCTCAACATTTGTCTAAAAAAGCAAATGTTCCTCACATTTCTGTGATGGAAAGTTCTGGGGACTCCACAGAGCCACAAACATCCTTCTGACCAGCATTCCCCTCAGTCTCCCAATAAAAATGGTACCTCACTTGTGTGGGTAGGCCTAATTCCCGCGACATGAATTGGCACAAAACACAACATGGACGCATCAGATTTTATCCACTGAAAAGGGACTCGGTTTTTGGAATATGCCTAGCTGTGGATTTTGATCTTTAGCACAGCTGGCACCTAGGGAAACCTAGAAATCTAGACACCAAGAGGAATTCACAATGGGTTGACTTGTGTGGCTTTCACCATGTTTTGTTATGAAGAATCCCTTGCTAACCTCCAAATTCATCTAAAAAACACATTTTCCTCATTTATTCTAACTTTAGCATCAAGTTTATTGTGAGATTGTGTAACTGACATTTACATTTATTTGAAATTAAAATATGCTTAAATAACATGAAATTAAATGTGCATTAGTGATTTATGCTCTAAGTGGACCAAAGAAGGCCTGTATTTCTTTCAATGTGAGAAACTGTTTCCCATTTCTGTTTGCATGACTTTTCTGTGCAAGTGCATTTACATGAAAATGTTAGTTTGCAAGTAGATGTACTATTGTGTTAGTAATAGAGAGTCTGGGAAAAAGACTTTGACGGAGGAACATAGAGAGACCGAAAGTGAGCTGACAGTCCCTTACTCCGAAATTGTTATCAGCGATGTCCAAAAGACCATGGTGGATGTCGTTCTCAGGACGTGTCTGGGAGAAGTCATAGATGTTGCAACTTGCAACGCGAGACTGGAAAAGAAAATGGAGCTCCTGAGGGTGTGATAATGTGTGTTACATAATAGAATTTTGTGGTATTAACTATTGTTCCCAAAGGTTGATTTTGGACACTATCCCTTTACATTTTGAAAGGTAGAGACCTCTAACTCTTTCCCTTGTCCCTATGATTTGCTGGGTGTGGCTTAGACTAACACTTAACTCTTTCCTATATGCATGATCTTTTTTTTGTTTTTTAATTCCTAGCTTTCCCAACTTTTTGAGATTTTCCTTTAACTTAGAAATCCTGGTTAATTTAGGTTCTGAGCTAGATGATTTTAGACATTACTCTTGTCAAGGACGGGGAATTGAAGATTGTTCTCTGAACACCAAATTGTATTGCTTTCATTATGAATTCCTGTAACTGAACTCTTGAATTGTCTTATGCTAACTCACTAAAACTTCTTCAGGGGATTTGGTTATCCTGTTGTTATTCTGTATCTCTACAGCATGTGTTTGAGACTTGTTTATTTTAACCTGACAGTTAACTTAGTTGTAATAAAAAGCCCTAACTTTATTTCCGATTTGGGTCCTTGTTGTGTGGCTGTATTGGTTACACTGTAAATTAACATTTATCTGATTGAGAGCTAGCTCCTTACATCTTTCCCTTCGATGGTACAAGACCCACCTCTTAAAGATTTATGGAAGACGGGCCTAAACGCTCCATCAAACACATTGGCTATAAACATCTGAGCAGAGGAAAACATTGGGCACCTGCACTTATTCATTTACAAATTAAGCACTGACATTGATTCCTTTCACAGATAACAGTTCAGTATCAGGAGAGCAAACAAACAATTGACCTTTTAAAGAAACACAGAAGTCAGTTTGAATAGTTTTGTTGTGGTTTATGTTTGGACATTTTAAAGTGCCAACTCTCCTCTCAGAATAATACATTCTCAGTGATAGTCAGATGACTCTGGCTTTAACGTTTTTCTACTGATGCCTCACTCAAATCCTCAAACTGAAGCCTTTTCACATTTGGGCATTTCTGGATTAAAATCTTAACTTCTTTTTATAAAGCATAACTGCACACATTTAATTTAGTTTATTGGCATACTTTTTGTTGAACGGTAAAAATAATTTATTATGAAAACCTGTAAAAGCATATGTTAAAAATAGATATGGGTGATTTTAAGGTTTTCAGGTGGGTAGTGGTAAAGGGAGGTTTGGGTAAATAAAAACGTGATGTCGTTTCCCCTCCCCAAAATATGAACTGAATTAAAAAATAAATGAATAAATCTATATATATATATACATATTTACCTTACATGTACTTATCATGTGTCGTAATGTCATGTATGATAAAGTCATGCATTTGCCTCCCTTAGTATGTTCTAACAATTGGATTTTTTTAATGAATGCATCAGACAATGCATACACATTCATACTGTATATCCACAAACATCTCAAGAGAGTCAAGGTGAGTCATGGCCCATTCTAGCCTCAGAAACACCACAGTCAGGAAGCATATCCTAGAGATTCATAATAACCAGCTTTCTTCAAGGCCATAAAGGTTGGGGTTAAAATTAATGAACAAACTCTCACAATTTGCATTTTTGCTACAATGGCATTGAATGGCAAACAAGATGAAGATCCACTGCCAAGATTGATTTCCAACACATGAGATAATCCAAGAAAATCAGAATTTGAAACTTCTTCTCCGAGAAAGCATTGAAGCCATCATAGAATGTGAACCTGCGGCCAAGTGTGTTATGATGGGCCTTACATCTTGGGAATAGCTTTCAGGGAGAAACAGAGGTGGGAGTCGTGGATTTTGTACTTTTTTGTTTCAGAATCTTATGCCAGAAACTACAGAATTTTAACCAGTGCTCATTTTTGTGTAGAGGCCTAATTCTAATTCCACTTTGCATGATTAATCAGCTCCAGTTCATTCATCTCTTACAATATCTTGTACATGGATGATTAATGATGTTAGTTTTCTACCCTGTTAATTTAGCACCTCCTTGAGTTATACGCCTCTCCTCCTCCAGTCTTTTTTTGACAGTTCTTATTACACCCTGTATAATTGATGATATTTTTGCCAGGAAAGGTCAACAGCCACATCTTTAGCTAATGAGTTCAAACTCCTTTAAATTCTTATTCAGAAATAAGTCTTGTAGTGATAACATCCATCCATTCTAGGCCATGAAGCACTAAGTCCCACAAAGGTCTAGATTCAGATAGCTGAAGGATACAACTTTCCTTTATTAATTGCACGCCCGTTGCTTTTGAGGTCTGGCCTAAAGACAGCTTAAGCTACACTGCGACCCTCATGTTTTCAGAAACAGTGTTAATAAAAGTACATCAATCTTCTTTATAAATTGGCCTACTCAAATGTCTCTCATATTATGTTCCCACTCACCACAGCACACAGCATAGGACACTGGGTCTGCCCATGTCAGCAACTGAATACCTTCATTTTGATTAATTGCATTTTGCTTGTGCACATTTATACATCCACCTAAAAATAGTGCCCCAGTATAAGAAATTTGAAAGCACTTGTATTTATCTGTGACTGCTAGAATCTATGTATTGTAATCGGTCATAACGCCAGTAAAAATCAAGAAATTCATTTAAATCTGCAATATTTACTCATTGCCATAAACCATCCGATGTAAAGTCCCTAAGGTCTGACTCCATCTTATGTAGGCCCTATTTTAGTTGATGGAGGCAGCCATCTTCCTTAACTTAGATAATGAAAGTTGCCATATTCTCTAATTTATGCAGAATCATTGTCATGTCTGCCTTTAAACTTGACCCTTGACCCTGCTTTATGCAGGTCACTCTCCTGCACCGCATGCCCGTGCTGCCTCTGCTCCAGGTGCCCGTGATTTTGGATTTTTTTTCCCCGCTCCCCTCGGCCCCTGCTGCTGCGTCCCCGCATCCCTGCCCCCTCCCTCCACTTCAGGTTCTCTTTTCCCGCCACTGCGTCCCTTCGGTCCCGCCCCCTGCTCTCCTATTCGCAGTTCCCCTCCCTCCTCCCTGCTGCCACTCCCTCCCATCTCCCCTCATATGGCAGCCGCGGCGCGGTGAGGAGAGTGACCCTTGACCCTGCTTCAGGCAGGTCGCTCCCCTGCACCGCGTGCCGTTGCTGCCTCTGCTCCAGGTGCCCATGATTTTTTAATTTTTTTTCCCGCTCCCCTCGGCCCCGCCGCTGCGTCCGCGCAGCCCCACCCCCCTCCCTCCACTTCAGTTTCTCTTTTCCCGCCGCTGCGTCCCTGGGGTCCTGCCCCCCTGCTCTCCCATTCGCTGTTCCCCTCCCTCCTCCCTGCTGCCACTCCCGCCCACCTCCCCTCATATGACAGCCGCGGCGCGCCTAAGGCAAGCCCATCTGCGCCCATCCGTGGCCAGACCGCGCCCAGCGCCAGGACCCCTGGTCCCCAAGACCAGCACGGCCAGCAATGCCGTTACACTGCCAGCACCCTCCGCGCACTTAACACCGAACGAGCACACACCGGCTTCCTGGTCTCCCCTAAACACACCCAGGGACCCTTCACATGCCGGAACTGCAGCCTCACCAGCCTCAAAATCAACAAACCTCCTGCCGAGCCTGACAGCAACTACCTCCAATGCATCCTACTTAACACCCGCTCCGCACGCAAACACGCCGTTGAACTCTGGGACATGCTTGACACCTCCACCCCAGATTTCGCCTTCCTGACGGAGACCTGGATGAACGCCTCCTCGGCCCCAACATCACCATAGCCATTCCGGATGGCTACAAGATCACACCAACGGAGTCGGAGGCGGAATTGCCATCGTCCACAAGAACACCATCAGGGTCACGACCTATGCCAACGACACCCTCAGCGCCGCCGAACACCTGCACTTCCAGATCCACACCAACCCCAACACCACCCTCAGGGGAACCCTCATCTACAGACCCCCCCGGACCTCGGCCTCAGCTCTGCGACTCCATCGCTGACCTTGTCAGCAGGCACGCCCTAGCCTCCTCCGACTACGTCCTCCTCAGCGACCTGAACTTTCACCTGGAGAATAACAACGATCCCAACACCACCACCCTAATCGCCAACCTCGCCACTCTTGGACTCAGACAACTCGTCACTACCCCAACACACTCCGCTGGCCACACGCTGGACCCCGTCTTGTCCGCTAGCCCCCACGTCACCTTCAGCCACACCACTGAACTCCCATGGACTGACCACCGCTGCATCCATTTCACCTTCCAGAAACCCACCACGCACCACCGCACCCAACAGATCCCCCGCTGCCACTGGAGCAGAATCAGCCAAGACCAGCTGTTAGAAATGGGGTCTTTGGTTGGCAGTCAGCCCAAGCAAGGACCCTCACTCTAGTCAGGGTAAGGCACACACAATTCAAATTGTCCTGTGCCCACCCTCTGGCAGCTTGACACTGAGCAGTCAGGCTTAACTTAGAAGGCAATGTGTAAAGTATTTGTGCAATAAATCATACAATAACACAATACAGCACCACAAAAATATACCACACAGTGTTTATAAAAATATATAATATCTATCTGGATATTTGCAGGTGAAAACGATCAAAGATGCAATAAGTAAATGTAGAGATATCACTGAAAAGTGATATAAAGGCGGTCATTCTGACCCTGGCGGTTAAAACAGGCTGGCGGTGCTTCCGGGGGCATTCTGACCGCGGCGGTAAAGCCGCGGTCAGAAAAGGGAAGCCGGCGGTTTCCTGTCGGCTTCCCGCTGCCCCAGGGAATCCTCCACGACGGCGCTGCAAGCAGCGCCGCCATGGGGATTCCGACCCCCTTCCCGCCAGCCTGGTTCTGGCGGTTCTCACCGCCAGAACGTGGCTGGCGGGAACGGGTGTCGTGGGGCCCCCTAACAGGGCCCAACATTGATTTTCAGTGTCTGCGTGGCAGACACTGAAAATCGCGACGGGTGCAACTGCACCCGTCGCACACCAGCAACTCCGCCGGCTCCATTCGGAGCCGGCTTCCTCGTTGCTGGTGTTTTCCCACTGGGCGGGCGGGCGGCCTTTTGTCGGTCGCCCGCCAGCCCAGCGGGAAAGTCAGAATGACCGCCGCGGTCTTTTGACCGCAGTACGGTCTTCTGGCAGTTCCCGCCAGGCTGGCGGCTTCCGCCGCCGGGGGGGGTCAGAATGACCCCCAAAGTGTCTTAAGTCTTTTAAAAGCAAACAAAGTCTCTTTTTATCACAAAGTACCTGGTTCGCATGAAAAATCTCCGCAATGGGCCGCAGAGGAGAAGCGTGGAAACAAAGGGGGTGTGCGTCGATTTCTCGGGCTGCACACGGTGATGCGTTGTTTAGTTTCCACGCAGGGACGGCTGTGCGTCAATTTCTGGCGCTCGGTTGTGGATCCTCTTTGGGTTGCGGGGTTTTCAGACACCCCGGGGTCTGTGCGTGGAATACTGGGCTTGTGGAGCGGAGTCACAAGTGCTGCATCGTTCCGATGGGTGTTGCGTGGAAATTTCTTCCGCACGGCAGGCGCTGCGTCGATTTCTCCTCTGGAAGTCGGGCCGCGTCATCCCAGGTCGTCTGTGCGTCGATCCGGTGGGCCGTGCGTCAAAGTTCCGGTCACAATGCAGGCACTGCGTCGATCTTCTCCTTGCGAAGTCGGGCTGCGTCATTCCGGTTTGGCATGCAGTGAATTTCTCACCGCGGGGCAGGCTGTGTGTCGTTTTTAGCAAGCTGTGCGTTTAATTTTCGCCGTACAAGGAGTCCAGTTGCAAGAGAGAAGTCTTTTTGGTCCTGAGACTTCAGAGACCAGGAGGCAAGCTCTATCCAAGCCCTTGGAGAGCACTTCTTCACCACAGCCAGGGAGCAGCAAGGCAGCAGGGCAACAACAAGGCAGCAGTCCTTCACAGAAAGCAGTCAGGTGAGCCCTTTGGGCAGCCAGGCAGTTCTTCTTGGCAGGATGCAGGTTCTGGTTACAAGTTTCTTCTCCAGGAAGTGTCTGAGTTGAAAGGGGCAGAGGTCCTGTTTATATACCCAAAGGTGCGTTTGATGTGGGAGAGACTTCAAAGAGTGGTCCCCTTTCAGTTCAATCCTGTCTGCCAGGGTCCCAGTAGGGGGTGTGGCAGTCCTTTGTGTGAGAGCAGACCCTCCATCCTCCCAGCCCAGGAAGACCCGTTCAAAATGCAGATGTATGCAAGTGAAGCTGAGTATCCTGTGTTTGGGGTGTGTCTGAGTGAATGCACAAGGACCTGTCAACTAAACCCAGACAGACTTGGATTGTAAGGCACAGAAAGATTTAATTGCAGAGAAATGCTCACTTTCTAAAAGTGATATTTCTAAGATAGTAATATTAAATCCAACTTCACTAGTCAGCAGGATTTTATATCACCATTCTGGCCATACTAAATAGGACCTTCCTACTCCTTTCAGATCAGCAGCTACCACTCAAACACTATATGAGGACAGCCCCAATGTTAGCCTATGAAGGGAGCAGGCCTCACAACAGTGTAAAAACGGATTGGGGAGTTTTACACTACCAGGACATGTAAACTACATAGGTACATGTCCTGCCTTTTGCCTACACAGCACCCTGCCCTATGGGGTACCTAAGGCATACCTTAGGGGTGTCTTATATGTAGGAAAAGGGGAGTTTTTAGGCTTGGCAAGTACTTTTAAATGCCAAGTCGAAATGGCAGCGGAACTGCACACACAGGCCTTGCAATGGCAGACCTGAGACAAGGTTAAGGGGCTACTTAAGTGGGTGGCACAACCAGTGCTGCAGGCCCACTAGTAGCATTTAATCTACATGCTCTGGGCACATATGGTGCACAGTACTAGGGACCTATGAGTAAATTAAATAGTCCAATTGGGTATGATCCAATGTTACCATGTTTAAAGGGAGAGAGCATATGTACTTTAGAACTGGTTAGTAGTGGTAAAGTGAGCAGAGTCTAAGAACCAGTAAAAACAGTGTCCAAAACGTTGAGGGAGGCAGGCAAAATGTTAGGGGTGACCACCATAAGGCTGTCAGGTCTAACACCAGCTGAACACCAGCCTTGCCCAAAAACCACCCACCGAATCCACCAATCCCAACCTCGCCAGCTGCAACCTATGGCACTGGATCGACGACTGTGCCAACACCCTCACCACACTCAATAATCCTTCCAACAGAGGTGCCAACAAGAGAGCCAGCTGGTTCACCTCAGACCTTCAAGTCTCCAAGCAAACCTGATGGAAACTGGAGAGAAAGTGGCTCCTCGAACAGACTCCAGACAACCATGCCGCCTTCAAGAATCCCAATCCGCAATCACCATCACCTCATCAGATCTGCCAAGAAAACCTCCTTCAAAGACCGCCTGGAGAACAACGCACACAACAGCAGGGAACTCTTCAACATCGTGAATGACCTCTCCAACCCCAGCTCCAGCACAAACGACATCCCACTGTCACAAGACCTGTGCAACTCCCTCGCCACCTTCCCCCACCACAAGATCACAGACATCCATGACAGCTTCAACAGCCAGACCACCCCGCCAATCACCGACTCCTCAGACTCTCCTCCCACCTTCAACTACGACCCCCTGCTCCTCTGGGCCAACGTGAACGAAGACTACACAATCAAAACAATGGGCTCCATCCACTCTGGATCTCCGTCAGACCCATGCCCGCACCAGATCTTTAACAAAGCAAGCGCCACCATTGCACCCCACCTCCGCAAAGTCATCAACATCTCCTTCGAGACCGCGACCTACCCCGAGAGCTGGAAGCATGCTGAGATCAAACCCTACTCAAGAAACCCACGGCGGACCCGAGAGACATCAAGAATTTCCGCCCCATCTCCCTGCTCCCATTCCCGGCCAAGGTCATCGAGAAGATCGTCAACAGACAACTGACCCACTACCTCGAAGAAAACAACATCCTGGACCCATCCCAGTCAGGGTCCCGCAGCAACTACAGTGCGGAACCACCCTCATCGCCGCCACCGACAACATCAAGGGCCTGCTTGACAACGGCGAAAACGCGGCCCTCATCCTCCTGGACCTCTCGGCTGCCTTCAACACAACTGCCACCGCATCCTACGCAAAAGCCTTTGCAATGCAGGGATCGGGGACAAAGCTCTGGAGTGGACCACCTCCTTCCTCTCTGGCAGAAGCCAGAGCATCCGCCTCCCCCTTTCCGCTCCGAAGCCTCCAAGATCATCTGTGGCGTTCCCCAAGGTTCGTCCCTCAGCCCTACCCTTTTCAACATCTACATAGCCCCGCTCGCCCACGTCGCCCGACTGCACAACCTCAACATCATCTCCTGATCCTCTTCCTCACCATGGGCCCCCTCACCGCCAAATCCAACCTCAACGAAGGAATGAAGGCCGTCGCCGAATGGATGAGGAACAGCAAACTGAAGTTGAACTCAGATAAGATGGAGGTCCTCATCTTCGGCGCCAACCCCTCAGCCTGGGACGACTGCTGGTGGCCGACCGCTCTGGGAGCAACCCCAACACCCACCAACCACGCACACAACTTGGGCATCATGCTCGACTCAACACTCTCCATGACCAAGCAAGTCAGCGCTATCTCCTCAACCTGCTTCAACACCCTCTGCATGCTCCGCAAGATCTACAGATGGATCCCCACAGATACAAGAAGAACAGTCACCCAGGCCCTCGTCAGCAGCAAACTTGACTACGGAAACACCCTCTATGCAGGAGCCCCGGCCAAACTCCTCAAATGACTGCAACGCATACAAAACGCCTCCTAACGCCTGACCCTCGATGCCCACCGCCACAGCCACATCAGTCCCCTTCTGAGAGACCCACACTGGCTCCCCGTCAACAAAAGGATAACCTTCAAGCTCCTCACCCACGCACACAAGGCACTCCACAACACTAGCTCAGCCTACCTCAACAGACGACTCACCTTCTACACCCTGCATCCGAATAGCGACTACCGGAGGCAGATCCTTCTCCCACCTCGCCGCCAAGACCTGGAACACCCTTCCCGTGCCCCACGACAGACTGAAGACCTGCTGACTTTCAGGAAGTGGCTCACAACCTGGCTATTTGAGCAGTAGCAGCACCCTCCCCCCCTCAGCGCCTTGAGACCCTCACGGGTGGTAGTGTGCTCTACAAATACACAGATTGATTGATTAAACTGAGATGTCACCAGACGTTATCTTTCTCGGAACTGTGATACTGTCAAGTTCTTTGTTTAATGACATAGACATAACATCTAATGCAACATTTGTCTGGATCAAATGTCTACTCCTCACCATGTCAAGGTCAAATAAGAACACATACAGACATATTATCAAAATAATGTAGTCTGAATTGACATTGTTTTGACTTATATGTTCATAAGGAAACGTCTGAGACGCATACCTTGATGCACATAATCTATGTCAGACATTCTTAAACTTATGTCAGAAATTTCAATTTCTGATAAGAATGAGTATATTAGGACTGCCACTTGACCACTTGGCAGGAGAGGTAATTTGGCCAGATTATCACCTGAGATTCTGTCAGAGATGGTCTCACCTGCTGCCAGCACACTTCACACTTGACATATGATACATCTCGCCTGAAGACTGAAGCTGATAAAGCCAAGTTCCAGAGGAAGACCAACTGACAGCTTCTGTAGTGGGCATTTCCCCTTTGTGGTGGTCCCTGTTTTTGCACCGCTGCTGATAAAGACAACCTTTGTTGTCAATTAGGCATGTAGTTCATCTCTTCTCCCTAAGAAACTCTAGACTGCAAGTTGCTCTGCTTTCCAGGCTCTCATATTATAGCACATAGAAGTAGACATTAGGGTGTTAGGTTTTAGACTATCTTTTAAATGACATTTTAACAAAGCTGGTAACATTTTATTCTTGTTATGTATAAAATGTTTGTTTCTGTTTTTATAATATTCTGGGTAGTTGCTTTAGATATACTGAGAAACAGATTGTTCCTGAAGTAATAAATACTTTTAACTTAAAAGTGTTCATTCTTCTTAGTGTAGAGTGTGAGATAATGTGAGTAATGAAAAAGGTTTGTTGCTGTTTCCACAGTGCCCCTGATCCCTTCATGGGATTATTAGTAAGCCAAAAGCAATACTTCTATATCAATTACACATTGAATAGTGTCTTGCAGGGCTACAGTAACTTGCCTTTCACATTCATCACTGCTGCATTGAACAAAGTTCACCCATGTCACCCATGGTTGAGAAAACACACCTTGTAAAGTTACATCAAAGTTGTAACTTTCACAACACACCTTGCCATATTTATTTACCCTACTCATTTATTTATTTGTCCTGTGGAAAACAAGTGCAAGTCATGAAAATAGTAAAAGTGTGTATGCAAAATTATATTCTGAAGTCACATACCCTCAGCTCTGGGAGTGTCATTTGAAGCACTTTCATCTGACTCAAGATGGACACCTAGTAACCACTTGAGATACTGTGGGCCTACAGGAAGAAGTTCTATTTAACAGTGTCAAAAGTCTTGTCTATGTCAATGGAGACTACTGCTAATTCCTCCTCTCTACCTTCCACCTCATGTAAGACATGGCTTTGGCAAAGCAGGTTCATAGAGGTACTATGTCCAGGAATGAAAACTGCATTAGTCATCATGGATCAATTGTGTAATTACTGGTCCCAAACAAATGGCAGTCACTTTGCAGAGTACTTTAGTGCCCATATTAATCATTGTGAACAGTCTATAGGCAGATGGATCCGAGTCTGGCTTCATCATCACAGAAATGCAGCCCTCCCTCATAGACAGAGTAAGAATTCCACACTCCCTGGCCTCCAAGTAAACCTCCAGTAAATGTTGGGTAAGAATGGGAGCAAAAGTCTGGTGAAACTCAGCAGGAAAGCCATTGCAACCCAGAGCCTTGCCACCAGGTAACTGCCCCAGGGGTGCCTGGATCTCCTCCAGGGTGAGGTCAACATCCAGTTCACACACAGCTACTGCCCCCAGCCATGGGAGAAGTGAAGAGGTCAGAAAGGAATCAGTGTGCACCCATGCAGTGGGCCGGGTCCCTAAACACCTACTCCAGATGTGATTTAAAGGGTAACATATGTTAAAGAATGACCATTGCTTACACAGATTTATAGAAAAGTGACAGCAATTAATTCAGTACTGCTTGCAAATAGTGGCGGTCCTAAGGCATTAAAATGGAGTATTCCATACAGCCAACGAAGAGACTTAAGCATTTGCTCAGTTGAAAATAATTTTGAAAGTGAAGCAACATCAATGATTACTAGCTTTGCTGTGAGAGGTTATCCCTAAAAAAGTATTGCAAGATTTAAATCAAAGAGTAAAAGCAAACCAAAGGGAATATTAACTTGATACAACTGAGATGGGAAAGCAAAATATGCAAAAATGAAATAAGCAAGATGGTAAGAAAGAATCACAAACAAGGCTCTTTAAAGAATTTAGCAATGAACAACATGTTCAAATTGGATCATTGTGCAACATGATGCACACTTAAAAGGTTGGGTGGCCGCTCCATAATGTCACTTATCAAAAAAACAAGATCATTGAGAGATTTACTAGCTAGTAGCTGTTTACAACCAATTGAGTATATTACTAATTGGCTACCAAAGAACCCTTTGTTTTTGGAAATGTGGAACATGTATGGCTTGTGTGTACGGAATGAACAAAAAGTAATTTATATCATTTGAAGGGAAAACACAGATTATCAAAGAGAGGCATGCAATATGGAATGTATATATTTGGAAAGTACTTGTAACAAGAAATATATTGGCAGTACCACAAAAAATACATTAAGAAATTTGCAGCACCTGAGAGCAATCAGACATGAAACAAGAGTTACCCCATGACAAAACATTTTTTGAACCAACATAA
The DNA here is from genome assembly GCF_031143425.1 of Pleurodeles waltl. Classification (NCBI taxonomy): domain Eukaryota; kingdom Metazoa; phylum Chordata; class Amphibia; order Caudata; family Salamandridae; genus Pleurodeles; species Pleurodeles waltl. Next base: position 35,391,511 of record NC_090441.1, on the reverse strand, counting down.
TGGAGAGAACAGTGGCTTCAAGTATTACAAAATCAAACCTATAAGATCATATGCTAATTGAAACTAAGGAGGAGTGAATCTTCCTTATACCTATAGTACTTTGCAGAGTAGAGTATTTTTAACACATGAACTTCACAACGGTTTCACTTTTTCACTTGCAGACAGGGAGTTTTCTCGGAATTAACAACTATGATGTTATTCTTATGCATACAACATTTTACCAACAAGAATTGTTTCTCTTCTTTTTGGTAGAATATATGTTATTTTTCTCATTTTCCTACAATGTACATTATATCTCTCACCCCATATGTGCAGTGACCAATAACCATGACATCACCATCACTTCACCCTTTCGCACAACACTTTAGCTATGAAAATTATTTCCTTCCTATCTGTTTGTTAGTTATTAATTCTGATATCTGTATTCAACTACAATGTCGCTTATGACCAGAAGTGTAATTATAATTTAAGAATAAGTTCACAGCTCTTTGTGCAGGTCACTTTAAAATTCAAAGATGTATGTGCCATGTTATTTATCTTCATCACACCGCTTTGCATTGGGCACCTCAGTTACAAATAGCATTTTGAACATGACACTTTAGTTGCCGAAATTCCCTTTTATTCACACATTTGTTGGACAAAGTCTATGATGCTTTTCTTTTTCATATCACATTGAACCCAAAAATATCAGCAACATTTTTGTTTAAAGCCACAGTCTAATTATAACTTAAAAATAAAGTTTTCAACTTTATGCGAAGGTCACCCTATTAATGATAGGATGTATGTTCCATTTTGATAGTCGTTCATTACATCCTTTTTGATACGGAGAGAAAAAGAAGAAGCTTAACAATTTATACCTCTGAGTTGATGTTTAAAATAGCATATGTTTTTGCCTTCTGGAAATTAAAATGTTACTGTCTAGTTTCTTTCATGAAGAGAGTAAAGAGTTGTATATAGAGAACTGTGTTATTAATGATTGTTAGCCCAGTGGAAGGTGTTGTGCTGAAATGCTTTGCCATTACTTTTTTTATCCATTATGTCAAAGCAGAATAACATATTTTTTAAATAACTGAACAAACTTGAATCTCTGCATCTGCTTTGAAGTTTTGTTGAGTTCTTGTTAAAATGAGCAAACATTTGCTAAATATATATATGAAAAAAGAACCAAGAACCTTTCAGCGAATATCTTTATGTATTGTTTTGCTCCACTGACATTGATATTTTGCTTCTTCAACCACAGCACAAACCACATGACCATGGGTGATATTATATGTAGTTGCTATTATTTGCACACACATATAGTGGCACTCTAAAACCAGTTTGCTAATAATAAGGTTGAAGGCATTTGAAATTATAAGTGACTGCTTATATGTATGTACCCTAGGATATCATCACAAGCATTCAATAGTAACAAAAAACTACTGAATGTTGCCAGGCTTATCTTTTATATAATACCTAACAGGTACCTGTGCAAGATAGTCCTCCTCTGCCATTGATGGGCTCTGGTGAAATCATAAACCAGAAGGCCAAAAGCTGAGTGCTTTCTTAATGTCATCAGAACCCTGAGATTGGAAGATAGGACCATAATATACATGGTGCACATTATGCATGTTTATATTATAAATTTATTTTGGGGTAGCTAGTTTGAAAAGCTGTTTCTTTCATAATGCACCTAACAATGGACACTGATTGTACTTAGAATGTTTAGGTTTAATTTACCTTTCTCAAATAAAATTATCATAAAACAATAGGCAATGGTGTTAAATTGGCTGTAGCGTATACTGCATAATTATGGCTTTACTAATTTTGCCACATCATATGTCACATAATTTGCAATATTTGAAGATTTCACGAAGATTGTTTCTAGCACAGAAATAATAGGGAATGAACAGCAGTGTATTTGGAGAGGCACAAGTTATAGTTAGCTAAGTAGACAATAGCTGATGAATTCCAGTGTTCATTTAGTTTAAAATTTTACCTTTTAACTGACATTTTCACATAAGTATAACATAATTTTAACCTTTTGTTTTTTCAGTGAATTTCTGTCTACTTTAATGTAAAGTTAAATATTACTACTGTATCCAACTGTAACATAACTTTAACCTTTAGTTTCTTTAGTGAGTTTCTAGGGCTTGATATAAAGTAAGATTTTAGTGGCATTCCTAACTATGTCAACCTCCCCTGCGCATAACTTTCAGCCATGCGCAGCATGCGCAGCACAGGGTTGGTGAGAGGGCCTCGGCCACAGCCCAAATCCACATTTGGGAGGAAAACCCTTGATAATATGATCAATTGAAAATAAAGGTCCAACAATCAAATATTGAAAAATACAGTAATCTCCCTGTATTTATATTCAGTGTTACAACAAAACAACTAATTTGTTTTGTTCCTTTTAACTATATAATTTCTTCAGGGCGAGAGAACTTATTGATACACCACATTCCATTAAACTGCTCATACAGTGAGTTTCTCGTCCAATTTCATTTTATATGGAGTCACATGGTGTTGAAGCTGCAACTGGTGATGTCCCAGTCCTTGCACTACATCTTTCTTCCCTACAGCCAGGCCCTGTGCCCAGTCACTCCCAGGCGGCCAACCCCAACGGACACCCACCCCACTTGTTTTAGTTGCTTTTCCAATCAAGCTGCAGTTGTTGTTCAGTCACTGCTCTTGCTTGTAGAAAAGAAAAGTACACTTATTACACACACAACTAAATACTACACATTAAATTGCACTTATGTACACCTGTGTTCGAAATTGGGTTACTGGTTGGCTAGGGTGTGGGACCTGGTCAAGCAGCAACCACAGTCCTAATCAGGGTTAGGCACAAGGCACATCTCAAATTAACCTGTGCTTACCGCCTGGTAGCTTTGCACATAGCAGCACTTCAAACAGTACAAACTGTTGTGCCCTCGTTACCAGCACGTTGGACTATGGGAACACACTTTACGCTGGGATCACCAAGCAGCTCACAAGAAAACCACAAACCATCCAGAACTTGACAGCCAGACCCATCCTCAACCTCTCACACAGAACTCACATCACAACACACTTCAGGAAACTACACTTGCTCCCTGTACACAAACTTCTCACACATGCATTCAAGGCACTACACAACTCAAGCCCCACCTACCTGAACAGTTGCATCACCTTCCACCCAGACACCTCCAGTCCATAGGACTCTTACTCGCACACATCCCACCCATAACCAGAACCAGATCAGGAGGATAGGCATTCTCTTTCACTGCTCCTAAAGTGGGAAACAACCTCCCACTCCACATCAAAGGCTACTCCTTGCTTCTTGATTTCCGCAAGAAGCTGAAGACCTGACTTTTCAATGAACCAGCCTACTATATGCAGGGATTGGCACACACATCTCCTCAGCATCGGTATACCCTCATGGGCTATTGTGTGCTTTACAGATACACATAACGTAACAAAGTCAAGCATCTCCAATATTCATGTATAAAAGTGAAGAGACAAGGTACCTGACATGTGTTCCGGTTTAGGATTCAGGGTTGCCTGCTACTTCGAACAGTGGATACCTTATGATTTGTGTCATAGTTATACCAGATCAATGGCTCCAAATCAACTTCTCTGCACAGATGGGGCGCAGACAGTGGTCTTACCTTCAGGCAAAATTATGTGTAATCACACAGAGACACCATTGGACCACACAGGTAATCCACAAGCTTTCTTGTTCTGACTAGTCAAAATGCTAGTTGGGTGATGGACCTCTAGTTAACAAGACATGGCCAGAGTACCACCTGGTGTGGTCAAGGGGTAGTTCCTAGGCTAGTGATGGGCCAATGCACACTCCTGTGCTCTTGCACAGGATATTGAGACCCAGAAAAAGGTCAATGTGTGGTTCCCCAAAGGTAAATTAAAAACAACCAAATATTGGAGCATGAAAGTAAGATGGATAGTCATTTCATTTGTAGTTTTTGTTGGCTAGTTATTGGACAGCCATTCTCTGGTGAAGATGTTTTTTGGTCTTCTGTGTCAGAGTATCTGGATTCCTTGAGGTGGCTGGAGCCTTTCATGCAGTCAAGGTCAGATGAAGGGCAGTACGTCACAGCTTAAGCAGGCAATTAGACTTAGGCCCTCATTACAACCCTGGTGGTAAATGGCACCAACCGCTGTGCCGACTGCCGCAAACATACCGTGACCGCAGCGGTATTCCGCTACGGGTATTATGACCCACACTAAAAAATCTGCCACTATACAGACACCCACACAAGTCCGCCAGACCAAAGGTCAGTGACAAACTGGCGGTACCAAAACCCACACAGTTACGCCAACAGGAATACGGCCACAGTATCACGACCCACGAATCAAAGCAGCGGTCTTTCAATCGCAGTAAACCACACCGCCCGCACTCAAAATACACACACACTTACAAGACACCACCACATTGGACAATTCAAAGTACACACACCTGACACACATACTCACACCACACCCACACACCCACATCGCTATAAAACACACACCCACATTACCTACAACCCCTTACAGCGAACAAAAAGATTGCAAGCAGAGAGAGACAAGCCAGGAGCACCCACTCAATAAGAGGCACAATACATCATCACCCATACACCATCCATGCACCTCACAACACAACACCCCACACATCACCCCACACATCCTCACACATACCAATCAGCCCACATCCATGACACCCCAAAGACACCCCAGGTTTTCAGAGGAGGAGCTAAGGGTCATGGTGGAGGAAATCATCCGGGTAGAGCCACAGCTATTCGGATCAAAGGTGCAGCACACGTCCATTGAAAGGAAGATGGAGCTGTGGCGGAGAATCGTGGACAGGGTCAACGCCTTGGGACAGCACTCCAGAACTAGTGATGACATCAGGAAGAGGTGGAACGACCTACGGAGGAAGGTACTTTCCGTGGTTGCAAGACACCAGGTTGCCGTACAGAGGACTGGTGGTGGACCCCAACCTCCTCCCCCACAACTAACAAAATGGAAGGAGCAAGTCTTGGTCATAATGCATCCTGACGGCCTCGCAGGAGTAGCAGGAGGACTGGACTCTGGTAAGTCAAATGTTTACTACTATATCCCCCTCACCCTACCTGCATGCCATCACAAACTCCTACCCCTACCCTCTATCACAACCCACCCATCCGAATACCAAGCCCTGCATCTAACACCAATGCATGGACCCCCATCACAGACCTGCATGGACACCCATCACCACAGCATGCCCAGTAAAGAGACTCACCCAGCCGACAAAATCACCACGCACACAAGGCAAGGCTGACAGTGAAATCACAATCATACAGGGAAACACACCCATACGCAAGATGGCACACGCAGATACAATAACACTGCTTTTGCATGCCCACAGGATCCTACTCAACGTCACCGGAGAGGATGTGCCAGCTACATCCTGTCCCCCCGCAGAAGAGGCTCACAGTGACGACAGCAGCTCCGCATGCCTGGATCAGGATGAGCATCCTGGCCCATCAGGGACCCCTGGACAGTCGGTTACCCTGCCACAGTCCCAACCCACCACAGAGCCTCCCCCCTCAGGAAACACCAGCACAGCACCCACCCAGCGGGCCCATGCCACTGTCCCCAGGACACGTCAATCAGCAGGGTGTCCACCGCTACAGGGACCCCAGGCAACCCCACTAACCCAGGAAGATCAGGGACCTGGGGTCAGTGGCAGTGGGCACACGGTTCAGGGGACAGAGGCACAGGACAACAGGGAAGCTGGGAGGACTGCTGTGCGACAGGTGGAGGACAGGCCCAGGGAACCCACTCTCCAGGAGACTCTCTCTAACATCATGGGAGCATACCACCATTCCCAGGAGACCATGGGCCAGATACTGTACAAGTTGCAGGAGACCCAGCGGCTGCAGGAGGGACAGTATCAGGGGATCAGGGAGGACCTCAAAAACATCTACTCCATCCTGTCACCATTGCAGGGGTGCTGGCTGACATGGGCAACACCATGAGGGAGGCAGTGGCACAACAACGTGCCCCTGACACTAGCCACACCGAAGAACAGCCCTACACCTCTGCCGGCGCTAGTGGACAGGAGGCCCCACCACAGGACCAACAGGCCACCAGCACTTCACCCCCTGCAGAAGGAGAACCACCCCGCAAATGGTTCCTGCGATCCAGGCAGAAGCCAGAGAACATTGCCAAGACCCCCGCAAGGAAATAAGACTCTATTGATTGTCACCCTTCTGTCCCATTCTGTCACCCTGTCCACCTTGAACTGCCATTACTCCCCTTCCTGTGCCCCATTGGACAATGCACCTGTGATACCAAGAGACTGGACTCTACCCTTGGCTTTCCTCCATTATCACCCCAGCCCATTGCACATCCCCCTCTACTTATGAGCACTTAAATAAACACCCTGGGAACAAATAAAAATTTGGAGTCTGTCAAATGATTGAAATATGTATTAGTTCAACATTATCAAAGCATTGCAAGTCATATGTACAGTTAAATATACTTTGGAATTACCTTTGGTGAGCAGCAGTGCACATAGAAGGAGCCAGAGTGGGACACAGAGATCTGAAAATAGAGATGCCAAAAGGTACAGTAAGTGGCCATACAATATGGAAAATCAGGCTGCCATGTACAATGTCCAACATAAAGCTGCAATGGAAAGTGAAGTTACAGTGTCTTACCTGTGTGTCACTGGAAGTACTGTTGTATGAGTGATCTTCTGTTGTCCACATCTTCTTCCTCTGCCTCCTCTTCCTCACTGTCCACAGGCTCCACCGCTGCCACAAGACCATCTCCAGGATCACCTTCCTGCAGAAAAGGCACCTAGCGTCTCAAGGCCAGGTTGTGCAACATGCAACATGCAAAGATGATCTGGCACACCTTCTTGGGTGAGTAGTACAGGGATCCACCTGTCAGATGGAGGCACCGGAACCTGGCCTTTAGGAGGCTGAAGGTCCTTTAAATAATCCTCCTTGTATGCCCATGTGCCTCATTGTAACGTTCCTCTGCTCTTGTCCTGGCATTCCTCACTAGGGTCAGTAGCCATGACAGGTTGGGGTAACCAGAGTCACCTGCAAATATCGAGGGATACCTGTTAGACACACACTAATCCTTAGGGACAACCCCATACCCAGACACCTACTTATACTGTGTGGGGACCTTGGGCTCACCAATTAGCCACACCCAGTGCCTCTGGAGTTGGCCCATCACATATGGGATGCTGCTATTCCTCAAGATAAAGGCATCATGCACAGAGCCAGGATATTTGGCATTCACATGGGAGATGTACTGGTCTGCCAAACACACCATCTGCACATTTATAGAGTGCTAGCTTTTTATATTCCTGTAAACTTGTTCATTTCTCCGGGGGGGGGGACAAATGCCACATGTGTACCATTGATGGCACCAATGATGTTGGGGATATGTCCCAGGGCATAAAAGTCAGCTTTCACTGTGGCCAAATCATCCACCTGGGGGAATACGATGTAGCTGTGCATGTGTTTCAGCAGGGCTGACAACACTCTGGTCAACACGTTGGAGAACATTGGCTGAGACATCCCTGATGCCGTGGCCTCTGTTGTTTGGATGGAATGACTTGCCAGGAAATAGAGCACTGACAGGACCTGCACTAGAGGGGTATACCTGTGGGCTGGTGGATAGCTGACATCAGGTCTGGCTCCAATTGGGCACAAGTTCTTGGATTGTGGCCCGATCAAGTCTGTAGGTTAGGATAATGTGTCTGTCCTCCATTGTCACAAGGTCCAGCAGTGGTCTGTATACCGTGGGATGTCGCCATCTCATATTCAGCCTCAGCGGTTGAAGTCTGTGGAAGAAAACGGTGAGCAGAGGGTTATATTCGCACATCTATTGCACTAATGATGATTTTTTTCCTTTACAGAACCAGTATGTGAATCCGACAGTCAGTTGCTGTGTCAGTGTCTGCTGTGACCCAGTTAGGTGCCATGCCTTGTGCTGACATGTGAGGAGGGGCAAGTGGAAATAAGGTAATTTCGCTGGCGTTGTGCGCCGTTGCAGTAGACGGTCAAAGACCGCCGCACAACTTCGCATTGGTTATCTCTAGGCCCTATGAGTTCCAGGAGCCAATGGCGATGTACGCCGGCAGTGTCGGTACGCAACACCGCAGACGTGACCGCCTTTTTCCATCTGTTCACTCACTTGCTACCTGACCTTCAACAGGAGAGGACTTACACTGCAAGTGCTGCTGTGACCTGTGTCTGGCAGCAACAATGGCTCATGTGTCTGGGGAAAGGGCTCCTGCCTTCACTGCAGAGGAGTTGAAGAAAGTGGTGGATGGGGTCCTACCCCAATACACGTTACTCTACTGTCCTCCAGAAAAACAGGTGAGTACACTGTGAGCATGATGCGTGGGCCATGAATGTATAGAGTGATGTATGTGTAAGCCACATGTGGGGGGGGGCTGAGGGGTCCCGGGCAGAGTGGAGCATGTATGATGGTTAATGTATGTGCGTAAGGGGATGGGAGGGATATGGTGGACCATGAGGATGACAGTCTAGACGGTGTGACTAATCCTTTTTCTGCTGTCTTTTCCCTGCAGGTGAGCGCCCACCAGAAAAAGGGTATTTGGCGTGCCATCACCAAGGAGGTGCGGACCCTGGGGGTCTTTAACAGGCAGAGCACCCACTGCCGTAAAAGGTGGGAGGATCTGCGCTGCTGGGCAAAGAAGACGGCGGAGGCCCAACTGGGGCTGGCCTCCCAACGAGGAAGGGGTGCTCATCACACCATGACCCCCCTGATGTTCCGCATCCTGGCGGTGGCCTATCCGGAGTTGGATGGGCGCATGAAGGCATCACAGCAGCCACAAGGGGGTGAGTACAGATTATGAATCATGACTTTACGCGTGTTAATAGTTACCTGGGTGGGGGATGTAGGCTAAGGGTGCCCCTAGGCCAGAGCGAAGATGGCAGGGTAGGTCTCTTGTTGGGCAGGCTCTGAAGTACTCCTACCCCAATAGTGTTAGTGGGCATCTACTATTGGGCAGGGTCCTGTGGGTTTCAGGTGTGCAGCTAATGGCGGTAGACATTGTACCCCATGGGCTGGTGACTATCTTAGTAACTGGTAGTGTACGGCCTAGTGCATAGCGCTGCTCCCTGTAGTTGTGTATGCCAATGGTATTGGTGTTGCTGGCATTGACCAAGTGTATCCTCTGTCTCTCCCCCCCTTTTTGTTCTGTCACCCTGTCCTTGTGTGCATTAGCATCATCTGGTGGAGGAGCAGTGGCACCAGTGACGGAGGGAGCTGCATCCCACATGGGCCCGGAGGCCGAATCCACCGAGGTTGAGGGCACCAGTGGGACGGAGGGAGAGGGAAGCACTATGACGGGGAAAGGAGGGGAGACCACAGGCAGCGACTCCTCCTCCGATGGAAGCTCCTTGGCGGTGGCGGACACCTCTGTGCCCACCCCAACAACAGGTACAGCCACCACCCCCCACCAGCACCGCCCTCCCAGCAGCCTCCCATCGTGTTTCCCGTGCCCGCTCACCCATGAGGGTGGGCATCTCCTTTGCCCCAGGCACCTCAGGCCCTGCCCCAGTCAGCCCTGCTGCTCTAAGTGAGGAGGCTATGGACCTCCTGCAATCCTTCAGTTTTGGGCAGTCAACCATACTGAATGCCATCCCGGGTGTCGAGAGGCATTTGCAACAAACAAATGCATACCTGGAGGGCATTCACTCTCGCGTGGCGGACCAACAGAGAGCATTTCTGGCTCTGGCCTCACCACTGATGGCAGCCCTTGTACCTGTCTCTAGCCTCCCCCCTCCAACTTCCTCTACCCAGACCCAATCCCCTCAACCCCAGCCTATCCCAAGCACACCTTCAGACCAACATTCACCCAAATCAACAAACAGATGTGGCTCAGGCAAACACAAGCACCACACTTCATCTCATAGACACTCACACAAGCACCATCCCCATGCAGACACACCAACATCCACTGCCTCTACTGTGTCCTCCTCCTCCTCATCGTCCACCTCCCTCCCAGTAGTGTCTCCACTCACACCTGCATGCACTACTTCCTCATCCACTACCTCCATCACCAGCACGCCCATCACAACACACCCCTTCACGGGCATTCACCACCCCCAAATCCATGCACACATCCCCTATGTCCTCTCCCAGTGTGTCTGTGACCCCTCCGACCAAAGTACACAAATGCAAGCACCCACCCACCCAACAGCCATCCACCTCACAACAGCATCCAGCCCATGCACTTGCACCCAAACTCAACAGACAGACACCTCGTACAACTACTCCCTCTTCCTCCACTCCCAAACCCTCTCCCTCTTCCCACCCCAGTGTCTCTAAGAAGCTTTTTCTGGCAAACATTTACCTCTTCCCTACCTCTCCCCACCCTGTCCTTCCCCTCGGGCCAGGGTGCCCAGAACCCAGGCCAGCACCTCAGCCACCAATTCGACGTCTGCTGTGGTACCTGCAACTCACAGAGGCTCAAGATAGGCACCAGTCAGCCCAGCCAGTGTGCCACCAACCCCTGCAAAGGACAAAACCATTCCACCACCTGCCAAGGTGAAGAGGGGGACAGCATGCAGCAAGGGCAAGAAGCACGAACCTCCCAGCAAGGCCTCCTCAAAAACTCCAGCTGTCACACCCAAGGACATACCACCATCTGCCAAGGTGAGGAAAGGGCCGAAAACACCAGGGAAGGCACTTCAGCCGTCGGAAGCTGCAGGTGAAGGCCTGGTGGCTAACAGCACAACCGCCAGCCCCGCCACCTGCACCATGGCCAGCACCGGCAGCAGCCCCGCCGCTAGCACCGCTACCTGCACCACCACCTGCACTGCCGCTATCACCACTACTGTCAGCAGCAGCAGTCCCAGTGGGCAGCCGTCTGAGGCTGCAGGAGAAGGGCTGGAGCCTCCCTCCACCACTGGCAGCACTGGCACCTGCACCACGGCCAGCACTGCCACCTGCACTGCCGCTAGCACTGCCACAGGCCCCGCCGCAAGCACCGTCACCTGCACCACTGACAGTAGGACCACTACCAGCAGCAGCAGCGCCATTGGGCAGCCGTCCGAGGCTGCTGGAGAAGGGCTGGAGCCTCCCACCACCACTGGCAGCACCCCCACCAGCACCGGCACTACAACCAGTTTGCAGCCTTAGCCGCCGCAGGATGGAGTCTTGCCCTGCCTGTATGGACTATCATGCAACCTGTTCCCTGCAAATCTCGTGCCTCAGACACCCAGGTGAGAGACTGTGACCTTGCACCATCCAGGATGAAGCACACTGGGCACAAAGACCACTCCAGAACCAGTGGATGAAGGCATCCACTCCCCCCCTTCTTGGCAGGATGAAGCACACTGGGCACAAAGCCCCTCCAGAACCAGTGGAGATATGCATCCACTCACCCTATCCTTGGCAGGATGAAGCACACTGGGCACAAAGCCCCCTCTAGAACCAGTGGAGATATGCATCCACTCACCCTATCCTTGGCAGGATGAAGCACTCTGGGCACAAAGCCCCCTCCAGAACCAGTGGAAGAAGGCATCCACTCACCTTCTCCTTGGCAGGATGAAGCACACTGGGCACAAGGCTCACTCCAAGACCAGTGGAAGAAGCCATCCACTTGGAAAACTGTGGCCTTGCACTCCCCAGGAGCAAGCAGTGGGCAAACCACCCACTTGAGAGACTTGTGAGACTGTGGCTTTGCATTCCCCAGGACCAGGCAGTGGGTAAACCACCCACTTGAGAGACTTGTGAGACTGTGGATGTGCACTCCCCATGACCAAGCAGTGGGCAAACCACCCACTTGAGAGACTGTGGCCTTGCACTCCCCAGGACCAAGCAGTGGGAAAACCACCCACTAGAGAGACTGTGGCCTTGCACTCCCCAGGACCAAGCAGTGGGCATGGAGCCCCCTCGAGGAGCAGTGGTGTTATTCCATCTTCCGGCTGAGGTGTCCCCCCTTCCACTTCCCCCTGGGGTGCCTGTGTGTTTTCGACCTGATGCCCCTGCAGTGTTCTCTCCATATTGAGGCAGGAGTCAAGTGTGGGTATGGCCCATGATATTTGGCCCAGTGGCCCACGGACATTTTGAATGGACAATGTACAGTCTTATGTACATATTGTATATTTTTGTAAATACTGTTTTTCTGTTTATTACATATATCTGCCTATTTCTAAAATATCACTGTTTAACTCAATTCCTTTTGTCCTTGCGTTCTTCCAGGGGGTTGCAGGGTGTAAATGTAATGTTGATGCATGTGTTTGTGTGTATGGTGTTGTGGGTGAGGGTCGGGATGGGGGTGTTGCGTGCGTGTGTCACTCTCTTTTTCTTCCCCTTATCCCCTGTGTACTAGGTGCAGTACTCACCGTGGTCGTCGCCGCCGCCTTTCGTATTCCTGGTAGATGAGGAGGTAGACCAGCATGGGCAGTGTAGGAAAGTACCATCTTGCCTGGCATGTTACCCCCATTTTACACTTATATGTATGTTTGTTTTTGCCTATGTCACTGGAATCCTGCTAGCCAGGACCCCAGTGCTCATATGTTGTGCTCTGTATGTGTTCCCTGTGTGGTGCCTAACTGTATCATTGAGGCTCTGCTAACCACAACCTTGGTGTTTATGCTCTCTCTGCTTTTAAAATTGTCACTTCAGGCTAGTGACTAAATTTACCAATTCTGATTGGCACACTGGAACACCCTTATAATCCCCTAGTATATGGTACCTAGGTACCCAGGGTATTGGGGTTCCAGGAGATCCCTATGGGTTGCAGCATTTCTGTTGCCACCATAGGGAGTTCAAACAATTCTTACACAGGACTGCGTACCTTTATTTTTATTTACTCTGAGTATTGTGTTTCTTATGATATGGTGCTATATGATATAAGTGGTATAGTAGGAGCTTTGCATGTCTCCTAGTTCAGCCTGAGCTGCTCTGCTATAGCAACCTCTATCAGCCTAAGCTGCTAGAACACTACTAATCTACTAATAAGGGATAACTGGACCTGGCACAAGGTGTAAGTTCCACAAGGTACCCACTATAAGCCAGGCCAGCCTCCTACAGGCAGGACCTGCAGCACGGGCTCCATGACGTCCTGGTTCTTCATTGAGTGTCGAGAGGTGAGTGGTTTCCCTTCCAAGTCCTGTTTTTGCCATGCTTTTGATGGCCTTGGTACCGCCCCGGAACAGCTGGCTGATGGGCGGTTTGTGATGGGGTGGGCGGTAGATTGTCTTCCACCTGGCTGTTGGCGGTTACTGCTGTGGTGTTTGTTGCTACTGCCGTGGCGGTCGGAGTGTTAAACTGGCTGGCTGTGTTGGCGGTTTCCACCGTGGTTGTGATCCCATTTCTTTTACCGCCGGCCTGTTGGCGGTATTACCGCCGCTTTAACACCGACCGCCAGGGTTGTAATGAGGGCCTTAGTCCTAGCTTTAAAAGTAACAAAGCTGAATCCACGCAGATCTGAGTCAATGTATGTTTCAAGACATATAGCTTTACCAGGGATCTATTTGATTTGCTCAGTTTTTGGAAGTGTTGCAGCAGCCCATGAATTCAATATAGTAAATTATTTTTTTGGGCCACATTAAAAATCTGTTCTGGACTTGGCACTCCTTGTCCTGCTTGTGACACTCCTAATATACACTGTCCTAGCACTGATGACGCAGAAAAGGAAGGTCCGACATATATTCATGTATACCGTGCAATCAATACATATAATGAAGTGTGATTTTAGTAAAGAAATAATGTACGAGGGAAATTGTGCCCTCGGGGTAGTTCGCCATCATTGTAAACAAGCTTTATTAATCATGAAGTATTGAAAATGTAGTAATCCGTCATAATCGCAAATGTATGCCATGATTTCTTGTTTGAAAAATGTTTTGCTTAGCTTAAATTTAGTACAGGCTTTGGCCTAGTTGCTTGGTTTCAAATTCTAACTGCGTGATTTTTTTTTTCCTTGAACTAATGAAACATATATTCTTGCTTGAAGTTGTATTTTTCCAGTGGAAACTGGCTGGTACACTTATCTCCAAGGTTTCGTGCTAGGCCGGTTACATCCCCTTTGATACAAGGTCAGTCTCTGCAGGTGCGGACAATGAAGGTACAGATACCAAAAATAATTGGCAAACCATGATACAACTTGTGTTCCAAGGCTCCAAGGCTAATGTATGCACAAATAAGTTCTAGTAAAAGACAATTTTTCATTGGACAATTTGAAGCCAACCTATGAACCCTCCAATGGAGGACCCTGCAGAATTTGGAATGTTTCTTACTTAAACCCACCGGACAAAGAGAAGTCAGCCATTTTCCTCGATGCCAGTTTGAAGCCTGAAGCCAGACTCCATTTTGGACGACACCCTGATGCCCTTTTCTCTATTCGAGAGAAAGAGACTTTGAGAATTCTCACCCTAGAGACTTTAACTTTGATTTGCCCCCGTCTTGCCCATGCAGTAACTTTGCCCCATTCTCCTTGCCGTTGCAAGGAAGTTTGCCCTTAACTTTTCCCCTTTGAAACTTGCCCCATGCTGATCGAACCGGTACCTGAAGGACGAAGACTTTTCTTGAATGCTGATTGTATTTGGTAAATATGAAAGGATAAATGTATTATGCATTGTGTTTTTCCTTTTAGGTACCAACTGCTATTTTGACAGGGCCCTAGCTAGAAGTTTTTTCCAAATTTGTGTCGACTAAATTTGTTTTGCATGAAGTCCCACATGCCGATGCTAATTAGAGGTTAGTCGAGGTATAAATCCAATGTACCACGCCGAATTGAAATCTTGTTATGCTGACCGAATGTATGCAATTAGTCAAATACAGTTAGTCACATTGGTGATTTGCATTGCTATAACCGAGTGTATCATCATTCAGATTTTGCGTAGATTGCGCTTCTTCCGCCGTTATGGACAGCTAGTAATGTTCATATACATATATCAATTGGTTTTGAGACATATATATATCGTGCTAGCTTTGTTAATATAGGGAAATAAATTCACTAACTTTTAATAAACTGGTGTGGTTATTCATGACTGAAAGGTCATGGTGCGCCGAAATACCAACTGTTATTGATTTCCGGTGTGTTATATTGATCTATCAATCGAGTACTAATTATTGATTACAACAGTTATTGATTATTGATCTGAGTGACTCGACTATTGAGGATGAGGAGAGCCCGACTCGGTTAAAAGATTCACCGACCTCCAACGTGTCCAAATACAGGTAATTTTATAAGGGCTGGACGCGTTATCAGTAGATGGTAGCAGAGATTGATGGTTTAGCCCTTTGGGACCCCATCCGAACAATAGACAGAGTCAGGTTAGAATTTTCTTTGATAAAACAAGTCGGAGAGATGATGATGCCCTAAGTCCCCAATGACTTTCCCGGGATCTCGGAGCTTGCGAATGGAGGACATGGAGGTGTGAGAATGGTCTCGGCGTTTCTAGTGACGGTATGAGTGAAGTTAGGGTTTTTGCGCTTGCATAGCTTATCGCCGCAGATTAATTGAGAAGTTTGTGAGGATTTTAGGGGGGTTAAAAGATATTAGAGGAGTGTTACTCCAAAGGTGTGAGAGTAGGGAAGTCGTCGAACTTCATGTGTGTGTAGCGCTTTGAGCAGAAAAAAATTGTCCACGTGGTTGTTGATGTTGAGACGGGCCCTGCGAGGTCAAGAGACTCCGGAGTATGTTGAAAAGTGTATGTGACACTTGTTTGATGTTGTGATCTGGTCAGGTTTAATAGGTTGATCGGGCGTGGTCAACAAGTCGGTATGAATGCTGCGGAGTGAAAGAAAACTTCGACTTTGAGATTTGACGAATTCTAAAGTGCACTAGAATAGTTCATTGATCAGTTGAGAGTAAAGTTTGCGGGTCAAATTTTGCTTGCGAAAGGGGGAAACCGAGAAAGATGGAATAACTGCTGAGGCTAGTGAAAAATCCCTAAGGTTTCTGAAGCGATTGTATTACCTTTCCTGTAGTAAACCGACAGATCTGTTTTATTCTTTTGGTTAAGTGCTCGCGTTATAGTGCAGAAATTAGTTTATGAGTGAAGCCGAATGAAAAAGAGGACAAGCCGCGGGACTTTGTCAGCCACAGTGTGTGAGTGTGACGTCACTAGGAGCCGCGCTGGGATAGGTCGGTTGGTGAGAAGGGTCGCTCACGGATTGGACGCCGTCCGTGAAGCGCCATTGAAAGGGGAAAGGCAAGCGAAGAGTATTCCGGGAATTAAAGTCACTTATTGATTACATATTTTAGAAAAAAAAAACAAAAGACGGAAAGATTACATTTTTTAAAGCATTTAAGAGTGCCATGAGGGGAGATGTTTATATTAAAGCAAATGTAGGAGAAGAAACACCGCCTGAGGGTACACCAGCTTACATCGTCATTGAAGAAAAGGGTGTAGCGCCATGTCTTTGGCTAAAGCAATGGTACAAATTAACAGAAAAACATGGAAGTGTAGCGTTCCCTATCCATGGGTCGTTTAACCTAAGGGTTTTAGAAAATCTGAGATTTGCGCTATACGACATGAAAGTACCTCCAAGGCCAGCACAGTTTGAGGCATTAGCGATTTGGGAGCTAATAGCTAGAAACCAACAACAAAAGAAATTTGAGACAAGAATAAGGAAAGTAGAAAAGACACTAGCGGATGCTAGATGGGACAGTACACAAAAGGTTTGGAGATCAGACGTATTGCAGGGAATTAAATTGTTTCCAGCGATTACTGATGAAGCGGAGACGGAAGGAAGGAAAGCCACCTGTAAGACAAACAGGAGTCAGTCCAGAGAGGGAGAGAGCAATAGAAACTCGAAAAGGGGAGACGAGTCAGATGATGAAGAGTTTATCATACAATTGCTGAGTGATCGCCCACCACCATACGTGGAAAGCGAAAAAGGCTCAAGCATTAGTACTGCTCCTCCAGAACCAATACAGGGTAATGTAACACCAAATTTGAGAATGTCTCAGAGTCCGAGCAGCTCTGACATGCCTTTCTCACCACGAATACCACGGATTCAGAGAATGTACCCAGACGTGCCAACATTGAAACCTGCTGATAACTATCAGCCACAGGTTCAAAGGCACTGTTGCGATGAGCATAATGTGGGAATGACTTCCGATTCAATGGCGCAGGGAGGACAAAACTATCAGAGATTGACATTGATTCAAGCTGAATCAACACAGTTTTCGATGCCCCAAAAGCAGACACAAGAAGTGCGAGTAGTAGAAAGCCAGTTAGGTACGTCAGCAATGATGAACCACAATGTGGGGATTAACATGCCACAGAATTCGGGGAACAGACAGAATCCAGACGCAATATCTCTACCTATCACTGTAGGTCCACCAGTACCATTGTATATACAGTCAAATTCAAGCACCAGCGACCAAGGATTAATGATACAAAATGGGACAGGGAGAAGGTGCATAGAAACCACTCCAGAGACAACTCCGATAGCGGCAATGCCAAATGGATCTGGGTCCTTGTCGGAATTTAGTCCAATTCCAATTTGCGTCAACCGTGGTAAGGTCACATCCACCACTATTAGTACCGCTAACTTCACAGACTGAAACATTACAGAAACCGTCAATGGCAGTTGATGTAACTGCTACATTGATGGGACTGAACGCGCAACAGTTAACACAATGGTTCAACAGCCTGAACTCCCCGCAGAGTACATCAAGCGGGAAGGGAGAAGAATACCTGAATAAAATAAGGTTGGGCATGGAGGCAGATGAACTGGTAGAGGGAACAATGGGTTTGAACAGATTAGAATCATATACAGAGGAAGAACTAAGATACATGTGCCCTAGGATTACAAGAGAAGTGAGCAACATACATAAGAAGTTACAAGAAATTGCAGACAGAAACGAGATTGATATAGGTAAGACTAAACACCTGAGCAGAAGTTACAGATTAGACTTTGAGACAAAAGATTTCGAACACATGAGATCCGCAGGGATGAAAACACACCTTAAAGAGATAGTGCAGAGTGCACAGGTCTGGAGATGTTTAGACAAGTGGGAAAGCAGGTGGGTTAAGAAAAAGGATAAAAAGAAGGAAAATACTTCGGAACGAAGTGAGAAAAAACAACAGAATGACGATCTGATAACCAAGTTACCAATGAGAGAGACAGCAGGGGGAAAACTTGTGCATGTACCATGGCACAGGTGCGATATTCAATCCTTTACGGATGACTTTCCCAAATTAAGAGAGAAACCGATTGAGTGGTATCAACAAACGGATAGATTTGTGAAACTCGCGAAGTGTCTCTGGGAAGACCTGAATACCTTATTTGAGATTGTGGTTCCGGCTGATTTGTGGGAAGATTGTAAGAGGGCTGTAGGTTGGCCGACGAGTGAACCAGAGAGAGATAGGGACACAGGTGCGCCATCACCTATGGTAATGAGTTTATACCATAAGGTGATCGAGCACTTGAAAACCAAGGTTGCGTCGAAAAATGTGGGTTGGCAAAGGATTGACAGGACTGCTCAAGAGGTTAAAGAATCTATACACGCGTATTATGAGAGGTTGTTGAAAGCGTTTAAAAATTACAGTGGCACGGAAACGATTGAGCCAAAAGACATGCTTCATTTTGTGTTCAGGTTTGTGGAAGGGCTGAGACCCGAAATTAGCCAGATGATTAAATCGCATTTGATTTGTTGGCAGTCAAAGTTGATCGATGAAGTGTTGAACTATGCAAAATACTGCAGTGATGAGATTGAGACTAAACAGAAAAGATTGAAGGAAAAGGTGATGGTGATGCAGCTCAGGGCAGCTCAGACAGGTTTACAAGGTTTGCAAGGTTTCCAACAACAGATGCCGCAGCAGCAGCAACAGGGAAATGCTATGTTTCAGCCCGCAGATGAGAGGCAGAGGCCGAGGAGGTTTTGTGAATAATGGTCCTGATTTGAATACCGTTATGATTCCAAATGGTATACAGGCAATGAAGAAGGTGATGCCATGTCACACGTGCGGAATCGTCGGGCATTGGAAACGGGAGTGCCCAATGATGGTGCAGGAAGGTGTAGGTCAGCAAAACAATGATGTCAATGCATTTCAGACTATGAGAGGACCGAAACTGAGAGGTCCGAACCCAAATTTTCAAAACAATATAAACCAGATGCAGGGTCTACAACCCATGCAACCACAACAGGTGAAAATGCCTCGTGTGTAAATGACACAATTGCAGCCAATGCAACAGCAGTTTCCTATGGTACCTAATCAGCAAATGCAAATACCCTTAGCACCAATGAATCAGCAGCAAGCAATGCTTCCTCGACAGGTCACGGGTCAGGGAATGAGTCAAAATGACACAGTACACCAATTCCCACTACACAGCAAGAACGGAATAAACGATGTATGGGAGAGTGGAAGTTCAGATGAGGAGGGAAATTGTGTGCTTGCAGCGTCTTTGGAAGTTGATCAAAAGGGTCCGTATGTGGAGGGAAGAGTTATGGGTCATCGCGTTTCATTCTTGGTTGACACAGGAGCCACACGTTCCACCGTTAGGAGCATTGAAGTGCCAAATTTGCCACTTTCAGGGAGAACAGTTCAAGTAGTGGGAGTAGCAAACAGGTACCTGACAAACCCAATCACAGATCCAGTACAAGTAAGAATTGGTAACTATCAAGGGTCACATAATTTTGTGGTATGTGACTCGAGCCCGATATCACTGTTAGGGAGAGACCTATTGTGCAAATTGGGATGTTCGATTATGTGTTCGAACGATGGAATTAGAATTCAGACGAGCAGTGATGGGGAAGAAGAGGACAGTGTAGAAGGGGATGAGATGGAGACTGTCGATGAAGAGTATCCTCTGATTACCCTTTTTCCGATGATCACTGAAGCAGATATTCCAGCTGAGTTACAGGAAACAGTCGGAAAAGAAGTGTGGGATATGACAGGAAAAGAGGTAGGATTGGTGAAAGGAGTGGAACCAGTGAAAGTGACTGTAAAACCTAATGTAACCTTTCCCCAGACCCCACAGTACCATATGGCACAAGACACCCTCATGAAAGTCGCCCAACTCATTGATGAGTTTGTAAAACAGGGAGTACTGAAAGAAGTGTTAAGCAGTCCATGTAATTCACCAATCACGGGACTAATAAAGCCAAGTGGAAAGGTCCGAATTGTGCAGGACTTGAGGAAAATAAATAACATAATAATAAAATGTTGCCCTGTAGTACCAAATCCAGCTGTGATAATGTTTCAAGTCCCTTGCGATGCCGAGTGGTTCTCAGTCATCGACTTGTCACAAGCATTCTTTTCGGTGCCTCTTCATGAGGACAGCCAATTTCTCTTTTGTTTCAAATTCTTAGACAGAGTTTACAGTTGGTGTCGAATTCCTCAAGGGTTTTCGGAGTCACCGTCAATTTTCAATCAGATTTTAAAGAAAGATTTGGAAGTGTTGGAATTGCCATTTGGGTCAACCCTAGTACAGTACATTGACGACTTACTGATTGCATCCAAGACAGAAAGTGACTGCACAGCCGACACCATTGCCCTATTGAACCATTTGGGAAGGAATGGACACAAGGTGTCTCCTTCAAAATTACAATTCTGCCAGAAGAAAGTGAAATATTTGGGTCACCAAATAGAGAAAGGGTCACGGAGAATAATGAAAGAAAGAATAACAAGTGTACTCCAAATGAGTC
The DNA here is from genome assembly GCF_031143425.1 of Pleurodeles waltl. Taxonomy (NCBI): domain Eukaryota; kingdom Metazoa; phylum Chordata; class Amphibia; order Caudata; family Salamandridae; genus Pleurodeles; species Pleurodeles waltl. The sequence continues at coordinate 35,370,900 of NC_090441.1, read as the reverse complement.
CCCCAAAGACGAGGAGGGAGGTGAGGAAGTTTTTGGGAATGGTGAGTTATTGTCGCCAATGGATTCCCAACTTCTCAACCCTAGCAAAACCTTTACTGAAACTGACCCAGAAGGATGCATTGGATGAAATTGAACTGAAAGGAGAGGAGATGGATGCTTTTATTGAATTGAAAGAATGCATGTGCAGGGCTCCAGCTTTAGGTATGCCTGACTACACAAAGCCTTTCACATTGTTTTGTCATGAACGTGATGCATGTTCCTTGTCTGTCTTGACCCAAGCCCATGGTGGCGTAAACAGACCAGTAGCATATTTTTCAGCTACTTTGGATCCGGTCGCAGCGGCACTGCCAGGGTGCTTGCGCGCCGTAGCCGCAGTTGGCATCAGCCTCACTCAGAGTGAGGGAATAGTGATGGGACACCCTTTAACAGTCATGGTCCCTCACTCAGTTGAGATACTTTTGACACGTTCCCGAACACAGCACATGACTGGTGCTAGACTCACAAGGTACGAAACAATAATTCTGGGATCACCTAATGTGCAGCTGAAAAGGTGCACTACGTTGAATCCAGCAACCTTGTTTCCCAGTGAAAATGCTGAAATTGAGAACGCTGAAGACATCGAGCACGACTGTCTTCAGGTGACTGAATTTTGCACCAAACCAAGACCTGATATCAAAGACACCCGATTGGAAGAGAATGATCAAATTATTTTGGTTGATGGTTCATGTTTAAGAGATGCACTGGGTGTATTGAAAGCAGGGTACGCTGTATGTACGGTAACAGGTGTCTTGGAAGCATCTTGGCTTCAAGGGGTTTACTCTGCACAGGTAGCAGAATTGGTAGCCCTTACTAGAGCTTGCCAACTTTCTGCATTAATGAAAGTTACCATTTACACTGACAGCCAGTACGGATTCGGAATAGTGCATGATTTTGGACAATTGTGGTCACAGAGAGGCTTTATGACCTCTTCAGGATCACCAGTGAAAAATGGTGAAAGAATAAGAGAATTGTTACATGCCATTCAGTTACCAGGGGAAGTAGCAGTGGTGAAATGCAGTGCACACTCGAAGGGACAAGACTATCGGGGTCATTCTGAGTCTGGCGGGCGGTGGAGGCCGCCCGCCAGACTTCCCCCCTCCAAAATACCGCTCCGCGGTCGAAAGACCGCTGAGGGTATTTTGGCTTTTGCACTGGGCTGGCGGGCGACCATCAAAAGGCCGCCCGCCAGCCCAGTGCAAAAGACCCTTCCCACGAGTACGCCGGCTCAGAATTGAGCCGGCGGAGTGGGAAGGTGCGACGGGTGCAGTGGCACCCGTCGCGTATTTCAGTGTCTGCAATGCAGACACTGAAATACAAAGTGGGGCCCTCTTACGGGGGCCCCTGCAGTGCCCATGCCATTGGCATGGGCACTGCAGGGGCCCCCAGGGGCCCCACGACAACCCATACCGCCATCCTGTTCCTGGCGGGAGAACCACCAGGAACAGGATGGCGGTATGGGCTGTCAGAATCCCCCATGGTGGCGCAGCAAGCTGCGCCGCCATGGGGGATTCCTAGGGCAGCGGAAAACCGGCGGGAGACCGCCGGTTTTCCACTTCTGACTGCGGCAAAACCACTGCGGTCAGAATGCCCTGCGGGGCACCGCCAGCCTGTTGGCGGTGCTCCCACCGACCCTGGCCCCGGCGGTAAGGAACCGCCGGGGTCAGAATCAGGCCCTATGTTTCCCTAGGAAATGGATATGCGGATCAAGTCGCAAAGTTTTGCGCATTGAACTGTATATTGCTCAGGGATGAATGGAATTTGATAAGTGAACCAGAACTTGAACAAAGCGAAATATTTGCTCTAAAGGTTATAGATACAATGCACGAATTGAAATCCCTACAGAATGGTTTCAGTGAGGACGAAAAACTCTCGTGGACTAAATCACAATGTGTAAAGAGACTAGATGAATTATGGGTTTCAAGTGAAGGGAAATTCGTTCTTCCAAATAGCCTTTTGACACAGATAGCCAGATTTTACCATGGACAAGCTCATCTTGGGAGGGATGCCATGATTAGGTTATTTAAAACTGATTGGTTTAACCCCAAATTCCGTCAAGTTGCTGAAGCAGTTTGTCACCGTTGCGTCATTTGCCAACAGATGAACGCAGGGAAGGGAACCGTAGTAAATTTGAGCCACATTGGAAGAGCAGGGGGTCCATTCAGCAGGATGCAAATGGATTTCATTGAGATGCCTGTGCATGGAGGCTTGAAGTATGTGTTGGTGGTTGTGTGCATTTTTAGTCACTGGATTGAAGCATACCCTACACGCAGAAATGACAGACTCACAGTTGCAAAACTACTCTTGAGAGAGTTAATACCACGCTTCGGATTCCCGATCTCTTTAGAATCAGATAGGGGAAGTCACTTCAATAACGAAGTAATAAAATTGCTTTGTTCAGCACTGAACATTGAGCAAAAGCTGCATTGTAGCTACCGCCCTGAAGCATCAGGTTTAGTGGAGCAAATGAATGGCACATTGAAATCAAGAATGGCGAAAATATGCGCATCAACAAACTTGAAATGGCCCGACGCATTGCCTTTGGTGCTAATGTCAATGAGAAACACCCCTGACCGAAAGACTGGACTGTCTCCATACGAGATTCTCATGGGCAGAGCTATGAGACTTCCAGCAGTTCCTGCAAATGCACTTTTGAATATTACAGATGATATGGTGTTAGACTACTGCAAAGGTCTAGCTGATGTGGTTCGCTCTTTCTCTCACCAGGTGGAGGCAACCACCTTGCCACCGATCCAAGGTCCAGGACACACCCTGAAAGCAGGTGACTGGGTCGTGATAAAGAAGCACGTGAGGAAGTCGTGTTTGGAACCCCGTTGGAAAGGACCTTTTCAAGTGATTTTGACGACTACCACCGCTGTGAAGTGTGCGGGAGTTCCCAATTGGATTCACGCCAGTCACACAAAGAGGGTATTGTGTCCCACAGACGAGGAAGTTGAAGCGCTGAAATTACCGGTACCTGATAACAAAGTGCCAAGCGCTGAGACAGAGCGAAAAAGAACTAGAAGCGAACAGGCAGAAATAGAGGAGGGAGAAATATTCTCTGAGGACGAAGCAACTGATTCACTTGGGGAAGACCAAGGAGGAGCCTCAGACAGCGACGAAGCAGCTGAAGGTAACAAAGAGCCTGAAGCAGCTGAAAGTGACAAAGAGCCTGAAGAGAGTAACGGTGACAAAGGGCTCGAAACAGGCGAAGAAGCAGGAAAGTCTGATCAGAGGAGGGCTTTCCCAGAAGCAGACGATACAGGAAGGGAACAGGAAAACCTGATTGATTTCCCAGAAGGAGAAGACGAAACCAGACAGAGTGAAACTGTCCAAACTCCTTCGGAAGAGGTTGCAGGTCCGTCAAGTGGACCCAATGCAAAACGTAGACAAAGCATATCACCAGTAAAACTAAGAACTAGAGAAACGTTGAATGACAGTGAAGGGCCAAGAGTGAAAGAGAAACGAAAGGAAGTGTCTGTTGTAGTACCAACACCAAGTGAAGAAAAGGACTTGGGCAAAGAGGAAAGTACCAGTGAGAAAGAATCAAAGAGAGATGCAAAATTGAAAAGAAAAAGGATACCGAGCAGGAGGTATTCTGGTCCGGAGTGGCCGTACGTAGCCAATAACGATTGGTCAGACAAATTCGTATCCCTCAGTCTTGAGAACGAAGAGACAGAACTTCATTTTGGAAATAAAAACTTTATGGACTCTGTTGATTGAAACCATTGATCGCCTGATTGACTTTTCAACCGGCTAAGACATTGCTAACTTGATTGACTTTGAAACCGATTTTGAGACAACGCTGCTAACCGATAAGAGACTAAGCTGCTAAAGAAAACTGTGTGAACATTGAACTCGTTCAGCTTTGTAAATATCTGCAAAACCGCTTTGATAGAGTGCCTTCAACTCTCTGATTCTATACAGATCATGACTAGTTTCACTACACAGGGGCGTAAAATGAAGTATTGTAAATACATGTGTATAGGCTTAATAACCGCATGCGTACTAATAATTGTAGCAATAGTTCTTGGAATGCATGGTAAAAGTGAGAGTGAGAAGAATGATGCTTCTACTTCTAAACCTATTATTGTTACTGAACTAACAGCTCTCAAGAGACTTGAGCAAGACGAGAGACACTTGCATGATAAGAAGGAACTTTCATCTAACGTTTTCTATCGCTTACTGAGTGAGTATGTTGAGACCATGGATGCGAAAGATTGTTATGTATGTACACAAATACCTACCTCAGTAGTGGAAGGGGTAACGTATCACAGCATGCCTCTTACGTATGGAATTACATGTAGTATAGTAGCTTCCAGATTTTATGCTCAAAAAGACATTCATTATTTCTATACTAATTACGATGTTACTTTTGCATATGTCCCCATAATAGGGCATTTAAGTAAGATAGCTCGAGATTATTATGCCAAATTGATGAGGGAATTCTTCGAACCGATGTCACCTTTTCACACAGCTCACGCACATAGAGAGAACCTTACATGCTTGCTTTCGCCAGTAGAAATAGAATTTTTAGACCGCACTGATGATAGGAAGAATGAAATGAAGGAGAAATTAGAGAGAGAATTACACGAAAGGACGTCTGTAGATAATTATGCTTTTGCTGCAATAAAGACACAAGGGAAAATAGCCTTAGATACATTGCATGTAGGAAGATTTTGTATACATAGATTTCCATCATATTATGACACAGTTTTTGTGGGAACGAGTGAATGTAAACATACGTATGCATTTCAGTCTAAGTGGACGTTCATGCTGAATGGACAAGACCCAGTTATTCCTGGAGTATATTATATTTGTGGACTCAACGCCTATTATCGTCTTCCTAAAGGATGGTATGGGAGGTGTTATTTGGGAATAGTGTTCCCAAAGGTTTACCAACTAGATGACTTAAAGAAATTTCCAAAGCTGTCTGAATCACATCGTGTTCAGAAAAGGGAGACAGCTTCTGGTGTGGTAGGAGACATATTTGGAGCATTGATTCCTTCAGTAGGAGTCATATTGAATTCAATCAAAATACGAAAGTTGTCTACTATTGTGGATAACATGCTGACAACGTTTTCAGGAGCTATAATACTGATGGATGCTGAACTTGCTGCAGAAAGAGCTATGACTCTTCAAAATCGGCCTGCCTTAGACATTCTTTTAGCAAAGGATGGCGGCGTTTGCAAAATGTTTGGTACACGTCACTGCTGTACCTATATACCAGACAGTAGTGGAAAAATTAGAACAATGCTTACGAACTTAACCAAAGAAAGCGTAGATTTGAAGGAATTGAAAGAGCCCGGAGTTTGGGAAAAGGTTGGAAAGGGATTTGCTTCTGTGGGAAATTGGCTCAGCAACGTTTGGAACGGATTGTTATTAAAGATAGTAAAGGGAATATTAATAGTATTAATTTGTTTATTAGGTCCTTGGGGAATATGGAAAGTTATTAAAATATTAAAAGCAAGGAACAAAAGGAAAAGAGAGGAGAAAATTGAGAACAAAATGGTGGAAATTTATAGAGAAAAATCAAAAGGGACTAAAAGAAAAAGGGAATTGACTGAAGTGCCAAATTACTATACAGAATTTTAATGGAATAAAATTTGTGGGTGGATTTGATGTGATGACATAATTAGTCATCAGAGGAGGGATTGATGACGCAGAAAAGGAAGGTCCGACATATATTCATGTATACCGTGTAATCAATACATATAATGAAGTGTGATTTTAGTAAAGAAATAATGTACGAGGGAAATTGTGCCCTCTGGGTAGTTCGCCATCATTGTAAACGAGCTTTATTAATCATGAAGTATTGAAAATGTAGTAATCCGTCATAATCGCAAATGTATGCCATGATTTCTTGTTTGAAAAATGTTTTGCTTAGCTTAAATTTAGTACAGGCTTTGGCCTAGTTGCTTGGTTTCAAATTCTAACTGCGTAATTTTTTTTTCCTTGAACTAATGAAACATATATTCTTGCTTGAAGTTGTATTTTTCCAGTAGAAACTGGCTGGTACACTTATCTCCAAGGTTTCGTTCTAGGCCGGTTACATCCCCTTTGATACAAGGTCAGTCTCTGCAGGTGCGGACAATGAAGGTACAGATACCAAAAATAATTGGCAAACCATGATACAACTTGTGTTCCAAGGCTCCAAGGCTAATGTATGCACAAATAAGTTCTAGTAAAAGACAATTTTTCATTGGACAATTTGAAGCCAACCTATGAACCCTCCAATGGAGGACCCTGCAGAATTTGGAATGTTTCTTACTTAAACCCACCGGACAAAGAGAAGTCAGCCATTTTCCTCGATGCCAGTTTGAAGCCCGATGCCAGACTCCATTTTGGACGACACCCTGATGCCCTTTTCTCTATTCGAGAGAAAGAGACTTTGAGAATTCTCACCCTAGAGACTTTAACTTTGATTTGCCCCCGTCTTGCCCATGCAGTAACATTGCCCCATTCTCCTTGCCGTTGCAAGGAAGCTTGCCCTTAACTTTTCCCCTTTGAAACTTGCCCCATGCTGATCGAACCGGTACCTGAAGGACGAAGACTTTTCTTGAAAGCTGATTGCATTTGGTAAATATGAAAGGATAAATGTATTATGCATTGTGTTTTTCCTTTTAGGTACCAACTGCTATTTTGACAGGGCCCTAGCTAGAAGTTTTTTCCAAATTTGTGTCGACTAAATTTGTTTTGCATGAAGTCCCACATGCCGATGCTAATTAGAGGTTAGTCGAGGTATACATCCAATGTACTATGCCGAATTGAAATCTTGTTATGCTGACCGAATGTATGCAATTAGTCAAATACAGTTAGTCACACTGGTGATTTGCATTGCTATAACCGAGTGTATCATCATTCAGATTTTGCGTAGATTGCGCTTCTTCCGCCGTTATGGACAGCTAGTAATGTTCATATACATATATCAATTGGTTTTGAGACCTATATATATCATGCTAGCTTTGTTAATATAGGGAAATAAATTCACTAACTTTTAATAAACTGGTGTGGTTATTCATGACTGAAAGGTCATGGTGCACTGAAATACCAACTGTTATTGATTTCCGGTGTGTTATATTGATCTATCAATCGAGTACTAATTATTGATTACAACAGTTATTGATTATTGATCTGAGTGACTCGACTATTGAGGATGAGGAGAGCCCGACTCGGTTAAAAGATTCACCGACCTCCAACGTGTCCAAATACAGGTAATTTTATAAGGGCTGGACGCGTTATCAGCACATTGTAATTGGATTTGTACCCAGCAATAACACAAGGCTGCACTCAGGGATCATAAAACATAACAGGTCAATGTGACACGACAAGCAATCCTATAATTGCATGATTAATGGCTAATGCACGGCTCTGTAAACTCTGTGGAAGCTGGTTTCCGACAGTTCAGCCCTATGTGCATCTGGCAGAGACATCTACATTTCCTCCATCCATCTGCCCTCACTCACGGCAAAAATGTTTTAACAAACTTGGGCCACTTTCAGCACTGTCTTGACCTAGCATCTAGGCTCTTGAGCGATGATACCATACTCGGTGGTAAAAACAGCCCCGTCTATGTCTAAAAACCCAATACTTGATCAGTTTGGTCAGAAGTCCGTGCATATGCCAGTTGCTCCTGCCACATATGGTGCTTCCTGCTTCGAGTTGAATTCCTAATGCATCGGGTGTCTGCTTTGCGACCTGGCAACACTGCGGGATTGTCGAAAGAAGCACTACATAGCTGACCAGTCCTGTGTGGTCCGGGGTCCACTTGCCCGTTCCAGTGTCACTGAAAACCCCTTCATTAAGTTGCTAAAGCACGAGAAAGGTATCATACAGAGGCAGCGTGGCAGGCAACCACACTCCAGACGTCTGAGGCTAAGCAGATACAAATGTGCCTAAGAACCCTCACACAAAACCAGGATTAAGACGTACATAACGAACCCCTACAAAAATCCAGGATTGAAACACACAAGGAACCCTCAAAATAATCGTAGATTGAGACATACCCAAGGGGTGATTTCATTGCTGTAGAAGAAACAAACACTCACCTCTTGCCAGCCATTCACAAGTTAAAATATTCGTGTACATTCCTACAACAAAATACAAATTATTCCTAGAAAGGCATTCAAACAATGTAACTTCTCCTGTAGACGTGGCTTTTCTGGTTGCCTTCTAATTATGCTGATCAGTGATCTGACAGGCCTCCGGCAGCGGGGGAGTGCACACATCAAGTAAGGGCAAAGTAGGCCCAAGGGCAAATACTGCTGAAGAGCGTTGCACTGGCGCAGCCTTTCATCCACCCTCTCAGGACATACACTTGAATTCAAGGGATTCCTCAAAGCAAAATCTGGTGCCAAGAAATGCACGGATGACTGACTGGCGGGGCCGATCATGCCAGCACGACCTGCTCACCCTCTCCCTGCGGACGCCTGAGCCGCCTCACCAGGAAGCACCACACCCGGGCAGAGCTGTTCGATTTCTATAATGAATATGAAACCGCTCGAGTTGTTGTGGTCCAGTAAGATGCTGGGCATATCTTTCTGCCTATTCCAGCTGCTCATTGTTGCCTACTTCGTGGGATATGTAAGTGTCAGCGTGCTCTAGCGTGAGAATGAGCTGCCTGCAGTCCTAGCAGACTCGGCATATGAGGAGGAGCTGAGGAGGGCGTTAATAGAGAGTTTATATTCTTGCTACCTCAAACCTCTCAGGGTTTGTATGCAGAATATAAATACCTGTTGATGATGTGACTAAAGCCACAAAGGTTTGATATGGAAAAATAATTTGCCACAGATTTATTGGAACGCCAGTTGGGTTTTTATGGCTATGCTGGGTGGTCATCAATGAGTTAACATTTTAGCCGACACTCATCCCGGGATAGTAAAATTAACCAGAAATTATTTTCATCCAGTTAGCTTCTACTGTTTGTTGTTGTGCTTATAACCGAGGAAGATACCACCATGTGGCTGGATTATAAAAGAATCACAGCCTTTCCCCACCTGTGATGTGATCCAGTCACAAGGGAAAAGGTAAGGAGTGAATACAACCCGGTAAAAGGGGTCGATGGACTCAAGTACCCTTCGCCGGGGAGCAGCACTTGGTGGCTCTCTCTTCCAGTCAGGCCTTATTCTAATCCGGTGCTTGCAGTTGGGGCCCAATGGCCCTCTTGTTTAGGGACGAGGACTTTTTTTCAACCATAATTCTTTGACCAACCTTCTCCATCTGGTCATCATTCCCAAGAACTCCTGCACCTAGTCATTTAAGTCCTGGGTATCCTGATTCAGACCCCTGATACTGGACCTTTTCATCCCCTAGCCATAATTGTCATCTAACAGTACTCCTGGCCCTGCTCCCCTGGTTTCTCCAGTCCCCTGGTGTGTCAGTTACTTCTGCTTCTAGTTCTCTTCGGCCATGTAGTTCTGGTCTTAGTTCTGATACTCCTGTGTCTTGGCCTCGTGTATCAGGTCTTCTGATGCCGGCCCCACTGGCCTTCATTTCCCAGCCCTTCTAGCCACGTGGTCCACCTGCTTCCTCCTAGTCTAACTAGTCCTCCTAGTCCCCTGATTTGCCTGTTCCACTTGTTCTTGTCTATCTGGGGCCACTCACAACATGGGACCAATATGCATCTATGCCTGAAATCCACTCTGCTGAGTGAATAGTACAAAAAGTTTGTTTATCATAGGCAGCTGAGGGAACTCTTCTTGTGAATTACCCAGAGGCATTATTTACGTGTCTTCTGCTTTCACACCCCCTTTCCACAGAAGCCTCATTACTGTGTTTCACCCAATTTACCACCTGCAAGTGTCTCAAAGCACTGTGCCCTCAAGCACCAGTTACCTGTTGTACGTGTCCCTCCCTCTTTGATGCAGATACAACCTGTCTCTCTGCATTCCCTGTTTGCTGCTGCTTGTTTGCTGCTGATGTGTTGCCAGGTCTGAAACACTAACTAAGCAAGCACAACCATACACAAATAGAAGCCTAAACTAGCACAAGGCCTCCCATAAGAAACCAAAAAATACCTCTGCCCTAAAAAATCATCAAAAGGAGGATCAGGAACATCAAAAGACACAAAGTATTCTCATGAGTATAACGCTTTTAAACCATAGTCATTAATTTTTGCAGACAACCAAATATTCCATGACTGCAATGCAAGGTATCTGTGCTATAGCTGATGCTCCCGAAGCAGAAGTTTGGTTCCTACATTCATTTGAATATTAAAATAACATACGTGTTTTTATTCAAAATAGTTTTTACTCTCTTTTAATCTTTTAATAGCTTAGCTTAATGTACACACTATTGTAGATTTGTATATGCAGTTACTTTCAAACGCTTCACACATGCTGTCACGTGCCAACACCATACCGTTGTCTGGAGTTCCTTTTTTCTTTATGGCTGGCTATATAAAGACCTCCTTCACACTATTTATCCATTTGCCAGTCAAAGTGTATGTAATCGTTACTATTTAGCCTGTGGCTGGCTAAACAGTCGAAATGATATACTATTTTGCGGCCATTTGGTAAATAGCAGACATAGGCCCTCATTCTGACCTTGGCGGGCGGCGGAGGCCGCCCGCCAAAGTCCCGCCGTCAGGTTACCGTTCCGCGGTCGAAAGACCGCAGCGGTAATTCTGACTTTCCCGCTGGGCTGGCGGGCGGTCTCCTTCAGACCGCCAGCCAGCCCAGCGGGAAAGAGGCTTCCACGATGAAGCCGGCTCGGAATCGAGCCGGCGGAGTGGAAGCTGTGCGACGGGTGCAGTTGCACCCGTCGCGTATTTCACTGTCTGCGCAGCAGACAGTGAAATACATTTAGGGGCCCTCTTACGGGGGCCCCTGCAATGCCCATGCCAGTGGCATGGGCACTGCAGGGGCCCCCAGGGGCCCCGCGACCCCCCCTACCGCCATCCGGATCTCGGCGGTCCGACCGCCGGGATCTGGATGGCGGTAGGGGGGGTCAGAATCCCCGCGGCGGTGCAGCAAGCTGCGCCGCCGCGGAGGATTCAATGGGGCCGCGGTACACTGGCGGGACCCCGCCAGTGGTGCCGGTCCGACCGCGGCTTTACCGCCGCGGTCGGAATCCCCATTGAAGCACCGCCGGCTTGTCGGCGGTGCTCCCGCGGTCCTCCGCCCTGGCGGTCAAAGACCGCCAGGGTCAGAATGAGGGCCATTATGTACTATTTCGCCGTCGGCTCTGTAAGTAGCTACTTCCTATTTATTCAGTCACAGACATAGCAGTATGGTCATTCATTTTGGCAGCCACAGAGCGCTTTTAGACACTACAATTGTCATGAAATACAGAAGGAACAGCAGAGCTCAATAAACTGGGTGCGCAGTACAGCGTTTGGCTACACTCCTTAAAAATGCACAGGTGTAAAGGGGAAGACTCATGCAGTGAGTGAAGCATTGTCAAGGTGTACACGTATTCAAGTGAAAATGAGTGATTAAGCAAAGCAAATGTGTAAGAGCATATGACACCTTATTTGTGGTAGTGCATGATTGTGAATATGTGATGGTGATTATTCTGAAAGAGCTGGCTTTGGTCCATAAAATCAGAGTGGGGCCATCCAAGAAGTTGGTGAAATCGGGCTCCACAAAATATTCTGACGCATGATTATGCATTGAGGAGTATTTGTGACATCTGGGTGTATGTTAGTATGGCAGTAAAGTTTGTAGTATAACGAATTCTCTGTTCAGAGAACGTGTGTGTGTGCACGCGCATATGCATGCATCCGTAGACGTGTATACTTATGTTAAAACAGTATGTGTAGAAATGCAAGCGAGAATATGTAAGAGGATAATCACGTCTGTAAAACTAAGGAGCAGATTTAAGGAAAGTGGGGCTGCACCCAGTGCAGTGCCAATTTCTTTGTACCCCTTAGTGCCCTCCTACCGCCACAATGTGTGCGCTGTAAATCTTTGGCACTAACCCTGAACAGTACATAGGGTTCCATTGTAAGCAATGGTTCACCCCCTTTTAATGCCTGCTCGGATCAGGCGTTAAAAGTGCTGAAAAAAAGGACGCAAAGAAACCTCTTAGATTTCTTTGCAACATTTTTCGACCCACCTAAAGTGGGAGCACTGCCTTTGCATACATTATGCATGGCGCATACATAATGTTTCTCAAAGGGTTGCAAAGTGGCACAATGCATGCATTGCACCACTTTGCAAATTTGCCATGGAGAAAAGGCCACTTTAGCGCTGCCTTATCGTAAAAAAAATGACGCTAAGACAGCGCTAAAGAAGCGCCAGGCCCTCTTAAACCTGTGCCTAAGTTTATGTCACATGGTGTGAATAATGGGATGGTATTGAAGAGCTTCTCAACCTTTACATTTGCATGACCCCTTTTATCTTCAGAAACCCGGGTTTGAGGGTGCCATAACCCCTTAGTCTTCATTTTGATATTATAACAATAATTACAGTTTCTTACAATTGACTAACGTGGTCGCTCCAGTTTAATTGCCTTTTGTCCATCCCAACTGGGGTCCTAAGCCTCACAGGCTTGGGAAACAATGTCTTACAAGAGGTAAAACTATGAGCTCAATTTAGACTCTCAGACAACTCTGCGGGTCTGAGTCAGAGGCGTTTTGTGCACTTAAATTCAGCTTTGGGTGTATTAAAATCAATTAGAAAGGATTAATTCACAATGGTTATTATCAAAATCAGGACTGTAGCATTATTCTCCTTGCCAACCTCAATTGTGATTGGATCATCTCCAAAGGGATTTTCCGGAATACCTATCATAAAATATCAGTCATGACAGAACACATATCTTCCGACCATCTCACAACCATAGAAGTGATGCCCAGGTGGGGCCAAAGGGTAAGGTACTAAAAGCGGCAGTGCTTAATTTGTGTCAGTGGTTGCAGGTAATGGGCACTGCCACTTATTTTGGGGACTAGGACAATTTTTTGATCATCAGACTTTTACCCCATAGGATCCCTGATGAACACAGAAATCAATATTAGGGAAAATTCTAGCGACCAGACTATTGCAGGTAATTGGGCACATGGTATAACACAATCAAAACGGGTTTATTCCTGGACAGAATACCCACATGAACCCTAGAAGTCTTTTCTATGTCACGAAATGTCACAGTCAGTTGTGGTCACCTCGTTCGTTTTTTAAAAGGCGTTCAGCACCATGCCCTGGCCCTACCTGTTGGCAATTTTTAGAAAAATGGTATTCGAAGACGAATTATTAGATGGATACAACTGCTGTATTCTCAGCCTCTGCCAAGGATGCGCCCGGGCAGAACAGTTTCAAAGAAATGGTCCATCTGCATGGGTACTAGGCAATGGCACCCCCCCCTTCTCCGATTTTGTTTTCACTAACCATAGAACCCTTGGCATGCCTATTATGAGACAGGGACCAAAGATTGGACCATACAGAACACATCTAGGTCACACATTATATCCCTCTCTGCGGATGGCACACTATTATTTCTAAGGGCTTCTAGGAGTAAAGACAGTGTTACCCGAATTTGCATGTATGTCAGGTTTGAAAATAAATTGGGATAAATGAAGTTTGCTTTCTCTGATACCCTGGGGGAGGGGGTGGATTTGGTCCTCTGGACCATCCCTGAACTCTTAATGCCCGATATTGTCCGACTCAAGTGGGAGAATGATACATTTAGATATTTCATATAATACCATGAGGATGATCAGCTAATCGCTGGCAATCTTGGAAAGGCAATTAAGCAGTTGCATAGCTGCCAAGTTTCCAGGTCCTTGTGTGATGTGCTGCTCCACTCCAGGTTTTTTCTTTGACTTCTGGGACTGGGAGTTGTAGTCCTGTTTTATAATTAGGGCTCTTGGATTTATGGTATTTATTTTATAAACATTTCTGTCTGTATTTATCAATATTTTTTTTTGCCATCTTATTGGTATTTATTCAAATTTATTTTATGTTATTGAGAATGAATGTAGTTGTAAAATAGCATTTTTCTACTTTGATTTAACAGATGAATATGCACCCATACTTAACCCCTTCGCTGCCAGGCCTTTTCCCCCTCCTGTGCCAGGCCTTTTTTTGCCTATTTGGGGCAGTTCGCGCTTAGGCCCTCATAACTTTTTGTCCACATAAGCTAACCAAGCCAAATTTGCGTCCTTTTTTTCCAACATCCTAGGGATTCTAGAGGTACCCAGACTTGGTGGGTTCCCTTGAAGGAGGCCAAGAAATTGGCCAAAATACAGTGAAAATTTAGTTTTTTTTAAAAAAAATGGAAAAAGTGGCTGCAGAAGAAGGCTTGTGGATTTCCCCCTGAAAATGGCATTAACAAAGGGTTTGCAGTGCTAAACTCAGCAGCTTCCTAGCTTTCAGGAACAGGCAGACTTGAATCAGAAAACCCAATTTTTCAACACAATTTTGGCATTTTACTGGGGCATACCCCATTTTTGCAATTTTTTGTGCTTTCAGCCTCCTTCCAGTCAGTGACAGGAATGGGCATGACACCAATGCTGGATCCCAGAAACATAACCATTTCTGAAAAGTAGACAACATTCTGAATTCAGCAAGGGGTCATTTGTGTAGATCCTACAAGGGTTTCCTACAGAAAATAACAGCTGAAAAAGAAAAATATTGAAATTGAGGTGAAAAAAACATCAATTTTTCTCTACGTTTTACTCTGTAACTTTTCCCTGCAATGTCAGATTATGGAAAGCAATATACTGTTACGTCTGCTGGACTCCTCTGGTTGCGGGGATATATAGGGCTTGTAGGTTCATCAAGAACCCAAGGAACCTAGAGCCAATAAATGAGCTGCACCCTGCAGTGCGTTTTCATTCTATACCGGGTATACAGCAATTCATTTGCTGAAATATAAAGAGTAAAAAATTGCTATCAAGAAAACATTTGCATTTCCAAAAAGGGCACAAGATAAGGTGCTGAGGAGCAGTGGTTATTTGCACATCTCTGAATTCCGGGGTGACCATACTAGCATGTGAATTATAGAGAATTTCTCAAATAGATGTCTTTTTTACACACTCTCCTATATTTGGAAGGAAAAAATGTAGAGAAAGACAAGGAGCAATAGCACTTGTTTTGCTAATCTATGTTCCCCCAAGTCTCCCGATAAAAATGATACCTCACTTGTGTGGGTTGGCCTAGCGCCCGCGACAGGAAACGCCCCAAAACGCAACGTGGACACATCCCATTTTTTTGAAAGAAAGCAGAGGTGTTTTTTGCGAAGAGTCTACCTGTAGATTTTGGCCTCTAGCTCAGCCGGCACCTAGGGAAACCTACCATACCTGTGCATTTCTGAAAATTAGAGACCTAGGGGAATCCAAGGAGGGGTGACTTGCGGGGCTCGGACCAGGTTCTGTTACCCAGAATCCTTTGCAAACCTCAAAATTTGGCTAAAAAAACACATGTTCCTCACATTTCTGTGGCAGAAAGTTCTGGAATCTGAGAGGAGCCACAAATTTCCTTCCACCCAGCGTTCCCCCAAGTCTCCCGATAAAAATGATACCTCACTTGTGTGGGTAGGCCTAGCGCCGGCGACAGGAAACACCCCAAAGCGCAACGTGGACACATCAAAAATTTTGGAAGAAAACAGAGGTGTTTTTTGCGAAGTGCCTACCTGTAGATTTTGGCCTCTAGCTCAGCCGGCACCTAGGGAAACCTACCAAACCTGTGCCTTTCTGAAAACTAGAGACCTAGGGGAATCCAAGGAGGGGTGACTTGCGGGGCTCGGACCAGGTTCTGTTACCCAGAATCCTTTGCAAACCTCAAAATTTGGCTAAAAAAACACATGTTCCTCACATTTCTGTGGCAGAAAGTTCTGGAATCTGAGAGGAGCCACAAATTTCTTTCCACTCCGCGTTCCCCCAAGTCTCCCGATAAAAATGATACCTCACTTGCGTGGGTAGGCCTAGCGCCCGCAACAGGAAACACCCCAAAGCGCAACGTGGACACATCCAAAATTTTGGAAGAAAACAGAGGTGTTTTTTGCAAAGTGCCTACCTGTAGATTTTGGCCTCTAGCTCAGCCGGCACCTAGGGAAACCTACCAAACCTGTGCATTTCTGAAAACTAGAGACCTAGGGGAATCCAAGATGGGGTGACTTGCGGGGCTCGGACCAGGTTCTGTTACCCAGAATCCTTTGCAAACCTCAAAATTTGGCTAAAAAAACACATGTTCCTCACATTTCTGTGGCAGAAAGTTCTGGAATCTGAGAGGAGCCACAAATTTCCTTCCACCCAGAGTTCCCCCAAGTCTCCCGATAAAAATGATACCTCACTTGCGTGGGTAGGCCTAGCGCCCGCGACAGGAAACACCCCAAAGCGCAACGTGGACACATCAAAAGTTTTGGAAGAAAACAGAGGTGTTTTTTGCGAAGTGCCTACCTGTAGATTTTGGCCTCTAGCTCAGCCGGCACCTAGGGAAACCTACCAAACCTGTGCATTTCTGAAAACTAGAGACCTAGGGGAATCCAAGGAGGGGTGACTTGCGGGGCTCGGACCAGGTTCTGTTACCCAGAATCCTTTGCAAACCTCAAAATTTGGCTAAAAAAACACATGTTCCTCACATTTCTGTGGCAGAAAGTTCTGGAATCTGAGAGGAGCCACAAATTTCCTTCCACCCAGCGTTCCCCCAAGTCTCCCGATAATAATGATACCTCACTTGTGTGGGTAGGCCTAGCGCCCGCGACAGGAACCACCCCAAAGCGCAACGTGGACACATCAAACATTTTGGAAGAAAACAGAGGTGTTTTTTGCGAAGTGCCTACCTGTAGATTTTGGCCTCTAGCTCAGCCGGCACCTAGGGAAACCTACCAAACCTGTGCATTTCTGAAACTAGAGACCTAGGGGAATCCAAGATGGGGTGACTTGCGGGGCTCGGACCAGGTTCTGTTACCCAGAATCCTTTGCAAACCTCAAAATTTGGCTAAAAAAACACATGTTCCTCACATTTCTGTGGCAGAAAGTTCTGGAATCTGGGAGGAGCTACGAATTTCCTGCCACCCAGCGTTCCCCCAAGTCTCCCGATAAAAATGATACCTCACTTGCGTGGGTAGGCCTAGCGCCCGCGACAGGAAACACCCCAAAGCGCAACGTGGACACATCCAAAATTTTGGAAGAAAACAGAGGTGTTTTTTGCAAAGTGCCTACCCGTAGATTTTGGCCTCTAGCTCAGCCGGCACCTAGGGAAACCTACCAAACCTGTGCATTTTTGAAAACTAGAGACCTAGGGGAATCCAAGGAGGGGTGACTTGCGGGGCTCGGACCAGGTTCTGTTACCCAGAATCCTTTGCAAACCTCAAAATTTGGCTAAAAAAACACATGTTCCTCACATTTCTGTGGCAGAAAGTTCTGGAATCTGAGAGGAGCCACAAATTTCCTTCCACTCAGCGTTCCCCCAAGCCTCCCGATAAAAATTATACCTCACTTGCGTGGGTAGGCCTAGCGCCCGCGACAGGAAACACCCCAAAGCACAATGTGGACACATCCAAAATTTTGGAAGAAAACAGAGGTGTTTTTTGCGAAGGGCCTACCTGTAGATTTTGGCCTCTAGCTCAGCCGGCACCTAGGGAAACGTACCAAACCTGTGCATTTCTGAAAACTAGAGACCTAGGGGAATCCAAGATGGGGTGACTTGCGGGGCTCGGACCAGGTTCTGTTACCCAGAATCCTTTGCAAACCTCAAAAAAATTTGGCTAAAAAAACACATGTTCCTCACATTTCTGTGGCAGAAAGTTCTGGAATCTGAGAGGAGCCACAAATTTCCTTCCACCCAGCGTTCCCCCAAGTCTCCCGATAAAAATGATACCTCAGTTGTGTGGGTAGGCCTAGCGCCCGCGACAGGAAACGCCCCAAAGCGCAACGTGGACACATCCAAAATTTTGGAAGAAAACAGAGGTGTTTTTTGCGAAGTGCCTACCTGTAGATTTTGGCCTCTAGCTCAGCCGGCACCTAGGGAAACCTACCAAACCTGTGCATTTTTGAAAACTAGAGACCTAGGGGAATCCAAGGAGGGGTGACTTGCGGGGCTCGGACCAGGTTCTGTTACCCAGAATCCTTTGCAAACCTCAAAATTTGGCTAAAAAAACACATGTTCCTCACATTTCTGTGGCAGAAAGTTCTGGAATCTGAGAGGAGCCACAAATTTCCTTCCACCCAGCGTTCCCCCAAGTCTCCCGATAATAATGATACCTCACTTGTGTGGGTAGGCCTAGCGCCTGCGACAGGAAACACCCCAAAGCGCAACGTGGACACATCAAACATTTTGGAAGAAAACAGAGGTGTTTTTTGCGAAGTGCCTACCTGTAGATTGTGGCCTCTAGCTCAGCCGGCACCTAGGGAAACCTACCAAACCTGTGCATTTCTGAAACTAGAGACCTAGGGGAATCCAAGATGGGGTGACTTGCGGGGCTCGGACCAGGTTCTGTTACCCAGAATCCTTTGCAAACCTCAAAATTTGGCTAAAAAAACACATGTTCCTCACATTTCTGTGGCAGAAAGTTCTGGAATCTGGGAGGAGCTACGAATTTCCTGCCACCCAGCGTTCCCCCAAGTCTCCCGATAAAAATGATACCTCACTTGTGTGGGTAGGCCTAGCGCCCGCGACAGGAAACACCCCAAAGCGCAACGTGGACACATCCAAAATTTTGGAAGACAACAGAGGTGTTTTTTGCAAAGTGCCTACCCGTAGATTTTGGCCTCTAGCTCAGCCGGCACCTGGGGAAACCTACCAAACCTGTGCATTTCTGAAAACTAGAGACCTAGGGGAATCCAAGGAGGGGTGACTTGCGGGGCTCGGACCAGGTTCTGTTACCCAGAATCCTTTGCAAACCTCAAAATTTGGCTAAAAAAACACATGTTCCTCACATTTCTGTGGCAGAAAGTTCTGGAATCTGAGAGGAGCCACAAATTTCCTTCCACCCAGCATTCCCCCAAGTCTCCCGATACAAATGATAACTCACTTGTGTGGGTAGGCCTAGCGCCCGCGACAGGAAACACCCCAAAGCGCAACGTGGACACATCAAACATTTTGGAAGAAAACAGAGGTGTTTTTTGCGAAGTGCCTACCTGTAGATTTTGGCCTCTAGCTCAGCCGGCACCTAGGGAAACCTACCAAACCTGTGCATTTCTGAAACTAGAGACCTAGGGGAATCCAAGATGGGGTGACTTGCGGGGCTCGGACCAGGTTCTGTTACCCAGAATCCTTTGCAAACCTCAAAATGTGGCTAAAAAAACACATGTTCCTCACATTTCTGTGGCAGAAAATTCTGGAATCTGGGAGGAGCTACGAATTTCCTGCCACCCAGCGTTCCCCCAAGTCTCCCGATAAAAATGATACCTCACTTGCGTGGGTAGGCCTAGCGCCCGCGACAGGAAACACCCCAAAGCGCAACGTGGACATATCCAAAATTTTGGAAGAAAACAGAGGTGTTTTTTGCAAAGTGCCTACCCGTAGATTTTGGCCTCTAGCTCAGCCGGCACCTGGGGAAACCTACCAAACCTGTGCATTTCTGAAAACTAGAGACCTAGGGGAATCCAAGGAGGGGTGACTTGCGGGGCTCGGACCAGGTTCTGTTACCCAGAATCCTTTGCAAACCTCAAAATTTGGCTAAAAAAACACATGTTCCTCACATTTCTGTGGCAGAAAGTTCTGGAATCTGAGAGGAGCCACAAATTTCCTTCCACTCAGCGTTCCCCCAAGCCTCCCGATAAAAATTATACCTCACTTGCGTGGGTAGGCCTAGCGCCCGCGACAGGAAACACCCCAAAGCACAATGTGGACACATCCAAAATTTTGGAAGAAAACAGAGGTGTTTTTTGCGAAGGGCCTACCTGTAGATTTTGGCCTCTAGCTCAGCCGGCACCTAGGGAAACCTACCAAACCTGTGCATTTCTGAAAACTAGAGACCTAGGGGAATCCAAGATGGGGTGACTTGCGGGGCTCGGACCAGGTTCTGTTACCCAGAATCCTTTGCAAACCTCAAAAAAATTTGGCTAAAAAAACACATGTTCCTCACATTTCTGTGGCAGAAAGTTCTGGAATCTGAGAGGAGCCACAAATTTCCTTCCACCCAGCGTTCCCCCAAGTCTCCCGATAAAAATGATACCTCAGTTGTGTGGGTAGGCCTAGCGCCCGCGACAGGAAACGCCCCAAAGCGCAACGTGGACACATCCAAAATTTTGGAAGAAAACAGAGGTGTTTTTTGCGAAGTGCCTACCTGTAGATTTTGGCCTCTAGCTCAGCAGGCACCTAGGGAAACCTACCAAACCTGTGCATTTTTGAAAACTAGAGACCTAGGGGAATCCAAGGAGGGGTGACTTGCGGGGCTCGGACCAGGTTCTGTTACCCAGAATCCTTTGCAAACCTCAAAATTTGGCTAAAAAAACACATGTTCCTCACATTTCTGTGGCAGAAAGTTCTGGAATCTGAGAGGAGCCACAAATTTCCTTCCACCCAGCGTTCCCCCAAGTCTCCCGATAATAATGATACCTCACTTGTGTGGGTAGGCCTAGCGCCTGCGACAGGAAACACCCCAAAGCGCAACGTGGACACATCAAACATTTTGGAAGAAAACAGAGGTGTTTTTTGCGAAGTGCCTACCTGTAGATTTTGGCCTCTAGCTCAGCCGGCACCTAGGGAAACCTACCAAACCTGTGCATTTCTGAAACTAGAGACCTAGGGGAATCCAAGATGGGGTGACTTGCGGGGCTCGGACCAGGTTCTGTTACCCAGAATCCTTTGCAAACCTCAAAATGTGGCTAAAAAAACACATGTTCCTCACATTTCTGTGGCAGAAAGTTCTGGAATCTGGGAGGAGCTACTAATTTCCTGCCACCCAGCGTTCCCCCAAGTCTCCCGATAAAAATGATACCTCACTTGCGTGGGTAGGCCTAGCGCCCGCGACAGGAAACACCCCAAAGCGCAACGTGGACACATCCAAAATTTTGGAAGACAACAGAGGTGTTTTTTGCAAAGTGCCTACCCGTAGATTTTGGCCTCTAGCTCAGCCGGCACCTGGGGAAACCTACCAAACCTGTGCATTTCTGAAAACTAGAGACCTAGGGGAATCCAAGGAGGGGTGACTTGCGGGGCTCGGACCAGGTTCTGTTACCCAGAATCCTTTGCAAACCTCAAAATTTGGCTAAAAAAACACATGTTCCTCACATTTCTGTGGCAGAAAGTTCTGGAATCTGAGAGGAGCCACAAATTTCCTTCCACCCAGCATTCCCCCAAGTCTCCCGATACAAATGATAACTCACTTGTGTGGGTAGGCCTAGCGCCCGCGACAGGAAACACCCCAAAGCGCAACGTGGACACTTCAAACATTTTGGAAGAAAACAGAGGTGTTTTTTGCAAAGTGCCTACCTGTAGATTTTGGCCTCTAGCTCAGCCGGCACCTAGGGAAACCTACCAAACCTGTGCATTTCTGAAACTAGAGACCTAGGGGAATCCAAGATGGGGTGACTTGCGGGGCTCGGACCAGGTTCTGTTACCAAGAATCCTTTGCAAACCTCAATATTTGGCTAAAAAAACACATGTTCCTCACATTTCTGTGGCAGAAAGTTCTGGAATCTGGGAGGAGCTACGAATTTCCTGCCACCCAGCGTTCCCCCAAGTCTCCCGATAAAAATGATACCTCACTTGCGTGGGTAGGCCTAGCGCCCACGACAGGAAACACCCCAAAGCGCAACGTGGACACATCCAAAATTTTGGAAGAAAACAGAGGTGTTTTTTGCAAAGTGCCTACCCGTAGATTTTGGCCTCTAGCTCAGCCGGCACCTAGGGAAACCTACCAAACCTGTGCATTTCTGAAAACTAGAGACCTAGGGGAATCCAAGGAGGGGTGACTTGCGGGGCTCGGACCAGGTTCTGTTACCCAGAATCCTTTGCAAACCTCAAAATTTGGCTAAAAAAACACATGTTCCTCACATTTCTGTGGCAGAAAGTTCTGGAATCTGAGAGGAGCCACAAATTTCCTTCCACTCAGCGTTCCCCCAAGTCTCCCGATAAAAATTATACCTCACTTGCGTGGGTAGGCCTAGCGCCCGCGACAGGAAACACCCCAAAGCACAACGTGGACACATCCAAAATTTTGGAAGAAAACAGAGGTGTTTTTTGCGAAGGGCCTACCTGTAGATTTTGGCCTCTAGCTCAGCCGGCACCTAGGGAAACCTACCAAACCTGTGCATTTCTGAAAACTAGAGACCTAGGGGAATCCAAGATGGGGTGACTTGCGGGGCTCGGACCAGGTTCTGTTACCCAGAATCCTTTGCAAACCTCAAAATTTGGCTAAAAAAACACATGTTCCTCACATTTCTGTGGCAGAAAGTTCTGGAATCTGAGAGGAGCCACAAATTTCCTTCCACCCAGCATTCCCCCAAGTCTCCCGATACAAATGATAACTCACTTGTGTGGGTAGGCCTAGCGCCCGCGACAGGAAACACCCCAAAGCGCAACGTGGACACATCAAACATTTTGGAAGAAAACAGAGGTGTTTTTTGCAAAGTGCCTACCTGTAGATTTTGGCCTCTAGCTCAGCCGGCACCTAGGGAAACCTACCAAACCTGTGCATTTCTGAAACTAGAGACCTAGGGGAATCCAAGATGGGGTGACTTGCGGGGCTCGGACCAGGTTCTGTTACCCAGAATCCTTTGCAAACCTCAAAATTTGGCTAAAAAAACACATGTTCCTCACATTTCTGTGGCAGAAAGTTCTGGAATCTGGGAGGAGCTACGAATTTCCTGCCACCCAGCGTTCCCCCAAGTCTCCCGATAAAAATGATACCTCACTTGCGTGGGTAGGCCTAGCGCCCGCGACAGGAAACACCCCAAAGCGCAACGTGGACACATCCAAAATTTTGGAAGAAAACAGAGGTGTTTTTTGCAAAGTGCCTACCCGTAGATTTTGGCCTCTAGCTCAGCCGGCACCTAGGGAAACCTACCAAACCTGTGCATTTCTGAAAACTAGAGACCTAGGGGAATCCAAGGAGGGGTGACTTGCGGGGCTCGGACCAGGTTCTGTTACCCAGAATCCTTTGCAAACCTCAAAATTTGGCTAAAAAAACACATGTTCCTCACATTTCTGTGGCAGAAAGTTCTGGAATCTGAGAGGAGCCACAAATTTCCTTCCACTCAGCGTTCCCCCAAGTCTCCCGATAAAAATTATACCTCACTTGCGTGGGTAGGCCTAGCGCCCGCGACAGGAAACACCCCAAAGCACAACGTGGACACATCCAAAATTTTGGAAGAAAACAGAGGTGTTTTTTGCGAAGGGCCTACCTGTAGATTTTGGCCTCTAGCTCAGCCGGCACCTAGGGAAACCTACCAAACCTGTGCATTTCTGAAAACTAGAGACCTAGGGGAATCCAAGATGGGGTGACTTGCGGGGCTCGGACCAGGTTCTGTTACCCAGAATCCTTTGCAAACCTCAAAATTTGGCTAAAAAAACACATGTTCCTCACATTTCTGTGGCAGAAAGTTCTGGAATCTGAGAGGAGCCACAAATTTCCTTCCACCCAGCGTTCCCCCAAGTCTCCCGATAAAAATGATACCTCACTTGTGTGGGTAGGCCTAGCGCCTGCGACAGGAAATACCCCAAAGCGCAACGTGGACACATCAAACATTTTGGAAGAAAACAGAGGTGTTTTTTGCGAAGTGCCTACCTGTAGATTTTGGCCTCTAGCTCAGCCGGCACCTAGGGAAACCTACCAAACCTGTGCATTTCTGAAACTAGAGACCTAGGGGAATCCAAGATGGGGTGACTTGCGGGGCTCGGACCAGGTTCTGTTACCCAGAATCCTTTGCAAACCTCAAAATTTGGCTAAAAAAACACATGTTCCTCACATTTCTGTGGCAGAAAGTTCTGGAATCTGGGAGGAGCTACGAATTTCCTGCCACCCAGCGTTCCCCCAAGTCTCCCGATAAAAATGATACCTCACTTGCGTGGGTAGGCCTAGCGCCCGCGACAGGAAACACCCCAAAGCGCAACGTGGACACATCCAAAATTTTGGAAGAAAACAGAGGTGTTTTTTGCAAAGTGCCTACCCGTAGATTTTGGCCTCTAGCTCAGCCGGCACCTAGGGAAACCTACCAAACCTGTGCATTTCTGAAAACTAGAGACCTAGGGGAATCCAAGGAGGGGTGACTTGCGGGGCTCGGACCAGGTTCTGTTACCCAGAATCCTTTGCAAACCTCAAAATTTGGCTAAAAAAACACATGTTCCTCACATTTCTGTGGCAGAAAGTTCTGGAATCTGAGAGGAGCCACAAATTTCCTTCCACCCAGCGTTCCCCCAAGTCTCCCGATAAAAATGATACCTCACTTGTGTGGGTAGGCCTAGCGCCCGCAACAGGAAACACCCCAAAGCGCAACGTGGAGACATCAAAAGTTTTGGAAGAAAACAGAGGTGTTTTTAGCGAAGTGCCTACCTGTAGATTTTGGCCTCTAGCTCAGCCGGCACCTAGGGAAACCTACCAAGCCTGTGCATTTCTGAAAACTAGAGACCTAGGGGAATCCAAGGAGGGGTGACTTGCGGGGCTCGGACCAGGTTCTGTTACCCAGAATCCTTTGCAAACCTCAAAATTTGGCTAAAAAAATACATGTTCCTCACATTTCTGTGGCAGAAAGTTCTGGAATCTGAGAGGAGCCACAAATTTCCTTCCACTCAGCGTTCCCCCAAGTCTCCCGATAAAAATTATACCTCACTTGCGTGGGTAGGCCTAGCGCCCGCGACAGGAAACACCCCAAAGCACAACGTGGACACATCCAAAATTTTGGAAGAAAACAGAGGTGTTTTTTGCGAAGGGCCTACCTGTAGATTTTGGCCTCTAGCTCAGCCGGCACCTAGGGAAACCTACCAAACCTGTGCATTTCTGAAAACTAGAGACCTAGGGGAATCCAAGATGGGGTGACTTGCGGTGCTCGGACCAGGATCTGTTACCCAGAATCCTTTGCAAACCTCAAAATTTGGCTAAAAAAACACATGTTCATCACATTTCTGTGGCAGAAAGTTCTGGAATCTGAGAGGAGCCACAAATTTCCTTCCACCCAGCGTTCCCCCAAGTCTCCCGATAAAAATGATACCTCACTTGTGTGGGTAGGCCTAGCGCCCGCGACAGGAAACACCCCAAAGCGCAACGTGGACACATCCAAAATTTTGGAAGAAAACAGAGGTGTTTTTTGCGAAGTGCCTACCTGTAGATTTTGACCTCTAGCTCAGCCGGCACCTAGGGAAACCTACCAAACCTGTGCATTTCTGAAAACTAGAGACCTAGGGGAATCCAAGATGGGGTGACTTGCGGGGCTCGGACCAGGTTCTGTTACCCAGAATCCTTTGCAAACCTCAAAATTTGGCTAAAAAAACACATGTTCCTCACATTTCTGTGGCAGAAAGTTCTGGAATCTGGGAGGAGCTACGAATTTCCTGCCACTCAGCGTTCCCCCAAGTCTCCCGATAAAAATGATACCTCACTTGCGTGGGTAGGCCTAGTGCCCGCGACAGGAAACACCCCAAAGCGCAACGTGGACACATCAAAAATTTTGGAAGAAAACAGAGGTGTTTTTTGCTAAGTGCCTACCTGTAGATTTTGGCCTCTAGCTCAGCCGGCACCTAGGGAAACCTACCAAACCTGTGCATTTCTGAAAACTAGAGACCTAGGGGATTCCAAGATGGGGTGACTTGCGGGGCTCGGTCCAGGTTCTGTTACCCAGAATCCTTTGCAAACCTCAAAATTTTGCTAAAAAAACACATGTTCCTCACATTTCTGTGGCAGAAAGTTCTGGAATCTGAGAGGAGCCACAAATTTCCTTCCACTCAGCGTTCCCCCAAGCCTCCCGATAAAAATTATACCTCACTTGCATGGGTAGGCCTAGCGCCCGCGACAGGAAACACCCCAAAGCACAATGTGGACACATCCAAAATTTTGGAAGAAAACAGAGGTGTTTTTTGCGAAGGGCCTACCTGTAGATTTTGGCCTCTAGCTCAGCCGGCACCTAGGGAAACCTACCAAACCTGTGCATTTCTGAAAACTAGAGACCTAGGGGAATCCAAGATGGGGTGACTTGCGGGGCTCGGACCAGGTTCTGTTACCCAGAATCCTTTGCAAACCTCAAAAAAATTTGGCTAAAAAAACACATGTTCCTCACATTTCTGTGGCAGAAAGTTCTGGAATCTGAGAGGAGCCACAAATTTCCTTCCACCCAGCGTTCCCCCAAGTCTCCCGATAAAAATGATACCTCAGTTGTGTGGGTAGGCCTAGCGCCCGCGACAGGAACCGCCCCAAAGCGCAACGTGGACACATCCAAAATTTTGGAAGAAAACAGAGGTGTTTTTTGCGAAGTGCCTACCTGTAGATTTTGGCCTCTAGCTCAGCCGGCACCTAGGGAAACCTACCAAACCTGTGCATTTTTGAAAACTAGAGACCTAGGGGAATCCAAGATGGGGTGACTTGCGGGGCTCGGACCAGGTTCTGTTACCCACAATCCTTTGCAAACCTCAAAATTTGGCTAAAAAAACACATGTTCCTCACATTTCTGTGGCAAAAAGTTCTGGAATCTGAGAGGAGCCACAAATTTCCTTCCACCCAGCGTTGCCCCAAGTCTCCCGATAAAAATGATACCTCACTTGCGTGGGTAGGCCTAGCGCCCGCGACAGGAAACACCCCAAAGCGCAACGTGGACACATCAAAAGTTTTGGAAGAAAACAGAGGTGTTTTTTGCGAAGTGCCTACCTGTAGATTTTGGCCTCTAGCTCAGCCGGCACCTAGGGAAACCTACCAAACCTGTGCATTTCTGAAAACTAGAGACCTAGGGGAATCCAAGAAGGGGTGACTTGCGGGGCTCGGACCAGGTTCTGTTACCCAGAATCCTTTGCAAACCTAAAAATTTGGCTAAAAAAACACATGTTCCTCACATTTCTGTGGCAGAAAGTTCTGGAATCTGAGAGGAGCCACAAATTTCCTTCCACCCAGCGTTCCCCCAAGTCTCCCGATAATAATGATACCTCACTTGTGTGGGTAGGCCTAGCGCCTGCGACAGGAAACACCCCAAAGCGCAACGTGGACACATCAAACATTTTGGAAGAAAACAGAGGTGTTTTTTGCGATGTGCCTACCTGTAGATTTTGGCCTCTAGCTCAGCCGGCACCTAGGGAAACCTACCAAACCTGTGCATTTCTGAAACTAGAGACCTAGGGGAATCCAAGATGGGGTGACTTGCGGGGCTCGGACCAGGTTCTGTTACCCAGAATCCTTTGCAAACCTCAAAATTTGGCTAAAAAAACACATGTTCCTCACATTTCTGTGGCAGAAAGTTCTGGAATCTGGGAGGAGCTACGAATTTCCTGCCACCCAGCGTTCCCCCAAGTCTCCCGATAAAAATGATACCTCACTTGCGTGGGTAGGCCTAGCGCCCGCGACAGGAAACACCCCAAAGCGCAACGTGGACACATCCAAAATTTTGGAAGACAACAGAGGTGTTTTTTGCAAAGTGCCTACCCGTAGATTTTGGCCTCTAGCTCAGCCGGCACCTGGGGAAACCTACCAAACCTGTGCATTTCTGAAAACTAGAGACCTAGGGGAATCCAAGGAGGGGTGACTTGCGGGGCTCGGACCAGGTTCTGTTACCCAGAATCCTTTGCAAACCTCAAAATTTGGCTAAAAAAACACATGTTCCTCACATTTCTGTGGCAGAAAGTTCTGGAATCTGAGAGGAGCCACAAATTTCCTTCCACCCAGCATTCCCCCAAGTCTCCCGATACAAATGATAACTCACTTGTGTGGGTAGGCCTAGCGCCCGCGACAGGAAACACCCCAAAGCGCAACGTGGACACATCAAACATTTTGGAAGAAAACAGAGGTGTTTTTTGCAAAGTGCCTACCTGTAGATTTTGGCCTCTAGCTCAGCCGGCACCTAGGGAAACCTACCAAACCTGTGCATTTCTGAAACTAGAGACCTAGGG
The DNA here is from genome assembly GCF_031143425.1 of Pleurodeles waltl. Classification (NCBI taxonomy): domain Eukaryota; kingdom Metazoa; phylum Chordata; class Amphibia; order Caudata; family Salamandridae; genus Pleurodeles; species Pleurodeles waltl. The sequence continues at coordinate 35,342,956 of NC_090441.1, read as the reverse complement.
GAATCCAAGATGGGGTGACTTGCGGGGCTCGGACCAGGTTCTGTTACCCAGAATCCTTTGCAAACCTCAAAATTTGGCTAAAAAAACACATGTTCCTCACATTTCTGTGGCAGAAAGTTCTGGAATCTGGGAGGAGCTACGAATTTCCTGCCACCCAGCGTTCCCCCAAGTCTCCCGATAAAAATGATACCTCACTTGCGTGGGTAGGCCTAGCGCCCGCGACAGGAAACACCCCAAAGCGCAACGTGGACACATCCAAAATTTTGGAAGAAAACAGAGGTGTTTTTTGCAAAGTGCCTACCCGTAGATTTTGGCCTCTAGCTCAGCCGGCACCTGGGGAAACCTACCAAACCTGTGCATTTCTGAAAACTAGAGACCTAGGGGAATCCAAGGAGGGGTGACTTGCGGGGCTCGGACCAGGTTCTGTTACCCAGAATCCTTTGCAAACCTCAAAATTTGGCTAAAAAAACACATGTTCCTCACATTTCTGTGGCAGAAAGTTCTGGAATCTGAGAGGAGCCACAAATTTCCTTCCACCCAGCATTCCCCCAAGTCTCCCGATACAAATGATAACTCACTTGTGTGGGTAGGCCTAGCGCCCGCGACAGGAAACACCCCAAAGCGCAACGTGGACACATCAAACATTTTGGAAGAAAACAGAGGTGTTTTTTGCAAAGTGCCTACCCGTAGATTTTGGCCTCTAGCTCAGCCGGCACCTGGGGAAACCTACCAAACCTGTGCATTTCTGAAAACTAGAGACCTAGGGGAATCCAAGGAGGGGTGACTTGCGGGGCTCGGACCAGGTTCTGTTACCCAGAATCCTTTGCAAACCTCAAAATTTGGCTAAAAAAACACATGTTCCTCACATTTCTGTGGCAGAAAGTTCTGGAATCTGAGAGGAGCCACAAATTTCCTTCCACCCAGCATTCCCCCAAGTCTCCCGATACAAATGATAACTCACTTGTGTGGGTAGGCCTAGCGCCCGCGACAGGAAACACCCCAAAGCGCAACGTGGACACATCAAACATTTTGGAAGAAAACAGAGGTGTTTTTTGCAAAGTGCCTACCTGTAGATTTTGGCCTCTAGCTCAGCCGGCACCTAGGGAAACCTACCAAACCTGTGCATTTCTGAAACTAGAGACCTAGGGGAATCCAAGATGGGGTGACTTGCGGGGCTCGGACCAGGTTCTGTTACCCAGAATCCTTTGCAAACCTCAAAATTTGGCTAAAAAAACACATGTTCCTCACATTTCTGTGGCAGAAAGTTCTGGAATCTGGGAGGAGCTACGAATTTCCTGCCACCCAGCGTTCCCCCAAGTCTCCCGATAAAAATGATACCTCACTTGCGTGGGTAGGCCTAGTGCCCGCGACAGGAAACACCCCAAAGCGCAACGTGGACACATCCAAAATTTTGGAAGAAAACAGAGGTGTTTTTTGCAAAGTGCCTACCCGTAGATTTTGGCCTCTAGCTCAGCCGGCACCTGGGGAAACCTACCAAACCTGTGCATTTCTGAAAACTAGAGACCTAGGGGAATCCAAGGAGGGGTGACTTGCGGGGCTCGGACCAGGTTCTGTTACCCAGAATCCTTTGCAAACCTCAAAATTTGGCTAAAAAAACACATGTTCCTCACATTTCTGTGGCAGAAAGTTCTGGAATCTGAGAGGAGCCACAAATTTCCTTCCACCCAGCATTCCCCCAAGTCTCCCGATACAAATGATAACTCACTTGTGTGGGTAGGCCTAGCGCCCGCGACAGGAAACACCCCAAAGCGCAACGTGGACACATCAAACATTTTGGAAGAAAACAGAGGTGTTTTTTGCAAAGTGCCTACCTGTAGATTTTGGCCTCTAGCTCAGCCGGCACCTAGGGAAACCTACCAAACCTGTGCATTTCTGAAACTAGAGACCTAGGGGAATCCAAGATGGGGTGACTTGCGGGGCTCGGACCAGGTTCTGTTACCCAGAATCCTTTGCAAACCTCAAAATTTGGCTAAAAAAACACATGTTCCTCACATTTCTGTGGCAGAAAGTTCTGGAATCTGGGAGGAGCTACGAATTTCCTGCCACCCAGCGTTCCCCCAAGTCTCCCGATAAAAATGATACCTCACTTGCGTGGGTAGGCCTAGCGCCCGCGACAGGAAACACCCCAAAGCGCAACGTGGACACATCCAAAATTTTGGAAGAAAACAGAGGTGTTTTTTGCAAAGTGCCTACCCGTAGATTTTGGCCTCTAGCTCAGCCGGCACCTGGGGAAACCTACCAAACCTGTGCATTTCTGAAAACTAGAGACCTAGGGGAATCCAAGGAGGGGTGACTTGCGGGGCTCGGACCAGGTTCTGTTACCCAGAATCCTTTGCAAACCTCAAAATTTGGCTAAAAAAACACATGTTCCTCACATTTCTGTGGCAGAAAGTTCTGGAATCTGAGAGGAGCCACAAATTTCCTTCCACCCAGCATTCCCCCAAGTCTCCCGATACAAATGATAACTCACTTGTGTGGGTAGGCCTAGCGCCCGCGACAGGAAACACCCCAAAGCGCAACGTGGACACATCAAAAGTTTTGGAAGAAAACAGAGGTGTTTTTAGCGAAGTGCCTACCTGTAGATTTTGGCCTCTAGCTCAGCCGGCACCTAGGGAAACCTACCAAACCTGTGCATTTCTGAAAACTAGAGACCTAGGGGAATCCAAGGAGGGGTGACTTGCGGGGCTCGGACCAGGTTCTGTTACCCAGAATCCTTTGCAAACCTCAAAATTTGGCTAAAAAAATACATGTTCCTCACATTTCTGTGGCAGAAAGTTCTGGAATCTGAGAGGAGCCACAAATTTCCTTCCACTCAGCGTTCCCCCAAGTCTCCCGATAAAAATTATACCTCACTTGCGTGGGTAGGCCTAGCGCCCGCGACAGGAAACACCCAAAAGCACAACGTGGACACATCCAAAATTTTGGAAGAAAACAGAGGTGTTTTTTGCGAATGGCCTACCTGTAGATTTTGGCCTCTAGCTCAGCCGGCACCTAGGGAAACCTACCAAACCTGTGCATTTCTGAAAACTAGAGACCTAGGGGAATCCAAGATGGGGTGACTTGCGGGGCTCGGACCAGGATCTGTTACCCAGAATCCTTTGCAAACCTCAAAATTTGGCTAAAAAAACACATGTTCATCACATTTCTGTGGCAGAAAGTTCTGGAATCTGAGAGGAGCCACAAATTTCCTTCCACCCAGCGTTCCCCCAAGTCTCCCGATAAAAATGATACCTCACTTGTGTGGGTAGGCCTAGCGCCCGCGACAGGAAACACCCCAAAGCGCAACGTGGACACATCAAACATTTTGGAAGAAAACAGAGGTGTTTTTTGCGAAGTGCCTACCTGTAGATTTTGGCCTCTAGCTCAGCCGGCACCTAGGGAAACCTACCAAACCTGTGCATTTCTGAAAACTAGAGACCTAGGGGAATCCAAGATGGGGTGACTTGCAGGGCTCGGACCAGGTTCTGTTACCCAGAATCCTTTGCAAACCTCAAAATTTGGCTAAAAAAACACATGTTCCTCACATTTCTGTGGCAGAAAGTTCTGGAATCTGGGAGGAGCTACGAATTTCCTGCCACTCAGCGTTCCCCCAAGTCTCCCGATAAAAATGATACCTCACTTGCGTGGGTAGGCCTAGCGCCCGCGACAGGAAACACCCCAAAGCGCAACGTGGACACATCCAAAATTTTGGAAGAAATCAGAGGTGTTTTTTGCAAAGTGCCTACCCGTAGATTTTGGCCTCTAGCTCAGCCGGCACCTAGGGAAACCTACCAAACCTGTGCATTTCTGAAAACTAGAGACCTAGGGGAATCCAAGGAGGGGTGACTTGCGGGGCTCGGACCAGGTTCTGTTACCCAGAATCCTTTGCAAACCTCAAAATTTGGCTAAAAAAACACATGTTCCTCACATTTCTGTGGCAGAAAGTTCTGGAATCTGAGAGGAGCCACAAATTTCCTTCCACCCAGCGTTCCCCCAAGTCTCCCGATAAAAATGATACCTCACTTGTGTGGGTAGGCCTAGCGCCCGCGACAGGAAACACCCCAAAGCGCAACGTGGACACATCAAAAGTTTTGGAAGAAAACAGAGGTGTTTTTAGCGAAGTGCCTACCTGTAGATTTTGGCCTCTAGCTCAGCCGGCACCTAGGGAAACCTACCAAACCTGTGCATTTCTGAAAACTAGAGACCTAGGGGAATCCAAGGAGGGGTGACTTGCGGGGCTCGGACCAGGTTCTGTTACCCAGAATCCTTTGCAAACCTCAAAATTTGGCTAAAAAAATACATGTTCCTCACATTTCTGTGGCAGAAAGTTCTGGAATCTGAGAGGAGCCACAAATTTCCTTCCACTCAGCGTTCCCCCAAGTCTCCCGATAAAAATTATACCTCACTTGCGTGGGTAGGCCTAGCGCCCGCGACAGGAAACACCCAAAAGCACAACGTGGACACATCCAAAATTTTGGAAGAAAACAGAGGTGTTTTTTGCGAAGGGCCTACCTGTAGATTTTGGCCTCTAGCTCAGCCGGCACCTAGGGAAACCTACCAAACCTGTGCATTTCTGAAAACTAGAGACCTAGGGGAATCCAAGGAGGGGTGACTTGCGGGGCTCGGACCAGGTTCTGTTACCCAGAATCCTTTGCAAACCTCAAAATTTGGCTAAAAAAACACATGTTCCTCACATTTCTGTGGCAGAAAGTTCTGGAATCTGAGAGGAGCCACAAATTTCCTTCCACCCAGCGTTCCCCCAAGTCTCCCGATAAAAATGATACCTCACTTGTGTGGGTAGGCCTAGCGCCCGCGACAGGAAACACCCCAAAGCGCAACGTGGACACATCAAAAGTTTTGGAAGAAAACAGAGGTGTTTTTAGCGAAGTGCCTACCTGTAGATTTTGGCCTCTAGCTCAGCCGGCACCTAGGGAAACCTACCAAACCTGTGCATTTCTGAAAACTAGAGACCTAGGGGAATCCAAGGAGGGGTGACTTGCGGGGCTCGGACCAGGTTCTGTTACCCAGAATCCTTTGCAAACCTCAAAATTTGGCTAAAAAAATACATGTTCCTCACATTTCTGTGGCAGAAAGTTCTGGAATCTGAGAGGAGCCACAAATTTCCTTCCACTCAGCGTTCCCCCAAGTCTCCCGATAAAAATTATACCTCACTTGCGTGGGTAGGCCTAGCGCCCGCGACAGGAAACACCCAAAAGCACAACGTGGACACATCCAAAATTTTGGAAGAAAACAGAGGTGTTTTTTGCGAAGGGCCTACCTGTAGATTTTGGCCTCTAGCTCAGCCGGCACCTAGGGAAACCTACCAAACCTGTGCATTTCTGAAAACTAGAGACCTAGGGGAATCCAAGATGGGGTGACTTGCGGGGCTCGGACCAGGATCTGTTACCCAGAATCCTTTGCAAACCTCAAAATTTGGCTAAAAAAACACATGTTCATCACATTTCTGTGGCAGAAAGTTCTGGAATCTGAGAGGAGCCACAAATTTCCTTCCACCCAGCGTTCCCCCAAGTCTCCCGATAAAAATGATACCTCACTTGTGTGGGTAGGCCTAGCGCCCGCGACAGGAAACACCCCAAAGCGCAACGTGGACACATCCAAAATTTTGGAAGAAAACAGAGGTGTTTTTTGCGAAGTGCCTACCTGTAGATTTTGACCTCTAGCTCAGCCGGCACCTAGGGAAACCTACCAAACCTGTGCATTTCTGAAAACTAGAGACCTAGGGGAATCCAAGATGGGGTGACTTGCAGGGCTCGGACCAGGTTCTGTTACCCAGAATCCTTTGCAAACCTCAAAATTTGGCTAAAAAAACACATGTTCCTCACATTTCTGTGGCAGAAAGTTCTGGAATCTGGGAGGAGCTACGAATTTCCTGCCACTCAGCGTTCCCCCAAGTCTCCCGATAAAAATGATACCTCACTTGCGTGGGTAGGCCTAGTGCCCGCGACAGGAAACACCCCAAAGCGCAACGTGGACACATCAAAAATTTTGGAAGAAAACAGAGGTGTTTTTTGCGAAGTGCCTACCTGTAGATTTTGGCCTCTAGCTCAGCCGGCACCTAGGGAAACCTACCAAACCTGTGCATTTCTGAAAACTAGAGACCTAGGGGATTCCAAGATGGGGTGACTTGCGGGGCTCGGACCAGGTTCTGTTACCCAGAATCCTTTGCAAACATCAAAATTTGGCTAAAAAAACACATGTTCCTCACATTTCTGTGGCAGAAAGTTCTGGAATCTGAGAGGAGCCACAAATTTCCTTCCACCCAGCATTCCCCTAAGTCTCTCGATAAAAATGGTACCTCACATCTGTGGGTAGGCCTAGCGCCCACAAAAGGAAATGGCCCAAAACACAACGTGGACAGAACATATTTTTTCACAGAAAACAGAGGTGTTTTTTGCAAAGTGCCTACCTGTGGAGTTTGGCCTCTAGCTCAGCCGGCCCCGGGAGGGGGGGGGGGCAGAAATGCCCTAAAATAAATTTGACCCCCCAAGTCACCCCTGCCCCTGCCCGGGAACAACCCCTGCCTACGGGGTCGCTCCCCCTGCATGACATTGGCGCCAAAAAACAAATCCCAGGTGCCTAGTGGTTTCTGCCCCCTTGGGGGCAGATTGACCTAAAATCGGCCAATCTGCCCCCAAGGGGGGCAGAAATGGCCTAAATACAATTTGCCCCCCAGGGGAGCGACCCTTGCCTGATGGGTCGCTCCCCATCTCGAAAAAAAAAAACAAACCAAAAAAAAAACACAACAAAAAAATTTGCCCTGGTGCCCTGAGGGTTCTGCCCCCCCCGGGGGCAGTTCAGCCTAATAATAGGCCGAACTGCCCCCAGGGGGGGCAGAAATGGCCTAAAATAAATTTGCCCCCCCAACACCCCCCCCCCCGGGAGCGACCCTTGCCTACGGGGTCGCTTCCCCTGCGTGACATTGGCGCCAAAAAACAAATCCCCGGTGCCTAGTGGTTTCTGCCCCCGGGGGGGGCAGAAATGGCCTAAATACAATTTGCCCCCCAAGGGGAGCGACCCTTGCCTGATGGGTCGCTCCCCATCTCTAAAATAACAAACAAACAAAAAAAAAAAATTGGCCCTTGCGCCTAGAGGTTTCTGCCCCCCCCCAGGGGGCAGATCGGCCTAATATTAGGCCGCGGGGGCAGAAATGGCCTAAAATAAATTTGCCCCCCAACCCAACCCCCCACCCCGGGAGTGACCTTTGCCTACGGGGTCGCTCCCCCTGCGTGACATTGGTGCCAAAAAACAAATCCCCAGTGCCTAGTGGTTTCTGCCCCCTTGGGGGCAGATTGACCTAAAATCGGCCAATATGCCCCCAGGGGGGCAGAAATGGCCTAAATACAATTTGCCCCCCAGGGGAGCGACCCTTGCCTGATGGGTCGCTCCCCATCTCTAAAAAAAGAAAGAACAAAAAAAAATAAAACACAAAAAAAAAATTTGCCCTGGCGCCTAGAGGTTTCTGCCCCCCCTGGGGGCAGATCGGCCTAATAATAGGGGGGGCAGATAAGGCCTTCTCAAAAAAATGCCCCCCCTGGGAGCGACCCTTGCCCAAGGGGTCGCTCCCTTTTGTCAGTTTCAATAAAAAAAAAAAAAATCCCTGGTGTCTAGTGGGGTTTCAAAAGCCGGATTGCAAGCAAACCGGCTTTTGAAACCCTCGGAGGGACTTCAAAGGGAAGGAAATACTTTTCCTTCCCTTTGAAGCCCCTCCGGGCCTCCCAAGTGATTGAAAAAGAAATGCTTTTGCATTTCTTTTTCAATCGCGCTGGAAGCAGAGCTTCCAGCGCGACTAGGGAGGCCCCTGTGACTAATCAGCACGCGCGCTGACGTCACAGGGGGGGGTGGGGGGGGTCGGGGGTGGAAGGGGAAGGTCTTCCCCTTCCATCCCGACTTGGGGGGGGGGAAGGGGGTTGCACGGGGTGCGCGATAGCGCGCCCCCAAGTTCCCCTGTGCCATGGACGAGATGATCTCGTCCAAGGCCCAGGGGAACTGTAGCCTTGGACGAGATCATCTCGTCCAAGGCACAGAACCGGTTAATTGCCTGTTGCGTTTTAGCAAATGAAGCAAATATAGGAAAACATTACACCCACAGGTAATTATCTGCCATTATAATATAAATATATATTAATATATGCTTGTAGTTAGGGAAATCTCAACCAGTTTTTCTAACTTCCCATGCTGTCCATCTGCTCAGCTGTTGTTTTGGAAATCATGAAAGACAGCATGGCGGGTCATGCAAAAGAAGCACAATGTTTCTATATTTTTCTGCTTTTAAAAATAAACAGAGACAGGAAATACACTGTTTCCTATATGTATTTATCTGTAAAAATCATTAAAAACTGAAGATTGGGAGCCCTATTTATAATTAAAAAACAAGACTACAAGGACCAGAATTTAAAGAAAAAACCTGGAATGGAGCAGAACATCACACGTGGACCTAAGAAACTTGGCAGGGCTGCAGTTGATTCCTTTTCGGTGTAGATTGCCACGGTCACCTGTGGACAGACTCACCATAGCAAAGGTGAAACTCCTTCTACACATGTTATATGTTAGACCTGACAGCCTTAGGGTAGTCACCCCTAACTTTTTGCCTGCCTCCCTCCACTTTTTGGACACTGTTTTTGCTGGTTTTTAGACTCTGCGCACTTTACCACTGCTAACCAGTGCTAAAGTGCATATGCTCTCTCCCTTAAAACATGGTAACCTTGAATCATACCTGATTGAACTATTAATTTACTTAAAAGTCCCTAGTAAGGTGCACTTCATGTGCATAGGGCTGGTAAATTAAATGCTACTAGTGGGCCTGCAGCACTGGTTGTGCCACCCACTTAAGTAGCCCCTTTTCCTTGTCTCAGGCCTGCCATTGCAAGGCCTGTGTGTGCAGTTTCACTGCCACCTCGACTTGGCTTTTAAAAGTACTTGCCAAGCCTAGAACTCCCCTTTTTCTACATATAAGTCACCCTTAATGTGTGCCCTAGGTAACCCCTAGAGCAGGGTGCTGTGTAGGTAAAAGGCAGGACATGTACCTGGGTAGTTATATGTCCTGGTAGTGTAAAACTCCTAAAATCGTTTTTACACTACTGTGAGGCCTGCTCCCTTCATAGGCTAACATTGGGGCTACCCTCATACACTGTTGAAGTGGCAGCTGCTGATCTGAAAGGAGCAGGAAGGTCATATTTAGTATGGCCAGAATGGTAATACAAAATCCTGCTGACTGATGAAGTCGGATTTAATATTACTATTCTAGAAATGCCACTTTTAGAAAGTGAGCATTTCTTTGCACTTAAATCTTTCTGTGCCTTACAATCCACGTCTGGCTGGGCTTGGTTGACAGCTCCTTGTGCATTCACTCAGACACACCCCAAACACAGGGTACTCAGCCTCACTTGCATACATCTGCATTTTGAATGGGTCTTCCTGGGCTGGGAGGGTGGAGGGCCTGCTCTCACACAAAGGACTGCCACACCCCCTACTGGGACCCTGGCAGACAGGATTGAACTGAAAGGGGACCTGGTGCACTTCTTAGCCACTCTTTGAAGTCTCCCCCACTTCAAAGGCACATTTGGGTATAAAACAGGGCCTCTGCCCTACCTCATCAGACACTTGCTGGAGAAGAAACCTGAACCAGAAACTACATCCTGCCAAGAAGAACTGCCTGGCTGCTCAAAGGACTCAACTGTCTGCTTTCTACAAAGGACTGCTGCCTTGCTGTTGGCCTGCTGCCTTGCTGAACTCTTGTCTGGCTGTGAAAGTGCTCCTCAAGGGCTTGGATAGAGCTTGCCTCCTGTTCCCTGAAGTCTCAGGACCAAAAAGACTTCTCTTTTTCACTTGGACGCTCCGTGCGCCGAAAATTTCGACGCACAGCTTGTTCCGCGGCGAGAAAAATGCCGCACACCGACGCTGCTCGACGCGACGCCTTCGGGACGACCGGAAATCCGACGCACGGCTTCGCAAGGACAACGCCGCCCGACCTCTAGAGGAGAAATCGACGCGACGCCTGCCGTGAGATCGTAATTTCGATGCGCAGCCCCGCAGAACGACGCGCAGCCGGAAAACAAGCAGGAAAATCCACGCACAGACCCGGGACATCTGGTAATCCCGGCGATCCACAGAAAGAGACTGTCCGCGTGCCGGAAAACGACGCCCGACTCCCCCGTGAAAAATAACGACGCAAGTCCGTGTGTGCTGGGGAGAAATCGACACACACACCCTTTTTTTTCCACGCCTCTCTTCTTTTGTGGCCCTCTGAGGAGATTTTCCACTCTAAACCAGGTACTTGTGCTTGAAAAAGACTTTGTTTACATTTTAAAGACTTAAGACACTTTGGGGGTTATTCTAACTTTGGAGGAGTGTTAATCCGTCCCAAAAGTGACGGTAAAGTGACGGATATACCACCAGCCGTATTACGAGTTCCATAGGATATACAGGACTCGTAATACGGCTGGTGGTAAATCCGTCACTTTTCCGTCACTTTTGGGACGGATTAACACCTCCTCCAAAGTTAGAATAACCCCCTTTATATCACTTTTCAGTGATATCTCTACAATTTCACATTGCAACTTTATTCTTTTTGACCTACAATTATCCTGATAAATATTATATATTTTTCTAAACACTGTGTGGTGTATTTTTGTGGTGCTATATGGTGGTATTGTATGATTTATTGCACAAATACTTTACACATTGCCTCCTAAGTTAAGCCTGACTGCTCGTGCCAAGCTACCAGAGGGTGGGCACAGGATAATCTTGGATTGTGTGTGACTTACCCTGACTAGAGTGAGGGCTTTTGCTTGGACAGGGGGTAACCTGACTGCCAACGAAAAACCCCATTTCTAACATTATGGGGGTCATTCTAAGTCTGGCGGGCGGCGGAGGCCGCCCGCCAGACTTCCCCCTCCGAAATACCGCTCCGCGGTCGAAAGACCGCGGAGGGTATTCTAAGTTTTTCCCTGGGCTGGCGGGCGGTCGCCAAAAGACCGCCCGCCAGCCCAGGGAAAAACTCCCTTCCCACAAGGATGCCGGCTCGTAATCGAGCCGGCGGAGTGGGAAGGTGCGACGGGTGCTGTTGCACCCGTCGCGTATTTCACTGTCTGCCAAGCAGACAGTGAAATACTTGTAGGGGCCCTCTTACGGGGGCCCCTGCAGTGCCCATGCCAGTGGCATGGGCACTGCAGGGGCCCCCAGGGGCCCGCGACCCCCCCTACCGCCATCCGGTTCCCGGCGGGCGGACCGCCGGGAACTGGATGGCGGTAGGGGGGGTCGGAATCCCCTCGGCGGCGCAGCTAGCTGCGCCGCCTTGGAGGATTCAATAGGGCAGCGGTACACTGGCGGGAGACCGCCAGTGTTGCCGGTCTGACCGCGGCTTTACCGCCGCGGTCAGAATGCCCTGCGGGGCACCGCCGGCCTGTCGGCGGTGCTCCCGCCGACCCTGGCCCCGGCGGTCTAAGACCGCCGGGGTCAGAATCACCCCCTATATCATTTAGCAACACTCTCAATTAAGATTACCGGACTGTTTTTCACAGATCTCAGTGTGCTGCTTTAATCTTTGATTTGGTGCAAAGATAGGTGTAGGGTGACTTTGGCGAAAGTTATTCAATCCCTTGAGGACGGTGGCATGAGAGCCCCGACCTAGGAAACTACTACCTAACAAGTCAACTGCAGTGGCAAGCAAGGTGGCTAGATAATGATGTAAATCTGGAAGGGGCTGAGTTACATGCTGCAGTGGCTTACAATGGCTCTATTTGGTGACTTAAAGCTAATGACCTTCCATTCTAGACCAGGACATATGGGGAAATTGTGCTGGCAACGGTACGTGAAATCTTTGGGTATATGGTTGGCTCATTCGCCAGAGATTGTCCTGTAATACCTCCCTAGACCAAGTGAGGTCACTGAAAAACATGACACACAGCCACGGACAGACTGTGGAGTTGAAAGACTGGGGGAGTTCTACTTAGATGGGAGGCTACATACATATGACTCAATTCGTGAAACCAACGGCTTGAATGCGTAACATTTTTATAATGTTGATTAGAGTGGCCAAGCAGACATGAGGCAAGGAAACTAGGGAGACAGCCACAGTTGATGAATTGACAGTGTTGTTGACAGTTTGACACATGGGACAGGAAGACATTGATAGCGGCTAAGATAAGGGTGATTTTAGCGCAGTCCTAGCTTGCCACAGTTCGGAACTCCGCTATGTCTAGAGGGGTTGGATCTTTGTCTCTAACTGAGGCTGAAATACACACATTTAATAACATTGCAATGGCAGTGAAGGAAATTTTGCCCCACAGGATTCACAGAGTGGAGAATTGGATAAGAATCAGTCAATAATCACCTGAATACTGCATGTATGATGATAATTCAGGCAGTTCAGATCAGTAAATACAACAAAAGGCTTGGCTGCTAGATTAGCTGGGACAACAACCAGGTCATAACACAGAGTGCTGGCTAAGAGTATTTCACATGATGATGTAGCTTAATTTTTAGTAGAGCCACTCGTGTCACAAAGGTCATGTTAATTGCAGTGTCAATAGATAAATGTAGAAGCTGCAGTGACACACAATTTAAATGTGCACTTGCTTGCATTTCAGAGTTCGATTTAGGTTATATTTAAACTAAATTACACGCTAGAGAAACAAAATTGATGTTAAAGTATAATTTAGATAATATATTAACAGTGCACATGGACACCATATTAGATTTCTAACAATTAATGAATTAAAAATACGAGCAAAAATGAGAGAAATGCATTTCTCTGTTGTATCTAATGAAACGCAGTAACAAAGCTTTTCTGTTGAAATGAAATTATTACTCATATTAATGAAATATTATTAATGTTGAATTTGATAAGTTTGAATATTACATGTGTTTTACTAAAATGTATTAATTAAGTGCATTATTATAATTTCTTGTGTTAGTATGAGGGTGGCCTGTTGAATTTTGTAATTTGTGACCATACTGGAAATGCTGATTCAATTTCCCAAAGCAAACTTTCGTTTAGGTTATGTTCTCATGAGAAGCTTAGCTAGTTGGTAATAGGCTTTATTGTTTAAGTATAGAGAGAATGTAGCATAGTATAGTTGACGGGAGAACATTGTGGAATATGGACTGACATTGTATACAATTGTTTCAAACTTAAGTGGAGTCACATGTATGGAAGATGTTCCCCTGACAGACCTGGGAAAGAATTGGACTGTTTCAATTTGGAGTCATGAGATCATTTTCTATTGGATAATGCCCATTCAACGTGACATGAACTGATACCTTTGACGAATCAGAATGCTTTAGTAATTCTGAAATATCAATGGACATTTGAACTTTGAGGACTCCCTAACAGATCCCTGCAGTCCCAGATGCTGTCCTGATGCTTGCTGATTCTGATGCTTTGCTGATGAAGAATTCCTGAATGCTGTATCCCTTGGAGAGGTATTTCCCTATCAAATTAGTGCCATTTTGAAATGTCTTTTTAAATTTCGAACTTCTTTTATGTTCCCATCAGAAGACTCTTGACCAAGCTTCTTATATGCTAGCGTTTGCCCTTTTTATTTATTTTTAGCCTGACTTAGTTAGTGACCTGCAGTCCAAGATCACCTTTTTCCAAATGTATTTTTGTTGACTGGAGTCAGTCTGATGATTCACAAATGTATTACTACAACATTAGCAAAAAATTTCAAGGTATATGTTCATTTACTCATACCAATGTATGACAGTTGTTGGGCAGCGGTACACATAGCAGAAGGCAGAATGGGGTACACAGATCTGAAAAAAGGAAATCCAAAGGGAACAGTCAGTGGCCGTAGACAGAGTTTAAGAGGCTGCCATGTACAATGTCCTAAAGTTAACTGATATGTGAAGAGAAGTTACAGTGCCTTCCCTGTGTGTCACTGGAAGTACTGCAGGATGATGTTTGTTCTGTTGTCACCATCTTCTTCCTCTGCCTCCTCTTCCTCACTGTCCACGGGCTCCACCGCTGCCACAAGACCATCACCAGGCCCATCCTCCAGCAGAAAAGGCACCTGGCGTCTCAATGCCAGGTTGTGCAACATACAGCATCCCACGATGATCTGGCACACCTTCTTCGGTCAGTAGTACAGGGAGCCACCTGTCAGATGGAGGTACCGGAATCTGGCCTTCAGGAGGCAAAAAGTCCTCCAAATAATACACCTAGTTCGCCCATGTGCCTCATTGTAACGTACCTCTGCCCTTGTCCTGGCATTCCTCACTGGGGTCAGTAGCCATGAGAGGTTGGGGTAACCAGAGTCACCTGCAAATTTCGAGGGATACCTGCTAGACACGCACTAACCCTTAGGGACTACCCCATACCCAAACACCTACTCATACTGTGTGGGGACCTTGGGCTCACGTATTAGCCACACCCGGTGCCTCTGTAGGTGGGCCATTACATAAGGGATGTTGCTATTCCTCAAGATATAGGCGTCATGCACAGAGCCAGGATACTTGGCATTCACATGGGAGATGTACTGGTCTGCCAAATACACCATTTGCACTTTCTTGGAATGGTAGCTTTTTCTATTTCTGTACACTTGTTCATTTCTGCAGGGGGGGGACAAATACCACATGTGTCCCATCAATGACACCAATGATGTTGGCGATATGTCCCAGGGCATAGAAGTCAGCTTTCACTGTGGCCAAATCCTCCACCTGGGGGAACACAATGTAGCTGCGCATGTGTTTCAGCAGGGCAGACAACACCCTGCTCAACATGTTTGAGAACATTGGCTGAGACATCCCAGATGCTATGGCCACTGTAGTCTGGAAGGAGCCACTTGCCAGAAAATGGAGCACTGACAGGACCTGCACAAGAGGGGGTATACCTGTGGGCTGGCGGATAGCTGACTGGCTCCAATTGGGCACACAGTTCCTGGATTGTGGCACAATCAAGTCTGTATGTGATTATGATGTGTCTGTCTTCCATTGTCGACAGGACCACCAGGGGTCTGTACACCAGAGGATGCCGTCATCTCATAGGCTGCCTCAGCGGTTGTAGCCTATGGAGGAGAATGGTGAGCAGAAGGTCATTTACCACATAGATAGCACAACTGTGCCTGAACTAATGTTACAGAATCCGTGTGTGAAATCCTGAGTCCGTATTTGTGCCAATATGTGCTGTGATGCAGTTAGGTGACATGCCATGTGCTGCCCTGAAATGGCAGCTGCCTGACTCGTGAGGAGGGACAAGGGGAAATGAGGTAAATGCGCTGGCGTTGTGCAGTGTCGCGGTAGGCGGTCGAAGACCGCCGCTCAACTCCGCATTGGTTATCATTGGGCCCTATGGGTCCTAGGAGCCAATGGAGATGCACGCCGGTGGTGACGATACGCACTGCCGTGGACGTCACCGCTATTTTCTCTCTCTACACTCACTTGATATCTGACCATCAGCAGGAGAGGGCCTACACTGCAAGTGCTGCTATGACCTGAGTCTGGAAGCAACAATGGCTAGAGTGTCTGGGGAAAGGGCCCGTGGCTTCACAGCAGAGGAGTTGGACAAACTGGTGGATGGGGTCCTCCCCCAGTACACGCTACTCTATGGTCCTCCACACAAACAGGTGAGTACAATGTGAGCAGATGCCTGGGCAATGCCTGTTTGGAGTGGTGTGTATGTAAGCCACATGTTGGGGGGGGCCCTGAGTGCTGCATGTGAGGTGGTCAGTGTATGTGCATCAGGGCATGGGTGGGAACTGGTGGGCAATGAGTATGATGGTCCAGACTGGTGAGTAAGTAAAGTTTTTCGCTCTGTTTACCCTCCAGGTCAGCGCCCACCAGAAGAAGGGTATTTGGCGTGCCATCGCCAAGGAGGTGTGGACCGTGGTGCTCTATCACAGACGGAGAACCCACTATCGCAAGAGATGGGAGGACCTGCGCCGCTGGAGCAAGAGGATGGCGGAGGCCCAGGTGGGTCTGGTCTCCCAACATGGAAGGGGTGCCCTTTGCACCATGACCCCCCTGATGTTCTGCATCCTGGCGGTGGCCTATCCGGAGTTGGATGGGCGCTTGAGGGCATCACAGCAGCCACAAGGGGGTGAGTAAAGTTTCAGAAAGCTGACTCTGCGCGGTTTAGGAACTAGTTGGGTGGGAGGTGTGGGCTGTGGGTGCCCCTCGGCCAGGGCGGTCATGCCAGGGTAAGTCCCTTGTTTGCAGGCTCTAAAGCACCCTTACCCCAATGGTACAATTGGGCAGCTACTAGTGTGCAGGGTCATGTGGGTGTCAGGTGTGCATGTGCTGGCATTAGTCATTGTACCCCATGGGCTGGTGACTACCATAGTGACTGGTTTGGCAAGGCCTAGTGCATAGGGCAGCTCAGTGTGTGTTATGTCCACCAATGGTTGTGGTGTTGCTGGCATTGACCATGTGTGTCCTCTGTCTTTCCCCCCTTCTTGTTTTGTCACCCTGTCCTTGGGTGCATTAGCATCATCTGGCGGAGGAGATGAGGCACCGGCGACCGAGGGATCTGCATCCCACATGGCCAATGAGGGTGAATCCACGGAGGGTAAAGGCACCAGTGGGACGGAGGGCGAGGGGAGCTCCACAACGGGGACAGGAGGGGATACCAGCGACAGCGACTCCTCCTCTGATGGAAGCTCCCTGGGGTGGCGGACACCTCTGTACCCACCCCAACAACAGGTACAGCCGCCACCACCCCTACCAGCCCTGCCCTCCCACTAGCCCCTCAGCGTGTTTCCCGTGCCCTCTCATCCAGGAGGGTGGGCATCTCCTTCACCCCAGGCACCTCAGGCCCTGCCCCAGTCAGCCCTGCTGCCCTCAGTGACGAGGCTACTGACCTCCTGAGATCCCTCACTGTTGGGCAGTCAACCATTTTGAATGCCATCCAGGGTGCCGAGAGGCATTTGCAACAAACAAATGCATACCTGGAGGGCATTCACTCTGGCGTGGCGGCCCAACAGAGAGCATTTCAGGCTCTGGCCTCAGCACTAATGGCAGCCATCATCCCTGTGTCCAACCTCCCCCCTCCAACTTCCACTACCCAGACCCAATCCCCTCTACCTCAGCCTATCCCAAGCACACATTCAGACCAGCATGCACACACATCAACACACAAAAGTGGCTCAGGAAAACATAGGCACCACACACATCACACAGGCACTCACACAATCACCATACTCATGCACACATACCAACATCCAATTCCTCCACTGTCTCCCCCTCCTCCACATGCTCTACCCCCTCCCAGTCTCGTCTCCACTCACACCTGCATGCACTACATCATCAGCCACTGCCTCCATCACCAGCACGCCCATCACAAAACACCACTCACAAGCAATCACCACCCCCACAACCATTCACACGTCCCCTGTGTCCTCTCCCAGTGAGTCTGTGAGCCCTCCTTCCAAAGTACACAAACGCAGGCACACACCCACTCAACAGCCACCCCCCTCACAACAGCCTCTAGCCCATGCACCTTCACCCAAACTCAGCAGACGTACACCTCCTACAACCACTACCTCTTCCTCCACTCCCACACCCCTCCATCTTCCAGTCCCAGTGTGTCTAAAAAACTTTTCCTAGCTAACATTGACCTCTTCCCTACTCCTTCCCCCCGTCCTTCCCCTAGGGCCAGGATGTCTAGATCCCAGACCAGCACCTCAGCCACCAAATCTGCGTCTGCTGTGGTCCCTGCAAGTCCAGGTGGATCGAAGGGGGCACCCATCAGAGCTGTCAGTGGCCATCTACAGATGTGAAGGACCACCGATTCCGCCAAGAAGGGGCCGGCATCCAGCAGGGGAAAGTCGCACCACCCACACAGCAAGGCCTCATCCAAACACAAAGAGGACAGTGCCAAGGTCCCAGCAGCGACTGCCAAGGTGGGGAAGGGACACAAGACAAAAGGCAAGTCACCTCAGGTCATGATGCTTCCTGGTGAGGGGCTGGTGACCACCATTTCCTCAGAGATGCCAGTGACCTGTACCACGGTCACCACCGCCGCAACGACCGCCACCTGCACCGCCACCTGCACCGCCGCTGCCACAATGTCAGTCTGCAGCATCCTCCCCAAGGATCAGCCATCTGAGGCTGCCGGAGACGGTCTGGTGTCTCCCTCCACCACTACAGACACCATCACCATGGGCAGCACCGGCAGCATCTCCGCCACAGCCACTGCCACCTCCGCAGCTACCACCACCTTCACCACCATTTGCACGCCACGTGCCCAGCTCGTGCCACTATATCGGATGTCAGCAGCATCCCCAGTGGGCAGCCGTCCGAGGCTGCAAGTGACGTCCTGGACCCTGGACATGCCACTTGAGGCACCAGCACTGGTACTACCAGCAGTTTGCAGCATAAGTCGCTGCAGGATGGAATATGCCTCTGCCTCCATGGAGTATCATGCTACCTGTTCCATATACAGCTCGTGGCTCAGACACCCAGGAGAGAGGATGTTACCTGCCACACCCCAGGTGCAGCATCACTGGGCACAAAGCCCCCTCCAGAACCAGTGGAGAAAGGCATCCTCTCACCCTATCCTTTGCAGGATGAAGCACTCTGGGCACAAAGCCCCCTCCAGAAACAGTGGAGAAAGGCATCCACTCACCCTATCCTTGGCAGGATGAAGCACTCTGGGCACAAAGCCCCCTCCAGAACCAGTGCAGAAAGGCATCCACTCACCCTATCCTTGGCAGGATGAAGCACTCTGGGCACAAAGCCCCCTCCAGAACTAGTGAAATACGGCATCCACTAGAGAGACTGTGGCTTTGCACTCCCCAGGACCAAGCAGTGGGCAAACCACCCACTTGAGAGACTTGAGAGAATGTGGCTTTGCACTTCCCAGGATCAAGCAGTGGGAAAACCACCCACTTGAGAGACTATGGCTTTGAGCTCCCCAGGACCAAGCAGTGGGGAAACCATCCACTTGAGAGACTGTGGCTTTGCACTCCCCAGGACAAAGCAGTGGGCAAACCACCCACTTGAGAGACTGTGGCTTTGCACTCCCTCAGGACCAAGCAGTGGGCAAACCACCCACTTGAGCGACTTGAGAGACTGTGGCTTTGCACTCCCCAGGACCAGCCAGTGGGCATGGAGCCCCCTCGAGGGAAAGTGGCTTCGTACCATCTTCCGGCTGAGATGCCCCCCTCCCCTTCCCCTTGAAGTGCCTGTGTGTTTTCGACCTGATGCCCCTGCAGTGTTCTCTCCGTTTTGATGCAAGTGTCATGTGTGGGCTTCACCCATGCTTTTTGGGACCACTGTTCCACGGACATTTACAAGGGACAGTGTACGGCCTTGCGATTATATAATGTAAAATTTTGTATGTACTGTTTATTTAAAATTCTACTGCTATATCTGAATGTTCCAATATAACACTGGTTAGACTAATTTACTTTTGTCCTTGAGTTCTTCCAGGTGGTGACGGGGTGTATCAGTAATGTTGTTGGATGTGTTAGTGTGTATGTTGTTGTGGGCGAGGGTGGGGGTGGGGGTGTTGCATGCCGCGTGTGTGTGTCACTCTCTTTTCCCTCCCCCCTCCCCTGTGTGCTAGGTGCAGTACTCACTGTTGTCGCCACCGCCGCCTTCTTTCTACTTCCTGGTGTATGAGAAGATACACCAACATGGGGAGGATCTGCAATTCGAGCTCCATGGAGTCCTGGATCTTCATGGAGTGTCAAAAGGTGAGTGGTTCCCCTTCCATGTACTGTTTCTGCCATGGTTTTAATGTCATTGGTACTGCCCCGGAAAAGCTGGCGGATTGGCCTCTCATAATAGGATGGGCGGTACATTGTCTTCCGCCTGTCTGTTGGCGGTGACTGCTGTGGTGTTTGTTGCTACCGCCGTGGCGGTCGGAGTGTTAAAGTGGCTGTCTCTGTTGGTGGTTTCTGCCGTAGTCGTTATCCCATTTTTTTTACCGCCGGCCTGTTGGTGGTGTTACCGCCGCTTTAACCCCGACCGCCAGGGTTGTAATGAGGGCCAAAGTGTCTCCAAAAGATATTGACCAGCAGAAAATTTACAGAATAGCCCAGGAGACAAAATAACTCATTCTTGCAGGTTTTCAAGCATCACAGTGGTACTGAGGCTATAGAAGCAAGGGATATGGGTCATTTTGTTTTCAGATTTGTACAGGGATTGAAGCCAGACATAAGGGAGAAGATTCAGCAGTACCTAATTTGTTGGCAGAATAAAGCGATTGATGAGTTTCTGCATTATGCAAGGTATTGTAGTGATGAGATAGAGTTGAAACAGTAAAAGCTAAAAGAAAACTCATGGTTTTGCAATTGAAAGCTGCACAGAAAGCAAATAAGAATCCACAGATGATGGTAAACACTAGTGACATGCAAGGAGCAGGTGACAAATGTTGTCCATCCTAGAGGTAGAGGACGTGGTTTTCAGATAGATCCGAGTGGAGGTTTGTTGATGTCCAGTCTTTGAAGAAGACTAATCTGTGTCATGTGTGCAGACATTTGGGTCATTGGCAATGGGACTGTCCATATAATAACTTGAATGTTCAAGTGCAGAATGCTGGAGTTGCTCAGACTCAAGATAATAATCAGGTTTAAATTCAAAGAGTTCAAAGACCCCAGGTTCAGAATGTATGTGTCCCCAGGACAAACAGATGCCGGTACCACATGCCCCGATGACACAGCAGCAGGTGATTGTTCCTCAGTAAACCATGAATCAAAAGGTCAAAGCAAATGTGAGTCAGATAGCATCAAAATTTCCCTTAATTGATTTGAGTGATGAGGAATTCACAGAAATATTTCATAGTGATAGCTCTGATGATGCGGATTGCATGTTAGAGGCATCCTTAGAGGTAGATCAATATGATCCCTATGTAAACGCAAATGCTATGTGCCATTATGTGTTATTCTTGGTTGACACTGGAGCTACACGTTCCACCATCAGAATAGTACCAAATTTGACCCTTTTAGGAAAAATAATTCAAGTGGTGGGAGTGGCCAATAAGCAACTGACAAATCCTGTAACAGAGTATGTCCCTGTTAAAATAGGTTTATTCGAAGATGAACAGCAATTTGTTGTCTTTGATTCAAGTCCTGTTAGCATGCTGATACTGATCTGTTGTGTAAGTTGAATTGTTCCATCAATTGCACAACTAAAGGAATAGAAATTCAGACAAATGAGAAAGATGTGCCCTTTAAAATTGTAGAACTGTACCCGAGTGTCACATTGCACCCAATAATGACATGTTACAATTTGCCCGAAGATTTAAATGAAACTGTGACACCTGAAGTTTGGGATATTTTCAGGAAAGGAAATAGGACTTATTAAAGGAGTTTGACCCATTAAAATAACAGTGAAACCAAATGCAGTGCATCCAAAAATCCCCCCCATATAACATGCCCCCAGCGACAATTGCTGGAATGACCCCTTTGATTAATTGTTTGATTGAGCAGGGTATCTTAAAAGAAAGTATGGGAAGTCTATGTAACTCTTCCATTTTAGGGTTGTGGAAGCCCAATGGAAAGTACCGAATAGTTCAAGATTGGAGAAAGGTGAACAGAGTGTTGTTCCAAAAGGTCCTGTGGTACAGAACCTTGCACTGGTTTTATTCCAAATTACTTGTGATGCTGAATGGTTTACAATCATTGACCTTTGCCAAGCATTCTTCTCTTTACCATTGCATGAGGAAAGCAAATATTTATTCACATGTAAATTCGGCAGTCGTGTTTTGGCATGGTGCCAAACTCCTTAGGGGTTTCCAGAGTCACCATCCATTTTCAACCAGATCCTGAAAAAGAATCTGGAATCCCTAAACATGCCCTATCATTCAGTTTTAGTGCAGTAGATTGACAACCTGCTGGTTGTGTGAAACACCAGAGAATCGTGCAGAAGAGATACCAAGAAAGAACTCCTGTATTTAGATCACCACATTGAGAAAGGCATGAGGAAGGCGTCACTGAGCTGAGAGAAAGTGTATGCTGAACCCCAGCCCTGGGAATACCTTATTATAACAAATGTTTTTCTCTTTTTTGTTGCAAGAGAGATGGATGTGCACTCTCAGTTCTGACACAGTTGTACAGAAATGGAAATAAGCCTGTGGCTTATTTTTCTGCTACACTTGATCCCATAGCTGCAGCATTGTCTTGTTGTTTAAAAGCTGTCGCTGCCCTCAGTTTCAGCATGGAGCAGTGCGAAAGCATTGTTATGGGACATCTACGTAATGTTTTTATCCCCTGCTCAGTGGAGATTTCGTTAACCCGTGCAAAGACACAATACTTAACAAGTGCCCTTTTAACCCATTACGAGCAAGAGATCCTTGCCTTTTCGAATGTGAATATTAAGAGATGCACAGTTTTAAACCCCACAACCCTGATGCCCACTTCTGTTGAAAATGCAAGTTACCGCAAAGATGAGGTTGAGCATGACTGTCTCTAAGTGACGAAATTGTGCACCAAACCAAGACCTGATATTCAAGATGTCACCTTAGAGAAAAATGACCAGGCCCTCATAATGACTGTGGCTGTCTTTTCCCAAGACCGCCGTAGCAGCGGCCACCGGAAGACCGCCAGACGAACAGTAATTCTGTATGACGATCTTTTTCTGGTGTGGCGGTGCAGGCTGTGGGAGCGCCGGGTCCCGTCCCCTCATGGAAGAGCACCTCTTCAGATGAGGTACGTGTTGTCCGCAATGGGAGAAGGGTGAGGATGTGTGTGTATGCATGTCATGAATGTGGGGGAAGGAGGGGAGTGATTTTGTCTGTGTGTAAATGTGGTGATGCGTGTGTGAATGCATGTGGACGAGGGTGGGAGTGTGCGCATCAGTGAATGTGTAAGATGTAAGGAGGGTGTGAGTGAGTGCGTGCAGGTGCGTGAATGTTTGTATCTGTATATGGTGTGTGTGTGTCCGTGTGGTGAGGAATGATTGGGGGAGGTGGGAGTGTCTGTATGTATGAAGGGAAGGGGTGGGGGATGGAGAGTGTATGCGTGCGTGTGTGTGATGTGTATGGGTATGTAAACATGTCTATGGGGTGAATGTTGTAAGTGCGTGTGTGAGTGGGGGTGTGTCTGTGTGTGATTGTGTTTATGTGGGTGCATGGGTGCATGTGTGTGGAGTGTTTTTGTGGGGGTATCCCAGCGACAGGAACGCAAGCTCATGTCATCGGGATACCTTTCAGCCAGCATTTTGTGGCGGTGAGACTGCCAGGAAAATCCTGGCGGTGTCCCTAGTCGGAATAACCTCAACTGTTATCCAACTCTCGCCAGGCTGCAGGTGGAAACCTCCAGCCCAGCGGGCTGCAGGAAAGAGGCAGAATGGGTGGGGATGTGGCGTGTGGCAGTGGCCAAACCGCTGCGTCGTATTATGGCAGTCTGCACCGCAGGTCCCATGGCAGTGAGATCGCCACAGCGGCCCTGGCAGTCCATGGACCGCCCGGGTCATAATAAGGGCCATATTCATGTTCGTTGATGGCTCCTGTTTTAGAGATAATAATGGTACCCTGAGGGGAGGTTATGCAGCTTGTACAGTCTCAGGCATGGTGGAAGACTCTTCAAGGTGTCTTTTTGCCCAAGTAGCCGAATTGGTTGCTCTTACTAGAGAATGCTGTGTTTCTGAACAGCCTAAATTGTCAATTTTCAATGATAGTTATTGGACTTTTTTGCGCATGCAGGGTCATCCCCCAATCTTTTTGCTTCTTGCCTCCTACTTTTTCGGACCTGTTGCTGTTGACTTTTGAACTCTGAGCACTTTACCACTGCTAACCAGTGCTAAAGTGCGTATGCTATCTGTGTAAAATTGTATGTAACTGGGTTATCCATGATTGGCATATTTAATTTACTAGTAAGTCCCTAGTAAAGTGCACTAGAGGTGCCAGGGCCTGTAAATCAAATGCTACTAGTGGTCCTGTAGCAATGGGTGTGCCACCCACATAAGTAGCTCTGTAATCATGTCTCATACCTGCCATTTCAGTGTCTGTGTGTACAGTTTTTACTGTAATTTAGACTTGGCATGTGTACGCACTTCCCAGGCCTAAACCTTTCCTTTTCTTACATGTAAGGCACCCCCCCCCTAAGGTAGGCCCGGGGTAGCCCCTAGGGCAACGTGCAGTGTATGGTTAAGGTAGGATATATAGTAATCTGTTTTATATGTCCTGACAGTGAAATATTGCTATGTTCGTTTTTCACTGTTGCAAGACCTGTTCCTCTCATAGGTTAACATGGGGGCTACCTTTAAATATGATTAAAGTGTAGATTCCCTTTGGCAGCGGATGGACATGTGGAGTTTGGGGTCTCTGAGCTCACAATTTAAAAATACATCTTTTAGTAAAGTTGATTTTAAGATTGTGTGTTTGAAAATGGCCCTTTTAGAAAGAGAGCTTTTTCTTGCTTATACCATTTCTGTGACTCTGCATGTTTGTGGATACCCTGTCTGGGTCAGTTTGACAGTTAAGCTGGTTGCACCTCACACTAGACGGTGATACAAAGGGAACTGGGGTGTAGTCTGCATTTCCTGATGAGCCATCTGTGCTAGGAGGGAGGGGAGGAGTGGTCACTTACACCTGAAAGGACTGTGCCTGTCCTCACACAATACAGTCTCCAAGCCCCTGGTGAGTGTCTGGGGCCTGGGCTGGGCAAGGCAGGAATTCACATTCAAAAGAGGCTTTATTTTGAAGTAGGCCTACTTCAAAGGAGAGATTGGCTATAAGAAGGGAACCCAAAACCACATACTTTAGAACACTTCTGGAAACAAGAGGAACCTCTGCCTGGAGAAGAGCTGAAGAGCTGATGAAGAAGAGCTGCCCTGCCTCTGACTGTGCTTTGTGGAGCTATGCTGCAGTTGCTGCTTCTGCCAGAGTAAGAGGTCAAAGACTGGACTTTGTGTGCCTTCCATCTTGAGAAGAAATCTCCAAGGGCTTGATTTAGAGCTTGCCTCCTGTTTTTTGACAGCAAAGTCTTCTCTCTGCCAGCACCTGGAGTCTTTGGACAGAATCCTACTCTGCCCTGTGGTGCCCATCCAGTTCCTGGGACCCTGAAAGGAAAAGCTGGCAGCCTAAGAGGAGGAAATCCACGCACAGAATGCTGTGCGGGGAAAAGATCGACTCAACTCCGATCTGCGGTTGAAGAAACGATGCGCCGCTGGCTCTGCAGGTGAAAATCGACACTCGCCAGAAACACGACCGAAGAATCGAAGCAGAGAGCTGGAGAAACGATGCGCAGCATCGCTGACTGAGACTCGGAGATTGAAACCCACGCTGCGTGGTTTTTGAATCATCGTGCAGCTGGATTTCCGACGCAAGTACCGCTGTGCGTGTAAAAACAACAAAAGGCCTGCCCGGACCTGAGAGTGCTGACCGGATTGATGAATCGCTATCCTGCGAAGAGAAGAAACTACACGTCCGACCTGCCGAAAGAAGTAACAACGTGAGATCTCGCTCATGAGTGAAATCGACGCATCGCAAGCCCTTTTTGACCCCCACTCGCCCGTGCAGGGTTATTTTTGATGTACCCAAGGTACTTTTTCACGTTAACAGTGTTAGTGTGTGTTTTAAACTACATAAAGACTCTTTTTGCCTTTTAATTGATAACTTGACTTGTGTATTGTGGATTATTGTCATTTTGGTCTTGTTTTGTTTAGATAAATATTTTCTATTGTTCTAAACCGGTGTTGTGTCATTTTGTATGTTTTCATTAAGTTACTGTGTGTGTTGGTACAAATACTTTACACCTAGCACTCTGAAGTAAGCCTACTGCTCTGCCAAGCTACCAAGGGGGTAAGCAGGGGTTAGCTGAGGGTAATTCTCTTTTACCCTGACTATAGTGAGGGTCCTTGCTTGAACAGGGGGTAACCTGACTGTCAACCAAAGACCCCATTTTTAACAATAGTCAATATGGGTTTGGTTTTGTTCATGATTTCAGACAGTTATGGTCTCAGAGAGGTTTTATGACCTCTTCTGTTTCCCCAATCTGAAACGGTGACAACATTTATCATTTATTGATTGCATTACAATTACCAGCAAAAAACTTCCATTGTTAAATGTCTAGCTCATAGGAAATCAACTGATCATGTTACCCTGGGTAATACCTATGCAGATGAAGTTGCTAGTTATTGCGCTCTTAGTTGTACCTCCTTTAATGGAGAGTGGAACAGTGAAACACAGGATGAGACAAGCCACAATTTCTTCATAACCGCTGTTGACACATGGGAGGAAGTGAAAAGATTACAGGAAGAAGTGTCAGAGGAAGAACAGCAAAGGTGGATTAGACAGATATGTCAAAAGGAATGACAATGATGTTTGGGTTTCAAGTGATGGAAGAGTAGTGTTGCCCAATAGCTTACTGTCCCCAATGGCAAGATATTAACATAGACAGGCACACATAGGGAGAGACGCAATGGTCAGAGCATTCAGGCAAACATGGTTCAATCCTAGGTTTAGAGAGATTACTGAAGCCACATGTCACCAATGTGTCACTTGTCAGTAAATGAATATAGGGAAACGCACAGTTGTTACACTGAGTCACATAGGTAGATCAGGAGGACATTTCAATTGAATGCAGCTGTATTTTATTGAGTTGCCAGTGTGAAATGGAATGAGATATGCTTTAGTTATAGCATGTATTTTCTCACACTGGTTTGAGGCTTACCCCACTAGGAGAAACAACAGTCTCATAGTAGTGAAGCTGTTACCTAAAGAGTTGATACATAGATTCAGATTCCCGACTTCTCTAGAATCAGAGAGAGGAAAGCATTTCATCAGTGAGGTCTTTAAAATGTTGTGTGCAGTGCTACAAGTTGAGCAAAGATTGCATTGCAGTTATCGTCCAAAAGCTTCAGGTCTGGTAGAACAGATAAATGGAACACTGAAGTCTCGACTGGTAAAAGTATGTGCATCCCCAACACTGAAATGGCCAGGTTCATTGCCTCTTGTTTTGATGAGTATGCGCATCACACCCACCAAGAAGATAGGATTGTCTCCTCATGAAATCATCCTGGGGCACATTAGAAGATTGCCAGAAGTGCCTTCAAATGCTCTTGTGACCATTACAGATGACTTGGTGCTGGATTATTGGAAAAGAGTAGCTGATGTGGTGCGTTCTCTGTCTCATCAGGTAGAGAGGCTACTGACAGCCGCAGCAGAAAAGGTGTCATGCTCTATGTCCTGGTGACTGAGTTATGCTCAAGAAGCATTTAAGGAAGACATGCTTGACGCTGCATTGGAAAGGCCCTTATCAAGTGGTCCTCGAGACACCAACAACTGTGAAGTGTGGTGGTCTCCCGAACTGAGTACATGCTAACCACACTATCAAAGTTCCAGGTCTCCTTGATGAAACAACGCCTGTTCCAGAAGGGTCGGTTACAGTGAATGCGA
Organism: Pleurodeles waltl; assembly: GCF_031143425.1. NCBI lineage: Eukaryota > Metazoa > Chordata > Amphibia > Caudata > Salamandridae > Pleurodeles > Pleurodeles waltl. Next base: position 35,315,655 of record NC_090441.1, on the reverse strand, counting down.
GGGATCAGGTTAGTCAAGCTGTTGGACTATTTTTTTAATTGTTTTGCTCACAAATAATAAGGACTGAAAAGAGGAAGTGATAGGCCAATGCTGCTTTGCATTTTTGATTTTTGATTTTGAATTCAGACTTTTTGGTCTGGAATTAGATAACTCATGGAGTCAGATTGTAATAGAAGTAGTTAGTGTAAATGTATATGCATGGGTTTAGCAGTAGTGACAGTTATCATGATTATATTATTGCTTATAGGTATGAGTTTACCCACAGCAAATGATTCAGATCAGGTTACACCCACACATGTTTCAAATTTAATAAAGTCCCTTGCAGATCAAAACTAATTTCACACAGATGAGAAGTATTTATACACTGATAGTTCTAAAGGTGATTAATCAGCAAATGTGTATTGTAGGTGTCAGGAATAAGGCTGTGCGCGGTCCAGGACCCGCCCTGACCTCTGCTTCGCGTCTTTGCGGCGCGTCATGCAGGCCACTTGTCATCCCCGCTTGCTCCAGAAGTGTTTATCAGCGTTGCCTGCCCTGTGGTAAAGCTCATGTAGCTGCGGGGTCAGGACATTGGTGGACATGATGCACTTATCAATGCCATTCTATGAATGGACTACAACTCCCAAGTTTTTAGAGGCAGCGGCCATCTTGGGGTGTGGCAGGCCTATAAAGCCCAGCCACACCCAAGAACATTGCTCACTATTTTGAAGACTTCGGTGCAGTCGTACCTCGTGGGCAGTTCCTCTGAAGAAAGCGGATTTCCTGCATGGCAGAGTGGCAGCATGTCAGAGTATCCTTGTTTCCATGGTGAATTCAAAAACGAGTAGGTCGTACTCATATCAGTAAGGTCTTGATGAGTCAAATCTTGAAGGGGGTTGTTTACGCCCAAAAGTAAAGCGCCCCTTAGCATAATGAGCAAAATGCTTTAGACCAAAAGTAAAGCGCTCCTGGCACGACGATCAAACCGCTTCAGGCCAAACGAGTAAAGTGTCCTTGGTACGACAATCAAATCGCTTCAGGCTAAACGAGTAAAGCGCCCTTGGCATGATAATCAAAGCGCTTCAGACCACACGAGGAAAACACCCTTGGCACAACAATCAAAGTGCTTCAGGCCACATGAGTAAAGAGCCCTTGGCACGACAATCAAAGCGCTTCAGGCCACATGAGTAAAGAGCCCTTGGCACGACAATCAAAGCGCTTCAGGCCACACAAGGAAAGCGCCCTTGGCATGACAATCAAAGCGCTTCAGGCCACACGAGTAAAGCGCCCTTGGCACGCCAATCAAAGCACGTCAGGCTATATGAGTAAAGCACCCTTTGCACGACGATCAAAGCGTTTCAGACAAAACGAGTAAAGCGCCCCTTGACACAACGAGCAAAGCACTTCAGGCAAAACAAGTAGAAGCACCCCTGGCATAATGAGTAAAGCCCTTCATGCATGATGATCAAAGCGCTTCAAGTTCAATTAATAAAACTTTTCAGGCCTCAGCTCCAAATGTGAAAGTGCTTGAGAAAAGCAAGCTGTAGTTTCATTGTTTTTTGGGAAGTACAATATGTGAGATACATATTTAAATCTTTGTGCATTTCTAGGCTGAGATCAAGCGTTTATGTTATGAAAGGATAATTGTTACACGGTTAATATTCAGAGTATGATCATAGACCAAAGCTCTTGCCATCTTTAGGTACAGAGATTGCAGTTCATTCTTGTTCCATGATTCAAAGAAGGGGCTACGCCCAGTTCACAAAGGGTCTCAATCCGATATCACGGAGAAGCCTTTGTTCCAGAGTCTATTGGTGAGTTTATACTGTTATGAAAAAATATATGCATATTTGTCCTAACCATTTTCTTTTCAGATCTCTCTCCCTGCAGTTCCCTACCCTAATTCCCTTCCCCCGCCTGGCTTCATCAATACTCTGCGCTCTGATAGCTTTTTGAGTTGGTGATGCCGGGAGGTGGGCCTTTTGGTCAGCAGCGTGCAGATCCCGAGGAAAGGGCACTGTGACAGAATAGTGAGCCCACAAGTTTATACTTTCCTCTTGTTCTGTACGTGAGCTGCGTAAAATGGCCACCTTAGACACCCTTATGCAAGTAGTCACTCAAATGCAAAGGGATTTAACAGACTCAAAAAATGTTACAGCCGATTTAGTTAACAAAGTAACCCAGCAACAGAGTAAGGTGGATGGGTCAGAATCTGAGTCTCGTCCTGCGCATCCACACCTACTAACATAGCCGTGAACGTGCCGACACAAATTCCTCTTGCTGCACAAGAAAGGTTTTCTGGGGATCCCAATAAGGTTCAAGTTTTTCTCACACAGGTGGAACTACACTTTACGTGCCGTCCCAGTGCCTTTCCTGATCCACAATCTAGAATTGCATTCCTTATATCCTATCTGAATGGTGATGCAGCTACTTGGGCAGTGCCATTAGTCCGATTAGATAGTCCCCTTTTGTACAATTGGCGTTGTTTTGTGCAGGAATTTGAAAAGGTATTTGTCTGCAGACAAAGAGTTACTAGAGTTACGCCAAGGAAACAAAGACTTGATAACGTATATGTCACACTTCAACCGGTTAGTAGTGGAAACCGCTTGTCCAGAGGAAAAAAGGTCAGCAGTGTTTTATCAAGGACTAAAAGACGAACTGAAAGACGTTTTGGCCCAAATTGAACCGCAACCGAAAACTTTTACTGATTTAATTAATCTAACACTGCGGCTAAACCATAGACTCACAGAAAGAAAAGGAGTAAGGAAAAAATGGGAAAGGCCCAACTGGCGAATGGAAAGGTTTAGACATCCTCAGTTGTCCTCAGACCCTAATATAGAACCAATGGATATCGGAACTATTTGTCCACCTTTGACCAAAGAGGAGAAAGACATACGACAAAGAAATGGACAGTGTCTGTACTGTGGAAAAAAGGGTCATTTCGTAAAGGAATGTCAAGTGAAACCCAAAGGTAAACTTGATCCAACACTTGTGGCATAGAAAAAGATAGCGATTGCTTTGGAAAATGCACAGGAAAACTAAAATGCCCAAGAAAAAACAAAGAGGACCTCTTGGGCAAATTGACGATCCCTTCAGTGTGTTCTTGTACAAATCATTATGTCAAACATTTCCGAATTCTACCACAACTATCTGTACATGGAAAACGTCATACTGTACAAGTTCTAATTGATTCAGGGGAAACAGGACATTTTGTGGACCAACAAACTGCACTAGACTTACAAATACCCAGTGTAAAGAAAAAGGTTCCTGAAGTTGTTTATGCAGTCGATGGTAGTGAATTGGCAGGAGGCTCCGTTACTATGCAAACCTCACGAATGCAAATGATTTGCAAAAATGGTGGGAATCTGAACCACTGTGAGATAATTCGCTTCAATATAATCCAAGCACCCCGATATGGTTTTATTTTAGGAATGCTGTGGTTAATTTTACACAATCCATGCATAGACTGGCGCAACCAGGTTTTGCGTTTTTCTTCTTCCTCTTGTTTAAACAAGTGTCTTCAACCAAGAAGAGACAAAGAAGGGAATCCTCAACACTCTATTGCTACGGCAGCGGAGTGATCTGCCACAACAGTATTCAGAATATACTGACGTTTTCTGTGAAAAGAAAGCAAGCTCATTACCACCTCACAGGTCATACGACTGCCAGATCGATCTTGTACCCGGTGCCAATATACCAAATTGTAGAATCTATGCATTATCAAAGAAAGAAAACCAAGTCCTATGAGAATACCTCGATCAATGCTTAGCCAACGAGCTAATTGGGCCATCACGATCTCCAGCGGCTTCTCCGCTGTTTTTCGTACCCAAAGCCAATGGCGAATTGAGACCGTGTATTAACTTTAGAGCGATAAACAAGATTACTGTTAAAAATAAATACCTACTACACCTCATACCAGTCTTATTAGATCAGGTAAAATCAGCAGTTATTTACACCAAACTTGATTTACGAGGTGCTTATCACCTTGTTCGAATTCGAGAGAGAGATGAGTGGAAAATGGCTTTTAAAACTCGTTATGGTCTCTTTGAGTATCTAGTGATGCCGTTTGGTCTATGTAATGCCCCAGCAGCTTTTCAATATTTCCTAAACGATGTCCTGAGAGAATACCTAGACATCTTTGTCATAATTTATATTGACGTTATATTGATCTATTCAAACTCCGAAGAAATTCATGAAGAACATATAACAAAGGTGTACAAACTCTACGAAACCATAATTTATTTTGCAAATTAAGTAAATGCGAATTTCATACCAAAGAAGTAGAATTTTTGGGAGTCATTTTAACACCTGATGGCATGCAAATGACTGAGAGAAAAATTCAGGCTGTTGCAGAATGGCCCACACCTAAATCAGTACGTGACATTCAATGTTTTTTGGGCTTTGCAAATTTTTACTGACGCTTCATTGATCACTTCTCCCAAAAAGTAGCACCAATCACCAAATTGCTAAGGAAAAAGGCCGTCTTCAACTGGTCCCAAGAGACAGAGAAGGCATTTCAATTGTTAAAAAAGGCTTTTACTTCAGTTCCCATTCTGGCTCATCCCAATGTGGAGGAACCATTCATTGTGGAAGCTGATGCGTCTGATGTCACTATTGGGGCCATCCTTTCCCAACGTCACCTAGAAATTGGACAATTGCATCCCAAAGCACATGTGTCACGAAAACTGAATGAAGCGGAACATAATTACACCATTGCGGAAAAAGAATTACTAGCAATCCACAATGCTTTCAAAGAATGGAGACATTGGCCCTCATTCTGACCCTGGCGGTCGGTGATAATGCGGCGGCCAAGCCGCCAACAGGCCGGCGGTCCAAAATATGCTATTCTGACCCTGGCGGGAACCACCAACACAGCCCGCCGCATTAACACTCCGACCGCCACGGCGGGACAGACAAACAGCGCGGCGGTCCCCGCCAACAGCCAGGCGGCAGACAATGTACCGCCCACCCTATTACGACCCACCAATCCGCCACCTTTTCCGGGGCGGGAGCACCGCCGATAAAAACACGGCGGAAACAGACTACGAACGGGAAAACGCTCACCTCTACGCACTCCACGCGAGATTCCGGCAGTATGGAACCCGAGTTGCAGGTCATCCCCGCACTCCTATACCTGCTCCTGTACCAGGAGCATGCCCGGCGGCGCGGAAGACATCGGTGAGTACTGCACCTACGACACAGGGGAGGGAAAAGATTACCGGCACACACCCACCCACCCATACCCACTACAACACACACATCAATGCATTCCCACAGATCACTGTCACAACCCACAAACACCCCCCTCCGAAATGATGCAAAGACCAAAAGAAGAGATCATAAACGGGCAGATATATTGAAATATGGACACCAGTAATCCCAATAAATAAATAAACTATGTACAAAATATATACAGCTACTAAATGTAGTCCAACCACTGTCCGTGGACCACAGGGGTCCTGTGCAAAGGGGCAAGGCCCAGTCCCACGACAAGAACTCCACGGAGAGAACACTGCAGGGGCATCAGAAAGAAAATAGGACAGGCACCTCAGGGGGAAGGGAAGGGGGGGCACCTCAGCCACTTGAGTACACGACGCCAGATCCACGAGGGGACTCCATGACCACTGGCCCATCCTGGGGAGAGCAAAGCCACAGTCCAAACAGTCCATACAGTGGGTGGCCTGCCCACTGGGCCATCCTGGGGAGTGCAAAGCCACAGTCCATACAGTCCATACAGTGGGTGGCCTGCCCACTGGGCCATCCTGGGGAGTGCAAAGCCACAGTCCATACAGTCCATACAGTGGGTGGCCTGCCCACTGGGCCATCCTGGGGAGTGCAAAGCCACAGTCCATACAGTCCATACAGTGGGTGGCCTGCCCACTGGGCCATCCTGGGGAGTGCAAAGCCACAGTCCATACAGTCCATAACAGACCCCACTGCCACTGGAGGAGGCATGTTGGCCAGAGGACATCCTGCAGCCCTGCCCGAGACAGATCCTGCCCTGCCACGTCTGCCAAAGGGCCAGCGCTTCTTGCCTTGAAGGGCCCAGTTCTGCGCTTCTTGCCTTGAAGGGCCCAGTTCAGCGGGTCTTGCCTTGAAGGGCCCAGTTCAGCAGTGCTTGAGACGGCGGGGCCCAGCGGAGCGGTGCTTGAGACGGCGGGGCCCAGTTCAGCGGTTCTTGAGACGGCGGGGCCCAGTTCAGCGGTTCTTGAGACGGCGGGGCCCAGTTCAGCGGTGCTGGAGACGGCGGGGCCCAGCGGAGCGGTGCTTGAGACGGCGGGGCCCAGTTCAGCGGTGCTTGAGACGGCGGGGCCCAGTTCAGCGGTTCTTGAGACGGCGGGGCACAGTGGAGCGGTGCTTGAGACGGCGGGGCCCAGTTCAGCGGTTCTTGAGACGGTGGGGCCCAGTTCAGCGGTTCTTGAGACGGCGGGGCCCAGTTCAGCGGTGCTTGAGACGGCGGGGCCCAGTTCAGCGGTGCTGGAGACGGCGGGGCCCAGCGGAGCGGTGCTTGAGACGGCGGGGCCCAGTTCAGCGGTGCTGGAGACGGCGGGGCCCAGTTCAGCGGTTCTTGAGACGGCGGGGCCCAGTTCAGCGGGGCTTGAGACGGCGGGGCCCAGTTCAGCGGTTCTTGAGACGGCGGGGCCCAGCGGAGCGGTGCTTGAGACGGCGGGGCCCAGTTCAGCGGTTCTTGAGACGGCGGGGCCCAGTTCAGCGGTTCTTGAGACGGCGGGGCCCAGTTCAGCGGTGCTGGAGACGGCGGGGCCCAGCGGAGCGGTGCTTGAGACGCCGGGGCCCAGTTCAGCGGTGCTGGAGACGGCGGGGCCCAGTTCAGCGGTTCTTGAGACGGCGGGGCCCAGTTCAGCGGGGCTTGAGACGGCGGGGCCCAGTTCAGCGGTTCTTGAGACGGCGGGGCCCAGCGGAGCGGTGCTTGAGATGGCGGGGCCCAGTTCAGCGGTTCTTGAGACGGCGGGGCCCAGCGGAGCGGTTCTTGAGACGGCGGGGCCCAGTTCAGCGGTGCTTGAGACGGCGGGGCCCAGTTCAGCGGTTCTTGAGACGGCGGGGCCCAGCGGAGCGGTGCTTGAGACAGTGGGGCCCAGTTCAGCGGTTCTTGAGACGGCGGGGCCCAGTTCAGCGGTTCTTGAGACGGCGGGGCCCAGTTCAGCGGTTCTTGAGACGGCGGGGCCCAGTTCAGCGGTGCTTGAGACGGCGGGGCCCAGTTCAGTGGTTCTTGAGACAGCGGGGCCCAGTTCAGCGGTTCTTGAGACGGCGGGGCCCAGTTCAGCGGTGCTTGAGACGGCGGGGCCCAGTTCAGCGGTGCTTGAGACGGCGGGCCCATTTCAGCGGTTCTTGAGACGGCGGGGCCCAGCGGAGCGGTTCTTGAGACGGCGGGGCCCAGTTCAGCGGTTCTTGAGACGGCGGGGCCCAGCGGAGCGGTTCTTGAGACGGCGGGGCCCAGTTCAGCGGTGCTTGAGACGGCGGGGCCCAGTTCAGCGGTTCTTGAGACGGCGGCCGGTCTATGGCTAACTGCTCATTGCCTGGTGGTGCCCTCCTGGGCAGCGGGGATGGTGCTCCTTCAATGCCCACCTGGGCTGTGGGTGGTGGGGCCCTCCTGGCCAGCTGGGCTGGGTCCTCCCTGGGCAGCGGCTATGGGGGTGGTGGGCTCCTCCTGGGCAGCAGGCCTGCAGCCTGACCTCTCCGACTTGCTGCCCTTGCCCTCCTTAGTCGGGAGTCTGTGGCCCTTTCCTCCCTTTGGAGCTGTGGCTGGTGATTGTGTCTGGGTGGTGTCCGGGGGGGATGTAGAAGCCGGGCTCCTGCGGCGCCCCTTCCGCCTTCTGCTCCTCTTCCCAGGGGGTGGGCTGGCTGTCCCCTTGCTGCTGGGCGAAGATCCAGACATGCGGGCTGGTGGGCTCCAATACCCCTGCACCCTTGTCAAGGGGGCTGCAGGGCTGGTGGTGGCTGAGGTGCTCTTCTTACCCCGACGAGAAGGAGGGGGGGGCTCAGGGTCAGGAAAGAAGTTAGCAGTGGCGAGGAAGAGTTTCTTGGGACAATGGAGAGTGGTAGGTACAGTGGGAATGGGAGTGGAGGGAGAGGATGTGGTTGTAGGTGAGTCACGTTTGCTGTCTTTGGGTGCAGGTGCAGGAGGGATAGGCTGTCGTGAGGTGGATGGCTGTTGGGTGGGTGGGTGGCTGCGTTTGTGTGGTGTGGAAGAGGGGGTGACAGACACAGTGGGAGAGGACACAGGGGACGTGTAAATGGCAGTGGGGGTGGTGACTGCACGTGTGCGGACTGGAGTGGAGGGTGTGCTGGTGATGGAAACACTGGCTGATGGTGAGGTGAATGGAGGTGTGAGTGTAGACGTCACAGGGAGGGAGGAGGGAGACGAGGAGGTGGGGGTCACAGAGGTGGTAGTGACTGTTGGCATGTCTGCATCGGAATGTTGCGTGTGTGAATGTCTGCGTGATCTGTGGTGCTTATGTTTGGATGAGCTTCTCTTGGGTGTTGAGGTGTGTGCAGGCTGGTCTGATGGTGTGGGTGGGACAGGCAGAGGAACAGGAGACTGGGAGGAGGGAGTTAGTAGAGGGAGGCAGGAGACAGGGACAATGGCTGCCGTCAGTGCTGAGGCCAGAGCCTGGAACGATCGCTGATGGGCAGCCTGACCCGAATGAATGCCCTCCAGGTACGCATTGCTGCGATGAACCTCCCTCTCCACCCCCTGGATGGCATTCAAAATGGTAGTCTGCCCAACAATGAGCGTTCGGAGGAGGTCAATGACCTCCTCACTGAGGGCAGCGGGGGTAACAGGGGCAGGGCCTGAGGTGCCTGGGGAGAAGGAGATGCCCGGCTTCCTGGCAGAGCGGGCACGGGGCGAACGCTGAGGGGCTGCTGGGAGGGCGGAGATGGTGCGCTGGGTGGCGGCTGTACCTGTAATGGCGGGGGGCACGGATGGTGCCACCCCCGTAAGGGAGCTCCCTTCCGAGGACGTGTCCGTGTCGCTGCAGGGTCCAGTCGTCCCCGTTGTGGAGCTCCCCTCGCCCTCCGTCTCACTGGTCCAGTCTGACTCTGTGGCATGGCCCTCCTGGGCCATGTGAGATGCAGCTCCCTCCTGCCCCGATGCCACTTCTCCTCCGCCTGATGATGCTGATGCACACAAGCACAGAAAGACAAACAAAAAAGGGGGGGGGAGAGAGACATAAAGGGATATTGAGTACATGGATCTCCGGTACAGTTAGCGGACATGACAGACACAGATGCCCCCTGCACTAAGTTGCGCACTTGGGGTCCGCTACGCATTCCGTGGAACATGCCCTACACGCCTAGAGTTGACAACTGCACCCATGGATGACACGGCCCAGGGATGGCTGTACTGACAAACTACTGAGGGTGGTGGCTGGGGACACAGGGGCTTACGGGGGTGCCCAGCCTACAGATATCGCCCTGGCCTAGGGGGACCCACAGCCCTCCTCCCCCACCCAGACACCTCCACTACGCGACAACAGAGTAGATAATGCTTGTACTCACCCCCTTGTGTCTGCTGTGCTGCCCTCACGCGCCCATCCAAATCAGGGTAGGCCACCGCCAGGATCCGGAACATCAGGGGGGTCAGTTGACGGCAGGCACCCCGCCTACGTTGGGAGGCCATCCCCAGCAGAGACTCGGCGGTCTTCTTGGTCCCGCGGCGGATGTCCTCCCACCTCTTGCGGCAGTGGGTGCCCCGTCGATGGTGGACCCCCAGGGTCCGGACTTCCTTGGCGATGGCACGCCAAATCCCGATCTTCTCATGGGCGCGGACCTATGTGACACGTACAGGGAGGGAGAAATACCACGTTCAAGTTTGTCTGCATTTTCGTTGCCAGTGGCCCAACGCCCCCCATCCCCGCCAGGCCCCCCGCCATGCCCCCCGCCAGCCCCAACATGCCCCCCCATCCCCGCCAGGCCCCCGCCATGCCCCAACATGCCCCCCCATCCCCGCCAGGCCCCCCGCCATGCCCCCCGCCAGCCCCAACATGCCCCCCCATCCCCGCCAGGCCCCCCGCCATGCCCCCCACCAGGCCCAACATGCCCCCCATCCCCGCCAGGCCCCCCGCCAGCCCCAACATGCCCCCCCATCCCCGCCAGGCCCCCCGCCATGCCCCCCGCCAGCCCCAACATGCCCCCCCATCCCCGCCAGGCCCCCCGCCATGCCCCCCACCAGGCCCAACATGCCCCCCATCCCCGCCAGGCCCCCCGCCAGCCCCAACATGCCCCCCCATCCCCGCCAGGCCCCCGCCATGCCCCCCACCAGGCCCAACATGCCCCATCCCCGCCAGGCCCCCCGCCAGCCCCAACATGCCCCCCCATCCCCGCCAGGCCCCCCGCCATGCCCCCCACCAGACCCAACATGCCCCCCCATCCCCGCCAGGCCCCCCGCCATGCCCCCCACCAGGCCCAACATGCCCCCCATCCCCGCCAGGCCCCCTGCCAGCCCCAACATGCCCCCCCATCCCCGCCAGGCCCCCCGCCATGCCCCCCGCCAGCCCCAACATGCCCCCCCATCCCCGCCAGGCCCCCCGCCATGCCCCCCACCAGGCCCAACATGCCCCCCATCCCCGCCAGGCCCCCCGCCAGCCCCAACATGCCCCCCCATCCCCGCCAGGCCCCCCGCCATGCCCCCCATCAGGCCCAACATGCCCCCCATCCCCGCCAGGCCCCCCGCCAGCCCCAACATGCCCCCCCATCCCCGCCAGGCCCCCCGCCATGCCCCCCACCAGGCCCAACATGCCCCCCATCCCCGCCAGGCCCCCCGCCAGCCCCAACATGCACCCCCATCCCCGCCAGGCCCCCCGCCATGCCCCCCGCCAGCCCCAACATGCCCCCCCATCCCCGCCAGGCCCCCCGCCAGGCCCCCAAGCCAGCCAGTGGCCCCAAATCCAGATTGAAGTAAACTCACTTGTTGGTCTGGAGGACCGTAGAGTAGCGCATACTGGGGGAGGACCCCATCCACAAGTTTCTCCAACTCCTCTCCAGTGAAGGCAGGGGCCCTTTCCCCAGGCGCAGCAGCCATTGTCCCTTCCAGACCGAGGTCACAGCAACACTTGCAGTATAGGTCCTCTCCTGTGAAAGTTCAAGTCGCAAGTGGATAAGTAGATAGAAAATGGCGGTCACGTCCGCGGCGGTGCGTACCGCGGCGGTGCGTACCGCCACCGCCGGCGCCCTTCGCCATTGGCTCCTCAAACCCATAGGCTTCAATGTTAACCAATGCGGCTTCGCGCCGCGGTCTTCGCCCGCCGCCCGCCGCGGTGTGCCACGCCAGCGCATTGACCTCACATCCCATTGTCACACTTCACAGGTCAGGCAGCCGCCATTTCGAGGGTCCACATGGCTCAATTTCAACTGCGTCACACAGGCCTAGGCCTTGCATAGCCACTCAGACACGCCATTCACTGCATAGAGAATCGTTTACTGTGCTAGCTGTGAGTACGTACCTGTGGGTTGCTTGACTGTGTGCTCCATGTTGTCCTTCCTAGGCACCGTCCGCTGGGTTTGGCGAGGAGACGGATGAATCCTCCCGTGTACCGACCGCTGGTGGACCTGTCGACAATGGAAGAACGCCACATTATCCTGACCTACCGTCTTAACCGTGCCACTATACATGAACTGTGTGCCCAGCTGGAGCCCGACCTGATGTCCCCCATCCGCCAACCCACAGGGATTCCCCCTCTGGTGCAGGTCCTGTCAGTACTCCATTTCTTGGCAAGTGGGTCATTTCAGACAACAGTGGGAATTGCTTCTGGGATGTCTCAGCCCATGTTTTCGAAGGTGTTATCCAGAGTGTTGTCTGCCCTGATGAAATACGTGAGGAGCTACATCATTTTCCCTGAGGCGGGCGAATTGGCTACAGTGAAGGGTGATTTCTACACCCTTGGACATATTCCCAACGTCATTGGTGCCATTGATGGGACCCATGTGGCTTTGGTTCCCCCAAGAGACAGGGAGCAGGTGTACAGGAACAGAAAAAGTTACCATTCAATGAACATCCAGGTGGTGTGTTTGGCTGACCAGTACATCTCGCATGTAAATGCCAAATTCCCAGGGTCAGTGCATGACGCCTACATCCTGAGGAATAGCAGCATCCCTTACGTGATGGAACAGCTAGAGAGACACCGTGTATGGCTATTGGGGGACTCTGGGTACCCCAACCTGTCGTGGCTACTGACCCCAGTAAGGAATCCCCGGACCAGGGCAGAGGAACGGTACAATGAGGCCCATGGGCGTACTAGGAGGGTGATCGAACGCACCTTTGGCCTCCTAAAGGCCAGGTTTCGGTGCCTGCATATGACAGGTGGATCCCTAATGTACTCACCTAAGAAGGTGTGTCACATCATCGTGGCCTGCTGCATGCTTCACAACCTGGCTTTGCGCCGCCAGGTGCCTTTCCTGCAGGAGGATGGTCGAGACGGTGGTGTTGTGGCAGCGGTGGAACCTGAGGAGAGTGACGAGGAGGAAGACGACGGGGCTGAAACAGACAACAGGGACAGAATCATTGAACAGTACTTCCAATAGGACACAGGTAACAATTCAAAGATAATTTAGTAAATGTGAACTACTCTCCTGCATCTCTGCTGCCTGTCTATTTGCCCCAGTGTATGATGACTGAGTTGTGGCTTTTCCCTCCCTATTTCAGATCTGGGGTCCCCACTACGAGTCCTGTGCTTCGTTTCCCCATGGACTACAGCTTTGTGGCAGCTGTTTGTTGACTTCACTATGTACAAGGACATATTTGCACTGTCATGTCAATTACAATATTTTGAAATCACAGCCAGACTCCAGATAGTTTTGTGCAAAATAGGTGTTTATTTAAGTGCTCAAAATGGGATGGGTGGTTTCAAGTGGGTGGGGGCTATGGTGAAGGAATGTCCATGGCAGAGTCCAGAGTAACAGTCACACAGGTGCATTGTCCAGAGGCCTGTGGAGAGATGGAGCATGGGCAGTTCAAGGATGGACAGGGTGACAATGTGGGACAGTGGGATGACATCAGGTGGTATCCTTTGCTGGCAGGGGTCTTGACATCCTACTCTGTCTTCTTGCGAGATCTCAGGGCCCTCTTGCGGGGTGGTTCTTCTCCTGCAGGAGGTGGGGGTCTGGTGGGCTGCTGCTGTGCGGGGGCCTCCTGTCCACTAGCGCCGGCGGAGGTGGTTGGCTGTTCTTGGTCCAGGCTAGTGGCAGGGGCCCTTGGGTGTTGTTGAGTGTCCGTCCTGGTGTTGACGAGGTCCTGCAGCAGCCCTACCATGGTAACCAGGGTGGAGGTGAGGGCTCTGATGTCCTCCCTGTACCCCCGATAGTGTTCCTCCTGCAGTACCTGGATCTCCTGGAACCGGGCCAGTACCGTCGCCATCGTCTCCTGGGAGCGGTTGTATGCTCCCATGATGGTGGTGAGGACCTCTTGGAGAGTGGGTTCCCTGGGCCCGTCCCCCCCCTGTCGCACAGCTGCCCTCCGAGTTGCCCTGTTTCCCTGGGCCTCTGCCCCCTGGCCGGTGTGCCCACTACCACTGCCCCCAGGTCCCTGTTGTTGTTGGGGTGGTGGGTTATCCTGGGTGCCCTGTAGTGGTAGACACACCGCAGATTGACGCGCCCTGGAGACAGAGGCATGGGCCCGCTGGGTGGGAGCTGTGCTGGTGTTCCCAGAGGGGTTTGGGTCTGTAGTGGCCTGGGCCTGTGTGAGGGGAACCGACTGTCCAGAGGTCCCCGATGGTCCGGGCTGGTCATCGGTGTCCAGGTCGACAGAGCTGTTGTCATCGCTGACGGCCTCTTGGGTGGGGGGTGTGGAGAATTCTGGGCCCTCCGCGGCGGTGTGTTGACGGTCGGGTCCTGCAGGGGTATAGAGGTATGGTTATAGTTTCAATGTGTGGCATCTGGGTGTATCTGTGGGTTCCCGTGTCCCCAAGTGCTGGCATTCGTGTGTGGGGTCTTTGGTGAGGGTGGCTTGTGGGGGGGATGTGTATATGCATTGGGCATGCTTTGGTGATGGGTGTCCATGCTTAGTGGACGCATGCAGGCCTAGGTTTTGGGATGTGTGGGTTGTGATGGTGAGACATTGGCAGGGAATAGGTGTGCTGGGGGTGGGGGTGAGGATGGTGGTGGGGGTGAGGGTGGGGGTGAGGATGGTGGTGGGGGTGAGGGTGGGGTTCGAGGATGGGGGTGAGGGTTGGGGTATGATTTGGCATGCAGGGGGGGGGAAGCAGTAGTGAAGCTTCAACTTACCAGTATCCATTCCTCCGCCGAATCCTGCGAGGCCGTCAGGATGCAGGATGTTCAAGACTTCCTCCTCCCATGTTGTAAATTGTGGGGGTTGAGGTGGGGGTCCTCCGCCAGTCTTCTGCACGGCTATGTTGTGCCTGGATACCATGGAACGCACCTTCCCCCGTAGGTCGTTCCATCGCTTCCTGATGTCTTCCCGATTTCTGGGGTGCTGTCACACAGCGTTGACCCTGTCGACAATCCTCTGCCATAGCTCCGTCCTCCGGGCAATGCTGGTGTATTGGACCTGTGTGCCGAAGAGCTGGGGCTCTACCCGAACGATTTCCTCCACCATGACCCTGAGTTCTTCGTCTGTGAAGCGGGGTGTCTTTGGGGTGCCATGGGGTGGTGTGTATGATGTGTGGGGTGGAGTATGTGTAGTTAAGTGTGTTGAGTGTGGTGGTGTGTGTTGTTTTGTGTGTGGATAGTGTGTGGGTGATGGTGTTGAGTGGCTGTGGCTGCTAGTTTGTGGATGGTGGTGTCTCGCTCTGGCCTTCTTTCAGAATTTTCTGTCGTAGGGGTTTGTGGGTGATGTGGGTGTGTGTTTTATATTGTATTGTGTGTGTGTGGGAGTGGTGTGTGTATGTGTATCAGGTGTGTGGTATTCAAATCGGCCAATGTGGCTGAGTTTTGTTCGTTTGTGTGTATTCTGACCGCGGCGGTGTGTCCCGCCAATGGAATACCGCGTTTGAAAGACCGCCGCGTGGATTCGTGGGTCGTAATGGCATGGGCGTATTTCTGTTGGCGTGACGGTGGAGGTTTTGTCACCTCCACTTTTCCGCCGACCGCTGGTCTGGCGGTCTGTTGTGGCTGTCGGATTTTCGGAGGTTTGCCTTCTGCGGGTCAGAATGACCGTGGCGGGTTTCCGCGGCCGCGGCGGGATTATGGAGGATTTCTGACCGGCGGTAGGCGCCTTTTACCGCCGAGGTCAGAATGACCACCATTATCTGTTGGGAGCAAAACACACCATAACTGTATACTCTGACCATAGAAATTTACAACTTATGAGTTCTGCCAGACTACTAACTCCCAGGCAACTGAGATGGATGTTATTCTTTGCAGAATTTGATTTCATAGTGATTTTTAGACCAGGAGTAGATAACCGCAAGGCGGATGCATTGTCTAGGCAAGATTCTTCAATCACACATACAGAACAAAAACCCATGCCTATTATAACACCTTCAAAAGTGTTGTGTTTAATAGCAGCCAGAAAATTCTTTGATCTCATTCGTAATCATTTTCATATCACCAAGTGGCAAGAATGGTTACAACGAGACACCAAAAGGTCCATTCAACAAGGCCTACCTCTACACGAATCTCAAGTGTTTCTGCCTACTGAAGAGTTAAGAGAGACAGCTTTTCATTGGTTGCATACTCATCGTCTGGCAGGTCATCCAGGTCCTTAAAAAACACTAGAATGAATGAAAAGGTATTTTTGGTGGGCTACATTTGTTTATGACTTAAAGCAAATGTTGCAATCATGCCAAGTATGTGCAAGATGCAAAAGTGAACATAGCAAGCCTAAGGGTCTATTGATACCTCTACCTGTTCCCAATCATCCGTGGGAACATATCTCTATGGATTTTATTACTGGTCTTCCCCAAGTAAGGCAACATTCAACCATTTTAGTGGTGGTAGATAGTCTTAACAAATATGCTAATTTCGTTGCATGTAAAGGTCTCCCAACATCCGACACTTTAGGACTGTCATCTTAGAAAACATTGTTCGCCTTCATGGACTTTCAAGAGTCATCCTCTCCGATAGAGGAAAACAATTTTCGGCATGTTTTTGGCAGCAATGGTGCAAGGCTTTATGAAATGATTCAACCTTATCCACTAGTTATCATCCACAAACAGATGGTCAAACAGAGAGACTGAACCAAACTCTAAAACAATATTTGCAATGTTATGCAACAAAGGCGGTCATTCTGCTTGGCAGACAGTGAAAATCGCGACGGGTGCCACTGCACCCGTCGCACCCCTGCAACTCCGCTTGCTCCATTCGGAGCCGGCATCCTCGTTGCAGGGGCTTTCCCGCTGGGCCGGCGGGCAGCCTTTTGGCGGTCGCCGCCTGCCATGCGGTTACCGCCGAATGACCGCTCCGCGGTCAGGAGACCGCAGCGGCCATTCTGGCTTTCCCGCTGGGCCGGCGGGCGACCGCCAAAAGGCTGCCCGCCGGCCCAGCGGGAAAGCCCCTGCAACGAGGATGCCGGCTCCGAATTGAGGCGGCGGAGTTGCAGGGGTGCGACGGGTGCAGTGGCACCCGTCGCGATTTTCACTGTCTGCCAAGCAGACAGTGAAAATCTGTATGGGGCCCCCAGGGGCCCCACGACACCCGTTCCCGCCATCCTGGTTCTGGCGGTGAAAACCGCCAGAAACAGGCTGGCGGGAAGGGGGTCGGAATCCCCATGGCGGCGCTGCAAGCAGCGCCGCCATGGAGGATTCCCTGGGCCAGGGGAAAACCGGCGGGAAACCGCCGGTTTCCCTTTTCTGACCGCGGCTTTACCGCTGCGGCCAGAATAGCCCTGGAAGCACCGCCAGCCTGTTGGCGGTGCTTCCGCGGTCCCCGGCCCTGGCGGTCATGGACCGCCAGGGTCGGAATGACCCCCAAAGTCTCCAAAAACCTGGCTGGATCGCCTGTGGCTTGAAGAACTGGCTTATAACAACTCTCACCACTCTTCAATAAACTCAACTCCCTTCTATGGTTTATATGGGCGTCATCCGCACATTTTTCCAGTTTCTCTACCTGCTTCTGCGCAAACCACTCCAGCAGTCATGGATATGTTAACACACATGAAAAGAATACATTCACAACTACAAGCAAATCTACACCAGGCAAAGACAAAATATAAAATGCAATATGACAAAAAACACCAGCCTGGCCCTCAGTATACAGACAAAGATAGAGTTTGGTTATCCACGAAAAAACTTTGTATTAAAAAATAAAAACATTTTTCATCCAAAATTCATAGGGCCCTATGAAGTTCTGTGACAAGTGAAACCTGAAACATATAAACTAAAATTGCCATTGTCTTTGAAAGTCCATCCAGTGTTTCACACTTCACTTCTTAAACCTGCTTTGCCCTCAAATGTCGCACAACCTGCTCCTCTACTAGACCAAGGTCATTGGGAGTATGAGGTGCGAGCTATTTTAGACTCCCGATATCGTGGGTCTTTCCTTTGGTATATAGGCCCTCATTACAACATTGGCGGTAAAAGCCGCTTACAGCCGTGCAGAAGACCGCCAACACACCGCCGCGGAATTCCGCCACAGCTATTATGACCCACATTTCAGTATCCCCCAAAATCCAGACACCCACACAAGTCCGCCACACCAAAGGTCAGTGATAAACTGGCGAAAACAAAATCTCCACCTTCACGCCAACAGAAAAACACCCACACTATCACGTCACACAAATCCACGCGGCGGTCTTTCAACCGCGGTATTCCTTTGGCGGTACACACCGCCGCGCTAAAAATACACACACTCTTACAAAACACAGACACATTGGACAATTCGAAATGCACACACCTGATACACATACACACACCACTCCCACACACCCATTACAATATAAAACACACACCCACATCACCCACAAACCCCTACGACAAAAAATTCCAAAAGAAGGCCAGAGAGAGACAGCACCAGCAAGAACAACAGCATCCACAGGCACACAACACCATCACCCACAGAACTTCCACGCACCTCACACAACACACCACTACATGTCAGCACACTTATCACCACACACTCCACCCCACACATCACCTACACCACCCCATGGCACGGTAAAGACACCCCAGGTTCTCGGAGGAGGAGCTCAAGGTCATGGTGGAGGAAATCGTCCGGGTAGAGCCACAGCTATTCGGATTACAGGTGCAGCACACCTCAATAGCAAGGAAGATGGAGCTATGGTGAAGAAGAGTGGACAGGGTCAACGCAGTGGGACAGCACCCAAGAAATCGGGAGGACATCAGGAAGAGGTGAAAAGACCTACGGGGGAATGTGCGTTCTGTGGTCTCAAGACACCACATGGCGGTTCAGCGGACTGGCGGCGGACCCCCACCTCCTCACCCACAACTAACAACATGGAAGGAGCAGGTCTTGGCGATTCTGCATCCCTAGGACCTCACAGGAGTAGGTGGAGGAATGGACTCTGGTAAGACAAATCTTAATTATTACATCCCCCACCCTACCTGCATGCCAGCTCATACCCCCACCCTCACCCTCACCCCCAGCACCCCAGCTCCTCACATATGTCCCAACATCACAAACCACCCATCCCAGCACCAAGCCCTGCATGCAACAACAAAACATGGACACCCATCACTAAAGCATGCCCACTGCACATACCCATAAAACCCCATAAACCATCATCACACAAGGTCCCACACAGGAATGCAAGCACTGCGGTACACGGTCACCCACCCATTGCGCACCATGACACACACAGATGTAATAAACATCCTTTTATACCCCTGCAGGACCCCTACCCAAAGTCACCGGACAGGAGGGTCCACACATGTCCACACCACCAACAGAAGAGGCCCACAGTGATGACAGCAGCTCTGTCCAACTGGATCTAGATGACCAGCCCGGCCCATCGGGGACCTCGGGACAGTCGGTTCCCCTCACCCAGTCACAGGCCACCACAGACCTTCCCCCCTCTGGAAACACCAGCACAACACCCATCCAGCGGGCCCATACCTCCATCCCCAGGACACGTCAATCAGCTGTGTGTCCACCACTACAGGGAACCCAAGCTAACCCACCCCTCCAACAGCAACAGGGACCTGGGGGCAGTGGCAGTGGGCACACAGTCCAGGGGACGGAGGCCCAGGAACACAGGGGAACTGGGAGGGCTGCTGTGCAACAGGGGCGGACAGGCCAAGGGAACTCACTCTCCACGAGGCCCTCTCCTCCATCATGGGAGCCTACCACCACTCCCAGGAGACGATGGCAACAGTACTGGCCAAGTTTCAGGAGACCCAGCACCTACAAGAGGAACAGTGTATGGGCTTCAGGGAGGAACTCAGAACCATCAGCTCCACCCTGGGCACCATCGACTGAAGGAAGTACTCAACACCAGGAGGGACACTGTGGCACTACAAGGGGCCCCTGACACTAGCATGGACGATGAACTGCCCACCACCTCCGCCAGCGCTAGTGGACAGGACGCCCCGCCACAGGACCACCACCCCAGCACCCCACCCCCTGCAGAGGGAGAACCACCCTGCAAACGGTCCCTGAGATCCAGGACAAAGACAGAACATGATGCCAAGACCCTCGCCAAGAAATGAGACCACCCTGATTGTCATCCTACTGTCCCACTTTGTCACCCTGTCCATAGTTAAACTGCCCCAGCTCCACTTCCTATGCCCCTATGGGCAATGCACCTGTGAGACTAATAGACTGGACTCTGCCATGGACATTCCTCCGCCATCACCCCTCACCATTTCACTACCCCCTCCAATATTGAGCACTTAAATAAACACAATTAAAGCACAAAACAATCTGGAGTCTGCCTGTGATTTTGAAATAGTGTATTAGCAATTACAGTGAAAAAATGCTCTTTCAATTGTAATGTCAACATACCTATGTCACACAGCTCTAGTCCATGAGGAATCTAAGCAGATGTCACACAGTGGGACCCACATCTGTGAAATCATATGGGAAAGTGACAACTCAGTGACCATACACTGGGTGAAAACGACAGACAGTAGAGAGGTAGTAGTGTTAAAGTACATGTAGTAGGCAGGTCTGTACTCTTACCTGTGTCTCACTGGAAATATTGCTGGATCACTGAGTCCCTGTTGTTCATGTCTTCTTCCTCTGCTTCCTCATCTTCACTGTCCACAGGCTCCACAGCTGCCACAACACCGCCATCTGGACCATCCTCCTGCAGAAAAGTCACCTGTCATCGCAATGCCATCACCTTCGCCCCAGGCACCTCAGGCCCTGCCCCAGTCACCCCTGCTGCCCTCAGTGAGGAGGCCATTGACCTCCTCAGGTCCCTCACTGTTGGGCAGTCTACCATTTTGAATGCCATCCAGGGTGTAGAGAGGCAGTTGCATCAAACAAATGCATTCCTGGAGGGCATTCATTCTGGTCAGGCGGCCCTTCACCGAGCTTTTCAGACTCTGGCCTCAGCACTGATGGCAGCCATTGTCCCCGTCTCTAGCCTCCCCCCTCCAACTTCCTCCACCCAGACCCAATCCCCTGTACCTCAGCCTATCCCAAGCACACCTACAGACCAGCATGCACACAAGTCAACACACAAGGGAAGCTCTGGCAAACATAAGCACCACACATCCCACAGGCACTCACGCAAGCATCACACACATGCAGACACACCAACATACACTGCCTCCACAGTGTCCCCCTCCTCCTCGTCTCCCTCCTCCCTCCCAGTCTTGTCTACACTCACACCTGCATGCACTACCTCTACAGTCACTACGTCCCTCTCCAGCACACCCACCACCACACCCGCTCACGTGCAGTCACCACCCCCACTACCATTCACACATCCCCTGTGTCCTCTCTCAGTGTGTCTGTGACGCCCCCTCCCAAGATACACAAACGCAGGCACACACCCACCCAACATCCATCCATCTCACGACAGCCTCCAGCGTATGCACCTTCACCCAAAGTCACCAAACGTACACCTCCTACAACCACCACCTCTTCCTCCACTCCCAAACCCCCTCCAGCTACCCGTCCCAGTGTGTCCCAAAAACTTTTCCTTTCCACCCTTGACCTCTTTCCCACACCTCCCCCACCCCATCCGTCTCCTAGGTCATGAACTAGCACCTCAGCCACAACATCTCCGGGACCAGTGGTGCCTGTAGTCACCGGAATCTGGAGTGCACTGGCCACCAGGGCAGCCAGTGTGGCACGGAGCCACAGCACAGACAGTCCCCCACCTGTGAAGCATCAGAAGTTGGCCAGTGCCCGGCGGGAGAGAGAGAAGACTCCAGCCACCAAAGCCGCTCCCAGGGGTCCCGGTGGGAGTGTGGAGTCAGCTGTGACACCTTCCAAGGTGTGGAAGGGCCACAAGAAACCGGGCAAGTCTGGGAAGAGCAGCACGGCGGAGAAGACCACCATCATACTCGATGCCCAGGAGCCCACCTCCAGCACAAGCCCAGCTGCCCAGGACAGGACCGCCAGCACTAGCCCACCTGCCCAGAAGGGGCCCGCCAGCACCAGCCCAGCTGCCCAGGACAGGACTGCCAGCACTAGCCCACCTGCCCAAGAGGGGCCCACCAGCACCAGCTCAGCTGCCCAGGAGGCCACCGCCAGCACCAGCCCACCTGCCCAGGAGGCCAGCACCAGCCCAGCTGCCCAGGAGGCCACCGCCAGCACCAGCCAACCTGCCCAGGAGGCCACTGCCAGCACCCGCCCACCTGCCCAGGAGGCCACCACCAGCACTAGCCCCGCTGGGCCATGAAGGACCGCCAGCAAAAGCCCTGCTGGGCCATGAAGGACCGCCATCACAAGCCCCGCTGGGCAATGAAGGACCGCCAGCAGCTGAGATCCTGCAATGGAGACCGCCTTCTCAAGCACCGCTGCACAGGGCACCGCCGTCTCAAGCACCACTGAGCAGGGCACCGCCAACTCAAGCACCGCTAAACAGGGCACCGCCGTCTCAAGCACCGCTGAACAGGGCACCTGGTAGAGGAGCAGGAAGACTATTGCAGGGAAAATTTGGAGTTCCGGGTCCATGGCGTCCTAGTTCCTCGTGGGGTGTGTAGAGGTGAGCGTTTTCCCTTCGGGATTCCTGTTTCCGCTGTGTTTTTATCCGCAGTGAATCTGCCCCGGAAAAGGTGGAGGATTGGCCTGTCATAATAGTGTGGGTGGTACATTGTCCTCCGCCTGTCTGTTGGCAGTGACCGCCGCGCTGTTTGTGTGTACTGCCGTGGCGATCGGAGTGTTAAAGTGGCTGTCTTGGTTGGCAGTTTCCTCCACGGTCGTAATTGTGAAAATCTTTCCGCCGGCCTGTTGGCGGTCTTACCGCCGCTTTAACACCGACTGCCAGGGTTGTGAAGACCACCTTAGTGTCCTGGAAGGGATACGGACCGGAAAACGACTCATGGGAACCTGCACGGCATGTCCATGCACCACGTTTGGTGCAACGCTTTCATCTCCTCCGCCCTGATAAGCTGGGTCCTGAACCGCGCTTGGGAGAGGGGTGTAATATCAGGAATAAGGCTGTGCGCGGTCCAGGACCTGCCTTGACCTCTGCTTTGTGCCTTTGCGGTGCATCAAGTGTGCCGCTTGTCATCCCCGCTTGCTCCAGAAGTGGTCATCAGCATCGCCTGCCCTGTGGTAAAGCTCATGTAGCTGCGGGGTCAGGACATTGGTGGACAAGGTGCACTTATCAATGCCATTCTATGAATGGACTACAACTCCCAAGTTTTTAGAGGCAGCGGCCATCTTGGGGTGCGGCAGGCCTATAAAGCCCAGCTACACCCAAGCACATTGCTCACTATTTTGAAGACTTCGGTGCAGTCGGACCTCGTGGGGAGTTCCTCTGAAGAAAGCAGATTTCCTGCATGGCAGAGTGGGAGCATGTCGGAGTATCCTTGTTTTCATGATGAATTCAAAAATGAGTAGGTTGTACTCGTATCGGTAAGGTCTTGATGAGTCAAATCTTGAAGGTGGTTGTTTACTCCCAAAAGTAAAGCGCCCCTTAGCAAAACGAGCAAAACGCTTTAGACCAAAAGTAAAGCGCTCCTGGCACGATGATCAAAGCGCCTCAGGACAAATGAGTAAAGCGTCCTTGGCACGACAATCAAAGCGCTTCAAGCTAAACGAGTAAAGTGCCCTTGGCACGATAATCAAAACGCTTCAGGCCACACGAGGAAAGCACCCTTGGCACGACAATCAAAGCGTTTCAGGCCACACGAGTAAAGCATCCTTGGCACGACAATCAAAGGGCTTCAGGCCACACGAGTAAAGCGCCCTTGGCACGACAATCAAAGCGCTTCATGCCACACGAGTAAAGTGCCCTTGGCACGACGATCAAAGCGTTTCAGACAAAACGAGTAAATCGCCCCTTGACACAACGAGCACAGCGCTTCAGGCAAAACAAGTAGAGGCGCCCCTGGCATAATGAGTAAAGCGCTTCATGCATGATGATCAAAGCGCTTCAAGTTCAATTAGTAAACCTTTTCAGGCCTCAGTTGCAAATGTGAAAGTGCTTGAGAAAAGCAAGCTGTAGTTTCATTGTTTTTTAGAAAGTACAATATACATACATAGATACATATATAAATCTTTGTGCATTTCTAGGCTGAGATCAAACGTTCATAATTGTTACATGGTTAATATTCAGAGTGTGATCATAGTCCAAAGCTCTTGCCATCTTTAGGTACAGAGATTGCAGTTCGTTCTTGTTCCATGATTCGAAGAAGGGGCTACGCCCAGTTCACAAAGGGTCTCAATCTGATTTCACGGGGCTACGCCCAGTTCACAAAGGGTCTCAATCTGATTTCACGGAGATGCCTTTGTTCCAGAGTATATTGGTGAGTTTATACTGTTATGAAAGAATATATGCATATTTGTCCTAACCATTTTCTTTTCAGATCTCTCTTCCTGCGGTTCCCTACCCTAATTTCCTTCCCCCCGTCTGGCTTCATCAATACTCTGCGCTCTGATAGCTTTCTGAATTGGTGACGCCGGGAGGTGGGCCTTTTGGTCAGCAGCGTGCAGATCCAGAGGAAAGGGCACTGTGACAGTGGGTTGTTGTACGAGTATGCTGATGCAATGGAAGTTAGACACTGTTATGTGTGAATTTCCTGTAGTCTGTTATTAACACTGTTTTATCAGCAATTTTTATTCAAATTATGATTTAGTGGTTTAATTATATTTGTCATGAAATATTTAAGTAGCATTGCAAAGGTGAAGAACATTGATAATGTGGGAGGTTTCTTTGAACCTACATTGACATTTGGAACAGTATATGCACACAGGAATAATTGAACTTGCACTCTTAGCCCTGTAGTAAAGGAATTCATTGGACACGTTAAGTAAAGAAGGAAAGCAATGAAAGCCAAAATAGAAAAATTGGATGGTTTACAGAATTTGGAGAACGATGTGACACATTCAGTTATTGGAAATCAAGGATTCCTGGCTATTGATTAGCAACATGTTGGGAAGCTATGTATATATAGGCTGAAATCAAAGACTGATACACATTTTGTAGGTACTAGTCAGTGTAGACATGTATTTTTGTTTAAAAGTGTTTGGACTTTTATGCTGATTGGTCAAGACTCCACCATTCCAGGTGTTTATTTCATATGTGGGAAAAATGCCTAATACAAGCTGCCGGAAGGCTGATATGGTATATGTTACCTGGGAGTAATTTTTCCAAAGATTTATCATGTGGAACCTTTCAATGATCCAGTTTGGAGTGAGATATCAAACTCCAGAGTCAATAGAAGAGCAAGTGATTCAGGGATTACAGGAGATATTTTTGGTGCCATAATTCCATCAGTAGGTGTGATCTTGAACGATATCAAGATAAGAAAGTTGTCAACAACAGTAGGTAAGTTATCTACAGACACTGCAGCTGTCATATTGTTAATGGACACAAAAATGGTAGCTATGAGATCAATGGTTTTGCAAAATTGTCTTGCTTTAGACATATTACTCTTGTAGGAAGGCGAAGTTTGCAACATGTTGCATGCACAACAAGGTTGCAGAAACATCCCTGACAATAGTAAGGAGGTAAGAAAGTACATTTCAAACATAACTGACTTGAACAGAGACCTGAATGGACTGATAGCAACAGGTGCATGGGAAGCTATAGGTAATGGTTTTACAGCCATTGGTAGATGGTTTGGAAATCTGTGAAAAGGTATTGTGGGAATCATTTTGATTGTAATCTTATCGGTCCTAGCTGCAGTTGGATTTTACAAACTATACAAGCTACTGAAGGAGAAAAGAGCTGACAGCACACCTTGAGAAGAAGAGATAAAAATGGAGAATAAGAGAAGCCTGTATTACAGTAATGTCAAGCATATAGAGGATTTCATGTGATCATACCTGAAATGAACCTCTGAGGTTTTGGCCTGTCTCATTGAAAATGAGAGTTGGAGTAATTTATGATGACTTAGTAGTCATCAAAAGAGGGACTGATGTAGTTTAAATGTTAGTAGAGCCCCTCTTGTCACAAAGGTCATCAGAATGTGACTGTTTATGTCTTATGTTATTCACAGTATTAATAGTTAAACGTAGAAGTTGCACTGACACGCAATTTAAATCTGCGCTTGTTAGTCTTTCAGACTTAGATTTAGGTGGTATTTGAATTAAATCACGTTAGGGGAGAAAATTGATTTTGAAGTGTAATTTAAATTATAGATTAACAGTGCATAGGGAAACAATATCAGATTTCTAATGATTGAGGAATTAAAAATACCTGCAAAAATGAGAGAAATGCACTTATCTTTTGTATCTAATAAAATGCAGTAACAAATCTTTTCTGTTGAAATGAAATGTATTACTCATATTGATGAATTATTATTAATGTTAAATTTCTATACGTTTGCATATTAGGAATGGGGCTAGCCAATATTGTGGACTAGACCTCCTTCACCGCAGCTCCCGCAGCTTACTTATAAATCCTGCCTAATCCTTTGTCAGGGACGGTATTCCTTTCCCTGCTACCACGGCGGGAACATTTGCTTGTGTCCTGGACCTGCAGGGATCCTTTGGGTCCCTGAAATAATGTGTGGCCCAACTGCATGGCTGCTAGACACGGCTGCCCAGCCCAGATGTTGAGAGTGAAGGTCCTCTGGTTTGAACATTGCCACGCGGCACAAGAGCCCTCCTGCAGGCCCTGTGAGGAGAGGCACTGGAGCTGTGGCCAACATTGGGGCCTAACTACGGCCCACCTGAGATGTCCTCGAAGGGTAAGAGTGGCTGGTGGGGCACCTGTGGCCTATCGGAGCCACGAAAAGGACACCTACCAGCTGGTGAAGCGTGCTGGCCCAAGCAGGAAGAGACCAATACGTAGGAGGGTGGCAGAGAGGAGCTGCAGGCCCCCCCCCCGGGGTGCTGCTGGAGGTGGGTATGGCCCGGGAGAGATCTGTGGCCTGCCAGTATTGTGACAAGATGAAACTGATGGCATGGATGGAGACTAGTGGACGTGCTCCTCCCCCCCTTGGAGAGCACATGAAACCCGGGTGAGTACTGTCTGCACAGCGGTCGAGGAACAGGCCACGCCGGAAGATCGCATGCCCGCGGCAGTAGGGTGCTGCCGAATGGGACCCTCTCCCTGGCAGTGATCCCTAGCATTGTCAGGGGCTTGAGGTAATTCCCTCCTACCCCTCTTCCTGGGGAATTTCCTGGCAGTGGTTATCCTATGGTCCCTGGGAACCAGCGATTGGTGGGCCATGCTGCTTGTTTGCTGCCCCGTGAAGGTGGGTGCTACACGATAACTGGCCCTGGGCCACAAGAAATGTTGTGGATTGTGGCTGAGGCAATTGGCAGCCCCTGGAGCTGAACAGGAGGCACTGGGCCACCCACACACAATAAATACAAAGGCCTGCACTGGTGCCCAGAGCTGAAAGTTGACAGGGACCAGGCCACTGCACTGGCTGAAGGGGTGATCCACCAGTGGATTCTGGCTGACCACTGGGCCATTCCCTCCAGATGCTCTTCTCAGGGGTCCGGGATGAAGAATCTGGGCGAAGAGGCCACTACATTGCAATGCATTATCGGCCATGGGGAAAGACAAGGGGTTGAAAGCAGCCCAGGCCAACCGGACAGAAAAGTACACAGTGACCCTCCTGTAGACAGTAGTGGTGGCGCCACTGACAGCGGAACTAATGGCTGCCATACAGGGCTCACGGGTCATGTTGGCGTTGAAAATGGATCCATGGCTATGGATATCAATCATCTATGACTGGACCTACAAAAAGTTGTGGACTGCACAGCTGTCCTGGAGGATGGGGTGACTACCCTCAAGGCAGAGGTTAAACAGCTGAGAGCCGCGTTGGATGGACTGAAATGCAGCGCCACTCCAATGGAAGAAAGTCTGGAAGACGCTGAGGGAAGATTGAGGCATAACAACCTCTGCTTCGTGATGACGGTCCCTCAGTGGAGCTGTTTCTGGAGCAATGGATCACCCAGATCCTCAAACTCCCAAGACTGTCCAACTTCTTCATGTGAGGGAGGGCCGACAGGGTGCTGGCACCGGAGCCGCAAACTCCATTGCACGCCTCTTTAATTCCTGTGACCGGGAAGCTATTCTGCAATGTGTGTGCACACGCAGCCCTCCATTCTCCTAGGACAAACAGATCTTCGTTTATTCCGAATATACCCAGAGGGTTCACATACTGTGCAATAACTTTCTGGTGACAAACATTAAGTATGGCCTATTGTAACCTGCTAAATTATGTATGCAGCATCAGGACCAAGTCAAATTCTATAAGTGACCACTTGCAGCCATGGACTGGTTAGAAACCCCGGAACTGAAAGGAAATTTTGGCACACTGGTACAACGAGAGCTACAATCGAGGGAGGTTCGCTAATCTGCCAGATATAGGAAAACTCCCTCGACCCACAGGCCTGAGGCAAGGGCCCCAAATATGGAACAAATCTGCCCGGATGGCACCCTGAGTACAAAACTGCTGGGGCCGTTGAATCGGGGTGCCTTATCACAAATGAGGCTGGTGCCAGACACACTGAGTGACAGTACTGATGCCGGCTAATTGATCTTTCTCCCCAACACTCGCTATTTTCCATGAGACACACAAAATGCATTTAACACTCGGATTTTGTATGACCCAGACAAGATGAAATGCTGGGGGGTACCTCAGGCATAGGGTAACTGAATTCACGCAAAACTGAATTTCTGAAGTTATGCAGAGGTGGGAGGTGGGGAAGTGCCTGTCATTTTCTAATCAGCTGAGCACCATCCAGCGGCTTACAGACTGAGGGTGACTCTGAGGGGTGCTCTCCTGTCTGAACAACATTCTAACACTTGTGTTAGTAATCTAATTGGAAGTAAGGTGAGGTGGGTGTGGGGCGGTGACTGTCACTCTTCTGGCTGTTAATAGAGTTGGGAGGGAATTCTGATATTCTGGAGAGGGGGTACTGGAAAGGGTGCTTGTAGGAGGCTGGACTGGCTTGTAGTGAGTACCAAGGGGTACTTGCACCTTGCACCAGGCCCAGTTATCCCTTATTAGTGTATAGGGTGTCTAGCAGCTTAGGCTGATAGATAATGGTAGCTTAGCAGAGCAGCTTAGGCTGAACTAGGAGACGTGTGAAGCTACTACGGTACCACTTAGTGTCATATGCACAATATCATAAGAAAACACAATACACAGTTATACTAAAAATAAAGGTACTTTATTTTTATGACAATATGCCAAAGTATCTTAGAGTGTACCCTCAGTGAGAGGATAGGAAATATACACAAGATATATATACACAATACCAAAATATGCAGTAATAGTCTTAGAAAACAGTGCAAACAATGTATAGTTACAATAGGATGCAATGGGGACACATAGGGATAGGGGCAACACAAACCATATACTCCAAAAGTGGAATGCGAACCACGAATGGACCCCAAACCTATGTGACCTTGTAGAGGGTCGCTGGGACTATTAGAAAATAGTGAGAGTTAGAAAAATAACCCTCCCCAAGACCCTGAAAAGTGAGTGCAAAGTGCACTAAAGTTCCCCTAAGGACAAAGAAGTCGTGTTAGAGGAATAATGCAGGAAAGACACAAACCAACAATGCAACAACGATGGATTTCCAATCTAGGGTACCTGTGGAACAAGGGGACCAAGTTCAAAAGTCACAAGCAAGTCGGAGATGGGCAGATGCCCAGGAAATGCCAGCTGTGTGTGCAAAGAAGCTTCTACTGGATAGAAGAAGCTGAGGTTTCTGCAGGAACGAAAAGGGCTAGAGACTTCCCCTTTGGTGGATGGATCCCTCTTGCTGTGGAGAGTCGTGCAGGAGTGTTTTCCCGCCGAAAGAATGCCAACAAGCCTTGCTAGCTGCAAATCGTGCAGTTAGCGTTTTTGGACGCTGCTGTGGCCCAGGAAGGACCAGGATGTCGCAAATTTCGCCAGGAGGTAGAGGGGACGTCGAGCAAGACAAGGAGCCCTCTCAGCAGCAGATAGCACCCGGAGAAGTGCCAGAAACAGGCACTACAAGGATGCGTGAAATGGTGCTCACCCGCAGTTACACAAAGGAGTCCCACGTCGCCGGAGACCAACTTAGAAAGTCGTGCAATGCAGGTTAGAGTGCTGTGGACCCAGGCTTGGCTGTGCACAAAGGATTTCCGCCGGAAGTGCACAGGGGCCGGAGTAGCTGCAAAAGTCGCGGTTCCCAGCAATGCAGTCTAGCGAGGTGAGGCAAGGACTTACCTCCACCAAACTTGGACTGAAGAGTCACTGGACTGTGGGGGTCACTTGGACAGAGTTGCTGGATTCGAGGGACCTCGCTCGTCGTGCTGAGAGGAGACCCAAGGGACCGTTAATGCAGCTTTTTGGTGCCTGCGGTTGCAGGGGGAAGATTCCGTCGACCCACGGGAGATTTCTTCGGAGCTTCTAGTGCAGAGAGGAGGCAGACTACCCCCACATCATGCACCACCAGGAAAACAGTCGAGAAGGCGGCAGGATCAGCGTTACAGAGTTGCAGTAGTCGTCTTTGCTACTATGTTGCAGTTTTGCAGGCTTCCAGCGCGGTCAGCAGTCGATTCCTTGGCAGAAGGTGAAGAGAGAGATGCAGAGGAACTCTGATGAGCTCTTGCATTCGTTATCTAAAGTTTCCCCAGAGACAGAGACCCTAAATAGCCAGAAAAGAGGGTTTGGCTACCTAGGAGAGAGGATAGGCTACTAACACCTGAAGGAGCCTATCAGAAGGAGTCTCTGACGTCACCTGGTGGCACTGGCCACTCAGAGCAGTCCAGTGTGCCAGCAGCACCTCTGTTTCCAAGATGGCAGAGGTCTAGAGCACACTGGAGGAGCTCTGGACACCTCCCAGGGGAGGTGCAGGTCAGGGGAGTGGTCACTCCCCTTTCCTTTGTCCAGTTTCGCGCCAGAGCAGGGCTAAGGGGTCCCTTGAACCGGTGTAGACTGGCTTATGCAGAATTGGGCACATCTGTGCCCAAGAAAGCATTTCCAGAGGCTGGGGGAGACTACTCCTCCCCTGCCTTCACACCATTTTCCAAAGGGAGAGGGTGTAACACCCTCTCTCAGAGGAAGTCCTTTGTTCTGCCATCCTGGGCCAGGCCTGGCTGGACCCCAGGAGGGCAGATGCCTGTCTGAGGGGTTGGCAGCAGCAGCAGCTGCAGTGAAACCCCAGGAAGGGCAGTTTGGCAGTACCAGGGTCTGTGCTAAAGACCACTGGGATCATGGGATTGTGCCAACTATGCCAGGATGGCATAGAGGGGGCAATTCCATGATCATAGACATGTTACATGGCCATATTCGGAGTTACCATTGTGAAGCTACATATAGGTAGTGACCTATATGTAGTGCACGCGTGTAATGGTGTCCCCGCACTCACAAAGTCCGGGGAATTGGCCCTGAACAATGTGGGGGCACCTTGGCTAGTGCCAGGGTGCCCTCACACTAAGTAACTTTGCACCTAACCTTTACCAGGCAAAGGTTAGACATATAGGTGACTTATAAGTTACTTAAGTGCAGTGAAAAATGGCTGTGAAATAACGTGGACGTTATTTCACTCAGGCTGCAGTGGCAGGCCTGTGTAAGAATTGTCAGAGCTCCCTATGGGTGGCAAAAGAAATGCTGCAGCCCATAGGGATCTCCTGGAACCCCAATACCCTGGGTATCTCAGTACCATATACTAGGGAATTATAAGGGTGTTCCAGTATGCCAATGTAAATTGGTGAAATTGGTCACTAGCCTGTTAGTGACAATTTGTACAGAGAGAGCATAACCACTGAGGTTCTGGTTAGCAGAGCCTCAGTGAGACAGTTAGGCATCACACAGGGAACACATACCTATAGGTCACAAACTTATGAGCACTGGGGTCCTGACTAGCAGGGTCCCAGTCACACATAACAAACATACTGAAAACATAGGGTTTTCACTATGAGCACTGGGCCCTGGCTAGCAGGATCCCAGTGAGACAGTGAAAACACCCTGACATACACTCACAAACAGGCCAAAAGTGGGAGTAACAAGGCTAGAAAGAGGCTACTTTCTCACAGTGCTGTTGATAGTTTTGTTGGTTATGGTTCTTGTTTGCAGTTTTGGGAACCATGCACTTGATGCTCTGTAGTCTGGGAATCCTCATATGTGATGAGAAGGCCCAGTGGGAGGGTGATGCAAACTATCCTGGATGAATATGCCTGGACAGGGGACTGACTACAAGTTCCTGACATGGAATGTGCTGGGTTAAATAGACCTGAGAAGTGCAGGGTTCATGCCTATCTCAGACATTACTAGGTTTCTATTGCATTACTCAAGAAACCCACATGTGGGGTGACAGTGTCACTGCACTATGCTGGCAATGTGTCCCCTACCTCACACCGCAGCGACTACACAAGATATACCCCAAAAAAGTGCAGAATACCCACGATTCCAGTCTACACCAGCAGATTTCATTCATATGATATGGACTTGTCCACCAATTATAGAATACTGGGACATGATATTAGCCCACTTATACAGTATAGAGAGAATGTAGCATAGTATCCTTGACGGAAGAGCATTGAAGCTTAGCTAGTTGGTAATAGACTATATTGTTTAAGTATAGAGAGAATGTAGCATAGTATCCTTGACGGAAGATCATTGTGGAACATCAGCATTGTATACAATTGTTTCAAACATGCATGGAGTCACACCAATGGAAGATGTTCCCATGACAGACCTGGGAAAGATTTGGACTATTTCAATTTGGAGTCGTACGATCCATTTGTATTGGATAATGCCTATTCAACGTGACATGGGCTGATACCTTTGACGAAACAGAATGCTTTGGAAATGCTGACATATCGATGGACAGGTCCTTGGGGTACCCAGATGCTGTCCTGATGCTTGCTGATTCTGATTCTTAGCTGATGAAGAATTCCTGAACGATGTATTCCTTGGAGAGGTATCTCCCTCTCAAATTAATGCCACTTTGAAATGCCTTTTTAGATTTAAAACTTCTTTTACGTTCCCATCAGAAGACTCTTGACCAGGCTTCTGATATGCTGATGCTTTACCTTTTTACTTATGTGGGAAAACAGGGCTGATTGCAGAGGCCCCCTAACTTTTTGCCCCCATTTTCCACTTTTTGCTGGTGTTTTCCTGACTCTGATGGTGCCCTGGGTACTGCTAACCAGTCCCAGGGCCTGTGCTCTGTGTAAAATGGATATGCAAATTAGGCTAATTATAATTGGCTAAGTTAACCTACCTATAAGTCCCTAGTATATGGTAGGGCATGTAGGTTTAGGGACCACAGCATAGGTAGTGCACCCATAGGTGCACTGCTGAGGTGCCCAGTGTCATTTTAAAGGCAGGCCTGCCTTGCTGGCTGCTTTTAAATTAAAGTTATATGCAAATTCGACTTTAGAATTCAAAGTAGTTCCAAAGTCTTAAACTACCTTATTTTTACATATAAGTCACCCCTAAGGTGTGCCCTATGTGCCCCTAGGGCTGGGTGCCATGTAACTATAAGCAGGGACTTTATACAAATAGTTTTATAAGCCCTGGTGAGGTAAAAACAGCCAAATTCGTTTTTCCCTCATTGTAGTAAATGGCCTTCATAGGCTAGAATGGGGAGACTTTATTTTAATTTTTAAAGTCTCCTTAAATGATGCATACCAAGAGTTTGGTATCAAATTAATTGTTGTAATAAATCCCACAACTTCCAGTTGTGGGATTTAATATAACTTGTTCAGGTAAAGAGTTTTAAACTTTACCTGAAAAGTTGCCAATTTCAGCCCTGCATTGCTTTTGCTGCTGTGCTCTGATTGGCCAGCCTCGAGCAGCTTGGCCAAGCTGCCTTGATGAGGTGTGAAGTGGCCTGGCTTCACACAAAGGAATGTGCCTGTGGGAAGGAATCTCCCCTCAGCAGATGGTGAGGCAGGAAGGGGGAGGGCTGCCAAACTGGTCTTCAAAGGCAGAGAAGGACATTTGGAGCAACCAGCAACACCCCACATCCTGCAACCCCAGACAACTAGGTGCCCCCTTGATTAGATTAGGAGAGGGCAGGAGAGGGGTGTGTTTATGATTTTTAGCCACACCAGTGGGTGGGCTCATCCAGATGTAACCTCCAAAAATCAGATTCAGCCATGATGGATTTTTGGAGAATGTTGCCTCCTGGGATTGATTTTTGCCACACTTCCCAGGAAGTGGTCATCACAGGGGGAAGGACCCTGCACCTGATTGGAGAACCAGGACCCCCCTGCTTTTCACCCAGGAGCAAGGATAAAACTGGCAGACCTGCACCCACACCTCAGTTCCCTACCACATCCAACAAGGAAGAACAACAGAAGAAGAAGGACTGCCCTGCTGGGACCCTGGCCTGCACCTGGAACCTGCACTCAAAAGGACTGCACCAGCTGCACCCTTGGGCTTCACCAAAAGAAGGACTTTGCCTGGCTTCAACTGGTTCAAGGAGGGACTCCCTGTTTGCTACAGGTGAACAATTGCTATCCAGAGTCCCCTGCACCAACTCCTGAAGAAAGCGACCAGCTGACCACAGTCCAGTGGCCAAAAAGGAGTTTGCGCCAGGTGCATTCTGGGAGTTGTAGTCCGCACCCCTAAGGACCATCTCAGAACTTCTGGACCCTTGGGTTGAGCAGTGGACCCCAAAAGAACCTCAAAAGGACATCTGGGAGAAGCCCCAGAAGTTTGGAGAAGTTTGGACAACTTTTGTAAAAAAGCTCCATAGAGGGACCGACCCGCCGTGGCAATTCTAGCCGGCTTGCCTCAACCGCGACCCGGCCTGATTTGCTGGTTTGTCCCGGTAAAGAAAATCTCTGAAAAAGAGACTAAGGGCCTGATTTTGACCCTGGCGGACGGCGGAGGCCGTCCGCCAAGGTACCGCCGCTGAATGACCGCACCGCGGTCAAAAGACCGCGGCGGCCATTTAGACATTTCCTCTGGGCCGGCGGGCATTCTCCAAAAGAGCGCCCGCAGGCCCAGAGAAAATGCCCCTGCAATGAGGACGCCGGCTCAGAATTGAGCCGGCGTAGTTGCAGGGGTGCGACGGGTGCAGTTTGCACCCGTCGCGTATTTCAGTGTCTGCTTAGCAGACACTGAAATACTTTGCGGGGCCCTCTTACGGGGGCCCCTGCCGTGCCCATGCCATTGGCATGGGCACGGCAGGGGCCCCCAGGGGCCCCGCGGCACCCCCTACCGCCATCCTGTTCCTGGCGGGCGAACCGCCAGGAACAAGATGGCGGTAGGGGGTGTCAGAATCCCCCATGCTGCGCCGCCATGGGGGATTCTAAGGGCAGCGGTAAACCGGCGGGAGACCGCCGGTTTGCCTCTTCTGACCGCGGCTGAACCGCTGCGGTCAGAATGCCCTGCAGGGCACCGCCGGCCTGTCGGCGGTGCTCCCGCCGACCCTGGACCCGGCGGTCTTGTACCGCCGGGGTCAGAATCACCCCCGAAGTCCGAAGGTAAAAAGTTGACCGGGACCTCCCAGCCAGCGTATCCGAGGAGGGCTCCATGGACGTCGGATCAAGATCCAGGTTTACCCCGGTCAAAGGATTTTCACCTCGAAAAAACGACTAAGTCCGAAGGTAAAAATCCCCACCGAGGATTCCAGCATCGCGTATCCGGAGAAGGGCTCCAGGAGGTCGGATTGGACTGGCAGGTTCGTCCCGCTGAAGAAAATCTTTGAAAAAAAGACTAAGGGGGTCATTCTGACCCTGGCGGTCGGTGACCGCCAGGGTCACCGACCACGGGAGCACCGCCAACAGGCTGGCGGTGCTCCGTCGAGCATTCTGACCGTGGCGGTTCAGCCGCGGTCAGAAACGGAAAGTCGGCGGTCTCCCGCCGACTTTCCGCTGCTCGGGAGAATCCTCCATGGCGGCGGAGCGCGCTCCGCCGCCATGGGGATTCTGACACCCCCTACCGCCATCCTGTTCCTGGCGGGTCTCCCGCCAGGAACAGGATGGCAGTAGGGGGTGCCGCGGGGCCCCTGGGGGCCCCTGCAGTGCCCATGCCAATGGCATGGGCACTGCAGGGGCCCCCGTAAGAGGGCCCCACAAAGTATTTCAGTGTCTGCAAAGCAGACACTGAAATACGCGACGGGTGCAACTGCACCCGTCGCACCTTCCCACTACGCCGGCTCCATTCGGAGCCGGCGTCCTCGTGGGAAGGTAGATTTGCCCTGGGCTGGCGGGCGGCCTTTTGGCGGCCGGCCGCCAGCCCAGGGCAAATCTCAAAATACCCTCAGCGGTCTTGCGACCGCGGAGCGGTATTTTGTCGGGGGAAGACTGTCGGGCGGCCTCCGCCGCCCGCCAGTCTCAGAATCACCCCCTAAGTGTGAAGGTAAACTTTTAACCGAGGCCTCCCGCGGCCTGTAGCCGAGCAGGGCTCCATCGCAGTCGGCCTGAAACTTTGACTTTGCCCCGGTCGAGGTGCAACCAGATGACCCGATTGGCGATTTTTGTTTCTAGGCGCTAAAAAAATAATAATTCTTTAAAAATTCATACCTCCGGTTCACCTTATCTGATTTTATTTGTTTTGGTGTCATTTTAAAGATACAAATATAATCAATTTTTATAAATTGGTTTTGGATTTTTAAACTGTTTCCTGTGTTTTATTTAATTACTGTTTTGTGATATTTGAATGCTTTACACTCTGTCTCCTAAGTTAAGCCTTGACACTCGTTGCCAAGCTACCAAGGGTTGAGCTGGGGTTAATTTACTGAGACCTAACTGGACCTTAGTGGAGGTTAATGGCCTACTGCTAAGTGTGGGTACCTACCTGCCCTTACCAATAACCCATTTTCCAACAACTTATCTTTTGCCTAACTTGGTTAGTGACTTGCAGTCAGAGATTATCTTTTTCCAAATTATTTCTGTCCTCTTTGTGCTTTTTGTTTTTTTGGCTGCATGTGTTTCTCCCCACACATGTATTCACCTGATTTGGTTGGTTGTTGGGTTGACCTGGGCTCAACTATAAGTTTATGGTCTCTACTAATTTGATTTTACTGATGAGTGTTAACTCTGAGTAACATATCATCTCTGTAACTTTGATATCCTTCTTGACTGTATGCATTAGTCTTCTTGAATGCTTAGTTTTATTAATCTTTGTTTACCTAAATCTATTTCGATGCCTTAGGCAACCCTTGGTGATTCTGTACCTTTATAATTTAGTGGTGCACATTGTCTTCATGACTTTGAGCTTATGTTTGTAATACATCCCTTAATTTTATTCGTGATTGGAGTTTTTCCTCCTTGGTCCCATTGGTCATGGTGTTTAAATTGTTTGGGATTGTATTGAAATTCTGTTGATGGTTATCCCACACTACTTACTGAGTCCAAAGATTCATCCACTCGAAGAGCATTGATTCTGCGAAGGATGAAAATGCTACAACATGAACAACGGGACATTATCCCATGAGCAATAGAGGACAAAATGGACAAAATAAATCCATAAATGTTATGCCTCGGAAGTTATCCATTGCTCAGAGCTGACTATTCATTGTGGACCAAATTCTGATGAGCTTCAGACCTTAGTGACTTGTGAGCTCGAAGACTACCTGGCTATCCTTATCTATGTCTTGCTGATGTTACTTAACATAACACATGCATGAGCTGGTGTGTTTTGGTCTGATTTCCCTATATTGTTTTGTAATTTTTTAGGGGTTCCAAAATGGTTCGACAATGCAAAGGTAATGTTCAGTGTATAACTGGATCCTGCCTTCCATGCATGAAGTAGTGAATGCAGCATAACTATACTTTAATACAAAGTAAGTGAAGAGCTATTTAAAAAAAAAAAAAAAACTGTCTTTTACCCACACCAAGAAAGAAAAAGGGATAAAAAAAGAGTGGTGTAAGGGTGCCTGAGATGTAAGCAGGATTGTTTTTGTGTAGGAAGAGGCACCTTTCTGCGCAAAAACAGTCCCTTGGGGCATTTTCTTCTTTTAATGTGTGAATTCAGCACATAAATATATTTCTCCTCCTTATGCCTCACCTAGAGAGGTGTAGCATTTTGAAGCATCCACAGGTTTACCACTTATGGTAAATCTGGGAATGCACCAAAATCTGTGTGTGGATGCATGTGAACACCCACGCTATACCCATGGAACGCCTCCCTGGGGCAGAGTAATGCAACGCAGCGATTTGCGTTACTCTGGATTTATCAAGCCATTGAAGGCTTGGTAAATCAAATTTAAGAGTTACATCACACTTGCACCCCATTGCGTTGCACAAGGGTGATACAACTCCTATAGAAATTTGACACCTAATTGTTTTTACAAATTAAGTACTGACCCCCCAACTCCTGGCACACCACAAGGACTACAATGAACACTTCCTCAGATGAACAGAACAACATGCTGCCAACATGCTGACTGTTCAATCAGTAATTCTCTGCAAGCCTGGGTCTACAATAAGGTTTATGACTGCTAAAGACAGCTTCAAGCCATGACCTAAAAGTGTTATCAAGCTAAGTAATTGGCTAGAGCTCCACTATACAAAAGCTGTAACATAACATATCACAACTTAACATTACATAACATAGACTATGGGGATAATCATAAGGTTGTCATTTTTATGCCACCTCAGACCCTGAAGGCAACCAAGTGCTTTCCACACAAAATTTACAAATACATGTATTTGGTGTTCGACAGTGCTGGTCAGGCCAGTCATTCCAAAGGTTGCTCACTTTGTGTTTAGGACATATGTCCCTCAATAAATATGTTTAAATATGTTTACATTTTGGGTAACAATCAGCTGCTGTTAACCACTAGAAAGTGGGTTCCTATCAGGGTTACAGACAGTAAAGCAGTGTTTAAGATAATCTGGGACATCTTCATAAATTGCTTTATTTGTTGTTGCAATGGTGTTAACGGGTGAATTAAATCACAAAAGATATCAAACCCCAGCTGATCATCAAAAACACCAATGTTCTGGAACGCCTATTGTTGCTGATTCTAAAGAGGAATGGCCAGTCATAGCCAACAGTAAATTTCTCTACACTGGCTGGTCTCGACCAGGAACATAACACTTTCAGGTGGTATTGAGATACTACTACTATGGCATTGATCTGGTTTCCACTAACAACAAATGCATGGCAGGAAACCAAGGGTCACCAAAAGTAACACAACCCAGATGCAAATCTTTAGTAAATCTGGACCATCCCCAGTTCTGTACCATCTGGAAATTCTAATTACTAAAATCTTGGTCTTTGAGGGGCAATATGATCTTTGTGTCATCCATGTACACCTGAAAAAAACAGATTGCACTGACACAATAGATCATGCAACAGTTGTATACAAACTTCACAGAAAAGGGGACCGGGAATGGCACCTGTGACCCCTATAAGTTAAAGACAAGCAGCAGGTCTGGAGTCACCTATTTTATTGCTACACAGCGTTCATAACATGTCACAGCATTATGTAAAATAGCCTAGCATAATAAGCTATATAACATAATGTATTATAGGATAGCATAGAACATTACTAGACCTGGGAGGAAAACTCCACTCTGCTCGTGGAGTTTTCAGAATTTGCTTTGTCACTCGCTTGCTCATGCCACGATATTCTCAGGCCACTCATACGCCTGAGAATAAGGCACACGATTTTCTGCCCACTTGTGCAGCTTCTGGTCACAGCGGCACCAATACAGTGCCGCTCGTCAGCATGAACACACCTTCAATAGATTTTCTTCTTGAGAAGCAGCTAAATGTACACAAAAAGAGGTTTTCAAGTGGATTTTCTTCTCCAACGGACCATTCAAGTTGTTTTTAGTGCAAGAACCTTTGTTTAGCTTTTTTTCTAACAGGAAGGAAGTGCCCCAGAGACTTCAACTTCCTGTTCCTGTCTAGCAGACTCCTCTCAGTGCTTTGTTCATTGCCTCGTCACTTTTCTCTTGGATTTAGATGGGGGAGGATCACTCTCTTTTTCTGCTGGATATATACCTTTGGATTTAAGGACTTTATTTTTGTGATATCACACAACTAAGGTCAAAAACTATTGTATAAAGTGTTGTTTGTTTGATAGGACATGCACCAGTATTTCTTTGTACTTTTATCTGATTTTTAAATTTCATTGTAGTGGGTGGCGTGTAGTTTAAGTAGGGTTCAAGTTATTTTTTTGCATTTCATTTTTCATCTTGTGCAAAGGAAAAATGTTGCCCTTGGGTTCTAGTTATTTTTTTGCATTTCATTTTTCATCTTTTGCAAAGGAAAAATGTTGCCCTTGGAAATGTACCCTTTCTCCATGTTTGTTACATTTGCAATATTAATTTATTTTACTTTGTGGCCTAGACGTCCAACATGCCACCTAGCCAGCAAGCCCAGTACTAGTAGTCATCAGTGCATGAAAGAAATGTTTCTGTGGTATATGTTTCTAAAACTTAATTTAGGGCATTTTGTTCTGCAAAACTTTTAAATGTGGGGTAATATCTAATGGAATAGGAGAATGTGTGTTATTTTAAAATGTATATAGCTCAGTTGATTTTTGTGTTTTGCATCGCTAAATTAATGGTAGTATTTTCTTCAGTGTAACCACCAGGCCTCCTTTTTCTGACCAGTGTGAGTGAGTACATGTGTGTATGTTTGTCCTCGACCACATTTGTCTTTCTTCTCCATGCCATGTGGTCCGGGGCCTTTTTGTGTAGTCTGTGTGCAGAGGCCTGAATGTGTTCTTTGTTCCCCATGTCTCCTTGCTCGCTGTTGTGTGACCATGTGTCTGGCAGCCATTTTGTACATTCAGCCAGTATGCCTTTGCCATAGGCTTGCATGTGGTCTTTGTTCCCCATGCCTCCTTACTCGCTGTTGTTGTTTGACCTTGTGGCTGCCAGCTATTTTGTGCAGCCAGCCAATGTGCCTTTGCCATGGGCTTGCATGTGTTCTTTGTTCCCCTTGCCTCCTTTCTCACTGTTGTTGTTTGACCATGTGGCTGGTGGCCATTTTGTGCATCCAGCCAGTGTGCCTTTGCCATAGGCTTGCATGTATTCTTTGTTTCCCATGTCTCCTTGCTCATTGTTGTTGTTTGACCATGTGGGTGGCAGCCATTTTGTGCATCCAGCTAGTGTGCCTTTGCCATGGGCTTGCATGTGTTTTGTATTCCCCATGCCTCCTTGCTCTCTGTTATTGTTTGACCATGTGACTGGTGGCCATTTTGTGCATCCAGCCAGTGTGTTTTTGCCATAGGCTTGTAAGTGGCCTTTGTTCCCCATCCCTCCTTGCTCGTTATTGTTGTTTGACCATGTGGTTGGTGGCCATTTTGTGCACTCAGCCAGTGTGCCATTGCCCTAGGCTTGCATGGATGGATGTGATATCAGTTTAATAAAATGTTTGAGGATCATTTATGAATATGATTTTGATGAACAGTGAATATTATAGATGCATTTTTTGCATTTTTTGATTTTGCACCCCCTTGCCTCACAAAAGGTTCC
The DNA here is from genome assembly GCF_031143425.1 of Pleurodeles waltl. NCBI lineage: Eukaryota > Metazoa > Chordata > Amphibia > Caudata > Salamandridae > Pleurodeles > Pleurodeles waltl. The sequence continues at coordinate 35,274,848 of NC_090441.1, read as the reverse complement.
TTCTCATCCTCCCATACAAACATTAGAAATTATTTATCATTTTTTAATTTCATTTTTAGTTTTAATTTTTTGGGGATTTTTGATTTTTTTGCATTTTATTTTAATGTTCTTACTTTTATTTTATGTTTTTTACTTTTATATTAGATTTTTATGTTTTACATTTTAATTGTTACATTTGTTTTACATTAATTTATTTATTTTTTCCCTTTTTGTCTTGATCCATCTGTCCATCCATCAACCATAGGCACACATCCGCACTATAGCATTCAGTTTTTTCAGGAATAATTCAATTTTCCCACATGGGCTGCAGTGCACTGCAGACACATCAGCATCATTCATTTTTCAATGATTATTTATTTCATTTCCCCATGGACCACATTTTGCCATAGGTGCACACAAACCTTCAGTTTTTTAAACATTATTCAATTTACCCATCCACTTCCCTGACTGCTACAGGTGTCTCCTTTAGAATAGATTGACAAAAAGCAAAGAGCTATATCTCTATGTAGTGCTGTCCTGATTGGAAATTACATTTTATGGTATGGTGGTGTGGTTTGACTTTAAAGGGGTTGATTTATTATTACTTAAGTAACCTAACTCACTAATATTACTATTGTACTAATTCAAACTGAAACAATGCTACGTTTCACCAAATGTTTCTCTTCCTTGTTTGCTTTTAGGTGCACAAGAGAAGAAGTGAGATCACCCGCAGTACTGCCAAACAGAAGGCCTTCAATCTCTTCCACTTGTAGTGCCACTGCCAACTGAGAGCTTTAAGATGTCCGCAAAGAAAGTTGCACTTAAGAAGGTGGTCAGTGAGACAAGGCAGCTTTCCACCAGTGGCGTGCCGACCATAACCTTTTTCAGGGGATGTGTGCCTGCTGCACCTGCCTCCAGGGAGGAACCTGGGAGAAGTACACCTGCATCAACCGCATCCCCCCAGCCCACTCTGAGCCCAAGACCATGGATATCAGGGAGGCAGCAACTGCAATCATGGAGAAGCCAACAATCAGTGATGTTGAATTTGATTTGTCTCTTTCACAAAGTAGTACCCAATCATTTCTGGAAACAGAGCAAAGTGGACAGCAGCTGCAGCCAGCAATAGTAGACCTTACTCAAGTTGGAGCAGAACAGGAGGTCGATTTTCCTGCTGAACAAAAACCTCCCCTTTTAGAATCATTGGCTCCCAGATCTCCAGCAAATAAAAGGAAGAATATTACTACACCATCTTCTCCAAGCACCACTTCTGATGATGATGATGTTGTTTGGGGTATGAAGTGGACCCCAGCAGAGTCCCAGAGATGTCAGACAAGGCAAGGGAATAGACAAGTTCCTGTAAGACCCCAGCTGAGACGTGCACCAACCCTTACATCAGCAGAAGTATGTAATGGAGAGAGGATATTGACGGCACAACCACCTACCTCTCGTTCTTCACCAGGGATTGGCAATGTCCCACTAAGAAAGTACACCTCCCCAGTTTGGGACTTTTTTACGCTTAGCAAACAAGAGAACATTGTAATATGCTCCATTTGCCACTCAAGTGTTCATCAAGGTAAGACTGGTTCACATTATGGTATTGGAGGCCAAACTACCCATATGAAAATACATCAAACAGTCTGGTAAGAGGAGCACCTTAAAAGAATTGCTCGGCATGGTGGTAAAGATGAGGAGAGCTGGGAAACATCAGCTATGTGAGGAAGAAGGTGGTGTAATCCTCATGCAAAGCAGCCCTGTCCCAGGCAGAGCACCAGAACAATCCACTTCAGCGAACTCACAGTGGCACAAGAAGACTCCAAAGGAGACACCATGGCATACAGTGACTGCCCCACGATGCACATTGAGTCTACCACCACCTACTTCTTGAAAGTCTCCTGCATTAATGGGCCCAGAAAAGAAGAAAATCCAGGCTACTATTATGGCATGTTTAGGTAGGAGGGGCCCTATGGCCACAATGAACCATAGCAGTTTTGTACAATGGAAAGGTGGACATTCTCCCTTTTTCTTTTGTGGAAGGAGTGAGATTCTTGGAATTTGTGGCAGCTACCTGCCCGAAATGAAAGGTTCCAAGTCAGACCTATTTTGCCAGAGTCACTATTCAAGCACTGCATCATGATGTGCTGCAATTGGTTGGACAAGCTTTACAGCAAAGTGGTGTCCACACTATCTAGCTGATGACAGACATGTGTTGTCCAGTTGTCTGCCGACTGAATACATGTGCATCAGTGCACACTAGATCTCTTTTGTGGGGATAAAGAAAAAGCTATCTATAGGTCTTGGCCCCGAAGAAAGCTTTATCAGCATTTGGTGTCATGTAGCCATGTTCACCATGGAGAAATCGCATATAGCTGCAAGATTCTGCACAAATTTACCAGCAAGGTGTCTGAATGGCTGCAACCCAGAGGTCTCAGAACTGGATGTGTTGCCACAGACAATTGCAGTAGCATAGTCAAGGCCATGGCAGGTGGGGGCTATTTCAGGGCCCTGAGTTTGGTGCACTGCATCAACCTGGCTGTGCAAGATTTTCTCAAAAAAGAAGACATAGGCCCTCATTCCGACCCTGGCGGTCTAAGACCGCCAGGGCCGCGGGCAACGGAAGCACCGCCAACAGGCTGGCGGTGCTTCAGTGCCCATTCTGACCGCGGTGGTAAAGCCGCGGTCAGAAAAGGGGATCCGGCGGTTTTCCGCCGGATTTCCCCTGGCTGGGCTGAACCTCCATGGCGGCGCTGCTTCCGACCCCCTTCCCGCCAGCCTATTTCTGGCGGTTTTGACCGCCAGGAACAGGATGGCGGGAACGGGTGTCAGGGCCCCAGCATGATTTTCACTGTCTGCATAGCAGACAGTGAAAATCGCGACGGGTGCAACTGCACCCGTCGCACCCTTGCAACACCGCCGGCTCCATTCGGAGCCGGCCTCTGTGTTGCAGGGCCTTTCCCGCTGGGCCGGTGGGCGCTCCCCTGGCGGGCGCCCGCCGGCCCAGCAGGAAAGTCAGAATGGCCTCTGTGGTCTTCTGACCGCGGAGCGGCCATTTGGCGGTTCCCGCCAGGCGGGCGGCGTCCACCGCCCACCCGGGTCAGAATGACCTCCATAGTCAGCAACATACTGACTACTTGCAGACAAATCTGCACTCATTTCAGCCATTCTTTGAAAGCACAGAAGCAGCTGTGGATTATTCAGTGTGGTAATAGAGTACCAGTTAAATCCCTGACACAGGAGCTGCCAACACAGTGAACATTTTACATTTTGCAATGTCTGTTTGAACGGTACAGACAGATCAAAAACTGTGTCATTTAAAGAGGAGGTGATAAAATTGGCTATGTACATAGATGCAGACAAATGGGGCCTAGTCAAATGCCTGACACTGATGCTACTCAGTTTTGATGTTTTCACATGGGACGTTAGCAAGGAGGACAGTAGGATGGGCCAAGCTATCTCATTGTTGCATCTGCTACAGGACCAACTAAAGAAGGTGTTTGAAAGGTTTGCACTTGTAGGTGTGAACAAAAACCCAGAAGGGCATGCCTTGGTTGACAGCTTAATCTTTCACTTGGCTTGTGAAGCAAGGCTGCAAAATGACATAATCTCATCCAAAGAGTACATCTGTGCCACCCTACATGAATTGATCCCTGGTACAAAACATTTCGCCCACTTTCAGTCCTTCTTCTGAAGGGGATGTTGCAAAATGCAAGAGGTAGGTTGTTAAACAAACTGGACACCAGGAAGAATGGCTGGAACTTAGAGCCCCATACCACCATTCTGGGGTGCTGTCTTCAACTTCCAGAGAGGGCCGTCTTGTCTCATCACAGCAGCTAATACCAGCAACAAGAACACCAGCAACAACAACAGACGACCCAGACTCAACCTCTGCATTGGCTTGGTTTCAAGTGGCAGGTGTTAAGTCCTGTACAAAGGTTAAGGTAAAAGAGGTCGAGCAAGTGGGATAAAAACCCATTGATGTATTGGTATGGGAAGATCTGCCAATGGCCAGAGCTCAGCAGGCCAATAATAAAGTATCTTGCTAGTGGTTCTGCTGAGTACGTTTTCAGTGCAGCTGGCAAAGTTGTTACAGTGAGAAGGACAGGTCTCCCACCTCAAAATGTAGAGAGATTGACCATGCTCAAAATCAATCAATATTTCATACCACACAATTACACCATTCCTGAAACAGCACAGGAGGAAGAGGGGGGTGATTGATCAGAATCAAGTGTGTTAGCTGACCAACCTATGGGTGAGCCACCTGAGTTTGAAGACAAACTCTACTTCCCAGACTGAGTATTCCAGTGCCACCATAGAACTTTTCAATTATTTCTTGTTGAACTTCTTTCTTTGAAAACAAAAAAGTAGCTAGTGGAACACTATGGGGGTGATTCTGACCCCGGCGGTCACGGACCGCCGGGGCCAGGTTCGGCGGGAGCACCGCCAACAGGCTGGCGGTGCTCCACAGGACATTCTGACCGCGGCGGTATGGCCGCGGTCAGAACAGGAAAACCGGCGGTCTCCCGCCGGTTTTCCGCTGTCCTGCAGAATCCTCCAATGCGGCGCAGCTTGCTGCGCCGCCATGGGGATTCTGACACCCCATACCGCCATCCTGTTCCTGGCGGTTCGCCCGCCAGGAACAGGATAGCGGTATGGGGTGTCGAGGGGCCCCTGGGGGCCCCTGCAGTGCCCATGCTAATGGCATGGGCACTGCAGTGGCCCCCGTAAGAGGGCCCCACAAAGAATTTCAGTGTCTGCTGAGCAGACACTGAAATTCGCGACGGGTGCAACTGCACCCGTCGCACATCCTCCACTCAGCCGGCTCCATTCGGAGCCGGCATCCTCATGGAGGGGTGTTTCCCACTGGGCTGGCGGGCGGCCTTTTGGCGGTCGCCCGCCAGCCCAGTGGGAAACCCAGAATCACCGCGGCTGTCTTCTGACCGCGGAGCGGTGTTCTGGAGGGGGGAACTCTGGCGCGCGGCCTCTGCCGCCCGTCAGAGTTAGAATGACCCCCTATGTTTGTGTCACATTTATGCTGCCCCACCATTTATTTTTAGTCACATATATAGTTGGATTGTAGTGGACCAGTGTGCAGTGAAGACATCTCCAACAATTCCTTCATGACATTGGAGACAATGCCTGTCTCCCTCGCATGCCTATCCTTTTTTTGCTTCACTTAGCAGGGCTGCCTCAGAGGATCATTAATTTGCAAGCGTGCCAATACCAAATTCCAATTTGCTGCCTGCGTCAAAGATACAGTTGTGTACCAAACCTATCCATGCTTGGATTAGAAGAGGTAACTACAACTTTTGCAACAATTAATGTGTGATTGTGAGTGATGACTGATGATTTATGTGCTGGAAAACAGTGAGGGAGGGTGTTCAATTAATAGTAAACTTGATTTTGATGAATTGCAGTGTTTGATGCGTGATGGGTGATAATTTTTCCTGAAGATGATTAACCTTTACAAACGTACTTAGCGACAATTTCCATTTAGAGGCCACTCCTTTTTACTGGTTCTTCGGAGACCAGACCAGTCAATTTAGTTAACAAACACAATATATACAAAATACTGCAATTGTGTTTCCCTACTTGTTCTTTGACTACAGGTCTATCTCGCTTGGGTCGGGACTCACATTTAAACTCCTCACCCACGCTCACAAGGCACTGCACAATACCGGACCAGCATACCTCAACAGACGGCTCTCCTTCGACACCCAGACCCGACAGCTTCGCTCCGACGACCTTGCCCTCGCCACAGTCCCACGCATCAGCAGAACAACCACTGGTGGAAGATCATTCTCGCACCTCGCCGCCAAGACGTGGAACACTCTTCCCACCCACCTGCATCAGACCAAGGACCTCCTTACCTTCAGGAGACATCTCAAGACTTGGCTGTTCGACCAGTAGCAGCCCCCCCCCCAGCTCCTTGAGACCCTCACGGGCGAGTAGTGCACTTTACAAATTCCCTGATTGATTGATTGAATCCACCCTCTCCACCCACAACAGGCCCACCCCTATGCCACATCTTTCCCCATCCCCACCCAATGTCAAGAATAAATATAAGAATGTCCATGTCCAAATTGTACATAAAGAAGAAAAATGACCTGCTCAAATTCCCACCCTGTCCACCTATAGTGACATTTGTGTGTTGATCACTGATGTCGTGTCGCACCACTTTGCACCTGACTTAGCTGCCCACTGTCACTTTAGTGGTCACTGGTTATAGACTCCATTTTGTATTCAGCCTAGACTCTATTTTGTGTTCAGCTGAGCTTCACCGCCACGTTAAAGATGCTGTTTTCCTTCTCACTGAAGAGCTTGGACATATTATCACTTAGGACTGGTACATAATATGTAGGAGGTAAGCAGTCAGCATGATAAGAATGCACCAGACTGATGTTTACAGTACAAGCAGAGAACAGTTTGACTTTGGGAGGGATGCCTTGGGATTTTGGCCAATTTTCAACGCGTTTCTTTCAAAGCTTACCTAAACTAGATAGCATTTTTTTTAAATATTTCCTTCTTATGAGAGGGTTTTTTCTAGAAAGCCCTTTCTACAGTTCTTTAAGATTTAAAAGATGGCCCCGCTCAGTAGCGGTGAATTCTGAGACCTTGGTCAGGATTGGATGTCAAATGCCTGACATCTGTCACGTGAGGGTGGAGATCTCTTTCTCACAGTTGAGCAGGGTCATCTTCTTGCTGGCATGAGAAAGATAAAGCATCTGACAGGCCCTACGGTGATAAATATTTATTAATTATTTGCTTTGCGGTGCATATGAATATATATCTATATATCTATATAGCAATAAAAGTGTTTGTATGCTTGCATGTATATACTTGCTGTTCCTAGATTAAAGATTCTTTATACATGGTCTTATGTTGTTGTTGCACATTTTGAAAGTACACTTTTAACTGTTCAAACCTTCCTTCACGAACCTTGCAAAAAGCTATAATAAATGTCTTCTTCAGATTAAGAAATGTATTCCAAGGAATCTTATCGACTCCTTTCAGTGTGTATATCTTGGCTCAGTCAGAAGTAAAGCAAAAAACGTTGGCGTAGGTCGGCAAGGGAAGGGTTTGTAGGTCAAAAGTGTACATTTAAGAGTGAAAATATGTTTGGCAGGAAGACTAAAGCATCTGCTTCTAAAACCATGTGTGAAAAGAGTGTTTTTCAAATTCCTGGATGGTGCTGCACACCTTATGATGAGTTAGCTAGTGAATTTTAACATTCAGCTGGTTTATCAGAAAGCTGGGACGAATGTTTGAATGAAGCGAATCCAGCTGATGTTCTGTCTTCCTTAAGAAAAATACCATTTGAAGGGAATTATCTTTCAGTTCTTGGCAGACGAGGGTGGATACTTTTGTATACCTACAGAAAAATGTGTGACACATATAAACAGTTAGAAATGGTAAATGAGCAACTGGAAAAGCAGCTTGTGGCTTCAAAGAATAGTGTTACTATGTTGTCATTCCAAAATAAATTATTACAAGATAAGGCAGACACGTATCAAACCATTGCAGAGCGAGCTGCGATCAAAATAGCTTAAAACAGACACCTTAAACGTAGAGGAAGGATAAATCAGAAAAAGCTTCATTTAGTCATTGCTAATGCTGGTTTGGATTAGTGCCCAGATTCATCTTGGACTGATATTGTTTGGACAGGCAGTGAGCCGTCAAACTCTAGTGAAGAGGAGAGTGAAAAAGGTGAGGAACAGGGGGACCTACATGAGCACAATGTGGTGCGTGCTCAACCAATTTTCAGATGAAAACTGCAGCACTCACCACAAGATCCAGCAGGAGTTGCATTACATGCTTTAGAAGATTACACTCAGCAAGAAGTAAATGACATTATGGGTCATTTTATACAGAGAACAGGGGAGTCCCTTCTTGCCTGGATTGTGAGGTTGTCTGAAACTGGTACTTCTGGTGTAACGTTAGATATTGGGGACTCTCGCAAGTTGTGTACTCTAAGTTCTGATCCAGTAATACAGGAACAGTTCAAGGGTTTTCATGGAAACCACCAGACTACTTTGTTACAACTAGTTGTTGAGGGATGTAATTTGAAGTACCCCACTGATGCAGAGTGGCCTCCCAATGAGAAACCCTGGTATTCATTACGCAATGCAATGAGAATTAAGGAAGAGGCAATGAAATCTGCTATTTTCCTGGGCACTGCACACCAATTGTTAGATGGACAGCTTACCGTGCCAATAAGAAACAAAATAATTTTCCTTGCTCCTCCTGGCTATAAGCAAGTAATTATGAACTTATTAATCAACCAGACAGGGCAGGCTTTGAAAGATGTACTAGAAGCAGTCAGAGAGTTAGGTGAATTAGGACTTTGGGATAAACCTGAGAGATCTTCAAGGTCTGAGGGTCTCACAGATAACAACCGAGTGTCCAGAAAAGACATGTTTACGGAGCTACTAAAAGATGGTGGCAAAAAAGAACAGATTGATGGGATAGATATCAAAAGCTTGTGGGAAATGTACTGTAAAAGGGGTTTAGATCGAAAGGAAGGCAGCAAAAAGATAAACAAGCAAGAAAACAAGTGTGAAATGCAGAGCCAGTCATAGATATCAAGGGAAGGAAAGGAAAGGGAGAAAAACATTTCCTCACGAGAGAGTGAGGAAAACCTGGACTGTGACTGGTTAACTTTTGAGAACAGAGACGTGGGTGAGTCTGCTCGCAAATACGAAAGCATCTATCCAGATCTCACTTGGCCAAAAGTTGACAGGTTTAAATCAGACTAGGAAACTGGCCAAGCTCCAGTACAACGTTGGGTTCGTCGAGATAACAGACCTCATGTTGATTTAGAAATACATTGGAAACACAAAAATTTGCAAAATGTTCGTGCCTTAGTTGACACCAGGGCGGAGGCCTCTTGGATTTATGGGAACCCTAAGAAGTTTAACGGACCGCATTACACCATCACAGGCCTGGGGGGAATACAGACCCCTGCTGTACAAACAACAGTACAAATGAAAATAGGGAGGACAGCATAAAGAGAATATATTGTGTTGATTGTGCCTCTTTTAGAATAAATACTTGGAATTGACATTTTGAAAGGAATGACTTTGTATTTGGATGATGGTTGCTATCAGTTTGGAATAAAAAGATACATTTCAATGGCTGCCAAGAAAGTGGGTAGTTTAAAAATTCCCCCAGTGAAGGTGCCCTTGGCAACTAAGGTAATTCATTTGAAACAGTACCGCATTCCTGGAGGGCACGATAAAATAAGTGAAACTATAAGAGGCATGATTGAGGCCTGCGTAATAGCTCCAACTACTACTGGATGGAACCATCCTCTATGGCCTGTGCGTAAACCTGACAGATGGTACAGAATGACAATTGATTACCGCGATCTGAATAAATATACACCTCCTTTGATGGCCGCGGTCCCAGACACCATCACTTTAATTGAACAGATACAGAAACATACAGGGACATGGTACGCCACTATTGACATTGCCAATGCGTTTTTCTCTATACCATTTGTCGAGACAGGCCACTCACCTGGAAAGCAGGATGTCTGCAGGGGCGAAGGTATGCCCCCGACCTCCTGGAACACATCTCAGCACTTCCTGGTGGACACAGAAACCCCAGCAGGTGTCCCAAAAGGAAAGGGGGAGTGGAAGAGAAAGAGACAAAACACTGCCACGTCTTGCCGGTCCAGCTAGGCACCCTGTATCTTCGGGGGGCAGGTCCTTGTTGACAGAGTGATAGTAGAATTAGTGCTCTCAACTTCCTTGAAACTGAATCTCTCTTTCTGATATGGGTATGGGAGCGATAGAAGAACACCGGGATGCTCCAGCACTTTTCTTGGATATTAATAACTGTTGGCACAATTACTAACACTGCATTACCAAAAACCCAAACTGAGAACCATAACAATAAGTACTGCAACACTAGGGCTGGCTTCACAGAGATTCACTGTTGCACACTACAATTAGAACTGTGGTTGCACTTATCATGCACAAGAAAGACAAACAAGGGCATTTATTCTATCACATATAACTTTCCTGCATGCATAGGGTTAAACTGGAAGGAACAAAAACAATCCAAGAAATACAAATGTCCACTCTGGGTTTAAACAGTTAGGGTGGCACAGTTTGGTTTGGTTTCACTGTGTGTGTGACAAGCCCTTCCGAAGCAAATTCCTCAAAGCTGAAACACAGGCATGAATGACACAATTTAAATCCAAGAGTTATGCTATTAGAGACAGAAAAGTCATGTAAATGCTCTTTTAAAATTGCACTGTCACTTTTTGTAGTACTTGAGCTCGAGCAGATTTCCTGAAGCACCTTTAGACAAGTAACTACAATAATAATGTAGAATGTTCAGAAATGCATTAGTCTCTTCAAGATAAGCACTCTGCCAAAATATGAGGTCTGAAATACACCAGCTGTTCTAGGAAAGCGCAGCGCTCAAAGAACAAACCCCCTGGAGAATACTGGTCACTTAGCTGCAGTCTTTTCCGGAGTGCTGGAGGAATGCCTGGTGTCATCTGGTACAGGAACGAAGAAAATAATTGCCTCAAAAGTCCTGAATACCAGGATGACAGCAGGGGCTGGACTGCCAAATCAGATGCTGAGATCAGGAAGCAAAACAAAGCCAAGCAGGGAGGCATGCTTCACTCTGCTATTTATAGCCAATCAGGAAAGCAGTTGAGTTTCCACATGTGGATGAGTCACCACACCCAATTAGAAGCACATGTCTACACCACACCCAATTAGAAGCACATGTCTAAAGTTGCTCACATTAGCAAACAAGCATTGGTAAAACAAGCATTGATAAAACCAATTGTGTAACACAGCACATTATGTTTACTTAGAAACATGAAGGTTTAACCAAGGACAGAGATATGATTTATCCCTAATCCCTGGGGATGCTGACAGATAACGCAGACGGCACCTTGGGGATTCCTGACAGTCCTCCCCACCAAGGACCCTCTCAGAGGGTGGGCCTTGGAAGGGTACAGGAGATGGAATTTTTTTGTAAGACGTGGAGCATGAACTGTGGATACGGGTTCTCAGGAATTGTCCTCAGGGTCATAGCCTTTCCAAGCCAATAAATATTGTAGAACACCACGGACACGCCTGGAGTCAAACATTTTGGCCACTTCAAATTCCCATTGCCCGTGTACTTTTACCAGGGGAGGTGGTGAGGCATCGCGGGTATCTGGGAAAAAAGGACAGAGTAACGACACATGAAACATGGGTTGTACCTTGAAATCATCTGGCAATGTCAGTTCTACGATCACAGGATTGATGATTTTGGCAATAGGAAAGAGGCCTAGAAATCAGCGGTTTAATTTTCCAGATCCTGCAAGATGGAGATTTTTTTTTATGAGAGCCACACCTGATCTATCTGATAAGAGGGAGCAGATCTCCTTCTTTTGTCTGCTTGTTTTTTTACTTGAGCTTGGTAGATTTTTAAATGTTTTTCTACTTGTTTTTGAATCTCCTGTAACTCTGTATGGTTTTTCTATACTGATGGGACTCTTGTGGATGTTTGGGACCCAGTTATAGGTAGCATTCTTGGGTGCAGACCAAACAAACAGTAAAATGGGGATATTCCTGTAGCCATGTGGACACTGTTGTTATATACAAATTCAACAAGAGGTAAAGCCTTATCCCACTCAGTAGACCATGTGTCAATGTAACATCCCAGGATTTGCTCCAGCGATTGGTTGGCACGTTCCGTCTGCCCATCTGTTTGTGGATGATATGCAGAGGATAAGCGGACGTCGATACAGACAGAGGAACAGAAGCTACGCTAAAACCGTGATACAAATTGGGGGCCACGATTGGAAACAATTGTGGTGGGCAACCCATGAAGCCGTACAATGTGTTGGACAAACAAATCAGAGAGCTTGGAAGCCATAGGGAGGCATTTTAATGGAACAAAATGAGCCATTTTAGTTAGGTAGTCTACAACCACCCATATGACAGTGTGTCCATTGGAAGCTGGGAGATCAGAAATAAAATCCATACTTATGGTATGCCATGGGGCCACCGGAATTGGCATGGGAAGTAACAATCATGTGGCTGGAGTATGTGGGGTTTAGCCCGAACACAGGAGGAACAAGTTTGGACGTAGCTTCTGACATCTTGCACAAGTGTGGGCCACCGAAACCATCTTTGACAGAGATCTAACATCTTTTTCTCACCCGTCTGACCTGCGAGGACAGAATCATGTCCCCAATGTAACACTGTATCCTGTAATTCTTTGGTAGGGACGTACAACTGATCAGTAGGGTATAGTAAACCCTCTTTTTTACACACATCAGTTGAACAGGGAACCTTGTGTTGGGCTACCCGTATTTTCTCAAGGAACTATTGGGAAGTGCACACAGCCAAAATGTTTTCTGGGGGTATAATGCTTCTGACCTGTTCTAGCGCAACATCAGAAGAGAAACCCATCCTAGACAACATGTCTGCCTTTTGTTGTGTAGTACCGGGCCTATAGGTGATTATGAAGTCAAACTCGTTAAAGAATAGAAGCCAGCGTAATTGACGAGGTGTCAGGGCCTTGGTCGCTTGAAAAAACTGTAAATTACTGTGATCTGTGTAAATAGTTACGGTGTGCTTAGCTCCTACTAGGTGGTGACACCATTCCTGGAAGGCAAGCTTGATGGACAGAAGTTCCCGATCTGCCACCGTGTAATTTTGCTTTGCGGGTAGCAATTTCTATGAGAAGTAAGCTACTGGATGGAAATGCCAAGACTCAGGGTCTCGTTGGGATAAGACACCACCCACTGCCATTTGGGAAGCATCTGCTTCCATGAAAAATGGCTGAGCCGGGTCGGGATGATGGTGAATGGGTGCTTCAGTGAATGTGTTTTTAAGATGTTGAAAGGCTATCTCAGCTTCTGCATCCCAGAGGAACTTAACCCCCTTTAGTAGGAGACGAGTTATGGGAGATACCACAGTAGAAAAGTAGGGTATAAATCTCCGATAAAAATTTGCGAAGCCCAAAAACTGTTACACTTCCTTGATGGATCTTGGGGCTACCAAATCCAGGATGGCCTGTACCTTCGACCTATCCATGGACATTCCATCAGGAGTGATCACATATCCCAGGAATTCTACAGTTGCAGCATGAAAAACACATTTTTCCAGCTTGGCGAAGAGATGATGCTCACTAAGCCGTTGTAAAGCCGCTCTTACATACCCTATATGTTCCTCAGTGGAAGACGAATATATCAAAATGTCATCTATGTATACCAATACACAGATATCCAGAAACTCCTGCAGCACTTCAGTGATGAAAAATGTAAACACTGCAGGAGCGTTTAACAACCCGAAAGGCATCACTGTGTACTCGATGAGTCCGAATTTAGTTCGGAGTGCCGTCTTCCACTCATCCACCTTCATCACTTGGATCAAGTGGTAGGTGCACCGGAGGTCGAGTTTAATATAAATAGTCGACTGACATACCTGATCTAAAAGTAACGGGATCAATGGAAGAGGATACCAATTTTTTATGGTCACTTTGTTCACTGCGCAATAATCTATACAGGCCGCAGCTCGTGATTCTTCTAGGGCACGAAGAACAAAGACGACGATACTGGTGACGTTGAATGACAAATGAAACCCTTAGCCAAATAGATCATCCAGGTAGTCTAGCAGGTATCAATTCTCAGGCTCAGAAAGAGTGTACACCCTACTACATGGTAGCGTTGCCCCTGGAATTAAGTCTATACGATAATCGTATGACCTATGTGGCGGTCAGCTGGGTGGCTTTCTGTTCACTAAAGACATCATGGAAGTCTTTATATGTGCAGGAATGGCCAGTGTGTTGTCCGGCTTGATAGCTGTACTATGTGTGGACCCACAGTGCAAGGGTGTCACTAGTAATGGTTTGTCTTGGTAACAGGAGTACCAGCAATGTTTAGAGTCTAATGTCACTGTCCTTGCTGCCCAGTCAATTTTAGGATTGTGTAAATGAAGCCAGGGTATCCCCGAAATGGCTTCAAATACTGGGGAATCTATGAGGTCAAAGTTAATTTGTTCTGTATGGTTGTTTGCACAAAGCATGGACAAGGGTGTTGTTTGATAAACGATAAGCCCGGGGGACAATTCAGAGCCATCCACGGCACTGACTGGCTCAGGGATGTCTTTTCTGACAGTCGTAATATTTAGGTTTTTAGCCAAACCCAAGTCTAAAAAGTTTCAGGTAGCCCCAGAGTCAAGCAATATGAGAATGACCTTACGAACCTGGGGGGACAACACTAACGTCACAATAAGAGTTAGATGTCGAGGTACTGGACTGGTGGTATTAGCCAGAAGATGTGAGACCATATTGAAAGAAGCGCTCGATAAAATGGTCTCAGAAGTTATTGAGCCAGTTAGTTTTTCCGCCCGGTCAGGAAGAGAGAATTCAGGCCCTGTTACCGCTCCAATGGCTTTCTTTGGAGCAGTAGGTTTGTTAGGACATTCCCGAGCAAAATGCCCTGCCTTACCGCAGTATAAACACAGTTTCAATTTTTCCTACGTTCTTTCTCTTCCTTAGATAGTGGGCCCGCACACTGCCAATTTGCATGGGATCAGGTGTATCATGAGTGGGAATGGTGGACTCCTTTTTCTCAGTTTTGAGCACCACTAAGCATGTGTCACCCCAGAATTTTTCTCCCTTACGTTCACTCAAGCGGTGATCCAATCGTACCACCACCTCCGTAGGAGGTTCCATGTTTTGGGTAGAACATCCTTGAGATCGTCCTGAAGGCCACGATAGAACAGGGAGGTCCTCTTCTCCTCTGGCCAATGAGTCTCTGCCACCAACCGATTGAAAGAGGTGATGTAGGACAGTAGATGCTTGTTTCCCTGGCACAAATTCAGCAACTCATTGTCACTGGCTTGCACGAACAGATTTTTGGCGAACAGTTTCCGCAAGGCTTCCTTGAACCGGATTAAATCATACAGTATAGGGTCATTGCGCTCCACCAGCGGAATAGACCAATTAGCTGCATTGCCTCCCAAATGAGAGATAACAAAAGCTACCATTGCAGCATCATTGGGAAATGCAGCTGCCAGACACAAAAACTGTAGCTGGCTCTGGTAAGGAAAAATGTTGAACTTGACACTATCTCCAAAAAACCTTTCTGGAGGAGCTAAGGGCACAGGGGTTGTTGTTGTGAGCATTACCTGCATGGGTTGTGTGATGGAAGTTGTTGGGCCTGGATCGGGTCTACGAACATGATTAGACGGGTCAAACCGAGGGGCCTGTAGTACTGGAGATCATTGTTTTAGTTTGACTCCCCCCCAGGAGGTGTCTTCTGGTTTAAACACCTGTAGTTCAGTGTGCAACTCCAGGTTCTCTTGCTTTAAGGAAAGAACTTCCTTCTATAATCCCGCTAGGGCCCTAGTTAAATCTAATAAAGATGGAGCATCATGATCAGCTGGTAAAGCCTGTGCTAAACCTTTGAAAGCACCCATTGATGAATCCATCGCCCAGACAGCCCTGTATATTGTGGCTTGGCTTTATGTCGATACGGGACACTCACCTGGAAAGCAGGATTTCTGCAGGGGCAATGGTATGCCCCCTGACCTCCTAGAACACCTCTCGGCACTTCCTGGTGGACACAGAAACCCCAGCAGGTGTCCCAAAAGGAAAGGGGGAGTGGAAGAGAAAGAGCCAAAAACTGCCACGTTCTGCCGGTCCAGCCAGGTACCCTGTATCTTTGGGGGTTCAGGTCATTGTTGACAGAGTGATAGTAGCGTTAGTGCACTAGACTTCTTTGAAACTGAATCTCTCTTTCTGATATGGGCACAGGAGTGGTAGAAGAACACCGGGATGCTCCAGCACTTTTCTTGGATATTAATAACATTGGCGATCTGACCCCTGCTTTCCCAACTGCACGGGGCGTGAGGCAAGGCTGTGTCTTGGCACCCACTTTATTTCTCTTGTTTATCAATGCCTGTTTGCCATATCTTTTAGACTGTCAAAGTGATGCCCCTAGCCTGGGCGGGCAGAAGATCCCCTGTCTTCTGTTTGCAGATGATACCCTATTGCTATCACGTACTGCTATGGGCCTTTCTAAGCTGCTCTCCAGATTCCTGGAGTTTTGCACTGACCATGGGTTATCAATTAATTCAGCAAAAACAAAATACATGGTTTTTGGAGATAGTAGAAAAAAAATGAAGAGGCTTGTATACTTAGATGATGTCCCTTTGGAAAGGGTGGGTACCTTTCATTATCTAGGTATCAAAGTGGAAGATTCACATCTTTGGCATGCCCAGCGCCATAAATCTTTATTATGCCTGAAGCAGAGGGCGGGTGGAATTGTCAGATTTGCCTTTAGTTCCCCGAAATTTGCAATATCTCCTGCACTGGAAATATACAAGGCTCAAGCTAGGGGGGCCGCCTTATATGGTGCCGAACTTTGGGGCCATTGTAAACTGGCGAGTCATGCTAGGGCGGAAAACTAGTTTTTAAAAATTATGCTAAAGGTTCCATCGAGTACCCCATCCTTGCCCATTCACCTGGACCTAAATCTCTTTTCAATCTCACAGATTGCTGCCCTAAGGCCCCTGCTGTTTTGGATTCGGCTGTGGACAACTGATGCCCTAACCCCTTTTCGGTGTGGCCTCCTAAATGTGGTGGGCCGTGATTCTAGTATTAAACCTAAATGGTGTGTTTTTGTTGAACAATCTTTTTCCCGTCTGGGGTTAGGTTCCTATTGGCATGATCCTATTTCTATTCCTAAAAATGCTGCACAGCTGTTAAAGGATGCTTACTGGCATAATGTTCAGGTTGGACAATTTGCTGGTTCTATTCCATCATCTATGTCCGACAATTTCTTACTTGTTAAATGCCATTACGAATTTGAGCCCTTTTTGGATGCAAAGTTATCTCCATTTGCTCGTGCCCTCTTTATTAGGTTTAGGATTGGGTCTCTCCCTCTGTGCTGCCTTACATACAAATGGTCCAGTTCAACTAATAGATCTAAAGGTTGCCCGATGGGTTGCAAAAGTTAAGAAACTGTTCCACACATTTTCTTCCACTGTCAAGCACATCACAAACAAAGAGCACTTTGGCTCATCCCGCTCTTCAAACAATTAGAAGTTAGATCCTGTCTCCATGCTGAGAGAATTTTAAAATGCGACCCGTCTGTCCAGATAGCTCTACCAGTGGCAAGTTTTCTTGAGTCTATCTGGAGGTTGAGATTAGCAAGTTTCAGGGACAAAATGGTCTAGTTACTGTTTAGTTTTATCTATGTATATTTATTTGTCTTGGATGTATTATTGTAGCTTGCTTTTTCTTGTACAGGACATGGAACTTGATTTGGTTCCTTATGGATTACTCATAGACATACGGAACTGTTCCCTTATTTTATGTTGTGAGAATTTGAAAGCGAAAATCACCCACCCAGACAGTTTTTTAATGGGGGGAAAAAGGGTAAAATTCTTGCATTATTTGACATCTGAGATTAGCAATTTCAAGGCACAAGAGTGGGGAATTAATTTTTAGATTTATCTATTTATATTTATCAAATTGGATGTGTGATTGCTCCATAGTATACAGATATTGGTGTATTATATTTTTAACCAGTGCTGATTCATAGAATTATTCTCATTTTTGGGTATTGCTTTTTATTATATTAAGTGATGTTTATCTGACTGCTTATTTCTTGTTTGTTTTTAAAACTCGTCTTGTCCCTTTTAACTGTACTTTTATCTTATTTTTTTTTAGTATTTCCCTGTTTTTAGAAGTCCTCTCTTTCTTTGTTGTGTATTGTACTTTAATGGTTTGTTTTTACTCACCGAAATAAAGTAATTGATGATGAATAACTGTTGGCATAATTACTAACACTGCATTACCAAAAACCCAAACTGAGTACCATAACAATAAGTACTGCAACACTAGGGCTGGCTTCACAGAGATTCACTGTTGCACACTACAATTAGAACTGTGGTTGCACTTATCATGCACAAGAAAGACAAACAAGGGCATTAATTATATCACATATAACTTTCATGCATGCATAGGGTTAAACTAGAAGGAACAAAACAATCCAAGAAATACAAATGTCCACTCTGGGTTTAAACAGTTAGGGTGGCACAGTTTGGTTTGGTTTCACTGTGTGTGTGAAAAACCCTTCAAAAGCCAATTCCTCAAAGCTGAAACACAGGCATGAATGACACCATATAAATCCAAGAGTTATGCTATTAGAGAAAGAAAAGTCAAGTGAATGCTCTTTTAAAATTGCACTGTCACTTTTTGTAGTACTTGAGCTCGAGCAAATTTCCTGAAGCACATTTAGGCAAGTAACTACAATAATAATGTAGAATGTTCAGAAATGCATTAGTCTCTTCAAGATAAGCACTCTGCCAAAGTATGAGGTCTGAAATACACCAGCTGTTCTAGGAAAGCGCAGGGCTCAAAGAACAAACTCCCTGGAGAATACTGGTCACTTAGCTGTAGTCTTTTCCGGAGTGCTGGAGGAATGCCTGGTGTCAGCTGGTACAGGAACGAAGAAAAGAATTGCCTCAAAAGTCCTGAATACGAGGATGACAGCAGGGGCTGGACTGCCAAATCAGATGCTGAGATCAGGAAGCAAAACAAAGCCAAGAAGGGAAGCATGCTTCACTTTGCTATTTATAGCCAATCAGGAAAGCAGTTGAGTTTCCACATGTAGATGAGTCACCACACCCAATTAGAAGCACATGTCTACACCACACCCAATTAGAAGTACATGTCTACACCTGCTCGCACTAGCAAAACAGCATTGGTAAAGCAAGCATTGATAAAACCAATTTTGTAACACTGCACATTATGTTTACTTAGAAACATGAAGGTTTAACCAAGAACAGAGATATGATTTAACCCTAATCCCTGGGAATGCTGACAGATAACGCAGGAGGCACCTTGGGGATTCCTGACACCACTGGTGCCAGAATGCCAAGAGCAATTTTCGTTCTCTCATGGCAGCAGGCAATTTAAGATTTTATCTTTCCCCATGGGGTACATAAATAGTCCCACTATCTGTCACTGGTTGGTGGCAGAGCACCTGGGTGAAGTGTCTGTCATTCTGGGTGTGCAACTGACCCATTACATTGATGATGTGATGATTCAGGGAGAGACAGAAGAACAGGTGCAGATTCAGTTGGAGAGAGTAGTGGAACTCTTGCAGAGTAAGGGGTGGTTGATTAACACCAATAAGACACAAGGACCATCTCAAAATGTGAAGTTTCTAGGCATTTAATGGAATCAGGGGCACAGAGAGGTGTTACCACAAGCAAAGCAAACGATTCTTGAGTTTGCCACACCCCGTACTAAGCAGGAAACACCTAAATTAATTGGATTGTTTGGTTTTTAGAGAAAGCACATTCCTCATTTGAGTCAGATCTTGGCCCCTCTGTACAAAGTGACAAGGAAGAAACACAAGTTTGAATGCGGTGAAGAGCAGCAGCGTGCTTTTGATTTGGTAAAGGAAGCAATTCAACAGGCCTCAGACCTGTGGCCAGTGCAGGAGGGAGACAGTGAGTTACATGTAACCTTTCAGGGACAATATGCAAATTGGAGTATGTGGCAAAAACAGTGAAGGACGAGGGTGTCCCTGGGGTTTTGGGCCAGAAAATTACCTGACTCTGGGAGATTGCTATACTCCTTTTGAAAAACAGCTTTTGGCCTGTTATTGGGCTCTAGTGAATACTGAGCAAATAACACTAGGTCATGATGTAATTCCGAGACCTGAAATACCAATTATGCAATGGGTGATGAGTTCACCTAAATCTCACCTTTTTGGACATGCGCAAGAGGCTAGCATCATACGCTTGAAATGGTACATACAAGACAGGGTTCGAGTAGGACCGGCAGGTACTGCAGCCCTACATGAACAGGTGTCACAGACCCCTGTACAGGATGAGGAGAAGGTGCAGGGGGTACCGCAGGTAAAAGAGTCACCAGTGAAATGGGATGTGCCATTTGAATCCTTGTCCCCTGAGGATAGGAAACATGTATAGTTCACTAATGGTTCATTCAAATCCGTGGGTACCAAAAGACATTGTAAAGCAGTATCATACAATCTAGTTACCAAAAAATTTCTGACCACCACAGGAGAAGGAAAAAGTAGCCAATATGCAGAATTGTATGCTGTGTGTCAGGCTCTAAAGCAAGAGCTGCCTGGGACTTGTCACATTTACACTGATTCTTGGTCCACTGACAATGGGTTAGCCACAAGAGTTCCCACATGGCATGCACATAACTGGTTTATCCACTCAAAGGAGGTGTTGGGCAAAGAGTTTTGGCAGGGAATGGGGGAAATGTTAGAACAAAGTAAAGTCACAATCATGTGGATGCTCGTTTTCCCATTGACTCATTAGAGCAATGGTTCAATTCCCTTGCAGATGCTAAAGCAAAAATTTCAGAGACAGAAGTGGCAATACCGGATTCTGACTTGGTGGGGTGCCTAAATGGGCACACCAAAAATGTGGACACCTGGGAGAAACATCCACTTACAGGTGGGCAGAGATTAGAGGGATGCACATTCCCCTAGACTTGATAAAAACTGTAATTTTGCAATGTCCTATTTGTAAGCACACACAACAGAGATCTGTCCCGCAAACAGTTAAAGGTCAGTTGGGGAGAGGAAAGTTACCAGGACAGATATGTCAAATTGATTACATTGGACCACTACCGATTAGTCCGGGTGTCTCTACGCCTGCACCGTAGTTATCACTTATTCTGGATACTTGAATGCTGTCCCTTGTAAACGTACTACTCTGCACAATACTATCAGAAGTTTGGACTTGGTAATGTTATACTATGGAGTACCACTCCAGGTCCAGAGTGACAATGGGTCACACTTCAAAGGCAAACTGGTGCAGGACTACTGTTCTCAGCACAATATTGAGTGGATATATCATATTCCTTATTATCCGCAGGCCTCAGGACTGATTGAGAAAATGAATGGTTTACTGAAAGCTCAATTGAGAAAATTCTCTGATGGAACGTTGAAAAACCGGAGAGAGCATTTAAATGAAGCCCTCCAGATTCTGAACAATAGACCATTAACAAATGCTGAAACACCCTGATGCGAATGTTAATTCCAGCTTTGCAAATATAACCACATGTAGCCACCAATACCATCACATACTGGGAAATAAAACCTGGAGCCTTAGCTCCTTATAGAGCCACACCTCAATCTGCAGGTCT
This sequence comes from Pleurodeles waltl, assembly GCF_031143425.1. Taxonomy (NCBI): domain Eukaryota; kingdom Metazoa; phylum Chordata; class Amphibia; order Caudata; family Salamandridae; genus Pleurodeles; species Pleurodeles waltl. Next base: position 35,253,710 of record NC_090441.1, on the reverse strand, counting down.
TGACTTACATGCTTTACAATTTACAGACTGAAACCCTGAGACATAGCATTGTGTGAAACGGGTGTTGGAGTACAGATTCCGCCAGAGCATTTCGGATTGATTGCTCCCAGATCTGGGTTGGCCCTCAAAGGTATTCAGATTTTAGGGGGATTGATTGATGCAGATTACCAAGGAGAAATCAAAGTTATTCTGTCAAATAGTGGAGAAGTTGATTTATTCATTCAAATTGGAGACAGAATCCCTCAATTTGTCATAATTCCAGTGTATGGAGGATTGATGAGGAAGGGAACTGCCCCAGGCCTTCTTACTGTACGTGGGGAGGGAGGCTCTGGTTCCACTGATAAAAACCCTGGTGCTAAAGTGTAGGTTGAATCCCCAAATGGCCCTCCAGAACCTGCAGAAATTATAGCACAGGGTCCCAATAATGTTCTGATGATCATGAAACCAGGAAAGGAAAAATGGGAACATATTCCAGCTGATAAATGTTATTTGCGAGAATGATCATACTTGTTTCATAGATCATACTGCAGCTTGTTTTTGCTGTGAGTGTTCCGTGTGGTCTCCTTTTGGGCTTGTGCATGTGGGGTCAGGAGAGACCTAACACCCCCAATTTCAACTTGATTGATCAACCATGTCGTGCAACACCTTTACTGCATCTGAATGACAACATTTGAATTCATTTGATGCAACCTGTGCTTAACCTATCTGATTTCTGCATGGGTGCGATGCGAAGCACTGTGGATGTTTTGTCAACATGTTTGATCGCCATACCAATGCCGACAAAAATCTTGTTAGAAATTTTCAATGCTACTAACCGTGATAAAGACGTGCAAGAACATGATGTTGAAACCCACTTCAGTCCCTATGAGTGTTGCAGGGACGGTCAGGAAACAACCAATGAAAAGTGGGACAATCTCACTCATATAATCACCTGCAACATTACTACCAGTGACGTGTGTTATACATGTCCTGTAATTCTCGTGACATTGGAAAACACATTCAATGGAGCTTAGAAAAGAAAACATTAACCTCTCAAAACTTACCATGGGAACACACAGATTTGTGCTTTTACCGAAAGGACAGACATTGCAAAAATATGGAGAATCATATGGTTTGTCGTCATCTAGTGACTGCTGCCAGTCACATTAAACATGTCAAGTTGCCAGTTGGCTGGCTGTTTTCGTGTGGAAACCTGACTTTCACTTACATTCCAGCTAACATAATGGGCGGGCCATGTACTTTTACACTCCTGGGACTCATGATGTTTCCATCTAACTCTATACATACTCGCTATCCGAGATACTATGCAACTAGATGAAAATTGTGATTCAGATATTCAACTATCATCCCAATCAGAGTATCTAAGCTTAAGTCTTTCCATTGTAGGCGTGCCTGGTTTAATTGTATACAACATAAGCTTGCTTGTCTAATAGTTAAAAATATTAACCATACTTCTATTGCTTTATCTGAATTTTTACTAGAAGTGCGTGGTACCCGGAAAGCTGCATTACAAAACAGAGCTGCTATAGACTATCTTTTGCTAAAACATATCTATGATTTTAATGAATTTGTAGGCATGTGTTATTTTAATCTTTCTGACCACTCTAAATCTATACAGGCCCACATTGATACCCTACATACATTAGTGAAAGGGGTAAAGCAGGATATAGATCAGGGATGGTGGGACTGGTTATTTCGATGATTACCTGATTTCAGACAATTAGGCAAAGCTTTTGGTGGAATGTTTGTAGCATTAGTTCTTATTATATCATTATGTTGCTGTGTACAATGTATTCCTAATTTGCTTGCAATGTTTAAACCGAAAAAAGTTGATTTTAAACCTACAGGCTACACGACTCACTGGTCAAAGGGTGGAATGTAGTGATATTTGTGTGTTGACCACTGATGTCATGTCACACCACTTTGCACCTTACTTAGCTGCCCACTGTCACTTTAGTGGTCACTGGTTATAGACTCGATTTTGTATTCAGTTTTGACTCCATTTTGTGTTCAGCTTAGCTTCACCGCCACGTTAAAGATGCAAGTATTTTTCCGTACAAACATGTTATGCAATGTGTTTTTCATTTCTGCGTGTTTTCCTTCTCACCGAAGAGCTAGGACATATTATCACCTAGGACTGGTACATAATATGTAGGAGGTAAGCAGTCAGCACAATAAGAATGTACCAGACTGATGTTTATAGTACAAGCAGAGAACGATTTGACTTTGGGAGGGATGCCTTGGGATATTGACCAATTCTCAACACGTTTCTTGCAAAGCTTACCTAAATTAGCCAGCATTTTTTAATATATCCTTCTTATGGAAGGGGTTTTTCTAGAAAGCCCTTTCCATGGTTCTTTATGATATAAAAAGATGGCCCTGCTCAGTAGCGGTGAATTCTGAGACCGCGGTCAGGATTGGACTTCAAATGCCTGACATCTATCCCGTGAGGGTGGAGATCTCTTTCTCGCAGTTGAATGGGGTCATCTTCTTGCTGGCATGAGAAAGATGAAGCATCTGACAGACCCTACGGTGATGAATTTTTATTAATTATTTGCTTTGTGTTGCGTATGAATATATATCTATATATCAATATAAGTGTTTGTATCCTTGCATGTATATATTTGCTGTTCCTAGATTGAAGATTCTTTATACATGGTCTTACGTCGTTGTTGCACGTTTTGAAAATACACTTTTTACTCTTCAAACCTTCCTTCACGAACCTTGAAAAAAGCTATAATAAATGTCTTCTTCAGATTAAGAAGTGCATTCCAGGGAATCTTTTCAACTCCTTTCAGTGTGTATATCTTGGCTCAGTCATAAGTAAAGCAAAACACCACCCCAAACACCTTCCTCCCACCAAAACAAAAAAATAAATAAGGGCTAATAGAGGGCATTTTCTATGAGAGTTTCCAGATGTTGAATCCAGACAATGAGGCTGGCCATCCTACGGCCCAAATGCACCAGCTGGCACAGCACATGACAATGGTAGAGCCAGTCTGAAAGGGGGGCTGCACAGGGATGGGCAGCTTCAAGCTTTTGACGGTGGTGATGTGGCCTGGAGGCACAGCCGGTTGACTGGTGGAACAGGGCCCAGGTGCCTCCAGCCTCTGCTGCCAGAGCTGGGCCACGATCTCCTGCTGAGTCAGAGGTGGTGGTGGAACAGCAGGAGTAGCTATCAAGAAAGAAAAAAAAGGAAAAAGACAAATTGTAAAGAATGTTCTGTGCAAACACTTGTTTTTTAAAACAATTACATAGTGGCATAGTCTAGGTGCATTGCTGGTCCCCTAGGGACTTTGGAATTTTTGATGTGATGCCTCACATAAAACCACTGACTGGCTGAAAGGAAGCAGCATAAGAATAAAAAAAAAAAACGGAGTGATTTTTTTTTCTGTTAAAGGATTTCCTAAAACAATTAAACCACACAGCCACTTTGGGCCTCAGTATGACTTTTGTAGTCTTAAAAGTGGACCGCCAAAGCCATGCGGCGGACGTCACCATCATATTGGTGACGTCCCCCTCAAGCGTATTACAATGTTCCCACCGGGCTGACCAACAGGAACCATGCTATGATATTGGCCTCGGCTCCTTTAAGGGAACCGAGACCAACACTGTAGCAAATCAGCACCATCAGAGTATGCACTGTCTACAGTGCAGACAGTGTGCATTCCGATGGTGCTGGGCCGGGGGGCCCCAGCACTGGCTTTCTGCCTACTTTTTCATGGCAGGGTCCCGCCATGAAAAGGCTGGAGGAAAGTGGGGTTTTAATCAGTCAGGTGGCACTAAGTTCAGCGCCACCCTGGCTGGTTATAACTTCGACCACTGTCATTATGTTGGGAACCATGTTCGGGGGGGCAGTGGTCACCTGGTAGGTCCACCCACCAGGGTCGTAATGTGGCAGTTAGACCACAACAGTTGTGTGTGTCCGACTATATGCAGGGCTTGATAGATCCAGACCAAACCGGTTTTGTCCCTGAGAGAACTTGTGCCGACAATACTAGGAGGCTTTGTCATTTTTAGACAAGGCGCAGCGGGCCCACATTCCATCGTTATTACTCTCCATTGACGCAGAGAAGGCCTTCGACTGGGACTTTCTGTTTGTGATCATTCCCCGCTATGGTTTGGGCCTGAGATTTTGCAAATGGCTACAGAGTAATTACTCTCTCCCTCAGGCTATAGTGAGCATTAATGGCAGCCTATCCGCATCCTTTCCTATTGCCAGGGGGACCAATCAGGGCTGCCCACTGTCGCCATTACTGTTTGCCCTCTATATGGAACCCTTCGCTGAGCGTATACGGCAAAATTTGAATATTAGTGGTATCCCAATGGGGGGGTCGATCCCACAAAATAGCACTATACACAGATGATGTTCTGCTCAAATTGACACAACCGAATAGATCGCTCTTAGCAGTGTTGGAAGAACTGCAGTCCTTTGGAAGTGTGGCCGGTTTCAAGGCCAAGCTGTCTAAATGTTCCATTCTCAGCTTGACAGTGCCGGAGACGGAGGTGGAGGCACTGAAGCCCACCCTGCTCTTTACGTGGGCCAAACAAGCAGTCCAATACTTAGGCTTACAAATTTGCACCACCCCAGCAACCACAGCTGAATGTAATTATGCCTCCCTGTTGAGTGAGGTGTGTGGGGGTTTGGCCAAGTGGAGAGGCTATGATCTCTCTTGGCTGGCCCGTGTGGCGGCTATAAAGATGACACTCCTGCCCAAAGTGCTGTTCATTATGCAAACCCTGCCATTACAACCCCCACCCAGGGCACTTGATACTATACAGAGGTTGATATGGGAATTCATCTGGGCTGGAAAAAGGTGAGAATGGCACGGGTGCAGGCTTACTTGCCACAGTCAGAGGGATGAGTGGGAGTCCCTCATTTGGTTGGTTACAACCAGGCTGCCCAACTGCGATACTTGGTGGAATGGTCCTGTGCAAGCACTGAGAAACACTGATGCCTTATTGATCAGGCAGAGGAGGGACAACATATTTGGAGGGTTCCCTGGCTCCCTCAGGCACATCGTCCCCCCGGGGTCTATGTCTCTCCCATCCTGCAAGACATGATGGACATCTGGGACAAGGTGCAGAAGTGTAAGGGTCTGTCTTTCCCTATATCTCCACAAACGCCGATTATCGGCAATCCAGGTTTCTACCAAGCACTTGCCAGGCCCTCATTTAAGATCTAGCAGGACTTCAACTGTAAAAGAATTGGAGATCTTTTTGATGCTCAAGGCATTATGGAATTTACCCAGCTCCAACTGGCTTATGACCTCCCACAAGCAGTCTATTGGCAATATCTGGCAGTCTGGCACTGGTTGTCCTCCCCAACAATTTGACCACATGCGGGTAGGCCCCTCCTTCCCTTTGAGAAGTGGTTATTAACATGCACAAATTATAAGAGGTTTATCTCTGACCTTTATGGCTTTTTGATTACACCGCCACTCCTGCCACAGACACCGCAAGGGGTAGATGGGTGTAGATGGGAAGCCGAATGTGGTCATTTCTTTACAGAGAGGGAATGGCGAGATGTGGTACCTAGTGTGAGAGTGACAGCCCACAATATGAACACCAAATAATTAATTCTGAAAATAGCACACTACTGGTACTTCACGCCAGCAAGGGTCGCCGGATGGCAGAAGGGCAGCACCGATCGATGTTGGCGACAACTGGGTGCACTATTTTGTGGCACTGTCCCATATAGCCCCTTTTGGGGCAACATCCTGAACACCATTGATGAGGTCTATGACACAACAATATCACGCTTGCCTAGTTACATCCTATTAGGGCTTCAGAATCTGCAGATATACTCCCTCAAAGCTCCAAAATGTAGAGCCATCACAATAGCAATCGGAGCAGCTAAACTGCTTCTTTTAACCCAATGGGGTTCGGAGGTGATCCCCACTCATGTACACTAGCTACATAACCTATAGGATATACTGGGAATGGAGAAACTGTTGGTGGTGGATACTGGATCCCTGCCAACTTTTGATAAAACATGGGGTCCCTGTATTTTCTATCTCACATGCAAATTTAGGGAACTGACGTGTCCACGTTACTTATACATTTTATGTTTGACTAGTTCAGACATATGCCCGACTGAGACAGCGGATACTGCATTGGGGCTATAGGTTTTCCCACAAGGGAGAGTCGATGAGCAGGCTCTGAGGCAATGATTATCTATAAGTGCGGGGGAATTTGTCTTGTTCCCCCTGTTTCCCTCCATCCTTTTGTTATATGTTCCCACTCTCCACTGGCCTGTGGTTGTAGGTGGAGCAGTTGTACAACTTTATAAAACTTTTCAATGAAGAGATTGAAGCCCTAAAATATTACTATGGGCATTTTGCTGGTTGACAATGTTACAAAAGCTAGTAGACAAGCCAACCGTAAAGAAGGGGCAGAGATATTATGATGACTGTGATTCATTTGAAGTGCAATGAAGGGGTGGAATAAATTGGTCAATGAAGGACATGTGGTTTTGGTTGGCAAATGCATCGGGACCGCTCTCATACTACCTTCCTGCCATGCTGCACCGTCATTGAAACTGCTAGGATACTGATTAATACAGACAGTAGACCATTGATGAGGGGTGGGGTCACCATAACCATGGCCACTCTCTTGCCATATGAGCACAAGCAAGAAATAGAAAGCCTTCTCAACAAACAAGCATAGAAGAGCTTGCTTGGGTCTGCAAACTCTCAATCTTCAGAGTAGACTACCTAATTGTGGTGGTCATTATGACCCTGGCGGTCACTAGACCGCCAGAGTCACGGTCGAACCGCCGCCAAAGTTGCAAATCTATATTATAATGCAAAGCAAATAATTTATTAAAAATGCATCATCGTAGGGCCTGTCAGGTGCTCCATCTTTCTCATGCCAGCAAGCCAATGACCCCGTTTGACTGAGAGGAAGAGAGGTCTCTGCCCTCACGGGAACTCTATATCAGGCATCCGACGTCTGAATCCTGATTGAGGCCACTCCATCTCTCACTGTTGCACTGGGTCTTTTTATATCTTAAAAATCTTTAAAAAACCAAAGGAGCTTTCTGGAAAAAACCCTCCCAAGAAATATTCAAACATGCTGGCTAGTTTAGGTATGCTTTGAAAATAACACATTGGGGTTTGGCTACAATCCCAAGATATCAAGTCAAAACAAGGCTGTTCCCTGCCGTCTGAGTACATCCTTATCAACCAAAGTCCTTGTTGAGAAAAAGCAAAAAAACAAGACAGAATGCACAGTTTACAATGTGGAAAATTAGGGCAGCCTTTAACATGGCAGTGTCTAATGCTACGATAATTTGACAAAGGGCAAAAGCCTTTATTAAAAAGAAAATACAAGAATGGGGAAAAGGTACACAGAGGCCCTCATTATGACATTGGCGGTAAGTTCCACTTACTGCCATGCCGACTGCCGCCAACATACCGCAACCACGGCGGTATACCGCTGCCCATATTATGACCCACACATACCAATCCGTCACTATACGGACACATACACAAGTTCGCCAGCCCAAAGGTCAGTGATAAACTGGCGGTAGCAAAACCCACACCAACAGAACTACGCCCACAGCATTATGACCCACGAATCACAGCGGCTGACATTCAACCGCGATAAACCATTGGCGGTATCTACAGTTGCGCTCAGAATACACATACACATACAAAACAACACCACATTGGACAATTAAAACTACACATACCTGACACTCAAACACCCACCACACCCACACACTCACACCACTATAAAACACACACCCACACTACCCACATCTCTTTACGACTCAAAGAAATTGACAACTGAGAGAAAGACACATTAAGAGCACCCAGAGAACAAGAGCCACAGAACACCATCACCCATGCACCATCCACGCACCTCACAGCACACACCCTAACACATCACCCCACACACCCTCACACACACCACACACACTACACCCATGGCACCTCAAAGACACCTCAGGTTCTCAGAGGAGGAGCTAAGGGTCATGGTGGAGGACATCATCCGGGTAGAGCCACAGTTATTCGTATCACAGGTGCAGCAGACATCCATTGCAAGGAAGACGGAGCTAAGGCGGAGGATCGTTGGCAGGGTCAACGCCGTGGGACAGCACCCCAGAACAAGGGATGACATCAGGAAGAGGTGGAACGACCTACGGGTGAAGGTGCTTTCCGTGGTTGCAAGACACCAGATTGCTGTACAGAGAACAGTAGGTGGACCCCCACCTCCTCCCCCACAACTAACAACATGGGAGGAGCAAGTCTTGGCAATACTGCATCCTGAGAGCCTGGCAGGAGTAGCATTAGGACTGGACTCTGGTAAGTCAAATCTTTACTACTTTCACCCCCCTATCTGCATGCCATCACAATGACGGGGGTTAGTGGCAGTGGGCACACAGTTCAGGGGACAGAGGCACAGGACAACAGGGAAGCTGGGAGGACTGCTGTGCGACAGGGGGAGGACAGGCCCAGGGAACCGACTCTCCAGGAGGCACTCACCAACATCCTGGGAGCATACCACCATTCCCAGGTGACGATGGGCCAGATAGTGGCCAAGTTGCAGGTGACCCAGCGGCTGCAGGAGGGACAGTACCTGGGGATCAAGGAGGACCTGAGGGACATCCACACCACCCTGGTCACCATTGTAGGGGTGATGGCAGACATGGCCAACACCATGAGGGAGGCAGTGGCACACCAACGGGCCTCTGACACTAGCCAAACCGATGAATAGCCGTCCAACTCCGCTGACGCTAGTGGACAGGAGACCCTGCCACAGGAACAACAGGCCACCCCCTCCCCTGCAGAAGGAAAACCACCCCGCAAACGGTCCCTGCAATCCAGGCAGAAGCCAGAGACAATTGCCAAGACCCCCGTGAGGAAATAAGACTCTCCTGAATGTCACTCTTGTGTCCCACTCTGTCACCCTGTCCACCAGGAACGGCCATTGCTCTACTTCCTATGCCCCCTTGGACAATGCACCTGTGATACAAAGAGACTGGACTCTATCCTGGACTCTCCTCCACCATCACTCAAGCCCACTGCACATCCCCATTAAAATTCAGCAATTAAATAAACACCCTTTTAAAATCAATCAATCAATCAATCAATCAATCAATGTATTTGTAGAGTGCACTACCCACCCATAAGGGTCTCAAGGTGCTGAGGGGATGGAGGTGCTGCTACTGCTCGAATAACCAGGTTTTGAGGCGCTTCCTTAAAGTCAGCAGGTCCTTAGTCTGTCGTAGGACCAAAGGAAGGGTATTCCTGGTCTTGGCGGCGAGGTGGGAAAAGGAACTGCCTCCGGTGGTCACTCTTCGGATGCGGGGGATGGTGGAGAGAGCAAGGTCGGCTGAGTGGAGTTGGCGGGATGGGGTGTAGAAGGTGAGTCATCTGTTAAGGTAGGCTGGACAGGTGTTGTGGAGCGCCTTGTGTGTGTGGATGAGGAGCTTGAAGGTTATCCTTTTGTTGATGGGGAGCCAGTATAGGTCTCTCAGATGGCGAGTGATGTGCCTGTGGCGGGTGCATCGAGGATCAGGCGTGCGGAGGCGTTTTGTATGCATTGCAGTCGTTTGAGGAGTTTGGCCGGGTCTCCTGCATAGAGGACGTTTCCGTAGTCAAGTTTGCTGCTGACGAGGGCCTGGGTGACTGTTCTTCTTGTATCTGTGGGGATCCATCTGTAGATCTTGTGGAGCATGCGGAGGGTGTTGAGGCAGGATGAGGAGACATCGCTGACTTACTTGGTCATGGAGAGTGTTGAGTCGAGGATGACGCCCAGGTTGCGTGCGTGGTCAGTGGGTGTCAGGGCTGCTCCCAGAGCGGTCGGCCACCAGGAGTCGTCCTAGGCTGAGGAGTTTGAGCCGAGGATGAGGACCTCCATCTTATCTGAGTTCAACTTCAGTTTGCTGTTCCTCATCCATTCGGCGATGGCCTTCATTCTTTCGTGGAGGTTGGATTTGGCATGAGGGGGTCGTTGGTGAGGGAGAGGATCAGTTGGGTGTTGTCGGAGTAGGAGATGATGTTGAGATTGTGTAGCCGGGTGACATGGGTGAGCGGGGCCATGTAGACGTGAATAGTGAAGGGCGGAGGGCCGATCCTTGGGGAATGCCACAGATGATCTTGGAAGCTACGGATCCGAAAGGGGGGAGGCGGATGCTCTGGGTTTTGCCAGAGAGGAAGGAGGTGGTCCACTCCAGAGCTTTGTCCAGGATCCCTGAGTTGTGGTGGCGTGTGCATAGGGTGCGGTGGCAGACGGTGTCGAAGGCGGCAGAGAGGTCCAGGAGGATGAGGGCTGCGGTTTCGCCATTGTCAAGCAGGGCCCTGATGTCATCGGTGGCGGCGATGAGGGCAGTTATGGTACTGTGGTTGCTGCGGAACCCTGACTGGTATGGGTTTGGGATGTTGTTTTCCTCGAGGTAGTGAGTCAGTTGTCTGTTGACGATCTTCTCAATGACCTTGGCCGGCAATGGGAGCAGGGAGATGGGACAGAAATTCTTGAGGTCTCTCAGGTCCGCCATGGGTTTCTTGAGTAGGTGATTGATCTCAGCATGCGTCCAGCTCTCTTGGGGTAGATTGCGGTCTTGAAGGAGATGTTGATGACTTTGCCGAGGTGGGGTGCGATGGTGGCGCTTGCTATGTTAAAGATGTGGTGCGGGCATGGATCTGACGGAGATCCAGAGTGGATAGTGCTCATGGTTTTGATTGTGTTGTCTACGTTCACGTTGGCCCAGATGAGCAGGGGGGTCGTAGTTGAAGATGGGTGGAGAGTCTGAGGAGTTGATGGTTGACGTGGTGGTCTGGCTGTTGAATCTGCCATGGATGTCTGTGATCTTGTGGTGGAAGAAGGTGGGGAGGGAGTTGCACAGGTCTTGTGATGGTGGGATGTCGTTTGTGCTGGTGTTGGAGAGTTCCTTCACGATGTTGAAAAGATCCTTGCTGTTGTGTGCGTTGTTGTCAAGGCGGTCTTTGAAGGAGGTTTTCTTGGCAGATCTGATGAGGTGATGGTGTTTGCGGATGGCGTTCTTGAGGGCAGCATGGTTGTCCGGTGTCTGTTCGTGGAGCCATTTTCTCTCCAGTTTCCGGCAGGTTTGCTTGGCGGCTTGAAAGGTCTGTGGAGAAACAGCTAGCTCTCTTGTTGGCACCTCTGTTGGGAGGTTTATTGAGCGGGTGAGAGTGTTGTCGCAGTCATCGATCCAGCGCCAGAGGTTGCAGGCTACGAGGTCGGGATTGGTGGGTTCAGTGGGTGGTTTTCAGGCGAGGCCGGTGTTCAGCTGGTCTTGTCTGACTTTGCTCCAGGTACGGCGGGGGATCTGTTGGATGCGGTGGTGCGCGGTGGGTTTCCGGAAGGTGAAGTCGATGCAGTGGTCATCGGTCCATGGGAGTTCGGTGGTGTGGCTGAAGGTGATGTGGGGGCTAGCGGAGAAGACGGGGGCCAGCGTGTGGCCGGCGAAGTGTGTTGGTGTAGTGATGAGTTGTCTGAGTCCGAGGGAGGTGAGGTTGTCGATTAGGGTGGTGGAGCTGGGGTCGTTGTTGTCCTCCAGGTGAAAGTTCAGGTCGTCGAGGAGGATGTAGTCGGCGGAGGCTCGGGCGTGCCTGCTGACGAGGTCGGCGATAGAGTCGCAGAACTGAGGCTGTGGTCAGGGGGGTCTGTAGATGAGAGTTTCTCTGAGGGTGGTGTTGGCGTTGGTGTGGATCTGGAAGTGCAGGTGTTCGGCGGTGCTGAGGGTGTCGTCGGTACAGGTTGTGACCCTGATGGTGTTCTTGTGGACAAAGGCGATTCCGCCTCCAACTCCGTTGGTGCGATCCCTGTGGGTGATCTTGTAGCCATCCGGAATAGCTATGGCGATGTCTTGCGCCGAGGAGGCGTTCATCCAGGTCTCCGTCAGGAAGGTGACGTCCAGGTTGGAGGTGTCGAGCAGGTCCCAGAGTTCGACGGCGTGTTTGCTTGCGGTGTGGGTGTTTAGTAGGATGCATCGGAGGTAGTTGCGGTCTGACTCGGCGGGTAGTTTGGCGATTTGGAGGCTGGTGAAGCTGCAGTTCCTGCAGGTGAAGGGTCCCTGGGTGTGCTTAGGGGAGGCCAGGAAGCAGGCGTGTGATCGTCCGGTGTTGAGTGCGTGGAGGGTGCTGGCGGTGTAGTGGCGTTGGTTGCCATGGCGGTCTTGGGGACCAGAGGTCCTGGCACTGGGCACGGTCTGGATGCAGACAGGTGCAGACGGGCTTGCCTTAGGTGCGCCTTCGGAGATCCAGTGGCGTGCCCGCTGTGCGGCCATGCATCGGCTGCCATATAAGGGGAGGTGGGAAGGAGGGGCAGCTGGGAGGTGGAAGCAGGGCCGCGAATGGGCAAGCGGGGGTGGGGCTGCAGAGATGCAGTGGCAGGAAGAGGAATCCAAGCAGAGGGAGGGTGGCGGGGCCGCAGGGACGCAGCAGCGGGGATAACGGAAAAAAGAGAAAACCTGGAGCAGTGGCAAGGTGCAGGGGAGCGACCTGCTTGAAAGCCTGGTCAAGGGTCGCTCCCTTCACCGTGCAGCGGCTGCCATATAAGGGGAGGTGGGAGGTAGGGGCAGCTGGGAAGTGGGAGCGGGGCAGCGAATGGGCGGGCGGGGGGTCGGGCCGCAGGGTACTAAAAAATACAAGTATGTAGTATGTCAAATGATTTAAGTATGTATTCCTTTAACAATCTGTAGACATTGCAAGTAGACTGTACAGTAATGTATACATAGGTATGACCTGTATTGTGCTGCAGTCAATACACCAGGAGCCAGAGTAGGGCACCAATATCTATGAATAGACATGTCAAAGGGTACAGTAAGTGGCCATAGTAGTGGGAACAGCAGCCTGCCAGTGAAAATTTACAACTAAAAACTGTAATGGAAGATGAAGTTACAGTGTCTTACCTGTGTGTCACTGGAAGTACTGTCGAATGATGGATGTTCTGTTGTCTACATCCTCATCCTCTGCCTCCTCTTCGTCACCGTCCACAGGCTCCACCGCTGCCACACGCCCATCCCCAGCCTCATCCTCCTGCAGAAAAGGCACCTTGCGTCTCAAGGCAAGGTTGTGCAACATGCAACATGCCATGATGATCTGGCACAACTTCTTGGGTGAGTAGCACAGGGATCCACCTGTTAGATGGAGGCACTGAAACCTGGCCTTCAGGAGGCCAAAGGTTCGCTCTATAATTCTTCTTGTTCGCCCATGTGCCTCATTGTCCTTGGATTCATCACTGGGGTCAGTAGCCATGAGAGGTTTGGGTCACCAGAGCCACCCGTAAATGTCAAGGGATACCAGTTAGCCAGACACTCACCCTTAGGGTGAACCCCACACTCATATACCAACATACACTGGGTGGGGACAATGGGCTCACCTATTAACACATCCTGTGCCTCTGGAGTTGAGCTATCACATATGGGATGTTGTTATTCCTCAGGATATAGGCATCATGCACAGACCCAGGATACTTTGCATTCACATGGGAGATATACTTGTCCGCCAGGCACACTATCTGCACATTCATCAAGTGAAAGCTCTTTCGATTTCTGAACATCTGTTCATTTTGTCCGGGGGGGCGGGAGGAAAAGCAGTATATGTACCATCAATTGCCCCAACAATGTTGGGGATATGTCCCATTGCATTTACTGTGGCCAAATCCTCCACCTGGGGGAAAACAATGTAGCTGCGCATGTGTTTCATCAGGGCAGACAACACTCTGGTCAGCACTATTGAGAACATTGGCTGGGACATTCCTGCTGCCATGTCCACTGTCACTTGGAACAAGCCACTTGCCAAGAAATGGAGCACAGACAGGACTTGCACAAGAGGGGGGGTCCCAGTGGGCTGATGGATAGCTGAGATCAGGTCTGGCTCCAATTGGGCACACAGCTCTTGGATTTTGGCCCTATCAAGTCTGTAGGTGAGGATAATGTGTCTGTCGTCCATTGTTGCCAAGTCCACTAGGGTCCTGTACACGGGGGAACGTCCCCATCTCCTATTCATCCCCAGCGGTTGTACTCTAGGGGGCAAAACGATGAGCATCTGGTCAGTTTTTAACATTTCCTCAATGTACAATGCATTGCAAGTTGTGACAGAAACAGTATGTTTATGTTTATTCTCAAAATTTGCTTATGTCGGCTGTGATGGAGTTAGGTGCCATGGCCTGCCCCCCCTGAAATGGTGGACGCCTGTCCTGTGTGGAGGGACAGGTGGAAATGAGGTAATGCCGCTGACGTTGTGCTGGGAGGTGGTCAAGTACCCACTTGCAACTCCTCACGCACCGCCGTGGATGTGACCGCCATTTTCTATCTGTTCACTCACTTGCTACCTGACCTTCAACAGGAGAGGACCTACACTGCAAGTGCTGCTGTGACCTGTTTCTGGAAGCGACCATGGCTCGAGTCACTGGGGAAAGGCCTCTGCCTTCACTGCTGCTGAGTTGGAGAAACTGGTGAATGGGGTCCTACCCCAGTACCCATTGCTGTATGGGCCTCCACACCTACAGGTGAGTACACTGTAGGCACAATGCATGGGGTATAAATGCATGGTGTGAAGTGTGTCAAGGCCTCGTGTAAGGGGGGGTGGTAGAGGGGTCCTGGGCCACGTGCAGCATGTATGGTGGGCAATGTATGTGCGTAAGGGGATGGGAGGGATGTGGTGGGCCGTGGGTGTAACAGGTCGGACGGTATGACCAATCCCTTTTTCCATTTTTATTTTTCTGCAGGTCAGCGCCCATCAGAAAAAGGGTATATGGCATGCCATCACCAAGGACTTGCGGACCCTGGGGGCTACGGCAGGCGGAGCACCTGCTGTCAGAAACGGTGGGAGGACCTGAGACGCTGGGCAAGGAAGACGGCGGAGGCCCAGCTGGGGATGGCCTCCCAACGAGGAAGGGGTGCCCGTCGAACCCTGATGTTCCGCATACTGGCGGTGGTCTATCCGGAGTTGGATGGGTGCTTGAGGGCATCACAGCAGCCACAAAGGGGTGAGTACAGTTTCAAAATCTGAAAATTGCACATGGTGGGGTGGTCTCTGGGTGGGGGATGTGGGCCAGTGGGTGCCCCTAGGCCAGGCCGGACATTGCAGGGTAGGTTCCATGTTGAGCAGGGGCTGATGAACTCCACCTCCAAACATGCTAGAGGGCATCTACTACTGGGCAGGGATCTGTGGGTCTCAGGTATGCTGCTATTGGCGTTCGGTATTACTGTCCATGGCCTGGTGACTAGCATTGTGAGTAGTAGTGCATTGCATAGTGTGTAGGGCTGTCCCATGTGTGTTGTGTACGCCAACGGTGGTGTTGTTGCTGGCATTGACCAATGTATCCTCTGTCTCTTCCCCCCCTTTTTGTTTTGTCACCCTGTCCTTATGTGTATTAGCATCATCTGGCGGAGGAGCGGGGCACCGGTGACGGAGGAAGCTGCAGCGCACATGGCCCTGGAGGTTGAAACCACCGACCGTGAGGGCACCAGTGGGACGGAAGGCGAGGGGAGCACCACGGTGGAGACAGGAGGGGACAGTTTTGACAGTGATACCTCCTCTGATGGAAGCTCCCTGCTGCTGGCAGACAGCTCTGTGGCCACCCCAACTAAAGGTACAGCCGCCAGCCCCCCATACCAGCACTGCCCTCCCAGCAGCCCCTCAGCGAGTTTCCCGTGCCTGCTCACCCAGGAGGGTGGGCATCTCCTTCACCCCAGGCACCTCAGGCCCTGCCCCAGTTAGCCCTGCTGCCCTGAGTGAGGAGGCTATTGACCTCCTGCGATCCATGTCTGTTGGGCAGTCAACCATAGTGATTGCCATCCAGGGGCTGGCAGGGCATTTGCAACATACAAATGCATTCCTGGAGGGCATTCACTCTGGTGTGGCGGGCCAACATAGATAATTGCAGGCTCTGGCCTCCTCCCTGATGGCAGCCATTATTCCTGCCTCTAGCCTCCCCCTCCAACTATCTCTACCCAGTCCCATTTCCCTAAACCCCAACCTATCCCAAGCACACAATCAGACAAGCATGCACCCAAGACAACACACAGGAGTGGCTCGGGCAAACACAAGCACCACACATCATCCCACAGGCACTCACACAAACACAATCCAAAAGCAGACAAACCAACATCCACTGCCTCCACTGTGTCCCCCTCCTCCTTGTCGGACACCTCCCTCCCAGCACCGTCTCCACTCACACCTGCATGCACTACATCCTCATCCACTACCTCCATCACCAGCATGCCTATCAGTACACACTCCCTCACTGGCAGTCACCACCCCCACATCCATGCCCACGTCCCCTGTGTCCTCTCCCACTGTGACCGTGCCCACTCATCCCAAAGTACACAAATGCTAGCACTCAGACACCCAACAGCCATTCACCTCACAACAGCATCCAGCCCATGCACCTGCACCCAAATACAGCAGACAGACACCTCCTACAACCACTCCCTCTTCCTCCACTCCCAAACCTTCACCCTCTTCCCGCACCAGTGTCCCTAAGAAACGTTTCCTCTCCACCCTTGACCTCTTCCCTCCCCCCGTCCTTCACTTCGGGCCAGGGTGGGCAGTACCCAGGCTAGCACCTCAGCCACCCAGTCCACGGCCACCGAAGTTTCAGCAGCTACTGCAGGTGTGAGAGGCTCCAAGGAGACACCCATCAGCACTGGCAATGTGCCTGCATCAGCTGCCAATGGCAAGGCCAAGGAACAACCAACAGCTGCCAAGGGCAAGAAGGGACCACCAGCTGCCAAGGGCAAGGAGGCACCACCAGCTGCCAAGGGCAAGGAGGCACCACCAGCTGGCAAGGGCAAGGGCAAAGGGCCTGCCCCTGCAGGCAGGAGGGACAGGAGGCCTGTTGCTGTGACAAGATCTGAGCCCCCACCACCAACCATGCCGCTTCAGCAGTCCAAGGTTGCAGGGGAAGGGATGGAGCCTCCCCCCACCACTGCCAGCACCGCCACCAGCACCGCCACCAGCAACACTGCCAGCAGCAGCAGCCCCAGTGGGCAGCCATCCGAGGCTGCAGGAGAAGGGCTGGAGCCTCCCCCCCCCACCACTGGCAGCACCGACACCAGCACTGCCACCACTGTACAGCTGTCGCCGCCGGCAGATGGACTGTAGTCCTGCCTCCATGGAGTGTCATGCATCCTGCACACAGCAAATCTCATGGATCTGACACCCAGGTGAGAGACTGTGACCTTGCACTCCCCAAGTGCTGCATCACAGGGCACAAAGCCCCCTCCAGAACCAGTGGGTGAAGGCATCCACTCACCCCCTCCCTGCCAGGATGAAGCACACTGGGCACAGGGCCCCCTCCAGAACCAGTGGAAGAAGGCATCCACTCACCCCTTCCCTGTCAGGATGAAGCACACTGGGCACAACGCCCCCTCCAGAACCAGTGGAAGAAGGCATTCACTCACCCCCTCCTTGCCAGGATGAAACACACTGGGCACAAAGCCCCCTCCAGAACCAGTGGAAGAAGGCAACCACTCACCCCCTCCCTGCCAGGATGAAGCACACTGGGAACAAGGCCCCCTCCAGAACCAGTGGAAGAAGGCATCCACTCATCCCCTCCCTGCCAGGATGAAGCACACTTGGCACAAGGTCCCCTCCAGAACCAGTGGGCAAACCACCCACTTGAGAGACTGTGGCTTTGCTCTCCCCAGGACCAAGCAGTGGGCAAATCACCCACTTGAGAGACAGTGGCTTTGCACTCTCCATGACCAAGCAGTGGGCAAACAAAACACTTGAGAGACTGTGGCTTTGCACTCCCCATGACCAAGCAGTGGTCAAACCACCCACTAGAGAGACTGTGGCCTTGCACTCCCCAGGACCAAGCAGTGGGCAAAATACCCACTTGAGAGACTGTGGCCTTGCACTCCCCAGGACATCGCAGAGGTCATGTAGCCCCCTCCAGGAGCAGTGGCGTTGTACCATATTCCGGCTGAGGTTCCCACTCCCCTTCCCCCTGAGGTGCCTGTGTATTTTCGACCTGATGCCCCAGCAGTGTTCTCCCCGGATTGAGGCAGGAGTCAAGTGGGGCCTTGGCCTATGTGATATGGCCCTGTGGCCCACGGGCATTATGGACTAGGCAGTGTCCCTTCATTTGTATATCTGTAAATACTGTTATGATTTTTGAGGACGTCTACTTATCTCATTACACTCACTTTCTTCAAATCATTTTGTCCTAGCATTATTCCTGAGGGGCAGGGGGTGAATATGTAATGTTGTTGAATCGGTTTGTGTGTATGGTGTTGGGGTGGGGGTGTTGTGTGTTGAGTGTGTGTGTCACTCTCTTTTTCCTCCCCCCTTCCCTGTGTGCTAGATGGCAGTACTCAACGTGTTCGTCGTCGCCGGCGTTGATATTCCTGGTGTAGGAGGAGGTAGACCAGCATGGTGAATACCTGCAGTTCTGGCTCCATGGCATCGTGGTTCTTCCTTGGGTCTTCAGAGGTGAGTCCTTTGCCTTCTGTGTACTGTTTCTGCCGTGCTTTTGATGGCATTGGTACTGCCCCGGAAAAGGTGGCGGATTGGCCAGTTGTAATATTGTGGGCGGTACATTGTCTTCCACCTGGCTGTTGGCCGTTACCGCAATGGTGCTTGATGCTACGGCCGTGGCGGTCGGTGTGTTAAAGTGGCTGTATGTGTTGGCAGTTTCCGCCGTGGTCCTTATTCTATTTTTTTTACCGCCGGCCTGTTGGTGGTATTAACACTGCTTTATCACCGACCGCCAGGGTTGTAATGAGGGCCTAAATAACTCTATTATTTGTCAGCCTTCACATCCAGCAGCACCTGTAACGTCTTCTGAGAAACACTTTGGGCACTACGACTTATTTTGCATATTAAGGGCTGATAAAAATCAAACTGTGTTGTTAAAGTCTGCAACTTAAGTTCACAGTGGTGCTACCTTTCATGTTCTCACTCTTGCTTTCACTTTGTTGCATATTAAACATTTACAAATTAGTTTTACAATGATTTGTGTGGACTCCTGTTGGCAATGCAAACCTGGTTTTCTCCTCTCAATGATTTAAGAGATCAGGAAGTCTTTCCCTGAGCCCCCGGCACCAAGATATTTTCTGGAAGAGTAATGGAGGCTTTTCAGGGTCAAAGGACAGTCTATTTGACTCCCATGGGCAACTGCTGGACCTGAAGGGAGAGGTCTTGAATTGAGGAACTAGCAAGATGTATGTGAGGACTGAATCAGTAGTAAGAACCAACCAATCAATCAATCAGTCAACATTTATAAAGCGCTGCTCATCACCCAAGGGGTATCAAGGTGCTAGCTGGGGGATGCGGGTCAGTTGAAGAGCCAGGTCTTGAGGTCCTTCCTGAACTGAGCCAGAGATGGAGACTGCCTGAGGTGGAGCGGCGTCATGTTCCAGGTCTACGTGCTGAGGTAGGTGAAGAATCTTCCTCAAGCTGTGCTCTTCCGGATCCTGGGGATGGTAGCGAGGGCCAGTTGGGCTGAGCGGTGGTGCCTGGAGGGGGTGTAGAAGGAGAGGCGGTAGTTGAAGTAGGCAGGTCCAGCATTGTGGAGGGCTTTGTATGCGTGGCTCAGGAGTTTGAAGGTGAAGTTTTTATTGATGGGGAGCCAATGTAGGTCTCTCAGGTGGGCGGAGATGTGGCAGGGGATTTCCAAGACCAGTCTGGCTGTGGCGTTCTGTATTCTCTGGAGTCTTAATAGGAGTTTTTTTGTTGATTCCGGCATAGAGTGCATTGCCGTAGTCAAGTTTACTGCTGACGAGTACCTGGGTGACTGCTCTTCTTGCATCAATAGGGATCCACTTGAAGATCTTCTGGAGCAGGCTAAGGGTGTGGAAGCATGATGTGGAGATGACGTTGACTTGGGGGGCCATGGACAGCAGCTGTCCCTCATCCAGCCAGTGACTGCCTTCATTCCGTTGTGAAAGTTCTTTCTGGCTGTTGATAGTCTGTTGGTGAGGGAGAGAATGAGCTGTGTGTCGTATGAGATGATGTTGAGCCTGTGGTGTCTGACGATCTCAGCAAGCGGGGTCATGTAGATGTCAGGTCAGCAGTACCACTGACCTGGTCAGTGCACTGTTCTGCCTCCAGTGGCTCCACCTGATAAGTAGAGCCCCTCACCCCTGGCCCCTCTGAACTCCTGACTCCTGTCAAGAGTTCGAGACCCTCCTCTACCTGCAGGCTTCTGCCTGAGCCTCATCCCTGATGTCTAGTGGGAGAGCTGTGCTTTTCCACTAGGCTGCCCTCAGCCTCTCTCCTCCTTTTTTCTCATTGCACTCCGTTATGCTGCACTTCTGTGTCTGTCCCTGCTGTGCTCCTTTTGCCATCTGCCTATCTCCTCCTATTGTCTACTCCCTCCAGTCTGCTTCAGTTCTGTGTCTGTCACTTGTTGTGCCCCTTTTGTCCTTCTGCCTCTCTCCTTCCATTTTCTGCTTTGCCCAACGTTCCGCTCTCACCTCTGTCTGTCTCTTTTTGTGCTCCTTTTCTTCGCGCTCATTGTTCCCCGTTTTTTCTCACTCTTCTCTCTCTCTCACTTTACTTTCCCCCTCTTCCTCTACCCCGCCACTGCTGTCCCTGTGGCCCGCCCCTTTTTTTTCACTGTTTTTCGCCCCCGCTCCCGCCTCCCAGCTGGCTCCCGCCTCCCAGCTGTTCTCTCCTCCCCCTACCTCCTTACTTAATGGCGGCTGCTGCTGGTAGGTTGAGCAATACCACTGACCTTGTCAGTGGACTGCTCAGCCTCCCGTGGCTCCACCTGGTAAGTAGAGCCCCTCATCCGAAGTGCCAAGAGAACCGCCTTCAAAGACCGAATCAACAACAATGCACACAGCCACAAGGAGCTCTTCAACATCGTGAAGGAACTCTCCAAACCCAGCTCCAACGACATCCCGCCATCTCAAGACCTCTGCGACTCCCTAGCCTCCTACTTCCACCACAAGATTGCAGACATCCATGACAGCTCCAGCACCCAGACCCCCCAGCAAACACCAACACCACAGATTCACCTCCGACCAACCTCCTGCTCTCCTGGATGCTCATCAACGACAATTACACCATTGAAATCATGAACACCATCCACTCCGGCTCACCATCTGACCCCTGCCCTCACAACATCCTCATCAAAGCAAGCTCCATCATCACACCCCAACTATGGAAGCTCATTAACAGCTCTGTTGAGTCCACCACCTTCCCAGAGAGCTGGAAACACGCTGAGATCAACGCCCTCATCAAAAATCCCAGGGCGGACCCAAAGGACCTCAAGAACTTCTGGCCTATCTCCCTGCTCCCCTTTACGGCAAAAGTAATCGAGGAGGCCATCAACAAACAACTAACCCACTTCCTCGAGGAGAACTGCACCCTTGACCCTTCACAATCCGGATTCCACAACAACCACAGGACCAAAGCTGCCCTCATCGCCGCCACCAACAACATCAGAACCATACTGGACAACTGCAAAACCACTGCCCTCATCCTCCTGGATCTCTCAGCCACGTTCAACACCGTCTGCCACCACACCCTATGTTCACGCCTCAGCAATGCAGGAATCAGCGACAGAGCCCTGGACTGGGTCACCTCCTTTCTTACCAGCAGAACCCAGAGAGTCCGCCTCCCTCCATTCTGCTCGGAGGCCACCGAAATCATCTGCGGCGTACTCCAGGATTCGTCCCTCAGCCCGACCCTCTTCGACATCTACATGGACCCGCTCACTAACACCGGTCGATCCCACAAACTCAACATCATCTCATACACTGTGAACACCCAGCTGATCCTCTCCCTCACCAAGGACTCCGCCAAGACCAACCTCCACGAAGGAATGAAGGCCATCACTGAATGGATGAAAAACAGCTTCCTCAAACTCAATTCCGACAAGACTGAAGTCCTCATCTTCGGCCCCACTCCCTCCACATGGGATGACTCCTCTCTCGGAACCTCTCTGACTCCCACCAACCACGCGTGCAACCTAGGACTCATCTTGGATTCCTCATTATCCATTACCCAGCAAGTCAACGTGATCTCCTCCTCCTGATTCAACACTCTCCACATGCTCCGAAAGATCTACAAATGGATCCCCACCAAAACTAGAAGAACAGTCACTCAAGCCCTCGTAAGCAGCAAATTGGACTACGGCAATGTCCTCTACGCAGGAACCACGGCCAAACTCCAGAAGAGGCTGCAACACATCCAGAATGCCTCAGCACGCCTCATCCTTGACATCCCCTGTCACTGCCACATCACAGGCCATCTGAGAGACCTGCACTGGCTTCCAGTCAACAATCAATCAATAAATTTGTTGAGCGTGCTACTTACCCAGTAGGGTCTCAAGGCGCTGGGGTGGGGGAGTGCTACTGCTCGGAAAGCCAGGTCTTGAGGCGCGTCCTGAAGGTCAGGAGGTCTTGGGTCTTGCGTAGGTTGGTGGGGATGGAGTTCCAGGTTTTGGCGGCGGATCTTCTGCCCCGTTGTGGTATGGTGAATGCGAGGGACTGTTGTGAGGGTGAGGTCGGCGGAGGAGAGCTGGCGTGTCAGGATGTGGAAGTTAAGTCGATCGTGGAGGTAGGCCGGTCCGGTGTTGTGGAGGGCTTTGTGAGCGTGGATTAGGATTTTGAAAACTATCCTTTTGTTGACGGGTAGCCAGTGTAGGGATCTGAGGTGTGCAGAGATATGTTCGTGGTGAGGGAGGTTGAGGATGAGACGTGCTGAGGCGTTGTGGATGCGCTGGAGTTTTTTATGGAGCTTGGCCGACGATCCTGCGTAAAGGGCGTTGCTGCAGTCCAGTCTGCTGCTAAGGAGGGCGTGGGTGACTGTTCTTCTGGTTTCCATGGGAATCCACCCGAAGCTCTTGCGGAGCATACAAACGGTGTTGAAGCATGAGGACGAGATGGTGTTGACTTGCTGGGTCATGGAAAGTGAAGAGTCTAGTAAGAAGCCGAGATTGCATGCGTGGGTGGTGGGGGCGGCCCCAGGGTGTCTGGCCACCAGGAGTCATCCCATGCTGACTTCTTGGGTCCGAAGATGATGATCTCAGTTTTTTCTGAGTTCAGCTTGAGGTGGCTTGCTGTCATCCAGCTGGCGATGGAGAGAAGTCTGGTGTGAGAGAATCATCTTTAAACTCCTCACCCACGCTCACAAAGCACTGCACAAAACCGGACTAGAATACCTCAACAGACGGCTCTCCTTCTACACCCTGACCCAGCACCTCCGCTCTGCCGACCCTGCCCTTGCAACCGTCCCACGCTTCCGTAGAACTACAACCGGCAGCACATCATTCTCGCACCTCGCCTCCAAGACGTGGAACACTCTTCCCACCCACCTGCATCATACCAAAGACCTCCTTACCTTCAGGAAGTGTCCCAAGACCTGGCTGTACGAGCAGTAGCAGCACACTCCCCCCCAACTTAACACCTTGATACCCTCACAGTGATTAGTGCGCTTTACAAATTTCTGATTGATTGATTGTAGAGGTTGGGGCTCAGGGAGGAGCCTTTGGTATTTTCGCATCTGGTTTTCATTGGCTTCAAGGTGAAAGGTGGGAGCCTGACTCTTTGGGTTCAGCCAGTGAGGAAGGAGCAGATCTATTCCAAGTCTTTGCCGCGGATTCCGGTGTCGTGTAGTCTGGTGCACAGGGTTGTGTGGGAGACGGTGTCGAAATCGGCAGAGAGGTCGAGGAGGATGAGAGTAGCAGCCTCGCCATGGTCCTTTAGGGTGCGGATGTCATCCGTGGCTGCTATAAGTGCAGCTTCGGCACTGTAGTTGCTCCTGAATCCGGATTGGGAGGGGTCGAGAATGTGGTTGGCTTCGATGAACCCTTGAGCTGTGCGGTGATCTCTTTTTCGATTACCTTGGCTGGAAAATGGAGCAGTGAGATTGGTCTGTAGTTTCAGCTCCGTTGGGTCTGCGAAAGGTTTGTTTAGGAGAGGGCCCATCTCATCCTCTCTCCAGGCATCCGGGAAGGTGGCAGTTTCAATGGTGGGGATTATGGTATGGCATAGCTCAGGAGAGATGATGGTGCTGGCTTGATTAAAGAGGTGGTGGAGCATGGATTCAAGGGTATCCCAGAGAGGGTGGTATTTATGAGCTTGAGGGTGTCTTCGGGTGTGAGGAAGGTCCAGTGCTCTATAATCGGTTGGTGATAAGGGTCCTTTATGGTGCTGGTGGGTGGGTCTTTGCTTGCAAATCCTTCATAGATGTCCTGAATTTTCCAGTGGAAGAAGGTGGGGAGGCTGTTGCAGAGCTCTTGGAAAGGTGCAAAGTCAATTTCGGGTTTTGTGAATTCCTTTCCTATGGTGAAAAGTTCCTTGCTGTTGTGCGTGTTGGAGTTGATTCTCTCCAGAATGGTTGATTTTCTAGTTGATCTGATTAGCCTGTGGTGCGATGTGATGGTGCCTTTGAAGGCTTTGTGGTCTGCTGAGCTCTTACTGCTTCTCCACCTTCTTTCAAGTCATCTGCATGCACTCTTGGATTCTTGGAGGTTGGGGGAGAACCAGCTGGGTCTCCTGTGGTGTTGATTGCCGGCAGGTTTCCTTTGGGGGCTAGGGTGTTAGCATAGTCGGTGATCCATTTGTGGAGGTTGTGGACCGAGACGTTGGCGTTCGTGGTGTCTGGTGATGAGGAGTGGTGGAGCGCAGTAGTGAGCTGGACTATGGTGACCTTGGTCCAGTTCCTGTGCGTGGGGGGTGGACATGGTGCTGTTCAACCGTCTTGGTGAAGGAGAGGTGGACACAGTGGTGGTCTGCCCAGTGTAGTTCAGAGATTTGTGAGAAGGAGATGCGGTTTCCGGCAGAGATGACAGGGTTGAGGGTGTACCCTGCTGAGTGCGTGGGGAGGTTGACCAATTGCTTGAGTCCGAGTGTGGCGAGGTTCTCCATGAGAGCAGAGGTGTTTGGGTCACTGTGGTTGTCGAAGTGAAAGTTGAAGTCAGCAATGAGTTTGTAGTCTGCTGAGGTGAGGACATGGGGAGCGATGAAGTCAGCCAGTGCTTTGCTGAAGGGTGGGCAGGGCTTGGGCGGTCTGTAGCACTTGCTGCACCTCCTAAGGTGAACAACTTTGGTTTACTTTATGGATAAAAAACAAACTTGTACTTGCACTTGCTGCACCTACTAGGGTGATTAACTTTATTTTACTTTATGGATAAAAAACAAACTTGTCCTGCACTTACCATGATGCGCTGGGGCTGACTGCATGCTGGAATGTGAAGCAGGGTGCTCCCTTTCTGTTTTTTCTGCTTAAGAAGGCTCCCTTGAGCCAACGAGCTGACGAGCTCTGGTTGAAGCACCTGCATGCCAGTGAGTGGTACAGAAAGATTTACAGCACTTGCTGCACCTACTAAGGTGAACAACTTTAGTTTACTTTATGGATAAAAAACAAACTTGTGCTGCATTTACCATGATGCATTGGGACTGACTGCATGCTGGAGTGTGAGGCAGGATGCTCCCTTTCTGTACTTTCTGTTTAAGAAGGCTCCCTTGAACAAACGAGCTGACGAGCTCTGGTTGAAGCACCTCCATGCCAATGAGTGGTACACCAACCCAAGAAGACTTTTGGCAGCATTTCCAGCAACCCCACAGACAAAACTGCTCTCTGCTGATGAAGGGCTTACCCAGAAACACATGTCCAGAGATTTACAGCACTTGCTGCACCTACTAAGGTGAACAACTTTAGTTTACTTTATGGATAAAAAACAAACTTGTACTGCATTTACCATTATTCACTGGGCTGACCGCATGCTGGAATGTGAGGCAGAGTGCTCCCTTTCTGGTTTTTCTGTTTAAGAAGGCTCCCTAGAGCCAACGAGCTGATGAGCTCTGGTTGAAGCACCTGCATGCCAGTGAGTGGTACACAAACCTGAGAGGACTTCTGGCAGCATTTCCAGCAACCCCACAGACAAAGCTGATCTCTGCTGATGAAGGGTTTACCCAGAAACATGTGTCCAGAGAATTAGAGCACTTGCTGCACCTACTAAGGTGAACAACTTTAGATTATTTTATGGATAAAAAACAAACCTGTACTGCATTTACCATGATGCACTGGGGCTGAATGCATGCTGGAGTGGGAGGCAGGGTGCTCTCTTTCTGGTTTTTCTGTTTAAGAAGTCTCCCTAGAACAAACGATCTGACGAGCTCTGGTTGAAGCACCTGCATGCCAGTGAGTGGTACACAAACCTGAGAGGACTTTTGGCAGCATTTTCAGCAACCCCACAGACAAAGCTGCTCTCTGCTGATGAAGGGCTCACCCAGAAACACATGTCCAGAGATTTACAGCACTTGCTGCACCAACTAAGGTGAACAACTTTACTTTACTTTATGGATGAAAAAGAAACTTGTACTGCATTTACCATGATGCACTGAGGCTGACTGCATGCTGGAGTGTGAGGCAGGGTGCTCCCTTTCTGGTTTTTCTGTTTAAGAAGGCTCCCTTGAGCCAACGAGCTGATGAGCTCTCGTTGAAGCACCTGCATGCCAGTGAGTGGTACACAAACCTGAGAGGAGTTTTGGCAGCATTTCCAGCAACCCCACACACAAAGCTGCTCTCTGCTGATAAAGGGCTGACCCAGAAACACGTGTCCAGAGATTTACAGCACTTGTTGCACCTACTATGTGCTGGAGTGTGAGGCAGAGTGCTCCCTTTCTGGTTTTTCTGTTTAAGAAGGCTCCCTTGAGCCAACGAGCTGACGAGCTCTGGTTGAAGCACCTGCATGCCATTATGTGGTACATAAACCTTAGAGGACTTTTGGCAGCTTTTCCAACAACCCCACAGACAAACCTGCTCTCTGCTGATGAAGGCCTTACCCAGAAACACGTGTCCAGAGATATACAGCACTTGCTGCTCCTGCTAAAGTGAACAACTTTAGTTTACTTTATGGATAAAAAACAAACTTATACTGCATTTGCCATGATGGACTGGGGCTGCCTGCATGCTGGAGTGTGAGGCAGGGTGCTCCCTTTCTGTTTTTTCTGTTTAAGAAGCCTCCCTTGAACCAACGAGCTGACAAGCTCTTGTTGAAGCACCTGCATGCCCGTGAGCGGTACACAAATCTGAGAGGACTTTTGGCAGCATTTCCAGCAACCCCACAGACAAAGCTGCTCTCCGCTGATGAAGGGCTTACACAGAAACACGTGTCCAGAGATTTACAGCACTTGCTGCAACTACTGAGGTGAACAACTTTAGTTTACTTTATGGATAAAAAACAAACTTCTCCTGCATTTACCATGATGCACTGGGGCTGACTGCATGTTGGAATGTGAGGCAGAGTGCTCCCTTTCTGGTTTTTCTGTTTAAGAAGGCTCCCTTTTGCCAACGAGCTGACGAGCTCTGGTTGAAGCACCTGCATGCCAGTGAGTGGTACACAAACCTGAGAGGACTTTTGGCAGCATTTCCAGCAACCCCACAGACAAAGCTGCTCTCTGCTGATGAAGGGCTTACCCAGAAACACATGTCCAGAGATTTACAGCACTTGCTGCACCTACTAAGGTGAACAACTTTAGTTTACCTTATGGATAAAAAACAAACTTGTACTGCATTTACCATGATGCAGTGGGGCTGACTGCATGCTGGAGTGCGAGGCAGGGTGCTCCCTTTCTGGTTTTTCTGTTTAAGAAGGCTCCCTTCAGCCAACGAGCTGATGAGCTCTGGTTGAAGCACCTGCATGCCAGTGAGTGGTAAACAAACCTTAGAGGACTTTTGGCAGCATTTCCAGCAACCCCACAGGCAAAGCTGCTCTCTGCTGATGAAGGGCTGACCCAGAAACAGGTGTCCAGAGATTTACAGCACTTGCTGCACCTACTAAGTGCTGGAGTGTGAGGCAGAGTGCTCCCTTTCTGGTTTTTCTGTTTAAGAAGGCTCTCTTGAGCCAACGAGCTGACGAGCTCTGCTTTAAGCACCTGCATGCCATTGTGTGGCTCATAAACCTTAGAGGACTTTTGGCAGCTTTAACAGCAACCCCACAGACAAAACTGCTCTCTGCTGATGAAGGGCTTACCCAGAAACACGTGTCCAGAGATATACAGCACTTGCTGCACCTTCTAAGGTGAACAACTTTAGTTTACTTTATGGATAAAAAACAAACTTATACTGCATTTACCATGATGCACTGGGGCTGCCTGCATGCTAGAGTGTGAGGCAGGATGCTCCCTTTCTGTACTTTCTGTTTAAGAAGGCTCCCTTGAACAAACGAGCTGACGAGCTCTGGTTGAAGCACCTCCATGCCAATGAGTGGTACACCAACCCAAGAAGACTTTTGGCAGCATTTCCAGCAACCCCACAGACAAAACTGCTCTCTGCTGATGAAGGGCTTACCCAGAAACACATGTCCAGAGATTTACAGCACTTGCTGCACCTACTAAGGTGAACAACTTTAGTTTACTTTATGGATAAAAAACAAACTTGTACTGCATTTACCATTATTCACTGGGCTGACCGCATGCTGGAATGTGAGGCAGAGTGCTCCCTTTCTGGTTTTTCTGTTTAAGAAGGCTCCCTAGAGCCAACGAGCTGATGAGCTCTGGTTGAAGAACCTGCATGCCAGTGAGTGGTACACAAACCTGAGAGGACTTCTGGCAGCATTTCCAGCAACCCCACAAACAAAGCTGATCTCTGCTGATGAAGGGTTTACCCAGAAACATGTGTCCAGAGAATTAGAGCACTTGCTGCACCTACTAAGGTGAACAACTTTAGATTATTTTATGGATAAAAAACAAACCTGTACTGCATTTACCATGATGCACTGGGGCTGAATGCATGCTGGAGTGGGAGGCAGGGTGCTCTCTTTCTGGTTTTTCTGTTTAAGAAGTCTCCCTTGAACAAACGATCTGACGAGCTCTGGTTGAAGCACCTGCATGCCAGTGAGTGGTACACAAACCTGAGAGGACTTTTGGCAGCATTTTCAGCAACCCCCACAGACAAAGCTGCTCTCTGCTGATGAAGGGCTCACCCAGAAACACATGTCCAGAGATTTACAGCACTTGCTGCACCAACTAAGGTGAACAACTTTACTTTACTTTATGGATGAAAAAGAAACTTGTACTGCATTTACCATGATGCACTGAGGCTGACTGCATGCTGGAGTGTGAGGCAGGGTGCTCCCTTTCTGGTTTTTCTGTTTAAGAAGGCTCCCTTGAGCCAACGAGCTGATGAGCTCTCGTTGAAGCACCTGCATGCCAGTGAGTGGTACACAAACCTGAGAGGAGTTTTGGCAGCATTTCCAGCAACCCCACACACAAAGCTGCTCTCTGCTGATAAAGGGCTGACCCAGAAACACGTGTCCAGAGATTTACAGCACTTGTTGCACCTACTATGTGCTGGAGTGTGAGGCAGAGTGCTCCCTTTCTGGTTTTTCTGTTTAAGAAGGCTCCCTTGAGCCAACGAGCTGACGAGCTCTGGTTGAAGCACCTGCATGCCATTATGTGGTACATAAACCTTAGAGGACTTTTGGCAGCTTTTCCAACAACCCCACAGACAAACCTGCTCTCTGCTGATGAAGGTCTTACCCAGAAACACGTGTCCAGAGATATACAGCACTTGCTGCTCCTGCTAAAGTGAACAACTTTAGTTTACTTTATGGATAAAAAACAAACTTATACTGCATTTGCCATGATGGACTGGGGCTGCCTGCATGCTGGAGTGTGAGGCAGGGTGCTCCCTTTCTGTTTTTTCTGTTTAAGAAGCCTCCCTTGAACCAACGAGCTGACAAGCTCTTGTTGAAGCACCTGCATGCCCGTGAGCGGTACACAAATCTGAGAGGACTTTTGGCAGCATTTCCAGCAACCCCACAGACAAAGCTGCTCTCCGCTGATGAAGGGCTTACACAGAAACACGTGTCCAGAGATTTACAGCACTTGCTGCAACTACTGAGGTGAACAACTTTAGTTTACTTTATGGATAAAAAACAAACTTCTCCTGCATTTACCATGATGCACTGGGGCTGACTGCATGTTGGAATGTGAGGCAGAGTGCTCCCTTTCTGGTTTTTCTGTTTAAGAAGGCTCCCTTTTGCCAACGAGCTGACGAGCTCTGGTTGAAGCACCTGCATGCCAGTGAGTGGTACACAAACCTGAGAGGACTTTTGGCAGCATTTCCAGCAACCCCACAGAGAAAGCTGCTCTCTGCTGATGTAGGGCTTACCCAGAAACACGTGTCTAGAGATTTACAGCACTTGTTGCACCTACTAAGGTGAACAACTTTAGTTTACTTTATGGATAAAAAACAAACTTATACTGCATTTGCCATGATGGACTGGGGCTGCCTGCATGCTGGAGTGTGAGGCAGGGTGCTCCCTTTCTGTTTTTTCTGTTTAAGAAGCCTCCCTTGAACCAACGAGCTGACGAGCTCTTGTTGAAGCACCTGCATGCCTGTGAGTGGTACACAAACCTGAGAGGACTTTTGGCAGCATTTCCAGCAACCCCACAGACAAAGCTGCTCTCCGCTGATGAAGGGCTTACACAGAAACACGTGTCCAGAGATTTACAGCACTTGCTGCAACTACTGAGGTGAACAACTTTAGTTTACTTTATGGATAAAAAACAAACTTCTCCTGCATTTACCATGATGCACTGGGGCTGACTGCATGCTGGAATGTGAGGCAGAGTGCTCCCTTTCTGTTTTTTCTGTTTAAGAAGGCTCCCTTTTGCCAACGAGCTGACGAGCTCTGGTTGAAGCACCTGCATGCCATTATGTGGTACATAAACCTTAGAGGACTTTTGGCAGCTTTTCCAACAACCCCACAGACAAACCTGCTCTCTGCTGATGAAGGGCTTACCCAGAAACACGTGTCCAGAGATATACAGCACTTGCTGCACCTACTAAAGTGAACAACTTTAGTTTACTTTATGGATAAAAAACAAACTTATACTGCATTTGCCATGATGGACTGGGGCTGCCTGCATGCTGGAGTGTGAGGCAGGGTGCTCCCTTTCTGTTTTTTCTGTTTAAGAAGCCTCCCTTGAACCAACGAGCTGACGAGCTCTTGTTGAAGCACCTGCATGCCCGTGAGCGGTACACAAACCTGTGAGGACTTTTGGCAGCTTTTCCAGCAACCCCACAGACAAAGCTGCTCTCCGCTGATAAAGGGCTTACACAGAAACACGTGTCCAGAGATTTACAGCACTTGCTGCAACTACTGAGGTGAACAACTTTAGTTTACTTTATGGATAAAAAACAAACTTCTCCTGCATTTACCATGATGCACTGGGGCTGACTGCATGCTGGAATGTGAGGCAGAGTGCTCCCTTTCTGGTTTTTCTGTTTAAGAAGCCTCCCTTTTGCCAACGAGCTGACGAGCTCTGGTTGAAGCACCTGCATGCCAGTGAGTGGTACACAAACCTGAGAGGACTTTTGGCAGCATTTCCAGCAACCCCACAGACAAAGCTGCTCTCTGCTGATGAAGGGCTTACCCAGAAACACATGTCCAGAGATTTACAGCACTTGCTGCACCTACTAAGGTGAACAACTTTAGTTTACCTTATGGATAAAAAACAAACTTGTACTGCATTTACCATGATGCAGTGGGGCTGACTGCATGCTGGAGTGTGAGGTAGGGCGCTCCCTTTCTGGTTTTTCTGTTTAAGAAGGCTCCCTTCAGCCAACGAGCTGATGAGCTCTGGTTGAAGCACCTGCATGCCAGTGAGTGGTACACAAACCTTAGAGGACTTTTGACAGCATTTCCAGCAACCCCACAGGCAAAGCTGCTCTCTGCTGATGAAGGGCTGACCCAGAAACAGGTGTCCAGAGATTTACAGCACTTGCTGCACCTACTAAGTGCTGGAGTGTGAGGCAGAGTGCTCCCTTTCTGGTTTTTCTGTTTAAGAAGGCTCCCTTGAGCCAACGAGCTGACGAGCTCTGCTTTAAGCACCTGCATGCCATTGTGTGGTTCATAAACCTTTGAGGACTTTTGGCAGCTTTTCCAGCAACCCCACAGACAAAGCTGCTCTCTGCTGATGAAGGGCTTACCCAGAAACACGTGTCCAGAGATATACAGCACTTGCTGCACCTTCTAAGGTGAACAACTTTAGTTTACTTTATGGATAAAAAACAAACTTATACTGCATTTACCATGATGCACTGGGGCTGCCTGCATGCTGGAGTGTGAGGCAGGGTGCTCCCTTTCTGTTTTTTCTGTTTAAGAAGGCTCCCTTGAACCAACGAGCTGACGACCTCTTTTTGAAGCACCTGCATGCCCGTGAGTGGTACACAAACCTGAGAGGACTTTTAGCAGCATTTCCAGCAACCCCACAGAGAAAGCTGCTCTCCGCTGATGAAGGGCTTACCCAGAAACACGTGTCCAGAAATTTACAGCACTTGTTGCACCTACTTATTGCTGAAGTGTGAGGCAGAGTGCTCTCTTTCTGGTTTTTCTGTTTAAGAAGGCTCCCTTGATCAAACAAGCTGACGAGCTCTGGTTGAAGCACCTGCATGCAGTGAGTGGTACACCAACCCGAGAGGACTTTTGGCAGCTTTTACAGCAACCCCACAGACAAACCTGCTTTCTGCTGATGAAGGGCTTACCCAGAAACATGTGTCCAGAGACATACAGCACTTGCGAAACCTACTAAGGTGAACAACTTTAGTTTACTTTAAGGATAAAAAACAAACTTGTACTGCATTTACCATGATGTACTCGGGCTTCCTGCATGCTGGAGTGTGAGGCAGGGTGCTCCCTTTCTGGTTTTTCTGTTTAAGAAAGCTCCCTTGAACCAATGAGCTGATGAGCTCTTGTTGAAGCAGCTGCATGCCCGTGAGCGGTACACAAACCTGAGAGGACTTTTGGCAGCATTTCCAGCAACCCCACAGACAAAGCTGCTCTCCGCTGATGAAGACCTAACGGAGGAAAACAAATTGTTTATATATCATAAAACAACATAGGTGAAAACAAACAAACTATTTATTCATACAAATATAATATTCATTTATTTACTTATACAGAAATATCAATTTAATATATTCATCCTATATGGACAGCCCATCTGATAAAACAACACTCCAAAGGACAGGTAGTGTGAGAAAAAGTGCTCGTGATAGATAAAAAGAAGAATAATACATATTCAAATGGATCAAAAACCTATGCAAGAAACATTAAAAAACAGTTGGTTGGTTCTTTTCTGTTTGCTGCATTAAATCCATTCCAAGTCCTCAGAGAGTCTAAATCAATTGTTTCAATCGGCCAAAGATACTATGCATAAACCAATCCAGACTATGATATATCCGTCAACGTTTCGACCCCCCTATATCTTGGGCCAAATCCCAGCTCCACAATGGGTCTTGTTCAGGACTAGTATGATGGGAGTCCCTTAAATATATCCTCAGACTTCTTCACCTATTTTACTTGTCTATTTATGAGGAGATCAAATCTAATTTTAAAATAAGATTCCTCCTCATATACCAGGTCACCAATCAATTCCATTGCACTATTCATTCACGTGTGAGCCTTCAGAAGACTGAGTGGTCTTTTGGCAGCATTTCCATCAACCCCACAAACAAAGCAGTTCTCCGCTGATGAAGGGTTTACCCAGGAACACGTATCCATTGATTTACAGCCCTTTCTGCACCTACTAAGGAGAACAACTTTGATTTACTTTATGGATAAAAAACAAACTTGTCCTGCATTTACGATGATGCGCTGGAGCTGACTGCATGCTGGAATGTGAGGCAGACCCCTCCCTTTCTGGTTTTTCTGTTTAAGAAGGCTCCGTTGAGCCAACAAGCTGATGAGCTCTGGTTGAAGCACCTGCATGCCAGTGAGTGGTACACAAACCGAAGAGGACTTTTGGTGGCATTTCCAGCAACCCCACAGAGAAAGCTGCTCTCTGCTGATGTAGGGCTTACCCAGAAACATGTGTCAAGAGATTTACAGCACTTGTGGCACCTACTAAGGTGAACAACTTTAGTTTACTTTATGGATAAAAAACAAACTTGTACTGAATTTACCATGATGCACTGGGGCTGACTGCATGATGGAGTGTGAGTCAGGGTGCTCCCTTTCTGGTTTTTTCTGTTTAAGAAGGCCCCCTTGAGCCAACAAGCTGAAGAGCTCTGGTTGAAGCATTTGCATGCCATTGTGTGGTACATAAAGCTGAGAGGACTTTTGGCAGCTTTTCCAGCACCCCCACAGACAAACCTGTTCTCTGCTGATGAAGGGCTTACCCAAAAACAAGTGTCTAGAGATTTACAGCACTTGCTGCACCTACTAAGGTGAAGAACTTTAGTTTACTTTATGGATAAAAAACAAACTTATACTGCATTTACCATGATGCACTGGGGCTGCCTGCATGCTGGAGTATGAGGCAGGGTGCTCCCTTTCTGGTTTTTCTGTTTAAGAAGGCTCCCTTGAACCAAAGAGCTGACGAGCTCTTGTTGAAGCACCTGCATGCCACTGAGTAGTACACAAACCTGAGAGGACTTTTGGCAGCATTTCCAGCAACCCCACAGACAAAGCAACTCTCTGCTGATGAAGGGCTTACCCAGAAAAATGTGTCCAGAGAATTACAGCACTTGCAGCACCTACTGAGGTGAACAACTTTAGTTTACTTTATGGATGAAAAACTAACCTGTACGACTTTTACCATGATGCACTGGGGCTGACTGCATGCTGGAGTGTGAGGCAGGGTGCTCCCTTTCTGGCTTTTCTGTTTAAGAAGGCTCCCTTGAACAAACAAGCTGACGAGCTCTGGTTGAAACACCTGCATGCCAGTGAGTGGTACACAAACCTGAGAAGACTTTTGGCAGCATTTCCAGGAATCCCATAGACAAAGCTGCTCTCCGCTGATGAAGGACTTACCCAGAAACATGTGTCCAGAGATTTACAGCACTTGCTGCACCAACTAAGGTGAACAACTTTAGTTTACTTTATGGCTAAAAAACAAACTTGTACTGCATTTACCATGATGCTCTCGAGCTGACTGCATGCTGGAGTGTGAGGCAGGGTGTTCTGTTTCTGGTTTTTCTGTTTAAGAAGGCTCCCTTGAACAAACGAGCTGACTAGCTCTGGTTGAAGCACCTGCATGCCAGTGAGTGGTACACCAACCCTAGAGGAACTTCGGTTGCATTTCCAGGAACCCAACAGACAAAGGTGCTCTCTGCTGATGAAGGGCTTAACCAGAAACACGTGTCCAGAGAATTACAGCACTTGCTGCACCTACTAAGGTGAACAACTTTAGTTTACTTTATGGAATAAAAACAAACTTGTACTGCATTTACCATGATGCACTGGGGCTGACTGCATGCTGGAGTATGAGGCAGGGTGCTCCGTTTCTGTTTTTCTGTTTAAGAAGGCTCCCTTGAGCCAAAGAGCTGACGAGCTCTGGTTGAAGCACATGCATGCCAGTGAGTGGTACACAAACCTAAGAGGACTTTTGGCAGCATTTCCAGCAACCCCACAGAGAAAGCTGCTCTCTGCTGATGTTGGGCTTACCCAGAAATACGTATCTAGAGATTTACAGCACTTGTTGCACCTACTAAGGTGAACAACTTTAGTTTACTTTATGGATAAAAAACAAACTTGTACTGAATTTACCATGATGCACTGGGGCTGACTGCATGATGGAGTGTGAGTCAGGGTGCTCCATTTCTGTTTTTTTCTGTTTAAGAAGGCCCCCTTGAGCCAACAAGCTGACGAGCTCTGGTTGAAGCATTTGCATGCCATTGTGTGGTACATAAAGCTGAGAGGACTTTTGGCAGCTTTTCCAGCACCCCCACAGACAAACCTGTTCTCTGCTGATGAAGGGCTTACCCAAAAACAAGTGTCTAGAGATTTACAGGACTTGCTGCACCTACTAAGGTGAAGAACTTTAGTTTACTTTATGGATAAAAAACAAACTTATACTGCATTTACCATGATGCACTGGGGCTGCCTGCATGCTGGAGTATGAGGCAGGGTGCTCCCTTTCTGGTTTTTCTGTTTAAGAAGGCTCCCTTGAACCAAAGAGCTGACGAGCTCTTGTTGAAGCACCTGCATGCCACTGAGTAGTACACAAACCTGAGAGGACTTTTGGCAGCATTTCCAGCAACCCCACAGACAAAGCAACTCTCTGCTGATGAAGGGCTTACCCAGAAAAATGTGTCCAGAGAATTACAGCACTTGCAGCACCTACTGAGGTGAACAACTTTAGTTTACTTTATGGATGAAAAACTAACCTGTACGACTTTTAGCATGATGCACTGGGGCTGACTGCATGCTGGAGTGTGAGGCAAGGTGCTCCCTTTCTGGTTTTTCTGTTTAAGAAGGCTCCCTTGAACAAACAAGCTGACGAGCTCTGGTTGAAACACCTGCATGCCAGTGAGTGGTACACAAACCTGAGAAGACTTTTGGCAGCATTTCCAGGAATCCCACAGACAAAGCTGCTCTCCGCTGATGAAGGACTTACCCAGAAACATGTGTCCAGAGATTTACAGCACTTGCTGCACCTACTAAGGTGAACAACTTTAGTTTACTTTATGGCTAAAAAACAAACTTGTACTGCATTTACCATGATGCTCTCAAGCTGACTGCATGCTGGAGTGTGAGGCAGGGTGTTCTGTTTCTGGTTTTTCTGTTTAAGAAGGCTCCCTTGAACAAACGAGCTGACTAGCTCTGGTTGAAGCACCTGCATGCCAGTGAGTGGTACACCAACCCTAGAGGAACTTCGGTTGCATTTCCAGGAACCCAACAGACAAAGGTGCTCTCTGCTGATGAAGGGCTTAACCAGAAACACGTGTCCAGAGATTTACAGCACTTGCTGCACCTACTAAGGTGAACAACTTTAGTTTACTTTATGGAATAAAAACAAACTTGTACTGCATTTACCATGATGCACTGGGGCTGACTGCATGCTGGAGTATGAGGCAGGGTGCTCCGTTTCTGTTTTTTCTGTTTAAGAAGGCTCCCTTGAGCCAAAGAGCTGACGACCTCTGGTTGAAGCACATGCATGCCAGTGAGTGGTACACAAACCTAAGAGGACTTTTGGCAGCATTTCCAGCAACCCCACAGAAAAAGCTGCTCTTTGCTGATGAAGGGCTTACCCAGAAACACATGTCCAGAGATTTACAGCACTTGTTGTACCTACTAAGGTGAACAACTTTAGTTTACTTTATGGATAAAAAACAAACTTGTACTGCATTTTCCATGATGCACTGGGGCTGACTGCATGCTGGAGTGTGAGGCAGGGCGCTCCCTTTCTGGTTTTTCTGTTTAAGAAAGCTCCCTTGAGCCAACGAGCTGATTAGCTCTAGTTGAAGCACCTGCATGCCAGTGAGTGGTACACAAACCTAAGAGGACTTTTGGCGGCATTTCCTGCAACCCCACAAAGAAAGCTGCTCTCTGCTGATGAAGGGCTTACCCAGAAACACGTGTCCAGAGATTTACAGCACTTGCTGCACATACTAAGGTGAACAACTTTAGTATACGTTATGGATAAAAAACGAACTTTTACTGCATTTACCATGATGCAGTGGGGTTGACTCCATGATGGAGTATTAGGCAGGGTGCTCCCTTTCTGTTTTTTCTGTTTAAGAAGGCTCCCTTGAGCCAACAAGCTGATGAGCTCTGATTGTAGCATCTGCATGCCGGTGTGTGGTACATAAACCTGAGTGGACTTTTGGCAGCTTTTCCAGCAGCCCCAGAGACAAACCTGCTCTCTGCTGATGAAGGGCTTAACCAGAAACACGTGTCCAGAGATTTACAGCACTTGCTGCACCTACTAAGGTGAACAACTTTAGTTTACTTTATGGAATAAAAACAAACTTGTACTGCATTTACCTTGATGCACTGGGGCTGACTGCATGCTGGAGTATGAGGCAGGGTGCTCCGTTTCTGTTTTTTCTGTTTCAGAAGGCTCCCTTGAGCCAAAGAGCTGACGACCTCTGGTTGAAGCACATGCATGCCAGTGAGTGGTACACAAACCTAAGAGGACTTTTGGCAGCATTTCCAGCAACCCCACAGACAAAGCTGCTCTCTGCTGATGAAGGGCTTACCCAGAAACACATGTCCAGAGATTTACAGCACTTGTTGTACCTACTAAGGTGAACAACTTTAGTTTACTTTATGGATAAAAAACAAACTTGTACTGCATTTTCCATGATGCACTGGGGCTGACTGCATGCTGGAGTGTGAGGCAGGGCGCTCCCTTTCTGGTTTTTCTGTTTAAGAAAGCTCCCTTGAGCCAACAAGCTGATTAGCTCTGGTTGAAGCACCTGCATGCCAGTGAGTGGTACACAAACCTAAGAGGACTTTTGGCGGCATTTCCTGCAACCCCACAGACAAAGCTGCTCTTGATGTAGGGCTTACCAAGAAACACATGTGCAGAGATTTACAGCACTTGCTGCACCTACTGAGGTGAACAACTTTTGTTTACTTTATGGATAAAAAACGAACTTGTACTGCATTTGCCATGATGCAGTGGGGCTGACTGCATGCTGGAGTGTGAGGCAGGGTGCTCCGTTTCCGTTTCTTCTGCTTAAGAAGGCTCCCTTGAGCCAACGAGCTGACGACCTCTGGTTGAATCACCTGCATTCCAGTGAGTGGTACACAAACCTAAGAGGACTTTTGGCAGCTTTTCCAGCAACCCCACAGACAAAGCTGCTCTCTGCTGATGAAGGGCTTACCCAGAAACATGTGTACAGAGATTTACAGCACTTGCTGCACCTACTAAGGTGAACAACTTTAGTTTACTTTATGGATAAAAAACTAACTTGTACTGCATTTACCATGATGCACTGGGGCTGACTGCATGCTGGAGTGTGAGGAAGGGTGCTCCCTTTATAGTTGTTCTGTTTAAGAAGGCTCCCTTGAACAAACGAGCTGATGAGCCCTGGTTGAAGCACCTCCATGCCATTGAGTGGTACACAAACCTGAGAGGACTTTTGGCAGCATTTCCAGCAACCCCATTGACCCATTTTTCTGTTTAAGAAGGCTCCCTTGAACAAACAAGCTGACGAGCTCTGGTTGAAACACCTGCATGCCAGTGAGTGGTACACAAACCTGAGAAGACTTTTGGCAGCATTTCCAGGAATCCCACAGACAAAGCTGCTCTCCGCTGATGAAGGACTTACCCAGAAACATGTGTCCAGAGATTTACAGCACTTGCTGCACCTACTAAGGTGAACAACTTTAGTTTACTTTATGGCTAAAAAACAAACTTGTACTGCATTTACCATGATGCTCTCGAGCTGACTGCATGCTGGAGTGTGAGGCAGGGTGTTCTGTTTCTGGTTTTTCTGTTTAAGAAGGCTCCCTTGAACAAACGAGCTGACGAGCTCTGGTTGAAGCACCTGCATGCCAGTGAGTGGTACACCAACCCTAGAGGAACTTCCGTTGCATTTCCAGGAACCCAACAGACAAAGGTGCTCTCTGCTGATGAAGGGCTTAACCAGAAACACGTGTCCAGAGATTTACAGCACTTGCTGCACCTACTAAGGTGAACAACTTTAGTTTACTTTATGGAATAAAAACAAACTTGTACTGCATTTACCATGATGCACTGGGGCTGACTGCATGCTGGAGTATGAGGCAGGGTGCTCCGTTTCTGTTTTTTCTGTTTAAGAAGGCTCCCTTGAGCCAAAGAGCTGACGACCTCTGGTTGAAGCACATGCATGCCAGTGAGTGGTACACAAACCTAAGAGGACTTTTGGCAGCATTTCCAGCAACCCCACAGACAAAGCTGCTCTCTGCTGATGAAGGGCTTACCCAGAAACACATGTCCAGAGATTTACAGCACTTGCTGCACCTACTGAGGTGAACAACTTTCGTTTACTTTATGGATAAAAAACGAACTTGTACTGCATTTACCATGATGCAGTGGGGCTGACTGCATGCTGGAGTGTGAGGCAGGGTGCTCAGTTTCCGTTTCTTCTGCTTAAGAAGGCTCCCTTGAGCCAACGAGCTGACGACCTCTGGTTGAATCACCTGCATTCCAGTGAGTGGTACACAAACCTAAGAGGACTTTTGGCAGCATTTCCCACAACCCCACAGACAAAGCTGCTCTCTGCTGATGAAGGGCTTACCCAGAAACATGTGTACAGAGATTTACAGCACTTGCTGCACCTACTAATGTGAACAACTTTCGTTTACTTTATGGATAAAAAACTAACTTGTACTGCATTTACCATGACGCACTGGGGCTGACTGCATGCTGGAGTGTGAGGCATGGTGCTCCCTTTATAGTTTTTCTGTTTAAGAAGGCTCCCTTGAACAAACGAGCAGATGAGCTCTGGTTGAAGCACCTGCATGCCATTGAGTGGTACACAAACCTAAGAGGACTTTTGGCGGCATTTCCAGCAACCCCACAGAGAAAGCTTCTCTCTGCTGATGAAGGGCTTACCCAAAAACACGTGTACAGAGATTTACAGCACCTGCTGCACCTACTAAGGTGAACAACTTAACTTTACTTTATGGATAAAAAACAAACTTTTCCTGCATTTACCATGATGCACTGGGGCTGACTGCATGCTGGAATGTGAGGCAGAGTGCTCCCTTTCTGGTTTTTCTGTTTAAGATGGCTCCCTTGAGCCAACGAGCTGACGAGCTCTGGTTGAAGCACCTGCAGGCCAGTGAGTGGTACACAAACCTGAGAGGACTTTTGGCAGCATTTCCAGCAACCCCATTGACAAACCTGCTCTCTGCTGATGAAGGGCTTACCCAGAAACATGGGTCCAAAGATTTACAGCACTTGCTGTACCTACTAAGGCGGACAAATTTAGGTTACTTTATGGATAAAAAACGAACTTGTACTGCATTTACCATGATCTACTGGAGCTGACTGCATGCTGGTGTGTGAGGCAGGGTGCTCCCTTTCTGGTGTTTCTGTTTAAGAAGGCTCCGTTGAGCCAACGATCTGACGAGCTTCGGTTGAAGCACCTAGATGCCAGTGAGTGGTACACAAACCTGAGAGGACTTTTGGCAGCATTTCCAGCAACCCCATAGACAAAGCTGCTCTCTGCTGATGAAGGGCTTACCCAAAAACACGTGTCCAGAGATTTACAGCACTTGCTGTGCCTACTAAGGTGAACAACTTGAATTTACTTTATGGATAAAAAACAAACTTGTACTGTATTTACCATGATTCACTGGGGCTGACTGCATGCTGGAATGTGAAGCAGAGTGCTCCCTTTCTGGTTTTTCTGTTTAAGAAGGATCCCTTGAGCCAACGAGCTGATGAGCTCTGGCTGAAGCACCTGCATGCCAGTGAGTGGTACACAAACCTGAGAGGACCTTTGGCAGCATTTCCAGCAACCCCGCAGACAAAGCTGCTCTCTGTTGATGAAGGGCTTACCCAGAAACACATGTCCAGAGATTTACAGCACTTGCTGCACCTACTAGGGTGCACAACCTTAGTTTACTTTATAGATAAAAAATCTAACTTGTACTGCATTTACCATGATGCACTGGGACTGACTGCATGCTGGAGTGTGAGGCAGGGTGCTCCGTTTCTGTTTTTTCTGTTTAAGAAGGCTCCCTTGAGCCAACGAGCTGACGACCTCGGGTTGAAGTGCCAGCATGCCAATGAGTGTTACACAAACCTAAGAGGACTTTTGGCAGCATTTCCAGTAACCCCAGAGACAAAGCTGCTCTCTGCTGATGAAGGGCTTACCCAAAAAAACGTGTCCAGAGATTTACAGCACTTGCTGCACCTACTAAGGTGAACAACTTTAGTTTACTTTATGGATAAGAAACTAACTTGTACTGCATTTACCATGATGCACTGGAGCTGACTGCATGCTGGAGTGTGAGGCAGGGTGCTCCCTTTCTAGTTTTTCTGTTTAAGAAGTCTCCCTTGAACCAACAAGCTTACGAGCTCTGTTTGAAGCACCTGCATGCCAGTGAGTGGTACACAATCCTGAGAGGACTTTTGGCAGCATTTCCAGCAACCCCACAGGCAAAGCTGCTCTCTGCTGATGAATGGCTTACACAAAACACGTGTCCAGAGATTTACAGCACTTGCTGCACCTACTAAGGTGAACAACTTTACTTTACTTTACTTTATGGATAAAAAACAAACTTTTTCTGCATTTACCATGATGCACTGGGGCTGACTGCATGCTAAAATGTGAGGCAGAGTGCTCCCTTTCTGTTTTTTCTGTTTAAGAAGGCTCCCTTGAGCCAACAAGCTGACGAGCTCTGGTTGAAGCACCTGCAGGCCAG
Source organism: Pleurodeles waltl (assembly GCF_031143425.1). Classification (NCBI taxonomy): domain Eukaryota; kingdom Metazoa; phylum Chordata; class Amphibia; order Caudata; family Salamandridae; genus Pleurodeles; species Pleurodeles waltl. The sequence continues at coordinate 35,211,671 of NC_090441.1, read as the reverse complement.
TGAGTGGTACACAAACCTGAGAGGACTTTTGGCAGCATTTCCCGCAACCCCATAGACAAACCTGCTCTCTGCTGATGAAGGGCTTACCCAGAAACATGAGTCCAGAGATTTACAGCACTTGCTGTACCTACTAAGGTGAACAACTTTAGTTTACTTTATGGATAAAATACATACGTGTACTACATTTATCATGATGTACTGGAGCTGACTGCATGCTGGTGTGTGAGGCAGGGTGCTCCCTTTCTGGTTTTTCTGTTTAAGAAGGCTCCCTTGAGCCAACAAGCTTACGAGCTCTGGTTGAAGCACCTGCATGCCAGTGAGTGGTACACAATCCTGAGAGGACTTTTGGCAGCATTTCCAGCAACCCCACAGGCAAAGCTGCTCTCTGCTGATGAATGGCTTACACAAAACACGTGTCCAGAGATTTACAGCACTTGCTGCACCTACTAAGGTGAACAACTTTACTTTACTTTACTTTATGGATAAAAAACAAACTTTTTCTGCATTTACCATGATGCACTGGGGCTGACTGCATGCTAAAATGTGAGGCAGAGTGCTCCCTTTCTGTTTTTTCTGTTTAAGAAGGCTCCCTTGAGCCAACAAGCTGACGAGCTCTGGTTGAAGCACCTGCATGCCAGTGAGTGGTACACAAACCTGAGAGGACTTTTGGCATCATTTCCAGCAACCCCACAGACAAAGCTGCTCTCCGCTGATGAATGGCTTTCCCAGAAACACGTGTCCAGAGATTTACAGCACTTGCTGCACCTGCTAAGTGCTGGAGTGTGAGGCAGAGTGCTCCCTTTCTGGTTTTTCTGTTTAAGGAGGCTCCCTTGAGCCAACAAGCTGATGAGCTCTGGTTGACGCACCCTGCATGCCAGTGAGATGAACACAGAACGTCTAGGGTTATCACGTCATGGGAAAGAAGTAGGGAAAAGGGCAAACTCAGAAACGAAAGCTTTTTTAGACACACAAGGATGGCCATAGCAAATAGGGCTTGGGAGTGGAGGGAGAGGGAATGGTTGTTTGAGGCGTTGGTGTGGATGTAATGGGTGCATGTTTGTGTGAGGTATATTTGTGGGTGGTTGGTGTCTGTTGAATGGGTGAGAGTAGGCGTTTATGTGTCTTGAGATGAGGGGAGTGGAGGTGCTGGGGGGTGCCATGGAGCATAGGTGACTGTCTGTTGTGGTGGTGACTGCAGGTATGGTGGATGTGCTGCATATTGGTGTGTCAGTTGTTGTGGTGTCTGTGGGTGTGGTGACTTGGGTGGATGTCTCAGGGTCTGCTGTGGTGTTGTCTGTTGGCAGGGTTGGTGTGGTAGCTGGATCAGTGAATGTTGGGGTAGTGTCTGCAGCTGTGTCAGGTGTGCAGTCAGTGATGCTGGGGGTGGATGGGGGTGCTGGGTGTGTCAGAGCAGGTTGTGACGGTTGCTGCATGTGCACCTGAATGTTGCTTGTGTGCATACCAGTGCTGTGTCTTGTGGTGCTTGCGTTTGTCTGAGCTACCCTTTGATGTTGAGGTGGATGCATGCCTGACTGTCTGTGTGCTTCGTCTGGGTCAGGGAAGAGGGGTTTGGGATTCGGAAGAGGAAGTTGGAGGGGTGACAGAAGACAAAGGGTGGCTGGCTGCCATCAGTGTGGAGGCCAGTGCCTAATTGGATCTCTGTAGGCAAGCCAGTGCACCCTGAATGCCCTCCAGGAACGCATTACTCCATTGGATCTGAGTTGCTAGTCCCTGGATGGCATTCACGATAGTCGACTGACCCACAGAGATGGACCTCAGGAGGTCAATAGCCTCCTCCCTGACGGCAGCAGGGCTGACAGGGTAATGGGCAGAGGTGCACTGCAGCAAAGGAGACACCTACCCTCTTGGGTGAGCGGGCATGGCCAACTGGGTGGGGAGCTACAGGGAAGGCAGTGGTAGTAAGGGGGGTGGCAGAGATAGATGGTGCTGGGGCGGTCCCAGATGGGTCTGCCACCACAAGGGAGTGTCTACTGGAGGAAGATTCAGAAGATTAAGACGTGGATCCTGTCTCCCCTGTGGCACTCCTATCGCCCTCTGGGCCCCTGGGTCCCTTGGTATCATTGTTATCAGCACTTCGGGTCCCATGGCCAGCAGCTTCCCCTCTCGGCTGTGCCCTGTCTCCTTCCTCTGCCTATGCTGAGACACAGAGAGAGAGGTACAGTCATCACATTCTTTACATACTCATACATTACACTATACACAATAGTAACATCACATCTATCTGTAAAACACCCCCAGATAGGAACCATTTTGAGCCAACATCATTTCACAACAACATACTTCCTACAACAGTATATGACAACAATGTCACACTCAACATACGCCTACTAGCTGACCATTACATCGCCATCCTATCAGTACAGATAAAACACACACTATTCCTGTACAAGATGATTTGCCTACATACAAAGTGTGTCCCTATAAAGAGCATCACTGTGAAACAACAAACCATCAATGGAAATCAGTGTTCACTTTGATTTCAGATTCATACCTACTCCAAATCTAAACTTGCTCAGTCCATTGCCAGATGTCATGTTCTATGAAAGTTACCTCACCACATTCCAATTACAATTCAGCATGTTGCTCTAAACTGTAACTGTGTCTAAAACATTCACAATGGCAAATAACTCAGATGCATATACACCATTTGGCTTTTCCAATTCTGAAGTATAATAGACTCCGAAACCATTTCTCCAACACATGTATCAACAGTGTTTTTGCAAAGGATTGCACAGACAATCAGGACCTACTCATCTTAGTCATTCTCACATAGAAAACAAAGTCATGTACACCAATAGAGATCTACTTAGCACACAGGATACACCCTCAGACAACCACAGGGAGCATATCAACACCTTCATTACAATGGACACCTGTTGTGTGCATGAAGGCCACATACATTTCTACTAATCATGCTGAATAGCAACCTCTAGATGACAAGACCAAATGGCCAACATCACCATCAACACTTCAGGCATGAGCCCCCTTACATCTTTGGAGCACAGTTACACCGACACAAGCCACTTCTAAAGTAACCATGATTGTCGCATACACCTACAGTCCAGCAGTTTCACTAACAACATATACCATTCCACCAACATGTAGCTGTCAGCTACAGCACCTGCAACACTATGTAGTCATGGTTAAATGAGCTTATCCACATTAAAAAAAACTTCAAAACATATTTAGAATAGCAAACATACGTATGCCAGACCTAAATCTTAAAAACGGCAGGTAGCACCATTGTACACAAGGTGTTGGCACAAAACAGTGGATGTTGTACCTATATAGGAGATGTCCTGCCCTATGTTGCATGTGCAAAATAAATTGGCGAAGTGAATAGCAGGCTAGCCACTTACCTTCTAATAACACGTACATGCTACAGATAGTCTGAACTCACGTGTCTATGATATATCTTGTACTAGGAATATATAATTACCACCATGCTCATCACAATGTAGTATGTCCACCCTGATCAAATATCACATTTGCCAATGTGCAATCTACACTTAACAATGGGGACACCTCCTCACACCTCTGAGTTAGTGTAGCAAGTATGCCATTTGAAATATCTGAATAAGATAACACCCTCATATGTAGGTAGCATCTAGTTTGCAACTCGGTAATATTTGGCCTGTTTTTCACCTGTGAGACCCTATGTTGCACATAGAGCTGGATCCAGTGGAATAGGAATGGACTGAGACCAAAGAGCTGGACAACTTACCAACAGGATATCTGGACTATGGATCAGTTGGTGGGAAGGATAACACACAGGGGACACATGTAGAGGTACACTTATGACACAGTTACATGCTGTCATACAATAGGCTTCACATAGGTAACTTTTTATATTTCCCTATGCACGATACCATGTCCACACCTGTGTATCAATGGAACCAATGTTCCTTGGAGACCCTTTACCTTTAGCACTTACTACATTGTTACAGTTTAGATCCTTACACATCAGACACTGAACTGGCAGAGGGACTTAAATGTTTGGGTGGGGTGAGTAGCTTGAAAGTAATCCACTTCTCGACCGGTACCCAGTGGAGGGTCCTCAGGTGTTGGGAGAAGTGTTCTTGGTGAGTGAGGTCCAGAATGAGTCGGGCGGCGGTGTTCTGGATGAATTGTAGTTTTTTGATGTTTCTGGTTGAGGTGCCGGCATAGAAAGCATTGCCGTAGTCGAACTTGCTAGTGAGTAAGGCGTGTGTGACTATCATGTGACAGTCTGTTGGGATCCATCTGAAGATCTTCAGAAGTTTGTGGAGTGAGTGCCAGCAGGAGGAGGCGACTGAGGTTACCTGGCGGGTCATGGATAAGGAGTCATCGAGGATGATACCTAGGTTGTGGGTGTTCTGAGTCGGTGCAAGGTGGGCGATAAGGGATGTGGGCCACCAGGAGTCGTCCCAAGCTGAGGTGGCATTTCAGAAGATGATGAGCTCAGTCTTGTCGTAGTTGAGCTTGAGGCAGCTTTCTTTCACCCAGGTGGTGATGGCTTTCATTCATGAGTGGAGTTTGGCCATGTCTGGATCTTTGGTAAACAAAATGATGAGTTGTGTGTTCACACCGTGGCTTCTGACGATGATGAACAGTGTAGGACTCAGTTAGAATCCTTGGGGGAGTCTGTAGTTGACTCCTGTGGGTCTGGAAGTGTAGGGCGGGAGTCTGACCCTCTGCGTCCTCCCAGAGAGGAAGGAGTGGATCCATTCCAGGGCTCTTCTGCGGATTCCATTGTCGTGGAGTCTGGTGCGCAGAGTGCTGTGGGATACTGTGTTGAATGCTGCTGAGAGGTCGAGGAGTATGAGCACTGTGGTGTGGCCACAGTCTAGGAGTAATTGGATGTTGTCAGTGGCTGCCAAGAGGGCTGTCTCTGTGTTGTGGCTGTTGCGGAAGCCGGACTGGGTGCTGTCCAGGGAGTTGTTGGCCTCGATGAAATTCGGTAGCTGTACGTTGATTGCTTTCTCCAGTACTTTGGTGGTGTAGGGTAACAGCAAGATGAGCCAGAAATTCTTTAGTTCTGATTGGTCGGCCAAAGGTTTCTTCAGGAGAGGGTGTATTTCGGCATGTTTCCAGTCCTCTAGGAAGGTGCCAGAGTTGATGGAGCAGTTGATTATGTTCTGGAGCTCAGATGCGATGGATGCACTGGCTCTGATGTATATGTGGTGCCGGCAGGGGTCCGTGGGGGCTCTGGAGTAGGTGCTGTTCATGATGCTGACTGTTTCCTCTTTGGTGAGCATGGACCCACTGTGGATGGTTCAGGTGGGTTCTGTCGGGTGCGGGCGTTCACAGGTTCCGGTGCCAGGATTTTCCAGGAGGAAGCTGTCGTAGATGTCCTGGATTTTGTGGTGGAAAAAGGTGGCGAGTTTGTGACAATAAACTTCGGAGGGGAGATCTGTGAACTCGTTGATGACTAAGAAGAGTTCATTAGAGTTGTGTGCAGAGGAGTTGATACACTCCCGGAGTGCGTCCTTCCTTGAGTTCTTGATTTTTCATTGGTGGGCAGCAGGTGGTGCTCTGAATGAGGCAAGGTCTTCTCTGGTTTTGCTGTTCCTCCATTTTTTTCTCTAAACGTCTGTGGGTACGCTTTGATTCTTGGAGTTCGATGGTGAACCAGCTGACTTTCTTAGGTATGCATTTGGCCACTAACAAAATGCGGGCCATTAGTGGGGTCAAGGTCTGGTGGGCACCCCTCCCTCATTGGGAGGACATCCCCAGTCGAGCCTCTGCAGTCTTCTGGGCCCTGCGTCTCAGGTCCTCCCACCGTATCCTACAGTGGGTGCTTCGCCGGCTGTGGACCCCCAGGGTCAGCACTTGCTTGATGATGGCATGCCAAATTTCCTTTTTTTGATGTGCGTGGACGTGCGTGGATGACACAGCCAAAAGGAGATAGTCATGTCCACATGCACCATAGCAACACAAGTGGTCAAAACACTTCAGTCAGAGCAAGTAGGCAAACATTCCCATCCTCTAAGTTCAAACACCTTCACAATTTAGCATCTGCAGGCAGCCCCTGCGTGAAGTGGAGTGTCCCATACAACATGCATGATCATTACCTGGTATTGACTACACACATATTGCCAGGCCACATTATTGTCTATTACATGAAGTGTCTACCAAAACATTTCTCACACCATCATTGTTGTCCATGCTGCAATCTATGCTGTTCATGGAGGAAGTTACATTACACACTATCTACCATGTGACAGCACTGTATGTCTACCTATGCACATATACACATTTCCATACACCCAGACATGAATTGCAAATCCTTCACTAATTCACATTTCATGTGGACCATCATACACTCCAACTTTCACACATTTGTATACCATTGGAATCACCTGGTTCTCCATTTAGCTGTTTATACAGGGGTAGGACCTTCTCCACGAACCTTTCTAGCTCTTCTGAGGTGAAGGCTGGGGCCCTATCAGCTGCAGGACCTGGCATGATAGCTCCCAGAGGCAGACACAGCAGCTCAGGTAGTGGAGGTCTTGCTGGCATCAGTATCAGGAGTCAAGTGAGCAATACTGCAGAGAATGGTGGTCATGTCCGCCACATACAGGACCGTCACCGATGGCAGACATTGCCATTGGGACAAGTCCACAAAAGGCAGCAATGTGTTCCAATGGCAATGTCCACAACAGTTGTAACCTCCTACCGCCATGACGACATCCGCCGGCAGAGTGAGGTCACTTCCTCATGTCCGGTACAGTAGGTCAGGCAGCTGCCATTTTGATGCATTTATATGTATGGGAAAGTATGTGATCCTGCTTCATTAACAATTCCCTATATTGTGTGAAATATCAGTGAGTGCTGCCTTCATGTTTAATAGTCTAATTGTGCATGTGAGTAGTAAAAGCTGTGTGGTTGAGGGAATGGTGTAAATGGAAATGTACACCTATCCTCAACATCCTATGTGCGTCGGTACTGTAGCATAGGTGCAACAAATATGTTTCACATATACACTCAGGTGGTAATTTTGAACATCGCGGTGTGGCCCGCCATGCCAGCGGTGGCAAGTAAAACCGCCAGCCGGCATGGCGGGCCACACCGCCACATAAAGAACTTATTGAGGACTGCCATTGGCAGCCCTCACTCACCGCCAGGCTGCCTCCGTCAGGCAGCCTGATGGTGGTCGGAATCATTATCCGACAGGGCAGCGGTGCTGCCCCTCGGATAATGATCCCTAATCCTCCAGCCTTTCCCTGGCGGGGAAACCCACCAGGGAATGGCTGGTGGAGGGGGAGCCCCAGGGCACCCCTGGGGGCCCCTGCACTGCCCATGCACTTGGCATGGGCAGTACAGGGCCCCCTGTGCAGTGCCCCATCTCACAGGTCACTGCCCGAATTTCGGGCGGTGATCTGCGCAATGGGTGCACCTGCACCCGCCTCACAGAGGCATTGGCAGCGGCTCTATGTGGAGCCGCCGTCAATGTCCCAGCCAGGCATTTTTTCCGCCTACCGGCCCAGAGGAATGTTCCTAATACGGCCGGCGGGGATCCGGGGACACTGGTGGTCAGTGTTTTGACCGCCAGCATGAACACAGTAGTTTCGACCGCCGTGTTCATTATGAGGGCCTAAGTTGGAATATCAAACACTGACAGTCACAGAAAAGTATGCATGTACAGTAATTAGAGGATTCAGGGAATGTGAACCAAGGGGAGTGCCATAGGATGCAGAGCAAGATACTGTACTTCATATGTTGTCACTGACATCAACAGCAGATATGTCTGACTTGTATATGAACATATTCAGTATGTATACATTGTAAAAGTCAACTACAATCTAATTGTTTATCCACATAGTTACCCTGGCAAAAGGAGAGGAAGACAACCTCCAGTGTACCACCCTCTAGTATACCTGCACACCATGGAGGACAAACATATACAGATCTATTGCCTGAATAGGCAGACAATCATGGACCTTTGTGATCAGTTGGAGCCATATCTGATGTCTGCTATTCGCAATCTCAATAGCATACCTCTCATCGTTCAAGTCATATCAGTGCTACACTTGCTGGCCACTGGGTCCTTTCAGAATACAGTGTCTTTAACTGCAGGGATGTCTTAGCCAAAGTTCAGTCTAGTTTTGAAGGATGTACTGTGTGCATTGTTGAAACACCTACACAGCTACATCAGGTTTCCCCAACATGCTGGCTTAGCCTATGTGAATGCACAGTTTTATGGTATGGCACATGTGATTGGAGCCATATATGGCGCCCATGTTGCCTTGGTTACCCCCAGTGCCAATGAACAGGTATACAGGATCAGGAAGCACTACCACTCCATCAACATCCAAGAGCTGTGTTTAGTGGACCAGTACATTTCACAAGTCTGTGAGAAGTATCCAGGATCAGTCCATGATTCCTTCATCATGCGCAACAGCAGTATCCCACTGCTGATGGCACAACTCTACACAGAGCGGGCCTGGCTGGTTGGTAATTGACGTTTGACATGTGTGTTTGCTACGTTTTGCTCTTGCTCACAAATGTGCATGTCCAAGATATATGTTAGTGTTGTCATACCTATTTCTTAGAGAGACTCAGGCTATCCAAACCGTTGATGCCAGTGAGTTACCCAACCATGACAGGGGAAGTCCGCTATAATGAAGCCCACAGAAGGACAAGGCATGTAATTGAGCAGCCTTTTGGGCTCCTGAAGGCAAGATTTTGCTGCCTGGATATATCTGGAGGAGCACTCACCTACTCACCCAACAAGTTATGTCAAATAATTGTTGCCTGATGCATGCTCCACAACCTTGCCCTGAGACATCAAATACCATTCATACCAGATGAGGGGGATGCAGTAGAACCCGGGGATGGAAATGCTGATTTGTCAAGAGATGATGAGCCAGAGGAAGATGAAGCAGGAGACTCCAGGGCAGATCTCATCAATCAGTACTTCAACTGATTCAAGGTATGTGATGTCTTCCTAATGGTGAGATTTCATTTTGTAACCTACAATTGATGGCTGGCTTGTCACCTCCTACTTGCCATCACCCATGAGGTCTTAGATAGCTCCAAAGCCAATGAGTCAGTTGTGCATGCAGTTTGTAATTTGGTATTGTGTACAAAACAGAGTGGTATACGGTGTCCTGAATTGTTACTGCACATGCAAAGTCACACTTGTGAAAATGACTTGTCAGAATTGATGTATGTTTACAGCTATGGCTTATCCCTCATCTCTGTCAATCCCAGATTTGCTGAGTTTCTATTTGACTCTTCATCATTGGCAAGTCATTGACAATGTCAGGGGCAGATGGGAATTGCAGGCAGATATTAGAAGTGGACAAGGAGGAAACTAGGTACTGATTGGCACGAGTATGTGGAATGCAACCAATATGGCCAGACTGTCAGAACACTCGGGTCGAAGTGTATTTTTCCATCAAGAAGACTTTTTTGGTACTCGAGGTGGTCAAATGGCACATGTCCATATGTGTCTGACACGTGAAAATATTGAACCAGAACCTCTATCATCCTAATGGTTTCTGTTGTATGCCACCGCCGTACAGGTTGCTGGTCTGTCTTGCAGAAGGGGTGACACCAGTCCCTCACCCGGAGGCTCCGTGCCCTGAGCTGACTTCCCTTTGCCCTTGTGTCCCTTCTTCACCTTGGAAGTCGCTGCTGGGACCTTGCCACTCTCCTCTTTGGTCCTGGAAGAGGCCTTGCTGGGTGGTTGGTGCGGCTTCTCTCTTCGGCATGCGTGCCCCTTCTTTACCTTGGCAGGTGGCGGAATAGGGTGGTCCTTGGCCTCACTAGGTGGCACACTGGCAGCCCTGATGGGTGCCGCCTTCGATGTTTCCGGACTTGCAGGGACCACACTGGACGTGTTTTTTTTGGCTAAGGTGCTGGGCTGGGATCTGGACATCCTGGCCCTAGGGGAAGGACGGGGGAGGAGGTGTAGGGAAGAGGCAAAGTTTTTTAGACACACTGGGACGGGAAGATGGAGGGGGTTTGGGAGTGGAGGAAGAGGTAGTGGTTGTAGGAGGTGTACATCTGCTGAGTTTAGGTGAAGGTGCATGGGCTGGAGGCTGTGGTGTGGTGGATGGCTGTTGAGTGGTTGTGTGCCTGCGTTTGTGTACTTTGGGAGGAGGGCTCACAGACACACTGGGAGAGGGCACAGGGGATGTGTGCATGGTAGTGGGGGTGGTGATTGCACGTGAGCGGTGTGTGGTGATGGGCTTGCTGGTAATGGAGGTAGTGGCTAAGGATGTAGTGCATGCAGGTGTAAGTGGAGATGAGACTGGGAGGGAGGTGGAGGACGTGGAGGAGGGGGACACAGTGAAGGCAGTGGATGTTGGTGTGTCTGCATGGGTATGGTGCTTGTGTGAGTGCCTGTGGGATGTGTGGTGCTTATGTTTGCGTCAGCCACTTTTATGTGTTGATGTGTGTGCATGCTGGTCTGATGATGTTCTTGGGATAGGCTGAGGTAGAGGGGATTGGGTTGGGGTAGTGGAGGTTGGAGGGGGGAGGCTGGACACAGGGACAATGGCTGCCATCAGTGCTGAGGCCAGAGCCTGAAATGCTCTCTTTTGGGGCGCCACGCCATAGTGAATGCCTTCCAGGTATGCATTTGTTTATTGCAAATACCGCTCTACACCCTGGATGGCATTCAAAATGGTTGACTGCCCAACAGTGAGGGATCTCAGGAGGTCAATAGCCTCCTCACTGAGGGCAGCAGGGCTTACTGGGGCAGGGCCTGAGGTGCCTGGGGCGAAGGAGATGTCCACCCTCCTGGGTGAGCAGGCACGGGAAACACGCTGAGGGGCTGCTGGGAGGGCGGTGCTGGTAGGGGGTGTGGCGGCTGTACCTGTTTTTGCGGTGGGCACAGAGGTGCCTGCCACCGCAAGGGAGATCCATCAGAGGAGGAGTCGCTGTCGCTGGTGTCCCCTCCTGTCCCCGTCGTGGAGCTCCCCTCACCCTCCGTTCCACTGGTGCCTTCAGACTCCGTACATTCACCCTCCAGGGTCATGTGCGTTGCAGCTCCCATGTGCTCTGGTGCCACTGCTCCTCCGCCAGATGATGCTAATGCACACAAGGACAGGGTGACAAAACAAAAAGGGGGGGAAAGACAGAGGAGACACATGGTCAATGCCAACAACAACACCACCGTTGGCGGACACAACACACAGGGACCAGCCCTATGCACTAGGCCATGCACTAACCGCCCATGAGGGACTATGCCTAAGCCCATTTGCTGCACAACTGGAACCCACAGGAGGCTGACTAGTTGTAGATGGACACTACCACTATTGGGGTTTGAGTGCCACAGAGCCTGCCTAACAAGGGACCTACCCTACCAAGTTCGCCCTGGCCTAGGGAACCCACAGCCCACTTCCCCCACCCAGATACCTCGTAAAGAGCACAGAGTCAGCTGAATGAGACTTTACTCACCCCCTTGTGACTGCTGTTATGCCCTCAAGCACCCATCCAACTCCGGATATGCCACCGCCAGGATCCGGTACATCAGGGGGGTCATGGTGCGACGGGCACCCCTTCCACGTTGGGATGCTATCCCCAGCTGGGCCTCTGCCGTCTTCTTGCTCCAGCGGCGCAGGTCCTCCCATCTCTTGCAGCAGTGGGTACTCCGTCTATGATAGACCCCCAGGGTCTGCACTTCCTTGGCGATTACATGCCAAATACCCTTCTTCTGGTGGCCGCTGACCTACAGTAAAGGTAAAGTAAGAATGGATTTTACACCCGTCTAGTTATTCTTACTCATTGGCCAGAACTTCCCAACCATGCCATGAAACACATACACTGACCATCCTGACATGCAGGCCACAGCCACCCCACTACCCCCCATTTATCTTCCATCCACGCCACTCCATAGATTAATATCACATCCACCATGCACACAATGTACTCACCTGTTTGTCTGGAGGACCGTACAGTAGCGTGTACTGGGGGAGGACCCCATCCACCAGGTTGTCCAACTCCTCCGCGGTGAAGGCAGGGGCCTTTTCCCCAGACACTGTAGCCAATGTCGCTTCTAGACTCAGGTCAGAGCAGCACTTGCAGTATAGGTCCTCTCCTGTTGAAGGTCAGGTATCAAGTGAGTGAAGAGATAGAAAATGGCGGTCACGTCCACGGCGGTGCGTACCACCGGCGTAAATCGTCATTGGCTCCTCGAACCCATAGGGCCCAATGATAACCAATGCTGAATTGCGCAGCGGGCTTCGTCCGCCTACCGCGACGCTGCACAATGCCAGCGCAGTTACCTCATTTCCCCTTGTCCCTAATTACAGGTCAGGCAGCTGCCATTTCAGGGGGGCACATGGTAGGGCACCTAACTGCATCACAGCACCTTTGGGCAGCAATACGGACAGACAGCGCCACACACCGATTAAATCACAATAGTGCAAAACACCCTTGTGCTACCTATTTGGCATTTGACCCTCTACTCACCCTTCTCCTCCATAGGGCACATCCGCTGGGGCAGATGATGAGATGGTGCCATCCTCCGGTGTGCAGACCCCTGGTGGACCTGTCGACAATGGAAGACAGACACATCATTATAACCTACCGACTTGATCGTGCCACAATCCATGAACTGTGTGCCCAGTTGGAGCCAGTCATGATGTCAGCTATCCGCCATCCCACAGGAATCCCCCCTCTAGTGCAGGTCCTGTCAGTGCTCGATTTCCTGGCTAGTGGTTTGTTCTGCTTTCCTGGTCTTATCTCATAACCAAGCTTACAGAACCTCTCTGGAATGCACTTCTGAGTTTAAAGAAGACATTTATTGTTATTATTACTTCGCCTGGAAGCACACGTTCAAAAGTAGTTGCAGCAATGAAAGCAAAATATATCAAAGTACTTCTCAGTTGCAATGTACACAGCAAATACATGTGATTATATTATAGCATGACTTCAAAGCAAAGCATAAAAGTCAAAATTCATCACCGTAGGGCAAGGCTTTCAAAGTAGGGCCTATATTCAGCTTCATCTTTCTGGGGCTTCAAGCTGATGACTCCGTTCAACTGCAAGAAAGAGATTTTCTAACCAAATGGGAGACAGGCAACTGACGTCTCCGTTCCTGTCTGAAGTCAAGCCGATTCAATCTAACTAACTCTGCCGTTGTCCAGAGCCATCGTTCCAAAAACGTGCCCCCTCCTCTCAGACTCGGGAAAACTACGCAAGCCTTTGGAGACTGGCCAGATCTCCTAGACTTCTCCTCTTCCCAAGGCTGAGCAGAAAGGAAAACACCAAATGTACTCTCTCTTATCAGCTATAGTCTGGTGTGAAGAACACAGCTTGGTCTATCTTGTGGAAAAACACAGATTGGAAAAACACAGCTTATCTGCAATGTCTCAACTGCAATGTCTAACCCCATGTTAAAGCCAATAGGCAGCTAACCTAAATATCAAATGTAATGTCTAATGTAATGTCAAAGCCAATAGGCAGCTAAACTGAATACAGAATGTAATGTCTAATGCCATGTCAAATTCAATAGGCAGCTAACCTAAATACCAAATGTAATGTCTAATGCCATGTTAAAGCCAATTGCGACGCTGACCTGAATACAGAATGTAATGGCTAACGCCATGTCAAAGCCAATAGGCAGCTAAACCGAATACAGAATGTAATGGCTAACTCCATGTGAAAGCCAATAGGCAGCTAAACTGAACAAAACATATAGGGGGTCATTACGACCTCGCCGGTCTTTTTGCAAGACCGCCGAGATACCGCCGTGCTGAAGACCGCCAGTGGTGGCGGTCTTCCGCACAGCGTATTATGACCGCTGGCAGGCCGCCATCCTTTTTCGTACGGAAAGCTGCCAGCAGCCATACTGGCGGACGGCGGGAAAGTGGACGTTGCTCAACCTCCACCGCCACGTCAACAGAACACCGCCCACTGAATCACGTCCCATGATTCGGTGTGGTGGTGTTCTGGTGACGGTGTTCTGGTGGCGGAGCTGCCCCCATGGATCCCGTCCCCTCCCGGAGGATCAACGGACAAGGTAAGTTGATCATCCTTTAGGGAAGGGGGTGGGAGGGTGTTGTGTGTTGTGTGCGTGCATGGGGGTGTGCGTGTGAGAGTCTTGTGGGGGTGAGTGAGTGAGTGTATGCGTGCGGGGGGTGCTGTGTGTATGGGAAATGTGTGCGGGTCGGACGGTGTGCATGTCTGTTTGTATGTGTGCGGGTATGTGTTGTCGGGGTGTATGTGTGTGTGTAGGGGTGTGTATTTGTGCATGTTTGGGGTGGGGAGGGGGGTTGTGCCACCTTTGGGGGTGGCAGGGGGGTGGGGGTGTTGGGGGAGACCCCTATCAGTGCCAGGGAAGGAATTCCCTGGCACTGATAGTGCCTACCGCGATGGATCTCATGGCGGTTCCCAACCACCCGAGATCCATGGCGGTATGCAGGGTCCTGATACCGTCGGCAGTCTAGTGATGACCGCCGGGCTGGAGACCGCAATCTCCAGCCCAGCAGTTCTCACTGCCATGGCGTTCGGAATGGTGAAGTGGCGGATGACACCTCCGCGGTCATAATTCCATTTTTTTTCCACCAGCCTGTTTGCGGTCTTACCGCTGCTTTACCACCGACCGCCAAGGTTGTAATGAGGGCCATAATGTGCTCCTGGTGAACATTGAGCAACTAATATGCGCAGTGGTGAAACACAAAGTCATTGGTCAAACACAATTAATAGCATCACATGGTTCCTTTCAAACAACAGTGGCCATGGCTTCAGGGATATCTCAACCAATGTTCTCTAATGTATTGTCCAGAGTGTTGTCTGCCCTGCTGAAACACATGCACAGCTACATCGTTTTCCCCCAGGTGGAGGATTTGCCCACAGTGAAAGGTGACTTCTATGCCCTGGGACATATCCCCAACATCATTGGTGCCATTGATGGTACACATGTGGCATTTGTCCCACCCTGCAAGGATGAACAGGTGTACAGAAACCGCAAAAGCTACCATTCCATGAATGTGCAGATGGTGTGTTTGGCAGACCAGTACATCTCCATTGTGAATGCCAAGTATCCTGGCTCAGTGCATGACGCTTATATTTTGAGGAATAGCAGCATCCCTTATGTGATGGGCCAACTCCAGAGGCACCGGGTGCAGCTAATAGGTGAGGCCAAGGTCCCCACACAGTTTGAATAGGTGTCTGGGTATGGGGAAGTCCCTAAGGGTTTCTGTATGTCTAACAGATACCCCTCGATATTTGCAGGTGACTCTGGTTACCCCAACCTGTCATGGCTACTGACCCGACTGAGGAATCCCAGGACAAGGGCAGAGGAACACTACAATGAGGCACATGGGCGAACTAGGTGTATTATAGAGCGGACTTTCGGCCTCCTGAAGGCCCGATTCCGGTGCCTCCATCTAACAGGTGGCTCCCTATACTACTCACTGAAGAAAGTGTGCCAGATCATCGTGGCATGCTGTATGTTGCACAACCTGGCTTTGCGACGCCTGGTGCCTTTTCTGCAGGAGGATGGGCCTGATGTTGGTCTTGTTGCAGCTGTGGAGCTTGTGGACAGTGAAGAAGAGGAGGCAGAAGAAGAAGACATAGACAACCGAAACAACATCATCATGCAATACTTCCAGTGAGACACAGGTAAGAGACTGGCACTGCTCCTCTCATATCAGACTACTGTATGACATTGCATAAATCTGCCTTTTTACCTCTGTGTATGGACCCTGACAGTTCACTTTGGCTTTCCTTTTCACAGATCTGGGTACCACATTCTGCCTTCTGCTATGTTTACAGCTGCCCAACAACTGTCATACTTTGGTATGTGCAAATGAACATTGATATTTGTCAGAGAGGTTGTAATAACACATTTGTGAAAGTACAGACTGACTCCAGATTGTTTTGTGAGTCAAGGGTGTTTATTTAAGTGCTAATCAGTGGAGGGGTATGTGCAACGGGCTGGGGTGATGGTGGAGGAATGTCCAGGGTAGAGTCCAGTCTCTTTGTATCACAGGTGTATTGTCCAAGGGGGCATAAGAAGTGGAGTAATGGCAGTTCAATTAGGACAGGATGACATAGTGGGACAGAAGGGTGACAATCAGGAGAGTCTTATTTCCTGGCAAGGGTCTTGACAATGTTCTCTGTCTTGTTCCTGGATCGCAGGGACCATTTGCAGGGTGGTTCTCCTTCTGCAGGGGGTGGAGTGCTGGTGGCCTGTTGGTCCTGTGGCGGACCTCCTGTCCACTAGCACTGGCTGACGTGGAGGGCTATTCATCGTTCGGGCTAGTGTCAGGGGTCTGTTGGTGTGCCACTGTCTCCCTCATGGTGTTGGCCATGTTTGCCAGCACCCCTGCAATGGTGACCAGGGTGGTGTTAATGGACTTCAAGTCCTCCCTGGTCCCCAGGTACTGTTCCTCCTGCAGCCGCTGGGTTTCCTGAAACTAGGCCAGTACCGTGCCCATGGTCTCCTGGAAATGGTGGTATGCTCCCATGATGTTGGAGAGTGCCTCATGGAGAGTGGGTTCTCTGGGCCTGTCCTCCCCCTGTCGCACAGCAGTCCTCCCAGTTTCCCTGTTGTCCTGTGCCTCTGTCCCCTGAACCGTGTGCCCAATGCCACTGACCCCAGGTCCCTGATTGTCTTGGGTTAGTGGGTTTGCCTGGGGTCCCTGTAGTGGTGGACACACTGCTGATTGACGTGTCCTGGGGACAGTGGTATGGGCCTGCTGGGAGGGTGCTGTGATGGTGTTTACTGAGGGGGGAGGGTCAGTGGTGGTTTGGGACTGTGGCAGGGGAACCGACGGGCTGGTCATCTTGATCCAGGCGTGCAGAGCTGCTGTCGTCACTGTGGGCCTCTTCTGTGGGGGGACTGGATATGACTGGCACCTTCTGTCCCGTGACGTTGGGTAGGGGTCCTGTTTGGGTGTAAATGAATAGTTATTGTGTCTGTGTGTGCCATCTTGTGCAATGGGTGAGTTTCCCTCTACTCCTGTGCTAGCATTATTGCCTGGGCCCTTGTGTGATGGTGATTTTGTGGCCTGGGTGAGTCTCTCTACTGGACATGCTTTGGTGATGGGTGTCCTTGCAGGTCTGTAATGGGTATCCATGCATTGGTGTTACATGCAGGGCTTGGTATTTGGCTGTGTGGGTTGTGATAGTGGGGTATTTGTGAGGTGTTGGGGTGATGGGTGTGAGGTTAGGGGTAGGAGTTTGTGATGGCATGCAGGTAGGGTGGGGGATAAAGTAGTAAAGATTTGACTTACCAGAGTCCAGTCCTTCTGCTACTCCTGCCAGGCCCACAGGATGCATGATTGCCAAGACTTGCTCCTCCCATGTTGTCAGTTGTGGGAGAGGAGGTGGGGGTCCACCGCCAGTCCTCTGTACAGCTACCTGGTGTCTGCATACTACGGAATGCACCTTCCCCCGTAGGTCGTTCCACCTCTTCCTGATATCATCCTGTGTTCTGGGGTGCTGTCCCACTGCATTGACCCTGTCCACTATTCTCCGCCATAGCTCCATCTTCCTTGCAATGGAGGTCTGCTGCACCTGTGATCCGAATAGCTGTGGCTCTACCCGGATGATTTCCTCCACCATGACACTGAGCTCCTCCTCAGAAAACCTGGGGTGTCTTTGAGGTGCCATAATGTGGTGTGGGTGATGTGTGAGGGTGATGTTTGTTGTGCTGTGTGATGTGTTGTGTTGGGGTGTGTTCTTTGAGGTGCGTGGATGTTGTATGAATGATGGTGTTGTGTGCCTGTGGATGCTGGGGTTGTGTTTGCTATTCTCTCTCTCTCTGCTTCTTCCAAAAAAGTAGTTGTAAGGGGTTATGGGTGATGTGGGTGTGTATTTTATAGTGGCTGAGTGTGTGGGTGTGGTGTGTGTATGTGTATCAGGTGTGTGTATTTGGAATTGTCCAATGTGGTTTTGTTTTTTAAATGTGTGTGTATTTTGAGCACGGCGGTGTGTACCGCCATTGGATTACTGCGGTTGAATGACCGCCACATTGATTCATGGGTCGTGATAGTGTGAGCGTATTCCTGTTGGCGTAACGGTGTAGGTTTTGTTATCGCCAGTTTATCATTGACCTTTGGTGTGGCGGACTTGTGTGGGTGTCTGTATTGTGGCGGAGTACGAGATGTGGGTCTTAATACCTGTAGCGGATTTTTCACCGCGGCCACAGTATGTTGATGGCCGTCAGCACAACGGTAAGCGGGATTTACCGCCAGAGTTGTAATGAGGGACATAGTGTGGGCAGGGATGGTCAGGGCTCCTGAGTGGACGCTTCTCATGATGGAGAGGGTGTCATCCATCATGAAGGAGGTCCAGGTGTGCAGGCATTGAGTGGGTTCGGCTGGTCCTGGCAAGGGTGTATTAGGTGGGTCCAGAGTGTGTTGGGGTCCGAAACTGTCATAAATGTCCTTGATTTTCCTGTGGAAGAAAGTGGCCAGTCTGTCGCAGAGTTCCTGAGATGGCGGGATGTCGGCGGTCTTGGCCTGTGGTTTGGAAAATTCTTTGATTATGTTAAAAAGTTCTTTAGTGTTGTGAGAGGGGAGTTGATGCGTTCTTGTAGGGCATCCTTCCTGGTGATCCTGATCAGGTTGTGGTGGGATCTTGTAACGGTTTTCAAAGCTGCCAGGTCTTGTGGGGTCTTGCTGTTTCTCCATTTCTTCTCAAGCCTCCTGCAAATGCACTTGGTTTCCTGAAGTGCGGGGGAGAACCAGCTGGCGTGTTTGGAGGCATGCTTCACTGTGGTAGTTTGGAGACGGGCTAGGGTGTCGGGCAGTTCCCTATATAGAGGCAATGTGGGCACTCTACCGTTTAAGCAGTGATATTACTCTATATCTTTTTTGTCCGATGCCCAGGCCTCATACAATCCAGGATAATACTTTGTACTTGGTCATGGTTATCATAGATAGGTCCTTATCGATCGCCTCCCACCTCTGCACTCCCACCAGTCAGATAAATAGTGAATAAAATCATACAATTGTTAAACCAAATATACCACCCCTCACCCAGGGCAAGTAGTATCAACCAACAACACCACACTTGCCCAACCCCTTCAATATGTCAGGACGGACATTATCGTGTATCCCAACATATTTATGTGAACTTCCCCAGAAATAGGCATACCCATTCCCCCTCCAACCACCAACTGTGTTCCTGTCTTTGGCTTAACTTACTCATGTACACACAAGTGAGTTAGTAATCATCTGAAGGCTTCATCTCAACAAAGGACTTCCAAAGGGGCCCAATCCCTTGTATGTTAGCTGCTAATCCTTAACCAGTGTTCTCACCAGTGCTCCTCAGTGTATCTCACCTCATCCCTCACACTCCCATCCAGCCATCAGAGCCCCGCTCCCACCGGGAATCTGCATTCAAGCAGTGGATTTGAATGGTATATGATATTGTTGAAATAATATCATTTACGTAAATATAGTTGTAAAAAAGCGTTTTCTTTAATTTAATATAAATTAGTAAAAATAGTAATTTTAGGTGTTATTGTTACTGTTTTTATTATAGTTTGTAATTCAAAAAGCTTAATTTTACATTTTTTAATCAACTGAGGAATTAATAATATAGTAGAAGGTCGCTGGTTTTCAGTGGGAAGTAATTTAAATTAATTTCCTGTTTTTAACATTGTACAGTAAATTCAATTTTTTTAATTTATGTTGGTAATTTACATTTTAGTACTGGGTTGTTGGTTGTGTAGTGCAATAAGATGGAAAGTTATTAAAGTACAAATATTTTTATTTTAATGAAAATTTATTTTTAATTGTTAATTATGTAATTTGTGATAACTTATGTAAATTGTTCTATTTTGCAGTTACTATGTCAATGTTTTTTTTACAGTATATTTAAATGTTTAAATTTTCTTTATCAATGTATATTTGTGTCGCCGGCTGTTGGTCTTGTAGGCGAATAGGGTAGGAAGGTTTTGAAATTGTAGTATTTTAAAACTATTGTTTAATAGTATTCAATTGATTATTGATAATTATTTATCTATCTTTTTTAATGCTGGAAATATTACATTCATTATTTGTTTTCTGTAATTATTAAGGGGGTCATTCTGACTCCCGCCGGGCGCGGTCACCGCGCGCCCGGCGGGAGCCGCCAAAATACCGTACCGCGGTCGGAAGACCGCGGTGGGTATTTTGAGGTTTCCCCTGGGCTGGCGGGCGGCCTCCAAAAGGCCGCCCGCCAGCCCAGGGGAAAACGTCCTTCCCACGATGAAGCCGGCTCGTAATCGAGCCGGCGGAGTAGGAAGGTGCGACGGGTGCTACTGCACCCGTCGCATATTTCACTGTCTGCTAAGCAGACAGTGAAATACAAGCGGGGCCCTCTTACAGGGGCCCCTGCAGTGCCCATGCCATTGGCATGGGCACTGCAGGGGCCCCCAGGGGCCCCGCAACACCCCCTACCGCCATCCTGTTCCTGGCAGGCGAACCGCCAGGAACAGGATGGCGGTAGGGGGTGTCAGAATCCCCTCGGCGGCGCAGCAAGCTGCGCCGCCTTGGAGGATTCCAACGGGCAGCGGAAAACCGGCGGGAGACCGCCGGTTTTCCATTTCTGACCGCGGCCAAAGCGCCGCGGTCAGAATGCCCTGCGGGGCACCGCCAGTCTGTCGGCGGTGCTCCCGCCGACCCTGGCCCCGGCGGTCTGAGACCGCCGGGGTCAGAATGAGGGCCTAAGTGTTGACCATTTTTTGTTGTATTTATGATGTAAGTGATTCTTTTGGTGTTTTCTGTGTTTTGTTTTTTCTGGTACTGGAGTAAAGTTTATTTAATTATTTTAAATGTTACTACATTATTTTTTAGTACTATATGATATATAATGCTATATAATATTTTGTTTTTATTTATAATATGATTTAATTTTTGTTAAAGGTATTTACATATTTTGTACAAAGTGATTGGGAAGTGGAATGTTATTTGTAGTCACTCCAAAGTCCTCCATTTTCAGTACTGTTGCTTAGACTGACGTGAAACAGTAACTATAATTGCTCTGTAGTCCAATACTTCCGCTACTGTTTAGATTGGAATGAGAATAGTAAATCCAGTTCCTCCAGACTCCAACACTTTTCATATGGTTGCATAGATAGGAGTGGGAATAGTAAAATTAACCCCTCCTGGTCTTTGAAGGATCTTACTAGCTGATAATGAAATAGGGCAGAATTTGAATCCCTTCTGACAAATTACAGCCTAAATTTACACTTTTTGATGCAAAACTGCGTCATTTCCTGAAGCAAAACCATCCATGCCACATGACTCCTGTCTTTTAAAAGGCCTACCACCCCAATGGCCAGCATAGGGGACCAGTGTCCCCTGGGCATGGCCATAGCACCTAGCGCCTTGTAGGGGACCTATTTCAGGGCCCCCAATGTCATTAAAAAATATATTTTAAAATACTTACCTATACTTACCCTACTTACCTGGGATGGGGTCCCCCATTATCTGGTGTCCCTTTGATGTGGGTGGAGGTGTTCCTGGGGCTTGGGATGGGCACCGGTGGGCCCTTTCAATGGTTTTAACCATGGAAATGGGTCCACATGTCCCGTAGCGCCTGTTCTGACCCAGGTGTTATAAATAATGGCTTTTAGCAGG
Source organism: Pleurodeles waltl (assembly GCF_031143425.1). NCBI lineage: Eukaryota > Metazoa > Chordata > Amphibia > Caudata > Salamandridae > Pleurodeles > Pleurodeles waltl. The sequence continues at coordinate 35,190,135 of NC_090441.1, read as the reverse complement.
CTTAGCGCCATTATTTAGGCCCGCCTCCCACCCCTACACCTTTTTTGCACAGGAGGATAAATAAGGCACAAGAGGCTTTGAGTCATTTTTTTATGAGAATGCCTACCTTGCATCTCATTGACGCAAGGTGGATTCATGCATCCAAAAAATGACTTTAACTCCAATATTTTGATGCTAGATTGGTCTAGCATCAAAATATAAATATGAAGCTAAGCTTGCGCTGAGTTGGTAAAAAAAAAATGACGCAAATTCAGCGCAAACAGAATATAAATATGCCCCCACATTTATGAAGTCAAGATCTTTAGAAGACCATGTGGTAAGGAGTCATTATATAGCAAATGCCAAAAAGAAAGATGGAGTCCTGAAACAGGATTTTATCCTTGCATGAGTTTTAAAGCACACAAAATTAGCAAGAAGAACATTAAAAAGAAAAGAATAGAGTATATGATCCCAGGTCGTGGTAAACCTAAAGAAATAGATAAACTGTTGAATTGTAACTCAGATTATGTGGTTTACTGTCTGGAGTGCTCATGTGGGAAAGAGTATGCGGGCAACACTAGCCATTCTGCTAAGCGTAGAGTCATGAAGCATATGTGAGCGATTGCTAAGAATGACCAAACATACCTGGTGGCCAAAATATTTTCAGGCTGTACATGGGGGCACACGCAATTTACTGGATTCTTTTTCTTTAGATAGGTTTCTATCTAAATTCCATGCAAAGGAATTGAGGGCCTCATCATGTGTTTGGCGGTCCGACCGCCATGTTGGTGGTCCTAAAAAGGCCGCCATGCTGACAGTCTTTTCAATCACCCTATTACGAGTTACACAGGCAGGACCCCAAAAATGGCAGACCACCAGTGGTGCGGCGGCCTGGAAATAGGCGGTCCGACTACCAGCGCCATCAGCCCCGTGACCAACCATTAAGCATATTGCAAGCACACAGTCGCTGTGGTGGTCCCTTCATGGCGGTCAGGCAATGGTGGTCCGAACCATGATGATTAGTTATCATCAAAGTAACAGACAACTGTACATTGGTTGATTTAAATAACAACAAAGCTGACCCACATTGCCACAGTGGACACACATGGAAACAACACTATAAAACACATCCCTTCACATACCACAATCCTTTGCATTTCCACTGCATGACGAAGAACATTGACCACTGTTTTCCCATTTTTCCATAGTATAGGCAGTGTCGAAGGAACTGTTGATGACGGCACGGAGCTGGGGAGTGATGATTTGGCTGGCTTTGTTGAAAATGTGGTGGGGGCAAGGGTCTGCCGGGGAGCCTGAGTGGGTGAAGTTCATGGTTTTGACGATTTCTTCGTCGTTGGTGGGGTCTAGGTGTGTAGTTGGTTGGAGCATTGCGGTGAGGGTGTTGTGGTGTTGGTTGTGTCGGTGGTGGTGATGGTGGGTGCTGCTGCTGTGAAGCTGTTGTGTATGTCTGCGATTTTACGATGAAAGTAGTTGGAGTGGGAGTTGCAGAGATTTTGGGAGTGTGGAGGGTCGATGGTGCTGGATTTGGGTTTGGTGAGTTCTTTGATGATGGCAAAGAGTTCCTTGCTGTTGTGTGTGTTGTTGTCTATGCATTCTTTATAGAAGGACCGTTTGGTGGTCTGGATGAGTTGGTGGTGTTTGCACATGGCTGTTTTGAGGGCGGAGAAGTTGCTAATTGAGGGTTCTTGGCGCCAGGCTTTCTCAATTTTTCGGCATTCTCGTTTGGAGGCCTGGAGTTCTGTGGTGAACCAGGGGGGAGGTCTTGATGGTGCGGGTGTCTACTCACCTGGGAGAACACTACTTCTCAAGGGTGTGAAGTAGAGGGACTGACCAGACTACAACTCCCAGCAGGCTCAGTGTCTATTAATACAAACACCAGACCAGTGTTCTCCTCCTTAAGTACCCCTGTCCCTCAGCCCCCAACTGAATCTTACTCACCTGGAGGATACTGTTTGTCAAGGGTGTAAAGTAGAGGGACTGACCTGACTGCAACTCCCAGCAGGCTCTGTGTCTGTTACTACAAACACCAGACCAGTGTTCACTTGCCCAAATAACCTGTTATACTTAACTTTCAATTGAAGTGTATTCACCTGGGAGGATATGATTTGCTAGGTTTGGGGAAGAAGAAGGACTGACCTGACTGAAACTCCCAGGAGGCCCTTTTACTCTTACTCCAACTACCAGCATAGTGGCTACTTGTTCAAATACCCTTGTTTGTCAACTCTCAAAAGAAGTATACTCACCTGGGAGTGATCAAGCACAGATCATGCCCACATCAGAGACGCATTGTGAGAAAAGGCCTCTTTTTGACATGGTTAGCCACCCACTTTTTTTAGCCTAGGCGTTGTAATGCCCAGGGCCCTTGCTAACCACGTTCACTGGGCCAGGGCTCTTTCCCTAAAACTGTTGTGATGCATTGACACAAGTGGATACAACTGTAGCTACCACTATAAGTCCCTAGTAAAAGCAACTTAGGTACCCAGGGCACGGGGTACGAAGGGTAGGTCCCTGAGGGTAGCAGCACTAAATGTGCCACCCTCTAGGGCCATGCATCCAGATGCACCCAGCAATGTCATTGCAGGCTCGGTGTCCTGGTGCAAACCTAAAAACACAAACTTGACATGGCACACTGCCTGTGTCCCCTGTCCACCATACCCTAAGGCAAGGTGTACCATATTGTATGTGAGGGCATAGCTTCATGAGCAACATGCACCTACGGTTTCCCTGCCAAACCTGGGACATATTAAGTGTACAGAGCATCCATTTTTATTAAATGTGCTGGACACTGGTCAACAGAAGTTTCCAAGCTACATGATAACCACTCAGAACCCTGGGTTGTTTGGTATCAAACAACTCAGAATAATAAATCCAAACAGGTACAAATATTGGATTTATCCCTAAATGTACCCAGGGGTCGCCTTAAAGGCGCCCCCTGCAAAAGCTAACTACACTGGCATGGTTGCTGACTGGTCCTATCCAGCCTGCCACTTCCAGACACCCAAACTACAAATATCTGGTTTATAGAACAATGCCCTTCCTGGGTGGAGGTGCTAACACCCCCTTCTTCAGGAATGTGCAGTGCTCTGGTGGCAAGCTTCAAAAGGCCAACCACCTTTGAAACTCGACCACCAGCCCTGCTGCTAGCAGCAGGTGGTCACCCCCTTTGCAAATCCCCACTTTTGGCAGGGACAAAGGTGGGAAACTACACAAAGAGCAGGAGTGGTGGCCCCACCTGGCATGTACTATGCCTAAGGTGTTGCCTGCGAGGTGGGCACTCCATTTTATTTTCCTCCATTTTGGATGGAAGGAAAATAGCCAATCAGGGATAAGGAAGTGACCCTTCCCATAGGAAGTGGTCACTATAGTGGGTGTAGCCACCCAAAGGTAGGTGTCCCATTGGGCACTACAAGGTTCCCCCTAAAAATTTAGTATTTAGTTGGCACCCCTAGACCAGGTAATCCAAGTAATCAGATTTGATGGACAAAAGAAGACCAGCACCAAAAAGATCATAGGCACGAGAACTGTGAACCTGCTGCAATGAAGAAAAGGTGCCAAACCCTGCTAGCTGCACTCAGGACCCGGCAATCGCCGCTAAGAAGCTACTGGACAACAGGAAAAACTCTAAAGAACCCCAGAGGACCTCCAGGCTTTGAAAATCACCATAGAACACTCTCTAAAGTGGAGGTACCACTCTACAAGAGTAAGAAACCAGCAATCCAGTAAGGGTCCCTTCACTGACCAGTCGCTAACTCCCGAACCAGAAGCTGCAGCTTGACCCAACTACACCAATGATTGCAAGAACAAACCCTGCAAGTGTGCCACGCTTGGTGGCACTGCACCCTCCAGTGGTCAAATCGTAACAATACCCTGGGTATTAGACAGCTAACATCGGACACCAAGAAAACTGGCCCACCCGGGGCTGAAAATGGATCAGTCAATAAACTTCAGGAACACCCTTGACCTCCAACCAGAGTGCCCCCGTTGTCCTGCAAACGACTCTTGAACCAACATACCTCCTGCTCAAGAGGGAGTCCTTTGCATACAGCTCCTGGCTCACCAATTCGCCCTGCACCTGACCGTCCTGTGCCCTGCAATGAAGAAGCTGCTGTACCCTAAGGGTTCCCTACCCCATCCGACCTCGACACTCCAGGAGGACCCCAAGGAACCCTCTTTAAACTTCCCTGTTGTTAGAAATGGTATCTTTGGTTGGCAGTCAGGTTACCCCCTGTCCAAGCAAGGACCCTCACTCTGGTCAGGGTAAGTCACACACAATCCAAATTATCCTGTGCCCACCCTCTGGTAGCTTGGCACTCAGCAGTCAGGCTTAACTTAGAAGGCAATGTGTAGAGTATTTGTGCAACAATTCATTCAATACCATGATATAACACCACAAAAATACACAACACAGTGTTTAGAAAAATATATAATATTTATCTGAATAAATGCAAGTCAAAACGATTAAAGATGAAAAAAGCAAATGTAGGGATATCACTGAAAGAGATATCAAGTGTCTTTAGAGTTAAAAAGATTACTGTAAAAGCAAAAAAAGTGTCTTAGGTTCTCCTAGAAACAACAAGTGTCTCTTGCAGGGCAAAGTACCTGGTTTGCGTTGAAAAATCCTCTTAAGGGACCGCAGAGGAGGAGATGCGGTGGAAAACGGTGAGTGTGCGTCAGTTTTGCCCCTTCGCACACGGACTTGTGTCGCCATTCTCCTCGCGGGGAAGGCGTTGCGTCGATTTCCGGTGCACGGACATAGATCCTCTTCAGGTTGCAGCATTTATTAGACGCCCCGGGGGCGATGCGGGGAATCCTGGGCTTGCGGAGTGAAGTCACAGCGGCTGAGTCGATTCCGGTAGGCAATGTGTGGAATTTTCTTCCGCACGGCAGGCGCTGCGTCGATTCCTCTCAGGAAGTCAGGTTGCGTCGTTCTGAGTCGGCTTGCGTCAATCCAGTAGGGCTGTGCGCTGAAGTTCCGGTCGCTGGCGCTGCGTAAATCTTCAGTTTGCGAAGTCGAGCTGCGTCGTTCCGGACTCGGCGTGCGGTGAAATGTTCACCGCAAGCAGGCTAAGCGTCGTTCTTGGCAGGCGGTGCGTCACATTTTGGAGAGCACTTCTGCAGCAGGGCAAGAGGGCAGCAAGACATCAGGGCAACAGCAAGGCAGCAGTCCTCCTCAGAAAGCAGTCAGGTGAGTCCTTTAGGCAGCCATCAGTTCTTCTTGTCAGGGTGCAGGTTCTGGTTCAGGTTTCTTCTCCAGGAAGTGTCTGAGCTGGAAGGGGCAGAGGCACTGTTTATATACCCAAATGTGCCTTTGAAGTGGGGGAGACTTCAAAGAGTGGCTTAGAAGTGCACCAGGTCTCCTTTCAGTTAAATCCTGTCTGCCAGGTTCCCCGTAGGGGGTGTGGCAGTCCTTTGTGTGAGAGCAGGCCCTCCACCCTCCCAGCCCAGGATGACTCATTCAAAATGCAGATGTATGCAAGTGAGGCTGAGTGTCCTGTGTTTGGGGTGTGTCTGAGTGAATGCACAAGGAGCTGTCAACTAAACCCAGCCAGATGTGGATTGTAAGGCACATAAAGATTTAAATGCAGGGAAATGCTCACTTTCTAAAAGTGACATTTCTAAAATAGTAATATTAAATCCAACGTCACCAGTCAGCAGGATTTTATATCACCATTCTGGCCATACTGAATATGACCTTCCCACTCCTTTCAGATCAGCAGCTACCATTCAAACAATATACAAGGTCAGCCCCAATGTTAGCATATGAAATGAGCAGGCCTCACAGCAGTGTAAAGACGAAATTGGAAGTTTTACACTACCAGGACATGTAAACTACATAGGTACATGTCATGCCTTCTGCCTACACAGCACCCTGCCCCATGGGTTACCTAGAGCATACCTTAGTGGTGTCTTGTATGTAGAAACAGGGAGTTTTAGGCTTGGCAGGTACTTTTAAATGTCAAATCGAATTGGCAGTGAAACTGCACACACAGGCCTTGCAATGGCAGGCCTGAGACAAGGTTAAGGGGCTACTTAAGTGGGTGGCACAACCAGTGCTCCAGGCCCACTAGTAGCATTTAATATACAGGCCCTGGGCACATATAGTGCACAGTACTAGGGACCTATAAGTAAATTAAATAGTCCAACTGGGTATGATCCAATGTTACCATGTTTAAAGGGAGAGAGCATATGTACTTCAGCACTGGTTAGCAGTGGTAAAGTGCACAGAGTCTAAAAACCAGCAAAAATGAGGTCAGAAAAAGAGGAGGAGGAAGACAAAAAGTCTGGGGATGACCCTGCAGAAAGGCCATTTCCAACATATCCCCCTTCCAGCATAAAACCAGGGTAGACTAATCAACACTCTGATGGACTTCTCTGCTTAAGGCGATAGAACATGGACAATGGCCCACTACTGCAGGAGCACTTGCCAGTTCTACGCTGTTCTGAACTCAGTGAGGCTTCTTTGTCTATACTCTCTGGGGCCACTGAACTGGTACATGGGGAACCCTTCTCATCACCTGAGGACCCCATCTGTGAAGCTACTAACTTTAATATGCTCACAGATGCATCCCTGTATGCAGACAGTACCACCATGGCCAACAAAGTGATGTGGCCCGTTCCATTCCTTGGGTCTGACTTCTGTCCCCAACCCAGGGAAAACTCTGCCCACAAGGACATAAACCAACAGATGCCACTGACAACCGTCAGTGTCATGAGCCAGGCCCCAGACCATCCACTGCTAAGTGGAGACCCTGAGGGGGGCCGTTGGATGAGCTTCTCCTCCAGCTGGGGGGCTGGTAGGGAGCTCCCAAAGGGTTTCTGAAGCATTACAGAATGGGGGGCAGTAGCCCCAGGGGTCTTGCAACCCCTCTCCATTCTCACCAGTACAGTGATGGGTCCCTGATACTGGTAACTCAGCCCAGGGTCTGTACCCTGAGGCTGAACAGAGGACAGAGGTGAGTCCTTCCTCACTATGCCTCCACATCTGGGCTCACAAACCCTCCTCTGGGGAGTGGTACTGCCAGACATCTTAACTGTCAGGGCACCCCTAGGGGTCAACCCTCTCAGTTCTCCTGACGCTAGGGGAAATTAATTCCCCAGAATGCAGTCAATGGGAAGCTGGGGACTAACTATGACCCGCCTCTGGGTCACCTCCCCACCCCACTCTAGGGACACCAGGGCCATGAGGCGGAAGAAATCTTCCCCAATGGCTGGAGTCACTCTACACACCTGTCTGGTGTACTGCTATGGTGACACTAGTCTCTCCACCATCATGGTAAGAATAGCCCCTGTGTCTCTCAGAGCGGTGACTGGGACCCCATTCACTCCCACCTGGTAGAAGTGATGACTCCCACCCTCAGGGATCACCAGTTTACCCTCTGAGTCCACCTCCCAACTAAAGGAGATGAAGGCATGGTCTACGACCTGCCCCTGGGGACTACTTTCCCCTAAGGCCACATGGGCCACTGCGGTAGAGGTCCCAGTACTGGGTGATTTCTTTGGACAGACAGAGTCCCCTTTCCTGTGTCCTAGCTGGGAACACTCAAAACAGCAGGGTTGGGAATGGGATGCTTTGGGCCACTGCCCACTAGAACCACCACCCTGTTTCTCAGATGGGGCATGGGAACCCTTTCCTCCCCCCTTACTTGGGGACTTGTCTGCGTCATCTCTAACCTCCCCCTCACTCTGTCGGGGGAACCGGATCCACTCTTCCTGGGGTCACTCCCAGATACCTTTTTGGACACTCTGGTGCTAACCCACAGGTCCGCCTCCTCAGCAAACTTCCTCGGGTCAGTCAGCTTACTATCTACCAAGTGCTGGTGCAACTCTGTAAAAGAAATATTTAGTATATGCTCTCTCAGAATCAAGTCATATAACCCTTTGTAATCATCTACGTTGCTGCCCCGCACCCATCCATTCAGTGCCTTACTGGAAAAGTCAAAGAAATCTACCCATGCTTGTGTGGACTGTTTGGTGCTGTCCCTGAACCTCTGATGGTATTTCTCAGGGGTCAGACCAAACTTGGCAAGTTAAATGGCTTTCTGAAGTGGGTATGTGTTTTGATCCTTTGGGTCCAGTGTGAGAAGTGTGTCCCTCCCCAGTGCTGGCACATACCTCCACATAGCTGTACCCCATTGCCCTTCAGAGACCTCTTGCAACTTCATAAGCAGCCAGCCATTTATCTATGTCATCTCCCACCACAAAACTGGGCACCACATTATTGGGTATACAAACCTTCTTTTCTCCAGCAGGTCCTGCCTGTATGCTGCCACCAATACTGCTGGACTCAGACTGCTTCACTTAAAGATCCAGCTCCTTGAGACTCAGTTCATGAGCCAACAAAAGTTTATTTTCAGCCAACGCTCTCTCAGCTGCTTGCGCTTCTCTCTCTGCCCTCCTTTCCTCCAGTTGAGCCTCAATCTTCAGTCTTGCCATTTGTAATTGGAACTCCCTCTCCTCTCTCCTTTCCTCTGCTGTCAGGCCTTGATCAGAGACACTGCTCCCTCGTCTGGCAGGGGGCACAATTGCAGTGGTAACTTCATCCACTGATGGCAAGAAATCCTCTGAGGGGCCATCTTCTGGCTCTCATCCTCAGCATCAACCTCTAAATGGGCTTCTGCCCATGCCCTCAGCGCCACTTGAAAGTCCTCCTTTCTGGAGGCCCCTTGGGTGGGTACACTCATCTCCTTGCAGAATCCTTTTAGCTGTTTGACATAATATGTCTCCAACAAGGTTAGGTCAAAATCTCCTGCTTGAGACCCAGCCTGAGACATGTTGAGTGAGGATTTAAGTTTAGAAAATTGTCAGGAAAAATGAATTTACAAAAAGAGATAAAAATCAAGTTGACCTTCAACTATGGGTAGGTAGTGAAATACTTAGCTACTGTATGTCACTGCACAAATACAAGTCCTACCCTCACCGCTGATCACCAATGTTAGAAAATGGGTCTTTGGTTGGCAGCCAGGTTACCCCCTGTCCAAGCAAGGACCCTCACTCTAGTCAGGGTAAGTCATACACAATCCAAATTATCTTTTGCCCACCCTCTGGTAGCTTGGCACTCAGGCTTAACGTAGAAGGCAATGTGTAAAGTATTTGTGCAATAATTCATACAATACCACAATATAACACCACAAAAATACACCACACAGTGTTTAGAAAAATATATAATATTTATCTGAATAAATGCAGGTCAAAACGATTAAAGATGAAATAAGCAAATGTAGGGATATCACTGAAAGTGATATCAAGTGTCTTTAGAGTTAAAAGGATTACTGTAAAAGCAAAAAATGTGTCTTAAGTTCTCCTAGAAACAACAAGTGTCTCTTGCAGGGCAAAGTACCTTGTTTGCGTTGAAAAATCCTCGCCAGGGACCGAAGAGGAGGAGATGCGGTGGAAAACGGTGAGTGTGCGTCAGTTTCACCCCTTCGCACACGGACTTGTGTCGCTATTCTTCATGCGGGGAAGACGTTGCATCAATTTCCGGCGCACGGACATAGATCCTCTTCAGGTTGCAGGGTTTTCAGACGCCCCGGGGATGATGCGGGGAATCCTGGGCGTGCGGAGTGAAGTCACAGCGGCTGCATCAATTCCGGTAGGCAATGTGTGGAATTTTCTTCCGCACGGCAGGTGCTGCATCGATTCCTCTCAGGATGTCAGCTTGCGTCAATCCAGTAGGGCTGTGCGTTGAAGTTCCGGTCGCGTCGCTGGCGCTGCATAAATCTTCAGTTTGCAAAATCGAGCTCCGTCGTTCCGTACTTGGCGTGCAGTGAAATTTTCACCGCGAGCAGGCTGTGTGTCATTCTTGGCAGGAGGTGTGACGAATTTTCACCGCACGGGGATTTCACCTGCAGGAGAGAAGTCTTTTTGGTCCTGAGACTTCAGGGAACAGGAGGCAAGCTCTATCCAAGCCCTTGGGGAGCACTTCTGCAGCAGGGCAAGAGAGCAGCAAGACATCAGGGCAACAGCAAGGCAGCAGTCCTCCTCAGAAAGCAGTCAGGTGAGTCCTTTACGCAGCCAGCAGTTCTTCTTGTCAGGGTGCAGGTTCTGGTTCAGGTTTCTTCTCCAGGAAGTGTCTAAGTTGGAAGGGGCAGAGGCCCTGTTTATATACCCAAACATGCCTATGAAGTGGGGGAGACTTCAAAGAGTGGCTTTGAAGTGCACCAGGTCTCCTTTCAGTTCAATCCTGTCTGCCAGGGTCCCCGTAGGGGGTGTGGCAGTCCTTTGTGTGAGAGCAGGCCCTCCACCCTCCCAGCCCAGGATGACTCATTCAAAATGCAGATGTATGCAAGTGAGGCTGAGTGTCCTGTGTTTGGGGTGTGTCTGAGTGAATGCACAAGGAGCTGTCAACTAAACCCAGCCAGATGTGGATTGTAAGGCACAGAAAGATTTAAGTGCAGAGAAATGCTCACTTTCTAAAAGTGACATTTCTAAAATAGTAATATTAAATCCAACTTGACCAGTCAGCAGGATTTTATATCACCATTCTGGCCATACTGAATATGACCTTCCCACTCCTTTCAGATCAGCAGCTACCACTAAAACAATATATGAGGACGGCCCCAATGTCAGCCTATGAAATGAGCAGGCCTCACAGCAGTGTAAAGACGAATGTAGGAGTTTTACACTACCAGGACATGTAAACCACATAGGTACATGACATGCCTTTTGCCTACACAGCACCCTGCCCTATGGGTTACCTAGGGCATACCTTAGGGGTGTCTTATATGTAGAAACAGGGGAGTTTTAGGCTTGGCAGGTACTTTTAAATGCCAAGTCGAATTGGCAGTGAAACTACACACACAGGCCTTGCAACGGCAGGCCTGAGACAAGGTTAAGGGGCTACTTAAGTGGGTGGCACAACCAGTGCTCCAGGCCCACTAGTAGCATTTAATCTACAGTCCCTGGGCACATATAGTGCACAGTACCAGGGACTTATAATTAAATTAAATAGTCCAATTGGGTATGATCCAATGTTACCATGTTTAAAGGGGGAGAGCATATGTACTTTAGCACTGGTTAGTAGTGGTAAAGTGTGCAGAGTCTAAAAAACAGTAAAAATGAGGTCAGAAAAAGAGAGCATTTGTACTTTAGCACTGGTTAGTAGTGGTAAAGTGCGCAGAGTCTAAAAACCAGCAAAAATGAGGTCAGAAAAAGAGGAGGAGGAAGGCAAAAAGTCAGGGGATGACCCTGCAGAAAGGCCATTTCCAACATATCCCCCTTCCAGCCTAAAGCCAGGGTAGACTAATCAACATTCTGATGGACTTCTCTGCTTAAGGCGATAGAACATGGACAATGGCCCACTACTGCAGGAGCGCTTACCAGTTCTACGCCGTTCTGAACTCAGTGAGGCTTCTTTGTCTATACTCTCTGGGGCCACTGAACTGGCCCATGGGGAACCCTTCTCATCACCTGAGAACCCCATCTATGAAGCTACTAACTTTAATATGCTCACAGATGCATCCCAGTACGCAGACAGTACCACCATGGCCAACAAAGTGATGTGGCCTGTTCCATTCCTTCTGGCCAACTTTTGTTGGCTCATGAACTGAGTCTCAAGGAGCTGGATCTTAAGGCTAAGCAGTCTGAGTCCAGCAGTATTGGTGGCAGCATACAGGCAGGACCTACTGGAGAAAAGAAGGTTTGTATACCCAAAAATGTGGTGCCCAGTTTTGTGGTGGGAGATGACATAGATAAATGGCTGGCTGCTTATGAAGTTGCAAGAGGTTCCTGAAGGGCAATGGGGTACAGCTATGTGGAGTTATGTGCCAGCACTGGGGAGGGACACACTTCTCAAACTGGACCCAAAGGATCAAAACACATACCCACTTCAGAAAGCCATTTTACTTGCCAAGTTTGGGCTGACCCCTGAGAAATACCGTCAGAGGTTCAGGGACAGCACCAAACAGTCCACACAAACATTGGTAGATTTCTTTGACTTTTTCAGTAAAGCACTGAATGGATGGGTTCGGGCAGCAAAGTAGATGATTATAAAGGGTTATATGACTTGATTCTGAGAGAGCATATACTCAATATTTATTTTACAGAGATGCACCAGTACTTCGTAGATAGTAAGCTGGCTGACCCCAGGAAGCTTGCGGAGGAGGCGGACCTGGGGGTTAGCACCAGAGTGTCCAAAAAGGTATCTGGGAGTGACCCCAGGAAGGGTTCCGGTTCCCCCCGACAGTGTGAGGAGGAGGTTAGAGATGACCCAGACAAGTCCCCGAGTAAGGGGGGAGTAAAGGGTTCCCATGCCCCATCTGAGAAACAGGGTGGTGGTTCTGGTGGGCAGTGGCCCAAAGCATCCCATACCCAACCCTGCTGCTTTGAGTGTTCCCAGCTAGGACACAGGAAAGGGGACTCTGTCTGTCCAAAGAAATCACCCAGTACTGGGACCTCTACAGCGGTGGCCCATGTGGCCTTAGGGGAAAGTAGTCCCCAGGGGCAGGTCGTAGACCATGCCTTCATCTCCTTTAGTTGGGAGGTGGACTCAGAGGGTAAACTGGTGATCCCTGAGGGTGGGAGTCGTCACTTCTACCAGGTGGGAGTGAATGGGGTCCCAGTCACCGCTCTGAGAGATGCAGGGGCTAGTCTTACCATGATGGTGGAGAGACTAGTGTCACCAGAGCAGTACACCAGACAGGTGTGTAGAGTGACTCCAGCCATTGGGGAAGATTTCTTCCACCCCATGGCCCTGGTGTCCCTAGAGTGGGGTGGGGAGGTGACCCAGAGGCAGGTCATAGTTAGTCCCCAGCTGCCCATTGACTGCATTCTGGGTTATGAATTTCCCCTAGCGTCAGGAGAACTGAGAGGGTTGACCCCTGACAGTTAAATGTCTGGCAGTACCACTCCCCAGAGGAGGGTTTGTGAGCCCAGATGTGGAGGGATAGTGAGGAAGGACTCACCTCTGTCCTCTGTTCAGCATCAGTGGGCTGAGTGACCAGTATCAGGAACCCACCACTGTACTGGTGAGAATGGAGAATGGGTGCAAGACCCCTGAGGCTACTGCCCCCCATTCTGGAATGCTTCAGGAACCCTTTGGGAGCTCCATACCAGCCCCCCAGATGGAGGAGAACCTCATCCAACAGCCCCCCTCAGGGTCTCCACTTAGCAGTGGATGGTCTGAGGCCTGGCTCATGACCCTGACAGCTGTCAGTGGTATCTATTGGTTTCTGTCCTTGTGGAACCTCTTGCAACTTCATAAGCAGCCAGCTATTTTTCTATGTCATCTACCACCACAAAACTGGGCACCACATTTTTGGGTATACAAACCTTCTTTTCTCCAGCAGGTCCTGCCTGTATGCTGCCACCAATACTGCTGGACTCATACTGCTTCGCCTTAAGATCCAGTTCCTTGAGACTCAGTTCATGAGCCAACAAATGTTTCTTTTCAGCCAACGCTCTCTCAGCTGCTTCCGCTTCTCTCTCTGCCCTCCTTTCCTCCTGTTGGGCCTCAATTTTCAGTCTTGCCATTTGCAATTGGAACTCCCTCTCCTCTCTCCTTTCCTCTGCTGTCAGGCCTTGATCAGAGACACTGCTCCCTGGTCTGGCAGGGGGCACAATTGTAGTGGTAACTTCATCTACTGATGGCAAGAAATCCTCTGAGGGGCCATCTTCTGGCTCCTCATCCTCAGCATCAACCTCTAAATGGGCTTCTGCCCATGCCCTCAGCGCCACTTGAAAGTGCTCCTTTCTGGAGGCCCCTTGGGTGGGTACACTCATCTCCTTGCAGAATCCTTTTAGCTGTTTGACAGAATATGTCTCCAACAAGGTTAGGTCAAAATGTCCTGCTTGAGACCCAGCCTAAGACATGTTGAGTGAGGATTTAAGTTTCGACAATTGTCAGGAAAAACGAATTTGCAAAAAGAGATAAAAATCAAGTTGACCTTCAACTGTGGGTAGGTGGTGAAATACTTCGCTACTGTATGTCACTGCACAAATACAAGTCCTATCCTCACTGCTGATCACCAATGTTAGAAATTGGGTCTTTGGTTGGCAGTCGGGTTACGCCCTGTCCAAGCAAGGGCCCACACTCTAGTCAGGGTAAGTCACACACAATCCAAATTATCCTTTGCCCACCCTCTGGTAGCTTGGCACTCAGCAGTCAGGCTTAACTTAGAAGGCAATGTGTAAAGTATTTGTGCAATAATTCATACAATACCACAATATAACACCACAAAAATACACCACACAGTGTTTAGAAAAATATATAATATTTGTCTGAATAAATGCAGGTCAAAATGATTAAAGATGAAATAAGCAAGTGTAGGGATATCACTGAAAGTGACATCAAGTGTCTTTAGAGTTAAGATTACTGTAAAAGCAAAATAAATTGTCTTAAGTTCTCCTAGAAACAACAAGTGTCTCTTGCAGGAAGTACCTTGTTTGTGTTGAAAAATCCTCGCAAGGGACCGCAGAGGAGGTGATGTGGGGAAAACGGTGCGTGTGCGTCGGTTTCGCCCCTTCCCACACTGACTTAAGTCGTTATTCTCCACGCGGAGAAGATGTTGCATTGATTTCCGGTGCACGGACTTGGATCCTCTTCAGGTTGCGGGGTTTTCAGACGCCCCGGGGATGATGCGGGGAAACCTGGGCTTGCGGAGCGACGTCACAGCGGCTGCGTCGATTCCAGTATGCAATGCGTGGAATTTTCTTCTGCACAGCAGGTGCTGCGCCGATTTCTCTCAGGAAGTTGGGTGGCGTTGTTCTGAGTTGGCTTGCATCGATCCAGTAGGGCTGTGCTTTGAAGTTCCGCTTGCATCGCTGGCGCTGCGTCGATCTTCAGTTTGCGAAGTCGGGCTGCGTCGTTCTGGACTCGGCATGCGGTGAAATTTTCACCATGAGCAGGCTGTGCGTCGTTATTGGCAGGCGGTGCATCAAATTTTCGCTGCACGGGGATTTCAGCTGCAGGAGAGAAGTCTTTTTGGTCCTGAGACTTCGGGGATCAGGAGGCAGGCTCTATCCAAGCCCTTGGAGAGCACTTCTGCAGCAGGGCAAGAGAGCAGCAAGACAGCAGGGCAACAGCAAGGCAGCAGTCCTCTTCAGAAAGCAGTCAGGTGAGTCCTTTAGGCAGCCAGCAGTTCTTCTTGTCAGGATGCAGGTTCTTTTTCAGGTTTCTTCTCCAACAAGGTGTCTGAGTTGGAAGGAGAAGAGGCCCTGTTTATATACCCAAATTTGCCTTTGAAATGGGGGAGGCTTCAAAGAGTGGCTTAGACGTGCACCAGGTCCCCTTTCAGTTCAATCCTGTCTGCCAGGGTCCCCGTAGGGGATGTGGCAGTCTTTTGTGTGAGAGCAGGCCCTCTACCCTCCCAGCCCAGGAAGACCCATTCAAAATGCAGATGTATGCAAGTGAGGCTGAGTATCCTGTGTTTGGGGTGTGTCTGAGTGAATGCACAAAGAGCTGTCAACTAAACCCAGCCAGACGTGAATTGTAAGGCACAGAAAGATTTAAGTGCAGAGAAATGCTCACTTTTTAAAAGTGACATTTCTAAAATAGTAATATTAAATCCAACTTCACCAGTCAGCAGGATTTTATATCACCATTCTGGCCATACTAAATATGACCTTCCTACTCCTTTAAGATCAGCAGCCACCTCTCAAACAATATATGAGGACAGCCCCAATATTAGCCTATGAAGGGAGCTGGCCTCACAGCAGTGTAAAAACCAATTTGGGAGTTTTACACTACCAGGACATGTAAACTACATAGGTACATGTCATGCCTTTTGCCTACACATCACTCTACCCTATGGGTTACCTAGGGCATACCTTAGGGTTGTCTTATATGTAGGAAAAGGGGAGTTTTAGGCTTGGCAAGTAGTTTTAAATGCCAAGTCGTATTGGCAGTGAAACTGCACACACAGACCTTGCAATGGCAGGCCTGGGACAAGGTTAAGGGGCTATTTAAGTGGGTGGCACAACCAGTGCTGCAGGCCCACTAGTACTTATAAGTAAATTAAATAGTCCAATTGGGTATGATTCAATGTTACCATGCTTAAAGGGAGAGAGCATATGTACTTTAGCACTGGTTAGCAGTGATAAAAGGTGCAGAGTCTAAAATCCAGTAAAAATGAGGTCAGAAAAAGAGGAGGAGGAAGGCCTAAAGTCTGGGGATGACCCTGCAGAAAGTCCATTTCCAACACCTGTGTAGTACTTTTTCAAGTGGGCCCCTGCAGTGGCCCTGCACCAGCTCCAAAGACTCCTGAAACGGGAGCCACCCGAACCTCTCTAGCTGGCACAGCGTGCCCACCAATGACCTTGACCAACCTGCAAAAAAAGAACTTGGTAAAGCAACTGTACGATTTTATTTGTATTTTTAAAGGTCATCTTTCATTGATGCCTATGGTGCGCAAGTACACACAAAAAGACTATTTTTATTAAAATGTAAAAATTAATATCCGAAAAAAAAGTCCTTAACCCTTGTTGATAATCTTGGTCTTAAAATTACATTAAAAAAGTATTTTTATAAATTGATCTTGAGTGATTCCTTTGAGTATATGAGTTGCAAGATTGATACTGTGAGTACAACAAATGCTTTGCACTTCTCCAAGATTGGCCTAACTGGTCAACCACGCCACCTTAACAATTAGTGCATTAGGTGAACTAGCTTTTACCCGTATAAACCAATTCGTGTTTGTCTGGACCCTCTGCACAGTGTGTCTAGCTTTGCACACTACATAGAGGGCCAGTCTCCTACACCCATCTGTCAACATAGCTCCGTCTTGACCTGCTAACCCAAGATGAAATATTTGAGGATGGAAATGACACCTTACCCAGTGTGAATAGCAAGTATACATAAAGCCCCAAGACACCTCACCAGATTGGCATTGGCAGCAGACACATTCACACTGAACTGTGTACCTGATGACTCCAGTCACATATACAACAAAGTCTTGTGTTTGCCTGCATCACACTCAACTAGGCCTCCAAATGAGCAAAGCCATATCTCGTCTAGCCACTGTTTTGCCTGCACTGGTGACAAGATGTCATTTTCAGGCCATCCTCCAAAGTGCAAATGATCTGCACATTTCATCAGCTGCTTTATTCAAAATTAATTGGCAAGCTTCACACGTGTCATGCTAATACACCCAAAAACCATGGTTCCTTGGCACAATAGGTTTAACTTCAACTTAACTTTGTGCAAGGGCTCTGCTGACATGCAGGAACAGATCGAGGCCCACAGTACCAAAATGGCCTCCCTAACAGGAGTGCTGAGGGACATGCATCCCACCGTGAGCAGGGCTTTTCAACAACAGCCACCCCCCCCAAGCGGGGACGTCCAGCAAAGAATCCAGGAGGTGCGGATAGCAAGAGACCCACCATTTGCAGCAAGTGACCTCATCCTAAAGGATCTCCTTTGCGTACCACACATTCAATCTGTGGACTGATCCTGAGATACCTACCAATTCCAATTGGAGGAGTACTCTGGACTTTGGACTACCAATGGTGTGGCATCTACTCCAATGATTTCACTCACCATGACTGACCCCTTCACTTTACTATTTTGTTTATTTCTGTCCAAAATGCATGTTCTGTATTAGCATTGTAATAAATTCACCCATCACAAACTCATTGTCTGCTTTCCTAAATTTCTCATTTTGCTATGTAGAGATATAAGACCATGTGAACCATACGATGAAGATACAAGCTACTTGTGCAAGCAGGGATATGTTACAGGTGAAGTGTCCAGCTCAGGTTTACAACCATTATACATCAACACATTAGTACAAGTGTCTGGTCAAACCAGATATGTTATTACAGTGTTCAGCATATAGGCTGCCAATATATCTGGACTATTGGAAATCAAGAATGAATGACTCATACCGAGTAAATGAACATATTTACAGGTACATTAAGGCATTTGCCAGACATTGCCCTGTAGAATAGGCAAACAACAGAGTGATTGATGTCAGCATCTAGAGCCTTACCACATACCACACTAAAGTAATCCAACATCACATAATCCAAGATACATACAGATGGCAGTACAACAGTCCCTGATCACAGGGCCATCATAATCCAGTTACCATGCATCTACTTTTATGACACAAACATATGTCAGTGGTGTGGCACAGACACTGTGGCCTGCAGTGATGAAACACATCTGCAGCTATATACAGGTCATACAAAAAGAGTGGTTATCCATTATGAAGGAAAAATTACTTGGTCAAAAGCTAGGACTCAATATTTTATGGCGACCAGATGATGACACATGATGCATCAGGCCCACCACAAAACACTAAACAAGTGCAATGGCCACCTCTGTACCTCCATCCAAACACTGTGCAAACTGTCTTGGTACAGGTCTCATACATCCAAGCGCTGCGACCTACAATACCTGGAACAATCCATATCCACTTTGTATGTCAGAACAGCATCAGATGCCTGCCAATGTCACAACTCTGAAATGGCCATGTGAATATGTCAGGGTGAAGGTACCTGTACAAAGAACAAAACAAGAACTATAGGCTTGAAACCATAACTATAGCACTAGTCACTTAGCAAGCAACTTCAAGGGAACTTGCACAAACAAAGCAACAACAGCAAGGTAGGGATGTGTCAAAACCTACCTAATAAAGCAGCCTTTGGCTGAATATTGTAGAGAATCAGTTCCCTAGCTGTTTCCAAAACACACAACTCCACACATTCTCACAACTACCGTTCACTGTACAGTCACAGTCATTACATAACATGACATAACTACACTCATGAAAAGTAGCTGTTGATGAGATCTTCCTACATGTCAGGAGTCACACCCGGTGGCGCTGCAGGCTCCCCCTCCTCTGGGATGTACGGGATATT
This sequence comes from Pleurodeles waltl, assembly GCF_031143425.1. Classification (NCBI taxonomy): domain Eukaryota; kingdom Metazoa; phylum Chordata; class Amphibia; order Caudata; family Salamandridae; genus Pleurodeles; species Pleurodeles waltl. The sequence goes on along the minus strand of NC_090441.1, from coordinate 35,171,340 downwards.
CCGTCACAGGGTGATGTTGTGGAGCATGCAGCATGCCACAGTGATCGAACACACTTTACCAGGTGAATAGAGAAGGGCTTCCCCGGTCCTGTCCATACAGCAGAATCTGGCCTTCAGGAGCCCAAAACTCTGCTCTACTGGCTGTCATGTGCTTCCATGGCTTCACTGAAGTGGACTTCCCCTGGCGTAGCTGGATTCCTCAGATCTCTCCTGTGAAGTAATGTGACATAAGTGCAATAATGAGTCACTCACTTCATGAGTGTTGCACCTGACATTGCATACACACAATCAGGACAGACGTGACTTACCAACCAGTCTCTGGTTGCAGTTGTGACATCTGGGTGCAGTTGTGACAACAGCTGGGGTATGGTGCTGTTCGGCATTATGAAGGAATCATGGGCTGATCCTAGGTAACGGGCACAGACATGTGAGATGTGGAGATGCACCAAACAGATAACCTGCACGTTGATGGAAAGGAAGTTGTTTCTGTTGCAACAGACTTGTTCAATGGCCTCTGGTGGCACCAAGCCAACATGTGTGCCATTAATGGCCTCCACCACATGTGGGATGTGGCTAAAACCACACAAGTCAGCCTTCACATTGGCTAAATCCTCACATCGGGGGGCCCTGGTATAGCTGTCAATGTGTTTCAACATTGCTGAGAGGAAATCCTTCGACACCAGACTGAAAATAGGTTGGGACATACCAGCAGATAGGGCCACTGTATGTTGGAAGGAACATGTGGCCAGGAAGTGCAAAACTGACATGACTTGTACAATGGATGGTATGCAGGTTGGATAACTAATAGCTGGCCTCAGATCTGTATCCAGCTGATGGCATAAGTCCACTACTGTTTGACTACCCAGATGGTACAACATAATTATATACCATTGCTCTATTGTCTAAAGGTCAGGCAGTGGACGGTAGACAGGAGGTTGTTGCATCCTCTCTCTCCATGTGACAAGACATGATTTGTAACATTAGTCATTGTGTCCACAGCAACATACATTATGCATGCCAATTACATCACATGACAAAGCATTTCCTACTGGATAGATATAATACCCAATACACATCACAGCTGGCAACCACACAAGGGTCACATGGACCTGGAGAGGATTGTGGATGACGTCCTACCCCTGTATGAACAGTTGTATTGCTTACCAGAGGAGCAGGTAAGATTCTCATAGGCACAATTGAATCCGTTCGACACCATCCTTTCCTTCCTCACAGGCTACAATGTGCCCCATATGCAAGTAAGACTTCTTGTGTGCATGTTGTTGCAGTCTGTATTGCATCAATGGGATGTACATTGTGCAGTATTGGTGGCCAGTACTATATGTTAAGTTCAATCACATTGTGTTGTGTGAGGTTTTTGAGGACCTAGACCCGCCTTGTGTTGGTTGAATATAACTAGGTAAGGAGACTTTACTGCCATCCAATGACATCTCCTTCTTCGTGATTGTTGTACATATTGGATAACATGTATGTGCATGATAGCATGAGCCATGTATGCATCTTGTATGAATCATTTGAGGATCTTGTAAGCAATGTGTATAGTATCACAGATCTTCAGACCACATCTGGCATTGTCAAACTGTTGTCACCAATCCACATCCTGAGTCACTCTGCCCTTCAGATTGCCAGACAAACCATATGTTAAATTGCTGATGGCCACATGATGTACTGTCATGCATGGAAGTGATGAACATGTGAGTGTCATGTAGGTTCTGTATGTTTGGCATGCAGAGACCGGGGCCTGTCAGTTGTATCTCCCAGTATGGGACCTAGCCCAGCTGTGGGAGAGTCACTGTGTTTATGCAACTGTGGCACTCTGCCCACTTCCTCTATACCAGCAGATCCTCTAATGTGGACAATATGATGTTCTAGTGACAAAACTTGCCCTGAATTCCTCAGTCCATAGATTAGATTAGGAATTGGTACTCAGGAACATTCCAGAAGTAGCCCATACGTGCATTTTGCCTCATGTCAATATGTCTTTGAATCATGCCAGGTTCCTTACTCCCACAACTCTGTTGTCACCTTCACAGAAGTCATATTTGTCCTGTACAGGCTTATTGCACTAATGACAGTCCCACAGTGCAGACAGTGTGTTGGTTGATGGGAGGCTGTGATATGTGACTCAGTACCTTGGCCATATAACAGAAATTGTACAATTAATACCTTTGTATGTTGGATGCCATCTCTGTAGGGTAGACACATATGTCCAAATGAGTGTTCTGTGGTACCAGTACATACCACAGAACCCACCCCATGACGTGGCACGAGTCTGCATTTGGTAGTCCACGTGTCAACACATGCACAAGGAATACACATTCTGTACCCCCCATGCCAGCCCCTTCATTGTCACTCAAGTGTAATGATGATGTCTTTACAATGGAAGTTGTCTGTAGAGACTGTATGCATTACATTCATCTAATAAAGTGTGAATGTAATGGTCCATTCAGGACTAAGGAGTTTACCCTTCAGATGCCACATATGTGTGTAGTGTTTTATTGTGGCTCGGATCACAGTACATGTTGCTGAAGCATGGGCTACCTGATGTCAGTAGGATTGTTTAGTTATTGTAGGCCCTGGGCAGGGTAGTGGGTTAGTCTGCCTATGATTATGAATGTCTGTAGTCATGCCCCTGTACTTATAAAACTTGTGATTGTAATCTCTTGATTTGTCTCTTGCATCCATTCAGGTCAATGCCCATCAGAAGAAGGGGATATGGAGAGCCATCACCCGAAGGTGCAGATCCTGGGGGTCCACAGCTGGCAGAGTGCTGACTGTTGCAAGAGGTGGGAGGACCTGAGATGCTGGGCCACACGATCGTGGATGTCCGGCTGGGGCTATCCTCCGAACGTGGACGGGCACACGATGGACCATGACCTTGCTAATGTCACTCATCCTGGCAGTGGTGTACCCAGACCTTGATCAGGCTCTGAGGGGAGCACAGCAGCCACAAGGGGTTGGGAACAGGGCATGTTCCTGCCTGTCACATTGCCAAGTTGATGTGTGAGGTTCTGATATCTTCCCCTGGCGATTATGAATGAGCCATGTGTGACACAGTAGATGAGAGACTGTTTGAGTAGATGTGTGATGTGGTGCATCCTGATGTCCCTTGACTATTAGCCCAGCGACCTAGAAGACAACTGGGTACAATCCACAAACAATGTGCTCTCCATGGAACAACACATGGCTGTGTACATTGATCAATCAAGTAATGTTTGTTGTTGTAGTGGGTGTAAATTCTATGCAACAGACCACTACTTCTCAGTGTTACAGGCCAAAGGTAAGAAAGTGATGGATCACTGTCCTAAGCCATGGGTCTGGTCAAATTAGCATATTGGCATCAGCCACCCAGAGTCTATTAGTCTTCAGCATATGAAGGGTGCTTGTACCTCACTACTGTCTGTAATGGGAAGATGGCCATCATACATGTGACAGTGCATACATTGTTCTTTGGGTCAGCTACGGATCAATACTTTCCCTTGGTAAGTGGGGAATGTCCATTGACATGATTTGTGTGCGCTTACTGTTGCCAACATTATTTGCACCTACGTGTTAGTATGTGTCCCGTTCTCTATTGGCAAAATGTTTTTGCTGCTGTTTCACGCATCGTCTACCTGTGTTTGTGGGATGATTCCTGTATTCCCTCACATATATGTGCATGCCAGCCTGTGTGTAGAATAGGACATTTGCAATAGAAGTTCATTTCATGTGGTGCCACAGACAGGAGTGTGTCACCATTGATTGTTGGCTGATACGTACCCTCAACCGTCATTGCATGCCATTTGGCATGTACAACTTCAGTAGCAATGAGGGACAAGACATGTATGACTAGATTTTTTAGCCACAATGCGCATTGCCAAGTCACTGAGGTGGCATCATGTAGCAAAGTGCACTGCACATGTATAATGGGGGAGGTTTGTAACCTGACTGTTGGCATACATCATGCAGTGACTTGCAGTTATGTTAAAATCACATGTGGTTTCGTACAACCATTCATCCACAGATAGCTGGGTTTGCAGGACCAAAATGGAGACAGTGATGTAGTTTCCCATTGGGCAATATGTTGAGGTCCTTCTATAGGTACTTGCAAATCTCTGTGCATCTCCAACATACAAAGGACTAATGGTGTCTACTGATGCAATCAGAGTATATCATTGTAAGGGGTGCCAGGCATCAATGGTGATTTCCCTAGGGCTTGCTGATTCATTGTGTTGTGGATTTTAGGGACATATACCTGTGTCAATTTGCACATGATTGCTACAGTGTCCATTTCCATGCCAAATGTGTGGCATTTCAGAGCAATATTAGTACTACCTTTGTGACTCTATTGGGACAAATTTCACTTGGTGAAGTGTGCATTGCTGAAGTGTTTCCAGTGTGACGTGAGTAAGTCCATGTCACCTTCTCCAGGCTACTGTACTGTTGTCAACAATATGGCATGTTCTGGGAGCATAATTTCTTATTGTTGTGTTATTGTGTATGTGACAAGAAATGTCTGCATGACCTTGTGTGGGGTATATGGGAATGAAGTTGGCATTGGGCTACTATTGTGTGACAACAGGTAGCTAAGGTATGCTCCATGAGACAAATCATTGAAGGTGATGAGGACTCCTACTTGTTCAATGGTTACTGTGATTGCACAACTTCATTCATGAAATTGTAGTTTTCTGAGATCCTGATTTTCCGGTGGGCAACTATTGACAGTTCAGATGGCATACTTGCATATGGTATGGTACATGTGAGGGCCACTTAGGTAAAGTTTGTTACTGGGGCCAATTTAACATCATGGTATTGTTTGTTAATCAGAGCTGTTGTTCAAGTGTTGTCAGGAACATATGGTGACTCTTTTTCTCTTTGTATTTTCAGCATCAGCCCAGGAAAGCGAAGGAGACAGGGCATAGTCAAGTGGGGAAGCATCTGGCCACGGTACCCAGTGGCCTGGGGGGGTGAGGGGAGTGAGTGCCATGGAGGAGACGGATCTACATTCTCATAAACGGATTCAACCTGCAGTGTGCACCTCCAGTGGTGGACCCATCTGGACATACTCCTGTACCACATTTGTCCGCCACCCCCAGTTATATTGCCACCCTCCCTGTTGCGAGAGGAGGCTATTGACCTCCTGAGGAACATCTATGTGGGTCACACTGCCATTGTGAATGACACCCAGGGGTTGCCCAGCCAACTTCAGCAGACCAATGCTTTCCTGGAAGGCATTCATAGTGCCATGTCTGGCCTACAGAGATCTTTTCAGGCTCTGACATCCTCATTGACGGCAGCCAGTCGCCACCACATTCTGCCCCCACTCCATCTCTCTCTTCCCAATCAAAATCCCCCATTCCCCCTGTGTGCTTTCCCAAGCACACTGAGAAAGCACACTGACTCATCCACTCGCACCCACCTCAACACACACAAGCAGCACACATAAAAACAAACACCACAAGACACAATGGCACATAGGTACTTAACATACAACAACACACATATCAGTCATCACATCAGCAGACACCCCCACCACTCCCACCAACCCACACATCACATCAAGCATACCCACAGGTATCACCACAACAGCCAGACACCACCCCAAAAGACACACAAACATCCACCACATCCACCATACCCACAGGCACCTCCCCAACAGACACACTAACATCCACCACTACCAGCATACCCACAGACACCACAACAACACACACACACACATCCACCACTCTATCACCCAGCACCTCCTCCTCCCAGCCTCCCAAGATATTCAAGTGCCCACACACAACGGACACCATCCAAACAGAAGCTTACTTAGCACTTGCACACACCCAAGACATCTGCACCCAAGACATCTACACCCACACACCAAATGACTAGTCCCTCAACCTCCAAGTCCCCAATGACTTCTGATGACTGTCCCCATGTTCCAAAGGACAGTTTCCTTTTTTACCTTGCCCTTTCCCCTGTTCCCTACACCTCCCATCCCAAACCCTAGGGGTGCCGACCACATCCCAACCCATCCCTTCCACATCAAAGTCCTCCCCTGTCACACCTGCCCCCCTGCAAGCACCCGTACCCCTTCCACAAGAAGAAGCCCATCCTTCCCAAGAAAGAGTCTACCCATCCCAAATCTGCCCCCCCCCCCACCATGGATGATCCCTGAGGTGTCTGTCTGCCCACTTGATGACTCTTGCTGTGGAGGTCCCTGGCAGTAATAGGAGTCAAGCGTGGGATCAGTACTGTGCAAAGACTTTAACATGGACTGGCCAATGGCTTTTGCTCATTATCATTTTGGTTAAAATAAATGCAAATAGTTTTTTTGGGGGGTGCACATTTGTCCTGCAATTCCTTTTCTACCTCCATGTTGTTCCAGAGTAATTTGTGTTGTCTACCTACAGTTGTGTGTGTTTTAGCCTGATTGCTGATCAATTTGCTATTGTTTGCAAAATCTGACTTTGTGGGCAGTGCTTCTGTCACCCACGACAAGGGTATATGTTGACTGTATGGATATGTTTTTTTAATGCAATTTTAGTGTCATTACATTGTGTTCTGTTTGGTGTAGTAAGTATTTCATTGTGTGTTGTTCAATGTCAGCATGTATGGCGTTAGACTTGTCCCCATCATATGGACTGTATATTGATCTCATGTGTGGCAGCTTGAGTTTTGTTTGTGAAGAGATGAAGGGTGTTCAATTGTGCTAGCTTCCTTTACATTTGACTGTGCATGTGTTATCTAGGTGTACGTCCCATGCTGTTGCTGTTGTATTTGCTTCCTTGACTTGCACTTCTACATTCTGCAGATAGGCATGCCGCTTGCCTTCAGTATTGTTTGTCCCTGAGATACTTAAGGGCCGGTTACTGTGCAAATGTTATTTTAGGAGTGTGTGAAAAGTGATATGTGTCCCTGTGCAGCATCCTTCCATGAGTGTTTCTGATGCCCCCATCCCTACTATAGAGGTATTGTTTACACAGTGAGCTTTGGATATTTGTTTCTCTGATTATTGTGCATCTCATAGTCCTTCAATTGTGTTGCAATGTGGGTGATGTGTGGGTTCATACCAGGGATGTTTAATGGGAATGGCATTTGTATTCCATGACACATCCATACTGTGTGTTGAATCTGACAACAGTCCATGGCATGTGTGCAATGTGAGTGTGCTAGCTGTATTGTTGGATGTTATGTTGCTGTGTTGTTGGTGTTGGGTGACACAATGCTGCATACATTTTGTTGTCCCTGTGCCTAAGATGTGCAGAAGTGTGTTTTTGTGTAGTGTTGCAGTGCAGTGTGAGTGATCTGCCCACAGGGAGTGTTTAATGGCTATGAATGTGTCCTTTCCTGTGTATGACTCCGACTATGTACACAATGACAAGTGTACTTGATGCACGTGCTGTGAGCCCAATTTCATGTGGATGACGACTCAAAGATCTGTTGTTAAGGTTAATGACACAGGTAGGTGTGTGTACTTACAGTCGGCTGCGGCCACGGCGGCATGGATTTTGTGCACCTCTGATGAGCAGCAGCAGCTGCAGGATGTGTGTGATGGACTTCATGGTGGCACCGGATGTGTAGTGCTGCCTATAGGTGAGTTGCTCCCTTCATACTCTCTGTTTCAGCCTACTGAGATGTGGTGATTGACTGCCATGGTCACACTGATGGTGTGCAACATCATAATGTGTCTGGCGGAAACACAGACTCTACCGGACGGTTTCTCCTGCCTTGTGACCGCAGCAGTCTATGCTGGCTGGCGATGCGGACAGGATCGTGGCGGTCTTTGCTCCATAGGCTCGCATGACTCAAAATATAGTGGTCAGAACTCCAAATCGATGGCATTAGGACCGCCACGGCCATCATGGCAGTCACGGACTGCCAAACTCGCAATAAGGCACTAGGTCCGGACACTCAGACTGTTAGAATCATACCCCATTATAGAACTAGAAACCAAGATCCCCAATGGATTGGATACAGATGAGGAGTAGGCTACTCACCTGGGGTGAAGCTTAAGCTCGCAATGGGAAGTTAGATACATTACATTTTCACAGAGACACACTAGCCTGTCAGTGCTGTTGCCATAATGAAATGTGCCCATTAGGGCATGATTGATCATTGTTTTCTATTTGTTCCCGGGTAAAATATTAAAAAAAGAGACTGTGATTGATTGTATTGATTGTGGGATCAATTACATTGGAAATATTTTCAATGAATTTTAAATTATGATTGGACATGATTTGACTATTTTTTTAAAATATGTCCTCAATGAATATAGAGAAAAGGCTGTAAATGATTGTTGGAAAGTGCAGGTAGTTAGTAAGGGCAGGTAGGTACCTGCACTTAGTAATAGGCCACAATCCCACATAAGGTCCAGTCAAAGACTCAATAAATTAATCCTTTGTTCAACCCTTAGTAGCTTGGCCCATGAGCAGTTAGGCTTAATTTAGGAGACAGATGTGTAAAGCAGTTAATATCAACAAAACACTAAATAAGTAAAGCACAACACACAATAAAAATCGAACAACAATTTATAAAAATAGGAAATATTCTTAGCTTTCTAATGACACCAAAACAACAAAACTCCAATATTGAGAACCGGAAATATACATTTTTGAAGATTAAATGTAAAAATGTGCTTTCTAGTGCCTAAAAGGCAAAAAGCACCAACCTTGGCCATCTGGTCGCGCTTGACCCTGGAAAAGTCAAAGTTTGAGGCCAACCGCGATGGAGCTCACGTCGGATACACTCAGTGGGAGGCCTCAGTAAAAAAGTTAGCTTCACACTTAGTCATTTTTCTGGAGCCTTCTCTCTCGTTGTTGAGCAAGGCTCCTCTCCAGGCCAGCTTGCAATGTGACGTTGTCAGGTTGACTCAGCGCGAGGTCCCAATCAACTCCTGGAAGCCTCGTTGACAGGGGAAAAGCTCTGCCGCTTCAATGGGATGAACCTGAAATTCAGGCCGGGTCACTTTTAGACGTCGCCGGCTTGACTCTCGTCGGCGGGTCGATCACCTTATGGAGCCACTGAATGCTGATCAGCTGGGCTCTTCTTGCAGTACTTGATGCAGGGGACTCTTGGTAGCTCCTTTGTACCTGTTGCTTACAGGGAGTCCACTCCTGGATCTTTAGAAGCTAGGCCAAGACCTTTTTGTGATGAATCCCAGAGTGTGCAGTCCTTGAGGGTGCAGTCCTTCTGGTTCAGATCAGGGGTTCAGCAAGGCAATCTTTTTCATTTTCTTCCAGCAGGGATCTAAGTTGCTGGGCAGCTCTTCCATATTTATCCATGTGGGTAGGTAAGCAGGGGGGCAACCCTGACCAATCGGGTGTATGTTGTCACCCTCTGGGGTGACCACTTCCTGTGAAGTGTGACAAAAATCAATTAACAAAAATGCAAAAATGAAGAAAATCTCTCATGGGATTTTAGATCCGGTTAAGCCCACCCACTGGTACGGCTAAGTTTCCCTAACACACCACTTCTAGCCCCTCTGGTAATTATATTACAGGGGCTCCCCTCTGGATGGGGCTGCAGGACATGGAGAAGTCTGGTTTCTGTTCCAAGTGTCTTTCCCTCCTTTGAAGACTTGTTTGGCCACCCTACCTGCTATGCCATCTGCTGTTGCAGATCTCCACCCACCATATATTTCCTTTGTTTCAGTCCAGGCCACTTTACACCTCTTTAAGGTAGCTTTGCTCAGCCTGCCAGAGGCTGCCCAATCAGGAAAGGCTACTACAGGGCTAATTTAGGTAACTTTTAGAAAAGGTCTAAAACGCTTTCCCTGCATTAGCAATAATAAATCTAACACTGGATTGAATAAAACATTGGATTCATTCTAACTATTTAACTAATATGTTTCTATCATACATGACCTATTTAGCTTTTTCCTATCAAGACTTTATTATTCTAAAATAAAGCCTTCCAATATTAGCCTATTGAGTTAATGCACTACAATGGAAACACGGAATTGCCAGTTTTTCCCTTACCAGGGATCATAAAACTTGTTTTACAATGTCCTTACTTATAGGTACATTTCACCCAATCCTTGGGGCACCTAGGGCAGACTTTAGGGGTGCCTTATATGTAAAGAAAGATAGTTTAAGACTTTGGAAGTACTTTGAATTCCAAAGTCCAATTTGGGTTTAATTTAATTTTAAAAGCAGCCAGCAAGGCAGGCCTGCCTCCTTTACAATGATACCAGACACCAAAGCAGTGCACCCGTGGGTGCCCAAACTCCACTGCAATCCCTAAACCCACATGCCCTACCATATACTAGGGGCTTACAGGTAGGTTGTCAGACCCAATTATAATTACGCCTAATTTGCATATACCTTTTAAACAGACCACTGGGCCTGGTTAGTCAGCAACCACCAGTATCAGTCACCAAATGGGGGTGATCAGGGCCAATAAAAAATGTAATTAAAATTGCAATTGAAATTGACATGAAATTATATGCTAATGGAAAATGAGGAAGAAGATTTTTGTTTTAATTGTAGTAACAAATGATAGAATTTGTATTAATTATATTAAAGGACATGGAAACTAGATAATGAATCGTTAGAGGTACAAAAAGTATGAATTTTACCAGTCCAAAATGGCTGCTAAGCACTGTTTAGAAAAAAGCTTTTGTTGAAACAGCATCTATTTCTTCTATGCTGATTTTAATTAATACTGAAAAGGCAGGAAGTAAAAGAGTTTTGATGACAGTGAGCAAGGCATAAGCTAAATGCATCTGTTTGTTTCACAACTTTCAATAAAAGGAGTTGGAGAGCTCCCTGGAGTGTGGGTGTCGACGGGTTCAAGCTTTGATATTTGAATATTGAATTTTGCAGGATCCCACTCCTGCACAAAAAGACACCAGTAGGGAGTTATAGTTAGGACCTAGTTTTCATAGGAAAAGCATTTTTTGTTTTGCCAAGAACTTTGGTGCCGTTGGACAAATCGTCACAAAGTTTTCAAAACTAATAGGATAGTCAGTTCATCTGCTGTCTTGAAAGTTTTGGAATGATCTTTCAATCGGGAAAATGATGGTTCCCAAAATTAATTTTCCCCATGCATTTTCCCATAGGGTCTTTAGACCCAAACTACTGGATGGAATCACACCAGAAGTGGCAGGAAGCTATATCTTGGTGCGCAGATTGTGCTTTTTGTGATTTGCTGTAAATCTGTTCAATAGTTTTAGAGATAATAAAGAAAAAAATATAGATATCTAGGGATGCGGATCCTTCATGGATCCAACAGTCCCCGTGCCCATATCTGATTGGCTGACAACAATTTAACCAGGAAGTGTTGGCAGCCATTTTGGGACTCTGCTTCAGCCGAGTCCTAAAAAAAAAATGCAAAGAAAGAAAAGGGGGAAGGGTATGAATACCCTAACACCCTAGCCTTGGTCCTAGGGTCCCCTTGGGATCTCACTAGAGCAAAAAGTTTTATTTAATTTTGGCAAACTTTTTTTAAAAAAAACAAGCACGCTTGTTATTAAATTAGCCCCTGGATGGGCCAGGTCCTGAGGGTATGAAAATTTCGGAAAATATTGCACTGGGGACAACCACCTCCCCAGGGCTACATATACCAAAACAACGGGGGAAGGGGTGTGAAGCCCCTCCCCCCCGGGAACCACCACCTCCCTGGGGCTTTTTCAAAGAAAGGAAGTGGGTATACAGACCCCCTTCTTGGAGCTTTCTAAGTCTCCAGGGACCACACCCTCCCTGGGGTCAATTACTATTTGGCAAAAGGAAGGGGTCAGTGGGGCCCTCCTCCAAGGCCCAGGGAACGCCCCCTCCCTGGGTCTGGCCCTTACAAAAGGTAGAATGGAGGGCACATGGCTCCCCGTGGAGCCATTAATGGCACTGGGGACTGCCACCCCCAGGCCAGTGCATGCTCTATCTCCCAAGGTGCCCACTCTTGGGGAATAGCTGTTTGCTTTTGCTTGACGGGAGCTGTGACAGCTCCCGCTTGACTAAAGCAAACACACTGCTTCCAGCAAGTGGGAGCTGTCAAAATGCTCCCGCTTGCTGGAAGCAGAGTTTTTATCTCTTTCCCTGCTCACAGACATGCAGGCAGGGAAAGAGATGAAAGTTTTGCTCCCGCGCACAGGGCTCTGCATTTCCAGCAGCTCCCTGTGTGCTGGAGCAAAGCTGGCTCCTGCAGGAGACCGGAAGGTGGCTGGGACTGCATGGGTCTTGAGGCTCCCTCCGCGGTCCCCGACATGTGGAAAAGAAAGTGTGCCAAAGTTAAAGCACCACTTCTGTAACATACTAATCATCCTAATTTCTTGCACATGTTGAAAGTAAAGCAAATGTTTTATCTCTGCATTTCCACCTTGAAAACCTAGCTGTAAACCTTGATGGAGGTGTTTGGATCCTTGCTTATTTCGCGTGCAATATCTCATGTAGTGACTGTGTCGAGTGGGTTCTTTCTTGTCATCTGCTGGGGAGATCAGAGATTGTGTTCTCCCTTTTAAAAACGGTGCCCAAGTTAAAACACCACTTCTGTAAAGTACTTATCATCCTAATTTCCTGCGCATGCTGAAGGCAAAGCAAATGTTTCTTCTATGCATTTCCACCTTAACAGGTTATCTGTGAACCTTGATGGAGGTGTTTGGATACTTGCTTATTACGAGTGCAATATCTCATGGAGTGACTGTGATGAGTGGTTTCTTACTTGTCATCTGCTACTGATACCAGAGATCGTGGTCTCCCTTTTAAAAGCTAAAAGTATGTAAAATGTCCTAGAATGTTTGCCCCCCATATACATTAGTAGTATGTAACGTCTTTCGCTCATTTTCCCAGGAAGATGGACAGCTTACTAAAAGGACCCCGGAGCATGTTTCCCACCGATTTTGGAGACAGGTTGTTGATGCACAGGAATAGGATCACATCTCCACCAAACAAAGAAGCATTTCATGAGTGGCTTGGCTTTGGGTGGTTATGGGGGTAGGCCAAAAGCCCTGGCTGCAGAATTAGCAGTGCATGACAAGGGCGCGAGTTATAGTTACTTGAAATAACTCTAACTACAACTGCTGAATTTCTATGGTTTTGTGCGAGTAAATTCAGAACTTAACTATAATGTCCCTGTTTTTTCAGTGAATTTTTATGTTTTTTAAATCTAATCGGGCCGTGCACCACGCTGGTTGACCACCATGCCTGCTTCCAAGCCCCTATAACCACCCAACCGCACACGGCCGGGAGTTGGCCATACGGCCTTGCCTGCAGCCACGCCCTACGGCCAACCCTCTATAATCATCTAACTCTGTGCCATGCATGGCCAGGCTCTGTGGCCAGCTCCCCATAAGCATACACCACTGCGCTGCGCATGGCCTTCTGCCATGCATGGTGGGTGGTGGCCACAGGGACTATCCGCCCTATAACCACTTAACCCTGCACCATGCACGGCCTTCGGCCATGTGTAGCGGGTGTTAGCCACAGGGCCTGGCCGCAGTCAGGCCCTGTGGCCAACCCCCATAACCACCCAACCCTGCACCGTGCAAGGCCATCCCTGCAGCTACACCCCTATAATCACCCAGAAAGTTTTTCTAGACTTTGATGAAAGATATGCTTAGAATTAGATAATTTATGACAAATTGAAAATAAAATGTATTTGTCAAGTAAAAATAGTGCAATTACCTTTTGATGAATAGCTTACATATTTTAATTTGAAAAGTAATTGAAGCAGGAATGTGACTACTGACACACCTAGACTGGACCACTCAGGTTAAGGACCTGAGAGCTTGGCCTCTAGGCCACAGGTGACTCGTTGCTATGCAGTTTCCAAACATACATATGACATTCAACCCAAAGATTTTTATGGCAAAAAGACATAAATGTTCCAACACTAGGAATGTTTAACAGTCAAAACACTAGTAAATAAACATACACACTGCATGAGATAACAGGATTTGAACCTACAACCTAATGAGTGACACTTGTTTTTTAATAATTTGTTTACATACATTACTTTACTCTCTTGTTCTAATATTATTATACTTTGTTTTTTTTTTTATACTGAAGTCATCTATGTATGGTACCGAGGTACTTGTACTTTTTCACTTTTTTCTTTTTGTTTTTCTTTCTCATTTTAATTTCTTCATATTTAAAAAAATACCCTTGGTATTGTTTTCTTATATGACGATATTTGATTGTTGATCACTGTTTATATAATTATTGAAGGCATTAACAAAGAGTTGATATACAAAACGTGACTGTAACGTTTGAACAAAACATCTTGATAATGTGACACTTTTAAGTTATTACTTCGAGAGACCATTGCAGTAACAATCTAACCCTCTCTTCCATCCCAATATGAAATGGAAGAGAGTGAGCGAGAGTGACAGGACTGCAGAGGGAGCCTGAAGGTCCCCGCGGTCCTAGCCAGCTCTCCACATCCTGCGGGAGCTGGCAATGCTCCCACAAGCAGGGTGAAATAGCAGCCCCCTGCTTGCGGGAGCAATGTTGTCACCTGTTTTCCTGCATGCATATTTGTGTGTGGGGAAACAGATACAAATTCAGCTTTCTGCAAGGAGGAGCTGTTTGAGACCTGCCGCTTGCAGAAACCGGAGTTATGTTTGCTTTTGCTTGGTAGGAGCTGTCAGCTCCCACCACCCAACCAAAGGAAACAGCTACCTCCCAAGGGTGAGCACCTCAGGAGGTAGCAGGAGCCGCCCCTGGGGCCATCTACGGCTCCACGAAGAGGGCTGAGTGGCCCCCTCCAATGTAGCACTTAGCCCCGGGGAGGTGGTGGTCCCAAAGGCCGGGGGTATGTGATGGACCCTTTCATTAATTTATTTCAGCCCTGGTGAGGTGGCAGTCCCCTTTGCACTGGGGGGCTGCGTGGGTTCCCTGCAATAATTTTATGTTTAGCCCCGGGTAGGTGGTGGTTCCCGGGGTTGTTGGAGAGCCACGTAGGTCCCCTGCATTATTTTTATGTTTAGCCCCAGGGCGGTGGTGGTCTCCAGGTCCCCCGCATTAATTTACCATGATTAGCCCCTGGGGGGTGGCTCTTCCCGGGACATGGGGGGTGCCACGTGGACACCCCATCATAATAAAAAAGCAGTGCCCCATGGAAGTGGCGGGCCTGAGCTTTCATAAACCCTTGGATGGGGCCCGAATGCCCCCATCCTGTTTTATGGCAATGCCCCTGGATTTGGCCCACCCAGGGGGACGAAAATAAAAACAAGCTCGGAGACTGAGCTGGATTTCAAAAAATAGAAAAAAATGTGGCAAAATGTGCAAATGTTTACAACTTTTGCTGCATTTTTTTATAAAATACGTTTTAGTCCTAGGGGGATCCCAGGGGACCCCTGCCCCAGGGCTAGTGGGGTAGGGCAAAGGTACCCTGCCTCCTTTTAATTGTTTTTACCTTTATTTTTGAGAATTGGCTGAAACAGAGTCACAAAATGGCTGCCAACACTTCTTGGTTGAAGTGTTAGCAGCCAATCAGATCTCGGAACAAGAGCGTTGGTATTTGTGAAGTCGTTGCGACCCTAGATATACAAATTTGGATTTCCTTTAATTTCTCAGAAACTTCTGAACAGATTTACACCAAATGAGAAAAAGACTCATTAGTGGACCAAGATCTACCTTTCTGCCAAATTTGGTGTAGTCCATCCAGCGGTCCAGGCTGCAGCCATGTCTAAAGAGTCTATGGAGATTATCATGGGAAATGCACTTTTTTACCCCCGCCCTTTTTTGTACTCAGGCCAGACCTTGTGGCAACCCCTGCCACACATGGCCAAAGGGGTTGGGTGATTATAGGACACCTGGCTGCAGCAGTGATTGGATTAACATATGGTAATTAAAATTACTTTACTTTACTTTACGTAAAAAAAAAAACAGAAATTCATTTAAATGAATCAAAGGTCACAGGGACGTAATAGGCTCACATTTAAAATGTACAAGGCCATAAAAATTCAGCTTTGATATTTAGAGTTATTTCAAGCAACAATAAGCTGCACCCTATAACTGCGCGCTCGCCATGCACTGCTAATTACCCCACATAATACAACACTCATTACTTCATTGATAATGTCAATGTAATATTTGCAATAAAATTATTGATGAGAAAACTGTGCAAGGAGGGGGTGCGAGTTATAGTTCCCTTTGGGGATGAGTGGAATGGGTAGATTGGTGTGAGAAAGATAGGAGCGGGGCAGTTTGGAGTGGGGTAGGTTGAAGTGGAATGGAGCTGATTGGAGTGGAGTGGGGTAGATTGGAGTGGTGTAGGTTAGAGTGGGTTCTGGTAGATTGGAGTGGGATAGATTTGAGTGGTGTGGCATGGTGTATCGCAGAATGTCTTAGGGTGGAGGGGCGTAGAGTGGAGTGCCATGTCGTTGAGTGGAGTGCCATAGAATGGAATGGAGTGGAGTGGCATAGAGTGCAAGGGCATAGAGTAGAGTGGCATAGCGCACTGCCCAATGGTGGCGGACAGGACAGAAAAGTGTTGGGGCAGTGTGGGGAAAATAAGAAATACATTTACATTTTTTTAATTCCCTGACATCTAGTAGGCTTTCTCCTCCCCCCCCCCGGGGAGTGAATTGGGGGTAATTGTCCACCGGTGGGCAGGAGAAGTTTGTTCCCACTTATTTGGGGTGGGGGTATGGCCATAACTCCTCAATCTTTTTTAGAAAAAAATACTTCCCTGGTGTCTGGTGGGCATTCTACCCCCCTTGAGTCAGATGGGCCTTACAAAAATGGGGCATAAACGGCCAACAGTAATGGGGAGCGACCCTTGCCCAAGGGGTCTGCCCCCAAACAAAACACACACACACACCAATCCCTGGTGCCTAAGTGGTTTCTGCCCCCCCTCCCCAGGGGCAGATCAGCCAAACAGAAATAGGCCGATCTGCCCCTAGGGGGCAGAAATGGCCTAAAATAAATTTGCCCCCCAGGGGAGTGACCATTGCCTAAAGAGTCGCTCCCCATCTGTAAAAAATAAAATAATACAAATAAAAACAAAACCCTGGTGCCTAGTGGTTTCTGCCACTTTGGGGGCAGATCAGCCTAATTAAAATAGGCCGATCTTCCCCCAAGGCGGCCAGAAATGCCCCAAAATAAATGTGTCCACCCTGGGGAGCCACCCTTGCCAAAGGTATCGCTCCCCTTGCTTGAAATTGGCACAAAAAAAATCCCTGATATCTAGTGGCTTCTGCCCCCCTTCCGGGCAGATTGGCCTATGAAAAATAGGCTGCTCTGCCCCCAAGGTGGGCAGAAATGGCCTAAAATAGAATAGGGGAGCGACCCTTGCCTACGAGGTCGCTCCCTATCTGAAATTAAAAAAAAAAAAAATCCCGGGGGCCTAGTGGTTTCTGCCCCCCTTGGGGGCAGATCGGCCTAATTAAAATAGGCTGATCTGCCCCCCACAGGAGGGTAGAAATGGCCTAAAATAAAATAGGGTCGCTCCCCATCTGTAAAAAAACAAATCGCTGGTGCCTAGTGGTTTATATGGCCTAAAAACAATTTGCCGTCCAAGGGGAGCAACCCTTGCCTAAGGGGTTGCTTCCTACATTTAAACAATAAAAAAACAAATAAGAAATTATCTCTGGCGCCTAGAGGTTTCTGCCCCCCCGGGGGCAGATCAGCCTAATTACAATAGGCCGATGTGCCTGCAGTGGGGCAGAATAGGACTTAAAAAAATGCCCCTCAGGGAAGCGACCGTTGCTCAAGGGGTCGCTCCCCTTCATTGTTTACATCATATAAATAAAGATCCCTGGTGTCTAGTGGTAATTTCTGCAGCCCAATAACTTCACGATCAGGCTGCAGCCTCTGATGAGGTCAGCACGTGATCGTCATCAGACGTCACTGGGGTGGAAGGGGAAGAGATTCACCTTCCATCTCTGCCCTTGGGGGGGGGTTTGTGGGCGGCTCATTGGGAGAGCACTAGCGCTCCCCCCATGAGCCGGTCGCAGGACTTAACGGTTATGTCTGGCGCCACAGCGCTGCATCCAAGGACGTAACCGTTACCTCCGTGGTGACCAAGGGGTTAATTGTGATGTCTCTGAGGAACAGCCAGTTGTGTTGAGGATGTACCAACATACTGTGCCTTAAACGTACAACCTTCATAGATAATGGGGAGGAAGTAACTGCTATGTTCAGCCTTCCTGGAACACCACAAGCTACTTAACGCAAATGGTGATGTGTTTCAGAAGAATGGCGAGTAAACATTCGGATTTTTGTATATCGGAAAGGGAACTCTGTTGAGCTGAGGCATTGACTGGTCCTCAGAGATGTTCGGAAGAAAGATTCACTCTTACAATGTTGTGAATGGATAGGAATGCCTTGCAGGGGTTGTGGGATGCTTGCAGCGGTCCTCACAGTGGGGCTCCACCAGCTCTCATCTTTGTACAGCGTGGGATTCTCTGAAGGCCTCCCACATGGGAGTCGGCTATTAAAAACGATTGCAAGGAACATATATGTTATGGAGCTCATTATTTGGCAAGTTTAAATCTCGTACATTTTTTCATTAACAAATAAAGTTGGCACTATGTTGGTAGTGTGACGATTTTGGACCCAAATTACTAAATTCAAAATAGACTTCCATGCGATAGGGTAAGGGTGTGAAAAGTATGTCGGTATGAAAACGGTACAAACAATTCAATAATGCATTTTGCCGAGCAAAACATATTGTGAACATTACCAATAAAAGTGTCACAATTATAATTGCAAGTAGTGTCCTTGCGCTTTGCTCACTCTGCTAGATACTTGAATTGTTCCTCCCGTTCTACAAACGTTTATTCCCATGTTTTCTTCATTAAGACTGTATTTTTTTTGCCGCTCCGTGAATGCATGTTAAACCAAAAAAACAATGCTGTGAAGTGAGCAGCAGGCAGGGGGAGTGAGTGGGGAGGGAGAGAAATAGTACCTCAATCATGTCAGAAGCAGCGGGCGGGCACAGATCAAGTTGAATCAAGCAGTACTTGATCCCTGCTCCATTGCAAGGAATGGATGTGATGTTTGCAGTGTGCTGGCCAGTTAGAAGGCTGCAAAGATGAAGGGTACTGATGCCAACAAATTGTAAGTAGCAGGCAGAAGCGCAACTAGACCTGAACTTCGGGGGAGGCTAGTAATTCAAGCCACAGTGGTGGGTTTCCAAAACATGCAATGTGGGTAGAAACATCCTCAGCGCCAATATGATAGCACACATTTCATGCGTTAGTACATTAAACCACGACATAGTGGCAAACATCATTTCTGTATGTCTGTATTTTCATGCTTCAGCATACTACAGCTAGATCTATTGACTGTGGCAATAATTTCCACTCAGACACTGAGCACTGCTGGAGCTTCAAGATTATTCACCACACCGGTGAGCATCGGATGTCTACAAGATGATTTGTACTGAGTGAGTCTTGTACATGTGTGCATATCAGAGGCACAAAAAAGAAAGCACTAAAGCCTTATTAGAACAGTGTCTTTTCTTACAAAAAGCAACTAAAGACACATAATAAACAAATGATTGCCTGGAACAAGAAGATGTGAAATGGGGATCTCCCAATAAACACAAGTAAGTGCTCCCACAGACATCAAGAAGTAGACTGCATGAATCCTAATCAAAGTGTGACACGTGTACTAGAATAAGAAAAATTATATGGGACTTCTATCTGAATGTCACAAAATGAGGGGGGGTCACAAAGTGCTCAATTGAAAGGCGCATTTACAAAGCGGAGTAAGCAGGATAACGTCACAATGTAAAAACATATATGTGTTCATATTACTGTAGCACAGACTTATGCAGAGCATTGTATTTTATGGGGAATGATGGAAGCAAGACTGCATACATCAGGTGAGGGCTTAAATCTTTGAATTCAACACAGTTACATACAGTTAAGGCATCATCAGAGATTAAGGGGGACATTATGATGCAGTCAGGTTGCCACCAGTGCGGCTCCCTTCCCGCTGGCCCCATTGTGTTCCCCGCTTGGTCAGCAGGCAGAAACAGTGTTTCCACCTGCTGGCTCAGCGGGGAACAGCCTACAATATTGACACCGGCTCATAATGGAGCTGGCGGCAATGCTGTTGTGCATAGGGTGCACCAGCACTACAATCCTTTCTAGATATAGCTATGCGCTGCCGTGAGAGAAAAGCACCAATATTGCAAATACAACTATAAAGCCAGTTTCTGTTTGAGAGTTGCAGGTTAAATATCTTTCCCAAAAATACAGGTACCTGCCAAGGCCAAATTCAGTCACACTTTCCTTTTCCCTGAAGGAAAGAGGGTTGGCTAAAGATACCAAAATTTAAATGTGTGTATGCTGCACCAGAAATTCATTATGGTAAACAATGTTGTCACCCATGCTTATGAAGGAGCCGAAACTGTAAAACTTAGATTAAATCTTGTTGTAGTGAGCATCAACAGCACAAGACTCACTGCTGCAGGATTACAGTGAGTGATATGAGAATAACCAGACTGAGACCTGGGCATAGGCCCATGTGTGGGGGAAGATGTGAACATGTCTGTGAACCCGCTACCCCCTCACACTGGGATGCTATTGCTCCAGCTGATGGACAACACCTGCACTCCCAGCCAGTGATGAGCTCATGTTCCTCCACCTGAACAGATGCCGATGATCTCTTGCAGGAAAATAGAAGGAATAGCTAGCAGGCTATGGGAGTGCTTTAACCTTTTGCCTGCTGAAGGAATCATGATTAGAGCCTGCGGGTGCTGAAGAAAATCCCTCCTCCTGTACCTTTCAGGTTGACCTACTCTGACAGGCTTTGTGCTTCACACATACATCCACTCAACCGCAGGGGTCACCTACTGCAATGTAGTCCAGAGAGGTGGTAGCAGAAGGACTGACAGCTAGATCACCAGTGAATGACAGCATTGTGCACGATGGCCTGAAGAAGCAGGGCACTGGCATGAGTTATACCCATTGACAGCAGTACTCAGAGTGAAAGCAGCAGATACTGATTAAATATGATATGTGCACAGCTTCACACCCACAGAGCTTAGTTTGATAAAACAAAACAAAAGTTCTGTAGCCAAAATGTGTCTTTGCACCTGCACCATCCACAACAAGCAGTGCCATTGGTTACAGTCAGTCCTTTGGCCAAGGAGGGAGCAAAAGTAATAGGTAAAATGTGTAGTAATGTTTGACTTAGCATAATTTCTTGCTGCTTGTTCACACATCACTCACTCTGCCAAATCTCATTTCACACATTTTCTCTCCTCTTCCCATCTCAGTCACATTCTCCTTTCATTTCTTTTTCCTCTCTTTCACCCTCCTTATTCTCTTATATTTTCCTTTTCCTTTTTGCCTCTATTTCAGTCTCGTCTTTCTGTTGTTCTTTTTTCACAATTTCTTTCCTCTCTCCCTTCTGTCTCACTCTCATCTTCCCTTCCACCTTTTTCTCCTGACTCCCTATCAGAGAGAGGCTATGTCATCAGCTAAGTACTCCGACAGATTAGGAGCTGGTGACTTGTATCTCAGTCCCCACAGAAGCTCAGCTTTTACTTTGCCAAAATTAATACTGAAATAGCTT
The DNA here is from genome assembly GCF_031143425.1 of Pleurodeles waltl. Taxonomy (NCBI): domain Eukaryota; kingdom Metazoa; phylum Chordata; class Amphibia; order Caudata; family Salamandridae; genus Pleurodeles; species Pleurodeles waltl. The sequence continues at coordinate 35,149,885 of NC_090441.1, read as the reverse complement.
GTGAACTGGCTCAACATAATCTATTAAGCAACTTAACATTTTGCATGTAGGGGCTCAGCTATATGTATACAGGGACTCTGCTCTGCTTCAGTTCAAGAAATGAACTGTCTGCAAAAAACTCAGAATTATATCTGGAGAAACTCAGGCTACAACTTTGCACAAACTCTACAGTATCTGTGCAGGGGTTCAGCACTATGTATGCAGCTAACTCTGGAACTGAGGAACCAGGTTCATGTCTCGACATCAGCCCAACACCCCCTGATTCTGGGCAAATTTCTTAATCTGCTGTGCCAAAAAAAATGAATGTGACCATGTGTAATGTCACTGGTTCTCCTGTAAAGCACTCCATTACCTTCAGGTTGAGCTTGTGCTACATAAAACTATGAAAAAAAGGTTAACTCTATCTATGAATGAGCACTATTCTCAAAGAGGATGGGATCTGTTTATGACAGAGTCCTACTCTCTCTGCATGTGCAGGAACTAATTTTATCTGTGCAGTAACTCATTCATATCGTCTAGCTATTCCGGCGCATCTCTAGAACTGCAACCGACTACAGTTTTGGGTCCTGGAAGCAGGAAAAAAGGAAGTGGTGTATGGAGAGTGTGACTACAGGGACAGAGAGTAGTATGAAAGTATGAACAGTGCTGAAACCCAGGTAAGTGCCTATAGACGATAGAAGTAAAAAAGCAGTACATGGGAAGGAAATATTGGACATGGGCAAAAAAGCAAAAGACAAAGAACTAATATGAACAAAAGGGCCTCCATGTTGGATCCATATGCATTTAGACAGGGGCCAGTTGGAGGAAGGAGGTGGTGCCCAATGGCAGTTCTTGCCATCATGTGTGAAAATTCAAACTTTCAGCAGAACCGGGAGAGAGGGAAACAAAGGCTGTGAAAAAGGTACCCCTGAAAGGTCAGAGGAATTTCAGATTTGGCTCTAATTATTATCCTATGGAGAAGTAGTGGAGCAGCGGTCTGCAGGTGGCTGCAGTTTGAATGCTGAAGTAACAATATTTTGACCAATAGGTGCTTTTTAACATGGTGACTGTTACTCCGGCCCCAGATGGCGCGGGGGTGACTTGAATTGGATGGCATAAACTCCTTTTTGTGCTCCTTCAGAACTGGCAGCAGTCCCTGGCTAAACACCCAAGAGCCTCCTGTTCCCCTGTCGCTGGTTTGGGCTTCCTCCTCCCCCAGTTGGCACTGCTGGGGCTCCCAATCTGCCCAGCTATTGGGGGTACCACCATTTGTCTCTGCCACCACGCACATTGGTGGGGAAGTGGGGGCCTTGTGCTTCAGTGGTGTTTGTCTATGCTGGGGTCCCGCTCTGTGACCACAGGGGTGACTGACAACTTGATATCACGACCCTCAAGATGACTGGCGGGAAGGGCTCTAGCGGCACACATCAAACTAAGATGGACCACTTTGCAAAGCCCGCAGGCCAGCGTCATCCATGGAAGACGGGACAACATGCCTCTCACCGAGCCAACCATCCACTCGTGGATAATATGGCCGCAATCCAAGGAGTTCACAGGAAAATAGAAACCGTTGCCATGGATGTCACCTTAGTCCGGGTAGATCTTCGGAACTTGGGGACCTGAGTAAAGGAAATGGAGGACACAATCCTTACCCTTACGAAGGACAATAAGACCCTGCAGAGTGAAGTAAAGGACCTATGGGTACTTATGGCCTTGATGTAAGACAAACTGAAAGACTTCGAAGGTTGTTCCAGACGGAACAACTCCGTATTGTCGGGGTCCCCGAGAAGACCGAAGGCCCAGCGGTGGCTATCTTTGTAGAGGACCTTATATTGCAACAGCTTCAACCTCATGGCCTACTGAACAATGTCTCGGTAGAACATGCTCACCACACCCTGGGAGCTCCGCGGAAACCGGGTGAGCCACAGAGACCAATAATAGCATGTATTTTTAACTATTGTGACCAAGATCCAACTTTACAGTTAAATGTGCCAATGCCACTGTAACATTCTGTACGGACTTTACCTGACGTGGGCAACTGTCACAGTTTGTTTGATTGGTTCTCAGGAGCACTACCCTCAAGAGGCTCACCTTCCAGCAGCTCTAACTTTGATTGTATATATATATATATATATATATATATATATATATACATTTATATATATATTTATATACAGAGTATCAGAATAGCCAGACAAGAGGAAGGGACTTAGGGAGGGCAGTGCAAGGAGGGAGATCTGAAAGAAGAATATAATAATTAAAATTCTGTCTGTTCTCTCTCAGTAAATATAATATCAAGGTTCCAAAACCATAGTCACTATTACCTGCGAATATTGTGACCTTCTTTTGTCTTAGGGATGATTAGAATGCACGTTATAATACTTGAAATCTCTCAGTATTTGTTTTACCGTGAATACTTAATTAAATCCTCTCAAACCACCATCAACCCATCAAAATGTGTTACATTTATTTCCTTCTTGTATTTTTGATTATTTCTCTTTTTCCTTTTACTTTCGGTTTCACTTCTGGCTTCTTGTGAAGACCATGAGTATTATAACGATCATTGATATAAAAGTATTGCTCATTATAACACTGTTTTTAATGTTTTAACACTTGACAAAAGATCACTTTCGGTTTTGTTTCATATTTTAGGTGAACATCATTAAAGATATAACAATCATCGGAATATAAATTACTGTTTGTTATGACATTGATTTCACTGGTTCAACATTTAACAAAATGTTGCTTTCAATTTTGTTTCTCGCTTTATGAGAACATCATGAAATTACAAAAATCATTGATTTGTTAATATTGTTCATTACGACTTTGATTTCACTGGTTCAACACTTGACAAAAGTTCTCTTTCGATTTTGTTTCTCGATTATGAGAACATCAAGAAATTACAAAAATCATTGATATGTTAATATTGTTCGCTACGACTTTGATTTCACTGGTTTAAATCATTACAAAAGTTCACAGGGCGATTTGCCCTGCCATGGACACTCAAAAACTCAAACCTTAGACACTTGAACTTGTTGCTGGATCAATCTCCTACCTGACGGTGCCTGAAAACATTTGGGGAATTCAGCTTTTGAAACACACGATGATTCACTGATTCTCTGGGGACTGGGAACGAAGAGCACGACCAAAGATACCAGACCTCTGTCTCTGCTGTGAAAAACCTGCACGAGTGAGTGGGGCGGGCTGCTTTTATAGCCTCAGTGAAGGCTGTGGAAACTACTATGAAAACTGAGAAAGGACAAGCGGAGTACTGCTAATTTCAACAAGACTTGGCAAATGCAACCGATTGCTACAGTCAAACTGGGAAAGGACATGATTAACAATGTAATAGTCAATGGCCCATGAACATGACCATGTTAAAAAAAGCCTGCTACACAGCCAACACTCACCACCTCTGTCCTGTAATGTACGCTCTCACTGATGTGCACAAGAATCAAATCATGGCTCTTAGCTCGCCTATACTCGAAGTGGAGGAATCGTGACAGTCCTCCCTACTGAAAATAGTCATACCCTAGTTAATGTGGGACACTAGGATGAAGTGCATGAAATTTTCCCACCTTTTTAGGGGCATGAATAGCATGACAAGGCTCCCAGGAATTTTCCTCTGGTCCATAGCCTTTCCAGGAAATTAGGTACCATAATTTACCTTGTTTTTATTTGCTGTTTTTGATACATTGGACTTCATATTCCAAGTGATTGACAATCAAGAGAGGGGGAGGTCTTCAGTGGATCTTGCCTTTTGCTGGTTTTAGCAGGGAAATATGAAAAACTGGATGAACTTTCATTGTTTCTGGAAGTTTTAATTTGAAGGAAACAGGGTTAATGCATTACATGATTCTAAATGGACCAATGAATCATGGATAACATTTGTAATGTTTTTTCAATGTTATATGTTTTTTTAGACAACCACACCCTATCTTCAGGTTGATAATTGGGCCCTGGTTGTCTTTTCTTCTCTGCAGATGTTTTGCACGTTGTTTTATCCTTCGGTACGTTTTTTCTTAATGGTTGTACTAAAGTGTTCATCTGTTGTAGTTTCTCTTTTAGGTGTGGAATCTGATCTGTTCTTTTTTGAGTTAATAGTGGCATAAATCGTGGATGACATTCATAATTAGCATAGAAGGGTGACATATTTATTGATGCATGATGTAGATTGTTGTAAGCGAATTCAGCTTCTCATAAAAGATCTACCCATGAACCTTGGGTCGAGGAAAGATAACATCGTAGATATTGTTTTAGTGTTTGGTTTACTCTCAGTTTGGCTGTCCATTTCTGGGTGGAAACTAGTGGAAAGATTATTTTTAATATGTAAAGAATCACACCATGCTCTCCATAATCTTGAGGTAAATTGGGACCTCCTATCAGACGTAATGTTTAGAGGTAGACCATGTAATCTTACTATGTTTTGGAATAAGAGGGTCACCAAGGTTGCTGTGGTTGGGATTTCTTTACAGGCTTCGAAATGAGTCATTTTGGATAGGCGGTCTACTATTACTAGGATAGTGTTATTTTCTTGATCCTTTGGCAAGTCAGTGACAAAATCCATTGAAATGTCTTCCCAAAGGTGTGTTGGTGTAGGCAAGGGGTATAGGGGCATAAGAGACTTTTCTTTTTTGAATGATCTAACTTAGCTCACGCACATATTTCACAATCTTGTATACATATGGCTACATCTATTTTCCAACTAAGCCACCAGAAATTTCTTTGTACTAGTTCCAACGTTTTCGACTTTCCAGGATGGCCCCCATTGAGTGGTTATGGCACCACTCACACACTTGTTTCCGTAATTGTTTGTTCTGAACATGTAATAGATCTCCTTGAAAAATAAGTTCTAACATGGAACGCTTAATATCTCTTTGTTTTCCAGGCTACGATTTTTCGTAGGGGCATGTTTTTTCTGTTCTTGTGAAGAAATTGATCAGATATCGTGGCTCCAACAATTTGTCCTTTGAAAATCAATTGTGGTGGTTTTATCTGTTCTTTGTCTTTTATTGGTTCTTCATATCTAGAGAGAGAGTCAGCCTTGTTATTTGCACAACCGGGTTGAAAAGTTATTACGAAGTCAAATTCGGCAAATAAGAGAGTCCATCTCAGTTTTCTGGGTATTAGTGCTCGGTCACATTGTAAAAATTGTAAATTACAAAGGTCGGTATACACAGTGATAGGAGATTTTTCTCCTAATAAGTAATGACGCCACTCTTTAAATGCTAGACGAATGGCTAACAACTCCTTTTCAGCTACTGCATACTGTTGTTGAGCAGGTAAGAATGTTTTTGATAAATAAGCCACAGGATGTCAGAGGCCAGACCTGGGATCTTTCTGGGATAATATGGCTCCTATGGCTGTGTCAGATGTGTCGGATTCTACTATGAAAGGCTGAGTAACATCAGGATGTCTAAGAACTGGAGCAGCCCATGTTTTTGTAGTGTAGATAAGATGGTTTTAACATGTTCATAATGTTCGTTCTCTGAATTTGAAAGATCAGTATATCATCGATGTAAATGATAAAGCGATCTAGATACTCCTTGAGGACATTGTTTACAAATAATTGTAGTGCCACTGCTGCATTACAAAAACCGAAATGGTATTACACAATATTCAAATAAACCATATTGAGTTCTAAACGCTGTCTTCCACTCATCTCCAGCTCTAACACAAGCCAAGGGATAAGCACCTCTTAGGTCTAGTTTTATGAATTTAGGGGCTGTTCTTTCCTGGTCCAGAAGAACAGGAATCAGTGGCAATGAATATCTAATTTTTTTATCATAATGGCGTTCAATGCTATGCAATCAATACATGCACGTAACTCTCCATTTGCTTTTGATAAAAAGAAGATCGCTGAGGCTGCTGGAGATTTAGAAGGTCGCATGAAACCATTTTTCAAATATTTGTATTCACATAAGTGTTAATTCTCTTGTTCTGTTAGTACATAAATACGGCTGCAGGGTATTTTTGCTACAGGAATCAAATCTATTTCACAATCATACGTGCAATGTGGGGTTAAGGTTTCAGCATTGTTTTCACTGAAGACATCTCTGAAGGTTTCATAAACTTTTGGTAATTCTACCTCTTGTTCTGCAGCTGTGGATATGTAATGATTTTTAGCAATCATCTCAGTGGGATGTTGGCATTTGCTCATGGTGTTTGTACTAGGTGAGAGACTCTCTTGTTTAAACCACTGTGAATCAAAAACAACGGTCCTTTCAGTCCAATTAATTGTGGGACTGGATTGTGTTATCCAAGGCATACCCAGGATAATCCCAAAATGTGGGGCATCAATTAAATCAGATGAGATTGTCTCATTATGAATGATTCCTTGAGAGTGGTATTCCATGTTTATGTCTACTGTAGACTCAGTAATTAGGCCTGAAGTAAGTAATGTCCCACCAACAGTTCACACCATCTCAGATTTCTCTTTAATTCTTGTAGCAATCTTTAATTTGGTGCAGAATTTTATATCAATAAGGTTTCCCATGGCTCCTGAATCTATCAAAACCACTATCATCCTTTCCAGTAGTTCTGGAAACTTAAGGTGCATATTAAGGATAAAATGCGGAACAGATACTTGTAATGTCTTAGCAACGGAATGCTCAGGAGTTATGATAGTTTTACTTGAGGAAGTGTCCTGTCCATTCCTCGAGCCTATTAGTTTCCCTGTTTCTTTGTCTCTTCCTTAAAGAAAGATCCATTAGGGCATGTTGGGCATTCCCTAATGAAATGTCTCTTCTTACCGCAATATAAGTGAGTGGTTTGCGTATGTCACCAACATCCATGGGTTCTCCAAGATCAGAGGAATTGTGGGTAGTTTTTTTCTTTTAATCGCACGTATGATTGATACTCTGGTTTATGTTTGTCCCCTTTACATTTGGCTAAACGATGATCTAACCTTAAAGTCAATGCTATGATATGTTCTGGGTTGGGCGTCAGTAGGTGCTATGAGGTCTTTTAGTTCGTCTTTTAATCCTTGGCAATATAGGGCCACCTTTTTATCTTCTGGCCAATTTGTTTCCAAGACCAAATGATTGAATTGGGTTAGATAATGTATCAAGTCTTTGTTTCCTTGTTTAGGTTCCAAAGGTTCTCTGTCAGCAGAACCTGTAATAGTTCTGCCAACAAATACTCTTTTAAATTCTATCTTAACTCTACTCCAATTATATAGTAAAGGATCATCAGAATTTACAAGGGGGACTTCCCACATTGCGGAATCTCCACTGAGACACAAAATGAGAAATGCTATTCTAGATTGTGCGTCTGGAAATGAGGCAGTCTTACCAAAAAATGTAATTGTACTTGAGTTAGGAATGTTTGGAACTTGACTGGATCATCTGCAAAGCGCTCAGGAGGAGCTAACGGAATCGTGTGGAGAACCACAACTTAGACAGCAGGTTCTGGGTTAATTCTCCCAGATGCGTTAGGAAGGGGTGGCATAGCATTTAGGTGTGATTGAAGGAGGTTTACTTTGGTAGCTAATGCTGTAGTTTCTTGTCTGGTTGCCATTAGTTCCCTTTGCATGTTTCCTAGCATTTTACCCGAATCATCCAAGGAAGACATCTTTGGTAGCACTGCTTGGGAGAACCTTAATTCGTAGACGGGTTATTCTGTCACGGTTCGTTTGATTGGTTCTCAGGACCAGTACCCTCAAGAGGCTACCTTCTGGCAGCTCCGACTCTCATTGCATATATATATATATATATATATATATATGTATATATACAGAGTATCAGAATGGCCAGACGAGGGGAAGGGAATTAGGGAGGGTACTGCGGGGAGTGTAGGAGGCTGGCCTTGTTTGTACTGCGTACCATAGGTACTTACACCAGGTCCAGTTATCCCTTATTAGTGAAATGTAGGCAGTCTCTAGAAGCCAGACTCTCTAGTGGTAGTGTGCATGAGCAGCCAAGGCCTAACTAGGAGACATGCAAAACACATGCAACATCACTGTAGTGACAGTACTCACACAAATGAAAGAATATACTCAGGGGTATAAAGTTAAAGGTACTTTATTTTGGTGACACACTTTCCAAAAATACCATAGAGACTATACTCACTTAGGAAGTACGTAAAATACACAATCTATACACTAGTATCCAAAAACAGGTAAGTAAACAGTTAGAAAACAGTGTAATTAGTGACAATCACAATAGTTAGAAATGGGCCTGGGGGAACACAAACCATATACTAAAAAAGTGGAATGTGAATGTTGGTTTCCCACCTAGGCAATTGCAGTGTGTAGAGGGGCGCTGGGAGTATTAGAAAACACCAAAGATAAGTAATAGAACCCATCACAGAGCACAGGAAATTAGGAGTAAATCACAGGATCTTTCCTAGAACATACAAGAAAACAAAAAAGAAGATATTGCAAGAACCAGAAGAGACTGCAAAACACAAACAGTGGATTCTTGGACCTGAAGACCTGTGGAAGAAGGGGACCAAGTCCAAGAAGCACAGAAGAGTCCAGGAAGAACTAACTGCTAACCGGATGAAGGTGCAGAAGTAGAACCGCTGGTCAAGAACAACAGACAGTACTGCACCCAAGAAGACGGATGCGGGTTCCTTGTTGTTGCAGATGAGTTCCCACCCCAGATGGATCATTGCAGTCTGGTTTGCGGCACTGGATTCTGCCAACAAGCCTTGGTAAATGCTTTTAGCGGTAAATGGTGCTGCCCGGGATCAGGAAGGACTAGGTCGACTCTACCCAGGATGGGGGAGTCAGAGGAGGCTCCCAGGAGTTCAGAGACCCCACAGAAGACCCTGCAGCACAACCAGGAGTCCTACAGGATGGGGACAAAGAAGGTGCAAAAGGAGACTCATGCAGCACTATAACAAAGGGTCCCACGCCGCTGGAGAACCACGCAGGAAGCTGTGCGTCACAGGAGGGAATGCCGTGGCCGGAGCTGCACGGTGCACAAAGTACTTCATGGAAGGATGCACACAAGCTATCCCCCCCCCCAAAATGTAACACCTATTTCCAAAGGAAGAGGGTGTAACACCCCATCACAAAGGAAATCCTTTATTTCTGCCTTCCTGAGCTCAAGCTCCACAAGCAGCAGGAGGGCAGAAACCTGTCTGAGGGGAGGCAGCAGCTGGAGCTGCCTGGGAAACCTCAGGCGACAGAAATGGCAATACTGGAGGTCCTTTGAGGAGCCTCAGAGTGCATGGAATCATACAACCAATGCTTGCAAAAGCCTTGGGGTGTGATTTCAACATGTTTGATTCCAAACATACCTATGTTCGGAGTTACCATTATGTAACTAGACCTAGGTCATGACCTAGGTCTAGTACACATAGAAAATGGTGTCCCTGCACTCACAAAGTCTGGGAAAATGGACCTGGAGGTCATTGGGGCGCCTCTGCTAGTGCAGGGGTGCCCTCATTCACAGGTACTCTGAACCCTGCCTTCAGGACTGGAAGGCCTGCCGTAGGAGTGACTTATGAGTGTCCTGGTGCAGTGTAAATGGCAGTGAAAGAGTGCATGCAGAGGCCTTTGCATGGGTTTCCTATGGGTGGCAAAAGATATGCTGCAGCCCATAGGAACTCCCTGGAACCCCAATGCCCTGGGTACCTAAGTACCATATACTAGGGACTTATAAGGGGCACCAGTATGCCAATTGTGGATGAAATACTGGGTTAACAGTATGCAGCAACCAAATTTGGAGGAGCAAGAGCATAATCACTGGGGTCCAGGTAAGCAGGATTCCAGTGAACACAGTCAAGCTCTCTGACATCAGGCAGAAAATGGGGGTAACCATGGCAAAAAGGAGGTGCTTTCCTGCAGGGAGGGAGACCTGAAACCAGAATATAAAAATTAAAATCCTGTCTGTTCTCTCTCAGTAAATATAATATCAAGGTTCCAAAACCATAGTCACTAATACCTGTGAATACCTTCTTTTGTCTTAGGGATGATTGGAATACACTTTATAATACCTGAAAGTTCTCAGTATTTGTTTTACCATGAATTATTCATTAAATACTCTCAAACCACCATCAAACTATAAAAATTGGTTAGATTTATTTCATTCTCATATTTTTGATTATTTCTCTTTTTCCTTTTACTTTTGGTTTCACTTCTGGATCATGAGTATTATAACAATCATTCATATAGAAATATTGTTCATTATAACGCTGTCTTTAATGTTTTAACACTTGACAAAAGTTCATTTTTCGGTTTCGTTTCATGTTTTAGGTGAATATCATTAAAGATATAACGATTATCGGAATCTAAAATATTGTTCGTTAATACATTGATTTCACTGTTCAACATTTAACAAAAGTTTGCTTTCGGTATTGTTTCTCGCTTTATGATAACATCATAAAATTACTTGTTAATATTGTTTATTACGACTTTGATTTTACTGGTTCAACACTTCACAAATGTTCACTTTTGATTTTGTTTCTCCCTTTATGAGAACATCATGAAATTACTAAAATCATCCATATGTTAATATTGTTTGCTACAATTTTGATTTCACTGGTTTAAACCTTTACAAAAGTTCACGAGGCAATTCACCCTACCATTGACACTCAAAAACTCAAACCTTAGACACTTGAACTTGTTGCTGGATTTCCGCTCTTTCGATCCTAAAAATAACCCTCGATCTCCTACCTGACGGTGACTGAAAACATTCAGGGAATTCAGCTTTTGAAACATGCGGTGACTCACTGACTCTCTGGGGACTGGGAACGAAGAGCATGACCAAAGATACTAGACCTCAGTCTCCGCCGTGAATAACCCACACGTGTGAGTGGGGTGGGGCTGCTTTTATAGCTTCAGAGAAGGCTGTTGAAGCTACTATGGAAACTGAGAAAGGACATGAGGCGTACTGCTAATTTCAACAAGACTTGGCAAATGCAACCGATTGCTTCAGTCAAACTGGGAAAGGACACGATCAACATTGTAATGGTTAATGGCCCATGAACATGGCCATGTTAAAATGAGCCTGAAAATCAGCCAACACTCACCACCACTGTCCTGTAATGTACACTCTTACTGATGTGCACAACAATCAAATCATGGCTGTTAGCTTGCCTGTACTCGAAGTGGAGGAATCGTGACAGCAATGGATGCACCGCACCTCCCTAGCAGTTAAAAAAAGCCCTCAGAGAACGTGAGGTGAAATACTCCATGAATATCCCTCCAAGCTTGATGTGGTCGCTGAGGGAAAGACCTGGTTCTTCAGCACTCCTGAGGCTGCATGGGAGTGGCTTGAGGGTTGGAGGCCGGCGAGGGGGCCAAGACCCGCTTGCAACACCTCGGGGTGAGCCTGACGCCCTGATCAGCGAAATGTTAAAAATTGGAAAATGTTATCGACGACAGCCAAGAATAAGTGGCCTTGCTTGTCAGCTATCCATCGACGAGGCGGACTATGGCTATGAGACATTGGGAAAGCTGCATACCATGAATTGCAGTGAATTGTAGCAATACTACGCTTCTCCCACAATGTTTTGCTGGGAATCTCCGGTGTGGAGTGGGGGATCTGCTGACCTCAATATAGCCCATGGAGATAATGTTTTTTTTTTTTTTTAATTGGGGGGTAAAGGGGTGGCCCGGAGGCACCAACACGCCCATAGTTGATATGTTTTGGGGCGACAGGCACTCTGCAAAGTTGGGGGGGTGGGCAGTTTTAAGTCTGCCATTCCGGAAGCAGGGAGGGAGTTTGGGAAGAAAATTGTATTTTTGCTTGCATTGTGTTCAATGGTTTTCTTTCTTGACTGTGCTTTTCATCTATTGAGACAACCCACACTCAGGGTTTTATACACCTGTCTAGCCTGAGATGGGCAGTTCCTGCTCACATTAGCCCCACAGACTCTCAAGATGTTTAAGTGTGACTGTTCGCTGTCATCCACTATAGAGTCCTCTCCCTGTCCTCTCCGGGTGTGACCCTAGGAGAATTATTACGTGCTACCTGCACCGATACCAGGCCCCCATGATCCATACACCTTCATCATCAGCTCTTAAAATCCTTTCCTGGAACGTCAATCAGTTGGGCGACAAGCTCAAGCAGGGAGGGGTACTGCATTACCTTAGGAGGCATGCCCCTGACTTGGTACTCCTTCAGGATACCCATTTGGTGGGCAATACTTGTCATGTCCTGGATAAGTGGGCATACACACTGGTTACACGAGGGGATCTAGAGGGGTCAGCAGTCTCCTCTGTAAAGCACAGCATTTTCTGTTAGCCACACTTGGACGGACACGCAGGGGAGATATGCAACCCTCTCAGGACAGTGAGAGGAAATCTCTCTCACTGTATTTTCATTGTATGTGTCGCCATAGCTCCATGACTCTACACTTGCTGACTTGGGCACACTGCTTCTCCGATTTCCTGACAGTGACCTGTTACTTGGGGGAGACCTTAACATGGCCCTTGACAACAGACAAGATAGACGGCCCCGAGACAACAGCCACTGCTCACCAACCACTAGCAGACTTTCTTGCAGCGATGGGCTTGATTGACACATGACGGGCACTACGTCCAACAAACCATCAATAGACATTCCACTCCGGCACCCATGGCAGCCTTTCCCGCATTGACTATGTTGGAAAACGGGTTATTGGTAAGGGCAGGTAAGTACTAAACTCCACTTAGGTTCAGTTAGGTCTCAGTAAATGAAACCCAGCTCAACCCTTGGTAGCTTGGCAATGAGCGACAAGGCTTAACTTAGGAGACAGAGTGTAAAGTATTCAAATATCAGAAAACAGTAATTAAATAAAACACAGGAAACAGTTTAAAAATCCAAAACCAATTTATAAAAATAGATTATATTTTTATCTTTAAAATTACACAAAAACGAATAAAATCAGATAAGGGGAACCGGAGATATGAATTTTTAAAGAATTATTGTTTTTTTAGTGCCTACAAACAAAAAGCGCCAATCGGGTCATCTGGCTGCACCTCGACCGGGGCAAAGTCAAAGTTTAAGGCCGACCGTGATGGAGCCTGGCTCGGCTACAGGCTGTGAGAGGCCTCGGTCAAAAGTTTATCTTCGCACTTATTCGTTTTTCTGAAGATTTTCTTCAGTGGGACGAACCTGCCATTCCAATCCGACCTCCTGGAACACTTCTCCAGACACGTGTCGCGGGAGCCCTCGGTGGAGATTTTTACCTTCGGACTTAGTCGTTTTTTTCAAGGTGAAAATCCTTCGACCGGGGCAAACCTGGATCTTGATCCAACATCCCTGGATCCCTCCTCGGATACGCTGGCTGGGAGATCCCGGTCAACTTTCTAAGTTCAGACTTAGGGGGTCATTCTGACCCTGGCGGTAAAAACCGCCAGGGCCAACGACCGCGGGAGCACCGCCAACAGGCTGGCGGTGCTCCCATGGGCATTCTGACCGCTGCGGTACAGCCGCGGTCAGAAACGGAAAACCGGCGGTGTACCGCCGGTTTTCCGCTGCCCTGGGGAATCCTCCATGGTGGCGCAGCTTGCTGCGCCGCCATGGGGATTCCGACCCCCATTACCACCATCCTGTTCCTGGCGGTTGTCACCGCCAGGAACAGGATGGCGGTAAGGGGTGTCGTGGGGCCCCTGGGGGACCCTGCAGTGCCCATGCCACTGGCATTGGCACTGCAGGGGCCCCCGTAACAGGGCCCCACTAAGATTTTCAGTGTCTGCCATGCAGACACTGAAAATCGCGACGGGTGCAACCATTCGGAGCCGGCTTCCTCGTGGGAAGGGGTTTCCCGCTGGGCTGGCGGGCGGCCTTCTGGCCCAGTGGGAAAGCCAGAATACCCGCGGCGGTCTTTTGACCGCGCAGCGGTATTCTGGCGGTCCCAGTCAGGCCGGCGGCTTCCGCCGCCGGCCGGGGTCAGAATGACCCCCTTAGTCTCTTTTTGGGAGATTTTCTTCACCGGGACGAACCCGCAAATCGGGCTGGGTTGCGGTTGAGGCAAGCCAACTAGAGTTGCCGCGGCGGGTCGGTCCCTCTATGGAGCTTTTTTTCAAAAGTTCTCCAAACTTCTCAAAACTTCTGGGTCTTGTCCCAGATGTTCTTTTAAGGTTCTTTTGGGGTCCACAGCTCACCCAAGGGTCCAGAAGCTCTGAGATGATCCTTGGGGGTGTGGACTACAACTCTTTTTGGCCACTGGGCAGTGGTCAGCTAGTTGATTTCTTCAGGAGTTGGTGCAGGGGACTCTGGTTAGCAATTTTTCACCTGTGGCAAACAGGGAGTCCCTCCTTGAACCAGTTGAAGTCAGGCAAAATCCTTCTTATGGTGAAGCCCAAGTGTGCAGCTGGTGCAGTCCTTCTGAGTACAGGTTCCAGGTGCAGGCCAGGGGTCCAGCAGGGTAGTCCTTCTTCTTCTGTAGTTCTTCCTGGTAGGGATCTGGTAGGGAACTGAGGTGTGGGTGCAGGTTTGCCAGTTTTATCCTTGCTCCTGGGTGAAAAACAGGGGGGTCCTGATTCTCCAATCAGGTGCGGGGTCCTTCCCCCTGTGATGACCACTTCCTGGGAAGTGTGGCAAAAATCAATCCCAGGAGGCAACATTCTTCAAAAATCCATCATGGCTGAAAAAGATTTTTGGAGGCTACATCTGGCTGAGCCCACCCACTGGTGTGGCTAAAAATCAAAAGCACACGCCTCTCCTGCCCTCTCCTAATCAAGGGGGCACCTAGTTGTCTGGGGTGGCAGGATGTGGGGGTGTTGCTGGGTTGCTCCAAATGTCTTTCTCTGCCTTTGAAGACCAGTTTGGCAGCCCTCCCCCTTCCTGCCTCACCATCTGCTGAGGGGAGATTCCCTCCCACAAGCACATCTCTTTGTGTGAAGCCAGGTCACTTCACACCTCATCAAGGCAGCATGGCCAGGCTGCCAGAGGCTGGCCAATCAGAGCAAAGCAGCAAAAACAATGCAGGGCTGAAATTGGCAACTTTTCAGGTAAAGTTTAAAACTCTTTACCTGAACAAGTTATATTAAATCCCACAACTGGAAGTTGTGGGATTTATTAAAACAATTAATTTGATACCAAACTCTTTGTATCTGTCATTTAAGGAGACTTTAAAAATTAAAATAAAGTCTCCCCATTCTAGCCTATGAAGGCCATTCACTACAATGAGGGAAAAACAAATTTGGCTGTTTTTACCTCACCAGGGCTTATAAAACTATTTTTATAAGGTCCCTGCTTATAGTTACATGGCACCCAGCCCTAGGGGCACATAGGGCACACCTTAGAGGTGTTTTATATGTAAAAATAAGGTAGTTTAAAACTTTGGAACTACTTTTCATTCCAAAGTCGAATTTGCATATAACTTTAATTTAAAAGCAGCCAGCAAGGCAGGCCTGCCATTAAAATGACACTGGGCACCTCAGCAGTGATGTGGGCCCTAAACCTACATTCCCTACCATATACTAGGGACGTAAAGGTAGGTTAACTTAGCCAATTATAATTAGCCTAATTTGCATATTGATTTTACACAGAGCACAGGCCCTGGGACTGGTTAGCAGTACCCAGGGCACCATCAGAGTCAGGAAAACACCAGCCAAAAGTGGAAAATGGGGGCAAGAAGTTAGGGGGCCTCTGCAACAGCCCTGTTTTCTCAGAGACTATCTCCTTGCTCTGCCACACCAACTCCTGTATTGTAAAGAAGTTTGACACCTCGCTAGTGGAAACTCAGACCACTCTCCAGTTTGGGCCTCCTATGGCTCCACTACCCACCTGGCACAGTGGAGGGTGGTCCTCAACCCCTGATACTTCTGTATTCCAGCCATCCGTACAGGCCTCCAGGAGAATACAGACACATATTTTAAAGAAAATGATGGCACGGTTGCGTCAGCCACAATTTTATGGAAGGCATATAAAACAGTAGTTAGAGGACAGGATATAACTCGAATAGTGGGACACAAAAAGGAAACCAGGGCCCACCTGGACAAGCTTGAATGTGAAATGTTAGTCTTAGAGTCTCAACTTCCACAGCACAACTCGGAAAACTGTTGCCACCGACCTAGCCTCAAACAGAAAGAGTATAGAGATGTGACACAGCCAGGGCGAAATACTGTGCTACCCAACATCACCTCTATGAAGTATGAGACAGTGCAGGCAGGCTTTTGGCCTGGCTAGGTAGAAAAGACCAGGCTGACAGATGGGATCCCATGATTACAGATGCAGAGGGATGCAAAATAACAGGGAAAACATAAGTTGCAGATGTTTTTGTAACCTATTATGCTAAGATATACTACTCTACACTTACTGTTGTGCCCGAGGAAATCCGTTCTCTACTTTCAGACATTCAATTGACTCACCAGTCGGAGATCAACAGAGATCTCCTGGAGCAAAAAATAACGGTGCGGGAGATCACTCAAGACATCAGGGCAATGCACACTAGCAAAGCACTGGGCCCCAATGGTTTGCCAATCGAGCTCTACAAACTTATGGCCCAGGTGGTTGCTCCTTACCTCTTGCAAATGTTTCTGGAGTGCTGGAATGCGGGAACCTTGACCCCAGACCAATGGCTGGACACAATAGTAGTCATCCCTAAACTAGACTAACCGCAAGATGAGTGAGCCTCCCATAGGCCGATTTCTCTGCTAAATGCAAAGGTCAAAATTCTTGCAAAGTTATTAGCCATGCAGCTTGTGAAGGTTGTGCCAGGGAGAAGCACGTCCCTGAACATTAGACGACTGCATGGAGTCCTGGGTAGAGCAGCTACATTACAAGACAACACCCTTGTGCTTTCATTTGATACACTGATGGCCTTTGATACTATTGAATGGCCATTTATCTTCGAAGTATTGCATAGAATGGGCTTTGGCCTGTGCTTTCTTTCTGGGTTTTGCTTCTATACTAAGAACCAATGGACCAGATCGTGATCAACGTGGTTTCCTCCCCCCCTTTTCGCTGGGCAAAGCCACGCAGCAGGGATGCCCCTCAGGAAGGGATTGAGACAGTCCACTGAATGGAAAGACAGGATCTCCCTATATGCAGATGATAGTCTGCTGTATGTGCCACTCCCCACGCCCACCCTAGCCTCGATAATGCATATACTGGATATTTTCCAGATTCACACAGGCTACAATTAATTGTGGTAAATTGTTCCTTTACCTCCTTCATGGCTCCACTCCACACTTGCCTAGGGGCTGTACGGCCTAAGTCACAACAACCAGATTTTGTTATCTGGCTATCTATGTGACTAGAGACTCGTGGTCTTTTTCCATGCACAATCTTGAACTCCCATTTACACGGTTCTGAAATGGCATACATCATTGGCGGACTTTGCCACTAACCCTTCTGGGCAGAGCAGCTCTTTACATAATGATAATGCTACCCCATTTTCTGTACATATTCCAAAACAAGCCATATCCTATCCCACACAGTTACTTCCAGATGATAGAGGTTGCCATGTGCTCCTTGCTTTGGGGCAGGGGTATCCCCCACACAGCCTACAAGAAAATGACGAGGGGTTATTACGAGGAGGATAGCTCTCCTGGATATACAAAAATAATACTGGGCACCACAGTTGATGATAATCAATTCTTGGAGCTACTTATCAGAAGAAGAGCAAGCTATTCAGGTGGATAGACATAATATCCTCACAGGGGGGTATTTTAGGACACTCTATAGTAACACCCGTGCAGTGTCCCTCCCTGACTCCACTGCCGTGACCCTTGTTCTTTGGCGCAGCACACAAAAGGCCTTGGGCTGGAAGGACAAGATCACGAAGGCTACTCCCCTATGGGACTCTGCACAACTAGGCACTCTTGAGATGCAGCCGAGGTTCCACAAATGGGACTTAATGTGATTGTATCGAGTGGGAGATCTCTGGACCCCAGATGGGGTGATCTTCTTTGCTGACTTACAGAGGGAATATCAATTAGTGCCCACCGAATACTATAGATATTTACAAATATGACGTACTCAAACAGCCGCTGCTCAGAGACAGAGCACCCCTGACTCTTCCCCACTTGAACACAGACTACTCGACGGCCACTTGTCCAAGAAAGCGATCTCAGTCACCTATTGTAAAATTCCCAATAACTCCCCAGATATACTAAATAGTCTTCGGGAACGGAGGGCGCAGGACATCCATAGTATTGAGGACGATGAATGGGCTTCCCTCTCCGAGGGAAGTGGCCATCAGATCAAGATTCCACTTTCTACAGATGAAAATTCTGCACAGAGTTTATTACTCCTGTACCGTTTTAGCTAAGATGGGCAGAGTGGGCACCCCAGTGTGCCCACAGGGATATGAGGGACAGGGATCCTTTTTTCATATCATCTGGAGCTACCCACTTTTACACATGTAATGGTAAACAGGTAGTAAACTGCCTAAATGAGGTGTGTGCAGGCAAGATGGAACTATCAGCTAAATGGTGTCTTCTTAACATGTGGGATATGACAGATCTGAATCAGATGGATCAGCTTTGGGTGACGCTGGTAGTAATGATCGCTAAACGTAATATCGTTTGAAAATGGAGAACAGAGCTGCTACTGGACTGGAAATGTGATATGGACTGGTGTATGATGGCAGAGAGGGATGTCTACAAAAGTAGGGGTTGCCCACATAAATTGTCTAAAATATGGGGCAAATGGAACACTCACCAATGTAACCTATGATCTCCCATAATAGGTACTATCGAAATTGATATTCAAGGGAGATATCCGGACATTGCTGCTCTCCCTTGACTGGTCGGTTGGGAACGGGAAGGGGGCTGATGGAGATATGAAGAGAGTGCTCGCTTATGTTATATGGATGCTACATGATGTCAAGTACAGTGTTATCTATAATTAAAACAATTTAAAAAATAAAAAACATAACAGGTCAAAGTGACATGACAAGCAATCCTGTAATTGCATGGTGCACCCCTAAAACACAGCTCTGTAAATTCTAAGGAAGCTGTACTCTGACATTGCAGGCCCTATGTGGATCTGGCAAGGACATCCACGTTTCCTCCATCTATTTGTCCTCACTCAAGGCAAAAAAAGGTATTTTGCAAACTAGGGCCAGTTTCAGCACTGTCTTGACCTATCATCTAGGCTCTTGAGCTATGATAGCATACTCTGTGTACAAAACAGCCCCATCCATGTCTACAAACCCAATACATGATCAGTTTGGTCAGGAGTACGTGCATTTGCCACAGTTGCTCCTGCTACATATGGTGCTTCCTGCTTTGAGTTGAATTCCTAATGCATCGAGTGTCTGCTTTGCGACCTGGCAACACTGAGGGATTGTCGAAAGAAGCACTACATAGCTGACCAGTTCTGTGTGGTCCGGTGTCCTGAGCACTCACTTGCCCGTTCCAGTGTCACTGAAAACCCATTCATTCAGTTGCTAAGCACGAGAAAGGTATCATACAGAGGCAGCGTGGCAGGCAACCACACTCCAGACGTCTGATGCTAAGCAGAAACAAATGTGCCTAAGAACCCTCACAAAAATCCAGGATTAAGACGTACAAAAAGAACCCCTACAAAAATCCAGGATTGAGACACACAAGGAACCCTCAAAATAATCCCGGATTGAGACATACATAAGGAACCCCCACAATAATCTGCTAGTCTTACACAGAGCCGAAGGGCGAGCAGGCGCGGCTACGATCGTTCATTAGCAGCCCACTTTCAACCCTATCAGATCTTCGCCAATTAACAGAGCCACGAGTGCCTCCGCTACGTCGGTTCTTCCAGCAGTGCTCCGCCGGTTGCTGCTGTCTGTCTCGGTTTCACCGCGAGGAAAACACTGAAGGAAGATGGCGGCGGCCACCGAGCAGGTATGCCGAGCGACTCAGCAGCGGGGACTTCAGGCGCAGAGTTAGCAATTAACGGGACTGTTGGTAGAGGGATAGGACCGTTGCAGTCCATCAGACTCCAGCGGTCTCGGACACCACAAGCTCGGACATTACCGGTCCCAGACACCACGTTACCTTCCATAAAGTTGGAATCCTCCTTCATTCCAGAAAAAGAGCCTGGAGCCCCTAGAGCGCATCATTGGCGAAGCCCCCGGATCCGCGAAGCATGCGAACAATGCAGCCCCCAGCACACAACCTGAGTGAACACAACACGGGGACCATGGTGCCTGACCCCAAAATGGCGGCGGAACGACGGCGACGGACTCTGGGCTGGGGGCTCCTTAACACGCCGACAATGTAGGTGGTGTACGGATCAGCGTGAATGTGGGTTGATGGTGCGAGGGGGGTTATCGTGCTGGTTATTGGAGCCAGGAGTTGCGCAGGCCGCAGATGCCTACTTTGCTGCACGGGCGCTTCGAGATATGCGCAATTGTGCTATCACAATATATATGAGGCTGCCTGTCTTTTAATTTTAGCTTTGTCAGACCCTCCGATCCTTGGGTATCAGTTTCTTCCTTTCAGCATAGAGACGCGCTGATAACAGAGGCTGCCTGTCTCTCCTTGCTGGTGATTTAAAGCCCAGGACTGGAAACTTAATATTACCTTTTAGAGTCACGTTTTTCGAACATTTATTCAGTGGGTTGTGTGCACTTCAAAGACTCGAGTTACATCACATGACGGAGGCAGACATATCCCTCTGAATGTAATGCACAAAAGGAATAATTCATACAGCAAAGTACTCAGCCTCGACATCATTTATATTTCCAATACCGGAAATGACTTCTATTTTGAGGGACTAAAGTCATCAATTATTTTTCTCTTGCCTGAGACATCAAGGTCACATCTTTCTTCTATACTTCCCTGAAGAAATTATCTGGACTATATACGGTACTGCACGAACCACGCTGGTTGCTTTTTATGCAACACCAGTAGAAATTGAAGATAAAGGACTATAAGAAATGTTAAAAGACTGAATAAGTTCTTTTTGTTCTAGTCCGCTGCTCTATATATAAAGTAAGCTGGAGACAATGGTGGGAACAGCTGCACAATAAGAGCAGATAAATCCTCTCCCAACGGGTGAACTGACGAAAGTTATCCTCCTCTAGACTCTTAGGGCATTTGGAGGCAGTTCTGTCTGAATTAGGAGTGAGATGCACTCCTTGCACCATTTCTTCACAGCTGTGCAGCACTTAGTGCCAGTTGCAACGTTTAGGTTTGCGCAAGTACGCACGCTGGTCTTTCGCTGCTTTGGCAGCAGCCCCGACATTCTGGAAACAGGGCATTTGAGCCCCTTTGAGTTGACCAGTTGACCAGGGGGTCCTGGTGGTTTGTAGGGCGCCAGGCCCCATTGTGTATTTGTGGTGCTAGGAAATGTATTTCTTGTAGTTTGATTGTCAGACCCTGTTCTGGCTACCTCTAAAGTGTGTTTTATAATTTTGAGGTTGTCTTGCATACTTTGGGTTATGCTAGTGAAATTATGTTCCACCCTGTGCTTTTTGCCCATAATGTTGGTGATACTTAGGAGGTAAGTGTCTAATATTAGACTGTTGAGATTTTGGGCGTACAATGCGTTTGATACCTATTGTGATGCTGTGCTTTATGTGGTTTATATCTCAGGATGATAAGTACAGTGATTTTCCTCTTACACCACTCCATCTTCAGTCCTATCTTGTTGAATCAGCCCTGTTCTGAAGTGACAACCTATCCCTAATCGCCTCACTTTCCTGTCTCCACAATAACTCAGGTTCCTTCACCCGACGTCTGGATTACGTGCCCCCTTCTTGCCCTCATACTTCTCCCCACCACCACCGTCCTAGTATCACCCTTCCCTTATCCCCACCACCCTCCTCCTCCACAATTTCCCAACATGGCCACCGCTCGAATTAAGTCTGGAATTAATTGCTACAAAATCATCTACCCTTCTAACCTGACTAAAGCTGCAGCAAAACGTTACAAGCATAACACCATTGAATGTTTCCCTGATTCCCTTTTTGTCGATCAGTTTTACAATGGTCGGTATGGGGGGCTCAAAAACGATCTAATTTTTTTCACGCACGACATACACTCTTGGTCTACCAGCTTTTACAATTCCTTTAACGTCACCTCCTCCTCCTCTATCCCTCATGGGAAACAGGTAAAAATGTCCCCCTCTGCGGGTTTTAATGGCTCCCTCACTATCTCACTCTATAACAACGGTACTGTTATGATCCAAGCCAAAGACACCGTTCTCTCTCTCTTTGACCGCCTCTTCCCTTCCCTACTCCCCTCCCCTGCGACCGGGCTATCCCTTGACTCTCCATCTAGCTCCACCAATTACTCCCTTTCTCCTCCCTTGACCCCCCCACTCTACAATAGGCTGCACCCTGGGGAGGCACAGGTCGACCCTCTTCTCTCCCCTCAGACCTCCCCTCCCATTCTTCCCCCCTCACAGTATGCCCCTCCCCTCTTCACTTCAGCCCTACCTCTAGCTAACACTCTCCTCGTCCACTCTGCACCGTCCCGGCACTCCATTCTCATCCCCTCCCCCCATCCCTTCCGGCCACCCCCCTCCTTAGACCACCTCTCCTCCAGCCCTCTCCCCTTGTCTATGTTCCCTACGTTCCCCTTGTTCCCTCCTCCTCTCTGCTTTTCCGCCCACTCCTCCCCTCACTATGTACCCCGATTTCCCCACAAATACATTCCATCTCTCTCCCTCCCCACTCTCCTCCAGCAATGCTGTGCTACCCCCTTCCCTCCCCTGGTAACCCCTTCCCTCCCTCGAACCGAGCAGAATCACTTCCTTTCTTCAACTTCCCTTTCTCCCAATCCCCCCCACTCTGCCTGATACCCACTCCCTCACAACCACCTCACTTAGCTACCAGGACCTATCCAACCCCCTCCCCTCCCTTCCTTCCAAACCTCCCTAATCCCTATGACTCCTCACTCTCCTCCCCTCTCCTACCGCCCCACCGCCCCACTCCCCTCCTATCGCCCCCTAATTTTGTCCTTAATTCCTATCCTTCTTGCAACGCCAACAACGACAACTCTCCTCTCACCCCTGGCGCACCAACTCCTGCTCTCATCCAAAACCTTTCCCCACCCCTGAACCCTATACCCCTACTCCCCTCCCGTTCCCCCACCTTTCCCTGCCGTACACTGCCTAGTGCACCCCCTCCTGTTTCCATCGAGCCACCCAACATGCTGTGCTCTTCCTTACTCTCTCTGGAAATTAAGCTAGGCTCTCTAATCACCGCCATCTCCCAACTTGAAGCTACCATTTTAGTTTTAAGATCCAAGATCTCGACTTTTCCACACACCTCAATTCCTTTGGCAAACACTCACCCTTCCATGAGATGCACCTCACCCCCACACCCCAGTATAGCTAAGCATAGCCTGTCGTCTGCAATTCCACACAAGCACTCGAACGCCACCCTTCCTTCACTTCCACTTCCCAGTAACCCTATTATCTACACTATTCCGACCATCTCCTCTGTCAGAACCACTCGCCCACCTAAACCCTCCCGAGCACCCTCATATAAGTACAATATCCCTATCACCCCTCATAGCCCAAGTGCCCCCGTCACCAAAACAGTTGCGTCAGAGCTGCGTTGTTTGCTCCACAACTGCAGATCTGCAATAAAACACAAACTTGAAATCCCCGATACCATCAACTTGCACAATATTGACATGCTCTTCCTCACAGAGACCTGGTTCAACGATACCACTCACTCTATGTTTGATCTCCTTGTACCCACAGGCTATTCTATACTTAGAAATGACAGAATTGACAAAGTTGGGGGAGGTGTTGCAGTCATCTTTAGAAACTCCCTTCAACTTAAGGCTCTTCCTAACAGCTCCTTCCACACTTTTGAATGCCTATCTCTTGAGCTTCAATTGCACCACCGCTCACCTCTCAGATTCCATGCTATTTACCACCCGCCTGGTAGCAGCCCTTCGTTTATGGAGGAACTCACGGACTGCATCAGCGACAAATACACGCAAAGTGACAATCAGATCTTCGTGGGTGACTTCAATGTCCACTGGGGCTCGCCTCAAGACACCTATGCGAATTTGCTGGCCACCTTCCTCTCTGCAAACGATCTTATCCAACACTGCACAGAAACAACACACTCTAAAGGCTCAATCCTGGACCTTGTTATTTCTAAAGCAGGCTTGCTGACTATCGCTACCCCTATTCATGTAGACTGGTCGGACCACCTCCTCATCCCATTCTCTCTTCACCTATCACACTCTATAACTCTTGGCCAGCCTAAGAGGGCTACTTCCTGGTTTCGTGACACTAAAAATATTGACCTCAGTACCCTCTGTGATTCTGCTTTGCTATCACTTCCAAGGCTAGACCTGGACCTAGATGTTAACGAACTCACCTCCCAATGCCTCACAGTCCTTGCAGTCGAAATCAATAATGTCGCTCCTCTCCAAAGCAAAAAGAAAAGGCCCACTCCCTCAGCACCTTGGTTCAACAAATCCCTCTATGAAGAAAGGAAGTTCCTAAGAGCCCTTGAGAAACAATGGAGACAAGCGCCCTCCACTGAAAATTTGGCCACGCTTCGTTCAGCAAGATCCAAGTACCACAAGCTCATCTTCCTTGGAAAAGCGTCACACTACAAATCCCTCCTTGACTCAGCCAAAAATAGACCCAAAAAACTATTCGACCTCATCAAGAACCCAAACAACTCTCCCCCAACTTTCAAATTGGAAGATTCCACAAAGAAAGCAGCGAAATTCGCTGTATTCTTTGACGAAAAGGTAAAATCACTTGTAGATCAGGTCATTCATCCTACCCCTACAGAGGAGCGCAAATCCTTAACCATTTGGCAAAACTTTGACCCCATCTCTGACGATGCTCTCCTTAAATGCATCCTCGATACAAAGCCCTCTAACCATTCTCTTGACCCCATCCCTAGTGCCATTGCCATTGACTTCTATACTAACTCTCTTTCCTATTGGACCACTTTGATCAACCTCTCCCTCAGTCAAGGCTCCCTTCCTGTTTCCTTCAAAACTGGGCAGGTCACCCCTCTGCTTAAAAAACCCACCGCTGATGCGAACGACCTCAACAACTACCGTCCCATCACTAACCTACCCTTTCTTGCGAAAATCACAGAAAAATGTGTAGCGAAACAACTTTCTCGCCATATCAAGGAAAATGATCTTCTTGACAATTTCCAGTCCGGCTTCATTCAAAACTGCAGCACTCAAACAGCCCTGCTGCTAGTGATTGATGATGCGCTGCGGATGCTCGATTCAGGGGAGTCTTGTCTTCTAATTCTTCTCGACCTTTCTGCAGCCTTTGACACTGTCAATCACAACACTCTCCTTAACACTCTTCAACAGAGAATGGGCATGGAGGGCACTGTGCTCAAATGGTTTGCATCCTTCTTCTCTGATAGATCCCAAATGATCAAAATAGCGAACAGTCTTTCAGCTCCTTTAGCGGTCAGTCAAGGTGTTCCTCAAGGCTCCATACTTGCACTCACACTGTTCAATCTCTATTTAGAACCGTTGGGAAATCTCCTGAGTAAATCCGGGATCCACTATCATCTATATGCGGATGACACTCAGATTTACCTTAAGGTGGCCTCCAATCACGATCTCTCCTTCCTTAGCTCTACTCTCAACTCCATTCAAAACTGGATCATCAACTGATCCTGAATCCCTCCAAAACAGAATTCCTCCTCCTCTCCTCCTCACTTTCTCATCCCCCAGTGCAATCATGGATGGATCAGATCAATCTAATGAACAATAAGCCCATCATTGTTGAGAGCGCAAAATCCCTTGATGTCATACTCGACAAAAAACTCAATCTACTCTCCCACATCGACTCCATTGCAAAGTCTGCTCGACACCAACTGCGCCTTCTTTGGGGAATTCGTCGCTTCTTCCCGGAGCACGACCTTAAAACCCTGGTCCAATCGCTGGTTCTCTCCAGATTGGACTACTGCAACTCTCTTCTTACTGGCCATCCCAAATCCCACCTTTCCCCCCTGAAGTCTATTCTCCATTCAGCAGCTCGTTTCATATATGGGGCCAAAAGAAGCGACCACATTACACCCATTTTATCCACCCTCCGTTGGCTTCCCATAGAGGCAAGATCTATCTACAAAACTGCATGTATCACCCACAAAGCCTTGCACTCCTCCTCCCCTCGCTACCTGGTGAATAAACTGAAACTCTCTGGGGGCTCCAGACCATCACGTAATACAGAAAAGTTATTGCTTGAACCTCCCATTTTCAAGAAGGAAAGATCGATGGCCCAATCCTTTTCAGGCAACGCGGTGAGAATCTGGAACTCACTTCCGCCTCAGCTTCGGACCACCACCTCTTCCCAGGCCTTCAAAACTGACCTCAAAGCTCTCCTCCTTCAAAGACACTTCCAAATTTAATTCAAGCCCTCTATTTTCTGAAGGAAGTCCTTCCATTATAGGAAATTCTGTTCTCCATGCCTATAGAAGTGCCTTTCCAGGGTGTTTTTGTGTTTTGAGTGTATGCCATTTAGTGCAGTTTTATACCTCTACCTGTATTTTGTACTCTTTTGTATCTTGCACACGGCACCTTTCCTTTTACAACGTATCATTTGCTACCTCTTATATCTTGTTTGCTTTTGATACATGCACAACGGCCACCACTGCCTCATGTAACGTAACTATTGTTTTAGTGTTTTGAGTGTCTTCCATTTATTGCAATTTTTTTTTGTTTACCTCTACTCGTACTTTATTTGCTCTTGTAACCTGCACACGTCACTTTTTCCTTTCGTATTGCCTCATGTAATGTAACGTTTGCGTTTGTAACAGGCTCAATTGTAATTCCTCTCCTCTTGTATCTTTACTTTGCCTATTGTGAAGCGCTCTGACACCTTCGGGTAAAGTCTGCGCTATATAAAAACGCATTAAATAAAAATAAAAAATAAAATAATCCAGGACTGAGACATACACAAGGGGTCATTTAACTGGTGCAACAGACCTAACAAACAATCACCTCTTGCCAGTCATTCCTAAATTCAAATATTTGCGTCAGACATTTCTACAGCAAAATGCAAATTCTTTCAGGAAAGGCATTCAAACAATGTAGCTTTCTTTTCGTGTAGGCGTGGTTTTTGCTGGTTGCCTTCTCATTATGCTGATCAGTGATCTAACAGGCCTGCGGCGGCGAGGGAGTGCACCCATCAAGCTCACACTCACCGGACGGTGTAAGGTCAAAGGAGACCAAAGGGCAAATACTGCTGAAGAGCGTTAACACTGGCGCAGCCTTTCATCCACCCTCTCGGGACACACACGTGAATTCAAGGGATTCCTCAAAGCAAAATCTGGTGCCAAGACATGTACGGATCACTGACTGACGAGCCCGATCATGCCAGCACGTCCTGCTCACCTTTTCCCTGCGGACCTCTGAGCCGCCTCACCACGAAGCACCACATCCGGGCAGAGATGTTCGATTTCTTCAGTGAATATGAAACCGAGCGAGTAGTTGTGGTCCAGAGTAAGATGCTCGGCATCTCTTACCGCCTCTTCCAGCTGGTCATTATTGCCTACTTCGTGGGGTAAGTAAGTGTCAGCCTGGTGTATCATGTGAATGAGCTGCCTGCAGGCCTAGCAGACTCGGATAAGGAGGGGCTGAGGAGGGCGTTAATAGAGAGTTTCTTGCTACCTCAAACCTCTCAGTGTTTGTATGCAGAATATAAATATCTGTTGATGATGAAAGACTGAAGCCACATAGCCTTGATAAGGAAAAATAATTTGCCTCAGACTTATTGGAACACCAGTTGGGTTTTTATGGCTGGGTAGTCAGCAATGAGGTACAATTTTATCCCACACTCATCCAGGAAAAGCAAATTTAACCAGGACTTGTTTTCATCCATTTAGCTTCTACTTTTTGTTGCCTTGCTTGTAAGAGAGGGAGACCCCACCACGTGGCTGCATTGTGTAAGAATCATAGTCCTATTCCAGTATGGGATGTAAACAAGCCAAAAGAAAGATAAAGAGTGGCTGCGACCCTTGAGAGAAAAAAGTGGTAGATAGACTCAAGTACGCTTGGCCGGGGAGCAGCACTTGTTGGCTGACCCCTTTCAGTCAGGGCTCATTTTGATCCTGTGCTTTCAGGTGGGGCCCACTGGCACCCTTGTTTAGGGACCAGGACTTATTTGTATCTATCAGGTTTTGACCAAGAGCAAAAGGGAAGAGAGGAAGAAAGAGGTAGACGGAGAAATAGCAAGGAATAGATAAAGCTGGAATAATAAAGAACCTATGAGGGAGAGAAATGTAAAGAGGCAGGGAGCAATATTATTGGATGAAACAGACATGGGTTGAAATCAAGGCTGTACACCCATGGTCTCAGCCCACCCCATCACTCAGAAGTGACAGCCTCAGACTTCTGAGAAAAATTGGGACCCAGTACTTATTATTTTACAAATTAAATACTGCCTCCAGTGTCAGCCTTCCTGCTATGTGACCAGCTGCAGTTAGCTTTTATTGCATTATTCTTCCATATAGAGTTTACAATTTTTCCTATATAGAAGTTCACAACGTACATTCCAATACCAATACGTATTTTGCAGAAAAGATAAGATGTAGCAAAACCTATAGTGTTGCCACCTAAAAAGTGTGAGAGTCAGTTATTTATTCGATAACGGCTATTTAGCTGGCCACCAGATCAATAGTGAGTTTTATCGGCTATATCCTTGGCTGCTGGCTAAACAGTAAAAATGTTTCACTATTTGGCCAAAGGCTTCGAAAATAGCAGACATACTTTGCCGTTTATCCGGCTGCATGGCTAAATAATTAGGATTCTTTACAGTTTGGCCGGCAGCCCTGCAACTAGGATAAAAATGTCATTGTTTACCTGGCCACTGGCTAAATAGTACAGATTCTACCCTGTCTGGCTAGCAGCCTTGCATATAACAACCATTTGTAATGCAATGGGTCTCGGGTTTGCTCCAGTTAGAGCTAATAGGGTTGTAAATTCCTAACTGGACTTTTCTTGCCACTTAAATTGAAAATGAAAGGTAAAACAGTTGACATGAGCGGCCGATTCAAAGTGACATGGCCGCCAGGAGCATGAACACGAAGGAGAGACATAAAAGAAAAAGAAGTTCACTCACAGTCAAACGTATCAGCAATCATGCAGTTATCCATGTAACAGGGTCAGTCTGCAAGGCGGTAACAAAACGTCCCCCAGGAGGGACAAACGTAAAGCATTTACCAATGATAGCAAAGGATTTTTGAAAGGCAAGCCCATGAATGAGTGAAAGTGATGGGCATGCGGTGGGCGTGGTTAAAGGCCTACAAGACTTGCGTGCTCAACCTGAAAACAAAGCATCACTATTCGCTTGGCCACTGGCTATATAGCAGAGGTTATGTACTATATGGCCAGCAGTCAAGAATTGCTACCCCTAGCATTTTCCTTGCATTACAGATCAACCAAGAAGATAGAACAAATACAGCTCTTTAAGAGCTGAGACTAGTTTTTGCCGTTCATGTTTCTCTCTCTACTAGGTACTAGCCCTCTCAAGAAGCCTCCTTTTCTGCTGAAGGGGCCTGAGAAGGCACAGGAAGGAACTCTGTGTCCATCACAAGAAGGAAAGGGCAGATTGGACAGGGGCACTTTAAACACTCATTTAGCTTTCAGTATTAACTGCAGTTTAAATACGAAAAAAAAAAAAAGTAGCAGAACTCCAGCAGCGACTATTGGGCTAGGAGAAACTCACCTCAGATTCTGGGTCCAGTGGTGAAGGGGCTGATGAGGAAGACCTTTCTTGGTCAGCCCATTCAGCACTGGACCCAAACTCTGGGCTGTACGTTTTGGGCCCACTAAGAAGCACTGTGAAATAGTAACCTACCTGTACCAGTGTGCAGTTTGAGATTGTGCTTAACCTAAACAAACATACGATCCACAGAACGAATTAGTTTCACTTTCTCTCCTTTTGTGAATACCTCCTGTTTTCGAGGTCTGACAGAGAATAAATCTGCTTCAGATCCTGGGAGAGTTGGCTGGTGAAGAGTGTCCTGGGAGAGTTGGCTGGTGAAGAGTGTCAGTGTTGCAGGTGCAGAAGCGTGGTGGCTTCAACATATGTATAAGGCAAGTAAATGGTGTGCCTTATGATAAGAACTTACCTGGAAGGATAGCTGGAGCAGCTCTCCTGTTCCCTTGTAAGTGTTGTCCTGTATTAAATCAGCAAAGCACTGCATGTTTATATCAAATAAAAAACAATTTAAATCAGGGTTTATAAAGCGCAACTACTCACCCTTAAGGGTCTCAAGGCGCTAAGGGGGTTTCTCCTCTAAGCTTCAGTTGAAGAGCCAGGTTTTATGGTCCTTCCTGAATTGGGGTAGAGATGAAAGTGCTGAGACCACTGCTGCTCAAAGGGTACACCCACACTTCCTCGTAGGTCTGATCACACCATGGTGCACCTTTTATTGGGCATTATTCAAATATTTGATTTTGTATGTTTCAATTATAGTTTTCATTCAGATGTTGATGAATGTGTAAGTCAATAATGAAATGCAGTGCATCCATTTTTCTGGAGGGCCACAGTAGCATAATAAGCTAGTATGTGATGCATTGGGAATTGCATCATACATTTGGATTTAGACAATGACCATGTTAAGAGGAATATCGTTGCAGCACTTTGGTCTGTTATGAAACAAACTATGTTGCCCAGTTTAAAATAACTGATCACTGAAATGTATCAAGCACACAACATACTGTATGGTATTGACTATCATGTTTTTTAGTGCATTGCAGTTTTTAAATCTAGACAATATACCAAGAACTTGCAGTATTGCCTTGTGCATTTTTATAAGCGGGCACAAAGAAGGTTCCTCTGATATTAAATTATTATTCCTATTCAAACTTAATACTGA
This sequence comes from Pleurodeles waltl, assembly GCF_031143425.1. Taxonomy (NCBI): domain Eukaryota; kingdom Metazoa; phylum Chordata; class Amphibia; order Caudata; family Salamandridae; genus Pleurodeles; species Pleurodeles waltl. Next base: position 35,119,258 of record NC_090441.1, on the reverse strand, counting down.
AACGTATTGGACTGAGTGCTCACTATATGAGGGTCACAACTAGAAACCAATTTTTTATTATTAAAGTTTAGGGTAAAGTGTCAGCAAAATGAGGTCATACCTCTGAAATGAGTGTGACTTGAAAGTTAGTATAGCACTTCACCTCCTTTAGCGCCAGATGAGCACACAGTGACTCCACATACTAAGAACAAGCCTAAGGTTATGTGATATCACTTCCTGTGATGTCATAAGATCTATGATCATGTGATGTCACTTCCTGTGGTGTGATCCATAGTTCAAAGGTCGTGTTTTGGTGAATCGACATCCATGGAAATGTCACTCATTTCTCAGCTGCTGGCAAAAAAGTAGATATTATGTAAAAAAATTCCAGAAGACATGCGAATAGCAAATAAACTGAATTAACATGATACTTATTATTGTTATTATTTTCCTGACAGAATAGCAGAAAGTGTATATTATTTCGTCGGTATCCTGGAAAATAGCAAAATAGATTCTATATTTACCTGGCTGCTGGCTGAATTGCAGGCCACTGTACTGTTTGGCCAGTGGGCTTGCTATTGCTCATTATTCAACTGTTGGAACACTGAATAGCAGATGATATGCATAACTTGGCTAGTAGCTGTACAAATGGTCCTAGTCCTTCTGGCCACCACTGTTTGCTGCTGCTTGTCCAGTGCTGCTGTGTTGCTAAGGCTGAAATACTAAGCAAGCGCACTCCTCCTTAAAAAGAAGCATGAACCAGTACAAATCCATAAGAAGCTCCCAAAAAGGAGGATCATGAACATTAATAAACACTTAGGGGGTCATTACAACCCTGGCGGTCAAAGACCGCCAGGGCTGTTTTGGCGATTGCACCGCCAACAGGCTGGCGGTGCAATCCTGGGTATTTTGACCGCGGCGGAAGCGCCGCGGTCGCAACGCCGGGGCTGGCGGTTTCCCGCCACATGTGCCCCGGCGGTGATAATCTGCCTGGGCAGCGCTGCTTGCAGTGCTGCCCAGGGGATTACGAGTCCCCGACCCCCAGCCTTTTCCTGGTGGTTTGAACCACCAGGAAAAGGCTGGTGGTACGGGGAGTTGTGGGGCCCCCTGACAGGGCCCCATGCAGCTTTTCACTGTCTGCTATGCAGACAGTGAAAAGAACGACGGGTGCAACTGCACCCGTCGCATGGCCGCAACACCGTCAGCTCCATTTGGAGCCGGCTCCTGTGTTGCAGCCGAGATCCCCGCTGGGCTGGCGGGCGGAAACCCGGTTTCCGCCTGCCGGCCCAGCAGGAATCTCATAATGACCGCGGCGGGAGTGCGCCCATATTGGCGGCTGCCCGGCGGTCAGATCTTGGCGGGCGGCTACAGGTCATAATGAGGGCCATAGTATTCTCATGAGTGAATAATTTATTCATGTAACATGCTTTAAAACATAGTCATTTTAATTTGCACCCAGCCAAGTACTACTAGGCAGCAGCATACAATATCTGTGTGCTATATATCTGATGCTGCTGCAGCTGAAGTTGATTCCTACATTTCTTATTTGAATATTAAAATAACATAAATGTCTTTATTCGAGATTAGGTTTACTCTTTTCTCATCAATAAACAGATTAGCAGTGCCTGGCTTCCCATCAGGTGATATATTACACCATGGAAATTGACACAACACAACACCATGTAACATACCTTCATGTACTTTGTACAAACTATTATAGATTTGAATATATGCACTTACTTTCAAATGCTTCAGACATGCTGCATCTCCATTACAAGATGTCCACCCCCCTGCCATTGCCTGGAGTTCCTATTTTCTTTATGGCAGGCACAGTGGAGATTATGTACTATTTTGCTGCGCACTTGGTAAATAGCAGAAATGATGTACTATTTGGCTGGCAGCTCGGAAAGTAACTACTTTGGATGTATTCAGTCTTTTGACATAGCTCTATGATTATCCTTTTTGGCAGCCTCACGGCAACTTTAAGATACTATAATTATCATAAAATATAGAAGCAATAGCAGATCTCAGTGAACTGGTTGCACAGGACAGTGTTTGGCCAAAGTGTGTAAGAATGCACAGGTGTAAAGGGGAAGAAGTGTGCAGTGTGTGAAGCATTGTCAGGGTGTACACATATTCAAGTTAAATTGCATGATTAAGTAAAACAAGTGTGTAAGAGCATGACACCTTATTTGAGGTAGTGTGTGAATGTGGATATCTGATGGTGAATATATGGTGTGCCTTCTGTGCAAGCGTTTTTGTGCACAGTGCGGTCAGTGCAATAAACAATGTGATTTATTGTCCCACAGGATGTATGTTCTCTTTAGAGTTGGAGTATATGCACTTGTGTTGCAAGGGTTGAGGGGCAGACTGGTGGGCTATTTGCCCAACAGCCCTGTATACTTTAGAGGCCCCATCACTCAAAATTCACCTCAGCAGAGGGAGGGGTTTCATAGTGTGAAATTCCACTACATAATCATATGCACAATAAATACAATTAGAGTACATGGAACATGAGGGTGCTAGCCAGTCCAGTGAAAGATATACAATTTACTCTTTCCCAAAGCTTAGGAAAGGAAGCACAAATCATTTGGTTGCAAGAAACTAACTTTACAAGAGTTGAAATAGACAAATTACAACATCAATAGTGAGGTCCACGTGTGGACAGAACTTACTCAGCTTTCTCACAGGGGTCCCTGGTTTGGCTAGCTTCATGAATTCCTTATGAGACACACATAGATGATGAAGGCCGGTACACAATATTACACTGCACCCTAGAGAATGAGCCATGAACTACAGTCAATATATCTGTCCCCTACACAAATAAGATACAGGCCCTTGAGACATTGCCCCCCACTATTGATGAAATATTATGATAGGGTAAGTATCTGTGGAGGGGGCTACAACTTGGTCCTAACTTGGTCCTCCACTGTGTTGATGATAGATCTACGCCAATATTGTGCGGAACTCATTGCAGAACACTTCCACATAAATTTCAAACATGGGTCTGACTTTGGCAAACTGCATTCAGAGGATTGTGAGTACTCTTTTAGTTGATGGCGTATAGCTTGTGTACCAGATTGGACTTGTTCCTTGTGTGTGGAAGAATGGCGGTCATTGAAAGGAATGTTCCAAATGGGGAATGTCGGCTGCATGGAGTCAGACCAGAATCCACTTCTGCTGACACTAGAATGTGGTAGGGCACTTCGTTCAGTGCCTTTTATAGCAAACAAAGGTGAACGCACTACAGGACGTGTCATTTCAGTGGCACAGGCATGAGCTAGAGGCTAACATGTCTGCAGACCAGCAATGCCTAACTGAGCTCAAAGAGGTTAAAAAAGTACTTCACCATAGCAGATGGGCTGAAATTAGTTAACTACAGGAAATATGTAACCAGACAGCATAATGATGGGGGCAGAGAGACTACTGGCCTGGTTACTGAGGGCGGAAGAGCATAGGGGACCCATGTGTCCAATCTGCACCAATATGGGCGGAATATTGACATTTCAGGCAGAGGTAAATTCTGTACTAACCCAATGCCATCCAAGGTTATATTCTGCCCATCCTCCGATTGCCAAGAATATAGTTAAAGAGTATGCTGATACCATTCATGTGAAGAGGCTAACAGTCTGCAACACTGAATAGCTTGATTTCAGTGGAAGAAATAAAAGATCTTATAGATCAACTAGCAAACTGTAAAATACCTGTCTTAGATGGGTTGCCACATTCATTTTATGCCACTTTTGAAACAGATTGTTCTGAGGCTGCCACAGCTATACAGAGAAGCCTACGAGGATTATCTGCACTCACCAGAGAATCCCTGTTAGTGGTTTTGCAGAAAGCATACAAAGCCTCTCTAGATGTAAGATTCCACAAACACTATTTCCATTGAACACAGATAACATAATATTAGTGAACATTCTAGCCACCAGTCTATTTATACATTAATATTAACATTTCTGAGAACAGGATAACTCTTTTTCCTGAAACTGAGAAAGTGTTTTGCCAAGCAAGGTCAAATACAGCAATCATTTCATAATGGAGTGCATTTTGGCCCACTTATGCCGAATAGAGTAGCTTTAAAAATAGCAGTAGCACCAACCTTTTACGCTGATATTAGGGCAGCAAAGTTAAAATGAGAAAAGAGGCTCAATGATGATTTCTTAGAGAATGAACTATCTCTAATATTAGTATATACAAAAGCTGATCATAGGAATCAGAAATTAAAATTTACACAACGTCTCTATTTGCATTTGACTAATTTGTCACCTGCAAAGATCACTAAGATGTATGCATGGCTAAATATCTTAGATATCAAGGTTCCAAAGTCAAATGTTTATCATATGGTTTGGGAATATGCTTCAGTTAGACAGCTCTGGACGCAGGTGCAGGCAACCCTCCCTAAATTCATGGCAAAAGACAGGACCATAAGCCTGACGTCTATATGCTAGGCCAGGTGCATAAGTCGAAGGAGAATAGACAGCCCCTGTAAATTTACCGTTCTGGCACTGGTTCTTGCCAGGAGAAGAATAGTCATGCCACGGAAGGCGCTGATGCCTCACAGGTACAGGCATGGCTGGCTGCTGGATGCACTGAATGGGCCAGAGCTGAGATAACAACCAATGAGTCCCTACAGGGAGTGATAGCCATCAGTATTTCACGTGAACAATGCGACGTTATCCTATTAGCAATAGAGGCCAAAATGGACGAAAGGTCTCCATTAAGGTTATGCCTGGGGAGTTATCCATTGCTCAGACATGACTATTCATTGTGGACTGACTTCTGATTTACTTCAGACCTGAGTGGCTTGTGAGCTTGATGAATACCCAGTAATGCTCATGTATGTCTTGGTGATGCTATTTATTATGACGTGAGCTGGTGTGTTTACTTTGATTTCCTATATTGTTTGACAATTTATTTCAGCTTGCAAAAATGGTTTGACAAGGCAAAGGTTATGGCCATTGAATAACTAAATCATGCATTGCATGCATGAAGTTGTAAATGCGGCAAAACTTTACTTTTACCCAAAGTAAATAAAAAGTAATTGAAATAAAATCAGACTTCTACCCAGAGCAAGAAAGAGAAAGGGAGAAAAGAGGGAAAGGACGAGAAACAGAAATGTAGGGAACACTGACAAAGGGAGCGCACAGGGGTGCAAAAAACCCTGCGAAAGTGAGATAGAGAGACAAGGCGTTTAGGGAGGGGGAAGGAATGGCAAGAGGTGGCATGAAGGCCGGGTACCCTTGGTATCTGGCAATCTGGCATGTGGCAGCACCAACAGCGGGCTCTTAAGAAATCTTTGGAACCCTACACTAATTGTCTTACAAATTAAGTACTGACTTCACCTCCTGGCACACCACTAGGACTACACTCAACACATGCTCAGACTTACAGAAGAGCATGCTGCCAGCCTGCTGACAGTATAACCCTTTCAACCAGTAATGCTCGGCAAACCTGGCTCTATGATAAGGTATATGAAGGGCAAACACAGCTTCAAGCCATGAAAACTGTGTGATATTATCTATCACAGTTTTACATTACATAACATAACCTACGATAATAATCATAATGTTTTTATTTTTGTTGCATCTGAAACCGTGGAGACAACCAAGGACTGCTTGCAAAAATTTGAGAATGCACAGAAAATCCTGATCTTCTCTAGCTTGATTAATGCACGTATTTGCTTAGTTTAACCCAGTGCTTAATTTGTGCTTGTTGTTTCCGGTGCTGAGCACCGGCCCTTATATTTGAGGGCCGCCACTTAGTCGTCTGTCTCAACCATTTGCTGCGAGCAAAAGACACATTTGGGAAAGACGGATGAAGAGAAAACCGAAAAAGCGTCACAAAGAGAAAAAGTAGAAAAGTGCAAGAGTGAACTGAAGGGGCAGGGAGTGGCTGTAAATAGATTGATGTGGCCCGAGATGGGTTCAGGATTACGCTGCCTCAGTATTCCGTGTTCGCACATTTAATTGCAGCAGCCGCGTGTTTAAGATAAGGGCTTTGAGCACCGGCGCCTTTTTATTTACAAATTAAGTACTGGTTTAACCTGGCTGGTCAGGCCAGTCTTTCCAATAGTTGCTCGCGTTTTTGGGTCGGACACATGTCCCTCAAAACATATGTTTATATTTTTGGTAACAATCAACTGATGACCTCTAGAAAGTGGGTTCCTGTGAGGGTTCATGCAATAAACCTGTGTTGAAGAAAATCTCGGACATCTTCATAAATTGCTTAATCTGCTGCTGCAATGGTGTTAAAGAGACCATGTGGTGAATTAAATTACAACAGATCTCAACCCCCAGCTCACATCATCAAACAAAACAACGTTCTGGAACTTGTATTGTTGCTGATTCTAAAGAGGGAGGACCAGGCAAAGAAAACTGTTTATTTCTGTACACTGGTTGGCTCCTTTAAATTTCGTCCCGGTCTCCACTAGGAACATGACACTTTCGAGTGGTAATGAGATGCTACGACTATGGCATTGAGCTGGCATCCACTGACGCCATGTGCCTGACAGAACATCAAGGGTCACCAAGGTCCTTAACTTTATTTTTTAATGAGAATTTGGTGAAACCTACTGTAAGGGAAATAAATTACAAAAGCGCAGCAAGTGACGTTCTGTGCTACATAGCCTGAAAGGGGGAGAGAGCAGACCTGCATCATATTTTCAAGGACTGAAAGGGAGAGAGCAGACTTGCGCCATATTTTCAAAGATATTGTACAGTTCCACTCTTTCCTAGTGCTAGCACACTTGTGACTGCCGAGCACCAATGCAGGGAACCTTGTGTCATATTGTAATGGGGCCTGAGTTCTGGTCAGGGTAGTTTTGTTCAGAAAGGAAGCAGCACACATGTAAAAAAAAAAAAGAGGCAAAATAAAGATCTTTTCCTTATGCCAGCCTCAGGTAGGAGCATCAAACTTATGTTTACAATTCTTTGTAATTATGGGTTTGTGTCAAAATAATTTGGTGCACGCACAGCAACATCTAGGTACCACCCATGTAATAGTTGCGTGATGCAAGAGAATGCAAGGCAGAATCATGCACTACCTTGCATTACTTGTTTATAACAAAGCCCTGTAAATCAGGATTTGTGTTGCTTTGTAAATCCTAAAACAGACTTTGCGTCGGGCTGTGCCAAAAAAGTGATGCAACTTTTGTGCAAAATATTGGTATATCTGGGCTTCAGTCTTTGCTAAGATGAGACACAACCAGTTCTCAGGCATCCAGGGGCATATTTACTTCGAATTCACACAGTGCAATGCAGTTGGACAGGTTGCTGTGTTGTGTGACTGGGAGAGAGCTGACGAGCACCATATCTACTGTTCTCTTCAGCTGTCTCCCTGCTCTGGTACACTTGAGGCTGCCTAGCACCAACACAGGCAGCCTTGCACCATGGGCATGGATGCCTGCATTGTGGACAACATTGTTTTTGTGCAGGAAAGTATATCTTCATCCACAAAAACAATGCTTAGAGGTATAATCCTCTTCTATGTGTGCTGCAAAATCCAGCATGCATAGAAAGAGAAAATAATGAAGAGAAATACAGATATTTCTCCTCCTTACGTCTCAATGGGGAAGGCATAGCACTTTGATACATTCAATTCTTTGTAAATCTGGGAATGCACCAAAGTCCATGGGTGGATGCATGGGAACATCCATGCTCCATCCATGGACCTTCCCAACACAAGGTAACACAAGGCAGCAGTGTGTGCTGCCTTGTGTTATTTTATATTTACTAAATCACCCCAAGCTATCTAAAGTGACTTTGCAGGGCCCACGGCCCTCGGCACCGCACCGACCCCCGCAGACCACGCCCGCAACCTCGGCTTCATCTTAGACCCTCTTCTCACCATGACCAAGCAAGTCAACGCCGTGTCCTCCGCCTGCTTCCTCACTCTCCGCATGCTCCGTAAGATCTTCCGCTGGATCCCCGCCGACACCAGAAAAACCGTGACCCACGCCCTCGTCACGAGCCGCCTGGACTACGGCAACACCCTCTACGCCGGGACCACAGCCAAACTCCAAAACCGCCTGCAACGCATCCAAAACGCCTCGGCCCGCCTCATCCTCGACGTACCCCGCAACAGCCACATCTCCGCCCACCTGAGACACCTGCATTGGCTCCCAGTCAGCAAAAGGATCACCTTCCGTCTTCTCACCCACGCACACAAAGCCCTCCACAACAAGGGACCGGAATACCTCAACAGACGCCTCAGCTTCTACGTCCCCACCCGCCCCCTCCGCTCCGCTGGCCTCGCACTTGCTGCCGTCCCTCGCACCCGCCGCTCCACGGCGGGTGGGAGATCTTTCTCCTTCCTGGCGGCCAAGACCTGGAACTCCCTCCCCACCAGCCTCAGGACCACCCAGGACCACTCCGCTTTCCGGAGACTCCTAAAGACTTGGCTGTTCGAGCAGCGATAACCCCCCCTTTCCCCCCTAGCGCCTTGAGACCCGCACGGGTGAGTAGCGCGCTTTATAAATGTTAATGATTTGATTTGATTTGATTTGATGGCTTAGTAAATGGCAAAAAAGATTTTTTTGTTGCGGCTGTGCCACAAAAGTGATGCAACTCTGACGCACAACCTTAGTAAATATGCAACATCCTCCCACCCCTTAGTTTGGCTCCATCCGGAAACTCTAGTCAGCTAAATCTTGGTCTTAGACGAGAAATATGATGTTTGTGTCATTTGCGTTAATCTGACAAAATTGATCATGCAATAGCTATATATGAACTTTACTGAAAAGGGGGGCAGAAATGATGCTTGTGAACCCTATATATCATCAGATAAGCAGCTGGCCTTTAGTGACTAATTTCTATCTCTACATAGCGTTCAGAAAGAATAGAAAGAAATCAAGTATAGGTTTTTCAAAAAAAAACTCCCCCACATTTTGTGGAATCTAGTGGTAGAAGGATAGTATGGCGGAGGTTGTCAGAGGCTACAGCATATCTCAATCATCAGCAGCACTGGGACTCCTTTTTCTATGATGTTGAATAGCGTTATTTTCACATCAGGAAGCTTGATCTGCACCCTGCCTGCCAATCACTCAGTGTATGTTTTTTAGGGTCGAGCCTGTGAGTGCATGCGCTAGCGCATGCATCTCGTATGTGAGATTCTGTTGGGTACAGTAGAGGGTTTGGTGCCCTCCTGTTGTTTACCAATTCGTTGGTTTGCGCAGCAATCTTCTTTACAGCCAAGTAATTCATCAAGGCCCGACTGGCATTATTTCAGTTTTTCTGTGTGGAGCAGGGATCAAGCACTAATTGATGCAACTTAATTAGTGCCCGTCCGCTGCTCCCGACATGATTGAGTGCCTCACAAACAGAAGGCTTGTGACTGGCAAAAGCGTGCCCAGCAGGCACAAAGTTTTATTTTGTAAAGCTATTTTATTTTGCCGGTTTTTTCTCATTATTTCTTTTGATTTTGCTTGTGGGCACTGTTGTCAAATGAGGACAATAACTTGTTTGAAGTATGCAAGACCTATTGCATTGCAAATGCTTGTTCTCTACATGTACCTGATGCTGAATGGTCACTGATTTCCCAATCATTTTCAAAAGAAAAAGGGTGTTTGAGATTAGTCTGTTTTGGTTCCAAAGGATTCAAAATCGAAATCGATCTGTGATTAAGAGTGTCACCAGTGCTTTTTTTAAACACCTAGAGATTTCATAAGAACATAGATTCCTTCACAATCTGAGCTAGGAGATATCACCAAACTACATGCTTTGCGTAGCATGCCACATCATAGTGTAACATTGCCAAACCCATTATGCCATATAACTTAACTTATATAGCATATAGCATAACTTTGCAGAGTATAACATCACAGAACATTGTGTAGGATAACACAGCATGCCACAGCATAGTGTCACATAACCTAGCATGATATACCATATAACATAACTTATCATAGCATAACATCACAGAACATTACATACCACGGCCTAGGCTAACATAGCACGCCACAGCATAGCGCAACATAAAGTAGCATAATATGGCATATAACATAAGGTAGCATAACATAACATCACAGAAAATGACATAGCTCTGCTTATCATAACTGAGCATACCACAGTAGATTGTAACTAGGGCTTCCGGTTTTATGTTATTGATTTTTTTTAACATTTCCATCTGTATTTATCCATATTTTTTTTGGGCCATTTTATTGGTATTTATCCATATTTATTTTGTGGTTTGAGACTACATGGAGTCACAAAATGGTACATTTCCATACTTATTTAACCAATAAACATGCACTCATGCTTTGATATGCTTATTGCGCTTTAGCAAATTAAGCAAAATGCTACACCCACAGGTACATTTTAGCATTATACGCTAATGGGTGTTAACAAATGCCTGTATTTTGGGAATCTCATCCTGTTTTTAACATCGAATGGAGTCTATCTATTGAGCAGCTGTTCTGAAATTTGTGTGGGACAGTGTGGGGAGTCACTTAGAAGAAGAACAAATGTCTGTATTTTTCCGCTTTCAAAAATAAATACAAAGAGGAAACAGATCGTTTTCTGTATGTAATTATCTGTAAAAATCAGTAAAAAGGGAAAAAAGGAGCCTTAATTGGAACATAGTGTAGCATGATATGCCAGAGAACCTAACATAAGATAGTGCAGTTTAGCATAACATAAAATGGTACAGAAAACTGTAACATAATGTAGAATAAAATGCCATATAGCATAACTTAGCATAGTATAACATCACAGAACAATACATAACACAGCCTAAGATGCCATAGTATGGCATATCATAACAGCAAAGGATTTTTTACTCAAAGTCCTTCCCACCAAGAATTTGGAAGGGTAGCCCCTTCTCTCGAAGAGTAAGTGAACACGCCCCTGCTCCTCGAACTGGTGTAAATATGTGCTTTTCATGGCTGCGTGCAGAAAGATCAGTGAAAATACATTTATCCTAAATGTGTGTATCTTGACTCCAGTGAAATTCATAGTAGTGGTGCAATTAATCCATAACATAATGTTGTTCTCTACGGATTTTATGTTAAAAAACAATGACAGGATTCCAAAGACTTTTATTGGTCTTTTCGAAAAGGATTAAAGTACTAAACTGCACACACCACCTTCATAACTGAAACATGCACTGCAATCTGCCCTTAAATGTTCCAAAAATGGACTTATAAAGCAGTATTTAACAAATAGTTAATCACTCACCAAGTGTATATTGCGGGATATCTAGGATGGGTGGAGAAGGAGGGATGGGAAGGTGTAAGCTAGGATATAGGAAAGGAGGGCAGTACCAAATGAGGGACTCTACCAGTCCACATGTGGTCCCCAATCTGAACTTCCAGCGTCGCAGTGCACAACCAGTTTGGCTTTTCCACTCTCATCTCTGCAGGCAGCTTTAACAAGCTCTAAACAAGCATTTCCACTAATGTGTAACTTAGTCTTACATTTTCAAAATTTAAATATTGTCAATTTGAATTAGTCATAACAAAATTAAACTGCCCAAATTAGGCATAATTGTATAAAGTACCCACATTCAAATGCTCTTTATGTGCCATTTGTACAGAGGCAACCTGCACAAATAATAAATATTAAAGGTACCCTTTTGTGCATGTAAGTGCAACAAGAACACTCTAAAGATAGCAGAATGTCTATGTCATGCACACCAAGAAAATCTGGATCCTATTAATTTATTTTACCCCAGCTCCGCCCCCTAGCCACTTCCCCGGACCTGCCTCTAGCCAGCAGCCTAATTTGGTGAGTACCTGTACTTATTTTTCCATTTAAAGCACTGCTCCTGAGTGCACCGAGGGAACAAGCTACTTCATCAAGTACTCCTGCATCACCTCTTCTAGGCTCTCTCTGCCTATTCAGGAAGCCAATTACCCTGATGAGGGCCTTGAGTTGCAAGTTCGCCAGACGCTAGACTCTTTCATCTAAGGAGAGTAATTCACGATGCAATCTGCAATGAACACTTCCCTGGGAAGCCACCCTCTCACATCTCCTTCTTTATCATTTTACAGTTGCCAACTCTCATGGTGCCACCTTGAGTCACAGTATGTTGTCTTTCTTTACACGGTCACCCTGTGAAGAGTTGATATCACACTGTGGCAGGGAAGGCGAGCTGGAAACCCCTGAACGGAGTGGATTTCAAGCACATTTTTGGAGGCCGTCAGGACGTTAGGTTCATTAAGGTGTATGAAAACACCCCAGAATGTCCGTGGCAGCCTAAGCAAGCTTTTATTTATTTTTAATTAGGGGCAGGGTGGTAGGGGCATGCCCTCAAGTACCTCTCATGCAATTCTTAGGTTGGTAGGTACATTAGCCCTTTCTTTTCAAGTTGGACTGAAATAGTCCCTGCCCCTCCGTGACCATTTCTTTACCATGATGCGATCCACTCATCGAAGCCCTCCTGCCACTCCATGGCTGGATCAAGCCACTACACAGCCTGGAGGGCACCTCCAGATACATACCTTCCCCCGGCACCAGTGAGCTTCCAGGATTTTGCAGACACACACCTTCCCCAAATAGGATAGTGTCCACTGGGTTAGCACTGACCATCTGAATATTCCAATGGAACGCAGGAGTTGTGGTTAAAAAGGCCCCACCACCACCATTTTTGCTCTAGCATTGCTCTCTAGGAGACCTTCTGTCACTGCAGATATCTTCATCCTCCCAGGCTCTAATGATATCATTGTGGGATACCATTTTGTTACCTCTTCTACAATTCCTCTACCATGACATAACATAATAGTGTAACTGGCGATGGATGAGGTGTTCGCCTAGTACTACTTAGAGCCTGTTTGCACAAGCACCACTTAGACTGTCAGCTCGGCCCCCCAATGCCTGTTCATTCCACCCATTTCACCTGTTCCAGTGTCAGTGATTGTGCTTTCATTCATTTCCTAAAGGAGAAGCCCCGTGTTGATAAACCATCCACTCATATTGCAAACATCTGACACTAAACACAAGAAGCATTGGCAAAGCCAGCTGGTCTCACCTTTATCATAGCAATGCTGAGCTATTGGCTTTGGTAATGTTTGATTGTAAAGAATTATTTTTAAAAAGTAAAGGGAAAATATTTCAAAATACTGGAGGAAAAGCAAAAACGTATCTCAAAACTGTATGTTTAGTTCGGTGGTTCACTCATCATAAATGGCATGGTTTATTTTAAAATACCTTTCACTCAGAAAACTCTAAACATAATTTAAAAAAAAACCAAGATATGCCAGATAGTAAAGGGATATGCTTGCCAAGGACTAATTTACTTTTCACAGGATTCAGCCACTTAGTTCTCTATAATAGCCCATGACACAGATTTATGGGCCTCCAGCAGAACTGTGATGCTAAATACACCCCAGGCAGCCAGCTGCGTGAGTGCAGCAGAAGGCCCTTTCCCTAGTGTTACAAAAGCCTTCGGGGTACAAAACTTGTGTTTTCATGCAACATGTCGTATTCAGGAGATAAAACAAAAAAAAACTTAAAGATTGCTCGTCAGCCATATCCCAGCAAAAATGTCCCTGTTGCTGTGTTTTTACAGCCAGCTGGTGGTTGGGGGTGGGGTTGGGTAAGGTAGCCTAGGAGCGCGTATTGCCAAGAAAACACATACACTCTCATAGAGTGCTGAATGAAAAAAAAGTTCCCTAAATGTGAGCAGAGGACGAATACAAGTCAGCAAATGAAAAGGATCGTGAAGTTGCCATGCTCCAATAGAAAGACAAATGTAAGAAGAGGAAAGTAAGCAAGTAAAAAGGAAACAAGCAAATGATTGGAACAATAAAGCAAACCATTAGTAAGCAATGGCTAGGCTGAAAATCCACTGTACGTTCAGTGAAAGCCCACTTTAAATTTACATTTGGTCTTTCTGGTAGGTGAGACCTAAAAGGGGTGTTTCCACATTAATGCTGAAAAGGGACGCCAACACCAGTGCTAATAGGAGCATGGGAGAGGGATGAGTGTTATGATTGGTTCCAGAGTCTCCCAGTGCCCTTTGATCACACCCACCACACCACGCTTACCCAGATGAGGCCACAGCTTCCTATTGCCAGGATACCAACATCAATGCTAAAAGGGGCACAGGAGAAGGCCTGCATTTGAGAGGGGCGGTTCCAAAGTCCTCCACGCCCACTGTAGATGCCATTTACTGTTTGCTAGGCCAAAAGAGGGCCCAGCTTGCCTCTGTACAAGATGCCAACATCTGTGCTGACCTGCTCTAGGCCAAAGGAGGCCATAGCTTTCCTCTTCATTGAATGCCAACCCCAATGCAGACGAGGGCCCCGGAGAAGGCTTCCATCTGAAAGGTTCACAGATGTTTAAGGCAGAGGTAAAATGGGGAATTGTCCAGGGCCCCCACCTTTTAAGGGACCCCCTTAGAAAGTGAACTATCTGTCTATTTGACCTCAGTCTACTATGTCTATTTCACTATCTAAACCAGCCTCCCTTAAGGATTTTGTGGCTCAGAGCAAGACATTTTTCAATTATTTTTGAGCTACAAAGTTTCTGAAAGTTTAATGTAAAATTCGGCATGGTTTGGAAGTTTGTAGGCTTAAATTAGTAGGAAATGCAGAATAAATTTCAATGTTATTCCAATCCGGGCCCCCCAAAATGTGTCTTGCCCAGACCCCCAAAAATTCTTAAGATGACACTGGAAGGGATTACAGGCCATTAATGCCCTCTGGAGCTGCTCACTGCCTTGCAATAGATCAAAAGAGGCTGTAGCTTTCCGCTGGTCATGGCGCTCACGGGACACCAGTATTGCCGAGGGCACGGAGAAAGCTTGCATTGGAGAAAGGCCACTGGTTCTAGAGTACCCAGCACCCTCTGGACATCCCTTAGCCAGGCCAGAGAAGACTGTGGCTTCCCGCTACACTGTACGTGACGCTATTGCAATATTACACAAATCGAATGGCTTGCATCTAAGATAGGGTGACCATATTTTGAGCAGCAAAACCTGGGACAGGTCAGACATAAAAGAAGGACTAAAGAATTTACTCTCACTTTTATATCTGGCCTGTCCCGTTTTTTGCGTAGCTTTGTGAATGTGTGCCTGTACATGTCTTTTTTTTTATATATGAATATACACACACACACACACATTAACAAGACTACATATATAAAATTATCTATGGCTTGACCTGCACTCCTAACCTGCCCCCACCCACCTCTCTCTGCTTCCTACGCCGTCTCTCTGCTGGGAACAGAAAGGGGACTTGTTGCCTGACAGCAACAGATCAATTAATTTAATTATTACACGGGAGAAGGCATGCTCCTGACAGGAACTACCGGTGCTGCAGACCCTGAAGACGTCGTGACACGCCCCTGCATCACACCTGCTCAAAGGAAGCCGGAACTTCGTGTTTTACGTGACACTAACACCAGTGCTGACAGTGGCACGCGAGAAGGCCTGCTCGTGGGAGGAACTACCGGTTCTGCAGTCTCTGGAGACGGCTTGACACGCCCCTGCATCAAACCTGGTCAAAGGAAGAAGGAACTTCGTACTTTATCATGGGACGCTAACACCAGTGCTGACAGTGGCACAGGTGAAGGCCTGCACCTGAGAGGGACTTCGGTTCGAGAGAGAACCCTGTGCCCTATCGAAATCCCCTCTACTATGTGTCACACCTCAGTCATGCCCAGGCAAAGTCAAGGAATAGTGCAGGACCACCTGTGGCCTGTCACAGGCAGGAGGAAGCTGGCAGTGCCACTCATTTTCGTTTTTCACTTTAAATTAATTGCGGTTAACGTTTTAAAACGCAAGGCCGCAGGTACAGTGCAAGCTGGTCCGGGAAAAAACGTAAGCCTCTCGCCCTTATGCATAGATGGTTACGAAGTTGGCTTCCAAAATGTGAGCTTGCCAACAGGGATTAGTTGTTAAGATGTCGCCTTTGAGTTCAATCAGTTTGCCTGGTTTACCTCTCAAGCTTTTGCTGTCACCCATTTACCCCGTTGACCCTCAAGAGGGAAGTTATGTGACACTTTGAGTACAGACAGTGACTTCTCCCATAACATTGGAAGGCAGTGCTTAATTTGAGCTGGTGGGTGCAGGTGGGGCCCATCCACCAACCTTTTTGGAGACCAGGACTTATTGTTTCCTCAGTAGACTTAGATCCAGTTTGGTTCCCACACAACTGGTAAAAAGGTGAAGAGAAAGATGGAAAAACCGTGGCAAAGGGAGAAAGGCAAGGATGAAAAGAACCTGCAAGCATGAGATAAAGAAACAGGAAGTGTCTGGTGGTGGATGAAAGAGGCATCAAGACTACACAACCTAGCCACGGACTTCTGAACAAAACTTTGGGGCATATTTACAAGCCCCTTACGCCACCGGAGTATCACTTTTTGTGACACTTTGGGGACGCTGTGCACTGCTCCTTATTTACATGGCAGCTCTAAGCCACTGGCAGCTCTAAGCCACTTTTTGTGGCTTAATGCCGCCTTGTAAATATGGGCCCCTTTGACGCAGTTTTCTGCGGCAGAGGGGCGTGCAATGGGTGTTGCTGTGGGTGTTCCACCACAACACCCATTGCTTTTGACGCTGCCCCAGAGTTATAAGGAAGCATAAATCTGAGGCAGTGCCAAAAACGTTGCCACCACAGGGGTGGCACAAACATGGCACAATGAGGAGAAATACTTTTATTTCTTCTTGTTTTTGCTTTTTCAATGTGTGCTGCTTTCTGCAGCACACATAGAAAGAGCAAAACACCATGAATGATTGTGCATGTGCAGGAAGGTATCCCTTCCTACACATAAACAATCATTCAATAATGATGATTCGCTACTTCTATGAAGTGCCAAATAGCCATTGTAGATTGTCTAGGTACAGGAAAGGACACCTTCCTGCACGTAAACAATCATTCCCTTCAACGCAGACACCCTTGCACTTTGGTGCAAGGATGCCTGCTCTGGCAGCTAAATTTAGCACCAGTGCTAGGGGAAACACAGAGGTGCACCGTATTTTTGTAAATACCCCAGTTCCTTGTAAATCTGTCCCTTTGTGCATTAGCATTTATTCTCATATAAATCAAGCACTTTTCAAAGGGATCACATTTTTTTTCACCCTCAGGAGGAGAAGCCACAATAAGCTATGAGTGCCCCCTCTAAAGCAGATAATTACCTCCAGTTTGCAAGCACAAGCATTTACCATGGGTTTTATCCTTGTGCAAGGAATTACCTGGAAAGTCCCAGCACCAGCCTTGTAAAAATGGGCCCTTTTGGTGGCGTTTTCTGCAGCAAAGGGGCGTGCAAAGGGTGTTGCTCTGGGTGTTCTACCGAAACACCCATGGCGTTTGACGCTGAGAATCATACATCTGAGGCAGTGCAAAAACCTAATGCCACCTCAGGGACACCTTCCTGCACATAAACAATCATTCCCTTCAACGCAGACACCCTTGCACTTTGGCGCAAGAATGCCTGCATTGGCAGTTAAATTTAGCGCCAGCACTACGGGAAACACAGGGGTGCACTGTATTTTTGTAAATACGCGAGTTCCTTGTAAATCTGTCCCTTTGTGCCTTAGCATATATTCGTATATAAATTAAACACCATTTAAAGAGACCGCATTTTCTTTCCACCGACAGTAGGAGAAGCCACAATAAGCCATGAGTGCCCTCTCTAAGGCAAAATATTACCACCAGTATGCAAACACCATCATTTACCATGGTTTTTCTATCCTTGTGCCAGGAATTACCCCCAAAGTCCCATCACCAGTACTTTACCTAGGTGCCCCAGTGACAATAATTTTCTCCAGAAAGCAAGTGCCAGCATTTTTTCTAAAGGAGTCCCTATGCCATGAGTTATTTCCAGTATGTCAGGGCCTGTATTTTGCCATGAGTGTCCATATGCCAAGAATAATCTCCAATATGTTATTGCCAGCATGTTAACATGGCAGCCGCAATTAGCCCAGAATTATATTGAGTATGCCATTATTTTGAGTAGGCCGCAATACACTCACAATAATAAAATACACTAACATAAACACTTTTACTCATAATTTCTCACTATCACTCATACTCAAACCCTCTCACATTCACTCTTATTCTCCTCACTCACTCTAATTCACACTAACTTACTCATTCTCACTCATACTCATTCCCACTCACTGTTACACACCTTCAACTCTTCTCGTACTTACTGGTTCTCACTCTCACAAACACATTCACCCTTTCACTCTCACTGACACTGGGCCTGGTACAACTGTACTTGCTGCACTATTCATAGTTACACCACTGACTCACTTCTACTCCCTCTCACAGTCTCCATTCACTTACTCCTTCTAATACCTCACACTCCTTCACACACTTTCACTTATTCAAACACTTGCTCAAACTCAGAAGCTCACTTACTTTCACTCCTTAAAGCTCAGTCACAAATACATGCACAGTCTTACTCAATCTCATTTACTCTCAATCACCAACAAAAACATAAATACACACAGAAACAGCATTTTATTACTTACCTTGCTTCCTTTGCTGGCAACCTGGAGGCTCCATGGCAGTAGCAAAGCTGAAATCTGGTGCTGGACAATGGATCCAGCAATCCAGGATTCTTAATGAGGGGCCAGCCAGAGCACCAAAGCCATACTGAAAAAGGAAAAGATCCACCTCACTACCTTTCACAGCTTCTTAATGTGGCTGAACGCAGATCCCTATAAGAAGCTGGGGCAGTTCTGGGAATCCTTCCCTTACTGCTCTATGTGGCCTCTAGAATGCACTGCTTTTAACAGATATGCTGTGGTGCCTGAGGCATGCACAGTATGTCTGCTAAATAAAATGGATTGTGTGTGTGTGTGAAGGGATCGTAGTTGAACTATGCCCCTCAGACATCCACCCACAGTTTAAACAGTACGTTGAAACTGGATCGCGCCTCAGCCAACTCCTCCTAGCATCACAAGCCTAGAGTTGAGCAAAGAGGACTGACCTGACAGTGCTCACGGAGACAGAAAGTTGTGTTTTCATGAACATTTTGGTTAAATAATTAGAAGTTGTGGTGCCTTAAAGGAGGCAGGGCTGTGTCTGAAGCCCCTGTAAAGGAGCCATCAATGCTACTTTGAGAAGAACATTGGCCTGTGAACCCGATATGCAGCCAGTGGTGAACTCTACAAGTGATAGAGTGCAACCTGCAGAAAAGATTGTTGACCCACACCCCAGAGGGCCACTGATACTCAGGATATCCTGAAGACTATAGAAACAGAACCAGAGAAGCACACTGAAAAAATGTAAACCATCCTAAAAGCCAACCAGAACACAAAACTCTGCTTGGGAATAAAATATTCTCTGTTGCAATAGACATGAACTTACTAAATGCTGATCACAAGAAGCTTGCAGGCAGAATGAACTAGAATGAATCCACTTTGGCAGCGCTTCACCCCATAGTGCGGGCTACAGACACAAGTCAAAGAGCTAACATAGGCAGTGCAGCTTTTAAATCAGAGAGCAGGGGGGCACTCTCAGTAGAACAGTATCTGCCTGACAGGTACCCCCAAAAAGGGCAGTGCAGGATTATTTCTGAAACAATAACTACTCCCCAATATCTATGAAGGTATCCCATCAATGCATATTCTCCCTGAGTACGCTACTCAAGTACAGTGTCAGAAGTGAGCCTGTATGGACATCAAGCAAGTGCCACACAAATATCAAGTTTGCGATGGTCTTCTCTACCCAGCAGACATTTAGGTCATTGTGGATGCACTTTGCATGCTTTCACTTAACCTGATGAATTATGGACTTGGCTGGGGAACATGCAGATTCCTAAAACAGTCATGGTGGGAATCCACAGCCAGGATACAAACCCAGCCGATAAAAGGAAGAAAGGTAAATGCCAATGACCAAAGGGCAAGTAGCTAAAAAATAGCTCAATAGGTGCAGTGTTGTGAGACTAGGTGCGCAACCTGCTGGGAGGTCTTAAGGTGTGCTTATTAACAGCTGTGGTGTAATCAGTGAGTTGGTGTTTGATTGTATGCAGAGGAATAAAGACGTTTAATCAAGAGCTCCGTGTGTGGCATGGTCTTTGCATGCTCCTGAGGAGGACTCTACAATAGGTGAAAGACATCATAAAATAAAGAGATGGTCAGGAAGCGGCATCTGACTTTGAACACAACTTCAAGGGTGAAGAGAAACATTCAGAAGAGGCATGTGCACTGGAGATAATAGGTGCTAGAAATTGGTATATTGGTTGATGGTAGTTAAAGCCCTACTCAGGAAACAACCACAATCCGTGCCAGGATGAATGACAAAAGTCAATAAAATAGCCTATGCTTAACATTCTGGTAGCTTTACGCAAAAGCAGTCAGGCTTAACTTAGAAGCACTGTGTAAAGTATTTATGCAGCACACAAACACTATTAAAATGTAAACAAAACACAAGAAAAATCCTAAACCAAGTTAGAAAAATAGACTAAATTGTAATAAATGAAATCAGACCAAAACAACTAAAAGTAGAACTGGAGATATTGAATTCCAAAGTTTTTGGTAAAGAATAGAACCTAAAAGCACAATGGACCACTATCGGTCATCTGGCCTTGCTAAGCTGGGTGAAAGTCACAAGTTTGACCCCGAGGGAGCATGGGCCGGACACAGGGAACAGGTAAGTCACTCTAGAAAAGTTACCTTCTCAAACTCTGGTGTGCAGTGTCCAGTTTGCGGTGGAGGAGGCTGCAAGGAACAGGGAGAGCGTAGCAGACGGTCACCACTGTAGCACGACAAGCAAGTCAGTTGGCGAAGGCTGTTGTTGCCGTATCGCGAAGAGCCAGTCAAGTGTCACAGACATTCATTGCTGGAACTTCACGTTGGCGGTCACTGCTGGCTGTCCCTGTAGGATAAAGGGCAGATCTTGTATTGCTGGTCACTGCTGGCATTTGCTGTAGCACAGGAGCTTCGCATTGGTGGGTGGCAGGATCTAGGCTTGAACAGGTCCTTTTGCAGATGCTAAGGGCCCAAACTGCAGGATTTCTCCTTTCTTCAGAGGAGGAGCTCTACTGATGCTAGCCAAGGGCCCAGGACCTGGAGGTGCACCTCTTGGTAATCAGGAACTCACGCCAGCAGAGGCCAGCAGGTCCAGTTGCAGCAGGTCAGCTGGGCAGTTGCAGGGAGTCCTCTGGAGCTTGTTGTTTCCTTCTAGCTCATAACAGGAGGTCAGTTAATGCCCATTGGAGACATGCAGGTAGCCTGGGTTGAAGGGAGCAGGTCCAGTCTTTTTTATCAGAGAGCAGGGCAGGCCTCAAGCGGTAGGGCAGTCCTCTGTGGAACAAGGCAAGTCTTAAGCAGCAGGGACGTTCTATGGGGAAGAAGGCAAACCTCAATCAGCAGGACAGTCTTCTGGTAGCAGCAAGTCAGTCCTCTGGGTAACAAGGCAGGCCCCAAGCAGCAGGGCAACCTCTGGGGGAACAAGGCAGCCCTTATTTTGTAATGTCTGCTGTTCCAGGAGTTACTGAAGGGGTGGTCTTAGGGTCAAATATCTATACCTGGTGCTAGCCTTGAAAGTGGGGTAATTTCCTATGCTACCACCACATCTGTTTCCCTGTCAAGTCTCCAAAAAGTCTAGTATGACCAAAGGCTAGTGTAAGGTTCCTTTGTGTGTGTTGGAGGCAAGCCCTTTGAAGTGTAAGAGGGACAGGGATGAGCTCCCCCCCAGCCATCTTGGCAGAATGACCCATCCTGCCTATACCCAGTCCTCTTTGCCTCACTGTCTGGCAGGAATACACAAATCCAACAGCAAATCCATTCAGCCATTCAGAGTCATGTGTCTCAGGATACTGACTGAAGGCACACATGTTTAAGACAAAAAAATGCCAACTTTTCAAAAGTGGCATTTTCAGAACTGTGATTGAAATTTTGACTTTACCGCTAGAGAGACTTTGAAATTACAATTCATTTAATTCTAAACATAACGTTTCTACCTGTTCCCAATCAAATATTAGCACTTATAAAATGTAATGATACAACCCAATGTAAGTCTATGGTAGAGGCAGGCGTTACAGTAGTGAAAAACAAGTTTAGTAATGTTTCACTAATAGGGCATTTATAACATAAACCCGGATGTCTTACTATTTAAACACAAAGCACCCTGCCCTTTGGGCTTTAGAGTCTGCCTTAGAGGTAACCTATGTGTATCAAAAAGGAAGGTTTAGTCCTGGCAAATTGTTTATTGTGCTAGATAGAAATGGCAGTATAAAACTGCACTACAGGCTACAGGGGCGGGCCTGAGATGTGTTTTAAAAGGCTACTTTGGTGGATGGAACAATGAGAGCTGCAGGCCCACTAGTAAAAAGAACTAGGGTGGAATGCTGAACAATGCAGACATTCAACCCACTCACAAAGATCTGTGTTTAATCTATTGTTTCTTTACCCACAACACCACCCCAGTTTGGGCCCAACCATATGCAAATCAGTCTTGACCCTTCCCCCCATAGGAACAGTCCATCTCAAACTGCCAGGCCAGGTCGTCAATGGACCGGAAACAAGCATCCTGGGAATGGTTTTGGGGTATCACCCCTCATCAGCAAGGCTAGCTTGAATCCAGTGGTGCAGTGAGCACAGGTCCCACGTCTGGGCATACACTTCCCACTTAGGGCGACAAAAGCTATAAGGACAGATGATGGAAAGAATGCTGAAAAATGCAAACATTCATCCCCAGTGACAAAGATCTGGGTTTAATCCATGTTTTTTTTGCCCACCATGCCACCCCAATTTGGACCAGGCCATATGCAAATCAGTCTTGATTCTGTCCCCCCCAAGGGAACAGTACAGCACGAACTGCCAAGCCAGGTCCTCACTGGACTGGAAATAAGCATACTGGGACCAGTTTCGGGGCATCACCCCTCATCAGCCAGGCTAGCTTGAATCCAATGGAGTAGTGAGCATGGGATGCACGTCTGGGCATACCCTTCCCGTTCATTCAGCATCTGTTCTTTTTGCACAGGCCCACTAGTAGCATTTATTTTACAGGCCCTAGGTACAGTGTGTACCATTTTACTAGGGACTTACATGTAAGTTAAATATGCCAATTAGGTGTAAGCCAATCTTACCATGTTTAAAGGAAAGAGCTCAAGCACTTTAGTACAGGTTAGCAGTGGTAAAGTGCAGAAAGTCCTAATGCCTACAAAAATAGGTTCAGCAACAGAAAGGTAAAAATCTGGGGGAGAGGAGTCTGCAAAAAATGCCAGGTCCAGCAATGGGTTTACTCAAATGAATGGTTACTCAAATGAGTTCGGAACATACTCGATGATACCGTAGCTAGTAAGGCAGTACCAATGGTTAGAATGAACAGTACTGATTTTCTCCTCCTCCCAAGCCACCACTGACTGGACATGACAAACAAATGTTATAAAGGGGAATTAGGTAATATAGGAAATGCTAGGTTTAGTTAGATTAACTCTGGGGGGTGATGCACGCAGTAGTCATTTTAAAGCAGTATCTTCATGAATCACACCCCACTCAATTTCCAAGCAGAAATTGATACTATTTTTCACATGTTTGGGGGTTATTATTGTGAGGCAGTTACTCAAGCCTTAGCCTTGGGTGAGGCCAACACATTAGCTAGACTACACACTACAAGTCGCATCAGCTAGAGTACACACTACAAGTGGTGGCGGGGCACTGAAAGGAGGCAGGATCTGTGGCTCATAGATACAAATAAATAAACATGTGCAGCACTTTTAATTTCATAACACAGAATGTGAGGGGCCTGGCGACCTCGTTCAAATGCCAAAAAGCAAACGTCAAAAAGTGCTCTCATACCTGAAACGTAAAAAGCAGTGCTCAATTTCAGCCTGTGGTTTCCGTCGCTCGACACCTGCACATAATTGTCAACACCGGCAAGGTGGCCCTGTCTGGCTAATTTAAAGCTGACCACAACAACAGTTATCTTTTAAATTAATATTCATTGAAATTACGTTTACCTGTTGCCCAAGCCATTTTTATAGCTTTGGGGACCTTGAATAACCCGAATTGTCATACTTGTAGGAGTGTGATGTTAGTAGTTGTGTTGTTACTATCATTTGCAGCATGGCAGGAGCAGTGTGTGATGCAAGCTACAGTGGCCTCCTGACAAGAGCCCTATCACTTTTTGTTTTACCAATTCAGTACTGCAAGAAAGATCCACACAGCACAACTCCAGGAGACCAATCTCACCAGGGTTGAAATGAAGAAGCTGCACAGGAGAGATGGAGTGGACAATTAGTAGGTTCCACATGTTCAGCATATTGCCAGGACACACTAGTGTGGATTTCCCCAGGGATACTATATGTCATACATGAAACACACACAGATGAAGAGGGGAGTGTCACCGTATTAGAGGGATCATTAGATGGTCAAGGTCTCACCCTTGCAATTATCCCTGCCCAACATAGCAATCAAGGTCACTTCGTAGATTCACTTTGTACCAGGTTACCAAAGACGCACGAAGTAACAAATTTGTGTGGGCAGGAGGGTGTGGCTACAATACATTTCTAGATAGTCACAGAGATAAGCTGGTAGCTCTGCTGCAAGGGTCCCCCTGTAGAACCTAATCACAAAGATCCAGAAGTTGGGTGCAGCAGTGGCATTTCCTCGAGGCCTGAAGGGAAACTCATTGTGATATGAGAGAATATTTATTTCACTCGCATGTACATGGGATACATACAACACTGGATATGTTTCTGGTAATGTTGGGGAGAGGAATTTAGCTCATTGACTTCCTCAGTCGAACAAAGTTGGATGACAATCTGCTGCAGATGGCATGAGGTAGAATTTGCTCTGCTTTGTCTATTTGGCATCTACAAGCAGAGGCTCTATAGGCCACATATCCTTTAGAGTGGGGAAACATAAATATCATTACTTCTGTGAAAATGGGAAAACAGAAGGGTACACAGCAACTAAATGGGACACCTTCAAAGCATTGACAAGGAGAATTGTTTAAAGATAGGCTATTGTACTACTCTGGTTATCACTAGGCAAATACACACTAGTAGAGGAGTTACGTGACATGGGTGTGAAAGCAGCAGCAGACTCCAGTGCATTGGCAAAGACAATATGTCTCGCATATACAAGCGATATTGGCTTTGACAATGTGTTTTTACCATGTTGTACATCAGCGTGGCTGCTCTTCAGCATGGATATAAGTTAGTGGCATGGAGTGTTGTAGAGTGAAGTGGGGGAGTAAAGTGTTGTGGAGTGGAGCGGGGGAGTAGAGTGTCGTAGAGTTGAGTGGAGGAGAGCAGAGTTCAATGGTTCAGGAGCAGAGAGTGGCGTGGCATGGAGTGGCATGGGATGGAATAGGGTGGAGTGGATTGGAGTGGATTGAGGTAATGGGGTGGATTGTAGTAGAGTGGGATCAATTGGACTGGAGTAGAGTAGGGTGGATTGGAGTGGGGTGGATTGAAATTGGGTGAGGTGGATTGGAGAGGGGTGGATTGGAGTGGGATGATTAGACTAGATTGGGTGGGTGGATTTGACTAAAGTGATAGGACTAGGGTGGGGTAGATTGAATTGGGGTTGTTTTGAGCAAGATGAACTAGAGTGGGTGGATTAGACTGACTGGAGTGGGGTGGATTGTACTAGAGTGGGGTGGATTGAACTGGAGTGGATTGGACTGGAATGAAGTGGATGGATTGGAGTGGGGTAGGGTGGGGTGGATTGGATTAGAGTGGGTTGGGGTGGATGAATTGGAGTAGGGTGGACTAAACTGGGGTGGGGTAAATTGGACTGGGTAGAGCGAGGTGGCTTGGACTAGATTGGAGTGGTTGAATTGGAGTGGAGTGGATTGTAGTGGGGTTGGCTTGACTGAATGTGGGTGGGATTGGCTGGAGTGGGGTGGATTGGAGTGGGGTGGAATGGACTTGGGTGGATTGGATTAGAGTGGAGTGGATTGGCATGGGTGGATTGGATTGAGGTCAGGTGGGGTTGATTGGTTTGTGGTGGTGTGGGGTGGTGTGGATTTGATTGGGGTGGGGTGGATTGGGGTGAGGTGGATTTGGGTGAGGTTGATTGCACTGAGGTGGGATGGATTGGAGGGGATTGCACGAAGGTGGGGTGAATTGGAGTGGGGTGTATTGGACAGAAGTGTGGTGGATTGGGCAAGAGTGGTAGATTGGACTGAAGTGGACTGGATTGGGATGGAATGGAGTGGGGTGGAATGGATTGAGTAGGGTGGACTGGATTGGGGTGGATTGTATTGAGGTGGATTTGATTGGGGTGGGAGGATTGGAGTGGGGGTTTATTGGAGTGGGGTGGGGTGGATTGGAGTTGTGTGGAGTGGATTGGAGTGAAATCTATTTTTTTGTAGTGGGGAGGAGTGGGGTGGATTGGATTGGAGGGAATTGGAAGTGAGTGGGAAGGGTGGATTGTGGTGGATTGGACTGAAGTGGGGTGGGTTGGATTGGTTTGGATTGGATTTGAGTGAGGTCGATTGGAATGGAGTGGAATGGATTGGATTTAGGGGTGGATTTGATTAGTGTGGGGTGGACTGGATTGGTGTGCATCCAATTGCTATGAGTAGGAGTGGGTTGGACTAAGGTGGTTTGGAGTGGGATGGATTAGGGTCAATTGAAGAGGAGTGGGTGGATTAAGGTGGACTGTATTGGACTGGAGTGGGGTGGGTTAAAGTGAATTGCCTAGGAGTGGGATGGACTGGAATGGGGTGGACTGAACTGGGGTGGTACGGATTGGATTGGGGTGGATTGGCACAGATTGGGGTGGATTAGAGTAGAGTGGAATGGGGTGGATTGGAGTAGAGTGGGGTGGATTGAAGTTGAAAGGGTGGGATTGTATTCGAGTGAGTGGATTAGAGTAGAGTGGGATGCATTGGAGTACAGTAGGGTGAGGTGGATTGCCATGGGGTGAAGTGGATGGGGTGGATTGTATTGGAGTGGGGTGGATTGAAATGGGGTGGGGACGACTGCCTTGGGTCGATTAGAATGGAGTGGATTGGATTGGGGTTGGGTGGGTTGGATTGGATTGAGGTGTGGTAGGGTGGATTGGAGTTGGGGGGAATGCTTTGAGGTGGGATGGATGGTATTGGAGTGGGGTGAGTTGGATTGAGTGGGGTGAATTGGATTGAAGTGAGGTGGACAGGAATGGAGTGGTGTGGACTCGATTGAATGGGGTGGATTGGAGTGGGGTGGGGATGATTGTGGTGGGTGGATTGGATTGGAGTGAGGTGGATTGGACTGAAGGAGGATGAACTGGATAGGAGTGGGGCGGATTAGATTATTGTGGATTGTGGTGGATTTGATTGGTGTGGAGCGGGGTTAATTGGATTGGAGCAGTGTGGATTTAAGGTCATGTGGGGTGTATTGGATTGGAGTGGGGTTGATTAAGGTGAAGCGGATTGGACTGGGGTGTTCTGGATTGGAGTAGGATGGACTGGAGTGAGGCAGTGGGTTTGATTGGGGTGGGGTGGATTGGAGTGGGGTGGATGGGATTGGAATGGGTTGTATTGGAGTGGGGTGGGTTGATTTGGAGTGGGGTGTATTGGAGTGTGATGGGTTGATTTGGAGTGGGGTGGGTTGGCCCGGAGAGGGGTGAGTTGGACTGTGGTGGGGTGGGATGGGCTGGAGTGGGTTGGAGTGTGGTGAATTGGAGTGGGGTAGATTGGACTGGGTTGGGTTAGATTGGATTGGGCTGGATTGGTCTGGACTGGGGTAGATTGGATTGGGGTAGGTTGTATTGGAGTGGGGTGGGTTGTATTGAAATGGGTTGTATTGGAGTGGGGTGGGTATTGAAATATTGTGCATTGGAGTGAGGCGGGTTGAATTAGAGTGGGGTGGGTTGGACTTGAGTGGGTTAAATTTGGTGCATTGGAGTGGGTAGATTGGAGTGAGGTAGATTGCATTGGGCTGGATTGGGATGTACTGGAGTGGTCTGGACTATGGTGGATTGTGGTGGATCGGAGTGGAGTAAATTGGGATGGAGTAGGTTGAATTGGGATGAAGTGGGTGGATTGGATTGGGGTGAGGTGGACTAGATTGGAGCAGGGCGGACTGGAGTGGGGCAAATTGTTTTGGATTGGAGTGGGGCAGATTAGAGTGGGCAGATTAGAGTGGAGCAGATTGGGGGCAGATTGGAGTGGAGCAGATTGTTTTGGATATGAATGGGGCAGATTGTTTTGTATTGGAGTTGGGCAGATTGTTTTGAATTCAAGCAGGGCAGACTGGAGTGTCGTAGTTCATCATGGATTAGAGTGGGACAGATTGTTTGGGATTAGAATAGAGCAGGCTGTTTTGGACTGGATTGGGACAGATTGTTTTGGTTTGGAGTGAGGTGGATGGTTTTGGATTGGAGTGAGGCAGATTGGAGTGGAGTACATTGTTTTGGATTGGAGTGGGGTGGATTGTTTTGGATTGGAGTGGGACAGATTGTTTTAGATTGGAGTGGTGCAGATTGGAGTGGAGGGGGTCAGGAGGATTGGAGTGTGGTGCAATGGAGAGGATTGAGGTGATTATTTTGGATTGGTATGGAGCAGATTGATTTGGAGTGGGGTGGGATCGGGTCTACTGCATTGTTATGTGTTAAAGCATAATTTAAAAAATTGCACATAAGAAAGAATCAATGTTGCTTTGCAATATTTAGGACAAGATAATGGTCATCTTTTGAGAACAGCCCCCATGAGCAAAAACAAACAAGCATTTGACAGATTTCTATGTGCCGTTTTTTTCTGGCATTTTTAACACCTGCTAAGAGCAGGCGTTCAAAGGAGGCGTCTGTTGGTTACAATGGGCCTCTGGGTGCTTTGCAGGATTAGCATCAAAATTTTTAACACTAATCCTGCAAAGCGCCGGACTAGCATAAACAATTCTGACACTAGTCCCCTAACTACCGCCATGTTGCGCCATATTTTAAATACAGCGCACACATGGTGGCGTTAGGGGAGTGCTAAGGGCCGCAAGAAAAGTGGTGCAGCACTGTGTGCAGTGCCACTTTTTTCAGATATGTCCCATGGGGACATATTTAAGAGCCCCCAGTGCCATTCTAACGCGACATTAGTGTAATTGTTTTTAAGCTAATGTGGCGTTATAAGGCTAAAAACGCTGCACCATATTTACAAAGTGGCGCAATGCATGCATTGCGGCAACTTGTAACCTTTTGGGCTACATTATGCCTGCGCCAGGCATAATGTATGCAAAGGGGGCATCCCTCCATTAGGAGGGGGGGGGGCAAAAAAATGTCGCAAAGAAATCTGACAGATTTATTTGCGTCATTTTTTTCCAGCACTTTTAATGCCTGCTCAAAGCAGGCATTAAAAGGAGGCTTACATTGGCTACAATGGGCCTCTGGGTGTTTTGCAGGATTAGTGTCAACATTTTTGATGCTAATACTGCAAAGCGCCGGACTAGCATAAACAATTCTGACTCTAGTGCCCAAACTACCGCCATGGTGCGCCATATTTTAAATATGACGCACACATGGTGGTGTTGGGGGGGTGCTAAAGGGCGCAAGAAAAGTGGCGAAGACCTGTGTGCAGTGCCACTTTTTTCAAATATGCCCCATAGGGCAGTGCTTAATTTGTAAATAACAAGGTGCCGGTGCCCAAAGCGCTCCTCTTAAACATGCGGCTGCTGCAATTAAATGTGTGAACATGGAATACAGAGGCAGCGTAATCCTGAAGCCATCCTGGGCCTCTTCAATCCATTTACCAGCACTCCCTGCCCCTTCAGCTCACTCTTGCGGGTTCCCTGCTTTTTCCCATTGTGGCGCTTTTTCATTTTTCTCTTCCTCCATCTTTCCCATATGTGTCTTTTTCTCTCAGTAAATGCTTGAGGCAGAAAAATAAACACTGGCCCTCAAAAATAAGTGCTGGTGCTTCGCACCGGAAATAACAAGCACAAATTAAGCACTGCCATAGGGGTATATTTAAGAGCCCCTAATGCAACTCTAACACCACATTAGTGTCATTTTTTTACACCAATGGGGCGTTAGAAGGTCAAAAACGGTGCGCCACATATACAAACTTTGTAACCCTTTGCACTACATTATGCCTGCATCAGGCATAATGAATGCAAAGGGGGCATCCCCCAGTTCGGGGGGTCAAAAAATAACGCAAATAAATCTGTTAGATTTCTTTGCGTCATTTTTTTTCCGGCACTTTTAACACCTGCTCAGTGCAGGAATTAAAAGGAGGCTTCCATTGGTTACAATGGGCCTCTGGGTGCTTTGCAAGATTAACATCGAAATTGATGCTAATCATGCAAAGCGCCGGACTAGCGTAAAAAATTCTGATGCTAGTCCCCTAAATACCGCCCTGGTGCACCGTATTTTAAATATGACGCACACATGGTGGTGTTAGGGGGGAACTAAGGGGTGCAAGAAAAGTGGCACCACTTTTCTTAAATATGCCACATAGTTCTATTTTTTGCAGCAGGCATATTAACCCTCTATGCTACTTTATGTTGAGTCACAGCTGCCACTAGGCAAAACTCCATCTCTCTCTCTAGCAGGGACATTAATCACAAGAGGTATCTTGACATTTTAATTGTTTCTTGAAGGCTAAACGTGCAAGGAGCTTTTCAGCAGGTGCTTTTAAAACGCAAGTTTGGGAAGATATTGATAAACACAGCGCCCCCCTGAGGTCGGCGCTCGGTGCGGTCGCACCGCTCGCACCGCCCAAAAGCCTGCCCTGGTTTTAACCTCTTCATGACCACCCTGAGCACCTCTCTAAATGGAAATTTCTAAAAAACAGCTGAACAGATTTACAACAAATAATAAAAAGTATGTTGTTGGACTAAATTTCTAACCTTTGATACTGTTCAGTTGTATCAAATCAAATCATTAACATTTATAAAGCGCGCTACTCACCCGTGCGGGTCTCAAGGCGCTAGGGGAAAGGGGTTACTGCTGCTCGAAGAGCCAGGGCTTGAGAAGTCTCCGGAATGCGGAGTGGTCCGGGGTGGTCCTGAGGATGGTGGGGAGGGTGTTCCAAGTCTTGGCCGCCAGGTAGGAGAAGGACCTCCCACTCGCCGTGGAGCGGCGGATGCGAGGGACGGCGGCGAGAGCGAGGCTGGTGGAGCGGAGAAGACGGGTGGGAGCGTAGAAGCTGAGGCGACGGTTGAGGTATTCTGGTCCCTTGTTGTGGAGGGCTTTGTGTGCGTGGGTGAGGAGACGGAAGGTGATCCTTTTGCTGACGGGAAGCCAGTGCAGGTGTCTCAGGTGTGCGGAGATGTGGTTGTTGCGGGGTATGTTGAGGATGAGGCGGGCGGAGGCGTTTTGAATTCGTTGCAGACGTTTCTGGAGTTTATCAGTGGTTCCAGCGTAAAGGGTGTTGCCATAGTCCAGGCGGCTCGTGACGAGGGTGTGGGTCACGGTCTTTCTGGTGTCGGTGGGGATCCAGCGGAAGATCTTTCGGAGCATGCGGAGGGTGAGGAAGCAGGAGGATGATACGGCGTTGACTTGTTTGGTCATGGTGAGAAGAGGGTCCAAGATGAAGCTGAGGTTGCGTGCGTGGTCTGAGGGGGTCGGTGCAGTGCCCAGGGCCGTGGGCCACCAGGAGTCGTCCCAGGCGGTCGGGGTGTTACCGAGGATGAGGACTTCAGTTTTGTCAGAGTTCAGTTTCAGACGGCTGAGTTTCATCCAATCTGCAACATCCTTCATTCCATCTTGCAGGTTGGTCTTGGCGCTGGTGGGGTCCTTGGTGAGGGAAAGTATCAGTTGAGTGTCGTCGGCGTAGGAGGTGATGATGATGCTGTGTTTACGTACGATGTCGGCGAGGGGGCTCATGTAGACATTGAAGAGTGTCGGGCTGAGCGAGGAGCCTTGTGGGACGCCGCAAATGATCTCGGTGGGGTCTGAGCGAAAAGGTGGAAGGTAGACTCTTTGGGAGCGGTTGGAGAGGAAGGAGGCGATCCAGTCCAGGGCCTGGCCTTGGATCCCGGTGGAGCGGAGGCGGGTTATTAGGGTGCGGTGACAGACGGTGTCGAAGGCAGCCGAGAGGTCGAGGAGGATGAGGGCGACTGTTTCTCTGTTGTCCATCAGGGTTCTGATGTCGTCTGTGACTGAGATGAGGGCGGTTTCTGTGCTGTGGTTGGCTCGGAATCCGGACTGAGAGGGGTCGAGAAGGTTGTTGTCTTCAAGGAAGTTGGTAAGCTGCTTGTTGACGGTCTTCTCTATGACTTTGGCAGGGAAGGGGAGGAGCGAGATGGGGCGGAAGTTCTTCAGGTCGCTTGGGTCAGCCGTAGGTTTCTTCAGTAGGGCGTTGACTTCAGCGTGTTTCCAGCTCTCAGGGAAGGTAGCAGATGAAAACGAGGTGTTGATGATGGTCTGGAGGTGCGGGGCGATGATGTTGTCGGCTTTATTGAAGATGTAGTGTGGGCAGGGGTCCGAGGGGGCACCGGAGTGGATGGAGTTCATGGTGGCTTTGGTCTCTTCTGTGTTGATGTGGGTCCAGGCGTTGAGGGTGATGGCTGGGGGTGTGGGTTCTGTGGTGGTCGGCTGGTCTGGTGTCCGAAGCTGTAGTGTAGGTCGGTAATCTTACGATGGAAGAAGGTGGCGAGGGAGTTCCAAAGGGCGTGATGGCGTTGGCGTTGGGGTTGGAGAGCTCTTTTACGATGTTGAAGAGTTCTCTGCTGTTGTGGCTGTTTTTGTCCAGTCTGTCTGTGAAGAAATTCCTTTTGGCTGCGCGGATCAGGTGATGGTGTTCGCGGGTAGCGTTCTTGAGGGCAGTCATGTCGTCTGCGGTGTGGTCCTTACGCCAGGCTTTCTCGGGGGTGCGACAAGTTTTCTTTGATTCCTTAAGGGTGTCAGAGAACCAGAGAGGTTTTTTGGTGTTGGATTGTCTTGGAGGGCGCCTGAGGGGAGCGAGGTTGTCTGCGCAGTTGGTGATCCAGTTCGGGAGGCTGAGGGCTGCGTCGTTGGGGTTGGCGGAGAAGGTGGGTTGGTTGTCGATGAGAGTGGAGAGAAGCTGTTCTTAGGGGATTTTGTTCCACTGTCGACGTGGGAGGGGTTGTGTGCGGAGGTGGCTAGTCTCGCGTCGGAAGGTGAAGTGGACACATCTGTGGTCGGTCCAGTGTAGAGCGGAGGCATGGCTGAAGGATACGTGTTTGCTGGCGGAGAAGATGGGGTCGAGCGTGTGTCCGGCGATGTGGGTGGGGGTGTTCACCAGTTGCTTGAGGCCAAGGTTGGCGAGGTTGTCGAGCAGGGCGGTGGTGTTGGGGTCGTTGTTCTGTTCCAGATGGAAGTTGAGGTCGCCGAGGAGGATGTAGTCCGGCGAGGCGAGGGCGTGCGGGGAGATGAAGTTGGTGATGGAGTCGCTGAAGAGGGCGTGCGGTCCGGGGGGGCGGTAGATGAGGGATCCTCTGAGGGTGGTCCTGGGGACTGTGTGGATCTGGAAGTGCAGGTGTTCAGCGGCGAGGGGGGTGTCTTCGGTGGAGGTGGTGACGTTGATGGAGTCTTTGAAGACGATGGCGATTCCTGCATCACTTCTTCAAAATTTCCTACAAAAGTTGACATGGAAAAAAGTTATATTTTTGAACACCACATCTTCTCAGCCCCGGCTTGACAGTTCAGCTAAAACTGTCCAGGAAGTAGATGAGATGTATTACCTCTTTTTTGGAAAGTTTTGTGAAGATTCGTCAGATGGCGTCAAAGTTATTATCAAAACAAAAACTTCTGCCCCTATGGAAACTCTGACGTAACTATACCTACTCAGTGGCCCCCGCAACTGTGTAATACACTAGATTTGGTACCCACATCTATGGGTTAATCATCATATATTAATGACCTGATTTAATAACATAAACTCAAATGAATGGGAAGGTGGCTAAAAATGTAAGATACTTCGAGATCCAGGTCACTCATGACCCCGCAGCTCAATTTCTCAACATAGGGGTAGTATTTTGGGTGCTTGAGCACTCTGCAGAATTTTTTAAGACACTGCCTTTGTCAATTATGGGCAGAATATCATTGAAAAAGATGTTATTTTTCCCATGATACCTTTATGTATTGCAGAACTCTATGTGCCCTATACCATTTGGCTTGTTCTTCTATCTGGATAGACTAGTCCCTAATTTGGTCTATGCAGGTAAAGGCATCTGGGTCAAACTAGAAACAGAACCTCCATTGTTAAAGGATAGAAGGGACTTGTCTGACCTTTCTAGTCATTATGCAGCAACATTACTGCAGAACACAGTGCACTGGTTTATTACAGGGGTAATGGGTAGAGGAATCTCTTGGAGGGTACCATATGCAACACACACTACCCAAGACCCTCATGATGGGGAATATTATCCCCAGACACATTTCCTACTTGACCCGACTAGTAGGGAAAGACTGGCAACATGTAGTAATGTGGGTACTTAAAAAACTACATTCACATCAGATATCTCTCTATGGCGTAGTCAACCTTTCAAAGGCATGACTGAGGACATGTGGCTAGCATAATGGAGAGAGGGTGTCTGCCAAACGTTGGGTGCCCTATTCCTAAATAATAGATTCCGGTGATTTGATTTGAGCGAGCGCAAGAAGCCTTCTCAGTGGGCTCTTTTCTTCAGCAGTTTCTACGGTAAGCAAGACTGGCATGTATGACCAGAGAGATATGGACCATATTTCCAGAAGCATCCCCAAAAAACAATGTTGTCACAACTAGTAATGTTTGCTGGTAGTAGGATATTAATCACACACCTCCTCTACTATGTATTAGTTCAGGATAGAAAGGGAGACACAGGAAAAGCTAATGAGAGACATTGGTCAGCCACATCACCCCTGAGACTGGGACAGCAGCAGGAATGACAGATCTAGGCAGCCTGTGAAGGGGGTGAGGCCTGTGGTGTGTGTGGGCTGGATGGGGTAGCAACTCCTGGATTGCCCTGCAAAGCAGACAGTGGTGCCTGGAGGCACTATGGGCTCCCCTCACAGAAAAAGGCCACAGGAAAGGCACAAGGCTAAGTGAGACTATTGACTGCATTGTTGCAGAGGGGGGAGAAATACACCCCCACACAATCATCAGAGAGGTGTCCCCTGGTGGGACAGAGTTACTTTTAGGACACCCTTCTACTATGACAGTGCAAGAATCTGTGGGCTCCCCACCTGATATATTGGGTCTGGACTGGTAGCTTTGACTCCCCAGGCCCCTGGAGACAAACGACAGCCAGTTCTTGACATTAAGAAGTCCAGAATGGGCATCCAAAATAGTGGAGCACCAGGGCCCGGGGAAGTCACACTGGTGCACCATCGTTGAGGAGCTCAGATTGTGAAAGTTAAGCTCACCAAGCCCATGCATGACAAAATAAATTTACAAGGAGGGTGCTGTGGGGGAGCAAAGCAAGCAGTCCCCTCCCACGGAGTCCAGAGCCCCTATAATGGCTGAAATAAAGGGTTCACGGGAGGCCATGCTAGTTAAAATCGATACAGTGGCTATTGAGGTGGGTATACTCCATATGGACTTTCATCGGAGAGGGTCTCTGTGGCTGAAGGGCATGTAACAGAACTCCAGCTAGGAG
This sequence comes from Pleurodeles waltl, assembly GCF_031143425.1. Lineage (NCBI taxonomy): Eukaryota > Metazoa > Chordata > Amphibia > Caudata > Salamandridae > Pleurodeles > Pleurodeles waltl. The sequence continues at coordinate 35,083,919 of NC_090441.1, read as the reverse complement.
TGGCGGCCCTAAAAAAGATGGTGACCGCGCTCCAATCGCTCTCAATATAAGTAGTGAAAAGGATTGAGGATGTAGAGGGCCACTCAAGAAGGAGAACCTTTGATTTGTGGACTTCTCCAAGCATGCAGAGGGACAATTCATAGAGTAGTTCCTAGAGGAATGGATCACAACTTTCATGAAACCACAGAGACTCTCAAAGTTCTTCACTGTGGAGCTTGGCCACCAAGAACTGGCGCCTGTGTCTAAACCCAGAGCTCCACTCTGCACCATCTTTGCTTGGCTCTTCAACTTTAGAGATTGTTGCAAGCTGTTTCAGCATGGCCGAGTACACAGGGCGCCTTAGTTTGAGGGGAGGAATATCTTCTCTGACTACACATGTAAGGTGCAGGAACTTCACAGGGACTTTCTGCGGACCAAGAAAAGACTGCGGAACTACAACCTCAGATACAGCCTTATGTTTCCTGCAAAACCTAGTGTACAATATGATGGGAACTTCCTTTTCTTTGTTACCCTGGAGAAAGCTAATTATGGGCTAGACACACTAGGAGGAGTGAAACGGAAGCCACCATCGAACTGCAGGACAGGTGGTAGCGGTGCCAGCCTCCGGTCGGCACTCTCCCACACACTATCAGCAGACTCAGAGGCTCGGCAAATGGGGAAGATCCTGGTCTGCCCGGATGGAACGTTAGAGGACTCCAACTGTGTGCCGGGTTCTCGTGAATCAGGGCCCACGGGGGACCATGATTACTTGAGTGGCAGCACTGATCTGGGATAGTGTGTCCAGTGGCAGAGACGGGTATAAAGATACTGGCTTTCTGTATCCCTGTGTGCCTTAATGTATCATTTTCTTTGCACCTCTTTTTATTGTACTAATGTTGGCTGGGTCGGGAATTGTTCCTTGGACTTTCATTTTGATCTGTGTGTAGGGGAGGGGGATATGGGGTGCAACTATGTGATTTGATTTATTATTTCATTTGTTATGTGGTCCTTACGATTTGTGCTGGTGGGAGACCACAAAGGGCTACAGTCCCATGCAGGTGCTTAGAGTGCCGGGTGGAATGCTAGGCCCTCAGGTTGGTGCAGCTGAAAAGGCTGAGGCTTCAGCCTCCGGGAAAGGGGCAGTGGGTGCTCAGTGTTGGCCTGGATGTTTGGGGCCAGAGTTGTTTGGATTTACTGCCTTTGGATGGTGGGTTCTTGGGGAGTTCCTGTTGTGGGATGTTGGGAATGTTGTCGGTATGAGATTGCTCTACAATGCACAGACAGGGCGAACAGTACAATACATGTGTGGGGCTGCAAGAGTGCGGAGTGTGTGTAGTGCACTGTGGGACGTGAGAGTGCAGCCTTATTTTGAGGGATGGACACTGTTTAGAAGTTTCTAAGGTGGAAAGTTTGCGGTTTGGGACAACCTACTAAGAGACATTGGGTATATTGCTATCTGAGGTTCTACGGAATTTCAGTGGCATTCTTGCAGGATACACACACCTGGGGGAAATGTATTGGACAGCTGAGATGGAGATGGAGAGGCCAGATCTTTGTGACGTACTTTCGCTATGCTAGAGGGGCATCAATCTGGGTGGTACCTGGGACTCCATTTGTGGCTAAAAGTGTGAGGCTAGATTCTGAAGGGAGATAGGTGATTGTGTCAGGTGCAATAGACGCAAGGGACAGATGCTTGTGGAACATTTACACTCCTACCATAGATGATGGTAGTTTCTTTGGGATGGTATTGAGTGCAAGTGTGGAGCAAGTGGGTCCAGGTGTGCTACTGGCTGGTGATTTAAATTGCGTGTTGGATGGTAATTTGAATCCCTTTCCCTTAAAGTCCAATTTCAAACCTACATTGACAAGTGCCCAAAGGGAGGTTATTGGTTGACTGGAGCTTCAAGATGTATGGATGATTTGCCACCCTCTGGGCCGTATCTATTTCTTCTTTGTACCTGCAATGGGAACCCATAGCCATCTGGATATTTGCTTGCTGTCTGGTAGTATGGTTCATAATGTGATCGATGTTTCCTATTTAGTGCAATATCTGTCCAATTATGTCCTCTTGTTTATCACGTATTGAGTGGCAGAAGATCCCCAGGGAACAGTTGTGGAGGCTGAGAGTTGAGGCATTGACTTATCCGGTTGGTGCAAATGCTGTGCTGAGGTACTGGATCATTATTGTGAGGAGAATTGGAGAAGTACGAATGCAAGGGCCACGGAATGGAATGCTATGAAGGCATTCCTGCGCTGGAGTGTATGAAGGTGATGTATGGAGTGGAACAGCAGCTCTCTCAGTCACTGGATGACTTGGAGAAAAAACTTGGTGACCTTGAGGAGAGTTTGATTGTGCAACCGCAGCAGTTGGTTCAGTGGAAGGAGTGTAGGTGGGATTTGTGGAAATGTGGATTGCTTGCACATGTTTGTCTGCACCAGCTATAGACAATGACCTCATGTAGAGGGAGATAAGGCTAACAGAATGCTTGCCATGCTTCTCTGTAATGAAAGATGTCCCCCTGTGATAGGGGTCCGAAATGCACAGGGGAAGACAGTGCACTCCAAATAGGGAATTACTGAGGTCTTTGCTGCACATCTACAAAAGGTATACACAACACCTCCATTGCCCCTTCGTACGGTGGGAGATGCACATCTCTCTGATTTGCAGATGGCCTCCCTTTTGAGTAAAGGCAGGCATTGTTTAAATGAGGTTGTAACCAGGGAAGTGATAGTGTTCACGATTTGGGGTCTGAAGACGTCTAAAGCTCCAGGGGGAGACTGCCAGATGAGCTGTACCAACATAGGGCGTGAACTTTTGCAGACCGCCTGCTGGAGGTCTATACTAAGGCTTACAAGAGGGGTCAGTTACCGGAAGGGTCTCATTGTTGCCTCAACCGGACATGTATGCTACGGAGGTGACTTCGTATCGTCCCCTCTCCATGCTAAATGTGGATATAAATATCCCCAGCACAATGTTGGGGTCCAGGTTACTGGAGCACCTGCCACAACTGTTACATGAGGACCAGTGTGACTTTATCCCGTGCAGGAACACTTTATGTAATCTGTGGAAGCTGTCTCTGGTTATGCACACCCTCATCTTGGAAGACGAGCACTATGCTCTGGCGTTGCTTAATGTAGAACAAGAGTCTGATTTACGGTTGTGGGAATTTCTTTGGCAGGTCCTACGGAAAGTGGCATTAGAGAGCGGTACATAAAATGGGTGCAGTTGTTATACAGTGCCCTGATAGCACAAGTGGGCAGGACGGTATCACGTCACTTCTTGTATTGGAGGACTGGGCAGGGCTGCCCATTGTTGCCACTGCTCTTCACGCTGGCGATGGAGCCCCTACTGTGCCATCTCCACTCAGTGATTCAGGAGTGGGGAATTCCAATTGGGGAGACCACATATGTGGTCTCCTTATACATTGATGATGCCTTGGTGCAATTGCACCCACTGATGTACTTGGTTCCTATTATGTTGGATGTCCTGTCAGAGTTTGGTGAAGTCACAGGGTTGAATGTGAACAATAACAAATCTAAACTGTTCCCACTGGAAGAACTGGGTGGGAGACAGGTGCAGGATCTTCCTGCGAGAGGACCAGCATTTGATATCTTAGGATCAGGATTGTGCGTGAGGCAGCAGTGTTTGAGACATAGAATATAGGTAGGGTGGTGGATTAGATGAAACCCATAATGAAATTCTAGAACACTCTTCAATTATCCCTGATGAGCAAGCTGGCATTGGTGAAAATAATTGTTCTGTCGTACTGCCTTTATGTTTTTCAGTGGGCCATGTTTGATTTCCCTAGGAAATATTTTGTAGAACTGGACAAATTGGTTGTCAAAATAATTTTTTCAGAAAAACCAAGGCACACCAAAGTCATCTACGGTATTAGTAGTATGTGAGATGATTCACAGAAAGTCCCCAACATGTCTTGTTGTAAATATAATTTATTCATCACACAGTACATTGATTCCAATAATAACGGCCAACAGCTGACACGTGTTTCGTCATCAAGACTTTTAAAAGGCTGTGGAAAGTTAATGCAAGAGAAAAAAAACTATTCACAGTCATTTTTTAAGGACGATAACATTTTATTCAAATGTTAAAAATCACCATATCGGAAAATCAACCCACCATCTGTGATGAATGATCCACCAAACCCACGGTGAAAAGAATAAAATAACCCGAAAAAAAGTAATATAGGTACCTTTGCATATTCATGATGCTCAGTTACAATAAAGTGTGCTGATACCTAAACAACATGGCTAGCCCAAACACCCTGTGGATTTTACAACTGTGGTCTCTCAAATGTCTGCTGCTACGCCAGGGATAAGATGGTCACTTTTCAGTACAAGACCAAAGCCTCACATAAAATCACTAAACTTATCAACTGCAATACCAGGTATGTGGTCTATTGTGTTTTGTGTGTGTGCGGACATATCTACATCTGTTGCGCAATTAGGCCACTCAAACAAAGGATGTAAGAATATATAAGGGCGATCAGAAACAATCAGGACTATCCCTTTGCCACACATTATAATACCGTACATGCCTCAAGAGACGTGTTAGGCATTTCTTTCCATGGTATAGACAGAATAGGCTTTTTACCACGGGGAGGAGATAAACTTTGATGTTGAGACACATTGAAAGCAAATGGACTATTAGACTCAGAGCAGTGAAGTAGGTCTTAATACGCAGAAGGATCACTGGGCCAGATGCAGGAAACTATTTGCGAGTCGCAAACGGCAAAAAATGCTGTTTGCGAGTCGCAAATTCCAGTTTCCAATGCAGAAATGCAGTTTGCGAGTCGGGACCGACTCGCAAAATGCATTTCAGAATCGCAAATAGGAAGGGGTGTTCCCTTCCTATTTGCGATTCGGAGTGGTATGCAATACCATTTGCGACCGCATATGCGGTCACAAATGGTGTCGCAGTTACCATCCACTTCAAGTGGATGGTAACCCACTCGCAAATTGGAAGGGGTCCCCATGGGACCCCTTCCCCTTTGTGAATGGACCACAAATAATTTGTTAAGGGTAGGTAGTGGTCCAAGGGACCACTACCTACCCTGAAAAAATACCGAAACTAAAGGTTTCGTTTTTTTTTTTAAGTGCAGCTCGTTTTCCTTTAAGGAAAACGGGCTACACTTAAAAAAAAAGAAAAAAACTGCTTTATTTACAAGCAGTCACGGACATGGAGGTCTGCTGACTACAGCAGGCCTCCATATCAGTGAGTGCCCATAGTCGGTATGGGGCCGCAATTTGCGACCCACCTCATTAATATTAATGAGGTGGGTCTTTGCGACCCCATACCGACTCGCAGACGGTGTCTGAGACACCGTTCTGCATTGGAAATTGCGACTTGCAATTTGCGAGTCGCTCCGACTCGCAAATTGCAAGTCGCAATTTCCAAGTTTGCTACATCTGGCCCTATATGTTTTCCCAGAAGAGTGAATTATTAATGATATATGATCATGATGTTTATATATCTGTGCAATCATATGAGCCTTTATTTAGTGCAATATAGCAGTTTCAAGATGTATATTTGACTGTATTGAGTGATCACTCTGATTGCAGACCACGCACTATTTTGTTTTACCAAATTGTATTGTTCTCTGTATCGTTATACAAATCATTGTTTATCGTATTGTTTTTTTAATACAAATTTCCTAAAGAAATTTATTACCGTAGGATGGTGCGTCCACACACTGGTTATGAATTGTTAAAACATTAGCTGGTGGTGCAACCTGCATGCTATTATGCTGTAGATTACATTGATGTTTATGTTCTGTGTAATTTTAGGAGCCTTGTACATGGATGACAGTCTTTCTCTATGTACATGTAATGATTTTGAGTGACCACCTATACTGTTTAGGCCTCTTCTTGTTAACAATTTGAATGCTCTCTGTATAGTTATATGAATTATCTGTCCACTACTAATGCAGTATATCATATTGTAGATACATTTGTGCAATGACATGACTTCCCAAACATATTCTCTCCAAGATGGCATCATTATTTTACTCCCACCATTGAGATGCATTTTGGGAATTCCTAGTCCTCTTTCCATTACTATTAACTTCCTACAATCATGTGTGCTCACCGGTGTCTTTATGCACTACAATCTGAGACTTACTCTGCACTACCAGCGATCTATGCTCTGGTAAGCATATGTTTTGATACTGTAGCATACTTACAATTTGGGTATCTACTATTCACTTTGTGTATCGATTGTCTTTGGAGCCCGCCGCTCTACGTATCGCGGGGAGCACTTGCCCTGGATTTTACTCTTGGGCGATTACTATTTTTATTACTTCAAGTATGTTGACGACATGGATGGTTTGTAGTCTAGACTATTTACAGCATATTATGTAAACACACTTTACCTCTGGTGTTTTGTATGTAAACTCCCATTCAAGGGTGGTACTACTTTGGCGATACTGTGTTTTTTTCTTTTTACGACTTTCCCGCTAAGAGAGTTCAATTTAGTTAAACCTTTGCCAATAATTTTGAATGGTAATCTTCATGATTTTCTCTCCTCCAAGCTTTTCCTACTCATAGGATTGAAACTTATATATGGAGGCAATATATGCGTTTTTGCTCATGTTAACAAATCTACCAATATTATTTTTTAGCTCTATACCAATGGGGGCTTTTCAGTTTTCCCTGACAATATTTTTTTTTCGTTTTGTCTATGTGTCCTAGGCTTACCATGGCCTTTGTTATCGGGTACTACTGAGAAAACTCTTTCTCTACACAGAAGTCAGCATCACATGGAATATTGTACTCTATGTGTATTATAATTTCCTTACCGATACATTGATACTGAATTTGGTATGCTTTTATTTGATGGTTCTTCTAAGTTAATGCTTGTTGGCTATTTTAGATTGGACCAATATTCACCATGGAACCTGCAGTTGACTATCCTTTTCTCACATTGCTTATTCACTGACTGGCACTGTTTTTTTTTATACTAATAGTCTAGAAATCACATTTTGCCACATGGGTTCCATCTCCCTTTCTTTTTATCACACTTTACTGTAATTGAGCATCATGAATATGAGAAGATACCTATATTACTTTTTTTCTGGTTATTTGATTCTTTTCACCGTTGGTTCGGGGATCATTCACCATAGATGGTGGGTTGTTACACAACTCCCATAGGTAACACTTGATTTTCCAATATGGTGATTTTTAACATTTAAAACATTTTGTTTTTGTTATTGTCCTTAAAAAATGACTATGAATTGTTTTGTTTTTCTCTTGTATTAACTTTCCACAGCCTTGAAAAAGTCTTGATGTCGAAATACATGTTGGCTGTTATTATTAAAATCAACATAGCAAGGGATGAATACATTATATTTACCACAAGACATTTTTTGGACTTTCTTTGAATCATCTCACATACTACTAATACCGTAGATGACTTTAGTGTGCCTTGGTTTTTCTGAAAAAAGCTTGTTCAGTACTAACTGGTGCGCTAGTTGGGACAGCCACACCCTTGGTGTTTGGGTGTGTACACAAGTACGGCACCCTATGGACATTGTGTATAAGTATGAGATGCCTTTCCCCTTACTTCTTGATTTGAGTGCTTAGGATGTGCAGACATGAAAGCATAGCCACCTTTTTCTTGTATTTCTGGATGTCGAAATATTATGGGCCTCAGGGAGGAAAGGGGTCACCTTGGCCACTCTCAAGCACTCTTGGAGGAAGTGGGGACTTGACCCGCCATGCCTGGACCTATACTATCTAGCATCCCAAATGCAGCATGCAGTGGATTGGCTTAGAGATGGGGAGAATTGGGAGCAGAGATTGTTGTGTGGTAGATATGGTTTTCCCTTGCCAGAGCTCTTTATGTTAGGGGCTGGGGTCCCGGTTTGGTGCCGTTCGTGGTCAGACAGGTGTGCAGAGCCTTGGAGAGAGAAGTCAGACAGGTATTGTGTAGGCTCCATATACTCTGGATATGTATTTGGACACCTATTCGTTTGAGCTTATAGCGCGGTCGATATCAGTTGATAGATGGCGAATTGGGGTTGTGACTCCTTTCTCAACTGATACCCTAATGTTTGGTTCATTACTCTGGCTGGCGGAATGGAATCATTTGACTTGGGAACTGAGCAGTTTTACATTATGCTAAATTGTGGAGATGGCCGTAGGATAGGGCCTTCCTTCTCTGATGTCCCCCGGGACTTTCAGACATTGGGGATACTGCTGAGCTTGGCTAGGGGTCAGAGACTGATATTGCATTCGGGAGGATTTACTTTTGTGTGAATTTCCAGTGCACGCTAGGTTGCATTAGATTCTCAGTGCTTCTCTTTCTGATAAACAATGGAAGGGCATCCATCAGGGGCTGAAGGGGACCTCCATTAATGTGAGATTCAAACTGCTTCAGACTGCTTCAGTATAATGTAGCTCACCAGATATACTTCTCCCTGACCATGCTGCTTTCAATTTAGCTGGGACATTTGTCCTCCTGTCCCCGCTGTGCCAGGCAAGGGGCAGATGTTTTACATATGTTCTGGGAGTATACTTCCTAAGTTGTTTTCTGGCAGGCCATATTGGAGACCTTAAACACGGCTACTGAATGGGTCGTTCCCAGGGATAGCTCACAGGACCAGTTTGGGATGATCCCGACTCAAAAAAAAGCTTAATAGAAAGTTTCTCCTATTGAGTTTGGTGCTCACTAAGTGGACAGTTGCTAATAGTTGGTTGTCTCCTGTCGCTTTGAGAGTGACTGACTGGCTATGAGATACGGCTGAGTAGGTGGTGGGTGAGGAGGGCCGTATGTGAAAGGCACGCAGAGATAACAGGCTTGCAGATGATCTGCAGACCTGGGCTGCAATGCTTGCTGAGCTTCTGGAGCCCCCTTATGCACTACCCCTGTGAGTTGTTAGACGGAAGAGAGGGTGGGAGGGATATGTTGTTGGTCGGGGGGTCTGTGTTTGGTAATAGCCATTACTATGTGTAGTAATGTGGTGTCATTTCTTTGAACCACCTCTTGCAAACAGTCATTTTCTGGCATTTTCTTTGTTCACCATGCGGCCCTTTTGTTTATTATGTTAGAGCATGTTAGGGTGGGAGGTTAAGTTTTTTTTCAGTGAAAATGTTATTCTGATGTTATAAGCTTGTCATATTTTAAATGCCAATTGAAATGTACACAAAGAAATGGAGTAGAGTGAGGCACTGGACATACCACTGTGCCCCAGAATTTGATCAATGGAAAAAAGACTTGATTGAATGGGCCATTGGGTATGGACAGTACCTGAAGTCTTTGAGAGAGGATGATAAATTCACAGAAGGCTAGGCCGAATAGTCAGAGATCTTAACAAATGTGATTGACCCTGTAAATAAGAGGTCACCTTAAAGAAAGATTTCACTAAATAGAATTGTTTTGAATTGCCTTGAACTCATTAAATTGTAACATGAATGGGGAGTATAACATAGAAGATGTAGGCAAGATAAAAACAAAATACATCTATGGTGCTGTATAAGGGGTGCACTGTGGACTGCATTGTATTAGAATTGTTATATACTGTTGTTGAAAATCAATCAAATGAATAAATAAAAAATAATATAAACTTGAAAAATTCTCCTTCAAGACTTGGACTAAGTCTGAGATGAGCCTGTGAAGCCACCTTGCTACTTTCTCTGTGGAGGTAACAAACACTACCTGACTAGAAGGGGTGCTCAACAACCAATCTGGGGTCCTATGCCTTTGGCTGGAGGAGATCTCCCTGGTGCAATTCTCTTCCTAGCACTTTTGTTACGGAAATGTTGCCAGATGAATCAGTGGTTGAGTGCCTTTTCCTGGTCAGTAACACAGTGGTTTATGGACTTCCTGGGGGCTGTTGTGGGTCCCCCAGACCTATAGGTTCTCCCCATCGCTGGCAAGTTACTTCTGCGATCCTGAAAATACATGTCCTCTACACCCTGACACGTGTGTGACACCTATGGTGACCTTGTACTAAAAAATAGCTACTGTACCTCCCATAAGTGTGCCCACCACCAACCAGGCACCATAGGCTGGACAGTGCTCATGCATCTACCCTTGACCTCATCAGAGACCCCTAGAAGAAATACTGTGCTTACATAAAAGGGTATGCACTTAATTTATTTTGGGTTTTGTAGTAGGTGCATAGGGGGCATTCCTGAGTACATTCCACTTTCCAGAACCAAACAGTGATTTCATCATTGATGCCATTTGAGATGTCATCAATGATGTCATGAATAATGTCATAGAACAAGTCATGAGTGATGTCATATGTAAGGTCATCAGCAGTGCATGACAGGGGCGCAAGTTATAGTCAGTGCTGCTAACTATAACTGGTGAATGTCTGTGTATTTCTTTAGTTTAAAACATTACCATTGTCACTGAGAAATTCACCTATAATGTTACTTTAACCACTGGTTTTCCCAGGGAATTTCTAAAGTGTTTTTAAATTGAAACTCATATTTTTACTACACCTTACTATAACTTTACTTTAACCTTTGTTTTGTTTCATTGAATTTCTAGGGTTATTTTAAAGAAACAAAAATATATTTAAAAACCATAGACACTAAGTACTCCAACAATGTTTGCACTGAGAATGTTCAACTTCTTAGTTTTTGTAAATCACACATACAGAAATATTCCCAGCTTAGTTTTCATACTCTTTGTATGTATCCTTACATTAACTTCGTATTTATATTTCAAAAAGGCAATGATCAGTTTTCCTTATACTGTAAACTGTGTGTTTTCACTATGTACATCTATTTTTAAGGTGTGCAATTGCTCTCGCAAGAGGTTCGTGAGATCGCAAAGTTACACATTTTGTTCTAATCTGTTGTACAGAGTTCTTTTTCACCTGGTCAGTTATTATTGAATGTTAAAGTTTAATAATAGATCAGTACAGTAGGTATATTGTATTAATTATTTTGTTTACAGACTTACGGCCCCTTATGAGATGATCACAAGTGCCAATCACACAATCCCCTGCGTGCACTATGAGGGGGCTGGTCTTCTTGTCCTGCTCTTGCGATCCGCTTGTGAGATTCTAAATTTGGACTTAAGTTCATAACAGTGTATTTTCATTGTTTTGAAAAAAGTAAGGCATGAGAATTGTTGTTTAAAGTAGATGTAATATATTGTTGCAGCCAAGTTATCAAGAATATTCTCTGCATTTTACGATCTCTCCACCCTCTTGCAAGACACCTACGAGACACCCAGGAGAGAAGGACATCCCAAGAAAGGATTGTGATTGGTTCATATGGATATCTTTTTGGCAAATAAAAATTCATCCTTGTTGCATTGTTTTCCTACAGAGTTTTCCCTTTTTGGCTACCACTCTGGCTTTGCTGATCTTCTGTGATCAGAATGTCATCGTCAGCTTGAGATGAGAACCCTACTCCTGTTACTGCAGATCAGCTACCTCAGTCACCCAGGGAGTCCTTGGCCTGACAATTTTGTCAGATGAGGATTGGTGGGAAAAAGTGTCTGACAAATATATAATTTGTAACATATGCCAAAAAGAGTTCAGCAGGGACAGCCGTAACAACCAATATTTCAAAAGTACCACTGGGATGTGGCGACACTTGAGAGCTATGCACCCCGAATGCCTTGCTCAGTCTGAGTTAGCCCACGCTGCAGATCTTAATAACTCCACAGGAGTATCCACATCTTTCCAAGCTGGTGACAGTGTGCCTGCAGAGGTACTCTCTGTGCAAGCAGAATAACAACCCGGCATATATGAACAAAGCTTTTTTGTTGTTTATGCAAGTAGATTATTTTTTCTTGAGACAAACAGAGAAGCATGTGACAGGCTTGTCCTGGATCATAAATGCCCAACTAGGCAGTAGTTGTTTTTTCACTTTTTTTTCTATATTTTTCACCTCTTTGTTTTGAAGAATATGTTTTTTTTTTTTTTTAAAGACAAAATAGTTTAAAATGTTAAAAGCACAAAAATAGGCTGTTAAAAAATATGCAAAAAAGAGTTCAGCCAGTGTGTTACATCCTTTACAGGAATGTAGATGTACTGTGGGCGCAGTCATCCTAAAAGGATAGCTAAGACGAACTACAAAGTTCTTCAGCTACCTACACATTCTTTCAACTGGCAGATACAACCTCTCCACAGGTACTCACTGCTCAAGCAGATAACAACCCTTCTTATATAAAACACTTTTTTTTGCTGCTTAAGTCCGTAGATCATTTTGTCATTCATCAAAAACAAGTATACCTACACAGAACATGTTTCTCCAAGGGTATAAATGTTGCCAAAGGCAGGAATACCAACTTCATTTGTGAAATTACATTTTTACTGACTTTCCACACACTCTTCTATCTTTCTCCCAAAGTAAACAGTTTTTGTTTTACTCCTCCATATTTTGTGTGACATGGTACTTCTGTTTTTCAAAGATTCTGTTTTCCATTTTCTCCCTAAAAAAGACAACAACAAAAATAATAAAGTTACATACTGATCAATAATTGATAACAGTAATACATCACTACATTCTCTGAAGATGTCTACATTTGTCAACCACAATCACATATCTATATGTACTGCACAACTACCTTCATGTTCCTTTCTGCTAAATAAAATCCACATCCTCAAACACTGCATTTTTTATCCACAGTTAAATTATAAAATGCCTTCCAACATGCTTCCATAACAATTTGCAAAGTAACACATTCCTATTTTTACACCGTTCTTAACAGTGAACGCAGTGTTTTCTCTACAAATGGCAATATCTCCTCTCAAACATCTCATAGGGGTAAAATATGTGCACAGTAAGGTTCACAACAACACTAGGCCTTGTATTAACAGATTGCAGATACTTTGTTTTCTAATTTCAGAAACACTGCCTCTTTTACTTACAACTACATTCAGATTGAACATTGTATTTTTTAACACAACATCCAGTACTTGGTGATATCTCTCCAAATTCTAAATTCTACCTCTCGAAACATATATTAATAAAAATGCACCTTTACAAGCAGCTTTTGACTGACTAAACCTTGTATAGAATGAATTTACCAACAGTAGTGCATTTACTGACACTTCTGAGCAGAACTCCAGCAGGCTTCCTTCTCCTCCAAATCACCAAGAACTTTCTGAGCTATCCCAGGTTCTGCACTCAATCATATTACAGCATTTCTTCAAACTTCAATCATGCAATAAGAATGATAACTATAGGTTGAGCCTTGGCCATTTTTTTTCACTTTCTCCCATATGATCTCACCAGTGGTGGCTAGTGACTTTTCAAAGTGGTGGAGGGTAAATGTTAGGGGCAAGTTTGACTTAGTGACCGAGCATAGTGAGCAAGGGTGATGGACATTAGGGAGAGTTGGAGAGTTCTCCACCACAAAATATTTGAAAATAATAAGAGTAAATAGTATACTACAAAACCAGAATTGTCACAGTTGCATCTCCACTGGACCACCATCCCTAGAATTCCCATCTTGGTTGCTCATTAAGATATTCAGTGGACCATCACCCACAGAATACCTTTTTAGCTTATACTCTCTGGTCTGATTCGGACGAACATCCTACATGCCTTATGGCATGTCATTTCAGTTAGCATTGGACATTCAGCAATACAATGCCACTCCTGTGTGCCCTCTGGTCTGCACTTAAACATCACTTGTATGCCCATATGGTGCGAGGCCTCCCCGGACTAGACTGGACAATCACCTTTGGGAGCCCTGTCTAGTACGTCCTCTCTGGTCTGCACTCAACCATCACTCACTGTAGGTCCCTTTTTTGTGCAGTACTAGCTCTGCACTCAACAATCTCTAAATAAATACCCCTCTGGTGTTGCCTCCAATCCACATACCTCTGCTGTCAGCGAAGATGAGGTAGAATAGGGCTCTGTTTCTTGAGAACCCTGAAGCAGGCAAAAGTGGAAATGCATAATCTTGTTTCTCTTTTTGAGGATGGAGTAAGGGTGCATGTCCAGCTATAGATAAAGAGAAAGGCATTTTATTGTGAGGATTTACAAGTTCCAATGTATAAAGAATGAATTCAAACTATTTCAATAGAGTCTGCATTTGTTTTGGAGACTGGGTTTCGGTGCACTTCCCATATTCCAGAAAAAATCAGGAGAGAAAGGTCATGAATAATAACAGTCCTTAACGTACCCAACACTGAATTGGCTTTTGAAGGTAATAACAGATGGTATCACACTGTCATGCTCCCTCTAATACTGCAGAAATGCTCTCCAAAGCAAAGCAAGGAACGTGGTACACCACAACATCAGTGCTGACACATAGCGAATATATCTCAATCAGGTTTTCACAGTCAGGATGATAATTTAAATAGCAGTTTAATTGCTCTGCAGGACCTGGACATTCCGATATTCAGTTTGTTTAGCGTTTTCACATTTACACATCTGGGGAGAGGATGTGGCATTACGACAAGGTCTGATTGCTTTGGAAGTGGGGCACGGACCCAGCATCGAGTCCCGGCGTCGGCTCAACATCTTGTAATTCTGGGCACATCACTTATTTTCCCCATACCTAAATAATGAATCTAACCATGTGTAATGTACTGACGGTCGTGCTATAAATCACCCCAAGCCTTTGGGTGGCATTCATGCTACAAAGACTGTACAAAAGAAAAAGAAAATGGCCTTTTACTGTGTTTGCAACTAAACTGCACCTGTTGTTTTATATGTCAGCATAAATAGCTTTCAAATGCCCCCTAAGACCTCATGGTGAATATGTGGGTACATCCATCTGGCTGGTTAAGGGGCAGACAGGAAGAGGGAGAGCGCAGTGGAGAAAGCCTAGCCATAAATATCTTAATTCACTTACCAAGCTAATGGACTTTGTTGAGTTGCTGACAGTCAGTCACAGTGGTGGCGATGGCAAAAAAAGGCCAAGACCAGAGACTACCACTAAGCCCTATAATCATGCTCTCTGTGGCCTGCTGGAGGATGCCACTGTGGTCATCCTCTCTCATGCATAATGCTGTCTCTGGCACTACGCATGAGGGGGAAATGATCACCATTGCCATCATCATTAAAGAAACATAACCAATCATTGTGTGGCTCCAAAATAAAGCCACCCAGTGACTGATCATGTTCTATAATAATCCCGTTGCAGCACTGCCTTCAAGTGCCTCCTGTGGGAAGAAGCCAATCTGAACACAACCAATCGGGACTTTGCTCTCATGCGTTCTTTTTACTTGAAACTGCATGAGAGCAATTCAGGGATTGTTTTGGCAGGTGATCCCAGCACTCTAATGGACTCCAACGGGCTGTGCTGTATTTCCCCTTGTTTCCTAATAGAGCATGGGTTTGAGAGGCACAAAGTGCACATGTCAGATTGGACATAGCCAGTAACCTGTCTAAACAGACATGCGCAATGAACTTAAGGCAGCTGCCAAACACCAACATAGGCCACACCCTGGCCCCACTTCCGATGTACACACTCAGCAGAAAAGCCAAGGCACAGTCATTTCCGCTCAGGTCTTGTGAGCTTCTCACGAGATCGCATGTGTCCATGCAGCAAGCTTCACTCTCTGAAGCTTGTGAGCTACTCTTTAGAGAGGCTTGTGGAATTGCAACAAAACTGTAGGGAACAGTGGAATTTACAAGGCCTGTTGTGTAGGGCGGAGCAGCAAGTGCTTTGCTGCGCCACCCTGCACCACCGGGAAAGAGCAGAAATGCGCTGTATCTAGAAGATACAGTGCATTTATGTCTTCTCCCCCTGAGCCGTCACACAAATTGTTGCCCTGCGCCAACGCAGGCACCCTTGCACGTGGATAAAACAGGGAGAAATAAAGATATTTCTCCACGTTGCATCATTCTTTCCTCACCCCTGAGGTGGCATAGGAATTGGACGCATTCCTAGACTTGTAAATCTGGGAATGAGTCAGATTCCTTACGGTTCCCTTGGTCTTCTGAGAGAACACTCAAAGCAACACCCATGCAACGCCCCTTTCATGCAATATTATGCGTGAAAAGGATCCATATTTACAAGGCCATGAAAAGACATGCAAGGTGGCTTTGCATGGCCTTGTAAATATGGGCTGGCACACTGCGCCATCGCAGTGTAAAAATGACGCTTTGGTGGTGCGGTCTGCGGCTGGGGCATCATAAATGAGACCCAGAGTATTCTCTCCACTGAGGCCTATCTCTTACATGACAGGTGTTTGTAGTAGGGTGTGTGGAGAGACTGGCCTCTCCACACAGACCTCTGTCTAAAATGACAGGTGAAGTTAGTTATATACTAAGTAAAGTAGTTCACTTTACCCAATAGTTTTCTTACCTGAATACATGAAGTGATGGCTGGCAGCTGCTCCCTCTGCCAATCTTCCAAGTTCCAACACCTTACTGGAGGGTTTCCCAAGGTGCCCATTTTATGGTAATGTGCTAACAGGGAAGGCATCTTGGTAAGGTCCCACTCCCACCTAGGGGATTGTCAACTGTAGGAATAATCAAAAGAATCACAGGCAACTAAATTGAAAGAAAAATTGAGAGTTGGTAGCTTATACATATAACTTTATAGTATAGCTTTAGAAAGACTGAGGGCAGACTGCTACCACCATGACATATTAAATGAATACCCCATAACAAAAACTAGCAATAGTAAATTATTCTGAGCAGTGGTGAGCGTGGACTTTGAAAACCAAAGTTTTAAAATCCGCAAGTCAGGAAAAATGTACTCAACGTCTGTACTCTGTAGTCGGCAAGGTTAGTATTTTTTTATTTTTATTTATGCATAACAAAGACCTGAAAGATGATGTTGATGATAAGGAATGATGTTCTCACTTATGTGTGGTTGATAAGTGGGGCTGGTGTGGGCTATTGCTCAGGTAATAGAAGATCCCACAGTGAGTTGGTAACCACATCGGCCCCACCAAGTGCGTGATCTATTTGGTGTAAATTCAGTCACACCTCAATCAATCACACAGCCTGAGGGAAGAGGGTTAGGGGTTTGATGAATGGATGGGAAAGGGTACTTGAGGAAATGTGTGACAAGTACAAACACAACACAACAACAATATTCATCAGAGTAATGAGCAGCACATCATCATCAATCTGTTGTGGAAGGAAATGAAGGAATGAGGATAATACAGCAAATGAGATAACAATCAGAATAACAACGTTCAGTTAAATGCATTGCAAACAGCACTTCTATCCCAGAGACCCAAGTTATAGATTTCTAAATGCTCTGTCATCTATATTTAAAAAAATCTACTTATGGAGAAGTAAATTGAGCCCACCCAGTTCTCAAAAATATGATTGTTAAACAAAAAAAAGATACAGAATTGCCAAATTGGGTGGTGTAGCTGCATTCTCCTCAAAATGTCCGTCACTCTTGGGTGCCTGTCTGAACCAGTCCAGTGTATAAGCAGGGGTGTTGAGCTCAGCCTTCACCTTTCTTTCATGCAGGAGAGGAGAAGGCCTGCAAAGTGTAAAACAGAAACTGTATTGTAAAGTCAAGGAGAAGGACAAAAGGAAGTTAAGCTTCACGAGGAGTGTACCAAGAAGGAAGAGCAAAAGAGAACTTGGAGTGGAACACACACACTCATCAGCATTTCCTAAATCAACACACCTCACTCCATTCCACATAGCTGAAACTCATGGTTTCTATTTGAAGCCAATAACTCCCTTCTTTTAGCTGTTGATAAGGCAGTCCCACCCTTAGTCCTTCCATCCTCCTTCTGACTCTGAGTAACTCCATCCCAGTCCTGAGCCGAGCAAGATAGATGTGTAGCGACCTGCTGTTGAAGATCAAGTAGAGAAACAGAATTTTATTAAGATTTATGTTTGTCAACTAATGTGACTGGTCTGGACATTGAAGAACCTGAAAAAAATGAAGGAGTGGACCATACATGTAAATTTTACGTAAGTAAGTCTGTAAAGGCCAGTCACATTCAGGAAAAATGAGCACCCATGAGGCACCAAACATTGATCAAAATCAAGTTTACGTTTAATTTAACACCCTCCCTTACTGTCTGCCACCACATAAATCATCAATCATCACTCACAATCACTCACTCATTGTTGCAGTAGTTGCAGTTAGTTATAGTTACCTCTTCCAATCCAAGCGTGGGTAGGTTAGGCACACAATTGTATCTTTGATGCAGGCAACACATTGGAATTTGGTAGTGGCACTCTTGGCACTAAAAGAAGGATCTTCTGGGGCAGCCCTGCTAAGTGATGCACAAAAAGGATAGGCATGGGAGTGAGGCAGGCATTGTCTCCAATGTCATGAAGGAATTGTGGAGGCTTCTTCACTGTCCACTGGGCCAACTCTAATCTGGCCATATATGTGACTGAAAAATGGTGGGGTAGCATAAATCTGACACAAGTAATGTTCCACCAGCTACCTCTTTTTTGTTTTTTGTAAAGACAGAAGTTCAACAAGAAATAAAAAATTAAAAGGTTCTATGGTGGCACTGGCATACTCAGTCTGGGAGGTACAGTATGTCCTCAAACTCAGGGGGTTCACCAGAAATTGGTCAGGTAACACACTTGATTCTGACCAATCATTTTCCTCCTTCTATGCTGTTCAGGAACAATGTAATCAGGTGGTATGAAATGTTGGTTCATTTTTATCATGGTCAATCTCTCCATGTTTTGAGGCAACATACAGGTCCTTATCACTGTAATAATTGTGCCAGCTGCACTGAACACACACTCAGCAGACACACTGGCTACAGGGCAAGCCAGATACTTTATTGCCTGCCTACTGAACTCTGGCCTTTGGTGGATGTTCCCATACCAGTACATCAATGGGTTGTAATCCACATAGACCTTTTGGGTCATCCAAAAACTCCTGAAACATCCTCTGGAAGGTCATTGGTGCTGCTACTTGTTCGAACTCCTTTGTGTTCGCCTCTGCACTGGACTTAAGAACTGCCACATGCTCCTAAGCCAGTGCAGAAGTTGGGCCTGATTCTTCTGTTGCTGTTGTTGTCAGTGTTCTTGTTGCTGGTATTGGCTGCTGTGAGACAACACTGTTCTCTCTGAAAGTTAAATGTGGCTCCCTAGAACTGCAGAGTGGGACTCAAAGATCCAGCTATTCTCCTTGCTTCCAGGTCTCTGGCTTGCTTAACAATCCATCACTTGTATTTTTAAACATCCCCTTCGGAATAAGGAATGAAAGTGGGCAGAATTTGTTTGTACCATGGATCAAGTAGTGTGGCACAAATGTATTCTTTTGATGGGATGATGTAATTTTGCAGCCTTGTATTACAAGCCCAGCGAAAGATTAAGCTCTCAACCAAGGCATGCACTTTTGTGTTTTTGTTCACACCTCTGAGTATGAACCATTTAGATACCTTCTTTCGCTGGTCCTGTACCAGATTAAACAACAGGATAGCTTGGCCCATCGTATTGTCTTCCTTGCTAATTTCCCATGTGAAAATCTCAAAAGGGAGTAGCAGCATCTGTCAGGCATTTGACTAGGCCCCATTTGTCCACATCCATGGTCATAGCTTTCCCAGTTGCACCTCTTACTCTTAGAATGACATAGTCATTGATCTGTCTGTACTGTTCAAACAGACGTTCCAATGAGTTGGCATCTCCTTTATCAGTGCTTTAACTGGTACTCTATTAACATGCTGCATAATCGGCAACTGCTTCCGGGCATGGCTGAAATGAGTGCAGATTCTTCTGCAGTTGGTCAGTATGTTGCTGACTATGTCTTCTTTTTGAGAAAGTCTTGTACAACCAGGTTCATGCAATGCACCAAACAAAGGACCCTGAAATAGCCACCATCTGCCATGGCCTTGACTATGTTACTGCTATTGCTGTGGCAACAAATCTAATTCTGAGACCTCTGGGTTGCAGCCATTAAGTTGTTAAATTCATCCAAGATATTTGCATCTGTATGCGATTTCTCCACAGCGAACATGGCTACTGTTGCATACTGCTGAACACTCTTAAAACTATTTGTAGTAGCTTTTGCTTTACCACAGCAAAAGAGACCCAGTGTGCAGTAATCCACATGTAATCAGTCGCCTGACAACTTGTCCACCTGTCTACCACCAGGTCGAGAGTGTAAACAACATTTTGCTGCAAATCTTGTCCAACCAATTGCACCACATTCTGATGCAATGCTGGAACAGCAGCTCTGGCAAAATAGGTTGGACTTGGACCCTTCCATTTTGGGCAGGTGGCTGCCACAAATTCTAAGAAGTCCACTACTTCCACAAAAAAAAGGGAGGAGGATCAGCGCTAACATTTTTGCCAGCTTCCCATTGTACAAATGTGCCATTGAGTGGTTGCGGTCAAAGCGCCCCTCCTGCGTAAACATGCCTAACTATGCCCATAATAGTAGTCTGGATTTTCCTGGGCCACTGATGCAGGCCACTTTCAAGAAGTAGGTCATGGTAGACTGTGGTGTCTCCATTTGACTCTGAGTCTTCGTGTGGCATTGTGAGATCGCTGAGGTGGGTGATTCTGGTGCACTACTGGGGACATGGCTGCTTTACATGAGGTTTTCACCATCTTCTTTCTCATCACCTCCCACCATGGTTGGACTGTTCTTTCCTGGCTCTCCTCACCTTCACTACCATGACATTGATGAGCAAATTTCTTTAAGGTGCTCCTCCTACCAGATTGCCTTAAGTTCTTTTTTCATATAGGTCGTTTGGCCTCCAGTACCATAATGTGAACCAGGCTTACCTCAATTAACACTTGAGAAGCAAATGGAGCATATTGCAATGCTCCCCTCCTGTTTGCTAAGCATAAAAAAGTCCCAAACTGCGGAGGTGTACGTTCTTAGTGGGCCATTGCCAATGCCTGAAAAAGAACTGGATGGTGGGTGGGTGATTGCCTCTCTGCTGTGAATACTTTTACTGAGGTAGGGGTTCATACATATTATTACAAATATGGGAACTGGTGGTGCTACCTGTGCCACATCCCTCAGCAAAGGTTGAATAGTAATGTCGGACTCTGTGCCAGTTTCCACAATGACAGGCTCACTGTTGTCATCCTCCTCATCATCCCTTTCCATAATTTTAAGGTTTTCAGGGGCTTTTCATTTCCCATGCCTCTTCTGGCATCTCCCAGACTCTGCCTGTATCCACTCCATGTACCTATCATCATCATCATCATCAGAAGTGGTGCTTGGAGAAGATGGTGGAGTAGTACCCTTTTTTCCCTTGCTGGACATCTGGGAGCCAATGATTGTAAAAGAGGAGGCTTGTGCTCTGAAGGAAACTCGACCTCTTGTTCTGCTCCATCTTCAGGAAGATCCACTATTGCTGGCTGTGCCTGCTGTCCGCTTTGCTCAGTTTCCTGAAAAGATTGGGTACTACTTTGTGAAAGGGAAAAATCCAATTCAGTGTAACTGCTTGTCGACGTTGCTATGATTACAGTGGCTGCCTCACTGACAGACGTGGTCTTGGACTTAGCTTGGGTGGTGCTGTTGACGCGAGATTGAAGCTCCCAGGTTCCTTCTCTGGAGGCAGTGTGGCAGGAACATGTCTCCTGAAAAATGTCAGCACGCCACTGGTGGAAAGCTGCTTCTTAACACTCGCCACTCTCTTGAGTGCAATTTTCTTTGGGGCCATCTTAAAGCTCTCAGTTAGCAGTGGCACTAAGCTGTACAAATGGAGCACTGAAGTCAGTGTGTATGCCTTCTGTTTGGCAGTACTGCAGGTGATGTATCTTTTTCTCTTGTGCACCTAAAAGCAATCAAGGAAGAAAAACATGTAGTTAATGAAACTTGGCATTGTTGCAGGTTGCAAAAAGTACAGACAAAGGCAATATTAGCATGGATGGTTACTTACATGATCAATTACAACTTATCCAAACATTGTAAAGTCAAACCACACCACCATATCATACAATTTCATTTCAGATCAGGCAACATAGCATACAGATGTAGGTCTTTGCTTTATGTCCATCTATTCTAAAGGAGACACCTCTGGTAGTCAGAGAGGTGCATGGGTAAATGGAATACCCCTTACAAAACCTGCATGGTCAAACAACAATAGCAAACAAGGAGGCATGGGGAACAAAGGACACATGCAAGCCTATGGCAAAGGCACACTCGCTGGATGCACATAATTTCTGTCAGCCACATGGTCAAACAACAACAGCAAGCAAGGAAACATGGGAAACAAGAACACATGCAAGCCTCTGGCAAAGGCACACTTGCTGGATACACAAAATGGCTGCCAGCCACATAGTCAAACAACAACAGCGAGCAAAGAGGCATGGGGAAGAAAGAACACATTCAGGCGTATGGACACAGACTACACAAAATGGCCCCTTGCCACATGGCATGGAGAACAAAGACAAATGGTGGCCAATGACAAACACACACAAACACACAGACACACTGTCCAGAAAAAGGAGACATGGTGGTAACAGGGAAGAAAATACTACCATTAGTTCAGCGATGCAAAGCACAGAAATTAACTGCGCTATAAACATATTCACAACAACACAATCCTTCTATGGCACCAAATATCACCCCACATATACACTTTTCGCAGAAACAAATTAGATGCAAACAATTGCCAAAATGTTAATTTAATCCAATGCCTTCCTTGCCCTAAATTAAGTTTTAATAACATATACCACAGAAACATTTCTTTTATGCACTGATGACTACTGGTAGTGGGCATACTGGCTAGATGGCATTAGAAGTGTAGGCTATATAGTACAATAAATGAGTTTTGCAAATGTAACAAACATGGAGAAAGGGTACTGAACTGGGAAATATTTTTCCATTACTAAAGATGAAAAATGGAATGCAAAACAAAATATCTGGGCCTCTACTTCAACTACAGGCCACCCAACTCAATGAAATTTAAAAATCAAATAAAAGTACAAAGAAATACTGGTGTATGACCTATCAAACAAACAACACCTTTATACAATAGTTTTGAACTTACTTCTTACTTGTGTACTATCACAAAAACAAAGTCCTTAAATCCAAAGGTGTATAACCAGCAAACAAAGAGAGAGATCCTTCCATCTTGAAATCCAAATGAAAAGTGACTAGGAGATGTACAAAGCACTGAGAGGAGCCTGCTGGACAGGATAAGGAAGTTGGAGGCACTTCCTTCCTGTTGAAATGAAAACAAGTTTAGAAAAGGCTTCATGCACTGTTGGAGAAGAAAATCCACTCAAAAACCTTCTAGAGTAGAAAATCTACTCCAGGTGCATTTGAGCTTGTGATCAGCACTGTATTGGTGCTATCGCAGCCAGAAGCATGAAGGCATGAAATTTTGTGTGCTCTTGCTAGCAGCCTGAGAATATAGTGCCACTCGTGAGCACCAAAAACAAATTCTTCATATGCAAATGGAAAAAAAAACTCCACTGTGCCCCGGCTGATGGAATGCAGTAACTGTGCACTACTCTGAATTGCGCATTGCGCATGGTGCCAGAATTCCCAAAACTCCATCAGTGGAGCAGAGTTTACCTCTCAAGTCTAACTTACACCAAATGACAAAAAGCGATCTTTCTGGACCAAGACCTAGCTTTCTGCCAAATTTTATGTAATTCCATATAGCGGTTTGGGCTGTAGTCATGTCTAAAATCACCATGGCAAATTGCATTTGGAAAACGCGTTTTGCGACCCCCCACCTTTTTCTTGGCCCCCGCTTGATGAATCACCCCAAAACTTTCCAGATAGCAGCTGAAGAGAGTGGCAAACTAGTTTAGAAAGTTTGTGAAGATTCTCATCAAATGGCACAAAAGTTCTTAGCAAAACAAAAAAAGCTTTTCCAATTAAAACTAGGTGCTAACTATAATTAACTAATAATGACCATCAGTAGGTGATATCTATCTATCTATCTATCTATCTATCTATCTATCTATCTATCTATCTATCTATCTATCTATCTATCTATCTATCTGTCTATCTATCTATCTATCTATCTAGATAGACGGTCACCACTAGATAGTTATAGCTATGACCTAGTTTCTATAGAAAAAGCTTTTTTGTTTTGATGAATCATCACAAAAGGTTCGAAAAAAATATGCCGCTCACTTCAGCTTCTGTCTAGAGAGTTTTGGGCTGATTTGTTACGCAGGGGCCGAGAAAAAAAGGGGGGTCCCAAAATGCTTTTTCCCCATGCATCTTTCCATAGGGATTTTGAAAAGGAATAGCGCCCCAGCCACTGGATGGAATTACACTGAATTTGACAGAAAGGGAGCTCTTGGTCCAGAAAGTGACCTTTTTGTTATTTGATGTAAATCCATTCAGTAGTAATTAAAGAAATACCAAATGTGTATACCAAATGCCAAATGTGTATATATAGGGATGCAAAGGTTCCGCAAACCCTCCCAGTCTCTTGCTGAGATTTGGTTGGCTGCCAACACTTCAACAAGAAAGTGTTAGCAGCCATGCTGGGACTTGGCTTCAGCCGAGTCACAGAAAAAGAGATTAAAAAAAAGAAAAGGGGCCACTGTAGGGACATCCTGACCTCTGAGCTCTGGTGTTGGGTTCTAAGAGGGATCCCACCCCCAAGCAAAAAAGCATTTTTTAAAACATTTTCGGTAGGAGATGCAACAGTTCTGTGGATCTGCTAAAAGGTTTTTTAAAAACCAAGCGTGATCTACTGCACTTGTTTAAGTGCCCCTCCTGGGGGTGCTGGGTTCTGGGGACAATGAAATTCTGAAATTGGAGGGGGGGAGGGTTGTGCTTCTAATTATCTCAAGTAACTGTGACTCCTGCACTAAGGCCTAAGGTAACTAAAACTCACGCCCCTGTCATTCCAAGTTTTTTCATCAAAGATTTTAATGCAAATATTACATTGATACTATCAATGATGTTATGAAAGATGTCATGGGTGCCGTAATTTGGGTGGTAATTAGCAGTGCATGACAATGGCACGAGTTATAGTTACCTTAGGGCAGTGAATTTCTATGGTTTCGTACATTTAAAATGTGAACCTAACTTTCTTAGCATATAGTAATTTTCATTACTATACGTTAAACCAGCCACTATGCATGGCAGCGATTGCCCACAGGGCCTGACCTCCGGCCCGGCCCTAAGGCCAACCCCCTATATGCACCGAACCTTGCACGTTGCACTGCTTTCACCTGTGCGCAGGGGGGTTGCCTGCAAGGCCTGGCCTGCAGCCAGACCCTGTGGCTAATCCCACTAAACTGCACAACCCCATGCTGTGCACGGCCCTTTGGCTGCACACAGCAGGAGTTGGCTGTGACCTCTCTGGGTGAGAGAAGAGGGTGTATCTGGGGGTAGATCTGGGGGTGAAAGTGACTGCCAGACTGTCTGTCTGGATGTGAGAGTGCATACATCAGTGTTTAGAGTGCATACATCAGTGTTTTAGCAGGTGCATCAGTGTGTGCGTGGGTCTGTGAATGGGTGCATGAGGTTGTCGGTGGGTCCGTGAGGGTCTGGCTGGGGCTGTCAGTGGGTGCACGAGGGTCTGAGTGGGTCTGTGAGTGGTTGCATGAGTGTCCGAGTGGGTCTTTGAGTGGGAGAAAGATTGAAAAAGAGAGAGAAAGAGAGAGAGAGAGAGAGAGAGAGAGAGAGAGGGAGAGAAAGAGAGTGACAAGAAAAGAGAGTTTTTTAGGCTTTGATATATGACATACTTAGAATAAGATATTTCTGGACAAATTAAAAAGAAAAATGTTTTTATCATTTAAAAAGCGTAAGATTACCTTTCAGTATGAGCCTTAAACATTTGTAATTAAAAATAGAGAGGAAAACGAGTCCTCTGGACTCAAACCCTCAACGCGAAGGTCTGTGTCAACATGAGGACAGTGCGCGCTCTACGGGAGACTAAAATGCAAAAACCCAGTCTTTATGCAAAGGCATAATTCATGCATTATGTTTATATGCAGTTTGTTAACCTTTTGCATTGCAGATTTTAATCTTGAAAACCACTATTAATGATGTTTGTAGTAACTGTTCATTTGCAAGGTATTGCTGCAGGCTTACCGAGTGTGTCAGGGTGTGGTCCCTTTCTAGGACCTTCTAGAAGCTTTCCCTGCCCCATGACTGGGTGTGGTCTGTGGGCTGGGCTTGACTCTATATAAGGGAGTTAGCCCTGCTTCACGTGCTTACTATTCAGAGGTCCCGGTGCAGAGCAGCAGCAACTTCCTGAGCTCCGGTCCCGGAGGCCTACAATGATATTTCCAGGCCTGCCCTCATTATATTGACTATCCTTTAGCAGGGCGGTAAGGCAGAGGTTGGGCTGTGCCCCCGACCCCCGTTTTCAAAGACATTCGAGTTTTTGGGCCTAGTTGTGAAACTCCTTGTGTGCGTGATTGTGTTTTCATGACATTTACATATTCTTGATTGAATCGGCAAGGTGCGCAATTCAATTCTGAGATATGATTCTTGACATTCAGACCGGCAACAGTGTGTATTTCGAATCGGCAAGGTGCACAATTCATTTCCTGGCATTTAACTTTGACATTCAGATCAGCAACAGTGTGCGCGATCATTTCATGATATTTGCATTGTGTATTTCGAATCTGCAAGGTGTGCGATTAATTTCCTGGCATTTAACTTTGACATTCAGATCGGCAACAGTGTGCGCGATCATTCCATGATATTTGCATTGTGTATTTCGAATCGGCAAGGTGCACGATTCATTTCCTGGCATTTAATTTTGACATTCAGATCGGCAACAGTGTGCGCGATCATTTCATGATATTTGCATTGTGTATTTCAAATCGGTAAGGTGCGCGATTCATTTCCTGGCATTTAACTTTGACATTCAGATTGGCAACAGTGTGCACGATCATTTCATCATATTTGCATTGTGTATTTCGAATCAGCAAGGTGCGCGATTCATTTCCTGACATAAAAACTCTTGACATTCAGATCGGCAGTGTGCGCGATCATTTCATGACATTAGCATTGTGAAACTTCGAATCGGCAGCAAGGTGCGCAATTCATTTCTGGCAGTAAACTCTTGATTTTCAGATCGGCTGGGCGCGCGATCTTTTCATGGTATTGAATACTTTGGTGTGCAGGTGTTTGTTGAGGTGCACACATTTATCCTGAGCTTTTAGTTTTCTCGAAACGTTTAATTCAAAGTGCAGCATTCTTTGTGCTAATTAAGCTCCTAGTACATTTCCTGTTGTTTTTTTCATGGAATGTTCAGATAGCCTTTGTCCTCCTGTAAAAATGCAATGTTTATCCTGAAACTATTTTGAAGAAGGTTCTTGTATTCTAGACAGTATATGATATTTCCTGAAAAGCTCAAATGAAACATTGAATTAACCCATTCTTGATTTTTCCAGGTACCTAGATTTCTTGAGGCCTAGTTATAGTCATGATTACAGTATAATAATTCTTAGAACCATAGTCTACTGAAAGTCAATCTGATTATATCTTGACATTGTGTTGTTTAACCTCTTGCTTCCTACAGGTCTTCTTCCCAGCTGTTCCCTACCTAATCCCCTTTTACCCCACTTGGACTCTCTCAGGCTCTGTGGTATATCTATTGGAGTTTTGGAGCTGTCTAGTGGTGGACATGTTGGTTACATGCGCAGTCCCCGGAGATCTGGTCTCCCTGACAGTCTGTGACCTTCACACTGAGCTATTCATTTGCATTTTTTTTACTCTTATTTTGAGCCCTTTATGAGCTTTTAGAGACTGCAGGGTGGGGCCCTCAAGGGTTCCCCCTTTGTCCCAACTTTCTTGTTGTTATTAGTTTTATTTTTAAACAAGTCCTTTACTGGCTATCTGGGTCCCATTGCTTCAGCAACCAAAGAGCTGCTTTCAGCAGCATCTCCGTGGTTGCTGAAGCAAACCTTTCATCTCTGTCCCCTGCATGCATGCAAAAATGATGCTAGCCAGGTGGGGGTGGCGGTATGGGGTTAGGAGGTTGTGCGTCAACAATTTACTTTAGGCTGGTTAGCGGCAAAAAAAATGCCGCTAACCAACCTTGCATCATTTCCATGCGCACAACCATCCTAAAATATGACTCCTGTCTTAGAAAAGATAGGAGTCATGCCCACCACCCCAATGGCCAGCACACTGGACCAGTGTCCCCATGGCATGGCCACTGCATCCTGTGTCATGGAGGGGTCTCCGTATTAGGGCCCCCAATGGCACTTCAAAATAAAATACTTATCTGGGATGGGCTCCCCCATCCTCTAGAGTCCCTCTGGTGTGTATGGGGGTCTTCCTGTGGGTTGGGGTGGGCACCTGTGGGCCCATTCCATGGTGTTTGATCATGGAAATGGGTCCACAGGTCCCCTAATGCCTGGTCTGACCAGGAGTTAAATAATGGCGCTAAGCAAGCTTAGCACCACTATTTGGGGCCATGTCCCACCCGTGCATCATTTTTGCACGGGGATAAATATGGTGCTATGCGGATAGCGCCATTTTTTGAATGGGAATGCCTACCTTGCATCTTATTGACTCAAGGTAGGCTAACACATCCAAGAAATGGTGCAAACTCCAATATTTTGACACTAGACGTGTCTAGCCTCAAAATATAAATATGGAGTTAAGTTTGTGCCGCATTTGCGTAAAACAAATGACACAAATGCAGCACAAACAGAGTATAAATATGCCCCTTAGAGACCACAAAGATGTAGCGTAATAAGACTGAGTAACGGTCTTCTCAGAGAACATTCACAAAAGTTTTGTTCCACGTTTGACACTGTGCCTGCCCCTAGCACATATTTTTTATGCAAGCAGAATTGCAGCGCCAGAGTTAGTGACTTTAGCTGCAGCCGAGGACCTGACGCCAAATCAGCGTCTGAGTCCTCCGATCATGTGACAGCACTTCTCTTCCGGTTGGAGCGGCTTTCAGCTTTGTTAATATCTTGCTGCTAGGATTAGGGATCAGGCAACGCCTTGTGCAGTATTTGCAAGGCACCAGCTGGCAACTATTCAAGTAATATATATGTTTTTATTTCTTATTGTTAATTTTAGACTGTGCACATCACTACTTTCACTGATAAAGTGGTCTTGCCAGGTGGAACAGAGCTTGAGGTCTCTTGGCTTTGCTCATAGGCACCGGTGAACTCCGCTTTGTGGATGGAGGTTTTGCAAAACTCCACACTGCAAGTGGAGTGCGGAGTTACAAAAACCTTTCAAACTCTGCCGGCGAAGCAGAGTTTACCGCACACCCATATAGCCAATACCCTTGATGCAGGCAATCCAGGAGGGAGGTGCAGCCCCCCCCCCTAGGGCGATTATGGCCTGAGATTACATCCCCCAGGGCCCATCCATAAAGTAAATGGGGAGGGGTCATGCAGCCTCCCCTGCCCGGGTCAATTTTGACCCAGATGAGCCCAACTCCAGAGTCCCGGCCATTGAAAAGTAGGGGGAAGGGGAGATATGGCTCCCCTCAACAAGCCAATTTTGCCCAGGGACCCCATCACCTGGGGCTCTCTACATTTATTATTTAGGACGGGGCACACAGCCCACCTCCTTGGGCCAATATCGGCCCTGGTACCCCTTCCCTCAGGACTATCCATATTTATAATTTAGGAAGGGGACATGTAGCACCCAAGGGTGAAGACAGCCCAGGGAGAGGGGCTGTGCGGACCCCATCCCCATGCCAATTTGAGCCCTGGGGACCTTTTTCCCCAGGGCCCAGCCAATTACTGCAAGGGGAGGGGGTCCGCACAGCCTCTCTCCATGGGCTGTCTTCAACCGCCACCACCAGGGTCCTGGTTGAGTTCCTAAATGGGGAGGAGGGCTGTGTGGCCCCACCTCTCAGGCTGATTTTGGCCCCAGAGACCACCACCTCCTCTGGTCCAGGCCGATAAATAAAAGGATGAGGGGGGCTGTGCAGCTGCCATCCTGGACCAGCTTTGGCCCTGGGAACCCCATCCTTGGTGGCTAAGCCTTTGTTGAAAAGGGAGAAGGGGGGCCATGTGGCCTCCCTCCCTGGGCAGTTTGTGGCACCTGGGACCGTCTGCTCCCAGAGCCCTGCTGAGTTCCAAAATGGGGAGGCAGAGCTACACAGCCCCTCTCCTGGGCAGATTTTGGCCCAGGGGATCACTGCCTCCACAGGGCATGGCCATTACGAAACATGGGGAAGGGAGGGCCACGTGGCCCTTCTCACTGGGCCACATTTGGTGCCAGGGACATCATCCCTGGGGCCTGGCTGTGCAGTGCAAAGGGTGGGGCAGGTCTCTCGTTCCCAGAGACATTATTTGCCCTGGGGACTCCAAGACCCAGGGCCGGGCTCCTGGTATGTCCCAGGGTGCCCACCCATGGGACACAGCAGTTTTCCTGCCCATACTGGTGTAGGGAGGTAAACTTATTTTAATATTGGCCCAGCGAGGGGGGCTGTGTGCCCCCTCCCCCTTCAGATACTGGTCAAGCCCCTTGGGATGTGGTCTTACGAGCCAATTTTGGCACTGGTAGGGGGGCTCCGTGCCACACACCCCTTTAATGTCTGGCCAGGGCCCAGAGGATGGGGTCCCCAGGGCCAATATTGGCCTGGGGTGGGGTGCTACATGCCCCTTCACCCTTTAGCTACTGGTTAGGCCCCAGAGGATGGGGTTCCCGAGGCCAGGATGAGGAACTATTTGTACATATAGGCTAATGAAGTCGCCTTTAAGAAAGTTGTGGATTGCAGTATGAAGGGGTTCTTTTATGAGTATCCTTTACAATTTGATTTGACTGTTGTTGTGATAGGTGATTTACAAAGGCTGAATCATCCTCTGTGTTTAATATGATTTTTGTGTCTATGTGTATTGGGTTGATATGTTTTTTTCTCTAAATTTATTCTGAATGGGGAATGCTCAGATATAGAGAAAGGTTCGAGCAGTATAGTCTGTTTGTTTGACAAAAGTATTTGAGTGTGTAAAATCAGAGCCTATATGGGCCACTGGACTCATAAGCAGTTAGACATCATTGGGGTAGAATGATTGTTGAATGAGCCACTTGGCCGATTATATTAATGTAGCAGATATTGTATCTATTCAAATATTTCACAATTTTGAGTTGTTTATTTGGATTAATTATTTTATGTTTTCTAGAAAAATCTTTTTGTTAATTGAAATTTGCCCATATGTTGTGACACATGGAATGTTAGTTACGATGATCTGAAATTCATCTGATATAGTCTGTCTTCTATACGTGTGAAACTAAAGC
Source organism: Pleurodeles waltl (assembly GCF_031143425.1). Taxonomy (NCBI): domain Eukaryota; kingdom Metazoa; phylum Chordata; class Amphibia; order Caudata; family Salamandridae; genus Pleurodeles; species Pleurodeles waltl. The sequence continues at coordinate 35,052,943 of NC_090441.1, read as the reverse complement.
TTTTTATTTTCATGGGAAGTAGGGCACGAAAATTGTAAGTTTGTCTAAGACTGTTGTTGTTGAAATGCGTCAGACGAATTAAAGCTTGGTGATATCTTTATTAATTTATCAGGAACTGTAACACCTTATTGAAGTGCTTCGTTGGTTCACTCATTGGTTACCAAAGGTCAAAACGTCAGTTAATTGTCTTGAAACAGCAATTAAATCCTGCCGAGGTTTCAGTAAATGATTTCCTGGTGCCAGTATATTTGTGAAGTTAAAATGTTGAGTTAATAATGATATTTTAATTATTCACTTGCCAGAAACTATGACACTTCGTTAGCATGCTTCATTGTCGATTGCCAGAATGTAAATGTGGTTTATGGTACATTGGCAGCACCATTTGTCAACTTAAGAAAATAATATTGGAACATGTAAGAGCTATACATGACAGAGATTAAAATAATGCAGTTGCAAAACATCTGATAACGGATCATACTAATGACTAGAAGAGCATTAGATTCTTTGGTTTAGTGATGGTGAAACAAGATGAACTAGGCGGAGACAGAACTTTGAGTTTAAGACAGCTGGAGAGTAAACTTATTATTCAATTGCAGACTAAGATCCCAGGAGGTTTGAATGCTGATGAAGAGCTTTTTGTTCATTTAATTGATTCATAATGAAAAATAATTGAACATGACAGTAATTGGAATGAGTTAACGATTGTTTCATTTTTGATTGATAACTATAGATAACTAAGCTTTGTTTTATTTTATTGATTTACAATGCAAATTGATCAAAACTGGTATGAGTTTTAATTTTCATGGGAATGATCTGTAACAATTATAAATATACAGAAGGATGAGAAAAGAATAAAAAAAATATATATGGTGAAAAGATTTAAATAAATGTATATATGGAATGTCATGTTAAATAATTGTATAGATTGATCAAAATGACATAAATTAGGATTGTCATTGATTTATCCATTGAAAACTTCATCAACAGCCTTATCCTACTGAATCTCTAAAGTATAGACAGCATTAGGATGTATTTAATTGCTATCTTTGCATTTAATTATATAGGAAGGCTTTCTAATTTAATATTATCAGGGTAATTCAGTTTATATGATATATTTTGGTGACTCTGTTCATTGTATATATTAATATCTTTATTTTTTAACCTTAGAGATCATTATAATGTTTACTCGAAAACTACGTTATCCAGAATGCATCATTACAGGAGAAATAATTGGACTTGTGGAGTGCTGTGAGAATTCTTTGTTTTCTATATATTAACATGGGTGGTCCCCATCGTCACAAGCACCGGCAGATGAGTGCACCACTCGAACAACAGACTACCTTTGTTTTTAGATATATGTGTGTATATATATATATATGTATATATATACATATATATACATATTGTGCTGCAAGGTAACTATAACCTGCACCCCTGCCATGCACAGTTTTCTCATTAATAATTTCACAGCAGATGTTGCAGTGATATTATCAGTGATGTCATAGAAGATGTAATTACTGATATAACATGTGTAATATTTAGCAGTACATAGTGACGGCGCAAGTTATAGTTACCTTACAGCACAAGTTATAATGTCTTGAGATAAGTACAATTATAACTGTTGAATTTGTATAATTTTGTGTGTATAAAATCTGAACTTAACTATAACGGCCCTCTAACCTTTTTTTAATGAATTTCTAAGGTTTTTTAATTCTATTTCCTAACTATAACATCGCTGTAACCTTTGCTTTTTCAGTGAATTTCTAAGGGTTTTTTTTAACATTAAGTAATATTTATGGCCCATTTAGAGGTTGGCGGAGGGGTTACTCAGTTTGCCATATTACGATCTCCATAAGCTATTATGGGATCATAATACAGCAGACAGGATATTCGCCATGTTTGTGACAGAGTAACCTCCTCCGCCAAACTCTAAATCAGACCCTAAATTAACATATGTTAATCCAACCCCTGTTGCACACAGCCTTTGTCGGTGCCTGTTGGGGCTCGGCGGCAGGGCCTGGTGGCCAGGCCCTGTGGCAAACCCCGTGGCATCCAACCCATGCCATGCGCAGGCTTTGGCCATGTGTGGCAGGGTTTGGCAGTGGCAGAGGTTGGTCACAGGCATTTTTCAATGTGGAATTGCAGAATAAACACCCTTGCTTTGCGGTGGATAAGTTCAGTAAGTTGAGAGCATTTGTCCTTTACTGAAGCAGCACTTTTACTGGAGTAACTGCTATGTTTATATTTGTAAGTGCTTTGTCTTGATGTTTAACTTCTGTGAAATGAGCATCGGTTCCAGAATGGATCCTCGTCTGCTTATTTGTCCAAGAAAAGTCTACATTTTTGCAAAAAATGTCTAACCAACTGGAGTACTTTCTTACTTGCTAATTAGTAAGTGCTACTCCTTGGATACATGTATAGCGCACATTCTAAGCTACCACTGCATAAAGGACAAAGAGGGAATACCTCCACTGACCATGCCTGGTGTAATTTTGGCAATGTGACTGTTCCTCAAGCGCTTTCCTAATAAAATGTCTGCTAACATGAATTCTTATAAAGAGAAGACAGTGAGACTACAAGGAGGTCAATCTCCACCAAACAAGGGTACTTCCTTTTAATTATATGAAGTAAGTGCTTCTTTTTGTGGTGATGTGCTCATATTCCTCTCTATCAAGAACACTTGGGGAGCTTATTGGTAAGCTGTCCATCAAACTAGAAAAAGATGGGAAGACAGATGCACACTACTAATGAATAGGGGGTAGGGCAAAATGGACGGAGCTTTGAGGTAATTTTGCACATTTGCATACTCATAGTAATGAAAAGGATGAAGGATGGACTCTGCTCTCACCAGGAGAGCACTGGAAAGATCCCCCTCGTCACAGTCATCACAGAAGAGATTGTGACCCAATCCAGCAATGATGCATAAGCATCGGTGCCAGATTGCATCTAGACTGCAGGATGAACCTCAATTTTCCCAATGTCCTATTGCTCCAGCACACAGTGAGCAGCAAGAAATGCTTCTCCCTGTGTGCAGGAGCAATTGTTTCATCTGTAGTGAGCGGGAGCAGTTTTCCTGCTTATGCCCGCTGCGAGCGGACATACAGTAAAAAATATTTTCTCCGGGGAGAAAAAAATACTTCTTCACAAGGGATCCTATTCCCCCTTTTCAGAGTTATCCACTATTGAGAACTCGTCACAGTCATCACAGAAGAGATTGTGACCCAATCTAGCAATGATGCATAAGCATTGGTGCCAGATTGCATCTAGACTGCAGGATGAACCTCAATTCCCCCAATGTCTTATTGCTCCAGCACACAGGGAGCAGCAACAAAGGCTTCTCCCTGTGTGCAGGAGCAATTGTTGCATCTGTAGTGAGTGGGAGCAGTGTTCCTAATCATGCCCGCTGCGTGTGGACATACAGTAAAAAATATATTTTTTCACAAGGGATCCTGTTCCCCCTTTTCAGAGTTATCCACTATTGAGAACTCTGCACTGCAGGAATAAGAACCTGATGTAAAAGTCACCTGACCTTCCTAGAAGAGCGTCTGGATCCCACCACATGAAGTAGCTTCTGGACTGTTGCTAAATAGCAAAAAGTAGGAAACGTTTGTTCAGGCAAAGAAGATCTCCACCCCTATTTTTCTTACTATTTTTGTGACGAGACCCCCTGCCTGTTAACGTGTATGTAGTTGTTGTAGTTGTTGAATACACCCCACTATGTGTGATAGTTTGTTTAAGAATATTTGTAACAGTTTGTTAGAGTTGTGTGTAGGTTAGTTTAACAGTAATATTTAAGTTTGTGGTGTAGTGCATCTATGTTCATTCGAAAGAATCTGAAAGTTTTTGTGCGAGTATGTTGGTATGACAGTAAAGTTTGTGCTAAGGTGTAGCCCTGTTGATTTGAAAGTATGTGTGTCTGTGTGTGTGTAAAAGCAGTTCCCACCATGTGTGATAGCATGTTTATGAACATTTGTGAACGTCCATTGGAGTTCTGTGTATGATGATTTAACAGTAACATTTCTGGTGTGGCACACCTATTTATTAGAGTGTGTATATGGGTGTGTGAGTGTGTGTGGGCGAAAGCATATGCTTGCATGGATACTTTGATGTAGAGTGGGTGTAGGTATGCAGTAAGAATACCTAAGGAGTAATTGTGTTTCTGAAAAATGGTGTCTGTGTTAGATGGTGAATTGGAGGAGGATAGATGATCTTCATATACATTTAATTCATATGAACCCATTCATCTGTGGTTACGGATGTTCAACAGTGCCATATATCACACTGCCTTTATTTTAACATTATTGTCATGCCCTCCAGGTGACATAGTAACAGCCCTCTGTTGATGCATACTGTTTCTCCAGGCAACAAGACTTAAGAACCCCTGCATTAGAATAGGTGGGAGTGTGAGGGCTGTTAATCTCTAATGTAAATTATTGGGATTAAGCTACAGATGCTTTTTTGGAACCCATATTGAACTTAAATTCACCCAACAGTCCACCCAGATGCATTCCAAATCCTGAATCAGATAATAAGGACTGGAACAATATCACCTTTGGCAAATGGTGTCCATGAACACGGAAATTCTGCTAGTGTAGTGGCGTTCCTCAGTCACAGATGTAGTGATAACTTTCAATTTGTGGTAGTCCTGTGTGGTTGGACCTGCAACCGTAGATGAACAAATATAAAACTGTATGTTTCAGTATACACGTACCTCATGGATATAGTTCCCCACCATGGAAATATGTTTTCAAATACTGTTGTAACTTTCCCAGGGTATTCCTGGGATCTTTTTTAAATGCCTAAAAAAGACATTTAAATTCGCTCCAAATGTAAGCGGAATCTTAAAGGCACAAAGTACAGACTTTCTCTACTGGCTCATGTTGAACCAGGACAAACCTGTTGTGCTTCTAAATATCTTAAGAACACAATACAAACGAAAGTCTTCATTATAGTGAAAAGTAGCAAAATCATTAAATAATGAACTTTATACATCACCAGTGCTCGAATGGAATTTGCAAGAATAAACATGTGAAAATCAGTAGTGCTTCAGATAATAAACGGTTGGTGTCAGGGAGTTGTGCACCTCCTAGGCACCAACAGGCTGAGACACTCTTTTAACTGCTTGATCTCTGCCAGTGGTAGGTCATATGAGATCGGAGTTTACATATCTGAATCATAAAATCGGCAGACTCAGAATCCTACCCTTCTGAGGTCAATACAACGAATACCATTGAGTTCGTCCATTTAACTACATTAATTTATTGGGTCAAATGGCAAATGTACTTTTTGTTTTCAATCATTTGTGATGTGCTTATTTAATGGCTCTTGTTGCATTGCTCCACCTGCAACATCCTGCAACATCACATATTTCCTACCAAGAAAGATATTTTAAAAAAAAGTATAAATACTGGAGTTCTGATGAGTCTTTTTTCAAATAATCGATCAATTCCATAGGTCATTGATTTTTCAAAGTTCCAAGAGGGGATCATATCACCTTCTTGCCATCTCAGGTGTCAGCTCACAGAAGGAATTGTAGATAGGCCAGGGGCGGTTTCTCTTTTAGGGCTGCGGGGCTGCGCCCCTCTGAAATTCCTACACATTCATATAAACTATTAAATAAATTGATTTGTTTAGAGACACAATCGTATCTCAAAACAAATCAATGTATTTAAGTCTGGACTGTCCCGCCTCGCTTTGAAGCACGAGATGGAAGTCAGGCAGTAAAGGAACTTTCTACACTGCAATGCGCAATACAGAACTGACTCCTCTAAAGCCTTTCATTTCCATTGTGGACTGTAGGACAGTGACGCTTTTAGCGTCATGATCTTGGGCGTCAGAGTCTTCATCCCTGTGTGAGGGCAGCCATCTGTCATTAACAGGCATAGATCCCACCCTTTTCCCATTCGTCACACAATAGCGGTGGATGGAAGCACGTGTTATTTAGTGCCTTGTCTTCGGTAAAAGTAAGTGTTATAATGCTATTGTTATGTTACTTTTATTGTACTGAGACCCCTTGTTATGCTAACCTCCCCTATGTGACACACCAGACACTCGAAGCAGATCGCTGTCTCCTTTCGAAGTGGAGCTGCTGTATTTTTTCCTTTGAAACTGTTCCACAAGACTAGCAGCATTCTTGTTCCCTTGTAAAATTGATCCAAATATTCGAGTTAAGCACAAGTGGAGAAATAGTGCTTACAGTAAAAGCAGATATCCACTGTATGACATTAAAACTGGCCCTCTCTTCATGTCCTTAACATTAATGCTACAAACACTAATTGATATGTGCACAATGAATGTTAAAATATATGTAATATGTCAGCCATTTAGTTCCTCTCATTTCACATGTTTTTCTTAATCCTGCATTCCCCCAAAGAGTTAGCTGTTTCACCATTCTGTGTTTCTGTGCATTGTATTACTATTGCATAGTGCATACTTTGACTTATGCCAGGTGTTTATGAGGGTCTTTGAGAGCGCTGGTGCTGAGACTGAAGGCAAAGCAAAGTGCCTGACAGTGGGTTGGTTTCTCTGCAGAGCACACAGAACAATGGTCAGTATTCCAGTTGCAAATGAAATTCAGTGTAAATGTGTATGAACGGGTGCGTAGAGATCAAAATGTTTAGAAGGCAAAAGCAAAATGAAATAAAGTGCTTGAATGTGAATGAGTGCAGTAAATGTTTTGGGTGGTGAAATGAAGGATATGCAAGAGAGAACATTAAGGGAAGAGGAAAAAGAGTGTGCTGAAGAAGAAAAATAGGAGGGTGAAAGTGTGCAGATGAATGAGATGTGAAGAGAAAAAGGGCATACATATCTAATGTAAAGCACACATAACTGAAGTCTAAGCTTCTTCCATGGGCCTCAATAATATTTAATTCACTGTCTCACCCAGAATTGAAGCATTTCCAATGTTATTTATAACTAATCATTGTTATTCATTTATCTTAAACAGCTAACAAGCATTAACAAAGCCAACACTTTAGGTGTATGTCAGTTGTGTTATATTTCTGGATGCAATAACATCTCAGAGAGAACCCAAAATATGGGCTGGATGGCACACTATGGGAATTACAGAAAATTATTTGACATGTTACCTTTTAGAGAGCCCCCCCTTTTTCATTCCACTTAAAGATCTGTTTCCACATATTTCTGTATGATTGATTGCAGACAGCAGCTATGATTGCTTCCTGATGCCCGGCTAGAGCATTTTCTTTCAAAGTTGATGCTGCATACAATGCAAGACACTGGGCAAGCACACAGTTTAAAGTGCCTGAAGTTGTCGCACAGCACAATTTGCACATTAATGTGACTGTTGAAAGTATTAATGCAGTAAAATATGGGGCAATTTTCAATGTATTTCAAGACTACACATTGCCACTGCTTTATAAACCTTGCTTTCTCTCTAAATTAATTTGCTTTCAAATGCACCATTTGTCAATCTTTTTTTTTTTTCTTGGGAGGAGGACTCACCTTGGACTCCAAGTTTGTCCATTAAGCTTGCTCGCTTCATGCGACATAAAAGTTATACCCAACTTTTATGCCCCACCACTTTCAAATGTCACCAGCGTCCTCTGATACAGGCCAGAGCTGTAGGACTAACACATATCAAAATCAATATGCTATAGACGCAACAACATAAAAAAACAAAATTGAAAACTACAATGTCAGTGCAACACCAAAAAGTAGCAGCACGTGGAATCAAAGCAATTAAGCCCCCTTTGCGGAAAATATAATCTATTTGTTTGGATTTATTGCAAGTGACTCGAAAATGCTTGTTTGTCACAAACCATAAGCATCTGAGCCACAAGCAAGGTACATGTAGCATGCTTTCTTACATAACCAGTTTATGCTATGGATATTTGTATTTGTAAGTTTCTCCTCTTGATTCTCTTTTTTGTGGGCATGAAAGCTTTGGTCGCAGTTAGTTATCCCCTTTGCCTGGCAAGCTTAAAAGTAACGTTTTGATGGTTAGTGAATCATAAATATACCTAAAGCAAAGCTCAAGCTAGGTAGAGTGCCCCTTATTTTGACTTACTTCTATTGGAACTATCATGGCAATGGCAACTTTTTTTCTTTGTGTTATATTGCAGCATTTATATAGCACGTATTACTTCTGTATGGGGGACTGAAGCACTGGCCTACATGAGTAGCATGCTGTACCTTGAAGGGTGTGCTGTTGGAAGAATGTTGTCTGTGTTTTACTATCTAATTAACACTTAGGGTGCATTTTCATTGCTTGCACTGGGTTCCATGGCACCCTAGTTACACCACTGGTTTTGAATTCTTTGTGGGAAGTGCTTCCAATGTTGTGCCTGATAACCACTGAAGTATGGTTATAGTGTTATGGGATGCAGCGTGTAGCAGTGTGTTGAACAATGAAGTGTGTGAGATAGATGTGCAGTTTTATGGTTTCTAGCATACTGATAGCTTTGGACAGCTCTACAGGTCCCTTTTTGATGAATTATATGATGTAGTCTGCTTAGCTGGTTACTGCACTGGGTTGTACAGTCTGAGATTTTGTGTACAGTTGCGGTCCTGAGGTGGCATGTTTGGAGGCAGAGAGAAGTTAAGAGCTCTGTAGGAATGGGCATTTTTATTATTATCATATATCTGCGTGTCTATGTGAAATACAAAGTAGCAGTCAAATTGTATAGATATTGGGAACCTGCAGTGGTGGATTATCTTAAAGTTGTCCAAATTGTTCAGCAAGGTGTGACAGATCTCTTCAGTTATTCCATTCCTGTTCCTTTGGTTGATGTCTGTTTCTTTGGCTGTGCAGTGCTGGTGATGGACAACCCTCATAGCAGATATGTCTTATATACGTTTAGGAGGTATACATTACAATTTGTTGCTTACAGCTGCATAGTATGGTTTTAGTATTATTCTGGGCCATAATAGTTATAAATAGCGGTACATAACTGTATACTACCACAGTGAACCATGAGTCACTCCTTCTTAGCTTATCTGCATATCAAAAGCAGTTTGCTGGTTGAGTTGCCTGCACATTTGTGGGTTGTAAGCTAAGGATTACACTTTATGGTGCAACAGTTTTGCTACTGGAATATGGGTGGGGCATTATCTAGAAATAGCTATGTTTTCAACTTTGTATAGTAAAAAGGTTTCCAGCAAGCTTCACTAAAGCAACACAGATACAATATGGTGTTGAGCAATTCAAGGAAAGCATACAACAATAATGGTAAGTGACAGCAATGCAGTGTTCCCTCACAAAGAACAGCAAAAACACAGCCAGCAGTTATGCATGTTACCACACACACACACACACACAGAGTACATTAACAGCATGAGTAGCAGTGGTGCAATCTTCCCTTACATGCACAGACCCATAGCAAGTACAGGCAGACTTAAAGTATGCTTCACTTACATATATACATAAGAAAGGCTCCCTCAGTTCCCGCTGTGTGGTGGGCCTCCAAGCTTCAGGGGGGCCCCTTAGCACAGTACCCTAGCCTGAGAGCTCCTGAGTGAGTTTGGAGGGGGCCCCTCAATGTACTTTGCAGGGGGTTCCCTCAGGTTTCAATACACCACTAATATGAAGCATTTCTGCAGAAGAAGCAGCCGTGCAAGCTTCTCTTACATAAACAGAACCATTCCAACAAAGGCAGCAGCAGCAGTTCATGCTTCTTCACGCACACAGAACATTTACAACATGCGTAGCAGTAGTGCAAGTCTTCTCTACATACCCAGAACAACTCCATCAAAGATAGCACATACCTCCTCATATACTCTAGACACTTTCACTGCTGCAGCAGTGAAGTTTCTTTCATGGTACCTGTATAATAGTGTGTGAATGTGTGGTTTGGTATGTCAATGTGTGATATGAGTGTGTGAGGAGGTGTGTTTATGTGAGGGAATAGTGAGGATGGAAGTGAGATGGAGAGAGGAAGGGTGGGAGAAGACGAGGCCAAGATGCAGAGGCAATTCCACCACATTTAACTTCAGACCTAGTGATACAAGGACTTATGATGGATCAATTTCTACAGAGACCTCAATATATTGCCATTGTGGCACTTTGGCACCACAAAGTAAAAAAAATGGGGCTACGTGAGTGTGGCATCTTATTACAAAACATAGATTGTCACTCCTGACATTTTGGCCTCTTCCTGTCTTCCCCCACTCAGTTGCTGGTGAACAGGGCACCTGGTCACTGCAGAATGCTAGAATGCTCTACTAGCTATTCTCGGAAAGTGACCTCTATCAACTTCTCATCTTTACCTTTCTTCACCATTATGTTAACTGGCATTTACCACAGTAAATGGGTTGATTATCAATTCCTTTGGAATTCATAAGGGAATTACCTGTTCATCCAGAAGTAAAACATCCATTTGCTCCTAAACGACAATTCTTCTTCCAGACTTTTTATTGTTTCATGTATGTTCAATATATCTGTTAGTAGTACATTACACTAGATAGCCAAAGCATAAACAATCACTCTATCCAGTATATCAGGTGTAAACCATTAACCAGCAACAATGTATACTCTATAATATTGGTTACAATTACACTGCTAAGGTAAGGATATATAGGGGAGTGCAGATTTACTATTCTTTATTCTACGTCTACTTACCATGATTATATACTTATCGTCAAGGTAAGTAGATATGGAATGAACAATACTAATTTATCTATATATATATACTTACCTTGATGATATTGTTGTGTAGCCATTTTAGTTATAGCTCCATGCACATTATTTTAGCATACTTAGCCTGTCGCTGTGCGCTTTAACCTAGATATATTTTATTCAGCTTTGTTTTATTATTCTTACAATAGCCACTTTTGCAGTCTTGTTTTATTTCTCTCTACCTAGCCTAGGCCAGCACTACGTTCTCAAACAAGACATTCTTGCTCACTCTGTGCTTCTTTCAAGGCTGCAGTAAGATAGGTTGCCGGTGAACGTGGTACAAGTTTTGTCTCTGACATTCATAGAAAAACACACATCCTTACGTAGGGACATTTTCTCAGAACATCAGCTGTTTTATTATAAAACCACTTCTCTGTCCCTTACATGTTAGAGGGAGATTCCAGCCAGAGAACCACAACTGTATGCTGATTGCTGAACACTTCACCACAGCTGCTTATGCAGACTTCAGGCCTTTGCTCAGGTATGGGGGAATGATGTCTTCCCAGGGGAACCTGAAGGGCGGAATTAGAGCTTAACACGCTGTGCTCTATTATAGCCTAGGTAGGAATTAGTCTATTGACTCTAATGACAACATGGTAGCATTATTCCTATGCTTTACTCTCCTTGTCACAATTGCAATCTTGTCATAAGCAGCAAACATAAGATAACTAAAGATAACTAAAGATAACTAAATCAATGACAAGTCTCCAAATAAAAATAGCATGAAGCACACCAAAACCTCAGCTAATCAAGATTTGCTATCCTGAGAAAGGTATACGTATGCCTCCATATAAAGGTCACCATTTTTAAACTCATGCACGTCTTGGATAATGCTATAACAGACCTGACAAAGAGAGAGCTGCCATCTTCAAACTTCTGAACTTCCTACAGGCTGCAATAGGGCTGTCAGTGGATTTGTAAAGCTTTTACCTGTCTGCCTGGTAGTATAAGGGGTAAGGAGTAAGCTAAACAGTCTGTGTTATTGTGTGTGAGCTGATAGACGTAAACCCCAGGGCTTCCTACTTCAAGCTGTAGCAGTTATGATAGTGGTCTGTGCCCTCACATAGGCAGTGCCACCCTCAAAGATTTTGGGGGGGAGAGTTCAGGTAACGATGTAATGTGCTTCACGTTTGTGAGCATGCCTCTGGTAATCCCATTCCTCATATCAGATATAATCAGATGCTGGGCTTCAAAATGTAAGTTTGGTCACTCCCAGGGACCTGCGATGGTAACACTCACAGAAAGAAGTACTTTGGCAACTGTCAGTGAAAACTCTTGAAATAAAATAGTGCTGGAGGTACCAGGAAAGTGCAATGCTTGGAATAATGTTTGGACCATATCTCTAATACTTGACCTTCTGAAACTTGGTAAACACCAAGATCTAGTTCTTAATATTTAGCCTCCTAAGTGTTTGTAAAGTATATTGAATTATTGAAATATGCTCTCTTTAGGTAGCACAAACAGGAAAATGAGAGAGGGCTGCTAATCAGATATGGGACTGAAAATTGTACATTGAACAATACAGCGATAGAGAGCAGCACAGAGAAAAGGAGGCTGTGACACTGCATGTGAGAGATGTGAGTTTCCATGACTCTTAAATACAGTAGCTCATGTACATTTTCTGTTTTCTGTTTATATGTTCTGTTTAACAGTACAGCACTGCTCATTACCCAACCATATCCGCTAAGATTACATGGAGAGTTAGAACTGTACAGTGACATTCACTTCCTATATAAAATCTGCAATTACAATCCCTTGGGTGTTCAGATATAAGTGACTGGGTGGTTTTTAGTACAATGTTCACAATTAATTGCCCTCTTCGTGTTTTATGCAGACACCTGTCTTTTGTTGTGTGTGTTTTGAGTGGAGGTTTCCACAGAGAGATTTTGTTGCTGAACCACATTGGTACCATTGGGTGGTTTGGAGAGTGTGAGTTATCCTCATCGATGTGTTCCACAAGATGTGTATGAGTTCTCATGATCTTCCGGCCTAAAGTATGTTAATGTCAAGTGTGTAGTGAGTAATCTTCCTGCGGTCATTGGAAGTGGGGGGTGGGAGGGTTGAGTTTTGATGCCTTCCATCTAATCCGATTTAGGTTTGGCAGTGCTGTCATATACGATCAGGACTTAATTTGTAAAAGAATAAGTGTCAGACATAAAGATTTGGAAAGTAGCCCACCTACCACTGGCGCTATCGAAGGCCAGGGTGCTGAATACCAAGAATGCGTAGTCTTGATTCCATCTCATGTCTCTTTCATCCACCACCAAAAACGTTCTGCTTCTTAATCTCACTCTTGCAGGTTATTTTTCATCCCTGCTTTCTCCCTTTTTTATTGTGTTTCGATCATTGTTTTCCCCCTTCTTTCCCCGTTTTGTATTTTTCTCTCCCTTGAGTAAGGTCAAAGTCTGTTGAGGAAAAATTAGTGCAGGTCTGCAAAATGATTGCTGATGGGTCCCACCTGCAACCTCCAGCTCAAATTAAGCACCTCATAGGTTCAATGGCTCCTTGTCAGAGTTTTTCTACTGCAATGTTTGTGGAGCTTCATCTGGGATGTACTGTTAGTTAAGTTCTAAGAGAAACAAGCATCCAACGTTTCATGTTTCTTAGTCTACTTGTAGTTTGAGCTGGTTTGTTCCTTTCTTGAACCTTCTCAATTGGGTCTGTATGCATCATCCCTGTATTGTTGTGTCTGATGTATCCCATCTCAGTGTCACTCAGCTGTGATATTCCTTCGATCCCCGTATCCCTGTACCTGCATCCATCTGTCCTTTTGCTTTCTCTGTCCCACCAAAGTCATCTTCGACGATTGTTTTGTCTACTAGAGTTGTTTTTGGGATTCCTTTTCCACAAGATACCTAACCCACTTCATGGTTCCCTGTCCCCTAATAGACAGATAATAACATAGAATCACCTACCTAGGGGTATCACAGTAGAACAAGAGTAAGCTCTGCTGCTAACCAAAATGGGAGTGTTGTGTTGATTATGGCACGTAAGCAGTACTCATACTATCTGTGAAAGAAGAGCTGTTCTGTCTGTGCTGAAGGGTGAGTAAGTCAGCCAAATGTAGTGCTATATGAAACACAAGTTTCAGTCATTGAGTGTGCCCGGGTCTTCTAGCTCACTCTTTGAGACTTTGTAGCACGATGCCATAGTTCACGGTATCATAGGCTACTGAGAGTTTGAGAAGTAGCAGTTAATCTGTCAAAAAAAGTGCAGCAGAGCAGGCTTTTTCGTAGGAGCCCACTGCTAGTGCTGCCCAGTGCTGTGGTTGCTGAATGCTGAGGTTGTCTAGTCTTGATTCTAACTCAAGCTTCCTTTGTTCACCACCCTACCGTTGCTGTCTCTATACCTCACTCTTGTAGATTCTTTTTCTTAACTTCTTTTTAAGGTTGAGCTTTGAGACCATTTGTATATACTTTGTGGGCTTCAGGTTTTTATAATAAAACAGCTGATGTTCTAAGAAAGATCCCCAGGTAAAAGTGTGTATGTTTCTGTGAATATTAGAGACAAAGAGTACCATGTTTGCCGGCAATCCTATCTTACTGCAGCCTTGAAGAAAGCACAGAGTAAAAGAAATGTCTCGCTTAGAACATAATGCTGTTCTAGGCGAAGAACAACTAGATAGAGGAAAATAAAACAATCACCGCAAATGCCACTTGATAAATAAAATAGAACTGGGCTACGGTGCACAGCTCCAGGCCTAGTTAGCTAAAATAACGTGTAAACAACTATGGCTTAAATAGCTATACAACACCCCCACTCTGCTTTTCCCATTTTCTTAGTAAGCGCTCGAGTTTCTGGTCATCACTGTGATAAACACTCCTCTCTCAGAAAGATTGTCAGAATCATTGCAAACTCATTCCCTCTTAACTTTATCCTAGTTCTTGTTCAGAGCACTGCCTTTAAAAAAAAAAAAATCTTAAATGGCTTTGTCACAGATGCTTCAAATCTGAGCGCTGCGTCGACCCCTTTCAATAAGGATAATTCCACCTGGTGTCCTACCAGCCCACTACTCCGATTAGCTGGTGCCTGCACCTTTAAATCTTGGCTTCAGTGCGCCACCCGCTTTCCACACAGCTCCTTTAATTTCTAATTTACTGATCCGCAGTCCATTGGAACCCATCCCTTGCTGAGCTCAACACCAGAAAGTAATGTCATCCACACACCTTTCTTTTTTCATCAATGAGGCTCCGCGTCTCATTGTCTGCCACCACAGACTCCCACATGGCTTTGTTCATTTGCTCCACATGGCCCTGCCTGTCTGCAAGAGGCTGTGGTAGCTTGACTTGCTCCGGGCTCCAATGAAGTTTACAGCCATGCAGAGCTCTAGTTATTGGCATGGCAGCCATGTAGAGCTGTAATAACATGGGGAGAAGGGTAATATGACAACTGTTGTTTCAGGAAAGTAGAACTCAAGTGAACTAAGGGGCAAATTTAAGAGCCCCTAGTGCCACCGGAGCGTCACTTTTTGTGACGCTATGCCCTGAGCCGTATTTACAAGGTGGCGTTAAGCCACTTTTTGTGGCTTTAGGCCACCATGTAAATATGGCCCCTTCACACGCAGCACTTTGCATGGAAGGGGCGTGCAATGGGTGTTGATGTGGGCGTGCCACAGCAACACCCATTGCATTTTGACGTTGCCTCAGATTTATGAGTTTTCATAAACCTGAGGCAGCGCCAACATTTAACACCACTCCAGGGGTGGCATTAGAGTGGCACAACGAGCAGAAATGCTTTCATTTCTCCTCATTGTTTGCCCTTTCTATGTGTGCTGCATTTTGCAGCACACATAGAAAGAGCAAATCGCCATTTAAGACTGTTTTTGTGCAGGAAGGTGTTCCTTCCTGCACCACAACAATCTCCCCCTCAACGCAGCCATTCTTG
The DNA here is from genome assembly GCF_031143425.1 of Pleurodeles waltl. Taxonomy (NCBI): domain Eukaryota; kingdom Metazoa; phylum Chordata; class Amphibia; order Caudata; family Salamandridae; genus Pleurodeles; species Pleurodeles waltl. The sequence goes on along the minus strand of NC_090441.1, from coordinate 35,037,423 downwards.
CACTACGATGCAAGGGTGCCTACATTGGTGCACAGCAGCAAATTTAGCGCCGGGGCAGGGGCGAACACAGAGGTGCGCTTTATTCTTGTAAATATGGCACATCCCTGCGTTTTGAAAATGACAGTGCACGAAGCTGCCAAATTTGGCGCAGTGCCGTGCACCATAATTTTCCATTAAATCTGGCCCTAAATGTTTTCCGAACTGTCAAGGTGATTTTGTCTTACCATATGTGAGTCACAAACCATGCATTTCCCCAAGTGTGGCAAGTCACTGTGTACATTCTGGAATATGGATTTATTTAATAATTTTTATTACTTTTAAATATGTCATATTTAGCAAGAGGTTTGTGTGTTATTAAATTGCACTATGTCTAAGCAGGGGAGCATTGGGGACGAAGAGCTGGTAGAGCAGGGATGGGAGACTGCAGCTGGTGAGTACTTTGCTGAGGCCATAGTGAGAAGGGGAACAGCATTTTTAACAAAAGTCGAACAACAGGAGGCCCTTAAAACGAAGGCATTATAATGAAAATGCCTTTACAACGAAAGAGTTTTACAACAAATTTTTTTACCAGTATGCCTTTACAACAGATGCCTTTTATAACGAAAATCATGGTAAATGTAAGCATATTGCAGGTATGTAAAAAACCTTTTAAATATATATATATATATATATATGTGTGTGTGTGTATATATATATATATATATATATATGTGTATATATATATATATATATATATATGTGTGTGTTTGTGTGTACATACATATATAAATATATATATATTTAAAAAAGGTGTATACATAAATATATATAGGTTTTGGGGAAATATATATATATATATAGTTACAGGGACATTATATTTAGGCTCACATTTTAAACATACAAAACCATAGAAATTCAGCAGTTATAATTAGAGTTATTTCAAGTAACTATAACTCGAGCACCTGCCATGCGTGGGTTTTTCTTCAATAATTTGACTGCTAAAGTTTCATTTATATTTTTAATGATGTTATAGAAGTTGTCATGCGTGCTGTAATATCTGGGGTAATTATAACTGCTTAATTTCTATGATTTTGTAAATTTAAAATGTGAGACCAACTATATTGTTCCTACAACCTTTGCTTTTCTACGTGAATTTTTATGGTTGTTTATATATCCTGTGACCTACTCTTCCTTTGCGAGGGGCGTTCTGATGTGGATCTGACTGGGGGTCCCATTTCAGAAGACTTATGAACTGATAGACCAAAATAGGAGACCTCCTCATTTCAGGCAGGCTTGCTGGTCAGTATCTGACCATTGTTGGTTTTCACATGCCTAACACTGATTAAGGGGGGTTCTTCACCATGCTGTCCCGCACACTGGCACTATACCTGGCTCAACTGATCATTCTGAGGGGAGATTATAACAGTGTCCCTGACCCTACCCTTGACCGTTCACACTCGCCGTTGAGTTATTCTCCTGTGATATGGCTGGCACAAACATTCTGAACCTGGCCATTGAGATGGGATCTCATAGATTTCTGGAGGACACTACACCCTGAGACCAGGGAGTACTCCTTCTTTTTTAGCATGCACAATTTACATGTAAGATTAGATGCCTTCCTTTGCTCACTGGAGGTGCACCAAACATTACGACGCGCAGAATACCTCTGTTGCTCGGTATCGGATAATCTGATACTTATGGTACTGGACTGGCACAGGGAACAATCAAAACTCCAGATTGATGACTTCGCGTAGAGGCTTTAAATGACCCAGCGTTCCAATAGACCGTGGTGAGGTCGTCCAAAACTACTTTGAGGAGAATGACAGGGTGGGATGCCTTCAAAACAGTGATAAGAGGCAGGTGCATCCCTGAAATAGTGAGAGTCCAACAAACTCTCATCTGGGAAGTTGAGACTTGAGAGGAGGCATTGAGAGCCCTGGAGAAAGCTTGTCCCGGTAACCTAGGATTACAACAACAACTTCTTGAAGCTAAAGAACAACTGGCAGTATTCCTAGAAAAAGTCATGTGTTTCGACAATTGTGAATATTTGATCGAGGTGCATGCAGAGCATGATAAGGCGGGGACCTTCCTGGCATGTCTCACCAACCGCACCTCCAGGTGCTCCAAAATGCTGGAAGTGGAATCGTATATGGATGTGTGCCTCTATGGCCAGGATGATATAAACCGAAAATTCGAAGGCTACTGTGCAAACCTTTATGCACCTCCTCTTAAGACAACATAAGACACCCTAGAGGCATTCTTAGGACCTACAGTATTGCCACGCATAGATGCGGAAGATACTGAGGAGCTGGGAAACCCTATAACGATAAAAGAGGTGCGATCTGCCATTAAGAACATGGCTTGGGGGAAAGTACCAGGAACCAATGGCTTTCCCGTCAAGTTCTTCACAGCATATGCAGACAAACTGGCTCCTAAACTGGTTGACTTATATGCTGCTGTGTGTGATGTTGGCCGACTACCCACCACAACAGGGGAGGCACTAATGATTCCCTTGCTGAAACCAGGGCGACTCTCCCAAGATGTCAAATCAGACCGACCGCTATCAATGTTTAATGTGGATTAGAAAATCCTGCATAGTATATTGGCATCCTGCCTTCTCCCACACATGACAAAGCTCATGCACCCTGATCAGAGCAGATTCATCTTGGGACGGAACACAGCCTTAAACATTCTCATTGCTCTCTGTTTTGGAAACTACCTACCCAGAGGAGGAGAGGGCAGTGGTTGTATCAATAGACGTAGAAAAGGCCTTTGATAGTCTGCGGTGTGACTACCTGTATCAGGTTTTGGAAGCGATGGGACTGGAGGCGGGATCTGGCCACTGGACTAAACTACCCCACACCTGGCTCCGTGCTCCGTGCGTGGGTGTGGACTGGTAGAGTAATATCTGATTCTTACGTGGTTGGTAGAGGAACCAGGCAGGGCTGCCCCTCTCACCCCTCTTATTTACCTTTGCAGTTGAACCATTGGCCAGAAAAGCACAGACGGGGCCCTCATACCAGGGGCTGACCTGCTGATGTGCCTCCCAAAGGATTACATTACTGTATACATGGATGACATGCACCTATTCCTAGCTAATGCGGAGAGGGACATTCCTGGACCTATAACGTCACTGGACCACTTCAGCATCATCTTTGGCCTTTGCATAAACTGGTGTTCCCTCTGAGCCGCCACATGCCAAGGCCACAAGTGCTTTCTGGGCTCATGTGGGAGTGTTTGCTGCATGACATAGGTAGGAGTTAGGGTATACCACCATCCCAAAGATATCCTAGAGGGCAATATAGGAATGGCCATTAGAGCCTTCCGCTTGAGTGTGGACTTTTGGAAAACACTTCCCCTATCGGTGGAGGGATGTATAGCGGTGGAAAAGATGGAGGCACTCCCCCATCTGCTTTACTTCTTTGCTACATTATCAATAGTGAGCCCCTGCAAATTGTTTGCAGAACTAAACTCACACATTACAGAATGTACGTGGGGTCAGGCAGGCGTCAAGTGGCTATGACTAAATTGTGCATGCCCACCACTGTTGGGGAACCAGTTATCTCTGACCGAAAGCTGTACTATCTGGTAGGCCAAATCCAATGGTTCAATCAATGGCTTCACATATGATTGAACCCTGAGAGAAAGATCACTAGGGACAACCTGACCCTTGACACACTGTCTCAAATCTTTATTACACATAAAAAACCTCCAACTGACAATACGGGAAAACTCTGGGTGATCCCAAACTGCTGGCTGCATTGCCTATAGCACACCTGAACCCTCAACCCATACTCTCTGGCTTTGCGGTTACAAGTTCTGGGGTCTATAAAGAAGACAGGAATGCTACAGGGGGTAACAGAATAGACAACATATGGCATTACCTGAGTGGGCGATCTTTCTAGGTATGGTGAACTGCTGCCTTTTCAAGCAATAATGGAGAGATATAAGTTGTCCCAGGGCAGTTCCTATTGCATCGTACAGTGGCAATGACAGTGCAAAACCATTGGGGTCGAGGATAACTGGAACCTTCAGCCCACCAGAGTAGTAGCATACTCTGCACTACAGCTAGCAAAAGGCAGGCAATCACACTCTTGACCATGCACTTAGAGCAGATGTTAATGCACCACAGGCAAAACTACGACAAAAATTTGAGGATTATTTCGGTCTTCCGATTATAGGCACCCAATGGGCAATAATCCTTACTAAAATATACACAGTGTCCTGCTACACCAGATTCAGATTGATTAACTACTACTATTTACACAGAGCTTATCTAATCCTGGGTAAAATTATGCAAACTTATGGGTTGCAAGATACGCAGTGCCCACGTTGTGGAGAACAAGGAGTCAAAATGGCCCATGTGGTGTGAGTCTGCACCTATCCGAGAGACTATTCGAAAGGGGTGGTGGACTGCATTAATGATGTAATGAACAGAACACTTTCCAGTTCTGCACTAACTTTTCTACTGGGAGGGTTCCCTCGTCCAGCCAAACACAAGATAGCAACTAAATGTGCAGACTTAGCTCTAATCTTGACAAACCAAGAGATCACAATGAAATGAAAAGCAGCCACGAGCCCTCTCGTACATATATGGAAGAAACCCTCACGAAATGGGCGAGATACGAGGGAGCGGTACTGTTTCAGGAGGTGAAAAGAGTGCGCAGCACCATAGGTGAGAGCCTGGGACATCCTAGTAGAATGCTTAAAAGACCAAGATCCTGATTCCCCTGCATAAGACCACGGCATACCATGATCATAACCATGGGTGGAGGGGATAGACTGCAACACTGTTTAGGCGAGTCACACTGTATTCAATTTCTGTGTGTAACTTGGAATGGAGGGGCTGAGGAAAGGGGAAAGATTCTAAAAGTTGATACAGTTGTTTTAAGTCCATTAGGTGATTTAGTCAAAATAAATAGCACTGTAAAGATTTTCATACTCTTAACAACAATGTCCAAGTGTAATATATGCACACAGAAGTGTAAAGCCTGATTGTGCTCTGGCCATGACTCATATTGCACTGTATGTTCATATGTAAAAGCAACAAAAAAAATCTGTTTAAAAAAAAAAATTGGACAGAGCAGATCAAGGAGAAATCCTAACTCTGCAATGGTATGCATACTATCCACCTCGGTGTTTACCCATCTGAAGCAGACTGTAGGCATAAATGCCATGGCAGGTGCAGCCCGGACACCATAACACAGTGGCAGACAAAAGTGGGTGCCTTGAGGGCACCCCAATTAACATTAAAAAAAAGGCAGGGGCACCTCTGAACAGTGCATATAATCAAATAATAAGGTGACTCGAGGGGACAACTCCCTGATTTAAAAAATAAAACAAGGGAATGGGGAAATCATTCAAATGAACACTGGTGTCTGGAATTCTGAGTGATGTCTAACAGGTTCCGATGTCAGTTAATCCCACTTTCCAGTATGTAGTACTGCCTGGACTAAAGAAAATGTTCCAGGCAGAACTAAACACCAGAGGGAAAGGGGGACAGTATGCAGAGAGGGAGACACACAAATAATGCATTCCAGTAGTGGCTGGGGTACCTAATTTTAATTTATTTAATTGGGACCTGTTTTAATTTCCTTGTATTCTAGGAGGTGCCAGGCTTCCATTGGGGATCTGAGACTTATTAGAGTCTTTCTTTTGTCTTTATGGTTTCTATCTCACACTATTATTTTAATTATCTTTGTTTTCCTAGTTAGTGTGTGAGTCAAGGGAGTTTGACCTCACACACACGATCTGCTGTGATCTGGTTAGCGTTTTAATTTGGCCCACACCCCATTTTACCCTCTGGTCCACTTCCTGGCTTCCAGACTAGTGCAGACAGCACTTTAATCTTTCTGCTTTGTGGGACCACACCCCATTGCCAGGAGTGCGGGGTGGAGGGTTAGACCTGACAACCTTCTCCCAAACTTTTTGCCTGACTTGCCTCACTTTTGCTGATCTGTTTTGCTGGCCCTAGGACTCTGGGCCCTTTACCACTGCTAACCAGTGCAAAAGTGCATGTGCTCACTCCCCTAAAACATGGTAACAATGGTGTATCCACAATTGGCATGTTTAATTTACTTATAAGTCCCTGGTAAAGTGCACTATATATGCCCAGGGCCTGTAGGTTAAATGCTACTAGTGAGCCAGGAGCACTCATTGTGCCACCCACTTAAGTAGCCCTTTAACCAAATCTCAGGCCTGCCACTGCAGAGCTTGTATGTGCAGTTTCACTGCCATGTGAACTCGGTATTTAAAACCCTTGCCAAGCCTTAAACTCTCCTTTTATTACACTTAAGACACCATTTACATAGGCCCTAGGTAGCCCATAGCACACGGTGCTGTGTAAGTAAAAGGCAGGGCATATACTCCTTAGTTTTACATGTGCTGGTAATGAAAAACTCCCAAATTCATTTTTGCGGCCTACCTCTCTCCTAGGATAACATTAGGAATTCCTTAATACACCTAGTAAGTGTAATTCCTAAATTGAGAAGGAGTAGGACTGTTGTGTTTGGTACCTTTAGACTTGTAATAACAAATCTCCCTTAATGGTAAAGATAGATTTAAGATTACAACTTTTAGAAAGTAGGCATTTTTCTGCTCTTAAGCCATGTGTGTTTGCTGCCTGTCTCAAATATACGTCTGGGTTAGGTGACAGCTGGACTTTGTGTATTCCCTCTAGACAGTCACACACAAAGGGAGATGAGGTGTGTCTGATGGGCCATTCACATCCTGATAATGCCAATCAAAGACCTGGGCCCTTGGAAGTGGGTTCTACAGCTGTCCTCTAAAGAAATCCATGCACTCGCTGATCTAAACTTCTGTATCTCTCCTTGATGCCGATGGATCGCTGCTGCCACTGAGGATAAAGATATTGCAGCACCAACTGCATGGCTTGGAACCAGAGCATCACCTCAGTCTTGACGCCGCTCTTCTGCATCACCGGCTGGACGACTCTATGTCAATGCATCGCCTTCATTGTAAAGTGTTAGGCATTGGATCTCAAGGCATCACACCAACATCCACGTGGCTCGATGACAAATGCATGCATTGGAACCAACGCATCTCTCTGGTATGGGATCTTTGACGCAACCTTCCACACAAGGTACTGTTTCAGCGGGACAAGGTTGGTCCCTGTAGCTGGCCCGTGCTCCATCATGGTTGGCCTGAACTTTTGGATTTACCCCGGTCTTGCGCGACTAGCTACCCCCAGTTGGCGGTTTAAGTTTCTAAGCACTACAATTTCAGATATTCTTTACAAATTCATATCTCAACTTCTACTTATTGGATTTTTGTCATTTTGGTCTCTTTTGTTCTTTAAATTAAGGTATATTTTTATAACCTGATGTTATGTTTTCACTGTTTTGCTGTTTTCAGTGTTGCACAAATACTTCACACATTGCCTCCATAGCTAAGCCTGCCTGCTCAGTGCCAAGCTACCAGACGGTGAGCACAGGTTAATTTAGGGTGTTTATCTGACTTACCCTTACTAGGACTGTGGTCCCTACGTAGACAAGGTGCATACTGTTGGATCTGGTTGGTGGCATGTTGACGTAGACACCGATGAGCGTTGAAGATGTTTATTGAACAAAAGGCAAGCTCCATACAAAGCCCTTTGCCAACCACGACTCTTCCGCCTCAAACCTCCTCGTCCGTCCCAACGTCTCTCCTCACCGCGTTCCACCATCCACGTCACTTCACATTCTCTCACCACGTTCTATTCATTCCTCGAATGCCCTCACGAGGATACCACACCACCACCCTCATAACGAACTTTAAGCTGAAACATAACTCTACAACCTATTGTCCTACATAGACTTAACACACAATTTTGTATGAGCATGACTTTACATAGTTACCAAAAATTGCCCAGCATAGAACCAAGCCCAACATTTTGCAGTAATCACTTCACATAGTCTCTGAGCCAGGACGGTCTTATTATATTTCTTTTTAACCGAGTCTCCGCTGGATCTCGCAACTTAGAAGCACATGGAATGGTGCGAGTATCTTGTGTAACTATTTTTGGCGAGGTGATATGAGAGTCTTGTGCAACCACCTGAGGTCCAACACTCTTGGCAATCCTATTCCGATTACAAATCCGGTGATCGTCCGTTTTCACAGCTTTATGGCCTTGAAATGTCCCTTGAATTTGGACGGTTTCCCGTCCTTTCTTGGAGATTTGATTTTGACATAATCCCCTTCATGCAGCATTTTTTTTTACAGCCTTACGTACATCATATCTTACCTTCCTTCTTTTTTTCTTCCCTCTCTCTCTCTCTCTCCAACCATCAATATCATCTACCCGATCATCAAACTCTTTCCGTCTCTCAATTACCCACCTGGGTTCAATCTCACTGCATGGTACCCTCCCTTTGAACAATTGGAACGGAGTCACCTCTGTGGTGGAATGAGGTGTTAAACGATACTCACGAACTTTCTTCCTCACTTCACCTTCCCACTCAACCTCATTAACATGTGCCAACTGCATACACTCTTTTAGTACTTTTATGAAGCTTTCAACAACTCCATTAGATTCTGGATGATAGAGAGACGTTCTTTTATGTCTAATGATCCTTTCCTTTAAAAACGACTCTGTTGATTCAGAGATAAATTGTACCCCATTATCTGTCAGTAGCATGGAGGGAAAACCCTCTCTTTCAAACAAGACATCCAGAAAGTCAATTATGTCTTTCGACTCAACTGAGTTCACAAATTTAATTTCAGGCCAACGCGAGTACATATCAATGCAGACCAAGATGTATCGATCAACGGACTTACGTCTGATTGGGCCAAAGCTATATCGATCCAGGGACCAGCAGCCTCCTCTCTTATGACCATAGGTTGAGTTCTATTCTTTAACACTTTATCAGAGCGCGCACACATATTGCAATTCCCCACTTCTCTCTCCACCATCATATCTATGGCAGGCCACCAGTAGGCATTCCTTAGTCTCTCCTTTGTTTTAGAGATGCCCATGTGACTTGCGTGGGCTTGATCAACCAGAATCTTTCATAAGGTTGCTTGCAGTATTAGCTTGCTGCCCCTCATCAGCAGCCCCTCCTCCACAGACAACTCTTTCCTGATTTGCCAATAACCCACCAATTCTTCAACTAGACCTTCTCTCACACGCCAGCCACCTTTTACCTTGTTAATTACTTCCTGCAAGATATTGTCTTTTGACAATTCTTCCTCCCACACAGACTCTGAGATCAACCCTCCAGTAACAACACACACCCTTGTATCTTCATCAGTCGCAATGTCTGCAAAACAACCACCTTCAATAGCCTCCTCATCCTTTCCTGTGTCTACACATAGGGGGTCATTCTGACCCCCGCCGGCGGCGGGAGCCGCCGGCCTGGCGGGAACCGCCAGAAGACCGTACAGCGGTCAAAAGACCGCAGCGGTCATTCTGACTTTCCAGCTGGGCTGGCGGGCGACCGCCAAAAGGCCGCCCGCCCGCCCAGCGGGAAAGCACCAGCAACGAGGATGCCGGATCCGAATGGAGCCGGCGGAGTTGCTGGTGTGCGACGGGTGCAGTTGCACCCGTCGCGATTTTTTGTGTCTGCCAAGCAGACACTGAAAATCTCAATGGGGCCCTGTTAGGGGGCCCCTGCAGTGCCCATGCCAGTGGCCCCACGACACCCGTTCCTGCCATCCTGTTTCTGGCGGTGAAAACCGCCAGAAACAGGATGGCGGGAAGGGGGCCGGAATCCCCATGGCGGCGCTGCTTGCAGTGCCGCCGTGGAGGATTCCCTGGGGCAGCGGTTTCCCGCCGGCTTCCCTTTTCTGACCGCGGCTTTACCGCGGCGGTCAGAATGCCCCCGGAAGCACCGCCAGCCTGTTGCGGTTTACAACCGCCAGGGTCAGAATGACCGCCATAGTCTTGAGAGACAATCAGCTTGAACATTTAGGGGGTCATTACGACCCTGGCGGTCGGCGGAGAAGCGGCGGTCTTACCGCCAACAGGCTGGCGGTAAACATTTTGAAATTATGACCATGGCGGTTACCGCCATGGTCATCCGCCACTTCTCCGTTCCGCCCGCCAGGGTGGAGACGACCGCTGGGCTGGAGACCTGGGTCTCCAGCCCGGCGGTCGTCACAATACCGCCGGCGGTATTATGACCCGGCTGACCGCCATGGATTTCATGGGGTTTGGAACCGCCATGAAATCCATGGCGGTAAGCACTATCAGTGCCAGGGAATTCCTTCCCTGGCACTGATAGGGGTCTCCCCCACCCCCCACCCCCACCCCGAGTCCTTCCCCTACACCCCCCACCACCCCTGCCACCCCCCAAAGGTGGCAGGAACCCCCTCCCCACCCCTACCCCCAACATTACCTTACACATACACACCCGACACGCACACAGGCACCACCAACACACATACCCGCACACACATCAACATACATGCCAACAGCCACACACACAGTCATACACGCACACCCACATTCAGACATACACGGCCACATCCATACAGACCTACATACAGACATACACGCACTCATTTCCAAACACACAACACCCCCGCATGCATACATGCACTCACACACCCCCTCTACATACACACACGCACACCCCCATGCACCCACACAACACCCCCTCACCCCCCTCCCTTAACGGACGATCAACTTACCTGGTCCGTTGATCCTCCGGGAGGGGACGGGATCCATGGGGGCTGCTCCGCCGCCACCACACCATCAACAGAACACCGCCACGCCGAATCACAGGACGTGATTCGGTGGGCGGTGTTCTGTTGACATGGCGGTGGAGGTGGAGCAACCTCCACTTCCCCGCCGCCCGCCAGTATGGCTGCTGGCGGCTCTCCGTCCGAAAAAGGACAGAGGGCTGCCAGCAGTCATGATACGCCGAGTGGAAAACCGCCACCACTGGCGGTCTTCATCACGGCGGTCCCTCAGTGGTCTTGGCAAAAGACCGCTGAGGTCAAAATTACCCCCAATATGTCCCAGGCATATAGGAAATTACATACTCAAATTCTTGTAGGGCCACTACCCACTTCTTGATCCTATGTGAGATCATGTCAATTCCCTTTTTCGTAAATACCTCTACGAGAGGTTTGTGATCAGTTATTATCGGAAACTTGTGACCCCACAAAAACTTTCTCAACTTTCTCACTGCCCAGAATACACCAAGAGCCTCTTTTTCGACAACAGAGTAGTTAAATTCTGCCCCTTTTAAACACCTTGAGGCGAAAAGTATTGTCCTAGTTTGACCTTGTCTCTTTTGAGAAAGGACCGCTCCTTGCCCTTTGGAGCTGGCGTCTGTCATCAGTATTATTTCATTGCGTGCATCAAAACTTCCTAAATCTGCTGCCTCATTCAGACTGATCTTGATATCCTGATACTCCTTCTCGCATGCCTGATCCCACTTGAACTCCGCCCCTTTCTTTAATAACTGTCTCATACTATATGTCCTTACTGCAAATCGTGGGACAAATTTATTGTAGAACTCCGCCATCCCGAAAAACTTTACAAGTTCCTCTTTATTATGTGGACTAGGCAGGTTTTTTATTGTGACAACTAAACTAGTCTTGGGGCGAATTCATGACCCAAATATTAAATACTGGGAATGCTGATCCTACATTTCTCAGCTTTTAGTGTTAGACCATTGATACTTAATCTTTCTAAGACCAGCCTTAGTCTTTCGTTATGTTCCACTAAGCTGGTCCCCGTGACTAAGAGATCGTCTTGGTACACTTTCACCCCTTCCACGCCTTTTAAAATTCTTTCCACGGCCCTCTGGAACACCGACGCCGCCGAAATTAATCCAAACGGCATCCTAAGGAACTTAAAGGTGCCAAACGGCGTTATGAAGGTGGTCAAGTCCTGGGAAGAACTATGTAGCTTTATCTGATGGTAGGCAGAAGTCAAATTTAAAGTTGAGAAATGCTTTGCCCCACCAAGAGAGCACAACAACCACGTTATATTTGGGAGTGGATAGTGATCAATTATGACAGATTTATTTAAATCTCTAAGGTCCACACACAGCCTCGCCTCCCATTGGCTTTCTTTGCCATGACCACTGGCCATACCCACTCCGATGCTTCAACTTCTTGAATGATTCCATTCATGACCAGTTTATCAATTTCATCTTTCATCTTCTCTCTCACCAACAATGGAACGTTCCTCACTTTCGCTGACCTGGGTAACGCTCCAGGCTTAAGTCTAATCTGATGTACATAATTCTTGAGACAGCCTAATTTCTCACGGAACACATCTGGAAACGCGTTCATCCACTCACACACATCCTCAGAGACGGATTGAACTACTGGGTTGTCTCCATTAGGATCTAGCAAAATTCATAAATCACATTGGTGAAACCAACTGATTAAGGAATCCCCTTTTATGGAGATGTACACCTTTGCTAGAATGAGATGTCCCTTAAATTCTATACTTCCCCAAAAGTACCCTAGCAATTTGATTGGTTCCCCTCCATAACCTTTGGGTCTCACATCTGATTTGAATAAGTTAACCGTTCCCTTTAAATACTGGTCGTAGAATTTTTTTGGTATTAGAGTTATCTTTGCCCCGGAATCAAAGATAATTTTGATCGGTTTACCATTGACTAAAATGGACTCCACGGGACCATCAGAGAGACCTGCACAACATTTACGACATCAGCATCACTTGCGTCACTTTCACACCACACCTCCCTTATCTTCCCTTTGTTATTTTTTAACCTGCAACACTTAGCAAGATGCCCGGTCTTACCACAGTTTCTACAGACCACTCTTCAAGCAGGACACTCTTTGTTATTGGCCATGTGGCCTATGCCCCCACACCTAAAACATTTCTCAGAAAATGTTTTCTTTGGCTTTACAGAATCAGTGCCATATCTATTGTCACCATGGGTACATTGTATAGATTTCACGGTGGCTCCTTCTTCCTTTGTTGTGTCAGATACAGTAGTGTCTTTGCAAAGAACTTCCACACATTTCCTAGAGTGCTCACAGGTTTTAGCTATAACTAAGACTTCATCCAGGGATGGCTTGTTCTTTAGCCACATGCACTCTTTTGCTTTCTCTAGAGAACAGCCGAGCATGAATTGATCCCTTAACCGTTCCTCATAGGAGTTAGCAAACGCACAAGTAGAAGCAAGTCTTCTGAGTTCTGTGACATATTGTTCCGCCGTTTCTCCTTGATGTTGCATCCTCTTCCCAAACTGATACCGTTCAAGAACCGTGCTTACTTTCGGTAAGTAATGCAAGTCTAATTTCTTCACGCAAATATCAAATTCATTGCGGCCGAAGCAGTCAGTATCCAACAGATCTGGGAGATTTTCAAAGATTTCCTGGCCCTCATTGCCCAAGCAGTGCATTAATAAAGATGTCTTCCTCTCCGCACTCAACGAAGTTCCACACACCCTAGCATAGTTGTTGAAAACCTTTTTCCATTTTTGCCATGGAATGGGGGAATCACCAGGAGAGGAGAGGAAGAACGGTGCAGCTGGTACATTCCTCATGATGTCACAGTGAACTGTACCACCGCTTTGCAAACAACTAAATGTATTAATTAATTTGGAAGAGGTGTGCGATCTTTGAAGAGTCTCCTTTTTTTTTTTTTAACGGACCAACCCTGTTAAACTATCCCTTGTGCACCCACAAAGAGGAAAGAAGAATTTTCCTGGGCCTTCAAATGTGTTCCTGTTAAACCTTCCCTTGCGCACACACAAAGAGAAAGAAAAAAAGAAAAAATATATGTTTCTGGGCCTTTAAACATGTTTCATGGCACCACCATCGCCAAGGAAACACCTGATGAATAAACACTGAAACAGTTACTAGACGCGCGTTGACCAAGCGCTGAAAGCGTGTTGCTGAATGTCCCTGTTGCCAGGAGACACTCGAGAGAAGGACGTGTGCCGTTGCCTGGAAACCCAAGTGAGGAACGTGTGGCAACTGTTGCCGGGCGCGCGCAGAAACACTCCAGAGAGGGACGCATGGTAACTGTTGCCAAGCGCGCGAGTGTTCCTTTCCGCGATCAATGCCAGTAGCTAACAAGTTCTTTGATCGCGCTTTACAGCTTCTTTACCTGCGCCCTCTGTAAACAGTGCAAAAATACCATGGCCCGATCGCGTTGTTAGGGCTCAACAAACCAAGTCCAACGGTGCCGGTTCAGAAGACTGTTGTCCTACGGTGCGGCCTCCGCCACCCGCACGTCGCTCGTTGCCAGTGTTGGATCCGGTCGGTGGGGAGTTGATGTAGACACCAAGGACACACCGATGAGCGTTAAAGATGTTTATTGAACAAAAGGCAAGCTCCATACAAAGCCCTTTGCCAACCACGACTCTTCCGCCTCAAACTTCCTCGTCCGTCCCAACGTCTCTCCTCACCGCGTTCCACCATCCACGTCACTTCACATTCTCTCACCGCGTTCTATTCATTCCTCGAATGCCCTCACGAGGATACCACACATACCTTCTGGCAACTAGAGTCCCAATTGCTAACAGAGAGCTTAAAAACAGTGCTTTGTGCGTCTACATTCATCCCAACCTTCACCACAGCATTCCAGCAGTGGCTAGAGTGCCTAATTTTAACTCATTTAAATGGGTCCTGTTTTTATTTCCATGTATTCCTGTAGGTGCCCAGCTTCCATTGGGGATCTGAGACTCATTAGAGTCTTTCTTTTCTGTTTATGGTTTCTATTTCACACTATTATTTAATCATCTTTGTTTTCCTATGTAGTGTGTGAGGTAAGGAAGCATGACCTCACACAGGGAATCTGCAGGGATCTGGTTAGCATTTTAACCCCCCCCCCATTTTACTCTCTGATCCACTTCCTGGTTTCCAGACGAGCACAGGGAAGGCTCTAGTTTTTCTGCCTTACCGAACCACATGCCCTTGCCAGGACAGAGGACTGGTGCAGTGCTGGTGCATGACCACACCACATGTGAACTAAAGGCATGTCAGAGGCAAGCCTGTATGTGCCTGTCCATGCCGGGACCACGCTAGCACCACTGTCACTCCTCCCCCACCCTGTTGATTAATAGAAGCAGCTATTATTTATCGTTGCTAAGAACTTTTGGACTTGAGAGGTAAGGTTAAGGACTCCATGGTGGGAGTAAATGTGCCCCAGTGTTCGAATATTTCCACCTTGCCTTATTTTTAGGCCCTTCTTTGGCTGTGCTCAGGGCTCCCAAGGAGAATTCACTGCCTAAACCATTGTTGTTTAATATTTATTTATTGAACTGCGCTTCCTACCTAAACATAAACTTGATATTTGTGACTTCCTCGTTGATTAGAATCCGGATGCCTTTTTTCTCACTGACAAATGGTTGCAAGATTCTTTGTTAATAGACATGGCTGAGACCATTCCTGATCACTTCTACATTGTACAGCACAATAGGTCAGTTGGAGTTGGCGGGGTGGTTGTGATAATTTGTAAACACATATATCCTTGCTCTGCTGTTTCCATAGCTACTCTTGATAATGTAGAAGGCATTATCTTGTCATTGTTCCTATCCTCTAATTTAACTTTATCAGGTGCATTAATTAATAGAGCCCCTGGACATGGCACCAGCTTTCTGCATTCTTTAATGGACCTATTAACAGCCTATATGGTGAAGGTGGCTGATTTTACAATTTTAGTTGATTTTAAATACCATATAGATGAAAATCTGGATGCAGTAGCTGGTTTAATTTAGGAAGAGCTCCTTTTTTTTCAACTTGCTCAATTCGTAGCTAGTGCTACTCATGAAGCAGGCAGTCATTTGAATTTGATATTTGCAAACCTGGCCACACTCTCCATTCACACACCCAAACCAATAGAAGGGTCTGATCATGTGTTATTCCCATTTTCCTATAAAACTATCATCGAATGTCAAGATGAGGCCTGCTCCCTTGTTAACATGCCCTTGGCATCTACTTAAGAACAGGATTTCACCACCCTTCTTACTGAAGCTCGGCCTGAGCTTTCCTGAAATCCTGTGGAACACTGGACCAGGTTCCACGATTGGATGTCTTCTGCACTCTAGCTGCCCTCAAATCTATGAAAACTGCAGACAGGGCTAAACAGTTTCTGTGGTTCACTCATAATCTTTTAATTCTGAAGCAATGCTGTTGACAATTGAAGATAAAAATTGTGTCTCTACCTGACTCAGTCTCACAAATCAAAGTATGTGGAAACTTTAAAGATCTATCACAAAGCAATCAAACTAATAAAAATGTGTTTCTATACCAATAAAATTGAGAATGCTAAATCTTCATCCAAGACCATTTGTAAAATTGTGAAAATGATGTCTTTCTCCAAAGCAGATGCACCATAGTTAAGTCATTGCAATCATGTTGTGATGCACTAGCTCATCCCTCTAAGGGAACAATTCTGTCAATTCAAACTGCGTTTCAGCCTGCAGAGTCCCCTGTCTCTATGTTGACAACTTCTTCCATGGGTCCCAAGCTTAAGGAATTTGTTCCAGTTTCTTGCTTCGTTATGGCTTCCCTGCTAAATAGTTGCTCATCTGCTTCGCCTAATGATCCTTGTGCCCCTTCTGTTCTAAAATTAGGTACTTCTTCGCTTATTCCAGTGATGCGATCTCTATTAGATTATTTCATTGCCACATCCAGATTACCTGATTCCTGGAAAGCAGCAGTTGTGATTCCCATTTTCTAAAAGGCTAATGCCGATCCTTCTGTCTCAGCAAATTTTGGACTTATTTCTCTTTTACCTGTGCCAGTTAGAATGCTAGAGTCTCTCATTAATTCTTTACGCACTAAATTTCTTGAAGGACATGATATCATAGACATTTCCTAATATGTTTTCCCAGCTGCACACAGCACAGAATTTCTTTTGCTGACTGTTCACGAGAGTCTACACAACCTTCTAGAAAGAAATAGCTCTGCAGCCCTTATTCTGTTGGATCTATTGCCAGCTATCAACACCATCTCCTCCAATATTTTGATCCATGATTTGAGGAAGAGTTATGTCAAAGACCAGGCGTTATAGTGGTTTGTAAACTTTCTTCGAAAATAACTTTCCTTGTTTGACTTCCTCCTGCAGAGTGCCCCAGGGCTGTGTCCAGCCATACGTTATTTAATATCTATCTTGTTTCTCTGGCCAAAATTATTCCGGGCCTCGGGCTCCCTATGCAAACGACACTCAATTAATTATCTCCTTGGTTGAGGAATATGGATGAACCAAATCTACTTTCAGATAGTGCCTGCTGAATTAAGTGCCTCCTGGATGAAGCAAAACCACCTTGTGCTCTATTTTGATAAAACTGAGCTGCTTACCTTTGGACCTAATCCACAGATTTGGACTAGTGCCTTCTGGCCACAGGAGCGTGGGTCTTCTCCAAAACCAGTTCAGATTAATTATAGTTTAGGGATAAAGTTTGACTCTCAGCTGTCTTTTGGTCCACAATTTAAAAATGTGCCAGCCTCTGTTTTGGACTGTTGAAAATGATATATAGGATCCTTCCTTACTTACCCCTGACAGCTAGGAAAACTGTTATACATGTGCTGATTACCTCCAGAGTTGGAGTTTATTACTCCAATGAACTGTACCTGGGGAATGCAAAAAAGCATGTTTGTAGGCTACAGATTATACAAGATGTTCCAACCAGGCTTCTATTGAATATTCCCAGACATTGCTCTGCAGGCCACAGGCTAAAGGATTTGCAGTGGTTACCTTTAGAAAAGAGGAATCAACTTAAAATTATATTGCATTTTCACAAAGCAGTTTTTAAGCATGACCCTGTGAGTTTGCAGGGGATATTTTCCCTCTATGTTCCTAGGGAAAATGTGCACTCTGCATCGTCTGGTCTCATATAAACCACTATGTTCCAACCCAAGAGATGGGATAGTTCATCTACAGAGTTCACAGAGGACAAGTTGGTCTCTAAGGACTTCCTCTGATCGAGTTTATTTCTGAAACAGTTGTAAACCTGGCTTTTTCGGAATGACCTCAGTTTTGCTTTCCTCTAGTATGTTATCTTTACTCTGTTGAAGGTTTTGGTATCCAAAGGTTAGAATTTGCTAACACTTTGAGGCTTTTTTTTCTGTGCACTCTATAAATCCATCTTTTCCTTTCATTTAATCTCCTGCTAAGGAAAGGAACTTGCTAAGATGTTAGAATGCTATGACCATTTACATGCTTTAAGATGGTGACCAATGGTGTGCTTAAGCTGTACTCGAGAAAGTTGGTAAGACCACAGCTAAGCAAGCCAAGAAAACTGCGCAAGGGGAAGGGAAGAGGACGAAGAGAACACAGGAAGGCAACAAAGTTAAATTGAAGTCCAAGAGCCAAAGTCACGTAAACAGGCAAATGTCAGGAAAAGCAAGGGAACCAAGTAGGGGGAAAATAACAGAGGTAAGGAACAAGGCATGGAATGAACTGTAGGGCACACACAGAGCTAATGCAACGCGGACGGTTGATGGGCAGAGTCCATTTGCCTAGCTTGTGTTTAAATTGTACTGTTGCCTGTCTTGACCTGGAAGTCCTGCATCTTAAGATTAGTGCCTCTCAATATCCCTGTGCCCAGCCTCCAAAGGCTGGTCCGGAACAGTCTGAAAGAACACTGCCTCCATCATCTTCTTACTACAGGCCTCAAACTCCCCTTTCACTGCTGATTTCTGACAATCGGGTAGGGAAGACTAAAAATTAATTGGGCAAAACCGTGGTGATGGCCTAATGAGCCAACCTAATCTTCATTTCTGGCATACTGCCTGCATCAATGGATCCTCCATTTCCCACGGCAAGATGGATCAGGGGTACAGTAGTAAAAAGTCACAAATAAAGAATTATTGGCATACCCAAAGGTTTGCCTTTTACGTGCTAATACCTGAAAAAGGCATACACAAAAGCTGTTTACATGCATTATTTACAAAAACGTTGTGTAATGCATTAAAGTCAGACCTATGAGCTTAGTCAATGCTGGGGAAAAGTAGCAAGGATAGATTGTGTTCTGTGTCAAATCTATGTACTAGATAATTGATTTTGACAAATAATATGATAAAGTGTACTTTTCCAGAGTGAAATAGTCACTCATATTCACAGGGAAGCACTTCCTAAAAGGTGGAACGATACACCTACCAATCAGTAGTATAAAGTAAGAGGGAAATATTCCTATAAACTGAGACAAAGCCCACTTGATGTATACTTTAAAGAATTTGTAGCAAGAGGTCTTAAAGACAGCTGCATTGTCAATAGAGATCTAAAAAAAAGAAAAAGGTACACCTAGGGAAGACAGACCAAAGCGGCAAAATGTGACAAAGATGAGCAGGAAAGGTTCTAGTTATTGCGTGCAGTGTGTGACCTTCCCAAGATCCTTGGAAATATATACTGACATCCTGTGGTAAAGCAGGCCCATTGAAAGATTACTTGTGTAATACAGTAGGCTCTCTGGTTTAATAGCACTTTGTATCTAAAACATTTAATTACACACCACTAGTTGGCCATGAACTCACCTCTAGATCTAAAGGTCTGTGAATGGTTCTATGGTTCAACAGATCTACTTTGGACCAAGGGTCACTCGGTGTAGCAAAAGCTCAGTTTTTGATTGACCACTGAATCTGAAATCAAAAGAGCACTTCCTGTCATTTCGGGAAAATAATAGAACCATATTACCTTTTCTCATTCTGTTGCACTTTGGGTACTGGTGGCATGCAGAGGCCAGGTAGTGGATAACATTATACATTTTTAGCGAGTTTATAAATAATGAAATAGAATCAAATAGGACCTGTTTCAGGTCCTGAGCTCGCCCCCCACGACCGCAGCACCAACCTGCTGCCTCCTGCCTCTGTCCCCCGACCACGCTGCTGTTTGCGTGTTCGAGGCCCTCCTCCACCCGCAGGCATCCTCCTGCGCCTCATCCCTGGTGTCTAGTGGGCTCTGCCTAGCTCCACTTGACCCGTGTGCCGCTTCCGACGTCCTGTAAGTTGTTTTTCTGATTGTTTTTCCGATTTTTCTGCGCCTCGCCGCCGGCGCTTCTGCCCCCGTTGTGCCCCCCTGATTGCTGTCTCCCCGATCGTGTACTGTGCCATTACTGTATTTCATACTGTGTGTTTTTCTATTGTGATTGCCTTTAATTTTGCTCGTTTTTTGTGCTTTTGCCCCTTGTTCGCTCCCCCAAGCGTTCCGATCCCTGCCGCTGCCTCCCTGCAGCCCCGCCCCCCTCGCGCCCCCATTCGCCGCTCCCTCCCGCCTCCCAGCTGCTCCTCCCTCCCCCCTCCCTTCTTAATGGCTGGCGCTGCGCGTCCGCGCGCAGCGGGCGCGCCGCTGGCACGCCGGAGGCACGCCAGAGGCAAGCCCGTCTGCGCCCGTCCGCGCCTGGACCGCGCCCAGCGCCACCCCCCCTGGCCCTCACACCCCCCGCATCACCCGTGTCCGCTACTCAACCAACGAACTCCGCGCACTCAACCCCGGCCCCTCCGCAGAGTGCTTCCTTGCAACCCCGAAGCACACAAAAGGACCTTTCTCCTGCCGCACCTGCAACTTCTCCTGCGACAGAACGGCGAAGCCAACAACAACAACTCCCAACACCAACCACCTGAACTGCATCCTCATCAACACACGCTCCGCACGAAAACACGCCATCGAACTCTGGGACTTACTCGACACCACCGCCCCTGACGTGGCCTTCCTGACCGAAACCTGGTAGAACGATTCCTCGGCCCCAGACATCGCAATCGCCATACCGGAGGGATACAAAATCACCAGAAGAGATCGAACCAACGGAATCGGCGGCGGAATAGCCATCGCCCACAAATCTACCCTCAAAATCCACACCCACACGGACGACACCCTCAAGACAGCCGAACACCTCCACTTCCAGATCCACACGGACCCCAACACGACCCTCAGAGGAACCCTCATATACCGCCCTCCAGGACCAAGAGCCCCCTTCAGCGACACCGTCGCCGACCTCACGAGCACCCACGCCCTCGCTTCCCCAGACTACATCCTCCTGGGAGATCTAAACTACCACCTGGAAAATAACAACGACGTCAACACCGCATCTCTGACCTCCAACCTCCTCAACCTCGGACTCCGTCAACTGGTCAACACTCCCACCCACATCGCCGGACACACTCTTGACCCCCTCTTCACCTCAAGCAACCACATCTCTTTCAGCCACACCTCCGAACTCCACTGGACCGACCATCACTGCGTCCACTTCTCTTATACGAAAATCACCGAAGACCACCGCATCCCTCGACCTCCTCACCGCCGCTGGGGAAAAATCACCCAAGACCAACTAACCAGCACCCTCGTCAAAAACCCTCCACCCGGCTCAACCGACCCAAGCACTGCCGCCATCAACCTCCATCAATGGATCCTCGACTGCGCCAACACCTTAGCCCCACTCAAGAAACCCACCGCCAGCCAAGGAAAGAAAAAACCAGCCTGGTTCACAGACGAACTGACAGCCTCCAAAAGCCTCTGCCAGAAGCTCAAGAAGAAGTGGATCTTAGAGCGCACACCCGACAACCTCGCCTCCCTCAAAAACGCCAACCGTGAACACCACCAACGGATCCGAGTCGCCAAGCGCGCCCACTTCACTGAACGCATCAACAACAACGCCCACGACTGCAAAGAACTCTTCGGCATCGTGAAGGAACTCTCAAACCCCAACGCCAACTCCAACGACATCCCGCCCTCCCAGAAACTCTGCGACGACCTCTCCACCTTCTTCCACCAGAAAATCACAACCATCCACAACAGCTTCAACGCCACTCCGCCGCCAGACCCCACCCCTGACATCTCCACAGACGCCTGCCGCCTCACCGCCTGGACCCACGTGGACGACACCGAAACAATAACAACCATGAACACCATCCACTCAGGCTCCCCCACGGACCCATGCCCTCATCACGTGTTCAACAAAGCCAACGCCATCATCGCCCCCAAACTCCGCGAGATCATCAACCTCTCCTTCGACTCCGCCACCTTCCCAGACAGCTGGAAACACGCAGAAATCCAACCCCTCCTCAAGAAACCCAAGGCTGACCCCAACGACCTCAAAAACTTCCGACCGATCTCTCTCCTCCCTTTTCCAGCAAAAGTCATCGAGAAGATCGTCAACACACAGCTCGCCCACTTCCTCGAAGACAACTCCATCCTAGACCCCTCTCAATCCGGTTTCAGACGAAACCACAGCACCGAGACTGCTCTCCTCGCCGCCACAGATGACATCAGAACCCAAATGGACAACGGCGAAACCTCGGCCCTCATCCTCCTCGACCTATCAGCCGCTTTTGACACAGTCTGCCACCGCACCCTACTGACCCGCCTCCATGGAGCCGGCATCCAGGATAAAGCCCTCAACTGGATCTCATCCTTCCTCACCGACAGAACCCAGAGAGTCCGACTCTCCTCTTTCCGCTCCAAAGCCACCAACCTCATCTGCGGCGTCCCCCAAGGATCCTCCCTCAGCCCTACGTTGTTCAACGTCTACATGACCCCCCTCGCCAAACTGGCCCGCCAACATCACCTCAGCATCATCTCCTACGCCGACGACACCCAGCTCGTCCTCTCCCTGACCAAAGACCCACTCACCGCCAAAACCAACCTCCACGAGGGACTAAAAGCCATCGCCGAGTGGATGAACGACAGCCGCCTGAAGCTCAACTCCGACAAGACGTAAGTCCTCATCCTCGGGCGCACCCCTTCGGCCTGGAACAACTCCTGGTGGCCCACCGGTTTCGGACCCCCACCCACCCCAGCCAGCCACGCAAGAAACCTCGGCTTCATCCTGGACTCAGCCCTCACCATGTCCAAACAGGTCAGCGCCGTCTCCTCTTCCTGCTTCAACACCCTTCGAATGCTCCGCAGAATTTTCAAGTGGATCCCAACAGGAACCAGAAAGACGGTGACCCAAGCCCTCGTCAGTAGCAGACTTGACTACGGCAACGCACTCTACACAGGCATCCCAACAAAAGACATCAAACGACTCCAGCGTATCCAAAATGCATCCGCCCGCCTGATCCTTGACATACCCCGCCGATGCCACATCTCCCCTCACCTGAAGGACCTCCACTGGCTCCCCGTGGACAAAAGGATCACCTTTAAACTCCTCACCCACGCTCACAAGGCTCTACACAACACCGGACCTACCTACCTCATCTCCAGACTCAACTTTTACGCCCCCACTCGTCAACTCCGCTCTGCCAATCTCGCCCTCGCCATCGTCCCCAGGATCCAGCGCAAGACCGCCGGTGGCAGATCCTTCTCCTTCCTCGCCGCCAAGATCTGGAACTCTCTCCCCACCTCACTGCGCCAGACCTAGGACCTCCTCGCCTTCAGGAGACTCCTCAAGACCTGGCTCTTCGACCGCTAACATCCCCCCCCCCCCAGCGCCTCGAAACCCTGACGGGTACATAGTGCGCTTTACAAATGTTATGATTGATTGATTGATTGAAATACATTAGAATTCACAGTTGGAGTTGTCTGTTGCCTACGGAGGCTCCCAGTGACGTGATGCTCTATATAGATGTATGTGGTCTATCGGGCAAATGGGTGCAGTACCAAAATATTGCCTTGCATAAATATTGTGTCCTAAATGTAGCCTACAAAATATTGTCCCATTTGAGTTGATAATAGGAAGTCTACATCCAATGTGAATATATTTTTGTTAATATTTAAGACAAAATCTTTATTTCAGGCAATAGACTTGTATATGACAGAGAACCATCAAATGTGCTGTTTTCCTTTAAACGTGTTTCATTTTCTTTTATGTAGCATGTGACAAGCTATGTTGCAGTCCATAGATCTACAAAGCTAAGATAAGTCTCTCAACTCTCAGGCCAGGTGTCATTCATAGTTCCGGACCTCAGATGTATTTCCGTTTCTTTTCTGAGCTCACAGCAGAGTATGTGCAAACATTAGCTTTTTCTTCATGTAAGAAAATGAGGCTCAAGGATGCAATGAATCCTCTAGAGAATTATTTCACTAGTCTGAAGAAGGTGTCTGCAGGATTGCAAATGTTTATGTGTAGTACTACATTTGTACTTTATTTTTTTAATTTCATTCAATCATATAAAAGGTATCAAGAACTGTGGTGTTTGGATTTTTAGGGCCTGATTACCAGTTCCTTCTAATCCCTGATTTGGGTGGAAATGAGTTTCTAGTAGTTTTTTAGTAGTGTTGTGATACGACCTCCGAGAACTGTAGAGTAGATTGGCACAGGTGTAATCCATTCTTGGAAGATAATGAGAAGAGAAAGCCATTGAATCCATTATGATTCATAGAAATGATCTTGTGGAATGTCAAAGAAATTAGACGTGTTAGATGGTACCATTCTCTTGAATGTTATGCTTTCGTAAATGCTAGATTACCAGCATTTGTATAGCAATACTTTGAAAATGGAAATGCAAAATAGTGCTTTGACTTGAAACATGGTTTTGGAGTATGCGCACTACAAATGCCGAGAAAGTTAACAGCAGTCCATTGAAATACAAAGGGATGCACTCAATAAAAGTAACGAAGCAGGAATTCTAATAAAAATGGTGATGTCTCCTTCAAAGTGAAGACAATGGACAGATATAATTTCACTAAAATCATAGGGTAGCAGTGACCTCACGTTTTGAATGCCCAGTGTAACATAAAATCACCTTTGACGATAATAGCAGGTGATTTGATAATCACACCTACTCTGTCAGTTTACTTTATTTACACTTGTTGACTTGAAGACTAGGCTTGATGGCTTCAGTTAGGACCCATGACATCTGTTGACACCTTTATTAGCAGACTCAGCCATGTTACACCCAAACCCTTGACTGCAGATCTACCCAGCTCTTTGTAAAACCCAATAAATCAGTTCTCAAACTGAAACCTATAGCACATGTTTTTCGGCTCATTTGAGCTCTAAAGTTTGATAATGTATATCGGATAAAGTACCTCTTCCGTACATTATAAGGATATTGAAAGTCACTTCAGACTTCCATGACCATATAGAGGAACAAAGCCAAATGCTGAGTTCCTTTAGGAGGTAATGGAACTCTGAGCTGACTTGCAATATCATTATATTTTACAGCAAGGTGTGCTTTACTCCTTATAATCCTTATAATAAATATTTTTATCATACCCCTTCCCACAAACCACTTATATCCTTGGTGTGGTGCTGTTTCATATGAAAGAGATAGGGTGTAAGTATGAAGAATAAAGTTAGAATCTTTATTGCAGAATGAAACACGTCAAAAAGTAGTTAGATATTTGTGCAAGAAGTTATTAGAACCAGTTAAATACAAGTCACGTAAAACACTTTTGTTCAGCATGTATAGAAACCTGCAGAGAGATGCTGTCTTTCCTATAATTACCTAAAGTTTGGAAAAACATAAACACGTTGCTATAGATCTCCCCTTTCTGCTTATCATGGTTCACAGGGAAAAACAGAGCAGAAGAAGGAAAGGCCAGGTTTCAGGTGTTTAAGATATAGCTTTGATAATATTCTGTGACCTGCTTTTCTTCTCAATTGCTGGCTCTGGCAGCAGGCATTGTGATGTCAGAACTTAACTGTCATCACAAATCAAAGTTGAGTGACTACAACATTTTTTTATTACAGGTAACCATGCACGTCACAGGCCACCTGTAATAAGAAAAGGAAAGACTGGCTTTTATAAAAGGATTGCAAGCTCCCATGTATTATACTTGTATTCAGATGAGGATGTTATTATTATGCATGGTTGTTTGAACTTAAATTTGGGTTCTTAGACTTGTGACAGAAGTAATATTTTTTGTAAGATTTTTTGATGGACAAAAAATATTTTGACATTTCCTTCTTGGTGACTTAGGGGGTCATTATGAGCTTGGCGGACGGAAAACTCTGCCCACCATACTCTCAACACGGTGGCAGTCGCCTACGCGGTGACCTCCCCGCCAGAGTTATTAAGTGTTTCCGACTAGGTCGGCAGGCGGAAACATTTTTCTGCCTGCCAGCCTAGCGGTAAATAGACCACTTCTCCACTCATACCGACATGGCGGTATGAGCCGCTGGGCCAGAGATGTCAGTCTCTGACCCGGCGGCCCACAGTGTACCGCCGGCAGCATCATGAGCCGGCCTACCGCCATGGTTTTCGTGGTGTTAGCAACGCCACGAAAACCATGGTGGTAGGGCATACCGGTGATAGGGAATTCTTTCCATATCACTGGTATGCTGCTCCTCCACCGCCAACACTCACCTGACACCACCACCCCCCACCATCCAAAACTCCACCTCCATTCAAACACCCCCCACACCCCTCCATTCAAACACCCCCCATTCAAAAACCACCCCTCTCTGATACACGCATACACCCCCCTGCTCGCAATAAAGGCACACAGACACACACCATGCATACACGCATACACTCATTCACTGCATACAAGCGTTCACATATGCATTCGTCCAGACATACTCACACACATTCTTACACATAGACACACGGAGATGCAGACACACACTCACTTCACCATTCTGACATGCATTCACCCACTCGCATACAACCACGCATACAACACAACACACACAGACGCATTAACACACGCACTCGCACACGCACTCACACACTCAGACACACACAACACCCCTCCCACCCCCATCCCTGTTGGATGCCCGACTTACCTTGGGCGAGGAGGTCATCCAGCAGGGAACGGGAAAGGGCGCTGCTACGGCCAGCAGCACCCCGCCAGCAGAACACCGCCAGCCCTTATTTCAGCTCAAAATAGGGCTGGCTGCATTCTACTGGCAGGGTGGTGCAGGTGGTAGCAGCGCCAGGTCACCACCGTCCTCCAGTATGAACACTGCCGGATATCTGCCCTTATAGTGGCGGAAGTCAGGCAGTGCTCATAATCTGGCAGACGGATGGACGCCCCCGCAGTGGTAGGGTGGAGGCAGTCACCGCGGTGAAAGGTGGTTATTACTGCCAATGTTAAAATGAGGGCCTTACCTGCTTCTTCAGAACTCTATCTATAGCATGTAAGGTTTGCTAACAACAAAAGAAATAACTAGTTAATTCTATTAGCTTTTTATTTGCGTTTAATATTCTTGTGATACATCAGACATTTCTTTGCTGCCTATGGCACTGCAGTTGTTGCTTGCAAAGTAATAGCACATCTGCTCATCTGCATGTAATTCACAGTATCACTCACGCATCTTTGTAACCTTGCAGAGTTCCTTAATATTAACAGTGTTTGAGATACACTCTTTTACACTAACATTGTTATGGTAAGTTATCAATCTTGCCAAATTTACTTTCATTCTTTTCCTATGGAGGTATGCAAGGGTCTGTTTTTCCAGCTTAAGTCTACACTTGACTTCTGACATGTTTTCGCCTTCTGTTGCAAATACAACCATTCACTCTTTATCCGCTACAATGTGTCCTGCAAATTCACTTTCAATTCAAACTTCTCAAAGTACAAAAAACTCTTGACACATGCAGCCTTGCTCATAAAGTCAATATGCCTGTGCTAGTATGGTGTCAGATGCAGAAAGACAGGGAAGATCCCGTTCTGCCGTATGATAGTACAATAAGATTTATAAACCTAAAAATAGTGACTTTAAAAAAAAGCAATATGTATGTTTAGGGTTGAGCACGCAAGCGCTCCGGTCTGTTGTAATCTCTCTGTTGGCTTTTAACCATGCTCACTCTTGCTATTCATTCTTTGTTATGTTTGTCTTAAATACTTCATTTTTATTGGTGCATTTTGTGAAACGTCCCTCCTTTGTGTGCTGAGTTCTCTCCCAGGCAATTTCACTAAGTGAACATTTTTGTTGGCCATCACACTACATCACACTTCCTCCTGTTACAGGGTGTGATGGCCCCTCCTATGATTTCAGTTTGCCTAACATCCCAGCCGCAATCCTTTCTAGACATTCACACAGTGAGCCAATAACTCTCGCGCTCATGGGTGCCATTGCGCTTTGAATTGACTTTCTTCTGTCAACTGTTTTACTTTTCATTCTTTATTCATGTGGCAAGAAAAGTCCAGTTAGGAATTTGCAACTCTAATAGCTCTAACTCGAGCAAACGCGAGACCCATGGCATTGCAAATGCTTGTTTTGTGAAAGGTACCACGTTACAGAGGCATTCCTTTGCCAAATGACATCATGCCATGCTCAACAGACAATGGTCATACAATCTGATAAACAAAAGCATGAAATAAGTGTGACAAAGCATGTATGAGAGGATTTAAAGATGCCAGTCAGTATTTGGGAGTTGCAGGAACGGTTGAGCTAGTTTCTAGAAAAATATCAGGAAGAAAATCTTTTTTTGTATGTATCATGAGCTTGAAGAAAGTCCTCCCACCAGATGCTCATCATGGGAAAAGGTTACAGTCATGTGGCCGTTTAGGTGGGGGCTGGATCCTTCTGTCTAATTTTTTTTTTTTTTGGTTAGTGTTAGGTGTTGGGGCTACTATTGCGCTCTTAAGGAAACCATGTCATGCATTTACTCCAGTTTGCACGTGGTAGAATTAACAAACAGGAGTTCTGTCTGATATTTAGTGAGAAAGGGGAGTATGTGAATTCTTGCACTGGCTGGCGGTATTAATAGATGACATAAATTAGGTATTGTTAGATTGCAAGGGTATGACCAGTGCAGTGTTTCAAATTGAAATGCTTCCAAAGATAGCGTCAGTGTCAGAAGAAGGACCTGTTCAATTGTGTTCTAATATTTATTGCTGTAAGAACATATACATTATTCTAAACTCACTGTAGGAGGTATTTTATAAAAGGAAAGCTTAAATGCTACTAACATAAAATCTTCCTTTTCTTTGTCCTTTGTGAACATTTTCTGGAACTCTGTGCTTTCAAATAATGGCAAGGTTTCCTTTTCACAAAATAGGAGGTTATGAGGGATGCAAGTTTTCAGTGCTAAATTTGTAAAAGAATGAGTGTTGGTGCCCAAAGTTCTGGTGGGGCAGTGCTATCACAAATCAGCAACCAATACCAGATCTGAGTAACCTTAATATTTTGCCTTACTTCCTGGGACTGGCAGGGAGGAAAAAAAAAACGAATGGTATCGTGGACACCAAGAAAGATGCTATAAAGTTTGAAGAACAGTAGGCCAGTGAAATATACCCATGTTTTTAACAGGAATTATTAGCTGTAGCTTTGTAACCAATCTTCAGGGAAGCTGAGTTTTAAAGGAATCGTTTTCCCCAAGTGTGCTGCTAGAAAGTTGTGATTGGGAAGGTGACTGGTGTAGTGAGAGAGACTTTGGGAACAGGATGTCACAGTCAATGAGACAGGTGTATCAGGTGGAATGGGGTTCTGTCAGCCTGTTACGTGGCAAGCAAAATTGTTCCTATGCAATCTTCGAGACCTGGAGAATTGATCACAGACAGATTCCTAATGGTTATAAATAATGATGGGCTTGCCAGAAGACTCAGTTGGCCCCTAAATGCCTAATTAGCTATCTCCTGAGTGTTTAACAAAGATGGACATTTTCTGCACCATCTACTTTCATCAGTTCCACAGGAACATGCAGGGATCTCCTGACTAAGCATTCTTTAGCATTGTATCTGATGGCAGAAGAATCATTTAGGGTCGCCAGGACAGGTGCTAAACTCCCCAGATCCATGTGTAACCAGCTGCTACAGTCCAAATTTGTCCTTACATTTTGGACTTGCACTACTTGTTTTATATTGGGATAAATGAACAGCAAATTCCAGAATACAGACAAAAACACATGGATTGGTAAACTTAGCACAGCTGCAGAAGGTTGTTTAAGATGGACCCATATACTCCATCTTTAGGAGTCTGATGCATGACATTTTTTTTGCTTTGTGTTGCTTTGAGCTCTATTTATTGTAGGATATTTGTACGCTTTTCTTGTGGCTTTATTCTAGGCAAAGGCTGCAAAAAGGCACTTTAGTTGATGTCAAAAGACTTTATATCATTGTCATATGAACAAGAAGGTCAAAGTGCGTGTGATTTGAATGGATGCCGGTGTTGCTTGGGATGATGACTACAGGTGTCAATTGATACAAGTACTTACTAAATGTTTTCTCTTCTTCTCTTCCCAAATCCCAGTCTTTTATGCCTTGCAAAATCTCCATTATAGAAATAAAAAAAATCTCTACAAGTACAATTCAAGTTACACAGTACAGAAATGTTAGGCTTGTCCATGGCAAACATATTTGCCACTGATGCCCTCTGCATGCTGACAGTCTTCAAAACAACTATTTTTAAAAAGGCAAAGGTCTAGCAATGAAAATGTGCCATAGAAATTCAATATGCCTGGCGCCTGTTTTGATTGCTAATTGAGGTAAAAAATATGCTGTGGTGAGAAACAAATTAAAATGAATGCTTTCTGTATATAAAGCATTTCTGCTATAAAGAATTTGATGTTTGATGATTCAGCATACGTTTAGATGTATGATAATCCTTCAGGCATTGCAATGAAAGCCCTCCTTAAGAGAAGGAATCATATACTAAACAACCAATGTAATGAGGTAAGAGGATAATACTCGTCTGAGTGGAGCCAAAGCATACTAAGTATTTGTTAAAAATCATTAACAGTAAGTCCTATAGACAGCTGTGCTGTCAAGCCTGACCTAATAAAAAGTTCCCATTTAAAACAAACCACCGATCATATAGCTAGCATGCCTCCCATACTTGAGACTGAGAGTACTTCTTCTCAGCAGTAAGTGGCTTATCTTGAAGGGGTGCATATGGAAGAGGTTGGTGGTCTCAATACAATGAACCTTCCAGTTTCCTGGGAGGTAAGGGAGTTAGCAGCAACTTTACATGTTTTATCGTGCAGCCACTTTGGCCAAACAAAAAAGACCAGGAATCAATATTGAAGTTTAGTAGATTTATTCCTAATTAGTAATCACTCTAAAATATGAGCATATCAAAATTAGGTTGTAAAGATACGGGATCAGAATCAGCAGGCTGAAATGCCAGAAAATGTTCAATCTCCTAGCATAAGACGTATAGAAATTACAGTCACAGCAATACAGAAACTAAGAAAGAGGAATTGATATTCCTCAAACAAATTTGGATTTCTCCTCAACAAGAACAAAATTAAAGACATCTAGTTAGGTCTAAGCTAAACAGGATAGGGTCTCAAGGATTTGGGGGTAGAGCAAGTAAGGTGTCAGCATCACAAAGACTGCAGTAGAAGTCTCCAGAAAGTCTCCAGAAATAAAGAATCCAGTGCTACCATGAAGCTATGACCTGTAAGGGCTAAAGGTCTGAGAGGTCTGTACTTTTCAAAGTCTTAAGGAATATGCCGCAAGTCTAACAATGTGAACAGTAACTTAAAGTGAAAAGTTCCAGGAGCATCTGTATCTTCTGAACAAGCCATCAGAAACCCAATTATTTCTTCTTCTTACTGAGCACACTCTCAACATGGAGTGATTGTCCCATCCCACGGCACAATAACAACTAGGTTAGCCTTGAGTTTCTTTTCTTTAGGTAGGCAAAGAATAGGAGACTTCTTCTGCTCGTCAAAACATCTACTCTGGGCCAAGATCTTTTTTTTCAAGATTTTCTATCTCTAATACACAATACTCCTTACACCAACTAGGAAAATAAGCATGTGCAACTGCTAAAGAAAAACATGCAAAGAACAGAAAATACAAAAA
Source organism: Pleurodeles waltl (assembly GCF_031143425.1). NCBI lineage: Eukaryota > Metazoa > Chordata > Amphibia > Caudata > Salamandridae > Pleurodeles > Pleurodeles waltl. The sequence goes on along the minus strand of NC_090441.1, from coordinate 35,005,928 downwards.
TGAAGTCCTACTCATACTAACTTAGTAAAGCATGGTTAATTTACACTTTTAAAAGCTCAATTATAATTACAAGCATAATATCAGAATAAATGTGATGGACTTTTCAATAAATGCAGCATTTCAAAGTACGTGTAAATTTGAATGAGATCTGCAATTTTCATGTTAAAGCTAAACATTAAAACTCATACATTTCAATGAAAACTCTAATTTCAACAGTGAATGCACCTTCAATTATAGATTTTTATGTTTCACCTTACATTGATAAGGTTAAGGCACACAGAGTATATGATATCAATTGCATTGTCATGTTACTTCTATAATGTGTAGAGGGGCAACCAAACGTATGGTATTCAAATCTCAATTTTCAAGAGTGCCCCTGGTCAATGAGATTTCTCACAGGACAGCACCAAACATTATAAATAATATCTGGAACTACAGTGGAAGATTCTGTTGCTGGCTGAACCCTTGCTTTAAGAAGTCAATGTCAGTGAGACTGCCCCTTTTCAGGATTTTGCTATTAATGTAGGCTGGGGGAAGAGCAAGATCCATACTATGACATTATTGGAAGCGGAGGAAGCATATTGTTTATTAGCTCAACATTTTGAGTTTGGCTTTACTGAATTAGGCTAAGCTGTTGTATTAGAAAAGTCATTCTGTCTGTTATGTGCGGGAATCTGTTCAGTCCCACTCTGCAGGTATTTGCTCTTGGCGGTTGAAAATCCCTGCTGAATGTGGCCCTGGGTCATATTTCCTACTGCTAGCGTTGGCTCAAGTGAAGTACTTTATGAAACCTATTTTAAAGTCATTAATGGAACGTAAACATACAGCAAGGATAATCACCTATGCATAAGACCAGCTCTATACACAGCAGAGCCACTTGACTACAGCAAAGCATAGAAATGGCCTCTCTGTGCAGGAATACTACACATGCCAGCTGTCTAATATAACCAGATGTTAGCCAATCTTTAGCCAGCGCTGGATATGTACTCTGTAGCATGCAGATAATAAATGTGGAGTGATGGTTCTATTGTTGATTCATGGTCAATCTAGACTATCCTCTCCATTTTTACCATTTAAAGTGAAAACATCTTTACTTTGATGTAAACCTAATCAATGACAAGCATTAGCAAAGTGAAAAAACAAAGCATTGATTTCTGTCTACACTGCATCTAATAGATAAAGAATTCTATGTGTGATGATTCACTATACTTTTCAGATGTAAAATAGTCATTTGTAAAGATTGCAATGCAAGCACTCCATAGGAGGTCGAATGATACACCAAACAATCAATAGTCTGAGGAAGAGAGGTTCTCTCCTCATACTGTTGGTATTTGCTGGGTGGAGCAAACGCCCACTCATTCAGTTTAAAATAATTTATAATAGGTCTAGCAAACAACTACTCCATCAATCAAGAAGTAAAAACCATGGGTCAATGTAATTTGCTATCCATGTGAGGCTATATGGGGGCATCGACCTCTGTGTGCTGCAGATGTACAGATTTTGCCAAGTACCATGTAGTATTGCAGTGGGGAAATCAAACAATGACCTAGCAATCCATGATGTCCATCTAAGGGCAGCATGAGAAGTAAAATCTCATTCATCCTTTCCTTCTCTCTGCAGCACGCTTAGGAAGGCAGACAGTCCATAGGAGGACACAGCTGCCATACCACGCCACACTACACCATAACACAAAACACTGCTTCTTACTGTACCAAAAGCCTAGCTCTTGAGCCAGTAGAGAAATACATATCATTGTCAAGTGACCAGGCAATTAAGAAAAACCCACTTATGACTTTGCTATTAAGGAGATGGCAGGCACCTTCCTAGTGACTGCAGGGACAATCAATGCTGTTGATGATTATCGCTCAGGATGTTAAGAGAAAAATGTATTTCAATCCATTTTATGTAACATCTATGCTCAATTTTTAAATTGTTTTTTTGATATCTATAAGAAGAAAATGTGTTTTAACTGGTTAACACTGTTTTTTGTAACCTGGATTTAGGCTCAATCATCATCAGACATATGGCCTGTGTGGCACAGGAAGTAAAGCTTGGCTTTTGCTAGTACATCACGAATGTGAATGCATGCAGAGAGAGCATGTGTATTCAAGGAGAACATTAGAGGATGTATGATGATGTACTGGGCAGAAATGACAAAGTCTAAGGTCATAATTTAGCTCCTTCTGTTTGTTTCTAATTCTATGGCATAAATGGACCCATGACAGCTCATCTGTGCTTTCTTTGCCCTCGGAGCAGATTTCAGCCTTTCTCAAGTCTATTTGACCTATCAATGCAACCAACACGGTCTGCCGATTTCTCTGAAACTTTCCCAGTGTACCTATATGGTTCACGCAAGTTGAATAACATGATACTAGATTGACTCAGCAAGCAACCCAGACTCTTCAATTGGATGCCTTCTGTCTGGGATGTTTCAGAATGGGCTAAAATCTGACTCATAATAAATAGTAATCATTTAATGTAATCTCCTCAAATTGTACTTCTTATATAATGCCTCTGTTAGCTATTGCAAGATAGTTTATAGGGCCTGATGTATTGTGCATTTACAAACCCAGTTATGAAGGCAGGATGAACGTGTCTGGAGAAGAAGGAAAAAGGGGACGAAATGATTAAAAAATCAAGAACACTGTGGAAGGGTGGAATCTCACTGGGGAAGTCATGGGGTTCTCAGTCTAATTTTCTAGTGACCAGGCCACAGTCAACATTTTGTTGCTAGCAATGATGGAGGGGAGGTGATCCTGGAATGGTTTATAGCACCTTTATAAATTGAAATAGAGATGCAAAGAGTGTGATGTTGATATTTATCAGCTTAAACATATAGATTGAGAATACGTTATCTTTATTTGAATTTTGAAGGTAGTCTGTTGTCAAGACAACCAAACTTTATTTGGACTTCAATAGGACCATAAATGTACACAGTATAAACAACACATTGTACAATAAAATACAATCATAAAAAATTTAAAGAAAGAGTATTTCACACAATCAATAAAAAATGTAAAAATATATTTCACACAGTTCATTAACCATCAAATGTCATACTTCGATTCTCCCACACCCCATGATCCATGCCCCTTAAAACTAATATTATATTAGTGGTCAATGCACCATTCAAGTGTTTGACATATTAAAGAGAATAGTTCAATCAAATAAAATGCAACTCACAATGTATCCACAATGGAGAAATGACAGATCAGAACAAAATCCTCATAAAGCAGATTCACTATGCTATGTTGGCCCTCCATCTGTAGAACGCATTTCCAGAGGGACACTAGAGAGATGAGCCCTAGGTCTACAAATTCCCATCCATTCCCCTCCTAATACTTCTTTCTCAGCTTCAGAGATGCTGCTAAAAAAACAGGAAACAGCAAAGGTTACTCGGGTGTCTGGAAGTAACTAAGGAAATCGAAGGACAGGCTTAACCTGACCAAAATTTAAGGATTTCAACAGAGGCAACAGAACAATCTTGCAGGGAACATCATAAAAAACACAAAAAAAATAAAGTTGGGCAAGATCCTGGGCAGAGAAATTGTAACAAGCACAAGCACTAATCTGTCTACTCCCCTTAGTAAGCCAGGGTAGGGCCAATAACAAAATCTAGTGAAAAGAAATTGATGGTGCCCATTATGTATGCTAAGCAGACAGGGTTCAATGGTATGCGCTGTTAATGTCTGTGCATGGGCACGCACCGAAGTTTTCTTGAGTTCCCGACCCTCTCTCATTGCCTCCCTCCATAGTAAAAAGATCTTCTATGTCCAGGAAATGTCAGCCTTCATAATATTCATTGTGAGTCAAACAAAGTCTCTCTTCCCAATCTAGCAAAAGTATCCCTTATGTGCAATAGTCATTTAATTGGCCTGCTCCAATGGACCATCATACAGTCTACAATTATCTCCCTGTTAAAGTGGCTGTCAGGACATGTCCAAATAGAGAGCCATTTGAGCAGGGGATGCAATGCAATAGAGTCCGAGCGGTAGGACAGACCCAACTCCTTATGAACCATAAATGCAAGGGTGGACGCGGAGCCGCCAGGAAACATCTCCTGAAGCTTTCTTCTCCACTTGGAGCTGAGAGGTATCTGTATAGCCCAAATATCACTGCCACTACGGTGACAGATTTAGCTCTGTATATTTTTATCAGAGCAACCACAGGGCTTACTGTTAATTCTTGAGGAAAATTAGAAAATGGCCCGTATGGAACAAGACAAAGGCTGACGTTTTGACTTTCTTAGCGGGTCCCATGAGGAGCGGTTATCAAAATCCACCCCTAAATAGCTGAAAGTTTTAATCTTGGATAGCTTGTGGTCCTGTACCAGAAAGGATCTAGATTTGATCCCCCTTGTGCCCAGAACCATTACAGGGTACTTACCATGATTAGTGGACAAGTCAAGGTTGTCCACATAGTTAGTAAAGCCTTCAAGCAATGTTTGGAGGCCCAAGGTGGTTTTCGTGAGCATGAATGTATCATCCGCATATAACAATGCAGGAATCAAAAGATTACCAACTCATGGGCAATTCACCTGCTTGTCTAATAACCTGGCCCCAATGTTGTTCACATACAAAGTAAATAAAATTGGAGCTAGTATGCATCCCTGTCTTACTCTTCACTTCAGGAAAAAAGCTCTGATACAAGACCCATCCACATTACACCTGACAACTGCAAACGTACCTATGCAGCTCACCAAGGAAAGAGACAATTTCTCTGTCCATCCCAAGGTCCAATAGAATAGGCCATAGTTTAAATCTGTCCACCCTGTAAAATGCCAAGGACTGGTCCATAAATGTGATAAACAGTGTACTTGTTAATCAACAAGAAAAGATGTAGATACTGATCACAAGGGCATAGGACCAGGCGAAACCCAAACTGCAAATCTGAGAGAATAGAACACTCCTCTGTCCATGAGATTACTCTCTCTAGGATTACCCTGCTTATGATCTTGGCAACTGAATTTATCAGAGAGATAGGCCTATCACAACTGGGTAAATCTATGAAGCCCTTTTTATAAATAGGGATGATGAAGGACTGACACCATGAACCTGGAACATGAAAAGTTAAGTTACATTGGGAGGTGGACAATGGAGCAGACTCACATTGACCCCCACTGAGTGGGGCATTATAAACGTCTTCAGAATGGTCTATCCATTTTTCAGGGAGGATATGACATAAAATAGTAAGGTCCTCTTCATCATTAAATAGAGAGTGATTTACCACCTCCAAGAATAAGCAGATGTTAGCCCCAGATGCTTCCTCAATCAGCTCATCCCAATCTTCCTCTCTCACTATTGTTTTCCTCATTCGTAGCGCCTTCTTATTCCCAGTTCATCTGCGTGCAATTAGGTGGCAATCCTTGGGCACAGCTTTAACGGCATTTACTAACCATTTATTGGCTCTCAAACAGTCTTCATTGAACCAACATAGGGCGCTACTCTTTGTTGGTTTGTAGGAGAGCGATAACTTTGCTTCAATTTGCTTCCCTATCTCCGTGAATGCATTTAAAAAGGTGGTGTCTGTGCAGAAACCCTCCAAACAAGTTATAAAGTCTGCCCTTTTGGTCACCACGAGGGATAACCTTAGCCCACTTTAATCTTCTGCCCAGATCAGCCACAATTTCACCTGCATGAAATGACCTACCCCTGTCTGGGACCCATTCAAATATATCAGTAGTGTTAATATCAATGCTTTTATGGTCCCTAAAACCAGAGGCGTTTACTCAAAAGTGTTCCAAAAAAATCTGCTCGAAGGCTGATGCAAAGATGTAGTCTATTGTATAAAATTGCCCTCTGCCAGAAAATGTAGAAGGGAAACTGCCCTCATGCCATTACGATTGCCGGTCATAACACACTTCAAATTGAATTCCACAAGGAGGTAATTTAGAAAGGAGCAGCTTGTGTGTGTTCCATGTGAATAACGTTGCCACAGCTCTCATGGTTGCATAAAGTATGATATTGTAGGCAGCTTAGGCGCACATGTATATTGAAATCCCCATTTAGAATAAATGCAGCTCCTATATTATTACAGGTTTCAATATGAGACAACTGATCCCTGAGAGTGGAAAGAGTGTACCAGATTGTGGGGCATGAGGTGGGGTTGTAAACATTTATTAGAACAATGTTACCTACTACAGGGAAATTGATAAGGATTGCCAGTATGTTTGGGGAGCTTGTTACCCATTCCTTGATGCTACAATTCAAGGACAGAGAAACAAAAATCAACAGTGGTCCCCTTGGATGGCCCCTTAGTGATGGCATAGTGGGGATGAAGTATGATTTGCAACCCTCCAGAAAAAAGGATTCTTCTACTTCCCATGTCTCCTGTAGACTTATTGTAAATGTTCTCAAGTTTGATAACCGGTACGGTCATTTCTTATGTTAATTGTGCCTGCACATTCCAGGAAGCTCACTTGAGCTGACCAGCGTTAGGGTCCCTTGTGTTCATGGGATCATCAAGGATATTAGGCAAAGTGAGGGTGTCACCCTCCATTATGATGGGAAGTGCTCCAATCTGCATAGCCCCCATGTCTTTTGACTGGTCTGAGTCCCTGTTGACATTAACTTGTTCCCTGCCCCTATTGTCATGTACCCATACATGATTACAATTATACAGTCAGTCTAGCAAATCTGCTCCCAAAGCCTCAAATCGATTGTAAGTGGGTATAACAAAATCTCCGCCATCGGCCTCCTTCAGGTCACCACATCCAGTGCCCACATTGCAGTCACTGCCACGTGGGTAACATTGGGCTGCCAGTGGATGGTAAAAGTAACCCAGAGGATAAGGCTTAATGTAGGTTTATAGATAGACCTTCCTGATAAATTCAGGACCATTTGAGCAGCCCTGGAACAATTAAACTTTACAACAATGCAAATCCCCCTGGATGGTCTCTGGAGTTGGTCCAACCCAATCCACCCTCCAAGCCATAATGATCCCATTTGTCAGGACTCTTCCTTCATCGCCTAGTTGTGTTAATCAGTGGCTGACCTTATTTCTCAAACTTGGATAGCCCTCTTTACCTCATGTTCCAATGTGGGGACCCCAGTCAAAACCACCACATAAGGGGCTGTAGTAGGAGGGAGGCACAGAACAACTCATGGGTGTGCTAAACCATCTTTAGGGCTCATAACGCCTGTTCCCCCCATTATTGACTCCTGTGCAGTGAAAGCCCTGGAACCACTCAAACGTCTGTGGGTGCAACTGGCCTTGACAGGATTAGTGGGTTAAGCCGGTGGGTCTCTCGCCTTTCTGACCTGGGTATATGATTAGATGGTGGTGGTAATCCATCGTTAGGCAAACTGGGGGGGTGTCTCTGAACAGGTTCTCCTTGTGCCTCAGTTTACAACCGCACTGGCCCCACCCCAGTGACAACAGTGCTCACAGAACCCATGAAAGGGATGTTCTCCTTACAGAGCAAAAGTTATTTAAGCTGCATTTAATAGCCTCCAACTTTGTCATACATTTGTCAAACATGGCCTCTATCATTGGTTGGACCTTGGAGACAATCTTGTCAAAATGATCACCATGAATACATTGTTTTAAAACTTTAGGCCCAGAGCCCTTTACACTAGGAGATAATTCTATGTCTCCCATTGATACAGCTCTTGAAAAAGCAGGGCCATATCAGGCTTTCTCTTGCTCTTACATGCAGGGTACTGCTTTCGAGGGGCGAGTTCTTACTTAAAGTCTCTGGCTGATGGACGTCTGCGAATGTGATCACTTTAGTGGTCTCTCCTGGCTGAGTCTCAGCATCCTTTCCCTTATTAATGGTGCTTGTAATAGCAAGACAGTTCAGAGACACAACATCAGGATGAAGGGCGGTAGGATGGATGTCCAGTATTTCTTCGACTGTGCATATTTCATCATTAATTACCCCCACTGCTGTTGTCAAAAAAGAAAGAATCAGGTTTTTGGAGGCACCATTTGAGACCTTGTCCTTTGGAGGAGGGGCTAACACTAATGGCCATATTTACAAGAAAGTGGTGCATCAGCTTTGATGCGCTACTTTTCTTGCACCCACCCTGTGCCCCACTGACGACACCATGTGTGCGCCATTTTTACAATACTGTGCACCATGGCACATGTTAGGACAATAGCTTCAAAGATTTTTTATGCTACTGTGGTACTTTGAAGGATTAGCACCACAAATTGTAGGACTAATCCTGCAAAGTAAAGGGAGGCCCATTGAAAGTAAGGTGCATGTCATTTTAACGTCCGCCCTAGGAAGGCGTTAAATATGACAGTAAAAATGGTGCAGTAAAATGTTGTAAATTTCACTGCATCCATTTTTCCTTCTTGCGTGGAAATGCCCCCCTTGCATACATTATGCCTGGTGCATGCGTGATGTGGTGCAAGGGGTTACAAAGTGGTGCAATACATGCATTGCTCCACTTTGTAAATATGGTGAAGCAGAAATGCCTCCTTAATGCCACATTAGCGTAAACAAAATGATGCTAGTGTGGCGCTAGGGCCTTGTAAATTTGGCTCTAAGAGTCCAGGATCTAATGAGATGTGTTTACGCATACCCATTTCTTGGCGGAAGACAAATGACAGCTATCCAATGAAAGAGGGATGACCTAGCCTGTCCTCTTCCGGGCTACGATGGGCATGGATGGGCCCATCCTTGGCTCAGGCTTTTCCAGGACGTCGCCTGCATGCATCCCGCGCAGTGGGAGATGTCAATGCACTTTATAGAGGGGAGGCTCCTCCTCCCTAACTATAGTTCACTCTTGGTGCGGTGATCTCTGGAGCTTAGATTTCCCTCAGCACAGTGGCAGTGGCCCACGCCACGGGGGATGTCAGTGCACATTAGAGTGCTGAAGTTAGTAAGGCTCTTTCGCCCTGAGATTAATACACTCTTGGTGCGGTGATATGTGGGGTTCAGAGTCCCCCAGCACAGCGGCGGGGTTTAGTCTGGTGCAAGTTCGGCATTAGGGACAGATGTAGCAAGCAGTTTGGCCCATTCTGCGTCTATGGGAAAATGTGTTCGTACATATGGCCCTTAGTGTTGTGTTGAATGTCTAAGAACTTATCTGCAGAGTTCACAAGATCAAGATTAACACAGAGATATAGCACTCTATGACATTAAATGTTTGCTCCAAAGAAGTGCAGTGATAAGTAAAAAAGGTGACACTTATATGCACATGAAAGGTGAAATTTGATTAGTAAATCTTGTAGATATTGGATATCGCAGTGTTAAAACTGACCATCAGTGTAGAAGACTCAAAGTAAATAACTAACTACACAAAACTGCACATACTTTAAAACGTGACTATAACAGCTTTCTGCAGGGTACTTAAGTGAGTTTGTCATCAGGGTTTGTAGGTGAAGGGTTAAAGCTGATCGCAAAACTGTGACAGTACGTTAAGGTACATTTAGAGTGATGCCTCCTTTATTAATTTCCTCAGTGGTAAGTTGTACATATTTGAATGCCGACTCACAAAGCAGTTTACACACCCAAGGTCAACAGAGATGCAGTGCACAAAATGTTCACTTTGCACATGCGAATTGCCAAATGTGACCTCCAAATCAGGATTTGTAGGATTCTAAATGTGGAATGTCCACTTGTGAAAGCTGAATTCCACTCACCAATATGGCATTTACAAATGTGTTTGTGAGATTTTGTGGGTCCATCCTATTCTGGAAATACACATACAGTTACTCCTCACAGGGGCAGTTTTATGTGTGCTTTCACTGGAGAACCAGCAATTCACATATTTAAGAAGGATGGGTAGAGGGAGAGCCCTTCCTGGTGAAAATACCTTTTCTGTGGAGTAACAACGCAAGTTCACAGGGTAATTTGACAGGGCAGATTGGCAAGTCCCTAGCTCGTCTTACCACCACATTAGCGTCATTTTTTAAAGCTAATGTGGAGTTAAGGAGGCCATTCTCCTTTGCCATATTTACGAAGTGGTGCAATGCATGCATTGAACCACTTTGTAATCCTTTGCAACACATTATGCCTGGCCAGGCGTAATGTATGCAAGGTGGGGTGTTCCCACGCAGAGAGGCCTGTAAAAATGGCACAGTGAAATCATTTTTAGCGTCATTTTTAACGCCTGCCTAAGGCAGGTGTTAAAAAGATATGGCCATTACTTTCAACGGGCCTTCCTCTACTTTGCAGGACTAGCGCCAAAATTTGTGGTGGTAATCCTGCAAAGTACCACAATAGCGTCACAAATCTTTGATGCTATTATCCTAACATGCGCCATAGTGCACCATATTGCAATTACAAAGCACACATGGGGGGTCATTCTGACCCTGGCGGCCGGTGACCGCCAGGGTCACCGACCACGGGAGCACCGCCAACAGGCTGGCGGTGCTCCCAAGGGCATTCTGACCGCGGCGGTTCAGCCGCGGTCAGAAAGGGTAAACCGGCGGTCTCCAGCCGGTTTACCGCTGCCCCATTGAATCCTCCATGGCGGCGGAGCGCGCTCCGCCGCCATGGGGATTCAGACACCCCCTACCGCCATCCTGTTCATGGCGGGAAACCCGCCTTGAACAGGATGGCGGTAGGGGGTGCCGCGGGGCCCCTGGGGGCCCCTGCAGTGCCCATGCCAATGGCATGGGCACTGCAGGGGCCCCCGTAAGAGGGCCCCACAAAGTATTTCAGTGTCTGCTTTGCAGACACTGAAATACGCGACGGGTGCAACTGCACCCGTCGCACCCCTGCAACTACGCCGGCTCAATTCTGAGCCGGCGTCCTCGTTGCAGGGGCATTTCCGCTGGGCCGGCGGGCGCTCTTTTGGAGAGCGCCCGCCGGCCCAGCGGAAATGTTTGAATGGCCGCCGCGGTCTTTTGACCGCGGTGCAGTCATTTGTCGGCGGTACCTTTGCGGACGGCCTCCGCCGTCCGCCAAGTTCTGAATGACCCCCATGGTGTTGTTGGGGGGGGGGGCACAAGAAAAGTGGTGCATCAAAGCTGAGGCACCACTTTCTTGTAAATATGGCTCTATATATTCCAATGCACATTTGTGGGATATTTGCATGTGGATTTCTAAATGTGGAAGTTGAATGCATCTGAGTATTCAGGGAAATCTATTACTCCTGTCTTTGTGAAGTCGGTCCTACGTGAAATCTAGTTCATTGCCATTCATAATCTACCAGTTAAGCCCATATAAATGTATTAGGCAGAATCCGACTTCTGAAATGGGTTCTAGGTTTTTGGTCACAAATAACCTTGCACAAAAAATGCTCGTGGAGTATACAGCATCCTATATGTGTGGGCAGGTAATGTGATAACACGTGTTTGTGTTTTTGTTCTAGATGGGTGTTCATTTATGAAAAAGGTTACCAATGTAAATCTGACCTCATCAGTTCGGTGAATATAAAGCTGAAAGGTATAGCACTTATCGATGTCCACAATCTGGGTCCACAGCTCCTGGATGATGCTGACTATGTGTTCCCCACTCAGGTAAGAAGAACAGAGGCTAAAGCACCCAGCGCTGTCTAAGACATTGCTTGTATTTCTTTTCTGTCTAATTAACAGAGCCAATGATGTTATGCTTATAACATGGAGTATACATTTCTCACATTCTAATTCGAGTTCTGTTGATTTTGTTGGTGGTCTATGCCAGCTGGCAGAAACAAAGTGAAGTTTGGTGGGAGACACCAACAGGCACTTTTTGTGATGCCTGTGTGATCCAAGTTTATGGCCACTGGTAACATCCTCCTTCAAAGTATGGTTCTGTGTGTTACATCCCTGCTCCTTTACAATCATTTAGTGTCTGGGAGTGGTTGGGAGTTATTGTTTGGAAGGAAAAATAAATAACTCCTGAATGCCGAATACAATACTTTAAGCTCATTTAACTTGTTTAAAACCAGAAATATGGAATTAAGATATAACCAGCGAATTTAAGTTTAGCACAGTCAAGAAATCCAAGGTTATGTGTGTAGAGTCTGATGTTTTTTTTCAGTCTTGTTGCCAAATACAAGACACAAATAGTTTGTTTGAAAGCAGTAACACAAAAATACGTCAGTTTGTTGTTCCTTTGCTCCAATTACACGAACACCCTGTTTTTGACGCTGGGCCTAAAGTGATAAATCAATATGTTCTGGAATTTGTAGTCTTCAATTGCTTCAATTGAACCAATACACTTTACAAAGGTGATTTTTAAAGAGGAGGTCTAAGCCTGGACATGTGAAGCTAAGTGTACTTGGCTTGATCTGGTAAACACCAACAAGTATTAAGTATTGTTAAAGCAAAGAAGGCACCAAACGCAGTGATGGACCTGCCATTACAAAAAGAGGCCAAGAACGGGTTAATTTGCAGAGTGAGGCATTGCCTCGTAACCTATGTAATAGTGAGTCTCCGTCTAGGTCCCTCAACACCTCTACACGCATCAGCCATTGTAGATGTGCTTCAGGATAATATAGCTTATAATTAGGGCCACCCAGACCCTTTCTTGCTGATGGGGCATAGAACCTGTCAAGTGCAACACGGGTTCTACCATCGCCTCACACTAGTGCAGAGACTATCTTTGCAGGTCTTTAACGAAAGACCTCTTCCGCGTCATTGGATGGCTGCAAAGAAATAAAGGAGTCGAGGAAGTATTAAGATTTTGGATATAGCCACCCTTTCCATTGGAGACAGCGATAGACAAATCCAACATGGTAGCATGCGACGAATCGCCTGACCTACATTGCCATCTACTAAATCGGTCTAGGTGTGATAGATTTGGGCCCCCAGGTATTTAATAGTGCCCAGTTTCCATGGGTGTCCCATGATAGGGAGGGCCTCTCTGAGTATTGGACGCTTAGGTCATTGGGAATAGAAAGGATTTGTCCCAGTTTATCCAAAGCCTAGACAGCCACCCAAATTCTTAAAAAAGTGATTATCACATGTGGCAACACCACAGGGTCAGCCCTGAGATAAATTAAAGCAATATCAACATATAGTGACACAGTGTGAGGGGTCTCCTGTTTCACAATGCCCCATTGCAGGGCCCGTCTGTGCAATAAGCATGCCAACGGTTCCAGCACAAATAAGAAGAGGGATAAGGGACATCCCTGTCTGGTTCCATTGCTGATCAGAAACAGGTCTAATATAACCCTTCCTGTGCACAGACATGGCACTTGTTGAGCATATAACAATGTCAACTCAGCGTATAAAGTTCGGGTCCATGGACAGTCTCCACAGAACGGCCATAAGTTATGTCCACCCTAGCATATGAAATGCCTTCTTGATGTCTAAAGAGGCAACCCAACAAGACATCTCCATACCCTCATCCAATCCACTACCCTGAACAGCATGCGCAAGTTAAAGAGAGTGGTGCACCCTGGAATAAAACCATTCTCGTCTGGATGCACCACCTTGCCAATAAATGAGGACAGCCTGTTAGCAAACACCTTATAATCTCAATTAAATAACGATAATGGTTGATAGAATGTCACCTGCAGGGGCTCCCATCCCTGATTTCAGGAGTTACCACAACTAAGGCTTCTCTCATGGAGTCTGATAGGAGGCCCTTTCTCGCAGCTGTCTCGTAAACTTTCAGTATCCGGGGTGCCAATTGTTCCTCATACATAGAATAAAACTCAATTGAAAATCCACCAGTTCCTGGAGTTTTCCCCCTTGCGATCTGGTGATTACCAGCTTTATCTCTTCCAGTTTGAGGGCAGCCTCCAGTTCTTGCTTCTGCAAAGGCTCAATTGAAGGGATATCTATCTGTTCAATGAATGCCAGAGCTTCCACCTGAGTTATCCCTATATTGTCCCAATACAACCCCCTGTAGTACGTTTAAGACCTCATTAAGTTCTTGTTGACAATTCACTATTTCATTCCACAACGGATAGCTGTTATGGGAATGTGGGGAGTTTTTGTCCTCAACAAGCAGACCAGCAAACTACCAGACTTGTTACCTAGCTCATTGTGCAGCTTCAGGTGCTCCCTCTAGTCCATACTTGAAAGGCTGAACAAAGCTCCCTAAACTTTTCCTTAGTTGAACCAAAAGTCAGTTGTCCAACACATACCTCTACCAGGGTCTTAATGCAATTTTCCATTCCCAGGGCCTCACCTTGTAGTGCTTTTGTGGCCCAGTGTGCTGTATTCATATCAATTACCTTGCCTATCTGTGTGCAGAACACCTCGTCTATCAGTGGCAATGTTGCCAGCCTCCATGTAGGGATGTTTGAGCAAGGCCTCTCCATTCCAAGGTGACGATCAATGGGTTGTGATCAGATAAGTTATGTCCCAGATATTCCGCATGTGTGAATCTCTGTGCCAAGTCAGTTGTGTAGTACACCTAGTCCAAATGAGTATGTGATGCATGCACCACAGAGTAGTGGGAGTATTCCCTCCCAGCATGCAACAGACGCCACATATCCTCTACCTGCATCGTTTAAACTGATTGTCTGAGGCGCTGTGTGGCAAGACTAGTCTGCCCCCCCCCCAGTGGAGGGGTGTACTGATCCAGTGTCAAATCTAGGACCTTGTTAGACCTGGCATTCTTGGTGTGGTTCCCCTAACTTTTTTGCCCTCTGACCTCATGTTTTTCTAACTTCATTTTTGCTGACATTTATGACACTGGGCACTTTGCCACTGTTGAAAAGTGATAAAGTGCAGGTGTTCTGTACTCTAAAGATGGTAACCTTGGCTTATCCACAATTAGTATAATTAATTTACTTGTAAGCCCCCAGTAAAGTGCACTACATGATTCCAGGACCTGTAAATTAAATGCTTCTAGTAGGCCTGCAGCACTGGTTGTGCCACCCACTACATTAGCCTTTCAAACATGTCTCAGACCTGCCACTGCAGAACCTGTGTGTGCAGTTTAAACTGCCGTTTTGACCTGGCTAGTGTCCCCACTTGTAAGGCCCAAACCTTCCTTTTTATTACACGTCCCCCCTAAGGTGAGCCCTGGTTAACCTCCACAGCAGGATGCAGTGTAGTTAAAAAGTTGGAAATGTACTGTCAAGTTTAACATGTCCAAGCTGCTAAATTTATTTTTCACTACTGCAAGGCCTATTTCTCCCAGAGGTTAACATTTAGGTTACTTTAAGGCATCCTTTAAGTGTAACTTTGAATTGGAAATAGATAGATATATGGAGTTTGGTGTCTGTGGAATCACAATCCAAAATCGCAACTTATGGTAAAGTTGGATTTAAAATTGTAAGTCTGAAATGCCACTTTTAGGAAGTTGGTATTTTCTTACTTTCACCATTCTGTGCTTCTGCCTGTCTCTGACTATAGATCTGGGGTAAATGACAGCTGGACTCTGTGCATTCCCTTTTGACAGTTGCACACAAAGGGAGCTTGGGTGTGACATGTGCATCCTGATGGCCCATCACCAGACTGATGGGTTTTCCTGGGCTAGATGGGTGGGAGGAGCTAACACACATGAGTAGGGATGTGCCTCTCCTAATACAAAGGGCAGCATACCCTCCTATAGAGTGTCTGGAGCCAGGGAAGGTTCTCCCACTTTGTTGTCAAATTTGGGTATAAGTATAGGACCCCTAAACTCATAACAAATCAGACCTCTGCTGGAACAAAGGACATTCTGCCAGAAAGAAGGACTGCTGTCCTGCCAGGAGGGACTACCACTCTGCAACTGCATTGCCATGTTGACCTACTGCTTGCTGTGTGCTGTGCTGTAGGAGAGACTGCCACTTTGCTACTTTCTTTGCTGTGTTGGCATTCTGCCAGCTGCTTCTTGCCTGGAGTGAGAAGGACTAAGCCTATTTCTACATTCTGGAACTAAGATTCCCTAAGGGCTTGTCGGCTTGCCCCCTGCTCCCCGAATTCTCAGGGCCATACACCAATCAGGCCATTCTGACTGCCCTTGCTGTGTGATCAGCATGTGCACAGCTGCTTCGGTTTCATCAAGCGCGTCTCCTTTCATGGTGCATCGATCTGGCAGTCATGTCTGATCTTGTTGTGAGATCCTGGTGTGCTCAGTGCCCTTCCACCCAACACTCCCACCTTCGCAGTGCAATACTAGCGCATTCTGTGTCACCTGCAAGACACTCGGGCAACTCAGTACAGAAGGAGAACCAACCCTGCGCGGTTTCCAGTGAAGAGAGACCGCAGCACCCACTCTGCTCTTCTACTCAGGCGGTACTGTGAATGTTAACACCTGCAAGGCTGCGGGAGCCGCTGTACATAACCTACCTAAGCTTGGGTTTACCAGCCTAGAGGGCAAGGCCACAAGTTTGTCTGCCACAGACTGTGGAAGCATTTCTGAATTGTTGATTTCTTATTGAACCCCAGTGCAACTGTAGGCCTCACAATAGAAGCACAAGGGCTCCCATAACAAGCGATTTCAACCTGCGTCACTTTAATGAAAGATGCGCTTCGTCCCGTTATGATCTTGCCTACTTCATGATAAAACATACTAACTTTAAACCTGTATAACTCTAGGGGCCAGATGTATCAAGCTCCTGATTTGAATTTCTTAAATAGCGAATTTTAGAAAAATCGCTATCTGAGAAATGCAAAATGGGATGTATGAAAATTGCGATTCGGTAATAGCGATTTCTGAAAAATCGCAATCGTTATAAGCAAATCGCAATTAGGGAATGGGGCTTTATTCATCCCGATGGGCCTGTAGGCCCATAGGTGCGAATGGTTTTGCATTTCCGAATTTGCGAATTCCTGTCCCCCCACTTTCAGCTGGAGTGACACGTTTTAGACCTGGCATCCTTGGTGTTTTCCCTAACTTTTATGCCCTGTGACCTCCTGCTTTTCTGACTTCATTTTTGCTGGCTTTTAGGATTCTAGGCACTATACCAGTGCTACAATTGCTCTGTACTCTAAAGAAGGTAACCTTGGCCTATGCACAATTGACTTATTTAATTCACTTGTAAGTCCCTAGTAAAGTGCACTGTATGTGCCCAGGGCCTGTAAATTAAATACTACTGATGGACCTGCAGCACTAATTGTGCCGCTCACTACAGTAGGCTTTCATTCATGTCTAAGACCTGTGTGCAGTTTTAAACTGCCACTTTGTCCTGGCAAGGGCACCTACTTGCCAGGCCCCAACCTTCCTTTTTATTACATGTAAGGTCACCCCTAAGGTAAGGGCTGGTTAGCTTCAATGGCAGTGTCCAGTGTATTTAAAAAGTTGGACATATACTTTCAAGTTTAACGTGTCCAGGTAGTAAAAAGTTGCTAAATTCATTTTTCAATACTGCAAGGCCCATCTAACTCACAGGTTAACATTGGGGTTACCTTGAAGCATCCTTTAAGTGTAACTTTCAGTTGGGGAAAATAGAAATATGGAGTTTGGTTTCTGTGGACTCACAATTTAAAATCACAACTGAGGGTAAAGTCAGATTTTAGATTGTAAGTCTAAAAATGCCACTTTTAGGAAGTTGCCATTTTCTTACTTTAACCATTCTGTGCCTCTGCCTATCTCTGAATAGATGTCTGTGGTGGGTGACAGCTGGGTTCTGTGAATTCCCTCTAGGCAGTCACACACAAAGGGAGGTTGGGTATAGCATTTGAATCCTCATGGGCCCATCACCAGCCTGACGGGTCTTCCTGGGCTAGGTGGTTGGAAGGAGCTGACACACCTGAGTAGGGCTGTGCTTCTCCTCACTCAAAGGACTGCATACACCCCTGTTGAGTGTCTGAAGCCAAGGAAGGAAGGGCAGGGACCTTGTGATCTTCAAAGGCCTCTTTGAAGTTTCCTTTACCTCAAAGGCACATTCCGGGCAAATCAGAACTCTGCTGAAACCAAGTGCTGCCAAGGGGGCTGCCACTGTTCAGCTGCATTGCTGCATTGGTTTACTGGTTGTTATGTGCTGTAGGAGGGATTGCCGCTTTCTTACTTGCTGTGCTGTGTTGGCCTATTGTCTGCTGCTTGTTGTCCAGAGTGAGAAGGACTACGCCTGTCTCTACATCCTGTAAACAAGATTCTCCAAGAGCTTGTTGGCTTGCCCCCTGTTCCCCGAAGTCTCTGGCCCATGTTAATACTTCTTTTGCAACAATCAGGCTATTGTGACTGCCTTTACCATGTGATTAGTGTGTGCACAGCTGCTTTGGTTTCATCAAATGCATCTGCCTTTGTGGTGCGCCGATCAGGCAGTCGTGTCTGCCCTTGCTGTGGGGTCCTTTTGTGCGGCAGTGCCTTTCCATCCGACACACCTGCTCTTGCGACGCACTGCTGGAGCGTGCGTGTCACCTGCAAGACATCTGTCAACTCAACATTGGCTGTGATGCTGAGTGGAGGACAACTAACCCTACATGGTTCCTGGCACGCAGAGACCACCGCACCTACTTTTCTACCTAGGCGGCATTGTGCAAGGCTTCAGGTGCTGCTTTACATACCCTATCTAATCTTGAGCTCATGGGCCTAGAGGGCCCAGTCGTAAGTTCCCTGGCTGGGGCACAAAAGTGACCGGTACAACCAAAACACAGAACACTTAAATAACTCACTAAAAGCCAATCAGAGGTTTTTTGGGATGGTGTTGCACACATTCAGTGAGGCACAATATTGTAGTTAAACAAGAGACATGCTCTCTCACGCATTCCTCAGGTGAAAAACCTCCTCCCCTGCTAATCCAGCCCATCAGCCTACTTATTTGCAGTTTAGGGTTGGTTCAGGTGTCAGTACAATGAATAGAGTAAAGGATACAATAAGGAACCCATTAGATCAAGAGGGCCACAGTGAAGTTCCTCTAGGATATCGTACAGATATCTCTCCTACAAATCTGGTGCTACTGTGTCTGAGCTTTTAGAGTCTGATCCTGGCATACTCACTCATTCAATTTCAGAGACTATTTGTGCCCTTTCCTTTGCTGCCTGCTCTTTAGAGGAGCAACTGCCACTGCCCACTCCAACCTGCATCTGAGTTCCCAACACCTATAGGTGTGCGTTCACCCTTGATTTCCAACCAAGTCCAGATTTCCTTTGGGGCGAAGAAGAATTGTGTTTTATCCCATCAATCACTGTACATTTTGCAGGAAACAAGAGAGCGTAGTTGAGGTGCATGATCCTCAGTCATTGCTTAACAGAGTAGTATGATTCCTGTTGTTTATGCACCTCTGGCATATACTCAGGATAAAGTGTGACACTACTGTTCTACACCTGCCACTGGCCCCTGGTGCTGGCGATTTGCAATATGTTGTCTCTGTCACAATACTTGAGAAGTCTTGCCACCACTGGTCTAGGAGGTGCCCCAGGAGGAGTTGGCCTGCTGGGCAACAGATGGGTGCACTCCACTGAGAAGGCAGTTTGCCCCCCAGGACTGTGTTTGACAGCCACTTCTCCATGAATAAGTCCATGCTCAGGCCCTTTATTTTTTCAGGCAGTTCCACCTCTCTAATGTTATTCCCTGTGGAGTGGCCTTCTGCATCATCTGCCCAGCATCAAAATGTTTGCATTTTCTGCAGCAAGGCTTCAGTCTGTGTCTGGGTAGTGGTCATAATTTCTTGGATCAACGTCAGAGGAGTTTCATATGTAGTCACCATCTCCTCAGTTTTTTTGTTGTCCTCTCGCAGGAGCCAAATGTCAGTTGTTAGTGCATCCAACTTCAATTCTAGTGATGTCTACAGATTTCAGTTTACTGTTAGGAGCTAGGTAAACTTCTTGCTGTGGTCTTGAAACATGTTTGCTAATGTGTGTGCTGTGGTAACAGATTCCATAGCGGCAGTTGAGGGCCCCCCGCCCAGTCGACTTCCTTTTTGCTTCACCCTGGCAAGGTAAAGACTTGCCTATTTGGGACTGTGGTCCAAGGCGTGGAGCTGCACCGTCTGCTGTTCCCCAGTGCCGTATCTCCGGGGGAGAAGGTGGGGTCGGGAACAATAGTAGTGCTGGCTAATAACCCTCCCTAGTTAAATCTCAGTGAGCTAGTATCAGCAGAGCTGTGGTCCAACTTCCCTCTGCAGATCACCTTCCTGTCTCCTTCAGACTCCTGTAGCCCACTACACCACTCAGCAGATGTCAGCTGGACTCCCTGGCCTGTGCTCCTTGTTAATGCCTGGTTATAAAGAGCAGGGCAGCCAAAACCCCATTACTGTGGGGAAGTTGAACAGGTTGCCGCTACATTGCCCAGTCATCAGTGCTGCTCCCTTCTTTTCTGACCTCAACAGATAGCACTGATGTGGCTGTGGCCTCCAGCCCATTCACACTACAGTGCTTCCCCAGCACCAGGGCCGGACAAAAAGGCATATACCTTGCAGCGTACCTTCTTCGGCATGTCCAGGCAGCCGTGCCTCCTCCCCCATGTTCCACAGATGTAATCGGGCCCCCACAGAGGTGCACTGTGCCCCTATCCTCGGATTTGCATACAATCCTAACTATGCAACACACCTTCCCTCAGGTGCTGAAGAATTGACCCCAGTCTGGCCTGCACCTAGAAGCTCTCTGAAGGTCTTCGATGTCTCACCCTTTTGGGAGGGGGTCCAGCAAGCATGCGTTCTCTCCTTAGGTCTCCATATCAACATGCCATCCTTGCCGTCCTCAGACGCCCACTCACCGACCATATGTTTGAAACCCTGGCCCCAACAGTGAGCCTGTTTCAGACAACCTGTGCCTCCCTGCTAGGCAGCCCCAGCATTGAGGACGCAACACACTTGCGGCTCAGAGGCTGCACACAGCAGCTGTATGCCCTCTGGTCTCATCAGCCTGCAGGCCGAAGTGGTATCTGCCTCAAACCTATTAGTCTGGGCTCACCTGGGACAGTTTGCACTGTCTTGTCTGTGTGTGTGCATAGTCTCCTTACTTTTCTCATGCACAGGAGGGAGTATTTAGGCTAGCAGTTTCCAGGATTAAACAGCGTGAAGAAGGAGCTCGCTATTATATGACTTGCCTGGTCCATCTTGGACACGCCTCCATGCTCTATAAAGAAGTTGACTCTCTTAGGTTTGTGAATGGTTGTTTATATAACTGTTGTAAATTTGGTGCTTATGTATTTCCGTATGCTCACAATCTAAAAATCTCAGGTAAACGAAGCACTGTCATATTTGACCAGATAACACAATTTGGTCAAACGGTTAACCTGCGGTGACTCTACAGCAAACCTAATGCTTAACCATTCAGTCGTATCGCCAGGTAAGTTGAGCATTGAATTCATGGCTTGGCAGCTTCCTTGAGGCACCTGGCGGGCCTGACCAAGCTATGCTGGTGTTTGTTTCTTCCAACCTCCACCAAGACCCTGTCAGCAGGCAGAGTCCGATGCCTGATGAAAATTCGGTCCACTTGACAAAGGCATCTAAGAGTACGTAAAATAATACTTTTGTTCTACTCTTTTATGTACCCATACATGGTCCCTCCCAAAAAAAATGAATTAAATGGGAACCTTCCTCGTCATATTTGCATATATTTAGTGCAAATAGAAGGACTTTTCAGGACCGATTCACAGCAGCATGTAGAAGCATGTAAAAAGGTGCTTCCTTACTATTATGACCCATACAGGCGTGTAAAAGTGCAGAAAAGAGTAACCCTTTACTAGTTCACATGCTTTTAAATGCTTTTGTGAATTGGCCACTGTTCAACTGGACTGCATAAAAGTCAGCATAATGAGTAAAACAATGCAGGGAGAATGTGTATGCATTAGAGAGAAGTTGGTCCTTTCAGTTTAATAGAGCAGCATTTTTTGGCCTAGAATTCAACCGTTTGGGTATGTTGGCATTTCAGTTGTCCATTCTATGTTAAGTAACAGAACCTGGGAACTTCGGAGACTTGCATACTCCTCAAAGGACTAGCTCAGATCACTCATGACCAGGGAAAGTAAGGAGCGAAGGGAGGTGGCCATAGTTGGAGGTATCAAGTAGCAAACATTGTTACAACACACGTATCTGCCTATTTATGAGCAACTTTCATGGGCAGGTATGTGAGTGTGGTATTCTTGTGTCTGGGTGCTGTAAAATTGTGTGCATGAAATGTATGCTCGTGTGGTGTAGAACAGAGTTTTAACTCCTGCCTCCATACATGGTTTAAATCCCAGTTTCCATGTTTGACCACACTGTTTGATCCGGGCAAACAGGTTTGTGTGCTTTTGTTCCCGTATATGGTAAAATTTCCTGTGTACAGAAGTAGGCTGGGATGATGAATTTTCACTGACGTAGTTGATCATTTACATTGCATGTTGGCAGCTGGAGAGGGCATACATTTTAACTTTGTGACAACACCACACCCCCTTTACATTCCTGAACATGAATGAAGCACACTAAGGGGTAGTGGGTATTGGGGAAAGCTAGGAGTCATACTTCACAGCATGGCAGCTATAACGTCTTACAGGGGCATTACTAGTACTTTCTCGTTGATCGGTTACAATTTTAGTGAGGCAGTAAAAGTACATCTCTGTAGCTCTGCTGTAGCAAAGCCCCAGTACTTAGCCGATAGATATCTGTAACATTCTCAAAAGGGCACTAATACTTTTAATGTCACAGTATATCATCTGTCGATAAGGCTGTCATATTTGTTTTATAGGAGACTACCACCACCACCACCTCTTAGCTGAGTGTCAGTATTGATAATGTGATAGTAACAACATTTCTCACTTTAAATGATCCAGCACTGGTACACATTGACAGTCATAACTGATCTTCCAAACACTGAATGGGCAGAATCTTAACTATCCTCTCAATTTTCACATCATGGATGATGCACACTGGTCTACAGTAGCAAAAGCCTGTACTGCTGTGTGGAGCATCCATTCATAATGTTTTCACTTTACCATACCCAATAAATATTTTTCTGACACTTTTCAAACCCTAGTGATCTTCCAGAAAGGAACTCTGAAGATTTTCATCCAACATATACTTCATTACATTTCATTGCAAAAGCTTGAATCTTTTCAATGAAGTAGTCAGATAGTATGTCACAAAACCTTTGGAGGTAGTGAGATAAATGGTAAGACAAGGTGGTTAGGCAGAGCCTTAATGACTTTAAAAAGAGTTCTATTTGAAAAAGAAGGATTAGAAATACATGAGTCATAGTATGAGCATTTTGCTTTCCTTAAGTAAGCTTTATAATGCCCAAGTGTCCCTTACAGAGATACAAGAGGGCTGATTATGAGTTTGGCAGACGGTTTACATTGTCCGACGAACTTTCGACGGGGAGGTTGCACCATAGTGGCTATCTCCCCACCAGCCCCGTTAAGAGTTTCCCTCTAGGTCAGCGGGCAGAAACCTGAGTTTCAGCCCGCTGGCCTAGTGGAAAACAGACTACAGCATTGTCACAGGCTCATAACTGAGCCGGCGCCAATGCTGTAGAGCACAAGGTGCACCAGCACCCTCGCAATGTTCACTGTCTGCAAAGCTGACAGTGAACATTGCGATGGTGCTGGCCAGGGGGACCCCTGCTCTGCCCATGCCAAGTGCATGGACAGTGCAGGGGTCCCCCTGGGGCACCCTGCACCCATTCTCTGCCAGAATTTTTATGGCGGTGCTACCGCCATTAAACCGCTGGCAGAGAAGGGGGTCGTAACCCCTAGGTCAGCGCTGCTTGCAGCACTGCCCTAGTGAATTCGGACTGCTGCAACCGCCAGATCGCTGGGATCTCCGATCCTGGTGGAGCTGGTGTTCCTCTGCATCCTGACCGCCAGGGTGGTAATGTGACGGTCGGACCACTGCATTGGCGGTGCTCTGACCACCATCCGCGACTCTGGCGGTCTAGTGACCCCCAGACTTGTAATGAGAGGTAATGTGTCTTCTTTATCAGAACATTGCCATGCTCTCTCTAACTGTCGAAATTTAAGTTTCTCAATTTTTAGATCATGAGAGAACCAGGGCTGGGATAGGTGAATTTTCATATGAGCTGTTTCCAAAAGAAGAGTTGCTGTTTAAGGATGCTAAAGTGCAGCTATCCTACTTAACTCGACATAGATTCCAGCCAGGCTGTTCGGATTTAATACAGACGGACACAGTTGGCTTTGCTTTGTCCATGACTTCAGTGTCACAACTAATGGTACATTCCTTTCCAAATTGCATTTAGGATGGGGGCAATCCTTCCTATACTCCATCCTGTTTGTAAATTGTAAAAGAGCATAAAAGCCCTTTTATGACTGGGAATGACTTTCACTTAAAAAAAAAACTAAAAACATTTCTTTTTTCCGTTCCATACCTTATGGTTTTGCAAATAGCAGGCTTTGAGACATCAAAGTACCTTAGAGTCCATTCATAAAAAGTGGTTGCAAACTATACAGCACACTTTTACGAATGGACGGTTCACAAAATCTCCATCTCAGGAGGTACCACAACAGCCTGCTTACTGAATGTATTTATTAGATAGGCCGTAATTTACAATCCCCTAGGATTGCCTACAAACACAAAAAAGGTGGTCTGCAAGAGAAGGCAGCACACCATTCCTATGTGTGAATTCCCAAAATAAAAATCTTTTATAATAACGAAAAGATCATCTTGAGTTCTTTAAAGGAACCTGTGCTGCTTTAAAAATGAAAAGCTGCCCACTTGTGAAAACATCAGGGAGAGCAGGCTGTAGTCCCTTGGGTCACTACTTACTTCCCCTGGGGCTGTCAACAATACTCTCAATCTCCCCTTCGGAGTTGGTAACTAGTCAATAATTTGTGACCAGAACTGTGGTTGCACAATTTGGAATAAATGTCCCTTTCAAATTCTTTCCTAATTGCAATTTGGTGTAGGTCAGAAAACCAATTTTACAAGCTGGAAAAACGTTTGCATTTTGGATGTTAGAAGTAGCTGTTTTCTAGTCACAAAGCAACTGATTTTGTGAATTCCACGGTTTTCCACTGCAAAGCAGCTTAGTTTCTAGCCCACAATCTTTCATTGAGAAGAAGCAGTGAGATAACATAAGGAGCTGCTAAGGCTGAGTAATATTTCTAGTAAAAGCAAACTTGTACATAACAAAAAGGAATTTTGCAGTTGCAGGATTGTGATCACAATATAATTGAGTATATCTGGTCCATTGTTTGGTAGTTCAGTGTGCCTTCTCAAAAACATTTCACACATTCTGGTCTTCAGTACTGGGAACGTCAGCTGACCTGACTTAGCCTTCCAGTTTTCAGCAGGGATGACATAGTTTAATTAGAACAATACAACTACATCTCACCAAAACTGCAATACATTTAATGCTATAGTACCAACACTTCTTCGCAGGGAGGCTGTACTTGTAATGGAACACAACTTATAACAAATAACAAGTTTACTGATATTTTAATGTTGAGATTAGCAGGTCTGGCATACGTTTTCTGAATCAGTGGTGCACTTGGATTCAAAGCTCTTATGCTTTTATCAGGGATTTTACTGCCACAACTCAGCTTGACTATTGTGCTTCAGCAAACCAATCACAACACATTAGATCTGTTGTTTAATAGGAAGCCATAGGAATTTTGTATATCAGAAGATTGTCACACTTTCAATGAAAGAATACTGGTAATTCGCTGAAGCAAAGATCACACAGGAGAGCGATGGAAGTGAAATGATAAGTTTAATAATTCAGCACCCCAGCCACGGCACATCACAGTACTGGCCACCCTCCGATGCTCTCCCAGCCTGTCAGAGTGTCCCTCCTTGAATCTTGGTGTGAGAGACCATTATTATAATGGTCAGAGGGGGGCATATGGGCCAGTGATGAACCAACACAGAAAATACAAGATACTACACATCCCCCTTTCATTACTCAAAAAGGTTAGTTACATATGATCACAGAGTAAGGGAAAGGGACTACGAGGGAAAAGAAACAGGAACTTAATTAAGTGTATAAAGAACATATGAAGTATATTTCCCATATATGTAATCATTGTTCCCTGTACGGTGCGTGCACAGGTGCACCTTTCCTTACCCCACCGTGCAGGCCTCTTTGCCAAGCGCGCACTTTTCTGCCACTTCACTGCCTGCATTATGTGAGAGAGTGAAGCCATACGTGAGCGCTTAAAAAGAAACAGCGCGAAAACACGGTCACTCTCTTCGCAGCAGATCAAGACAAGGTGGCACCAGGCACTTCTCGAAGGCAAGGAGGAGGCAAGGTGTGTAGAGTATTGGCGTCTAATTTTCTAAGTATGTTATATTTTTCGCGTGTTTAGAACCTCTAGTGCCGTGCTCTTCGTTTTTTGCATTTTGAGTGCTGTGATCTTCGTTTTTTTGCATTTTGACACTATATCCATAGCGTGTCCCCTGAATGCAGATTGCACTACAGTAAAGGCTTTCTACATGCCAGATACTAAGCAGCGTTTTTCTCCATTAGAAAATTCCAATTTCAGTGTTAATAACGGGCAGCGTCAAGAAATCGCAGATAGTGATAATGTTTTAACTGTGGTTCACTTTCTCTCAGCAGCATTTTCTTGACATTACAGCTTAGCAAACAGGGGTTAGCTTCTCAGGCATTCCCACTGATTGAAACTGGGCTTCTAAAGGTGGAGTTGTGTCACATTAACCGATTTCCTCAAATCCCCACACTTCCATTCCATATACGATTCCTCGGTTACCGATGTGTCACTGATTTTGTGTTTATCGGAAGCGCAACATGACACATTGGCCCAGAGTGTGAACAGGCCAATACGATGCAATTCAAATATCGGCGATTCATGCGAGATCGGTTTATTGAGAAGTATAGATTATATATTTAGCGCACATTTGTGGAATCATTAAACTCAATAGAATCCCGTTTGATAAAGGCAAGTGCCTGTTCACAGTGTGGTGCAACTGAGCAACATGTACCCTAAATTTGACCTTGAGGCTCCTGAGATCAATGTCAGATCTTCTGGTGTAGGCATCCTTTGCCCATAAAACAATATTAAGTTTATACATTCATTAAATATGTTGCTTTTTATATATTAGATTACATGAACATTTTATCTTTTCGTTTATCTCTCCAGACAAAGGGTTACTGTTTTTAGGCTGGTAAAACTGCCCACGCCCGCTCTAATACAGCAATATCAGCACATGACTTGTGTTTCGCTCTCACTAGGGATCTTTAGAGGAGTAAAGCTGGATCTAGACAGAAGAAAGGCAGCCGGTGTTCGTGAATCTAAGCTTTTTGGAGACCTAGAGTGATACTTCCAGTATATGCAACATACCGAGGAGCTCTGGCAAGCTCATGAGTTAGGTTGGGGCATCCCAAGTGAACTGCACCACCGACAATCTCTTTTATTCACTTCAAACCCTCTCTTGTAGTTAATTTTCAATATTTATCGTCATCGGGGCAGCGAAATTCCAGCCAAGCTTTAAAACTACATAAGTATCTATCGTTGCATATTTTCAGTTACATATATGTAACCGAAGCCGATGTGAAATAGAGGAAATGCTTCTCAAGCACATGATGGGATCTGATTAGAGTTTTTTCTAACTTGTTAAGTGAACCAAGTATGTCTTAAAACAGTAGGTACCACATATTTATTTTACATTTTATCCACATTAGCACTTAAAATACTTTAAGTTGACGTATGAATTACAATTATTATCTCTCTCTACATATCAAAGGTTATTTTGTCCAGGCTCTACATTTGGCCTTAACTACGCTTTTACAATGTTTGGTAGAGAATGGCACTGAGTCTCAGAGCAAGAACGGAATTTAACCACAATCACATAATGTAGACTAACGAGAGAGCCAGGATTCAACCGCTTGTCCCCATCTGCAAATTAGTCACTGAAGTGACATTCCTGCCAGTAAATGTATTTTTGTTAGTGTCAGCCTAGTTGCCTGCAGCAGGTTGTCCTTTAGCTTTGTTTGTCAGTGAAATCCTTATCGGATGTGGATAAGCACCGGTACACCGGAAGCCAGGCGCTGGCCGCCACAGGAGCCCACATCTGCACTCTGAGTTCAGTTGAGGCACAAGTGTTCGGTATCTCACAGCACAATGTACTTGCTCTCTGGGCCTTTTTTTTGTCACACCTGAAATGCAAATATTTTATTAATCATTCTGTTTAAACAGAAGGTTGGAATAGTATATTCTAGCAATATTGCACGGGCGATATCGTCTGCCTTAAACCTTTTACAGTCTGCAAAAACACCCACAAACAGATAGAGAACACAGCTGGCATGCAGTACACAGGCTGAATAATGGATTGCTTTAGCTGGGGAATTTTCACACTGCTGCCTCGTGATGACATTGACATAATAATCCCTATTGACTGGCAGCTCGTGCTTCCAAAATGCCAGGTTAAGTAGTTAAAATATAAAGTGGCCTGTAGAAACAAGTTTTAACCATGTGCAGTATGGTGGCCCATTCTTTATGGAGTTTTATATTGGAAATCGCCCTTGACCAACTATTCTCAACTTTAGTAAATTAGAATCAATGTTATTATGTATTTTACTCCATTTCATACCCTGGTTTTCTATGCATCGAGCGTCAATATAAATAACCCAATGTGCAGTGCATTCACAGGCACAAATTCAACACACCACTCAAAGCCAACAAACTATGAAGATACCTTAATTCATGGTCATTAATATATTCATACAACTCCATTACATATTCAGAGAAACCCTTCTCCTAGATATATTCTCGACGGCAAGGACATATGAGTTCTAAGAACATATCTAGATATAATTAGATGCATACACATAAATGTTTATATACAGTATTTATGTGCTGAGCGGGGATATGGTCACGCTTTGTTTTCTAACAGCAGATGACCTTGCGTGAATAGCTTACTCTAAAAGGCTGGTGGGAACGAGTTCCGCTGCGCAGGTCCTAGGAGGTTGAAGAACCAGCCCTAAATGAAGCTCAGGGTGGTTTGAGTGAAACTCGTAAATTTTCCTTTGTTGATCTTAGGCTCTTGTTGGGATGTAGTGGAACAGGATATCAGGGAGGTACTCAGTGACTATCCCAACAACTGCTTTATACACAAATGTCAAGTTTTCATAGGGCTCTGAGTTGTGCAAATATACAGGCCAAGTGGTTATACTAGAAGCCTGCCTAACAGGTTTGTTTGTTCACATTATCTTTTTCGTGGCCTAACAGCATAACCTTCTGTAAGGTACCCCACACTGAATTAAAATTATGTGCACTGACAGTGGGCATTAAGGATGAGCTGCAAAATTCAGGACGATAAGCATGGGTCTACTACTCTTGGTGAAAGCATAACAAAATGCTACTAGTATGAAAGTCCTCAACTAAAAGTAAATACATCTGAGGAAGAAAGTGACCTTAAAACTGCATACCAGCTGCTAACACTTTTCTAAACACCTTAACCCTTTAAAAATATTAGCGTACATCAGAGCAAATGTAGAACGTAGACAGAAAACAGAATCCAAACTTAGGAACAGTATCGCTTGAGGCCTCGATTATTAGAGGTCAGCATCACTTTGCATAAGACAACCACTATAATCAGGCAAGACGTACAATACTGAATATATACTGGATAATACTGAGCATACATATTGTCATTAGGGTCATATTGCATATTTGATCTACCTTTAAGTCCCTAGTAAAGTGCACTCCATGTACCCAGGGCCTGTAAATTAAATGCTACAGGTGGACCTGCAGCACTGATTGCGCCACCCACATAAGTAGCCCCTTATCCACTTCTCAGGCCTGCCACATGCCAAGCCTTAAACTCCCCTTTTTCTTCACAGGTCACCCCTAAGGTAAGCCCTAGGTATCCCATAGGCTAGCGTGCTGTGAAGGTAAAAGGCAGGACTCTGTTTGTGGCGAACTAGTGTCTTATTTTTTTTTACGTTAATGTAACTCCATATTTATACTTTGGCGCTAGACCCATCTAGCTCCAAAGTTTTGAAGTTAGCGTCATTTTTTGCTTGCGGAAAACTACCTTGCATCAATGAGATGCAATGTAGGCATTCCTGGCAACAAATCATGCAAAGCACCTTGCACCATACTTACCAGACAAAAACAGGATTTAAAGGCACCTTCATTGCTCATTCACTGTCTGAATGACCAGAACACTTTTTTGTCAACTGGCCAGAACGAGCCAGTAGGTCTAAAAGTTATTATAAAATCCGATTAGTCATAGCGAGTGGGCGAGCAGATAACTTTAGGCCTGCAAAGGCTGCATCATAGAAGGTATAACGCATGATGTAGGTTTCTAAACGGATGATAATATGGAACCAGAGTTCGTCTAAACTGAAACCCCAGGTAACTATTCAATTACTATGGCACTGTCATGCATATTGTTTTTGTAACTCCTATAACCTATGCTAAATATCTTCTTTCCAATTACAGACCATCACCATTTGGATT
Organism: Pleurodeles waltl; assembly: GCF_031143425.1. Classification (NCBI taxonomy): domain Eukaryota; kingdom Metazoa; phylum Chordata; class Amphibia; order Caudata; family Salamandridae; genus Pleurodeles; species Pleurodeles waltl. The sequence goes on along the minus strand of NC_090441.1, from coordinate 34,975,861 downwards.
TGAACGGCCAAGCGTGAGTACCAAGGAAGACGAGATAATTCTGTAGATGTTCCAGGTGGGATTAAGGGTCTCTACATAAATCACGTTCATGATCCACACCTTTGCTTCTATTACAGTTTTGTCGGACCGAGCAAGTTATAGATTTGAATGGACCGACATGTGTAGAAGCATAAGGACCAGGTAATTATTTGGTAGGTACCCCATCTGGGCCACCTGGCACATTATAGTATGACAACATGCTGTAACCAACTGTTAACCATCTTTTATTTTGCTGCAGGCATCTCAGACAGTACGGGTCATAGATGAGGACGGGCAGACCGGAGTAGCAGCAGAAAGAGCATGTTATTATTTGCTAGTTTTTCCTTATGGTGCAACTGAGACTTGGAAACGATCCGGTGTTTTAATAATTTTTTCCTCTTGTACAGGCATCTTAGACCCTGCTACACACATTTGAACAGGCACACATGAGTAGAAGCAGAAAGACAAGGTAATAATGTAGCAGATTTTCATTGTGGTGCACCTAGTACAGTGAAATATGACAACCTACTTTAACCACCTTACCCACCTTTTCTTCTGTTGCAGGCATCGCCGACAGCACTACTCATATATTACAAAAAGGCACATGTGAGTAGAAGCAGCAAGACAAGGTAATTATTTGATAGATTTCACTTGTGATTAACCTAGTTCATTATAAAATGAAAACATTCTTCAACCCTTTTTTGTTCTTTTGCAGGTTTCTTAGACAGTGCTAACATTGGTTAGAAAAGGCAGACGTGACTACAAGCAGAAAGACCAGGTAATTATTTAGTAGCTTTTCCTTGTAGCACATCTTGAACACAAGCATGTGCTGTAACCATTTTTTTTCTTCTATTGCAGACATCTTGGACAGTGTTACATCGACAGGCAGGTGTGAGATCAAACAGAAAGGCCCAGGTAATTACTAGCTACATTTTCCAAGAGATAGCTTAGTCTTGTCTGGTAAATTGCATTCAATAGCATAAAAACCTACTTTAAATAATGTTCCTCACTTTAAATAATGTCCTTTTTTTTTGCAGGCTTTGCGGCACAGTAGGCTCAGACTGATTGCCACCAAAATGTTCAAGCGCAAAGATGTGACTTCTGCAGAGAGCAGTGCTTCACCACAAAGGAAGAAATGCTGTCTTGTGTTCAAAGAAGAATGGCTGAAAGAAATTGTGGAGACTGAGACACAGAAGTCCAGGAGCAAGGTTCGCGTACAACTGGGAGAGCTATTTCTATGCAATCCAGAAGTAAGCCTGATTTGCAAAGCATGTGCAGAAGCAAAGATCGCAGGGGATTTTTCTACTGGGAAGAAATGGAGTGATGGCTGGAAGCTGGACTACTTGAAACGCCATCTATGTAGCAAAGTTCATGAATCTGCTTTGGTGACACTGAGAAATAAAAGTGCTGCTGCCAGACTGGGTTTTGGAGTGCACACCATGCTAACGGAAACTGCCAGTGACAGAGCAAACAAACTAGAAGTGGTTGAACGGCAAAGATCCCAGCCTGAGGAGATCAAGATTCTCATCAACAATGTGTTGCTGGCAGTCAAAATGAACACATCAATGTTATCTGTTCAAGACATCCATGACCACGCCACATTGTATGTGAAGATATCAGACAGCTGGAGGAGCAAGAACTATGTCTTTGAGTTTTTGGGGGCCATCAACAGCGTGATACTCTCTGACTTCATGGCAGAACTTCGCAGTGCTCGGTATCACACATTGATAATTGATGAGAGCACAGATATCTCAGTTACAAAAATGTTCATCCTCTACTTCAAGTTCTGATCTGTAACATCAACAGAGCACAAAACAGTGTTTGGGGGAATTGTAACTCTGAGTGTATGCAATGCAGAGGCTATCACTATAGCTGTAAAAGACTTCTACACTGCCAATAAACTGGATCTTATGAAAATAGTCATGTTCACATCAGATGGTGCATCAGTGATGCTGGGAAAGAACAATGGTGTTGCTACCCGCCTCAAACAATCCATTCCCCATCTAGTTGAGCAGCACTGTGTTGCGCACAGAGAAGATTTGGGAGTTGATGATGCCTGGAAAAAAGTGCAGATGATCAGGGAAATGGAAACATTACTGAGGACTGTCTACACTGTGTTCTCCCGCTCACCTTTAAGGAAGTCCAAGCTGGATGAAATTGCTTTGGTCACTGAATGTGAAGCGGTCTCCTTTCGCCCACTCAATGAGGTGGGTTGGCTTTCAAGGCATTTTGCTGTTTGTGCACTCTTGTGTAATTAAGAGGTTGCTCTCAAATACTTTGATCATGAAAGAGTTGAAGAGAATGACCCAATTGCTAATTATTGCTACAAAAAAGATCTGACTCAAACTACCATATTTCCTTTGCAGCACTAAATGACATTCTGGGTGAACTTGCATCTTTGTGTAAGTTGTTTCAGAAAAGCTCTTTGACCACCGTTGAAGCTGTACAGTATGCAAGAGCAAAAGTTACCCAAATAAAGGAGCAATACTTGGGCAACACTGTCTTTTGGAGCAACACAGTAAGAGATCTGATGGCTTTGTGCAGAGAGGACCGAGAGTATGATAGTGAGCCGATGTCATCTTTCATTAAACTTCTTTGTGAGCACATGAAAAGAAGGTTCCCAGAAGATGAATTGAAGGAATGGACAAGCTTTGATTTCCATACAGTAACACAATCACAGTTTGATTATGGGACTGAGAATGTACAAAGACTTGTTGAAAAGTATAAGAAGGTCTTGGTCCCGGGTGAGTGTGACACCCCTGATGATGTTGTTCGGCAGTGCAGAGATTATAAATATGTGGTGACAGCGCATATAAAAAACGGATTGTTTAGGACCTTTCAAGACATGGTGAATTTCACTCTGCGGGATGCTGCACAGTATAGTGCGATATCTCAAATTGTTGATATCTGTGCAACTTTCCAGGCTTCAAGTGCAGACTGCGAACGAGGATTCAGCCTCATGAACTCAATCAAGTCCAAATTAAGAAACAGACTAGAGGAGAGTTACCTAGATATGCTGATGAGGGCAAAGGCTTACCTCTCAAATGGGAAAGTTGACTTAGACCGAGTTTATCAGCACTGGAAAGAATGGCAAGGACCGGCGAGGAAAACAAACATGTCACACATCTAATGTTGGCACCTGACTTGTCTAAACTCAGATGCGGCTCCTCCCACAGTCCATGTGTGGGTGGGGTAAGAACATTTCTCAGCCGGTATCTTGGCAGGGGCATCATGGCATTTATCAGCAGTGTGTTTATCAAATTGTAAATGTTAACTAATTGTACAACTGGCTGTATTTGATGTGCAGGGCCCTCTTCAGCACTCTGAGAGTATTCATTAAAGTTTCATAATGGTTCAACCTCCTGATTTCTGTTTTCTCTAACTGGGGTGTAGGTGGCACTTAACAGGTCATGTCCTTGGGGTGTGCAACCAGGTCACTAAACTGCCTTAATGCCCTATTGCGTGGAGCAATGTTTATACAAGTATCCCTTTTTTGCTTCAGTGGTATGGAGAGGCTAATGCCAAAGATCTTGGTAGTTATGCGCTGTGCTCACGTGAATGGTCAATTTCTTGGTGCACGTATCCTTGGCTGCAGCGCACAGAGACCTCACACTGGCGCACACAGTAGAAAAAAAATAGAGGGAACATTGTGTGTAATACACTTTATACCCACGTCTGTTAACATAAAATGGTAAATGAAGGAAAACATACAACAGCCACCATGAACATTTCAGAGAACAATCTGTAGTTATTTTTAGTAGGAGGACTGGACTGTGGTAAGTCAAATCTTTACTACTATATCCCCCACCCTACCTGCATGCCATCGCAAACAACAGCCCCTACCGTCACCAAATCAATCCACTACCTCATGTATACACAACTATCACAACCCACCAATCCCAAAACCAAGCCCTGCAAGCAACACCAATGCATGGACACCCATCACAGACCTGTATGGACACCCATCACCACAGCATCAACACTAGTGACAATCACCTAGCCAAACCAAGCACAACTCACACAAGCCAAAGATGCCTTGGGAATAACAACCATAGTGAGGAACATACCCATGCACAAGATAGCACACACAAAAAAAATAACACTGCATTTGCATCCCCACAGGACCCCTACTCAACGTCACCGGAGAGGAGTTAACAGCAGCATCCAGTCCCCCTCCCAGAAGAGGCCCACAGTGATGACAGCAGCTCTGCACGCCTTGATCAGGATGACCAACCTGGCCCTTCAGGGGGCTCCAGACAGTCAGTTATCCTGCCACAGTCCCAACCCACCACAGAGCCTGCCCCCTCAGAAAACACCAACACAGCACCCACCCAGCGGGCCCATGCCACTGTCCCCAGGACACGTCAATCAGCAGAGTGTCCACCACTACAGGGACCCCAGGCAACCCCACAAACCGGGACTATCAGGGACTTGGGGTCAGTGGCAGTGGGCACACGGTTCAGGGGACAGAGGCACAGGACAACAGGGAAGCTGGGAGGACTGCTGTGAGACAGGGGGAGGACAGGCCCAGGGACCCGACTCTCCAGGAAGCAATCACCAACATCCTGGGAGCATACCACCATTCCCAGGAGACCATGGGCCAGATACTGTACAAGTTGCAGGAGACCCATTGGCTGCAGGTGGGACAATACCTGAGGATCAGGGATGACCTAAAAAACATCTACACCATCCTGGTCACCATTGCAGGGGTGCTGGCTGACATGGGCAACACCATGAGGGAGGCAGTGGCACAGCAATGGGCCCCTGACACTAGCCACACCAAAGAACAACCCTCCACCTCCTCCGGCGCTAGTGGACAGGTGTCCCCGCCACAGGACCAACAGGCCACCAGCACCCCACCCCCTGCACCACCCCCCAAACGGTCCCTGTGATCCAGGCAGAAGACAGAGAACATTGCCAAGACCCCTGCCAGGAAATAAGACTTTCCTGATTGTCACCTTTGTGTCCCACTCTGTCACCCTGGCCACCTTGAACTGACATTGCTGCACTTCCTATGGCCCCTTTGACAATGCACCTGTGATACCAATAGACTGGACTCTACCCTGGACTTTCCTCCACCATCACCCCAGCCCATTGCATATCCCCCTCTACTAATGAGCACTTAAATAAACACCCTTGGAACAAATACAAATCTGGAGTCTGTCAAATGATTCAAATATGTATTAGTACAACATTATCAAAGCATTGCAAGTCATATGTACAGTTACATCTTCATTGGAATGACCTTTAGTGGGCAGCAGTAAACACATGAGGAGCTAGAGTGGGCCTCAGAGATCTGAAAAGAGAGATGCCAAAGGGTATAGTAAGTGACCATAGACTTAGGGAAATCAGGCTGCCATGTACAATGTCCAACAGAAAACTGAAATGTAAAGTGAAGTTACAGTGTCTTATCTGTGTATCACTGGAAGTACTGCTGTATTATTTTACCTCTGTTGGCCACATCTTCTTCCTCTGCCTCCTCTTCCTCACTGTCCACTGGCTCCACTGCTGCCACAAGACCATCTCCAGGCTCATCCCCCTGCAGAAAAGGCACCTGGCATCTCAAGGCCAGGTTGTGCAACAATGATCTGGCACACCTTCTTGGCTGAGTAGTACAGGGATCCACCTGTCAGATGGAGGCACCTGAACCTGGTCTTCAGGAGGCTGAAGGTTCTTTCAATTATCCACCTTGATCGCCCATGTGCCTCATTGTAATGTTCCTCTGCCCTTGTCCTGGCATTCCTCACTGGGGTCAGTAGCCTTGAGAGGTTGGGGTAACCAGAGTCACCTGCAAATATGGAGGGACAACTGTTAGACAACACTAACCCTTAGGGACAACCCCATACCCAGACAACCTACTTATACTGGGTGGGGACCTTGGGCTCACCTATTAGCCACACCAGGTGCCTCTGGAGTTGAGCCATCACATATATGGAATGCTGCTATTCCTCAAGATAAAGGTGTCATGCACAGAGCCAGGATACTTGGCATTCACATGGGAGATGTAGTGGTCCACCAAACACACCATCTGCACATTCATAGAGTGGTAGCTTTTTCTATTCCTGAAAACTTGTTCATTTTTCCAGGGGAGGGGGGGAACAAATGACACATGTGTACCATCAATGGCACCAATGATGTTGGGGATCTGTCCCAGGGCATAAAAGTCAACTTTCACTGTGGCCAAATCCTCCACCTGGGGGAATACGATGTAGCTGTGCATGTGTTGCAGCAGGGCTGACAACACTCTGGTCAACACGTTGGAGAACATTGGCTGAGACATCCCTGATGCCATGGCCACTGTAGTTTGGAAGGGACCACTTGCTAGGAAATGGAGCACTGACAGTACCTGCACTAGAGGGGGGATATCTGTGGGCTGACAGATAGCTGACATCAGGTCTGTCTCCAATTGGGCACACAGTTCTTGGATTGTGGCCTGATCAAGTCTGTATGTTATGATAATGTGTCTGTCCTCCATTGTCGCAAGGTCCACCAGGGGTATGTACACCAGAGGATGTCGCCATCTCATATTCAGCCTCAGCAGTTGAAGCTTATGGAAGAAAACGGTGATCAGTGGGTCATATTCACACATCTATTGCACTAATGATGCATTTTGTAATTTACAGAACCAGTATGTGAATCCAAAAATCAGTAGCTGTGCCAATGTCTGCTGTGTTACAGTTAGGTGCCATGCCTTGTGCCCCCCTGAAATGGTGGCTGCCTGACCTCTGAGGAGGGACAAGTGGAAATTAAATAATTCCGCTGGCGTCGTGCGCCATTGCGGTAGGCGGTCAAAGACTGCCACACAACTTCGCATTGGTTATCATATGGGTTCCAGGAGCCAATGGCAATGTATGCCGGTGGTGACAGTATGCACCGCCGCAGATGTGACCGCCATTTTCTATCTGTTCACTCACTTGCTACCTGACCTTCAACAGGAGAAGACCTACACTGCAAGTGTTGCTGTGACCTGTGTCTGGAAGCGACAATGGCGCATGTATCTGGGGATAGGGCCCCTGCCTTCCCTACGGAGGAGTTGGAGAAGCTGGTGGATGGGGTCCTACCCCAGTACACGTTACTCTACGGTCCTCCAGACAAACAGGTGAGTACACTGTGAGCATGATGCATGGGCCATGAATGTAGGGATTGCTGTGTGTGTAAGCCACATGTAGGGGGGGCAGTGAGGTCCTGGCCAGAGTGCTGCATGTATGTGGTCAATGTATGTGTGTCAGGGGATGGGAGGGATCTGGTGGGCCATGAGTGTGACGGTCTGGACGATTGACTAATTCCCCTTTCTGCTGTATTTTCTATGCAGATCAGCGCCTATCAGAAAAAGGGTATTTGATGTGCCTTCGCCAAGGACGTGCGGACCCTGGGGGTCTTTGACAGGCGGAGCACCCACTGCTGCAAATGGTAGGAGGACCTGCGCCGCTAGGCAAAGAAGACGGTGGAGGCCCAGCCGGGGCTGGCCTCCCAACAAGGAAGGGTTGCCCGTCGCACCATGACCCCCCTGATGTTCCGTATCCTGGCGGTGGCCTATCCGGAGTTGGATGAGTGCTTGAAGGCATCACAGCAGCCACAAGGGGGTGAGTACAGATTCTGAATCCTGACTTTATGCACATTAAGGGTTACCTGGGTAGGGGACGTGGGCTGTGGATGCCTCTAGGCCAGGATGAAGAAGGCAGGGTAGGTCCCTTGTTGGGCAGGCTCTGAAGCATTCCTACCCCAATGGTGTTAGTGGGCATCTACTACTGGGCAGGGTCCTGTGGGTTTCAGGTGTGCAGCTGATTGGCGGTAGACATTGTACCCCATGGGCCGATGACTATCTTAGTAACTGGTAGTGCATGGCCTAGTGCATAGGGCTGCTCCCTGTGTGTTGTGTACGCCAATGGTGGTGGTGTTGCTGGCATTGACCAAGTGTATCCCCTGTCTCTCCCCCCTTTTTGTTTTGTCACCCTGTCCTTGTGTGCATTAGCATCATCTGGCGGAGGAGCAGAGGCACCGGCGATGGAGGAAGCTGCATCCCACAAGGGCCTGGAGGCCGAATCCACCGACGGTGCGGGCATCAGTGGGACGGAGGGCGAGAGGAGCACCACGACAGGGACTGGAGGGGATACCACAGATAGTGGCTCCTCCTCCAATGGAAGCTCCCTGGCGGTGGTAGACACCTCTGTGCCCACACCAACAACAGGTACAGATGCCACGTCCCCTACCAGCACTGCCCTTCCAGCAGCCCCTCAGCGTGTTTCCCATGCCTGCTCTCCCAGGAGGGTGGGCATCTCCTTCACCCCAGGCACCTCAGGCCCTGCCCAAGTCAGCCCTGCTGCCCTCAGTGAGGTGGCTATTGACCTCCTGAGATCCCTTACTGTTGGGCAGTCAGCCATTCTGAATGCAACCAGGGTGTTGAGAGGCATTTGCAACAAACAAATGCACACCTGGAGGGCATTCACTCTGGTCTGGAGGCCCAACAGAGAGCATTTCAGGCTCTGGCCTCCTCCCCGATGGCAGCCCTTGTCCCTGTCTCTAGCCTCCCCCCTCTAACTTCCTCTACCCAGTCCCAAACCCCTCAACGACAGCCTATCCCAAGCACACCTTCAGACCAGCATTCCCCCAAATCACCACACAAAAGTGGTTCAGGCAAACACAAGCACCACACTTCATCTCACAGGCACTCACACAAGCACCATCCCCATGCAGACACACCAACATCCACTGCCTCCATTTTGTCCCCCTCCTCCTCGTCATCCACCTCCCTCCCAGTATCGTATCCACTGACACCTGCATGCACTACATCCTCATCACTACCTCCATCACCAGCACGGCCATCACAACACACCCCTCACTGGCAGTCACACCCCCACATCTATGCACACGTCCCCTGTGTCCTCTCCCAGTGTGTCTGTGACCCCTCCTCCCAAAGTACACAAACGCAAGCACCCACCCACCCAACAGCCATCCACCTCACAACAGCATCCAGCCCATGCACCTGCACCCAAACACAGCAGACAGACACCTCCTACAACCACTCCCTCTTCCTCCACTCCCAAACCCTCTCCCTCTTCCCACCCCAGTGTCTTTAATAAGCTTTTCCTGGCAAACATTGACCTCTTACCTACCCCTCCCCCCTGTCCTTCCTCTCGGGCCAGGGTGTCCAGAACCCAGCTTTCTATCGGTCACTATGTCTCCCCACGTTGTGAGTCCTGCTTCATGCCAGTTATCGACATGGTACATTCCCTTCAGTCGTCTGCGTTGTGGGAGAGCCCAGAGGGGGGTATACAGCACCACTCCTTTACCATGTAAAATATATTCCAAACAACACCACGTCACCATCCTCAGCAGAGAGCTGCGGATTGTGCAAGGAGAAGGAGAATCCCACCAGAGACCAGGGAAGATTTATTTTCCAAAAAATAGATGGTGGTGGCTACCAACCAGTATGGGCATGGTTATGCCCCCACACCGACTGAAGGGGGTAACAGTCTTTCAGCTCTCCCCCAGCACACTAAAACATCTTATCCCACAGCAAGTAAGAGGACATTTGATTATTTGGGATTTGGTTTTAGATTTGGGCCATGAGATCTTGGCTAACTCTCAAAATCATCCCACTTGGAATGGTGAGGACTGCAGTTTTTGGACTTTGTGAGGCTGCCATGTAGAAACATCTACGAGACCTAGACACATCTCAAAACTAAACATTGAGGTGAGTTCAGGGTGGTATGCTTCACATGCACCCTGCACCATTTTCTTACCCACAATGCCCTGCAAACGTTCAACTTTGATTGAAATCACACATTTTCCCACATTTTTGTGATGGAACCTTCCGGAATCTGAAAGAATCCACAACATTCCTACCACCCAGCATTGTCACATCCATACCAATAAAAATTCTGCCCCACTTGTCACCCTAAAATGTTTTTTTCCAAACCGACCTTTTGGACTCGCTTTGGCACCCCCTAATTTTCGGCATGTTTTTGGCTGTTTCCTGTCACAGGCACTTGGCCCACCTACACAAGTGAGGTATCATTTTTACCAGGAGACTGAGGGGACCATTGAGTGGTAGGAAATTCGTCCCGGTGCAGTGATCCCACACAGAAATGTGGGAAAATGTTATTTTTTTGCTAAATTCGAGTTTTGCTGATGATTCTGGGTAAGAAAACACTGGGGGATCCACACAATTCACAACTCCCTGGACTCTCCTGGGTGTCTAGTTTTCAGAAATGTTTGAGTTTGGTGGGTTTCCGTAGATGGCTGCTGAGCTCAGGACCAAAAACGCAGATGCCCCTCCTGCAAAAACAGGTAGTTTTGTATTTGATAATTTTGATGTGTCCACTTTGCAAAAAACAGGTCAGTTGTCTTTGGGAAAATGTGATATATCCACGTTGTGTTTTGGGGCATTTCCTGCCGTGGGTACTAGGCCTATCCACACAAGTGAGGTCCCATTTTTATCAAGAGTCTTGGTGGAATGCTGGGTAGAAAGAAATTTGTGGCTCCTCTCAGATTCCAGAACTTTCTGTCACCGAAATGTGAGGAAAAAGTGTTTTTTTTTGCCAAATGTTGAGGTTTGCAGAGGATTCTGGGTAACAGAACCTGGTGAGAGCCCCACAAGTCACCCAATCCTGGATTTCCCTAGCTGTCTAGTTTACAAAAATGCACAGGTTTGGTAGGTTTCCCTATGTGCCCGCTGAGCTAGAGGCCAAAATCCACAGCTAGACACTTTGCAAAAAACATGTCAGATTTCAGTGTAAAAATGTGATGTGTCCATGTTGCCTCTCCTGTTGCGGGCACCAGGCCTACCCATACAAGTGAGGTACCATTTTTATTGGAAGACTTGGGGAACACAGAATAGCAGAACAAGTGTTATTGCCCCTTGTATTTCTCTACATTTTTTCCTTCCAAATGTGAGACAGTGTGTAAAAAAGACATCTGTTTGAGAAATGCCCTGTAATTCACATGCTAATATGGGGACCCCAGAATTCAGAGCTGTGCAAATAACCACTGCTTCTCAACACCTTATCTTGTGCCCATTTTAAAAATACAAAGGTTTCCTTGAGCTCTATTATTCACTTTTTATATTTCACCAAATGAATTGCTGTATTCCCGGTATTCAATGAAAACCCATTTCAAGGTGCAGCTCATTTAGTGGCTCTGGGAACCTAGGGTTCTTGATGAACCTACAAGCCCTATATATCCCCGGAACCAGAAGAGTCCAGCAGACATAACGGTATATTGCTTTTGAAAATCTAACATGGCAGGAAAAAGTGACAAAGTACAATGTGGAACAAATGGCAGTTTTTTTCACCTCAATTTCAATATTTAATTTATTTCAGCTGTTATTTTCTGTAGGAAAACCTTATAGGATCTATACAAATGACCTCTTCCTGAATTCAAAATGTTGTCTACTTTTTAGAAATGTTTAGTTTTCTGGCATGCAGTATTGAATTTACACCCATTTCTGTCACTAACTGGAAGGAGGCTAAAAGCACAAAAAATAGTAAAAATGGGAAATGTCTCAGTAAAATGCCAAACTTGTGCTGAAAACTGTGGCTTTCTGATTCAAGTCTGCCTGTTCCTGAAAGCTGGGAATATTGTGATTTTAGCACCACAAACCGTTTTTTGATGCCAAAAAAACACAAGCTTTCTTCTGCAGCTCTTTTTTCCAATTTGTTTGAAAAAAAATATTCTGCTGTATTTTGGCTAATTTCTTGGTCTCCTCCAGGGGAACCCACAAACTCTGGGTACCTCTGGAATCCCTAGGATGTTGGAAAAAAGGACAGAAATTTGGCGTGGGTAGCTTATGTGGACAAAAAGTTATGAGGGCCTAAGCACAAACTGCCCCAAATAGCCCAAAAAAGTCCAGAGGGGGAAAAGGCCTGGCAGTGAAGGGGTTAAAGAAGGTGAATATCAGGAAGGAATGAAGTATGTTTTCTATGTTTATGACAAAGGGTTATTCACTTGTTACATATAAAATGATCACAAAGTTGGTGTTCTGCTTGTGTATAGAAGGCTGATAGATAGCTATGTTAGAAATGGGGTCTGTAGTTGGCAGAGGTAAACAACCCTGTCAAATAGGGACCACAATCTTAGTCAGGGTAAGTCACACACAATCCCAATTATCCTGTGCCCACCCTCTGGTAGCTTGGCACTGAGCAATCAGGCTTAACTTAGAAGGCAATGTGTAAAGCATTTGTGCAATAAATCATGCAATAACACAGTGAGAACACTACAGAACACCACAAAGGTTTAGAAAAAAATATAAGATATTTATCTGATTAAATTAAGGTCGAAACGATTAAGATTTGATCATCACAAGTTGAAATATCACTTTTGTAATGATAAGAAGAGTCTTTAGTTCTTAAATGCAACAATTGTCACTTGCTAGCACAAATTACCTGGTTTGCATCAAAATGACACGCACAAAGACCACAGAGGAGGAAATGCGTGGAAAAGGGTAGGTATGCGTCGGTTTTCTGAGCGCGCACAGACGATGAGTTGATTCTTTTCCATGCGGTATGTGCTTTGCATCAAATTCCAGCACGCAGGCTTGAACCCTCTTTTCGATGCAGGGACTTTTGACGCCCAGGGATGATGTGTGGAAATCATGGGCGTGCGTGACGAAGTCACAGCTGTTGCATCGATCCTGTGGTGATACAGTGGAATTTCTGCTGCACGGCTGGCGTGTCATTGATTTATATATATATATATATATATATATATATATATATATATATATATATATATATATATATTTCCTGATAAAAACAAAGGTTGCTGGGATGTTGTAGTTAGGCTCACATTTCACTAGTACAGAACCAGTGTAATTCAGTAGTTATAATTATCTGAGCTAACTATAACTTACGGCCCAGCAAAGCACTGCTTATGAGCTCACATATTACATCACTCATGACATGGTCAGTGGCATCACTGATGACATCTCAAGTGACATCACTAATTACGTCATTCAGTGAGGAAACATATATACGAAGGTACTACAAAAGTTAAAATAGTATACTTTCTGTACTACTGTGAGTGATACTGTTTCAAACTTATATTATGTGATTGGCTGTGTGGCTGTATGTATCCGTGTGTGAGTGGGTGTCTGAGTGCCTGTAGGGGTGTGTGAGTGCATGTTGGGGTGTATAAGTAGGTATGTGAGCAGCTGTGTGGGTGAGTGGCTATGTGAGTGACTTTATTGGTGAGTGAGTGGGTGTGTCAGTGGCTGCATGGGAGAGTGATTGGCTGTGTGAATGGCTGTATGAGTGGATGAGTGGGTGTGTAAGTGACTGTATGGGTGAGTGAGTGGGTGTCTGAATGACTGTATGAGTGAATGACTGGCTGTGAAAGTGGCTGTATGGGTGAGTGAGAGGCTGTTTGGTTAAGTGAATTGCTGTGTGAGTGGCAGTATTGCACAGTAATTCTTTTTATTCTGTTTCCTAACTATAACATCCCTGTAACCTTTGCTTTTTCAGTGAATTTCTAAGTTTTTCTGATGCTGTTTCCTAACTATAATGTCCCCATAACCTTTGGTATTTTAAGTGAATTTCTAAGTTTAAAAAAAGTATATTTCCTAACTGTAGCCACTAACCTTTGACAGTGAGTGTGTGAGTGAGTGTCTCAGTAGGTTTGTGAGTGGGTGTGAAAGTATCTGAGTGGGTCTGTTAGAAGTGTGTGAGTGTCTGAGTAGGTCTGTGAGTGGATACATGAGTCTCTGAGTGTGTCTGTGAGTGAGTGCATGTGTTTCTGAGTAGGTCTGTGAGAGAGTGCATAAGTCTCTAAGTGGGTCTTTGAGTGGGTATGTGAGCCTGAACGGGTCTGTGAGTGAGTGCAAGAATGTCTGACAGGGTCTGTGAGTGAGTGCTTGAATATCTGAGTGGGTCTGTGAGTGGGTGCATGAGTGTCTAAGTGGGTTTATGAGTAGGCAGTGAGTGTCTGAGTGGGTCTGTGAGGGAGTAACTGGGTCTCTGAGTGGGTCTGTGAGTGGGTGCAAGAGTGTCTGAGTGCATCTGTGAATCGGTGTGTGAGTATCTATGTGGATGTATCAGTAGCTGCTGGAGTGACTCTGCCACAAAGGAACCGCACCTGCCATTTATTCAACAAGAGTACACAATTTTGCACAAAATGTCTACTGAACTAAAGTACTTTCTACTTGTCGGTTTGCAAGTGTTACCTCGTTGGGTAAATGTCCAATGTGTTTTATTCACTACAGCTGCGTAATGGACCATGAGGAAATGTCGTCAATAACCTTGTGTTCGTTTGGCAATGTGAATGTTCCTTGTGCGTCTTTCTCAAGAATTCTGTGATAACATCTATCCTCCTAAAGAGAGGCTGATGAGACAACAAAGACGTAAATCTGCACCAAACCAGGGTCTTTCCTCTTAGCAATATGACGTAAGTGCTTCTTTATTTGGTGGAGATATCCTCACTTTCCTCTGCATCAAGGACGCACCACCAAAATCGGCAGGAAACACACTGGGGGACCCTTTGGTAAGCTCTCCCTCATCCTGGCAAAAGGCAGGAAGGCCTTTGCATACTACTAAGGTAGGTGGAGCGGGACCAAGTGGGTGGAGCTTCCAGGTGATATGCACATTTGTATACTCGTAGCAATTTAAAGGGAGAACCATGGACTCTGCTCTCACCAGGAAAGGACAAGAAAGAACCCACTCATCAGTTACATACAGATTGCGTTCCAATAGATCAAAGATGTATTCACCTCCAGAAAGGATTTCAGATCGGTTTTTAATATGGAATCGAAGAGTACACACTTTTTCTTTGCATTTGCCAAGACCAGGAGTTAGGATCATTTGTTAATTCTAGAAGGTGAGATTCAACTTGGGCACCTGTTACATTTATGTTCGTAAGTGCTTCCAGTTGAGGTTTAATTTTTGTGAAATAAGCATCATGGCCAGAACGGAAGCTCACCTGCTTGCTTAACAAGAGTCCACAGTTTTGCACAAAATGTCTACCCAACTGGAGTACATTTTACTGGTTAGTTAGTAAGTGCTACCTCATTGGGTAAATGTCCAGTGTGTTTTATACACTACAGCTGCCTAATGGACCTTGAGGAAATGACTCCAGCGCCTTAGTGGGCGTTTGGCAATGTGATTGTTCCCTGTGCATCTTTCTCCAGAATTCTGTGATAACATGAATCCTCTTATAGAGAGGCCAACATGCGCCCCCATCCCTTGGCTGACTTTGGGCCCCGGGACCCCATCCCCCAGGGACCACCGCAATTCAATCGCACGGCCCCTTCCTGCAGCCAATTTTAGCCCCAGGAACTCCATTCCCCTGGGCCCGGCCATAAACAAATGGAGGAGGAAACCCCAGGACATAGGAGGAGCAATCCCCAGGGCTATTATTGACTCCAGGAGAGGCTCCATGCGGCCCCCTACAGCATTTACAATTTGCCCCAGGGAGGTGGTGATCCCCAGGGAGGTGGCAGTCCCCAGGGCAGGGGTGGTCCACAGGAACCCCCCTTTTTATAAATATAGTATTTTGCCCCGGGGAGGTGGTGGTGCCCAGGGCACAGGGGCAGTGCAGCCCCTTCTATCCTATTATCTTTAAGCCCAGTGGAGGTGGTGGTCCCTTAGGGGCAAGGGGCTGCATAGCCCCCCTCAATCCCCTCAATTTTTTTTAATAGCACTGCATGCCCCTGGTGTCTGTCCCACCTGGTGGCTTGATTAAAAACAAACGCAAGAGACCGCTCTTGTTTTTTTTAAAACATTTTGCTGCAAATTTTGAAAATTTGCAGCAAATTATTTTTTTTAAAAAACGTTTTTTGTCCTGGTGGGGTCCCTCAGGCACCCCTAGACCAAGGCTAGAGTGTCAGGGTATACGTACCCTGCCCCCTTTTCTTTTTTAGTGTTTTTTTTTTTTGGGACTCAGCTATAGTAGTTATAGTTAGGACCTAATTTCTATAGAAAAAGTGTTTTTTACTTGATTATATCTTTGGAGTCGTTTGACGAATCAACATGACATTTTCAAAAACAAAAATGCCAAGTTGGATTTTGTTGAGCATGAAAGGTTTGGGGTGATCTTTCAAGCAGGATTCACGAAAAGGGCTCCAAAATTGTGTCTTTCATGTAAATTCCCATAGGGATTGTAGGAATGACTGCAGCCCGAACCGCTAGAAGGAATCACACCAAATTAGGCAGAAAGGTCGCTGTTGGGCCAGAAAGCACTCTTTTTCTTATTTGGTGTAAAGCTGTTCAGTAGTTTTTGAGATATTCAAAAATCAAAACATTTGTATACCTAGAGGCGCGAAGACTTCTCGAATCCTCTCGATCTTTTTAAAAAATTTGATTGGCTGCCAACACTTCAACCAGGAAGTGATGGCTTCAGCTGAGTCCAGAAAAGAAATGCAACAAAAAAGAAAAGGGGCACCGGACGAATGTCCTAAACCCTTTGCCCTAGTTCTGATGTCCCCCTGGGATTCCACTACTACAAGAAGGCATTTTTGAAAATGTACAGCGTAATTTGTGAATATATATATTTTTTTATGTGAATAAAAAAAAAAAAAACACAAGCTCAGGCTTCTGCGCTTGTTATAATTGTAAGCCCCTGGTGGGCCAGGGCAAAAAGGAATTTTTTTAATCCACAGAATAACTTGCGACTATTCGCAATTAAATGGTATCATTATCTTGCGCCCTCGCCATGCACTGCTAATTGCCCCAGATATTACAACACTCACAAGTCTTTTGAACATCATTGATTATATCACTGTAACATTTGCAGTAACATTATTGATGAGAAAACTGTGCATGGCGGGAGTGCGAGCTATAGTTACCTTAGGGAACGAGTTATAGTTACTTGAAATAACTCTAACTATAATAGCTGAATTTCTATGGTTTTGTACATTTAAAATGTGAGCCTCACTATGACGTCCCAGTAATCTTTGCATTTTTAAGTGAATTTTATATTCATATTTCTAGTTAGTACCAGCCTTTCCTATAGACTGAGCATTTCATGTTTTGCTAAGAGCTTTGGCACTATTTGAAGAATCTTCATGAATTTTTCTCCTTTTAGTTGTTGAATTGGAAGTTTCAGGGTGATTCATCAAGCAGGGGCCGAGAAAAAGAGGGGGGTCCAAAAAGCTTTTTCCCCATTCTGTGTCTACGGGGATTTTGCATTCTTTAGACATAGGTCCAGCCCGAACCACTGAAAGGAATTACACCAAATCTGGCAAGAAGCTAGATGGTGGTTTGCAGATTCTGAATTTTGTGATTTGGTGTGAATCTATTTAGTAGTTTCAGAGTTGTTAAGGGGAGAAAATATATATATCTAGAGACACTCATACATCACAGATCCACTCATGAAGGATCCGCTGATCCTGGGGAAAAGCAACTCCATGATTGGATGGCCACAATCTGCCAGAAAAGATGTGGGCACCATTTTGTTTCTCGAATCGGCCCCAAGGGAGGTAAAAATAAAGTGTAAAAACACATAAGGAGTCAAGATGATACAGGTATCTTGAACCCATAGGACACATGGAGGAGTCCCTTAGGAGTCCCTTAGTTTCTTAACATAAGTGTAGCTGTAAGTGTTACTATAATTGCAGAATTGCTATGGTTTTGTATGGGTAAAACGTCAACCTAACTATAATGTCCATGTAACCTTTGGTTTTCTCAGTGAATAAGTATATACATATATATGTGTGTATATATATATATATATATATATATATATATATATATATATATATATATATATATATATATATTGCACACTTCTCTTCAGTGGATATAGGAAAAAGGCAGCACTCCACAGCCATAACGAATTCAATCATGTTTATTCACATATATATGAAAAAAGTAGAAAATATATATATCTATATATATATATATATAGATATATATATATAGATATATATATTTATGCAAAAAAGAATAGAGAACTCTGGGTAGTTCCCAAGTTTAGGTGGAGAGCAGCTCTAGTAAGGAGCACCAGCGACACTCTAGATTTGCTCACCTCAAATGTCTGTTTATTTAGCAAAGTCTTTAAACACTGGATCAGCACAGTGCTATCCACGCCGAGCTAGATAATGACAATGTCTTTTGCCATTTGTACAGCAAAGTCTTTAAACATAGGTTTGACACAGTGTCATCCTTGCCGAGCTGTAAAATGACAAAAGCCATTTACCACTCCAGGCACAGTATTACAGCTTTGGACTTGTAAAGTACAGTCCAAGCCAACCTGGAATGAGTAAAAGCAACCCCTGACATGTGTTTCGCTCTCATTAGAGATCATCAGAGAAGTTTAGCTTTGTCCAGACACAAGGGAGCACCCAGTATAAGTCAAAACAAATCCCTTTCAGGGTTGGAGTGACGCATAAATTATGCAAAAAAAGAATAGAGAGCTCTGGGTAGTTCCCAAGTTTAGGTGGAGAGCAGCTCTAGTAAGGAGCACCCTGCAACACCAGCGACACTCTAGATTTGCTCACCTCAAATGTCTGTTTATCTAGCAAAGTCTTTAAGCATTGGATCAGCACAGTGCTATCCACGCCGAGCTAGATAGTGACACATGTTTATATTTTATATATTTATATATCTTTACTTATAGTTAGGACCAACTTTGCCAATAGACAAAGCATTTTTTTCTTGGCTTATAATTTTAGCACATTTTCAAAACTAGCATGCCAGTTAGTTCAGCTGTTATTCTGGAAAGTTTTGGGGTGATTTGTGAAGTGGAGGTAGAGAAAAAGGGGGTCACAATTTTTTTTTTCCCCATGCAATGTCTATGGAGATTTTGGAGTTTTTAGACAGGACTGGAGCCTGAACAGCTGATCGGAATTATGCCACATTTGGCAGAAAACTAGATCTTAGTCCAGAAAGAGTTCTTTCTTTTATCTGGTGTAAATCTGTTCAGTAGTTTCAGAGTTACTAAAAGAAAAAGAAAATTGTATATCTAGGGATGCAAATCCTCAGCAGATCCATTTGCAGAGAATTTGCTGATCCAAACCCGAAAGCAAGGTCCTGATTGGCTGGCCACAACCTAAAAGGAGCATTGCCACTGCTATTTTGTTACTCTGCTGGGCCCTGGGGAGAAAATATGATTATAAACTCAGATAAGGGGGCACGATAGAGGTATCCTGTTCCCATACGACACATGAGGGTTCTCTTAGGGACCCATCATGGGTAAAACATTTCACAAATTATTGTTTTTTGGGGGCGATCTGCGGTTCCACCGCAGCCCTCATTGCAACCTCCAGGGTAAATCTGCAATGGATCTGCAGATCCAAAGCCCAATCAAAAAAAATATGCCAACTCACACCCCCACTACGTACGGCTGAAGGCACAATAGATTTCTTTAGTTTTTTCTTCTGCTCCACCTCTTCTTGCAACAGCGCAGGATCATCTATTGCCAATGCAGGTCTTCAAAAGTTACAAGGTGAATTTTGAAGAAAAGATACTCACTCTTCCAAACAGCACGAGCTTTCTTTTGTAAGACTCAAATTAAATCAACTTTAATGGGGATAAGTTGAATATGCTTCCTGTACTTTCGATGAAATGCTAATGTACATAAAAAGATGATTCAGGCTACGCTGATGATCATAATTAACTTTTGCCTTCCTCAATAGTACTGCAGTACCTATTACTATTATTCTTGTTTAGTTTGTTACTTCCTTTGCTTTGTTATATATTTACAATAACAGTCACGTAGCCAAGCTAGATGGCCCTGCTATCTCAAACAGCTGCAAGATTTGATGATATTATTGCATGCAGGCTGTCTATTTATATTTTATTGCATTTTTGTAAAAACCCAAGAAAGAGTTTTGGAAAAAAGTACTATGTTACCAAAATAAATAAATAAATAAAACAATTAGTACCATAATAGACAAACTATATGATTGACCCAAAGTTTGAGGATATGTTATAGTCAGGAAAACGTAATTTATTATTTGTATACAATACCAACTTAAACTACACACACCTGGAAAATTCTAAAGTAATAGTTTCTAAATTAAAATTATAATTCAAGCCCCTCCCAAAACTTATTATGACTCGTGCACCGCTGTACACAGTGTTGTCAACCCTCTAGCCACACTACATTAACTTTTCCTCTCCACAATACGTATCTCCAGTAATTAGGTTCTCCCACCTTGGCTTCTTCATGGAAAATTTTGGGTTGATCTGTCAAGTAATTGCAAACAAAAAAGAGGAATCTCAAAAGTGTGATTTCCATGTACATTGAATTCCAATACGAAGTTTTGCTTTCCTATACCAAAAAAATACAGTTCAACAGAATTTCATAAAATTTGATATAGACCTTTGCTTGGTTGAAGTCAATGTAGCAGGTCTCAAGAAATTTACATTTGAAAAGGTGCTCTGAGTGGAAATGAAGGGATTAAAAAGACAGATATCTGGACTGTTAAATCCTTTGAGGATCTGTGTATTTAAAAGTCTTAAAAATAAAGAAATCCTTTTGGCCAAGAGAACTCTTGCTCCTGTCAACTATCTCAGATCCGGCTGGCCACAACTCTAGAAGACAATGACAAGCCTCCATTTCTGTACTAGGGGAGTCTGTACCTGAGTCCTGAAAACTAAAATGAAAGGGCACATAATTGAGCAGGGTGAGCACACTATTCCCACAATGCCCATGTGGTGGTGACCCAAAGAGACAATCCCTATGTTTAATTTTTGTTTTTAATTTCAAAATCCACAGATCCCAGCAAGACACGCACGACACTTATGTGTGGATCCTCCCCAAATCGTCGAATAGTAGGCGGATCTAAGGATCATTCCGGGATTTAAGCATCTGGAAAGATCCTAAAATAAATGTAATTACAAAAATTACTAAACCCTGCAGACAACTGCATTGCACACATCATGGGCAGCGGAGTTGTTTGCACATGGATAGTTGGCAACATGGCCTGGATGGACGTTATGCACAGTAGGGTTGGCAGCCCTAGGAGGATCGGCAGCGAGCCCTGGGGCCAGCTCCTGCTGTGCAGTTGACAGTATCTAGCAGATGTTGGCTGCCCATGGGGGGTTGGGTACAAAGCCTGGATGGATGTTTACCATAAACAGAGGTTAGCTCAGAAAAAACACTCAATTTAGAATATGTTAAAAAAAACAGAAATCAACAGAAAAAACAAAGCTTTAGTGATGTTATAGTTAGGTTAGCTGATAATACGACCTTAAAATACATTAACAAAACCACTGAAAAAACACAGCTATGGTTACAAAAACAAACCTTAAAAACACCGAAATACACTACTTATGGCCTCACGCATGGTTTAATTGAAAGTATTGATGACATCACTAATGGCTTCTCAAATGATGACCATAACGCATTCCTCCGCGGTGCACTACTTGTAACCTCACAGATGACATTACTAATGACATAATCAATGACATCGATAATGACATCACTGGTGACATCACTCATGACATAGCCAAAGACATCATCAATACCACCACTGTACTCAGAGGCACATGTGCTAAACAGCATGCATGAGTTAAAGGCACATGAAGACAAACTGTGTGACACCATAGAATTGAATTACATTTAATATTCCCTACAATCAATACTAGCTAAGGGAAATGAGAACTCTGAGTGTGATTGTAGAATATATACTGCTTACATAACATGTATTAGACACAAATGTACTCAGCATGTTCAACATACAAGTGAGCACACCTAGACATTTTCAATAGGTAACATTTGTGTGGAAGATTCAGAGAGAGATGGAAGGGTATGCTAGTAGAGTACTACATATTACAAAAATGTGCTCTGTTTGCACAAGATGCAGGGGCATAATCAACATGCCTAGCTTGTGTTTGAAATGGATATGCACAGCACAAGCGGGGACACAATTAAAGTGCTGTTTCCCATCGCTGAAAGTGTCAAATGTGTTGTGCAGGTTGTGGTAATGTAATGTTTTTATTTACTACTAAAGTAGAGCAGAGAGTTTAATTCATGTAAAAGGTCTAATAATAAAGGTAAAAATAAAATGTTTTACAGGAAATCATTAATCTGAGTGCATAACCAATAAAATATCATATAATTTGGTTTGGGTCATATTAGTGTCATACTAATGTCGTTATAGATGCATTTTCAGATGTCATAAGTGTACATAGAAGTGATAGCATCAAAAACTGATGAATTTCTATGGTTTAAGGTATATAAAACCAAAACCCATATACATACATATATTGACACACAGACACACATATATGCAAACAAACGAATACATGCAGGAGCGTGTAGTCAAGAACCAGCACGAAAAATTACACTTATAACAACTCCTTTTGAAAACTATTTGAAGTACCATTCTCTGTTTGTCATCCTGTACCTTTTGCATATAATTTATCAGTGCATTGGCCACATCGATATATTAATCACGTCTAATAACCCATTAATTTACAGAATATCAGAAATGCCGAAAAACATCAGTAAGATAAACAGCGTAAACGTGTTAAATCGAAAATTAAGAACATTTGTCAAGTATCTGCAAATAACTCAACATAGTTTGAGACCAGTGCAAAAATCGCAGATATACTGAAGAGCAAATCGGATAACAAAGTCTGCAGTAGAAACTCATCGCAAAAGCAGTGGAATTAGCACAAAGTGATCTGAATAGTGACGGTCACTTGTCAACGGCGGTGGCAATGGGGGTTATAAAAAAACAACTTAGCTTTGATATTGAGAGAGCTTCTGCCTCTGACTCCCAGAAGCACATGGGCTTCGAGGCTCCCATCCAATCAAGACGCTGCTGCAAACAGCATGACAGCAGCATCGTGATTGGTCTGAGCACCCTGCTTCGGCACTCAGACAGGGAGTTGGGATTTGTGCACTTTCTCCTTCCGGCTGTTCAATACAGCCGGGTGGAGAAATGCAAAGTGAGCATGACTGTTTAGCCAGCCCAACACAGCCGACCAACGCATCATGTGCACTTAGGTGCACTCACCACTCTGCCTCCAGCACTCCTCCTCCTCCGGCCCAGCCCTGCCCCGCCCTAACCTGGCTCCCGAGGAAAAATAAAATGATAATGACATTGCATTATTATGGTTTTACTTTTCCCTTTCCTTCACTGCATAAAGCAGTGGGGTGACATCCCTCCACCTTAGCGGAGGAGCCGCAGCTGGAAATCAATTGTGAAGTTTGTACCTCTTAAAATCAGGTGGTAGACTCCTTGAGAAATAGATGTGCATTGCCTCCCAGCACCATTGAATGAAGCTAATCAGAAGTTACTTTACCATGGAAACTGCTTCAGAACACGTTCTTGCCCTTCAGGAAATAGTCCTATTGCTGGAACTGGCAAGCAGCAGGAATAATCGAGGAGCAGCAGCTACTACATGCCGACAGTAACAGGAGGACAAAGCCTGTGAGGATGTACCACACAAAGGTGTACTCCCGAATAGTGAATCAATAGCATTGATAGGACAGAATATCAAGGACAGAATTTCGAAATTAAAATATTGACAAGAAAGCATGACAGGATTTTCTATACCTAGCTCCATATATATGTACCAAAGCGGTACATATATCTTCAAGGTACATGGATATGGAGTTAGGATTAGGATATCCTTACTTCTCTATATGCACTTACCTTTCAATATTTTGTCCCTCTGTATTCTCTCCTCAATATTAGTATGCCACACTATTGTACAATCTCGCCCAAGAATCCACCCATGCGGCAAGAGTGCATCACATTTTGTGATGGCACAAATATTTTACTTTGGACAGTTTCATGTGAATACAGGACCTAGAACGTAACATAGGTGCAAAGGAAACCATACTGCCACTTGTTAGTATATAAGTGATCCTACACTTCTCTGCTGCATGTGCCTTTTTAGGAAACTATTGCCCTAAGCGTTTCACAAGGAGTATTTTCAAGCGGTAGGTCATAGAGCCGTTCCAAAGGCTAGTGATGACGTGAATGCTATAAATATCTCACTTTAATGCCTTCGCTAACCTTTTTAGTGGCACCCATAAATATACTGGAGGGTTACCAAAATCAAAATATGACCTTGTCAAATAATGTCCAGATGATCTACAATACCAATGTCACATTCACCACAACTTTGAGTCTTGAATTTTAGGTTCAGCTGTTTGTCTGTCAGAATTGGATCATTGGTGTATTCTCCAGGAAAAGAGTGCTGCACTGTGGTCCTCTGTTGCATCCTGCATAACACTGCTATTAGATGTAATGTACCATTAGTAGATGAGGAAGACAGCAGAATGACAGTGAGGATGCTGAGGAGTGTTCTCTGACCTACCAAGTCAATATGAAATGGCACAATGAACATTGACACAAGATTATGCCATTTGTATATTATTTTGACATTTGTGAATAAAAACCTATTCACTCTAAAACCCCAATGGGTCCCATGATTATAATCGTCCTTTTGTCCCTCCCTAACCCAAATTGATTCTATGAACATGCACATTCTCCTACTTGCTCTATATCGCCAGTGGAGCCCATTAATATCCTACCCGCTCCCAAAGCCCTGTTAGTCAAGTTGAAAGCGCCATGATATACCTCAGATAAGGTATTTGGCAGCTCTCTGTGTCACTACTGTCCAGGTGGAGAGTACTCTGTTCCCATTTGGAGTCTGTCAATTAGTACAAGGCTATCACTGCTGCTAGATTGTTTGAAGCTACTTGTGCCAATTCCCCAGTTCTGCCTATTAGTTCTAGGCACAGGTGATGTGGTGGAATCTATAACATTTTGGTTTGACTGTGAGGATGTCCAGCTACTGGTGCGTTGTCTAGCCTCTTGAACAATTTCAGGTCAGTCATACTTAACTTTCTGCATAACAGTAGCTGTGGTCATTGGTAGCTATTTCTCTTTCACATTCCTCAAAGGGGTAGCTGGGGTGGAATCTCTTTGACATTTACATTTGTGGCTAAAAACATGGTGTATGGATGCTATTTGAGTGTTGGGTGCCCTTTGTTTATCAATTACTATAAGTCAACCTTCAAACCTGAAAATGGCATTGATGCTGCTGCTAGCATTGCAACCAACTAGAGGTTTGTCACATGTGACTTTTTCGGGATGGTTAGCTAAGATCAGTCCCACAATGTATTTAGAATGTGATTGAACCTGCCTCAACTATAGTGTTCTTTTTTCCCATTTCTAAGACAGTGCAGCCCATCACTTATGCTTTTTCTAGTACTTCATAATCTCCATCCACTCTATGCGTGCCATCTCTAGCCACATGTTAGGATTACATTTTAGGTCTAAGGTTTGTGTTATGCTCTGCTCATCTGTCTGTCTAGTCTTATGTGAAAGAGTGATGATCTGCATACATAACCTCTTTAACTTGTGACATCTGTTACTGTGCTGTTAACATGAATTGCCACTATTGAAGCAATGTCTACCACAGTCTGGACTATCTCCTGCCTTGGGTTCAGTGTCAGAACAGGCTGTGGTCCTCCATCTATTGTCCTACATTCGTGCTGTATGTCTGCCATAAGTCTACAGGCAAACCTATTAAGCTTACCCCACCCATTCTTGCAGATCTCTACGTTCTTGGCGTTGTAGCAACGGCATTGATCATGTCCATTCGGCTGCCTAATGTGCTGTTGATTATTCCAATGAATGTGTTCTCCAGCAGGCCTCCAACAAGATGGTCATATCCATTTATGGCCCTATTGGTCAGGGATTCTTGTTCTGGTTCCAAGATCATGAATTTTCATAGCCTTGCATATATACTCCTGGCAGCAATTGGGAGCACTGTGAATTTCTTCCTGATGCTTTAGTTGGCAGAGATGTTAGATCCATTGCACCCTTAATGCATAAATTCCAGAAACATCTAGAACCACCTGTAATAATTTTACTAGCACTTTCTGTCAATTTTCCACACTGGTACAGTTATTTTCATGCTGACTCAAATGTTTATCCACCTGTATTTTTGTTAGAGTTCATGCAAACATAATAAAAACTATGAAAAAACATTCTCAACACACACTTTTGCTGCCTCATAGGCGACTGGATAGGTGCTGGCTAACAAAATCCTGTGCGCAAGCAGGTAAATCCATGCAGTGGAAGAATTCTGTACGCATATGCTTACAGCCTCTTTATTTAATGTCCTCATTCAACCTACGCATGCAGGTAGTGCAGAAATGAAAAATCTTCATATATGCAACATGCGCCCCACTAATTATACAAATTAATTATATATTTTTAAATGTCTAATACAGTAGCATGGCCAATTATTGAAGTCTGCTCCATCAGCTGAATAAAGGATAAACAAGCCGCAATACCCCTTACAACTAGACTGATATGATGCCCCAAACACAATCAACATCATTTTAAAAGCTACATGGATAAAGCTTGTTTAATGATCTCTTTACCTACACAAAGGTGTATTAATGTCCCAGTAACTGAGATTTTGCACACATAAGTATCATGCAAGTGTGCAAAGAAAGTCATTTGTAATACGAAAATTCGTTTCTAAGAGACAATTCCACGTAAGATAGTGGAAAATCTGTTTATATCTACCAGTAGGGTTGATTTTTTACAGTTGAAAGCTTGGGGTTTGAATCAGGAAATATTGGGCCTCATTATGCCCTTTAATAGGACCGCCGAAGCCACTGCAGGCAAAAGACTGCCAGTCATGGAGGTCTTTTGCCCACCATATTAGGAGTATTACGCTGGGCCAGTGGGCGAAGACAGCATTTTTGCCCGCTGGCCCAGCAGAACACTCACCACAACATTGACGCTGGCTCATAAATGAGCCGGTGGCAATGTTGTGGTGCATCTGGTGCGAGAGCACCCGTTCCGCATTTCACTGCCCGTAATTCGGGCTGTGAAATGCTTGATGGGGCTGTGCAAGGGGGCTGCTGCATTGCTCATGCCAAGTGCATGGGCAGTGCAGGGGTCCACAGGGGCCCCTGATGCCCCCATTTTGCCAGCCTTTCCATGGTGATGTTTACCGCCATGGAACAGCCGGCGGATGGGGACTCGTAATCCCCAGGACAGCACTGCTTGCAGAGCTGCCCTGGCGGATTACGACCACCAGGACCGCCAGGCTGCAGACTGGCTGCAGACTGGAGGTGTCAGCAGTTTGACTGTGGCGGCTCCGCTATGATCATAATGGGGTGGTCGGACCGCCCTGTCTGCGGAGGTCCGACTGCCATCACCACACTTGTAATGAGGGCCACTGTATGAAAATCCCAGAAACACATGTATTTGTGGCCATCTGCAAACATTTTGCCGGTAGTTCCAAACTTGAAAATACACATGAACCTAATCTTGTTCATACATCAATGAATGTCTTTCCCAGAGTGTCAAGAAAAGAATACACATTGATGTCTCCTGAGGGTTCTATGGGAAGAAGTTTTTCTTCTGAAAAATATTTTCTATTGGTAGGAAAGAAAGCTAAATGTGTATGTACTCTTGTGGAGATGCTGTGTGACTAAATGTTGGGAAGAAGGAGTGACCCTAGCAAGCTACAACCATTCGAGATTTTCAGAATTGGTTCAGGGATTCTTTGCAAATCTCCAATTGGTGAGACTTCTAATCCACATGAAGAAGAAACCCTAATGGAATAGATTTCCAACTTTTTGGATCAGAGCTTTGTGGAAAAGGCCACAGAGATGAACAAACGTGCCATGTAAATACGGGCTGAATTCAGCTGATTGTATCACATAAACAAATTCTGTCTGGCTGATATGTGCTTGTGTGCAGTAAAGGTAAGAGATCAGCAATGGAATATTAGATGGAAAGATATGTGGAGGTAACCAAATGTGAAGGTGAAGAAGCACAGTCAACCCTCCACCTCAAGCTGCCTAAATTGAACCATATCACTTTTTGATATCTTGCAGTCTCATTGTACATTGCTGTAATCTAAACGTAACAAAAAGCAAGCACAGATATCACAGACACTATTTACGTGGTATTTCCTCAAATATTTTGGGTAAGACCCAACAAAAGCTCAGATGTCATTTTTGTATTTATTTTTATTCTTGGAGATGATGATTCAATTTGTTGTTCTAAACTGGTTCAATCTTTGCTTCTGGGTCTGTAGTGTTACATACACATTTCTCATGGATAAATGTATCTTGCTGACAGTCTTTCAGAGACATAAAATATACACAACATAAAGTCCTGAAGGAAGACTGTGGAAGAGATGCAATAGCGGTGTATAGGAATGCAACCTAAAGGCGTGAACCTTTAATTCTCAAAATATTTCAAGTAAATGTTTTTGGATAAAATGGTTAGGTAGGATGGAATAAGACGAAATAAACCTAAAACGTCTGAAAAAAGGCTATTAAGGCCTCAATTACAAGTTTTGCAAAATTCCAGGAGTAGATTCTGGGCATCTGGCATTACTGGTACATGCGTATAATTGTGATTAAATATATTTGGGCTCTTACATTTTTGCTTTTCTGTGCAGGGAGACAGCTCTTTTGTTGTGATGACTAACTTCATCGTTACACCCAATCAGATGCAGGGGACATGTGCAGAAGTGAGTACAATACTTGTTTATCATATGTTAATAGAGTACAAGAAGCTGTTTGTAGTTGGTTCCATGATTTGTCTTGCATTTTCTCACTTCCTTGTACCCATGTTCTTCTTGGTTTATTTAATTGTAACCTTGGTGTCATATACACAAAAAGCACAGAAATACCCTCATGCAAATGCCTGCTACTTGCAGTTGTTTAATACTCCATACCTTCAACGGTTATTCATTCACAATTATTTTAAACTCAGTAATTCTAAATCTCTTATCAGGATCCATGCAGTTAGACCTCCCAGTGCATTTCAGGAAATAAATCTCTTATCACTAACATAACCTAAATCTAAAGAGAGCAAAACAAAATAGAATTCCATCAATCAAGAATGAGTTTTAGGGCCCCATTCGGAGTTTGACGGTCCCACAGACGATGTCACCACCATGGCGGTGGTGTGCCCCCGCCCTATTACAACGTTTCCACCGGCCTGACCGGGCTGACCGGTGGAAACCTTGAACTAGAGCATTCCCGCCAGATTATGACAGTGCTACAAGATAGCACTCGGCTCCCTTAAAGGAGCCAAGTGCAATCTCGTGGCACAGAGGGGGCGGACCAGCACTCTCTGAACGTGCACGTGTCTTCAAAGCAGAGAGTGCGCATTCCAATGGTGCTGGGTAGGGGCCCATTGTGGCCCTCAGCACTTGTTCTCCACCAGCATTTTCATGGATGGGTCTCCGCCATGAAAAGGCTGGCAGAGAGCAAGGTTATAATCAGCCAGGCGGTGCTGAGCTCTGCGCCACCTGGCTGACTACAACCAAGATCGCCATCACCCCATTAGAAGCTGTGATCCTGGCGGGGACGGCAGTCTTTAAGCAAGACCACCACTCGTAATGTGGCAGTCGGACCGGCACAGCCACGGCGGACCGACTGCCACCGCGAGGCTGACGGTCCTAGAACCACCAGCCTCGTAATGAGGCTGTTAGTCTTTATCAATTTGTTTTCTTCTGCACCATACAAAACCCTTTGATTGGTAAAATGTTCTTACATTGTTTTCAGAAACATTGGTCTGTAAATAATTACTGGAGCTTCTCCTCTGTCTGCATTAGATATAATTTGTCTGATTTAAATTTCTGAATAGTTGATCGTTTTTTATTGGTTACTTTGCTTGTTCATCGCCTTATGTGATTATTACTGATGTACAAGTTACCTTCAAACTAGAACAAAAGTGAAATATGAATGAGCAATACACATAGAATATAATGTGCATTCTATGTACCAATACCGAACACAGCGGCCAGACACACTTCCCAGGCACAGCCACTTCACTCCCCACCTCAGAAACCTCCACTGGCTCCCCATCTCAAAAAGATGTCCTTTCAAGCTCCTCATGCTCGCCTGTAAAGCCCTGCATGATCAAGGACCAGACTACATCAACCACCGGCTGCACTTCCACAAACCCACCACCCACCTGCACTCTTCCTCTCTGGCCCTCGCGCACACACCTAGAATCTGGCACAGCGGCAACCGCTCTTTTTCCTACATCACCACCAAGGCCTGGAACTGCCTACCCACCCACACCCCATCCCCCTCCAAACTGCATCCTCACTGGCAGACTTCAGAAAGAGACCCCAGACCTGGGTCTTTGATGGAGACTTCTCACCCCAGCACCCAGATACCCCCAGGGGTGACAATGACACAATCTACAAATAACTGATTGATTGATTAATTGATTGATTGATAAAATGCAAAGTGAAACTGCTTGACACAGGAACAATCTTGGGATCTGCTTCCTCATAAATCCAGGATGTGTTTAAAATTGAATAATATGTGAGGGAATAGTTTTTGAAAATCTACTTCTATAGTAGAGAATATTTTCTTTAAAATGTCATTCATTTTCAATGTTTTTGTGCCCGCACTCAATTGGCAGTGTTTATTGAATTCTGGCAGATGTCTGTGGCAACATCTCCTCCATAGTGTAACAAAGCCGGACATGCTTCTACAAACCAAACACATTTAAAACAAACCAGAAAGTTCAGCAGGCTGTTCCAACCTTTTGAAAATGTATACATTCATTTTAGGGTATTGTATTAAATACTGTTTCTTAACACTCATTTGGAAGTGATCGAGCATTTTATATGTTCTATTTCTGAGGTGGATGATCTTTGGGTCTATGATAAGGGGTTAACTAGGGAGTTGGGCAACAATCCATTACCTATAATTTACAGTGAAACCAATTTGTCCACACAATGAAAACCCAAATCGGAAATAAAGTTAAGGGTTAATTTTTTGATAAGTTAGTGCTCAAGTTAATCTAAACAAATCTCCAAAATATACTGTAAAGAGACAAGATGACCATAGGGTAGCTAAATCGCCTGAAGAAATTTAGACAAGTTAACAGTTCAGTAACAGCAATACAAAATATCAGCAATAGTATCTGGAACTCTGAAAACAGATCGCAGTCAGTGGTCTTACACAGTAGTTCAAGTTAAAATCATCCAACTAAGTTAAACTATGGGCAATTAGGAAATTCTTCTTGAACAGTCTAGACTATGCAAAAATGAAATCTAACTAAAAGACATAAGGACAAAAGGTGAAGCGTAAAATTAGAACAAAAAGGATTTGGAAAAATGAAAGGGAAGGTGTCAGCATTTCAGAAGCTCGGTCAAGAGTCTTCTTAAAGAGAGTCAAGTGTAAGCCTAAGCCACACTCAGCAAAACATGGGGGACAAGGGGGAAGTCAGAGGTCTGCCCCTCTCAAAATACAAGGGAATCTGCTCTCTTGTCTATCACTGTAAGCTCTAATTAATACCACAACTTCAGAATCTAGTAACATCTGTGGTCACACCATCACATGTTCCATTGTATTCTTCTGTCTCAAGGTGTAACTTGCAAGCTCACTCTGTGCTCCCAGGGCAGTACTAAGAATGCTTCTGTCCTTGGTCTCCTGTACATCATTTGCAACATGTATGAATAAGGGACATTCACCTCTCTTTAGGTCTCTCGATGTTCCTTCTTATCAAAATTCTTCTCTCAGATTCTCCATGTGTAAAATAGCATATCTATTTCAAAACTAAAATTCTATGTGAATGCACCTGCAATGAAATGACACTTAAGCAGATATGGAAAACAGTTTCTCATGTTAAAGAAATTCAGACCTAGGCAAGTCAAGCTAATAATAATATTTACGAATGCACATTTAATTAATGTTATACTGTACACATGTTATGTCTTCATTCGTATAATGTTAACTACACTTTCTCATTTTAAACTTCATGTTACAGTTAATATGTACAAAATGCAATTGTTAATACATGTATTTGAATATGATGGAGAACTACATTTTCAATGTTAACTCGACATTAATGCACACATTACATAAATGTCATTGTTTCTAGTACAAATACACTCCACCAACATGAGGATAATTGTAAGATTATTCTCAATGATTCTTTTCATTTAATAAAGTTAGGGCCCACTTTGCATGATTTCCTAACACTACAGTGAATGCACTCTAATATGGGAGTCAAAGGTGCATTTTATATTAGTATAATATTAATGCACATGTTATGCTGTGTTTCATGGTCACATATAGATCAACATTGTGACGTCAAGGATGGCAGCAAAACTATGCTAATCCAGCAGTGTGAAAAAGTTGGTGTTAGGATCTAAAAGTTTAGAATACATTTTTAAGAGATGAAATTTTGGAGTTTCATTACTGAAAATGTATGATGCTTATTATGGATTGATTATCATGTTTGGTAGCCCCAAAGTTCTGTACAACTTTTCCTTCAAATTGTTTGAATAGAAAATCAAATTCTTTAACTTCATCAAGTATCGATCCTCAACTTTGGGCAGTTGGGAGAAGGGAAGGTGTTATAATTAATAGTATCTCTAGTTGACATCTCCCTCTGTCGTGGATAAAGTGATCATAGGGGAGTGTTTTTAAGCATCCCAGATGGATATTGCACGTCCATGAGGCAGACATAGTGCAATGGACATACGGATTTGTTGCTGGGGCACTTTGTAAAGTCAAAATCAATAGATCTCTGTTTTTTGCTTCTGGTGTATCAGGATAAATATCAGCCTTTCAGCTCTCTTTTGCATTCAGTCTAATTTAACTTTAAAAAACTTTGGCAGAATCAGATATGAACCAATTCTATGATTTGGATGACATACAATTTTAGCATTCACCAGTGGGCTCAGCTGTCGAGACAAACAGCCCTGATATGATTACAGCATTACACTTCAACTACGTGACATTGGCCTGTCGGATAGCAAAAATAGTCCTGAAGAAGTAACATCTGGACAATTTTGATACATAAAGCTTGAAGATGTGCTTCCATTTAACATGCCTACTGTTGCAAGTACCTCTTGTAAATCTAACAGACCATGGTTTCCATATGCATGAGTTGTATAATTCCTTAGGGGGTATCTTATAAATATAACAAGTTGTACCACATCTGTCAGCGCAACTAAAATCAGTCTACCTTTCTGTCTGGTTACAGAACAACTAAGATCTCATAGCATGCTCTTACATTTTTTGTTTATGGGACCATTCCTTTATAAAACGTTCTGACTGTGCACCAGTTTTTTTTCCTTTGCAAGCCGTGGCCTGTGCCTTCAAGGTTGGTGGAGCACCAAACATAACACAACAACACATTCAGTGCTGACAGGTGCCAGGGAAGAAAGCACAAGGTTCTTTACAGAAGTAGCTGAACATAGTCAAAGTGTTGGAAAAGGCCAAAAGAATGCAGAGTGTGAAGCTGTAATGCCTTTTACTTAGATTTGGGGCATATGTTCCTAAAAATATACACCAAATACAGAAAGATTAGGTTCTTGTTTTAAAAAATATAGAAATATACAGTAAAATTATGGAATTGCTACATTTTATAGGTCTGGTTTGGCAGTACAGCTTTTGCCAAACGTAATGGGATCAACCTAAAAAAGAGGTTTCAGAAGTGCTATAGAGAGAGGCTTTGGCTCCGCTCACATCTTAGTAACCATGGAGTTGAGGTTTAGATTGGGCAGATGTTGTTTCCTGCTACAGAAAAAATAGTTTGCCCTCCACAGAACTGTGATTATTTTGTTTTTTTCCAGGTGCCAGAACTTAAACTTTCAGGGCACACACATGATATTGCAATGATGATAAGGTATCCTAGATAACTACATATTTTATATTGTTTTGTTTTCCTCAGACGTAGCACAGGCGGGAGGAGTGCAATCATGAGAAATGTATTGCAGTTCCAGCACCCTTCCGTCCATCAATAACTTTAAACTTCAGATTGAAGTTTTGTGTTTGAGAACAGCATGGGATGCCCTGGTCTACACTAATCTACATGGAATTTCAGGTCTGGCTTGACAGTACAATTGGCGCCTGACCTTATGTAATCAATACAAAAGAGTTCTGCTTGGGGAGGAACATGGCATCCACCGACATATTGGTTACCCTCAGTACAGGATATGATTGGGAAAATCTGTGCCCTTCTACTAAAAACAATGCTTGCAATATATTTTATGGCTTGTGGAAGAGCTCATGCTTTAACAGCAGGACTGAGGTAGTTATGATGGCTATAAACCTAAACTGACATGTTTGTTGTATGAAGAATATGTCAAAGTCAAGAGGCATACTATGTATGAAGTTTTATTGCTCCATAATAAAGCCTATAGATGGGTATTTCGTTACACAGGATCCCACAGATTATGCTAAAAGGCAATGGTTTTGGTGTTTTTTACTTCACGTGACCTTGCTTAAAACTGTAGGCCTGAGTTAGTCATGGTAACAAGCTAAAGGTCTGATTGAAGCACTTGAGAAACGTTATGTTTCATGTCATAGGTCTGGTCTGCTGACTATAAAACATTATGTCAAAGCAGTTGGTCTAGCTTATTGATTATGGAAAGCATTTGTTAAAGCCAGAAAGCCTTTCTGGATATCAAATTGTGTTACATGCTACAGACAGATATTTTTTATGTGTAATCTCCCAGATTACATTAGAAGTTAAGGAGCAAAAATAATTTTAACAGGTAAAGGCTTCATCAGTTCGTTAAGAAAAGTCATGCCAGATTTCATAGGTTTGACCTCTTTATTATAAAACATTATGGCAAAGCTGGTAGGCCTGACCTAATTAATACGAAAACCATGTGTTAAAGACAATAGTGTCTTTAAGTATAGCTAGTTATTACACTATGCTACAGCCTCTCGGCAGGTATTTTGTCACATGAAATTTCACAGATTACCATAGTGGACAAGGGTGTTGGTGATCCACACAAACAAATTGTGGAGATAGAAGGTATGCTTTACAATACTTCTTGTAAGGATCTCTTAAGAGATAGTATTTAGCTTTACCAACTGTAAGTTTGATTACACTTGCAATTTTTAGGTCTGGACATAACTCGTGGAGTTCTGTTCTGCAGAATTTCGCAGACCTAAAAAAACACTCAGTCCAACAATGCAGAACTCCATGACCGGGTGGAACTGCTCTTGTCTGTGTCCCCTGTTGATGCTGCTTTTTTACATGTTAGTAAGGCAATGTATGCTTCCACACTGCAAAAGCAGTATGAATGGCACCACGCGGACCGCATGGGCTTGGCCATTTTGTTTTAACTGCTTTCCTGTTCTGTGCAGGTACTGGGTCTGATTTTCTAATCCGAATTCCATCTGTGCAATCCTCCCCCTATCCCACTCACCCACCCCTCATTTACCTTTTTTTCTTTTTTGTGACTTTTTTAATACTTCTTCGTTTCTCTTTACGTTCTTATTTCTTCCTTTGTTCTTCTCATTCCTTCCTTTTTCTATTTATTTTTTTCCCCACTATGGCAGAGCAGGGCTTGGGTGAGCTGGGCGGGGTTGGCAAATCAGGGAGGTGGGTTATAGGAGATCCATGGGTGGGTGAAATGATGGATGAAATGGTGTATGGGAAAAAGGATGCCTGGGTGGGTGAAGGGTGGATGGGTATAAGGATGCTTGGGTGCGTTAAAGGATGAGTGGATAAGTAAAAGGATGTGTGGGTAAATGGATGGATGACTGAAAGGATGGATGAAAGGGTGGATAGGTGAATGGATGGATGGATGGGTAGATGTATGGATGGATAGAGTGGATTGACTAAGCCAAAGCTTAGGCCGATGATGATGATTAGTGACACTCCACTATTCTATAGCAAAACCTCTATCTACCACTGCAGGACAGTAAGTTAGGTTTCCTTTCCTTACTGTCCCCTTCCCAGGCAAAGTCATTGAGAAGGCCATCAACGCCAAACTCACCATCTTCATCAAAACCAACCTCTCCCTGGACCCCTCCCAATCAGGCTTCAGAAGCAACCATAGCACCGAGACTGCACTACCCGCAGCAACAGATGACATCTGCACTCTCCTCAACCAAGGCAAAACCACAGCCCTCATCCTCCTGGACCTCTCCGCCGTCTTCAACACCATCTCCCACCACACCCTATGCACTAGACTCCACAACACCTCCATCCATGACAAAGCCTTAGAATGGATTTGCTCCTTTCTCACTGCCTACCTACGGCAGAGTCACAGGATAGCCGCATTTTTATATGTGATGTGTATGATATATTATCATTATTATTCATCTGCCTCTTTGTAGTGATGATAGAACTGAAAGGCATTTGCAGAAGAGCAGCGCCATTGTGATTAAAGTACAATAATAATTGTCCATTACTGCTGCCTCAGCTGCAAACTGCAGAGAGTAGCAAAGTACCCGATGCATTAGCTAGCATGCCTTCATTAATTTATCATAACAAGAATGCTTGTACTCTATAGTGCATAATACCTTACTCAATGAAAGGTAATTTATTTGTATTTCCACATGAAATGTTGTTAATTTTTTTTTTTATTAGGAGATCCTTTAAAAGAGAAAACAAAGGGGGCGTATTGAGGCCCCCCAGGGACTCCGAAAGCTGCCGTGGTCCGCGCGCTGCCACCTGAGGGCTTCGGTGCGCATCGAGTGGCTTCCGACGGGAGGGTCCCGGCGGTGAGCCGACGTGCGGCCTGGAACGCTGCGCAGCGCGGCCGGAGCGGCCGCCTATGCTAGTGAGCGGATTCTCCTTCCCCGGAGCTCACCTGCCCTCGCGCTTGAGGGTGGGGGCCGAGGAGCCCCGGCTCCCTTTCTATTTTTGCCTTTTTTGGCATTCTGGTGCCCTAAACCTGCCGGGGGCGCGGAGGACCCGGGCCCAGGGCTTGTTGAGCCGGGAGTGTGGAGGGATTCTCCTCCGTGCTGGAGCCGCCTGGGGCTGGAGGTGGGCTCCTTCATATTGAAGTGCCTCGCAGCAGGAAGTGGAGAGGCCTGAGATCTTGAGTGAGGACAGGGGAGATCATTGCACCGCCGTGGAGTTATCCTGCGCCCCCCTATGACAGCAAGTGAGTGTGGGCCTGGAACGTAGCAGCGGAAGATAAATGGGGGCTGCACAGGAGTAGAGGCCCCGATCAGGAGACGCCCCCGAGTTCGCCAGGGAGAGTGGGCTTGGCATACGAGGGCAGAGGATCTGAGAGCCACGAGTGGCAGGAAGCGCTTTCTGGGCGCAAACCTCAAGCATAGGTGTTATTGTGCATTCCTGAGCCCGTTGTTGCTGGTGGAGGTGGTGTGGACACGTGGAAGGCTGATCCGGCGACCCGCACCTGGGCCTGCGAAACATGGCGGCGGCCAAGACTAAGCGAGAGCGGTCAGTGAAAGACATGCTGGCAGGCGCTCGTTTGCCTACGAGTGGCATGGTTGAAGACCCACCGGCGACAAGACTTCCTGAAACTCGCCTGGAAGTGGACTCTGATGGTAATTCGCCGGTCACAAAGGTTTTTTTTACATCCCTTTTTGATTCACTCCGTAGCGACATACAGGATCTGCGACGGGACATATCCCAGGAGGTGAAGGAGTTGAGAGGAGAGGTGACCTCCTTGGGAGAGCGTGTCTCGCAGTTGGAGGAGGGAGAGATTCCTTGTGGTGAAGAACTAGCGGGCCTGCAGCAGGAGGTTGTCCGCCTTCGAGAGCAGCAAGACCATCTCCAGCTAACAGTCGAGGATCTGGAAAATCGCTCGAGGAGACAAAACATCCGCATCAGGGGGGTCCCGGTGGGGGCGGAGAAGGAGGACATTGGGGACTATGTGAAGGGCCTATTTCATTCTCTGCTGGGCCCGGATGAGACGCAGGAGATAGCCCTGGATAGGGTGCATCGAGTCAGCCGTGCTGGTGGCCCTGGGGACCGCCCCCCGGACATTCTGGCCTGCCTTCATGACTTTGTCCTCAAGGAACGGATTTTGCAGCGAGCCCGCACTCTTCAGAAGGGCCTCTTTAGAGGACATGAACTTCAACTATTCCATGACCTCTCTGTGCGCATGTTGCAGAGGAGAAGAGAATTTAGACTGATCACAGAACACCTGCGGGCGCACAATGTTTCTTATTTTTGGGGTCACCCATTCCGCCTGGTCTTTCGCTGGGAGGAGCAGCTCCGGCAGGTGACATCCATTGCGGAGGCGGCCCAGATCCTGAGCTTGGAGGATGAGTCCCAAGGGTCCAGTGAGAGGTCGGCCTTGTCAGGGGTGACCAGCCCCGGTGGCGACGAAAGGAGAAGAGGCGGAGGCCGCGGCGTCCGTCCACCTCGGAGCTGAGATCGGAGAGGGAATCTGCTCTGAGTAGTGGAACTTCGGCGTAGAGAAGAGTGCCCGGAAGTGTCCTGATTGGTGGCTGACCTTGCTGTGAATGGCATGTCGGCCGTTGGAAGGGGTCGGGGCGGCGGGGGTGATGGACGTGGATTATCACATATGACTGGTTCTACTGCCCTTTGGAGACCTTTCCTCGTGAAGAAGGAAGTGCGAGGACTCATATATTTTGTGCACCTGTTGTGCGTGATGGTTAATTGTTGTTGGGTTTCCCGGCGGGTTTGGCACTTATATGGAGTTTCTCCCAGGGCTTGTGGATACAGGTGGGGTAGATCTGGCACCGGGGCTTTCCTCTTGCACTTTATCCTCCTCTTTGCTTGTAACTTTTAATTTAGCCCATGCTTCTTAAATGTATGAGCTTGAATGTCCGTGAGCTCAATAATCCCACTAAGAGGTTGGCCGTTCTGTCCACCCTAGAGAGGTCAGGCTGTCACATATGTTTGCTTCAGGAGACACACCTTGTCCCGAAAGATATCTATTGTATGCGCTCTAGGTGGTTCCCTAGGCAGTTCTGGTCCTCGGTTACAACAAAGCACGCGGGGTGGCGATCCTTCTGGTGCGCTCATTCCCGGGCGAGGTGGTGTCCAAGTTCCATGAGATACCAGGGAGGCTCCTGGCCATGCGACTGAGATTGGGGGGCTTTTCCTTCACCATTGCCTCTTTGTATGCGCCTAACTCTCAGCAGGAAGCTTTTCTAAAACAAGCCTTGTCTCCGCTGTTGCAGTCCCCAGATGGTGCTATTCTGGTTGGGGGCGATTTCAACCTGGTGATGGATGGGGGGCTGGATCGTTCGGGCCACAGGTGGGGGCAGACAGGGTCCATAACTGAGGCTGGCAGTCATTGGCTGAATGAATGTGGCTTGGTGGACGTGTGGCGTAGGGCTCATCCCACATTAAGAGATTATTCTTTTTACTTGGCAGCGACTAAGACATATGCTCGCCTTGACCTCTTCTTGGCCTCGCAGGAATTTCTACCCCGGATTGGGGACTCTTTGATCGAGCCTCGGTCTCTTTCAGACCACGCCCCGGTTACTGTGGTCGTTCACACGAACACGGAGCGAGTGAGTGCAGCGGGCTGGCGGTTTAGGGACTCAATGCTCCAGAACGATGCAACAGTGCAAGAGATCCGCAAGGTTATAATAGACTACCTCAACCGGAATGACAATGGGTCCACTTGCGAGGCGATGCAGTGGGAGGCACTGAAGGCTGTCGTTAGGGGGGAGGTGATGTCTCTCTCGGCTAGAGATAATAGGGCAAGGAGACTCCTAAGAGTGGACCTGGAACGTCGGGTGGGCGAGCTGGAGCGTTCACATAAACGCACTGGGGCCCGAGGGTTTGGCGCGAGTTGGAGAAAGAAAGGAAACAGCTGAGAGCGCTGGACTGGGACAAGGCAGAATATGCAGTGGCGCGCCTCAAACACAAGTACTATGTGGGTAGTAATAAATGTGGGAAGCTGCTGGCGCACAGGCTGCGAGCACAGCGAATGGCGTCAATGATACAAATGGTCCGCTCCTCCTCGGGGGCTGAGGCATGCAGAAGTGACCAAATAGCGGACACCTTTGCAGAGTTCTATAAGGCTTTATATCAGGCGGTGGAGCCCGATTCTTCTTCTCCAGAGAGCTTTCTGGAGGGTGTCGCAATTGCGCTATGTCAGAGGGGGATTCGGCCTCTCTGGAGCAACCTATAAGGGTGGAAGAGGTTATATCAGCAATCTCGCACTTGCAGTCCGGGAAGTCGCCTGGGCCGGACGGCTTCTCTGCACTTTTTTATAAGACCTTCTGCATGGAACTCGTTCCAGTCTTGGTGCGACTTTTTAATTCCTTTCGACGCACGGGGACCCTCACGCCTAGCATGCTTGATGCCAGCATTGTAGTAATCCCGAAGCCGCGGAAGGACCCCATAGATTGTGCTTCATACAGGCCGATCTCGCTCCTAAATATTGACGCTAAGCTGTTTACAGGCGTATTGGCGCACCGTCTAAACTACTATATGCCTGGCTTGGTTGATCCGGATCAGGCGGGATTCATACTACGTAGACAGTGTAGCGATAATACCAAATGACTGCTCCATCTATTAGACAAAACAGAACGCTCTAGAAGGGAGGCACTTTTCCTGTCTGTTGACACTGAAAAGGTGTTTGACAGGGTTCATTGGCCATATCTGTTTAAGGCGCTAGAGCGTTTCGGGTTGGGCCCTGGGTTCATGGCTTGGATTCGATGCATCTACCAAGCACCCTGTGCGGCGGTACGGGTTAACAGGGCGCTTTCTTTGCCTTTTTCGGTTCAAAGAGGAATACAGCAGGGGTGCCCCCTCTCGCCCCTTTTGTTTGCTTTATATATGGAACCGTTGGCTCAGAGGCTCCGTGATGACCCTCGGATTGTGGGCCTCAAATTCGGGGGAGATAAGCATCTCATCTCATTGTACGCGGATGAAGTGATCCTTACCATGGCCGACCCTGCGACCTCGCTCCCTGCGCTAATGCATGTACTTGAGGATTTTGGACTGGTCTCGGGTTTCCGAATCAATATGCTAAAGTCACAGGCTATGAGCAGGTTTATTAACGCTGAACATGAAAAGGATCTGAGGGACCGCTTCCCCTTTATCTGGTCTTCCTCAAAGCTTCCATACCTGGGAGTGGAGTTGGATCTGACAGTTGCCCGTACGGCGTCGTTGAATTATTAGAAGCTGACGCAGGAGGTACAGCGTGATTTGGAGAGCTGGGGAGACTTAAATTGTCCTGGTTGGGCCGGGTGGCGGCCGTCAAGATGACCATCTTGCCGAGAGTGTTGTACGTTTTTCAGGCACTCCCAGTGGAACCCCCGCCGCAAACAATTGCAGTCCTTCAGACGGCGGTTCTAAGATTCATATGGGAGGGGATGGAGAAGAGGTTACCACGAAGACTGATGTATCGCCCTAAGCGGGAGGGGGGACTGGCGATTCTTTCAGGCCGCACAACTGCGTTTTCTACTGGAGTGGAGCCGCCCGTCCTCCGAGAAGCACTGGTGTTTCATGGACCAGGCGGTGGTGGGCTTACACATTTGGAAAGAACCCTGGTTAAGGCGCCGTCACAGAGCCTGTGGGCTGTATGTGTCCCCGGTCACGGACGACCTTTCCGTCCCAAATGACCCCTCTCGGGGCGAACCCTGACTTCGGACCGGGTCTTCAGGTCGAGGCGCTTCGTTGTTGGTACGCGGTGGGTTGTAAAAGGGTGGGCTGTTTCTTTGATGAACAGGGTGTGATCCCCTTTGACCAGATGAGGGAGACATATGGCCTGTTGGAGGCAGACAGGATGATGTATTATCAGATACGACACTGGGCCCTGTCGCCTGCCAATAGACCGTCAACAGATAGGCCCTTAACACCATTTGAAAAATGGATTATAATAAAAAAAGATGACAAGCGATTGATCTCCGAGCTTTATGCTTTCCTGCGAGGGGGGGCTCGACCGCCCAAAACTAAGGGTCAGCTGAGATGGGAGAGGGAGCTGGAAAGAGAACTCTCAGAGGAGGAGTGGGAGAGCATCTTTTACAGAACACATCAAACTGCTTACAACGCGGCAGGAACAGAGTCAGCTTATAAGGTAGCGTCCTACTGGTACTATACCCTGGCAAGGATCCATGTCTGGGATCCTGTTAAGTCAGACTTGTGCTGGAGAGGGTTTGGAATGTCCGGTTCACTTGCACATCTTCTATGGCATTGCCCTAAGCTCCATCGGTATTGGGAAAGTATTTTAGACCCTCTTGACTCAGCCTTCAACACTCATATACCTAGATTTCCTGCGTACATCTTGCTGGGTATTCCCAATGAGCTTACCTTCCCTTTGAGGTCAATGAAAGGTAGAAAGATGGCCTTAGCGTTAAATGCAGCTACACAGTTGTTGTTGAGTATGTGGGGGTCTGACCAGATTCCGTCGCTAACATTATGGCTCCATAAGCTATGGTTCATTCTCGCCATGGAAAAGCTTACTCTGTCCTCTTTGCAGAATGGTGAAGAGTTTAAGGAATTGTGGCATCCATTCTTGCAGATACTGTCGACGGAGTTTACGGCTATGACATGTCCAACTTATTTGAGGGTTCTGAAGTTGATCTAGAGTGGGAGGGGGTGGGTTAAGCTTACTCGTGTCCGGAGCCATGACTATGCAGATACAAGTCCTGGGGATGTAAGATATCGATGCGATCATGTACGCCAACAGAGGGGAAACTATGTTTGATGTTTTGTTTTTTTACTTCTGTCACTATTTAGTTTTTCCTTGCTTTACCAATTTGCATAGAACACATTGTATGTTATGGCATCGGTCTCATCATGTAGTGTTACATATGCATTGTTTACATTGAAATATTAATAAACAGATTTGATCCATAAAAGAGAAAACAAAATCTGTTTTTAAATCGGGTGTGCTGTTATTCTGCCTTCATTCCTTTCAGGCAGTCAGTGCTTTTATGTGAGGCACATGTGGGTAAAAAATGGCCCTGTGACTCATAATCAGTCACATCAACTTCCAATGACCCTATGTGACCAGCAATGTACTGCTACTGTGTCACTATAATTTTAAGTAAGTGTTTACATAGAGTACTGTTTGCAATTTGTCTTT
Source organism: Pleurodeles waltl (assembly GCF_031143425.1). NCBI lineage: Eukaryota > Metazoa > Chordata > Amphibia > Caudata > Salamandridae > Pleurodeles > Pleurodeles waltl. The sequence goes on along the minus strand of NC_090441.1, from coordinate 34,933,196 downwards.
TTTGTTTCTTGATATAGCTACTCCTGCTGGTCCACCTACATGTCAGGAGATAAAAGCCCAGATGCAGCAGCAGAGGTTGGAGTTTGTCCATCTAGGGTATTAGCAGCTGGTGACTCTGCAGGAGGAGGAGGCAGCTGCCTTTACACTGGAGCCCAATTCCTCCAGCTAGCCGCCAGTGCCTCCAGCCTCCCTGCAGCAAAAACATCACCAGTGATGCTGCCAGTTGGCAGCCGCCCATCTACGTCAGACCACTGCTGCCCACCTCCTGCTCAGACAGCATTTTCCAGCACCAGGAACTTTTTTTTCACTCAGCCTGTTTTTAAATCTGCTTTTTTATCAAAGTGTATGCATAGTCATACCATTTAATTATAGTTAGCTTAGTTATACCCATGTGAAAACTACCCTCTATAACTATATTATTAACCATTATGGGGGTAGGATATGCTGCCATTGCCTGTATTGCCTACAGCAACCTCGATAAACAAGGAAGGAAAGTCAAATCTGCAACATACGTTACTTACTTACTAACTAAACTAGTTAACTTCACTACATAGTTCTTCTCTTACCAGAATGGATAAAGTGATGGGTGCTACCTCTCTCTGTATTACAAAACTCACAGCAAGGTTCCCTAAGGTTCCTTCTTAATGGTGATGGCAGTAGTAGCAGGCCAATACAGAAGAGGAAAGGCATCACAACAAGCGAGGTCCCACTCCCACCCAGTGAGCTCCAACTCTAGGATAAATCAAAGGGATTTTCCATCACAGGCAACTAAATTGAAAGAAAAACACAGGGTTAGTTTGTTATATATTTAGATCATACCTTTAAAAAGACTCAGACCAGACTAACACCACAATGACACAACATAGAAAAGAATTCCTAATATTATAACAAAACTAGCAATAGTAACATTGTCTGAGCAATGGGGAGCTTTTTAATTAAAACTGAAGTTATGAAATCCTCAAGTCAGGAGAAGTGGATTCAGATTCAGGAGTCAACAAAGTTAGGCTTTTACACAACACAAGGCTTAAATAATGATGTTAACAAACAATGTCCAAGATCTAAATCCCTTTTATGCATGGGTGGGTACAAGGAGCTGGTGTGGGCTATTGCTCAGGTAATAGAAGATTCTGCAGTGAGTTGGTGAGTCCGCCCCACCAAGTGTGTGATTCAGGTATAGTGTAATTTAAGTCACCTCAATAAATCACACAGCCTGGGCGAATCGCGTTATGGGTTAGATGAATGGATTGGAAAGGAGATTTGAGGAAAGGTGTGACAAAGACAAACACTACATAACACAGCAATATTTAACAGGGTGATAATGAGCAGAACATCAACATCAATCTGTTGCGGAAGGAAATGAAGGAATTAGTATGACACATTTCCTTCAAATTGGAAACAGATCTTCAATCCCAGAGACCCAAGTTATTATTAGATATTTTAATGTTCTGTCATCTAGGATTTAAAAATACAAATTATGGGGGAATGAAGCTAACCCACCCATACAACCATTTCTAAAAATTATGGCGGTCATTCTGACCCTGGCGGTCAAAGACCGCCAGGGCGGAGGACCGCGGGAGCACCGCCGACAGGCCGGCGGTGCTCCAATGGGGATTCCGACCGCGGCGGTAAAGCCGCGGTCGGACCGGCAACACTGGCGGGCTCCCGCCAGTGTACCGCCGCCCCATTGAATCCTCCAAGGCGGCGCAGCTTGCTGCGCCGCCGAGGGGATTCCGACCCCCCCTACCGCCATCCAGATCCCGGCGGTCCGACCGCCGGGATCCGGATGGCGGTAGGGGGGGTCGTGGGGCCCCTGGGGGCCCCTGCAGTGCCCATGCCACTGGCATGGGCATTGCAGGGGCCCCCGTAAGAGGGCTCCTAAATGTATTTCACTGTCTGCTGCGCAGACAGTGAAATACGCGACGGGTGCAACTGCACCCGTCGCACAGCTTCCACTCCGCCGGCTCGATTCCGAGCCAGCTTCATCGTGGAAGCCTCTTTCCCGCTGGGCTGGCCGCCCGCCAGCCCAGCGGGAAAGTCAGAATTACCGCCGCGGTCTTTCGACCGCGGAACGGTAACCTGACGGCGGAACTTTGGCGGGCGGCCTCCGCCGCCCGCCAAGGTCAGAATGAGGGCCTATGATTGTTAAAATAGAAATGATACTTTGTTTTCAAAGTGGTGAGTGCATCTGCATTCGTCTATGAATTTAGGGTGCCTGGCTGAACTGGTCCCATAGATCAGCAGGAGTGTTGAGCTTTTGCCTTTTGTTTATGCAGGAGAGGAGAAGGCAGGCAGATTGTAAAATGGAAACCTTATTGTAGAGTCAAGGAGAAGGACATAAGGAAGGTAGCTCCATGAGGAGTGTACAAAAAAGACTCAGAGGCAGAGTAAGAACATAAGAGAGTTTCACATTTGACCCAGCAGTGCAGCAAATGTATTCAGCAGCAGTTCCCAAATCAATGCACTTCTCTCCATTCCACAGAGTTGAGTACTAAGCCTTAGAGTCATCATCATCAAGAACCAGAAAACATTAGAGGACCATGTAGGTAAATTTCACTAAGTTTGAAAGGGCCAATCACCTTCAGGAAAAATGATCTCCTATCAGGCCCCAAAAATTGCAAGTCATCAAAATCAAGTTTACTAATTAGTTGAACACACTCCCACACTGTCTGCCACCCCATAAATAATCAATTACAACTCACAATCACTCAATGATATATAATCACTCATTGGTGCAATAGTTACCTCTTCCAATCCAAGCATAGTAATAGGTACACAATTTAATCTCCTCTTTTATGCAAGCAACACAATGGAATTTAGCAGTCTTGTAAATCAATGATCTTCTAGACAGTCCTGCTAGGTGATGAAAAAACGATAGGCATGGGAGGGAGGCAGGCATTGTCTCCAATGTCCTGAATAGAATGTGGAAGCTTCTTCACTGCACACTGGTCCAACTCCAATCTGGCCATACTTGTGCCTACAAATGATGCAACAGCATAAGTCAGACACAAACAGAGTGTTCCACTAGCTATATTCTTTTTTTTGGCATTTTGATCATGGTCAATCTCTCCACGTTTTGAGGCAGGAGACCGGTCTTTCTCACTGTGACAACTCAGCCCACTGAGCACTTGCCATTGGCACATCTTCCCATAGCACTGCACCATTAGGTTTTCATCTACATAGACCTCTTTTGGGTCATCCACATACACCTGGAATGTCCTCTCAATGACCACTGGTGCTGCCACCTGCTCGATCTCTTTTGCCTTCGCTTCTGCACTTGACTTAAGACTTGCCATTTGAAACCAATCCAATGCAGAAGTTAAAGCCTCTGTTTCTGTAGTTGTGTTTGTTGCTGGTGATCTTGTTGCTGGTGTTGGCTTCAGTGAGACAAGACTGCCCTCTCTGGAAGGTAAAGGTGGCACCCCAGAACTTCTGCCCAGGAGTGGAATTTTAGTGATTTCCAGGTCTCCAGCTTGCTGAACAATCCGCCTCTTGCATTTTGAAACATCCCCTTCAGAAAAAGAAATGAAAGTGGCTAGAATTGTACTGTGGATCAAGTAGTGTGATGCAGATATACTCTTTGGGCAACATGATGTATTTTGCGGCTTTGTATTAACAGGCAAGCGAAGGATTCAGGAATAAGATTTCAAGCAGCATCAAACTATCATGGCACCTGCCCAGCATTCTCCAAAACAAGTCCTGCATGCCTTCACAAAAAATAAATTATCTCACAAACCAGGTAGCAGAATTTATCAGAAACTCCACGTTACATTTGCAGAGTTCCCGAAATCCGCAAACTCCACAAGTGGAGTGATTTATTTCCACCCATCCCTAGCAATTTTATGGCTGTATGCCTGATGGTTGACTTGTGGGAAAGTGTACGCTATGTCCAGAAGGCCTGCATTTGTTATGTGACAAGCCAATGACAAGAGCTATAGCACTGACTACTGTTCAGGTAAATATTATGCCAGATGCCATCAGTCTGGCTTGAATTTTATGAAAAGGTATTACACAGGCAGAAGAAGAGGCTTATTTATTGTGAAAAACTGTTAGATTTTGTTGCTAGTTACCCCCTCTGACAAACCTTTGGGGGAGAAGATTTGCCCTGTAGCAATTCTTGCCAGAACCTCTTCTTCATTGTCTGCTAGGGTCTTGTAATAAAAAAATCATTAAGCAATGTCTACTCCATATTTATCAATATATATCTTTATAGACATTAAGGCCTTTGGCTCAACTACATCCTGCTATTGGTCTGCCTGAGTATCATTTACTCTCTGCTTCCATCCACTCCAGTATAATGAATGGGGCAATGGTTCAGTCCACATAAGTAATTTGTTCTCTTGCCCTGTGAATGGTGACATCTTCTGAGCATGTGTGTACATCTACCTGAAAATGAGTGCCCTTCAGTGTCAGTGCTAGTTGGACAGTTCTTTACTTTTTAAGGTTCTTCCTTTATAGGCCCTTTTTTATTTCTTTGTTTCTTCTTTTTGTTTTAATATTTCTTAAGAGGATTCTCTAACTCTTTAGGCAGAGTTAATGGGTTGCTTGCTTTCCACTCGTTTCATCTGTAGTGTGCAGCATCCCTCAAGGCCACTTCCTCTAAAAGAGGAGATCAATATGGAGTGCTTTTGTCCATATTGTGTCTTTGGTTTACCATTCCAAGGTGACCAGCGCGTTGGTTCTAAATGTGGCAGCCAAACTGGAACTTTAATACAATGATAGACTTTTTACAATACCTATGCAAGAGGGACTCCTATGTTTAATTTCATTATTGAAAGCTTATGACCACTATGTGTTTATATGCAGTATGTTTTCTTTTTTATACTTTTATTTTTTAATTTTATTGTTTTTGAGTTCATGTGTGTATTATTGCAGGTGTTTTAGAGGGTGAATGTAAGAATAAGTCAGTGGTTTGATGTATGATGCATGAGTGCAAAGATGAGTGGTATGATCACTTCTTGAGTTAATGACACAGAAGGCACTTTCATTCATATGTAAGACCTATTGGCATAGCCAATGCTTGTTGTTGTTTGAAAGAAAACAACCTATTCCAAGAATTACAAGAAGTAAGATGCCGCATCAGATGCCAAAAGCGAAGAAGGGAAGTGCATGGTGTAAGGACCTTTAGCATCCGGGTTGGACACCCTTGTTTAGCTTAAGTTTTATGGCTTGATCCTTTTACACTCATACACATTTTTACTAATGTTTATTCACATTTTTTTAGCGAGCCTGCTTTTAGCTATTGTTTATATATTAGCAGCTGCCTCTTCTAGGAAGGCAGAGTTTGTGCTGCACATTGTATCAGCAGTTCTACAACATGCTTTCTGTGCCTTGGTCCAAGGCTGCAATGTACAGTACATGCACATGTTCATCTTGTACACAGCCTAATTTATTTTTTGTTATTAAATATGGTCTTCCTCACCCCAAGGTGGCAGTCTAAAGTGACAGTCAAAGGGAAATTAGGAGGCACCGTAAGGGTGGATAAGTCATGAGAAAAACTTTCAAAAAAATGTCTGCTGAAAAATAGCTTTACGTATACCATTCATATACGATAAGCAGAACTAAAGATGACGGTTGAGAGTGGCAACTTTTATTGCTAGTCTAGGAGAAAGTTTCTGTCCTTGAGGCACATCAACACATCAGGCCTGTTTTCTGAAGTCTGCATGGGTTACTACACAAACAAAACATAGGCATAAGGAAGGTGGATGGCATTCCAGTCATGGCCGTCCTGGGATGCGTACCACACAACAGACAGCTTTGCTGATCCTGGTGCTGATGCTTCAGCTTTCCAAGAGGATTGCCATCCAGACAACAGACAGGCCCCTGCTATTCTATGCAGGTATGGGGTTGGGGCTATTCCGTTAGGTCAGAACAGGCAGAAGAGTTACAACCACTATGCTCTCAGATCTAGACATGAGGTTTGGTAGGATTCTCTAGAATCTCTAGACTTTCTAGAATTATACATAAAATGGTGGGGTTCTTCATCTCCTTCACTTTGGTTGTGATGATGATTACCGTGTTATGTTTCATCTGCCTTATTATCGCAGCACGTGCTTTTTACTCTAGGATGCAATTTTTTCAATACATGCATTCAAATCTAGTTTGCATCTTGTGTCCTGCCTTGGCATGCCTAAGTAACTGAATGAAAGGGGTATGAACTGTTTCCATGACTTCCCTGAGGAGTCAGTGTCAGTTGCCATGAATCACGTCTCTCCTTATCAGGGTATGTGAGGCACTACAAGCTAGCCAGGACTTTGGCTGACAGCTACCAAATGGTGTGAGATTGACTCAGTCTCCCACATTTGGGGGTGCTATCACCATAAACACACAGTCCTATTACCAAATTAGGAACAGCACGACAAGCAAGCCTAGTATTAGTACCAGGAGATGAACTGGGAAAATTAGAGATTTAAGTTTAGAAGTAAAGGTTTTTAAGAAGGTGCCTTCCTTAGCTGGTGGAGGGAGGGTTATTTAAGACAGGCAGGTGAAAGAGATGGCTTTAACAGTAAACGTATTGCATGCCGGAGAGTGTGTGACCCTTTCTTGAAAGACAAAATGCTGCTTCAGTGGCTTCTGGTTAAAGGCCATGTGAATTTTAAATGGCATGCCTGGTTAATAAGTTCTTCTGTCGATGAAATCAAATCATTAACATTTATAAAGCGCGCTACTCACCCGTGCGGGTCTCAAGGCGCTAGGGGAAAAGGGGGGGGTTATCGCTGCTCGAACAGCCAGGTCTTTAGGAGTCTCCGGAAGGCGGAGTGGTCCTGGGTGGTCCTGAGGCTGGTGGGGAGGGAGTTCAAGGTCTTGGCCGCCAGGAAGGAGAAAGATCTCCCACCCGCCGTGGAGCGGCGGATGCGAGGGACAGCAGCCAGTGCGAGGCCAGAGGAGCGGAGGAGGCGGGTGAGGACGTAGAAGCTGAGGCGTCTGTTGAGGTATTCCTGTCCCTTGTCGTGGAGGGCTTTGTGTGCGTGGGTGAGAAGTCGGAAGGTGATCCTTTTGCTGACTGGGAGCCAATGCAGGTGTCTCAGGTGTGCGGAGATGTGGCTGCTGCGGGGTACGTCGAGGATGAGGCGGGCCGAGGCGTTTTGAATGCGTTGCAGGCAATTTTGGAGTTTGGCTGTGGTCCCGGCGTAGAGGGTGTTACCGTAGTCCAGGCGGCTCGTGACGAGGGCGTGGGTCACGGTTTTTCTGGTCTCGGCAGGGATCCAGCGGAAGATCTTGCGGAGCATGCGGAGAGTGAGGAAGCAGGCGGAGGACACGGCGTTGACTTGCTTGGTCATGGTGAGAAGAGGGTCCAAGATGAAGCCGAGGTTGTGGGCGTGGTCTGTGGGGGTCGGTGCGGTGCCGAGGGCCGTGGGCCACCAGGAGTCGTCCCAGGCGGACTGGGTGTTGCTGAGGATGAGGTCTTCCGTTTTTTCAGAGTTCAGCTTTAGGCGGCTGAGCCTCATCCAATCTGCGACGTCCTTCATACCCTCTTGTAGGTTGGTCTTGGCGCTGGCGGGGTCCTTGGTGAGGGAGAGTATAAGTTGGGTGTCGTCGGCGTAGGAGGTGATGATGATGTCGTGCTTGCGTACGATGTTGGCGAGGGGGCTCATGTAGACATTGAAGAGTGTTGGGCTGAGTGATGAGCCTTGAGGTACGCCGCAGATGATCTCGGTGGGTTCTGAGTGAAACGGAGGGAGGTAAACTCTTTGGGAACGGTTTGCGAGGAAGGAGGCGATCCAGTCCAGGGCCTGGCCTTGGATCCCGGTGGAGTGGAGGCGGGTGATTAGGGTGCGGTGACAGACGGTGTCAAAGGCTGCCGAGAGGTCGAGGAGAATGAGGGCGACTGTTTCACCGTTGTCCATCAGGGTTCTGATGTCGTCTGTGACTGAGATGAGGGCGGTTTCAGTGCTGTGGTTGGTTTGGAATCCGGTTTGTGAAGGGTCGAGCAGGTTGTTGTCTTCCAGGAAGGTGGTCAGCTGTTTGTTGACGGTCTTCTCTATTACCTTGGCTGGGAAAGGCAGAAGAGAGATGGGGCGGAAGTTTTTCAGATCGCTCGGGTCAGCCGTAGGTTTCTTTAGTAGGGCGTTGACTTCGGCGTGTTTCCAGCATTCGGGGAAGGTAGCAGAAGAAAAAGAAGAGTTGATGACGGTCTGGAGGTGCGGGGCGATGATGTCGTCGGCTTTGTTAAAGATGAAGTGCGGGCAGGGGTCCGAAGGGGATCCGGAGTGGATAGAGTTCATGATGGATTTGGTTTCTTCCGTGTTGATGTGGGTCCAGTTGTTGAGGGTGATGGCCGTTCGGTGGTGCTTGGTTGGGTCTGGTGTCTGAAGCTGTCGTGGAGGTCGCTGATTTTGCGATGGAAGAAAGTGGCGAGGGATTCACACAAATCCTGTGAGGGCGTGACGGCGTTGGCGTTGGCGCTGGGGTTGGAGAACTCCTTGACGATGCTGAAGAGTTCTCTGCTGTTGTGGCTGTTTTTGTCCAGTCTGTCGGTGAAAAAGTTCCTTTTGGCACCGCGGATCAGGTGGTGGCGTTCTTGAGGGCGGTCATGTTGTCAGCGGTGTGGTCCTTGCGCCAGGCTTTCTCAAGGGTGGAACAAGTTTTCTTTGATTCTTTGAGGGTGTCAAAGAACCAGAGAGGTTTTTTGGTGTTGGTCTGTCGATGCGTGCGTTTGAAGGGAGCAAGGTTGTCTGCGCAGTTGGAGATCCAGTTTGTGAGGTTGAGGGCTGCGTCGTTGGGGTCGGTGGTGAGGGTGGGTTGGTTGGCGGCAAGTGCGGAGAAGAGTTGCTCTTCAGGGATCTTGTTCCACTGTCGACGAGGGATGGGTTGAGTGTGGAGGTGGCGGGTCTCGCGTCGGAATGTGAAGTGGACGCAGCTGTGGTCGGTCCAGTGTAGGGCGGAGGTGTGGCTGAAGAAGACGTGTTTGCTGGCGGACAAGATATGGTCGAGCGTGTGTCCGGCGATGTGGGTGGCGGTGTTCACCAGTTGTTTGAGGCCGAGGTTGGCGAGGTTGTCGAGCAGGGTGGTGGTGTTGGGGTCGTTGTTGATGAACACAGCATTGTACCCTTTAGCAGAACAAAATGGCCAGAAGAGGCAGAATTGCCTGTAATCTAATGTGCTACTTTCATCTGTAGAAGGAGCCTGCAGCTCTCTGTGTTTAGATTTCCAACCTAGACCTAGTTGCCACTTAATGACTGAGATGTAATACTTAATCTGACCTTATTTGCCAAATGGAGGCATAAATACCTTGATAAATGTAACATGCCCAGCTGTGTGGGTAAAGAAGCTCAGTGGTTAGACTATTGCAGTCACTGCAGGGGTCTGTGTTTGATTCCACAAGCCCTTGGAAGCTGGTTTTGTATCTATAAGCTAGTGGTTGCATGTGCATAAAAGAAAGCAAAGGTTTTGAATGAGAGATTCTCAATAAAAGGGTCTTGGACAATGGTGGCTGGTGACATTTGAAACTACCCCACATCTTCCTGCATTAAATATGTTCAACAGTTACTGTACTGTGCAATTTTTACAACTGGCGATAAGTACAATTAAACTATGGAAATGTCGCACATAAGCAATTTGAATACTTAGCAGCTATAAATAAACAGTTTGACTCTCAGATTTGCTGGTGCATTATATTTTATGTTGTTGTTCTTACATTAAAGGAACAAACACGGAGCCTCTTATAGTTAAAATATACTTAAGCACTTGGGTTGCAAACCATTTAGGGACAGATGTAGGAAAAGTGGCGCTGCACCCAGTGCAGCGCCATTTTTCTTGCACCTCTTAGCTCCCCCCTAAAACCACCATGTGTGTGCCGTATTTAAGATACGGCGCACCATGGCGGAAGTTAGGGAATTACCGTCAACATTTTTGATGCCAGTATGGAGCATTGCAGGATTAGCACCAAAATGTTGACGCTAATCCTGCAAAGCCCATTGAGGCCCATTGTAAAGAATAGTGTGCCTCCTTGTAATGCCTTCTCTGAGCAGGCGTTAAAAGTGCCGAGTGGAGTTTCCCAAAAAGTCTGCGAAGTGACACGGAGTGGAGATTATTCTCGAGCATTGGGGAGCGCGAGCAAGAGAAATTGCTAAATTGGCGTGCATGAGTGAGATTTTTGAATGGGAGCGGTCGCAGTAGGCCGCAACCGCTCGTGATGAGAAAGCTGCCGCTCACATTGAGAAAGCTGGCACTCAAGTAGAAAATCTACTTGAGTGGCAAAAGGAAGTTAGAGACCTCAGTGCTCCATGTGATGCCGTTCACCCTGATTTTACAGCGCCTGAGAAACTCCAGCACTGAAAATCAGTGCAAACAGCGCGCCTTACCCAAACTCCACAACTCGTGGAACTCCGCGTAGCGCGGCACAGTTTTTTCGGCACTTCTCCGAGTTCTGTGTAACGGGACTCCGCAAATTCTGCAAAGGCCTAGTTTACACATAAACTTGAGAATTTCCTATTGGGCATCAAAAAGTCAATAGCAATAAAAAAAGACATGGCATCCATCAAACTAGGGTCTCAAAAATTAAGAAATGTGTTCTGTGTGTGAGTATTGTGTGTGTTTGACCTGTTTCGATTTCGGAGGGTGTATGAACATATTTACCTGCACTTCTATCTGTGTTGTTATGTGTGAGTGTTATGTGCCTGTGTGAATTTGTTGTTGCTCATGTGTACCTATGCGTTTGCATCTATTCGTTCATGTGTATATAACTCTTTGTGTCACTGTTTCTGTGTCCGCCTAATACTTATGTGTGCTTTTTGAAAGATTCCATAAATATACGCACATTTTTACTTTAATAACGTATAATTATGGAAAGCATAGATATTGTGTGATCAATTTACTTTTTACTACTGCTGTGAACTTGGCCAACAATTTCCTAATCCAAACCTTGGTGTGTGTGACCTTGAGAAGGGGCCCAAATTAATGCAGTTATATGGAACATAAAAGCACACGGTTACATGGATTTCCATGTCCAAGTGTCACGATTCACCGTGAGCACGTACATTCGGTTGTCTATCACAGAAAGCAAACTGAACGTCTGCCGTGCTGGGAAGACTGTGAAGGTGCCCATTGCTAGTGCCTTTCCTTACACACCTACATTCTGTTAACACACCCGGCTTCTTGTAACCCGGAACAACTTGAAAAACACATACTTCAGCAAAAGCAAAAACACGCTCTCCTCGATAATCGCAGCTCAAAGGCAACATGGGTACAGCTGGTTTAGGGCGGTGTGGCCGCACTGGGTGCTGACTTGGACTGGAGGGTGCTGACCTCAGGGGGGCGCTGTGTTTACCAATGACTTACGAAACTTGCCATTTAAAAGCACTTGCTGAAAAATTCCTTGTGCTCCAGCCTTCAGGAATCAATTAAAATGTCAAGTTACCCCTTGTGATTAATGTTCCTGATATGGAGAGAGACGGAGTTTTGTCTAGCGGTAGTTTTGACTCATCATAAAGTAACATGGAGGGTTAAGGTGCCTGCTGCAGATCACATATCTGTATTTTATGTGGATAGATGAGTGGATTAGTAAAGCCAGCCTTTACAAGTGCTTTAAAACAACTGAATGTATGTGAAACGGGGGCTATGGTGAGATAAGGGACACATTTGCCTGATGGTAGTGAGGGAATCCGAAGAGGTGGTCATGGGGTGGAGGGGCACCACCAGCGATAAAGCCAGCCATGAACTTGGGTGCCAACCTATGTTCTTTTCTTGGGCCTGTGCTGCAACAAACAGGATGAGAAAGGTGCCCTCTTAAGAGAAAGGGCTGAGGATCAGCTCCAGCTACATAACATTTTCAAAAGTGAAAGCTCAGGAGATGAAGATGAGAGCAGCTAGCTGCACCCCTACTACAGGCCGCCCCCCCTCTGGTGAAGAGTGTTACATTTCTTCCACCCAATACTTTGTTCACCCTTCAGCCTGCCCCGCCCGTTTCCATTGAAATGAATAAAGTTCTGATGCAACCTTATCCAGTGCATTGTTATTTAGTGCACCCTCTGTGCCAACAGGTCGAAGAAGATCTCGCCCAGCTGGCACATGTGCAGCAGGATGCCTGCAAAGTACATCACATCTGCCCCATTACCTATAAGAGAGCAGCAAGCAGTGATTTATTTTAAGCTGCTTGGCGTTATTTCCTGTTCTTCTTGCCTGCCCCCTCAGGGTGGTAGGGCAATGCCCCTTTTGCCCATTAACACCACACGCCCCTGGTCTTGAAAGTATTATAAAAAAAAGCTAACACAGGATCTGCTGAATAAAGAAAGACTCGGTACGTGCCTCCACCTAAATTGTTGCCCCTCTGACTGGGGAGGCGGTGCAAAGGATCACTTTGACCATGGCATCAAAAATCCTTCTACCCTTACTTTTGACCTAATTATTTTCTTTCTTGTTTCAGCTTCCAGACAAACACTCATGTAACAACGATACAGACTGTATACGAGGGGAGACCAGTCCACCAAGACACGGTAAACTAGCCTTCTTATAAAACTTGCATTTCTAAACCTTACACATATAAATATATCCCCAGTACACTAGGTTGTCTACCTCCCACCTTCCTGCCATACAAAGAGATCCCCTCTTTTAGCATACATCATGAGTTAGCACAATTTAATACTGTTTAGCAAAAAAAAAACGAACAGATTTGTGGTTTCTACAATAAGGAGCGTCCTAAAATTGGCTCCATGGGAAAATATAGGACCAAATATACTAATTTTTCTTGCAGAGCAGCACAGCAACCAAAGCTATTTCTCTCACCCCTGCACTGGCTCAATTTTCACTGCTTATTCACTCAGACACACCTTTGTACCAATCTGCACGGGGAGGTGTGATATCTAACATAGGTTTAATACTGGAGGTGTACCATTTTAGTGCAGAATATATTTCTACACATAGTTAAAAACTTTTCCAGTTGTGTATGTGTTCTGTACAACAGCACAAATGTAAAGTTGGAAAGGTTTGGAGAAATTATAATTTTTCTCCCAAATTACACCTGCCTTGAGGAGGTGTTAAGTTTTGGCCCACAGCCCTGTCTATCTTTTTTAGTAGACAAGGCATTGTGTCAAAAACAATGGGTGGCTGCATGGGAATGCCCATGTGCCTCTAATGGGATACCTCTTTGATGCAGAAAAGCACAACGTACACATAGTTCTAGTAAAACAAGTTTTAAGTTGGAAAGTAAGTCCCAATTCTGTGTTATGCACCAGTTTCAGTCACTTTTGAGCTACAAATTCTAGGCAATGTGTTAGTAAATCTGGGCCTAGACTGTAAAAACGTTTTGTAATAACATAGACACCAAAATGTAGACTACTAGAAAAAAGCAAAGGTCGGCACATCAGGGTCCTTGTAGCACTGCTTTGAAACCGCTAGAGTCAATACGTTTTGATGCACGACTCCAGCAGGGATCCACAATCTGATAGGGTCTGGCTATGGTGGGATCTTACCACATTGTGCATCGAACCACGACAGATGCAGCATATTTAATAGGCTGGTACTAGTTTCATTGGTTGCGATAATCTACCTGGAAAGCTGGATAAATTATGTGTGTAAATTGCAAATGTTTTTCTAGATAGGACGAGAACAAGCTAAGTAGGAGCATTAACTGTAAATTTTAAGCTGATGTTGATCGAATAAAGTGGATTAAAAAGTAGGAGGTTGATATTGGTTAGACTGCATGCTGTTTGGCAGCTCGGGCATACACGGGAGGTATTAATTGAACTAGGGTACTGTGGCTCCCATGTGGTAGTTCTGCCCACTAATAAAACCCTTTGGGAGTGCCATCACTAATCACAGGAGTGACACTACTCTTGGACCAAATACTAATCCTCCTAGTGTGTAGGAAAGTACCATCTTGCCTGGCATGTTACCTCCATTTTTCACTGTATATATGTTGTTTTAGTTGTATGTGTCACTGGGACCCTGTCACCCAGGGCCCCAGTGCTCATAAGTGTGCCTGAATGTGTTACCTGTGTAGTGACTGACTGTCTCACTGAGGCTCTGCTAATCAGAACCTCAGTGGTTATGCTCTCTCATTTCTTTCAAATTGTCACTAACAGGCTAGTGACCAATTTTACCAATTTACATTGGCTTACTGGAACACCCTTATAATTCCCTAGTATATGGTACTGAGGTACACAGGGTATTGGGGTTCCAGGAGATCCCTATGGGCTGCAGCATTTCTTTTGCCACCCATAGGGAGCTCTGACAATTCTTACACAGGCCTGCCACTGCAGCCTGAGTGAAATAACGTCCACGTTATTTCACAGCCATTTTACACTGCACTTAAGTAACTTATAAGTCACCTATATGTCTGACCTTTACCTGGTAAAGGTTGGGTGCTAAGTTACTTAGTGTGAGGGTACCCTGGCACTAGCCAAGGTGCCCCCACATTGTTCAGGGCCACCATTACACATGTGCACTACATATAGGTCACTACCTATATGTAGCTTCACAATGGTAACTCCGAATATGGCCATGTAATATGTCTATGATCATGGAATTGCCCCCTCTATACCATCCTGGCATAGTTGGCACAATCCCATGATCCCAGTGGTCTGTAGCACAGACCCTGGTACTGCCAAACTGCCTCTCCCGGGGTTTCACTGCTGCTGCTGCCAACCCCTCAGACAGGCATCTGCCCTCCTGGGGTCCAGCCAGGCCTGGCCCAGGATGGCAGAACAAAGGACTTCCTCTGAGAGAGGGTGTTACACCCTCTCCCTTTGGAAAATGGTGTGAAGGCAGGGGAGGAGTAGCCTCCCCCAGCCTCTGGAAATGCTTTCATGGGCACATTTGGTCCCCATTTCTGCATAAGCCAGTCTACACCGGTTCAGGGACCCCTTAGCCCTGCTCTGGCGCGAAACTGGACAAAGGAAAGGGGAGTGACCACTCCCCTGACCTGTACCTCCCCTGGGAGGTGCCCAGAGCTCCTCCAGTGTGCTCCAGACCTCTGCCATCTTGGAAACAGAGGTGCTGCTGGCACACTGGACTGCTCTGAGTGGCCAGTGCCACCAGGTGACGTCAGAGACTCCTTGTGATAGGCTCCTTCAGGTGTTGCTAGCCTATCCTCTCTCCTAGGTAGCCTAGGTAGCCAGTAAATTTTCTGGCTATTTAGGGTCTCTGTCTCTTGGGATTCCTTAGATAACGAATGCAAGAGCTCATCCGAGTTCCTCTGCATCTCTCTCTTCACCTTCTGCCAAGGAATCGACTGCTGACCGCGCTGGAGGCCTGCAAAACTGCAACATAGTAGCAAAGATGACTACTGCAACTCTGTAACGCTGATCCTGCCGCCTTCTCGACTGTTTTCCTGGTGGTGCATGCTGTGGGGGTAGTCTGCCTCCTCTCTGCACTAGAAGCTCCGAAGAAATCTCCCGTGGGTCGACGGAATCGTCCCCCTGCAACCGCAGGCACCAAAAAGCTGCATTACCGGTCCCTTGGGTCTCCTCTCAGCACGACGAGCGAGGTCCCTCGAATCCAGCAACTCTGTCCAAGTGACTCCCACAGTCCAGTGACTCTTCAGTCCAAGTTTGGTGGAGGTAAGTCCTTGCCTCCCCACGCCAGACTGCATTGCTGGGAACCGCGACTTTTGCAGCTACTCCGGCCTCCGTGCACTTCCGGCAGAAATCCTTTGTGCACAGTCCAGCCTGGGTCCACGGCACTCTAACCTGCATTGCACGACCTCCTAAGTTGTTCTCCGGCGACGTGGGACTTCTTTGTGCGACTTCGGGTGAGCACCGTTTCACGCAACCTCGTAGTGCCTGTTTCTGGCACTTCTCCAGGTGCTACCTGCTGCTGAGAGGGCTCCTTGTTTTGCTCGACGTCCCCTCTCTCTCCTGACGCAATTTGCAACATCCTGGTCCTTCCTGGGCCACAGCAGCATCCAAAAACGCTTACTGCACGATTTGCAGCTAGCAAGGCTTGTTGGCATTCTTTCGGCGGGAAAACACTTCTGCACAACCCTCCAAGGCGAGAGGAATCCGTCCTCCAAAGGGAAAGTCTCTAGCCCTTTGTGTTCCTGCAGAAACCTCAGCTTCTTCTGTCCAGTAGAAGCTTCTTTGCACCCACAGCTGGCATTTCCTGGGCATCTGCCCATCTCCGACTTGCTTGTGACTTTTGGACTTGGTCCCCTTGTTCCACAGGTACCCTAGATTGGAAATCCATCGTTGTTGCATTGTTGGTTTGTGTCTTTCCTGCATTATTCCCCTATCACGACTTCTTTGTCCTTTGGGGAACTTTAGTGCACTTTGCACTCACTTTTCAGGGTCTTGGGGTGGGCTATTTTTCTAACCCTCACTATTTTCTAATAGTCCCAGCGACCCTCTACAAGGTCACATAGGTTTGGGGTCCATTCGTGGTTCACATTCCACTTTTGGAGTATATGGTTTGTGTTGTCCCTATCCCTATGTGTCCCCATTGCATCCTATTGTAACTATACATTGTTTGCACTGTTTTCTAAGACTATACTGCATATTTCTGGTATTGTGTACATATATCTTGTGTATATTTGCTATCCTCATACTGAGGGTACTCACTGAGATACTTTTGGCATATTGTCATAAAAATAAGTACCTTTATTTTTAGTATAACTGTGTATTGTGTTTTCTTATGATATTGTGCATATGACACTAAGTGGTACTGTAGGAGCTTCACTCGTCTCCTAGTTCAGCCTAAGCTGCTCTGCTAAGCTACCATTATCTATCAGCCTATGCTGCTAGACACCCTATACACTAATAAGGGATAACTGGGCCTGGTGCAAGGTGCAAGTACCCCTTGGTACTCACTACAAGCCAGTCCAGCCTCCTACATAGTGCACCCAGGAAAGGGGAGTATATACCCTCCACACAGTCCTTTAGGTAAACTCATCCCATATCTATTAACAGCAATTCGTCTGATATTGCCTCCCCCACTCTCTAATAGGCATATGATGGACCAAGGTCTGGGCCCACTTACACCATGTAAAAATGTACAGCTCTCTTTCCTGACAGTGTGTAAATTTGCTCACACATGGAAACCATTCCAAAAGTCCATAAAGACGCAGTAAGTGGCTGACGGATGTCACAACAGATAGCTGAGTTGATTCAAAAGGGGAATGTGCGTTGAATGTCACGATAGTGGGGAGATAGCGGAGGATAGAGAAGGCAGTCACCATCTCCCCTTTCAATCATCCAACCACCGAAAGGAGCCCCACTTTTTAATGGCAAGAAATGAAACAGATACGACAGAGGGGGACACCTTGAGCGTTTGTCTTCTCATTTGACTAGATCCAAATTTTCCTTCCCTGAACATAATATGACCTCAGCTATACATACAGAGATCAAAGATGGACACCTCCCCTACTTAGGCTGGCATACCTTCCCTGAACAATCCGGTCCCTTTCCTGGTTCCCATGGGCCCTGTTCCCCTTTTCTCTGGTCGTTGCCTAACACGTTTTCAAGCCTATTAGGTAACAATGAAAAATTATAATATGTTTATGTTACGAGTATCATGCTGTACCATTTCAGCCTCGCAGTTTCTTCATTCTGTAAATCAAATATAGTTATGCCTTAATGTCAGTAAACACTGGATTTTTAAAAGTAGGGACATTAAACTATTTGAAAATATAGTTATAAATAGTGATATCTGTTATGAGGTTAAATAAGCACACAGATCTGAGTCAGAAATGTATGAGCAAAAATCGTAAAATTTGTGTATCACATTCTTCCTCCTATAACGTGAGAAGATTTCGGTCCGTTTTGGATTCACACAATTGTCCATAGTACTCAAGGAAAGCAAAGCAACTTGTACAGCGCCTTTAGTACTCCGGCTGTCCTAAAGTATTTCCACATGGCATTACCATATTTATTTTTTCTTGATCAGGAAAATGTTTTTCTGGGTGTGGAAATCCCTCTTGAAATATAAGGGTTTTTGGGCGTTTTTCAAATCTATTTTGAATGTTTTAGTAACCTTTTTTTAGTTAATTAGGAGTGCCCTAATTATAAATGGCAGAATTCTGAATACCCACAAACATATGACTTTGTGGGTGTTTCTACATTCCCAAGGGCCTGCTCCTGTGCTTGTCACTCCCCCATAACCACTATTGTTCTGCGTTCCAGCTACTTTCCCGAATTTAGAATTGCAGAAAATCTGTGGTACTGGTGGATCTTCTGTAACCTCTTTCAGATGCCAAGTTGATCTTATAATTGTGTGAATCAGGCCCAAAGTATGCTCTGCTGCTGAGTATTCGTAAATTAAATTTTTTACTAAGTACTCGGCTTCTAGTCTTGCACAAAATCCAGCTAAATCCTCATTTGAAGGATGCAGGTGTTGTGTTTCCCTGCCAACTATTTGTGGTTCAGAGTAGAGTGGCTTGCTGAAGATGGCACTTGGTGCGAGCTGCTGAAGCTGCTGAGGCAGCGGCCCTCATGGTGATACACATTTCTAGCACCCGGGGACCGTGAGACCAAGAGAACAGTGTCCTGAGACCCTGGACCAGCCCACAGACCATTGAGACGACATGAATGGCCCTGGGGGACTCAGATCTGGACGCAAACACGTTCGGCTGCATTCAAGAGAAATGGCACAAGAAGTGGCCAGCATGCTACCTGGCCTGAGCCTCGAGTATAAAGGGCCCACCTGGCCACGGTGATAAGGGTCGGAGGAGCAGTGATCAGACCCGAAGCCTCAAGTGACACAAGAGGTGGGAAACAAGGGTTCCTGCTGTGAACAACCAAGTTCTGTTGCGGCGGGTCCTGCCCATGGGGAGCTGTAGTCCAGCCTTCCAGAGAAGCCAGCGCAGCTGGTAGGTGCCGCTGGAGGAGGTCCAAATTTAGGAGTGGCAGTGACGATTGGCAGCTGGGCCAAAAACAGGCAATTACTTACAACGGGGAGCCCAGGGCTGAGTGGACGATGGCGAACCCCCACCCACATATAGGAGGCCTGGCACAGCAGCAGATTGTGGGCTATGGCAGGCTTCGGAGCAGAGGCACTGGGGAGTACGGTACCTACGGAGGCGACAGAAGTGCGGTGAAGGTGGCTCTCCCCTTGTACTGAAGTGGACTAAAGTGAGCCGGGAGGCGCTCGTGCCGGCTGGGGGAAGTGGCTGGCCATGGGGCGACTGGTTTGCACTTCGCCTGGTCGGACCTAGTCAGGTAGACCGAGAAGTCAGCCCTGCTGGGAGTCGGGTGGCTGGGGTGGCACATGGCTGGCCTCTCTGAGAGGTGGTGCTGGGCCTCGGCTTCAGGCTGTCCCCGAGACCCTAATAGTGGTGACTTTGCCAGCTAAAAAGGCTGCACAGGCAATGGTGTACACTAAACAGGCATGGCCGAGCCCACCACCTGAGCTGAACGAGGCCAGGCAACTGAACTGAAGGCAGATCAACCCCCATCGGGCACAGGGCTGGAGGAGTACATGGCAGTGATACTTACTTGCGGCCACTAGAGAAACTAAGATGGCATTGGATGGCAAGATTTTGCGGTTGTCTTAGATCTGAGTCTCTTTTGCACTGATCACCGCAAACTGGTGGGCAGAGTGGGGGAAATGAAGACTGTGGTGGTACAACTGCAGCCCATTACAACGGACCATGAAAGACAACTGAAATTCCTGAGGCAAAAAATAGGGCAGCCACAAGAGTGGAAAACTTGGCGGGTCAACATTGAGGGCCCATAGGTTTGCGGATGGCCCCCCGAGGGTGGTAATAGTTAGACTTCTTAACTACCATGATAGGGATGACATCCTCCACTAGGACCCTGGCAAGTAGAAGGGGGGTCAGCAAACATCTATCCTGCGTCACTGAAGCAGCCCAGTGCCAGAGAGAAACAGGCAGCTGCAGGCCCTAGATGTAAAATGCGCACTACTTTTCCCTACCAAATGGTGGACCAAGAGCGATCCAGCTTTTTCATTTCGGCAGCAGATCCTGGACTTGGCTGAAGAGCAAGGGCTGAATTCAACCGAGTGATCAGGAGACTCCGGGACAGGATGACTGGCATGAACCCAAGCCAAGCACAAAAAATGCCACAGCTCCAAGGCACCTCCAACGAAGGATCAGGTGGAAATGGAGAGGGCATAGATAGTAACAGAACTGCAGCAGACCCTCTTGATACCCACTAGCAACAGATGGGCCAAACTGATACACTTGTGGGAGGGTTCTGCAGACACCTCGAGGGCTCCCTGCAGAAGGAAGAGAATAGGGACAGACCAGAGGTGACCCCCCTGATGACTGACTGAAACAGATGCAGGAATTGATTGGACAGTTCATCCAGTCCCACAAGGTCAATCACATGGGGACATATAAGCAGAGGGTCAGAGGGCCCCACCCCCTGTGGTAGAAGGCACTTTCGACTTTTGTCTAGAAACACGCTTTGCTTCAAGTTTTAGTTGTAATGTTGGGGCAACAGGCATCTCTGGTATTGGGGAAGTGAGTAGTTTTGAGCCTGCAGCAAGAGGTGATTGGGAGAGGGGGGGTTTGGTCGGGGCCATAGTTGTTCGAGGGCATGAGGGCTGCAGTCTGGGTCCCGAAATGATGAGACTAGAGATCATCACGGTCAGTCAGGTGACAAACTGGAAGTAAGACAGAAATAGGGACTGACTCTGAAGATTCTCTCCTGAAACGTAAATGGCATGGGTGCTAAGCTAGAGAGAGAGGCGGTGTGGAGATATCTGCTTTAACATGACCTTGACATAGTCATGCTGCAGGAGACCCACTTGCTGGGGAATAACTATACATTTCTGGGTAGAGACAGAAACTTATTGTTGGTGCATGCAGGTTTTATAGGTTGATCCTGAGAGGTGAGAATCCTGTTCCGTAGATCCCTACCACTGGATGTCATCAATACATGGGTCAACAAGAATGGGTGCCAGGCTACAATACACAGTGGTGCTATGGTGAGAACATGGTGCTGGGGTCATGGTACTTCCCTCTAGGCTTACAGTCCTTAGGCATGGAGCGTTTCGGGTCCTGACTGGTGGAGACCCTGGATGCACTGACCATTATTAGGGGTGACCTTAACCTAACTCTACAGGGAGCTCTGGATAGAATGGTGAGGACAGGCAAAAGGCCAAAACTTAATGCACGACAGGCCATCTTCATGGAGGCCATGGGAATGTTTGACCTACAGCAGCAGCACACCCAGGACCAATACTTATTTGCAACTAATTCTCTGGGCACCTTGTCCCGACTGGAGTACCTTTTGGTGCCTAAACTCCATATGGACAGATTCTCCGGCACATATTTTCTCCCCTGGGGCATATCTGACCATTCTCCCTTGACCACAGTGGTCCATACGGGAGTGCAGGGTTGGGCAGTGACGTGAGGCTTGACGCCTGGGAAGTGAGGGACAGGGACACCACAGAGCTAATGATTATGGCCACAGATCAGTATTTTGCAGAGAATGAGGGCTCTGTTCAATCAGTAGCGACCTGTGGAAGGCTTATAAGACTGTCATGAGAGGCCATTTAATTGCACCGGTTGCAGGCAAGAGAAAGAATAGGTAGGCAGAATGCAGACAGCTTGAGGAGAAACTAATGCAGCAGAAAACTGAATACTGTTCCCACTCCATCTAGATACCTGGTCCATAGAATAGATGAGTTGAGGTGGGATTACACAGCTCTGGTGCTTCAGGAGGTGCAAGCCCAATCCTGAGCCACACAGGGTGGATTATACGAGATGGATTAAAGGCCAGCAAACTTCTAGCATGATTGGCCAAGAAAGAAGGACAGAGATGGGTTTGAGGGATCAGAATGGAGGAGCCAGGGTTGAGAGAGATCCCTTGGGAAATTGTGAAGGCGTTTGCCACATATCTAGAAAAGCTGTACAGGTTCCACACTACGACCAACCGGGGAGATCTAGAGATCTTTATTAAGGATCTCCCTGCCCCTCAACTCGACCCCAACCAGGGGGAGTTGCTGGACAGAGAAATTACCTAGGGAGAAGTGGCTGAAGCTATCTCCCTGCCGAACAGTGGCAAGAATCCGAGCCCCAATGTCTTTCCCATAGAATGTTTTAAAAGTGCAACATTTGAAGTAGTGAAACCGATGCTGGCTCTGTTTACCAAGGCCAGAAAGATGGGTACTCTGCCATGGGATCTTAGAGAAGCAATGATCATTTTGATCCACAAGGATGGGAAACCTATGGAAGACTGTGCCTCTTATAAGCCAATCTTTCTGATCAATGATGAAACGAAAGTTCTAGCTAAGATACTGGTGAACCATCCCATGTGGGTGATAGATTCCCTGGTCACCCCTGACCAAACTGGGTTTATGCCTTATAGTGCACAAGGTACAATCTGAGGAGGCAGATGAGTTGTTTAGCACGCAGTGAGGTACATTGTGAATCAGGATTCCTCCTGGCATTGGATGGAAAAAGGCCATTGACTCACCGGTTCGGCCATATATGATGGTGATACTTGGCAGGGTGGGCTTTCAACCATATCTTTTATCTTGGGTTAACCTACTGTACGAAGACCCTGTGGCAAGAGTCTGGGTTAATTGGGCACTCTCCGATAGCTTTGGATTATCCAGGGGCACCAGACAAGGCTGCTCGGTATCACCCTTAGTTTTTGCGGTGGCACTTGAACTGCTGGCATCATGGATCCGATTGGATGCACAAATACAAGGCCTTTGATGGGATCCAAAGTGGGAGGATGTCAACTCGTTATAAGCTAATAATATCCTCCTGTATCTGACAGACTCCTAAATTCAGTATCAGGAATCCTGCATATCCTAGAGATTTTTGGGACCTATGCAGGGCTCTGCATTAATTGGCACAAGTCGGTGTCCTTCCCAGTGGGAGTGCGAACTGGACTGGGATCGAGACTGCTCTTTTCAGTAGGTGATTCGAGGGTACAGATAATTAGGTATCTTCATGACCCTGGATCAAGACTTGTGTCTCTGGGAAAACCTAACAAGAGTCCTGGAAGCCTACTGCTGAGGTGTGAAGAGGTGGAGGAAACTGTCAGGGAGACCAGATCCTCGGGGTCTGCGCACGTTCCCAACATGTCCACCACAAGACAGCTCCAAAACTCTGGTTGAAATATCACAGAGCCTAAGAGAGTCCAAGTGGGGAAAAGGGATTAGGTAGGAAACAGCTGGGAAGGAGACCTGTAGGAAGCAAAAGGTTAAACAACACAACATCAGAATATAAACACATTGACTTTCATTAGACTATAGTTCTAAGCATTATCTTACTGTAACCATGGATTGTCTACGAAGTGACTTTAACTAGATCTCAAGAGCTCTAGGTTCCTGGAACAAATCAAGAAGGATTAATGCAATGTTTTCATATTATCTATTCATAAAATGTCACATAATGTCTAGAAATACAAGAACTTTCTAGAATACTGTTTTAGAACAAACACTGCTTTTTTAACACGAGGACAAAGCAATCTGAAACATTCTCTGGAAAACAATTGCAATTGTACTAGGGACTTAGGGGGTTATTGCAACTTTGGAGGAGGTGTTAATCCGTCCCAAATGTGACGGATATACCACCAGCCGTATTATGAGTTCCATAGGATATAATGGACTCGTAATACAGCTGGTGGTATATCCGTCACTTTACCGTCACTTTTGGGACGGATTAGCACCTCCTCCAAAGTTGTAATAACCCCCTTAATGTGCACAAAAACGGTCACACTCTGAATTTATCATCTTCACAGGAAACCCATAGGCTCAGGATAAATGTGTGTACTTCAACAAACATTACACATCAAAGTATTTACCTGTCATGAAATGATCGGGCCAACTGTTGCCGATCTAAACACCAAGTTTTACATGCAGGAAATGAATCGCTTACACAGCCGATTCTAACAAGAATATGTAATTGCCATGAAATGATCGCGCAAGCCTTTGATCAAATGCTACGAAATGATCGCACAAGCCTTTGCCGATCTGAACACCAAGTTTTACTTGCAGGAAATGAATCATGCACACTGCCGATTCTAACAAGAATATGTAAATGCCAAGAAATGATCGCGCAAGCCTTTGCCGATCTGAACACCAAGATTTACATGCGGTAAATGAATCGCACTCACTGCCGATTCTGACAAGAATATGCAAATGAATAGTGTGCACGTGGAGCTGGGCTGGCTTCCTTAAATAGAGTCTGGCCCAGCCCACAAACCACACCCAGTCATACTGCAGAGAAAGCTTCTAGAAGGTGTTAGAAAGGAACCACGCCCTAACACACTCTGTAAGTCTGCAGCAATACCTTGCAAATGAACAGTTATTGCAAACATCATTAATAGTGTTTTTAAAAGTTAAAGTCTGCAATGCAAAAGTTTAATATACTGCATATAAACACAATGCATGAATTATGCTCTTGCATAAAGGCTGGGTTTTTGCATTTTTGTAACCCGTAGAGCGCGCACTATCCTGATTTTGACAGAAACTCCCATTATCCCTCCTGGGTCACGCTGCCCTATACAAAATGATCTACTTGTATAATTTCTTAGATATCTTGCAGAACACCCCCTTTCTGGTTCCAGACGAATTCTTCCACACAGTAGACGAAACCACAAGGGTGCTACTATGGGATGGTGCCACTATGGGGTAGTATTATGGCTCCGGAGGGTTACCTTTGATGACTCTTCGGAGGAAGAGGGCTACCCCCTCCCACTACCACACAAGATTTGTGGTCAATATATATGGTGGCGCAGAGATTAGGGTGGTGGGGCAGATTGACACTGGAGACCCTGCACTAGGACTTGAACCTCTTGAGTGTTTTGAGCGAGGTAGAGGAACCTAAGAAGTGAAATCTCTTGGGGGTGTTAAAATTGGGCAACATGTGGAAGGAGGGAACAGTGATCTTGTTTACTGACTGACAAGTTGAATATGAGCTGACAGAGAGCCAGATCTTAAGATACTAGCAGATGCTATATACATTGGGAAAGTGTGAGTCGATCTAATTAAAGACTCTGCACAGGGAATACTACACACAAACTTGTCTGTTCTGCATGGGGAGAGTGACCAATGATGACTGTTTACAGGGATGTCAGACACTGCTAAATACTCTATGGGAATGCCTGATTATTGTGGCCTACTGGGATCAGATAGGCAAAAGAATATTTGAGGTCCTGTGTTATAGGGTGCAACTCACCTCCCATCTAATCTCATTGAGCTTTTGGAGTGAGCAGTCCTTGGGCTGATATACCTGCTCTTTAGTACCCTCGCCCTGATGGTAACACATAAGAATTTACTGAAATACTGGGGGGCACAGACTTTGCCTGCCATGTGGGAGTGGGAAGAATGCATGGACATGGGGGCAGAGAAAATAGTGTACCAACCGAGAGGATACCCATGCAGATTTGAGAAGTTTTGGGATCCCTGGGAGGAGGTGAGGGGTGAGAAAGTGTCAGAATCTAGGGGAGGTGAGGAACGTCAGGCATTGAGTCTGGCTTGGGCCATAAGACAGAGTGAAGGGATTAAGTGATGGAGTGAAGAGCTCTGGGCCATTGCGACCTGATGGTAACCAATCCATATCATGGGAAGCTTTGCATGATGATTGATATATGCTTGCTCTCATGCCTTCCACAGCAGGGGAAAATGTTATGTCATTTGTTTTCTCTGAAAAATTTGAATAAAAGTGGTTCTACTACATATTCTAATCAAAACCAGGATGTGGCATTTCCTGGTGACAATACTGTGTCCAGTACAGAGATGGTTTTCATCCTAGAACCATGAGTTGTTGATTTCCACATTCTAAATTCATGTTATCAGTGTCTTGGAGGAGATGTCCTACTGCAGTGCATCCTATGACTTTATCCCTGGTCCATGTATTACCTTGTCCCGGGGGTGTTTTTTCACTTAGTCTCTCACTGTGTGAAGTCTGATGAAGAATGGATGTGCGGGTTGTCAGGTCTTGACCAATACATGTCTTGAGTTTCCTTTCAGTTTGACATGGGAGGGTGAGTTAGAACTGTTACATGACCCATCACCACTATAGAGAAAGAAGTGGATGTTATTGTTGTCAGTGTAGAGGATTCAATTTTTCTTTAACTCGTGTCCATGTGGCAGTCTATTAGGGCACTGGTGGGCAAAGGCTAATTTTGTTGATGTTTAGATTTGTACTTAGTGCAGCAGATTTACCAATATCTCATGCAAAGCAGCAAGACAACTTGCTGCAATGCATTGCATGAAAGAAAGAGAACAGAAATGCTCCATATCAGCTAAGATGTGGCACATTCCTTTTTTGTCTCCTAGCACTGGTGCACTAGTAGCTACCTAACGGCAATGCAGGCACCTTAGCGCCATGGTGCAAGGGAGCATGCATTACGAGCAAGATAGTTTCTGTGCCAGAAGCTAAACCTTCCTGCACAAAAACAAACCTGAAAGGTATTTTCCTCTGTATTTGTGCTGCTGAATGCAGCACCCATACAAAAGAACTATCAAGGAGAAATTGAGATATTTCTCCTCGTTGCTCCAAGATCAGGGAGGTGCACCATTTTAGTGCAAACTGGGATGGTGTCAAAAACTATGGATGGAGGCGTGGAACGCCCAAACTTCACCCATGGAATGCCTCTATGTCGGAAGGTAACACAAGGCTGTGAAATTCTCTGCCTTGCATTAGTTGAGATTTACTAAACCAACCAGGGCCACGCAAAGTGGCTTTACACGCCAAATCCAACTAAAAATCTTTCATTGCTCTGCAACTACCTGCGTCACGCAAGAGTAACTCAAGCTCTTTTGTAAATCTGCCCTGTTGTGTGCATTCAGGTGCATGTGAGTACATGCATGTGTGTGTGTGTGTGTCTATGATCAGTTGTGTTGCTGAAAGGTGGTGGAGTGTGGGGTGGAACACGTGGTGTATCAGAAGACTTTTCAGTTTAGTTAAATAGCGCGGCCACTGTATATAGACATTGGACATAAAGAGGAACAGAACAGAACAGGAAATATTTTCTGGTAGGTGTGCTTTGAAAAATGGGGGTATTTTTGCAGAATGACGAGCTCAGGGGCAATATGTAGCTCTTCAAAAGGGTAGTTCCACAGTTTCAGGGCACAGCTAGAGAAGGCTTTTTTTGTCTGGTTTGTTGTATTTGAGGATTTTGGAGTGTGAGGTGGTTATAGATGGAAATGTTGGTGCGTATCACAGTCTTTTGTTTGATAGTGTTGTGTTGCAGGGAGGCATGCCCTGCAGGTACGCACTCGCTGTAGTCTAGCACATAAATAATTACACTTGAGGCTCTATTAATTATACAAGTACTGGTACTGCTGTTACGTATCCATTACCACCACTCCCGGACCGCGCACAGCAGACCCCCTTTTATTAACATCTTTACATCACACACTGGTGTTCCATCCATAGTCTGAAACACTGGGAGTGTCCCACCACTCCCACGGGCACAAGTTCTGAATGGTAGGGTCCGCACCTCAGTTACGTCACTGAGGTCACGACTCCACATTCATCCTAAAGTTTCAACAGAATCAGAAACTGAGAGAAACATTGTCACGCCACCAAGCCCCAGGATGTTCAATGTAGGTCCAATAATTCTCCCGAGGAGATCTTACCTGGTTCACACTTTGTAGTCTCTCAGCCGGGTGGATGGCACTGGGTTGTGACAAAGATTATATTGGGTGCGGGTCGTTCGGTCGGTAGAGACTGAGAAGGAGTTGCCAGTGTTTCCACTGTGGTTTCACCCTCCAGAGATATGACGGGCTCATCGTGGTCATTGTTAGGCAGGTTATTGGGTGGTCTGATACCCACTCCTGGGCATATCAATTCACTGGGGTAGTAGTCTCCTTGGGGTGGTGGAGTCTCCGATGATCGTGCAGAGTAATAGCGCTTGAACGTAGAGATGTTTCTGGTGACTTCCTCAGTTCCACATTGGGCAACAATTAAGGGGCCTTGACGTCTCACAATGGTCCAGGGTGGGGGGTCATTTGGCAGTCTTAACTTACTCCATAGATTACGATCTTTCATGAGTACTTAGTCCCCCACTTGGAGATCAGATGCCTTGGCTCTTCATTTCCTGCTGGCTTTGTCATTGGCTGCTCGGCGTCTTTCATAGGTTTTTGTTTCATCCATGGGGTAAGGCCTCTAACTAGAGTGATGTGGGATGGAGTCTCTGTCAACCCTCTCCATTAGAAGATATCCAAGGGCACACCCAGTGATGACGTGAGGGGTGAGCCGGTAATTCTGAAGAAATTAGTAGATCGCTAACTCTAAACTGTGTTGGCAGGCAGCCGCAATTTGAATAGTTTTATTTAGAGTTCTCATGAATCTTTCGACTTCCCCATTGGCCTGAGGCCAGAAAGGTGTTATCCACTTGTGGAGGACCCCCATCGATGTCAGGTACTAGGCCATTTCTTGTCTCAGAAAAGGAGGCCCATTATCGGTCTTGATTTCTTTCATGATGCCATGGACGGCTACAATTTTTTTGAGTTTGTGAATCACTTCAAGGGCAGTCAGTGCTGGGATTATTTTGACCTCAAGATATTTAGAATAGTCATCAATGAGTACTAATGTCTGTTGACCATCCAGGAGGCTCCCGAAATCCAAATTGGTCAATCCCCACGGTTGTTTGGGTCCCATCTCATTTTCCACAGGGGCTGGAGGGCTGGGACTCCCAGCAGCTTGACACCACTTGCACGATCTCCCGAGGGCCTCCACATTCTCATCCATCAAGGTAAACCACACCTTGGTCCATAATCTGTCTTTGGTCTTTGCCATTCCTTGGTGGCCAGCGTGGGCCAATTTGACAGCTTTATTAGCGAGGCTGTAAGGGATGACCAAACGGTGTCCTTGGAGAAGGCACCCCTCCGGGTCGACAGTCAGCTCCCCCGGGATATGGTACATGCTTTCCATGATGCGTCGTGCTTCTGGGTCGAGTAATGGTCATTGATTCTTTACAACATGCTATTGGTTGGTCCAGATTGCACTCAGCACTTTCTGCAGACAGTCATCTTGTGCAGTGGCATGGCGCATTTGTGCAACTGAAGAAATGGAGGGGCTGGGATTTTTCCATGATATATCTCACATAATACTCTACCTCTTTAACCGCTTCTTCCTCTTCCGTGGCTGCCCTGGGGTGTTGAGACAGGTAATCTGCAGAATTGTGAGACCCTAGTCGGTATTCAGTCTGGCAGTTATACTCCTGCAGTTAGAGCATCAACTTCTCAATCCTCGGGGGAGACAGTCCCTCTAAAGTGTGGGATCAGATGCTTATGGTCAGTCATGACCATGAAAGGGTGTCCATAAACATACAGATGGAAGTGTTTGCACCCTCAATGGATTGCGATCACTTCTTTTTCTATTTACGAATATCTCTGCTCTGTTGGGGTGGGAGACCTGCCAGCATAGGCAACAGGAGCCCATTCTTTTTCATCCTTTTGTTGGAGCAGCACCGCTCCAAGTCTTTTAGGGCCTGCATCAACAGCGATAGTGGTGTCTTTATGCCGGTCAAAGTACCGGAGAGTGGTGTCGGCCGACAGTGCTTTCTTTGTGGCTTGAAACGCAGTTTCCTGCTCAGGGCCCCATACCTACGGGGCAGTCACTTTGGTGAGGTCCCTCAGCGGTTGAGTCAGCAGCATGAGGTCTTTGATGAACCTGCCACAGTAGTTTATAATTCCCAGGAAACTGCGGACTTTCATTGCAGTTGTTGGTGGTGGCGCGTCCTTGATGTTCTGGACTTTGGCAGGGTCAGGGGCGACACCTGCTGCAGAGAAGACATATCCAAAGATGTTAAATTTCTCCTTCAAGAATTTGTACTTGCTGCAATGCAAGGTCAGGCCTGACTCTTGTATCCATTGAAGAACTCTTCAACCAAGCATGGTGTTCTGGCACGGTGCGGGCATAAACAAGGATATCATCACTGACGTTTATAACGCCTGGGAGGTCAACAAGGAGTTCGTGGATGTCATTCTGAAATACTTCTGCACCACTGGATATTCCAAAACTCAGCCTGCTGTAGCGTTGCAGCCCCACGTGTGTCGAGAACATGGTGATATATCTTGATTGCTTGTGAAGTACCAGCTGATTGTACCCAGACTGGGGATCTAACTTGGAAAAGCAACACGCTCCACTTAACCCGCCAATTAGGTCGTCTATGGTGAGGGTGAGGTGTCTTTCCCTCTTGATGGCAGCGTTGAGCAGCCTCATGTCAACACAGATTCTCAACTCTCTGAGTTGCTTTGGTTTCTTTGTGACCACAATTGGGGAGACCCACAGTGTGGGCCCCGTTACCTTCTTGATACTGCCGGAGGCCTCCAGTTTGTCAAGCTCTCGCTCCACCTGTGGTCTCAAATGTAATGTGATGTGACAATGGCGGAGTGCCACTGGTTACCTCTTGGTCCTTTAGGCAGCCAATGCCGTTGAACACTCCGGTAAACCTTTTCAGCGGTTCTGTAATGGATTCTTCATGTGCCCCAAAGGCAAAAGTCACTATGCCCAGAGATTCAGCTGCTTTGCACCCCAATTACATTCCGTGGCTGTCTTCTGTGATGTATACTTGATATTCAAGGGATCGTGGTTTATATGTGATCTTTGTTTTAAACTTGCCTCTCATGTTTAATGGGGTTGACTGTCCATAGGCAAATACTTCGACAGACGTGGGTTTTAAGGTTGGCCGTGGCTCCATCTTCTGGTAGATGTCAGAGGACATAATGTTAATGGAGGCACCGGTGTCCACTACTGCAGGGGTGGAGTGGTTCCCAATCAGTAGAATGCATTTAGGTAGCTGACGTGTCAGGCGGGCAACAGTGCCTACCATGAAGGTCGAGTGTATGGAGTGTTCTCTCTCTTCGTCATCCTCCATGTCGCTGGTTGGGATTTGCGCCTCGCTGACCGTGTTGACCGTTGACCTTGAGATGTGCCCTTTTGTCAATCTGCATACCTTCAGGAAATGATTGAACTTCCCACATCCTGCACATTTCTTTCCCTTCACAGGGCAGTCGGTAGGACAGTGCGCCAGCCCTCCACAGTAGCCACAGGCTCTGGATGCGGTAACATTTCTCTTCAGTTTGGGTTTGCTAGGTGCTGGTTGGACAGTATTCACCAGCTCTACCTTCACTGAGCCCTGCAGCCCCGCCTCCATATGGGACTCTGGCTTTGGACAGCTCTTTTGTCCTCCCCATTGTCAATATGTCGGCTAGCGACCGTCCTGACTCCTCCAGGATTCTTTTCACAACTTTGCCGATGCACACCCCTCTTTTAATCTCATGTAGAAAGGGTCAATTGATTCTTTGGCTTGCTGCTGCGCCTGGCGAAACACGAAACTTTCATAGTCCGTGTTTATCATGCGCTCAAAATGGGCATTTGAACATGCTGGCTTTGACGTTGGCAGGGACAGCCAGCAACACAGTGTGAAGATCACCTGCCAATAACTGGTGAATGTCGTTGACTGGATTGGGCCCCAGGGGGTTAATCCCTGCTGCAAACTGTCTCTTCAGACACAGAGCAAAGAGTGCTCTGCCTTTGTCGATGCTACACGGTCGGCGGGCAGGCCACACCTTCTCCTGCCACCTTTGAGAGCAGACGCTCAATGTATATGGGCGGGGCTGCGGGAACAACGGATGCAGCACCACTGCGAACGGAGCAGAGACAAGAGTGCTGTGGTCTATGCTGTTGGGGCACTGCGGGGGTCCCCCATCGCCAATGTTGTGTTGCAGGGAGGCATGCCCTGCAAGTACGTGCTCACTGTATTCTAGCATGAATATAATTACACTTGAGACTCTATTAATTATACAAGTGCGGGTGCAGCTGTTATGCGCCTGTTACCTCCACTCCCGGACCGCACACAGCAGACCCCCTTTTATTAACATCTTTACATCACACAGGGGTGTTCCATCCATAGTCCGAAACACGGGGAGTGTCCCACCACCCCCCACGACTACAAGTTCTGAATGGTAGGGTCCGTGCCTCAGTTACGTCACTGAGGTTGTGACTCTACAGATAGATTGACACTCAGGTTGCTAGTGTATTGATCACTGGGGTAATGTGGGTCAGGTGATCAGTTATTGTGCACATCAGTGGGGTTTTGGTGTGCGAAGGCATAGGTATGCCAAAGTACTATGAAAAATGAAACACAATCATATAAATACACCCCAGATGTTTTTTCTCAAAAACAACAAATTAAAAAGTGCATGCTGTAATTTAAATATCTGTAGCATGAACCTCATTAGATTTTCCTTAAATCTCAGTTTCAGACACTATGGCTCACCAGTTGTACTTCTTTTCCAGTAAATTTAAACAAAAAACACAAACCCAGAATGCAGGGCAAAGGTCAAGTGGTTCAGTTTGCACTATTAGTAGGCATGGTTGGCAGACACCAGTGAGCCCTTTTAGGTGGCACAGAGCAGTGCAGCAGGGAACGGTAAACTGAGGTCAGCACCTGCAGACCCACCTACCAGTGCTAGGTTACTTTGTCGCAGTGGACTCCAACAGGAAAATACTAAAGCCTGTGGGTGTGATGGAAAGAGGCACTGAAGAAGCTGCATGCTAAACTATGCCTTTTCACGTTTTGCTGGAGAGAAGCATTGTTTGAAGTGCTTATTGGGCAAGCAAGCATAAAGCCACAAATATGTGATGCCAACCATGTCTGTAGAGCATTGCTTCCCAAAATGTTTAGAACCATGATCTAATTTTTACAGCCACCAATTTCCGTGATCCACCTAGATTTAATGTACATGAGGCAGATGATTAATTGAGACAACTAAAGAACCATGTGGTAGCTCACTACAGTACATTTTTTATTGAAATGGCCACTGAATTTGCACATAATTTACTGATAAAACTATACTGCACATAAATTATAATATGTGGAAGTCGGGTTTTAGTGAATACTTATCATTGGTGGATCACCTAGTAAAATATCTTGATTTGTTTGGATCCTACTAAAATCTTTGTTTCCGTCACACTACAGCATTACAAAAAAGGGGTTCATTTTTGCTTTTCTAGCAGCTGAATATGTAGAGTTCATTTAAAGGTATTTACATTTTGTTGTGTGTTACAAAAAGATATCTCACAGCCTTTTCCTTTCATACTCCCTGTACCTCGCCAAGATTGTCACATGATTTGCTTTTCTCTTTTTCTGGCTGAAAAGTGAGAGGAGTTTGTAAACACCAATCCCAATGTTAAGAAATAGACAGCAATTTGTCAGAAGACATAGGCCCCCATTACGACACTGGCGGACTGCGGTATTTTGGAGAAAAGTACTGCCAACAAGCTGGCGGTACCCCTCGCCAAAATATGACATTGGCGGTTTGGCTCAAGCCAATCCGCCAATGTACCACTCTGTCCACTAGGGTGGTAAACGCCGTTGGGCTGGAGACTTTGGTCTCCAGCCAGACGGGCGTCACTGTCCCTCCCGCAGCAATATGACCCCGCCTACCGCCATGGTTTTCGTGGATTCCTTACTGCCACAAAAACCATGGCTGTGGGCACTATCAGTGACAGGGAATCTCTTCCCTGTCACTGATAGGGATCTACCCCAACCCCCCTCCCCAAACCTCTCGCCCTTTCCCCTCCCACTCCAGACCACCCCACCCCACGACAGACAAGCACATTCACGCACCATCATACACACACATACACACACTCATACCCACATTCACCCACGCATGCATACATCCATTCACACACACATCCACACACACTTACATACATACAAGCACCCACGCATTCACACAACGCAACATACACACACACTCACAACCATGCATGTACACACGTATTCCACAGGCCACACACCTGCATGCACACACACACAAACATACACCCATGCCCACACACACACACACACACACATTACCTCCCTCCCCTGTCGGAGCACCTGACTTACCTGATTGCAGATGGTCCTCCGGCAGGCGACAGGACGGGGCGTTGCTGCAAGCAGCAGCATCCACCAGGAGAACACCGCCAGGTTTGCAGCGGTCTACTGGTGTGGCGCTGCTGCTGGCAGCAGCGCCACCCTTCCGCCATCTGCGCCGTGGCCGCAGCCGGAATTCCACCATCCCTCTGGTGGAATTCCGGCTATGAACATAATATAACGGATGGCAGGTAGCCACGGCGACCGTATTTTGGCAGCCGTCGCTGCAGTGGTAGGTGGTCAATACTGCCATTGTCATAATAAGATATTCAACCTCTGTCCTCAAAGTGCAGCAATTGTGTCAAGATAAATACAGAATTTAAAGGCATCTCTTTTTTTACTGTTTGAACTTTAGTGTCCCACCAAAAATCGGCTCACGACCCACTATTTGGGAAACATTGCTATAGAGGCTTTGGAGGAGTCTGCAGCATCTCCATCCTAGTAGAGAACATGGACATCAATTAGAGGTAGGCAGTAGGAAAAGAAGCTTCTGCTCTTGGTTTGCCCCTTTTTGTATTAGTGGTACTGCATTTCTTTGATCTCTAGGTCCATGAAGACAGTGGATTGAAAGAGGTTTTAAAAATCCCTATTTATTTTGGTTTGTTTCCACTATTTACCATCAATCAACAAGTCTTTGTGCAAAGTAAAGTACAGAGCAGGGCTCTGGTAAGTACTCTGTGCTCTGCCCTTCTAAGAACCTAATATAAGCTTTGGGATTGAAACCAAAATTATGCTGTGGACTCTGCTTCTCCTGCTATGCCTCTTGACTGGCGGTGGATCATCAGGCTTGGTGTCGGAGCCCGTCTAGGGATTAGGAGCCGGGTCTGGAGTAGGCTCAGGCCATGTCACTGGTCACGATTGCAGGATTGACGGGGACCACCCCATTATGGAGGCATTGGTGGAGGAGGTCCTCAAAGAGCTCAAAGTGCCACCACATTGGTTCCCCTACAGATGGTTGTATTTTGTGCCCTAAGGTAGGCCTGCAGGGCAGACCCAGCAGAGTTGTGGGCCTCCCATGACTTACTGTATCATCTCCAAGAAGGTTCCACTAGCTGTGCGGACACGGATTGGAGTTTAGTCTGAATATCACCATATTGGGGATCCCCATAGCCAAGTTCTGTGTTCTGGGGGAGCCTTGTCTTTCTTTGTGTATACTCTCCTCTTCTCCACTATCTCCTCTTTCACCTAAGACATACTGGTTCCTGAGCTCCAATGTCCCCTCCAAATGAGCTTATCCACTATCATGATCTGGACAGTGAGTTGTACATGGGGCCACTGAGACCATAAACTTATCTCTCTATTTTACCTGACCAAATTAGCCACTGTTATTCTACTAGTTTGGGCTTTCATTGTCTTCTAGACGCTGTTGGGCAAGGAGGCTAGGGGCCACTCCCAGATTACCTGAATCCTCACCATATCTGGGCCGATAGCTGAGGTGCTTGGGTTGTGGATTTTCGAATCGGAGTCCCCAGCTCATTTGAAGAGATATCCACATTGACTGGAGAGGAC
Organism: Pleurodeles waltl; assembly: GCF_031143425.1. Lineage (NCBI taxonomy): Eukaryota > Metazoa > Chordata > Amphibia > Caudata > Salamandridae > Pleurodeles > Pleurodeles waltl. The sequence continues at coordinate 34,897,956 of NC_090441.1, read as the reverse complement.
TACTTGTGCCCCCTTTGATCCCAAGCGGAGGAATGGGGTCCACAGGCAGGCACATCCAGGGTGATCTATTTACCAAAGATCTTCACATTCCCAGCAACACAGATCATTGTTGTAATGTGAATCGCATTCACGTTGTACACGAGTCAGCAAGTCCCTTGGCATTCCACTGTGCATGGGGTAAATGTAGAATTGTTGCATTGTCGAGGGATGACAGTTGGGGAGAGATGCAAAGTGGATTTAGCTGGTACAACGTGTCTGTTCATAAAGAACCTAATCTAAGCTTTCCTGACTCGATTACTACAGAAATTGGCGACGAGTTGGCACAGCTCTGGATAGACAAAGCAGCAGGTGGAGATTCGTTCAGCAGCTGTGAGGAAACAACAGAACTTTGCTACCTGTTACGTAAATTAAGACATGTCATGGCTAAATTCCCAATAATTAATGGGTATTGGCCTTCTTTGATACCGCACTATACTTTTAAGCACAAGGGGTGAGTTTAAAATTACTGCAGAAAGTACATTCTATGTAACCTGTAAAGTAATGTAAGTTCAAGCTTCATAACAATCTGTGAAGCATGTGTGCATTAAATACATTAAATTTAACAAATCCACACCATTTTTACCTGCGAAAGATGAACCCACTGTGACTTGGAAGGAATGGATTTTGCAATTAAATTGACACTTTTGAGGAAGATGATTTCTACCCGAGGAAAAAAAGAAGGTATTACTGTATTGTTTAGGTTCAGGAGGGCTCAAAATGTACAACCAAATAGAAAAGAAACCAAGAGAGGGAGGAGATGTATTCATGCATGCATTGGAAGACCTTGACACACATTTTTCACCTATTGTGTGTGTTGCTGTCGATAGGTACAAGTTTTTCCAGAGAAAGCAAGGTAAAGCTGAAAGCGTTGCTGACTACGTGACTGCACTTTGTAATCTAGCATTAACTTGTTGTTTTGGATCTCTTCATGAAGAACTAATTTGTGACCAAATCATTATGCTTGCAAGCAATCCAAATATTCAGGATAAACTGGGTCAATGGTGAAGCACCCCTGAAGGAGGTAATGGCTCTGGTAAAGAAAGTGGAACACAGTTATGGACGAGACACAAGAAGTAAAAGAAGTTAGCAAAGGTTTGAGTACAAAATACAGGAAAGTTAATGAAAATAAGAAAGGACTACAAGAAGACATGAATAACAAATTTAAAATTGTTGGCGATCTTAAAACTATGGATGTGGGTCAAAAAAGTGTTACAGGTGTGGGAGCGCTGACCATTAAGCATTCTTCAAGAAATGTCCTGCAAGAAATCAAAAGTGTTCCCATTCTAGTGTGGTAGGTCACTATGCAAAGGTTTGCAGGAGGAAAAATAGCAACAACAAAATAATTGTTGAATGTATTAGAGAGGACAGTGACTCTAATTCTGATGATTCTGAGAACACCAATGTACACCATGTTTTTTGCATTGAGTATGACATCTTGGATGTAGACCAAGTTAAGAGGAAGAAACCAATGTACAAACTGAATGTTGGGAGGTGATGATTAATGTAATTTCAGATTCTGGATCACCCTTAACCATAGTGAATGAGGATGTGTGGAAAAACAAATTTGCGGGAAAATTTGGCATACATCTTAACAAATCTGATGTAGTAGCCAAGAGTTATACAGGAAATAGAATTGAAGTTTGGTGCTTCCCTGAGCTAGAGTTTCAATTTAAAGATAGAAAGGCCAAGTACAAATTGTACATATCCAAAAAGGGACCTTCAGTTTTATGTTGGGCTGACCAAGGTGAACTAGGAATAATATTAAATCCAAACAACCCAGAACCAGTGTTGTCTATTCAGAATATTATTATAAATATAAAGAAAGAAGAATGGATTGAGGCATATCCGATAGTACTTTCTGGTAAAATAGTGAGGCTTAAGCATTTTATACACAAAATAGAATAAAAGTCTTCAGCGTTTCCCTGTGTTTATAAAGTCAGGCACATACCTATGTCCTTTAAAGAGGAGGTTCGCCAAGCATTGGGGAAACTGGAGGAGGATGGCATTATTGAGCAAGTTGAGTCAGCAGAATGGGTGTCTCCATTAGCAGTAGTAGGGCGACCCAATGGGAAGGTAAGATTGTGTGTGGACCTTAGGAAATTGAATAAAAACATCCTAGTTGATCAGTATCCATTACCATGCATTAATGAAAAGTTTGCTGCAACAAAAGACGTGTGCTGATTTTCAACTATTGATTTAAAATCCACTTATTATCAGGTGCACTTACACCAGGATAGTAAGAAATACACAGCTTTCATAACACCTTTTGGATGTTACCAAATTTCTAGGGTACCATTTGGTTTGGCATCAGCTGATGCGATGTTCCAGAGGATTATGAATAACCTCTTTAGTGGAATCGCTGAGGTGATGTTTTTTCAAGATGACATCCTGATTATGGGGAAAAATAAAAGGGGTCATGACAATAAGTTGAAACAAGTCTTAGAAATGATCAAGGAAAAAGAGTTGACAATAGAATATAGTAAGTGCAAATTTGCTAAAAACAAAGTGGTATACTTGGGTCATAGTATGAGCAAAAATGGCATTAAACCTAAACAAGCTCTAGTGGTAGCCATCAAAGATATCCCATGTACGACTGGGAAAGATGATGTATAAGCTTTTCTGGGTTTAATCAAATGTTATTCTAAGTTAAATATGATTTTTTTTTTAAACCATATACAAAAGCTACTCAAAAACAAAACAAAACAACATTTATTTGGTGAAAAGATTGTCAAAATGCATTTCAAAATTTGAAAAGGGATATTTGTAATGCATCGTTTCTAAAGGGGTTTGATCCAAAATGCAAAACCATTGTTACAACTGATGCAAGTAATAAATAGTCGGGTGCTATATTGACCCAGTGTAACAATGAGAACAATGAATGGGTTGTTGCCTTTGCATCACGCTCGTTGACTCCAGCTGAAGAAAGATATTCGGTTACAAAACAAGAAACATTAGCATGTGTATGGCCGTTTAATCATTTTCGTCAATTTGTGTGGGGACTCCATGTATTGTTAAGATCGGACCATAAACCTTTGACAAAAGTGTTAACAACAGCAGGTTTACTAAATGCCTCCCCAAGATTGAGCAAAATGTCAGTAAAATTGTTGGACTTTACTTATGATGTTCAGTATTGGCCGGGAGTCAAGAACAGAGTAGCATATTTTTTAAGTAGAATATCATTACCTGTAACTGATACAGATGAACTGATTGATAATGAAACCAATGTGGCTGGACCTTTTGATGAAGACATGGAAAGCATTGACATTACAGAATGGAAGAAGGGCTGGAATAAGGATGAGAAGTAAAAAAAAATGGCAAATTACTAAAATGACGGTTGGCCTCACAAAAAAATCTAGGGACAGATAAAAGAGCATTTTGGGAAACAAGAAATTAACTTGGTTTAGAGAATGACATAATGCTCAGATGTGGGAGAGCAGTACCTCCAGTGTCTCTTAGGAGAAAGACACTAGATTTATGTCATGGAATATCTAAAACTAAACAAAGAGTCAAAAACAAGTATTGGTGGCCAGGAATTGATATACAAATTGAAAAAAAGAAAAGACTGCATGGAATGTAATAAGTCTGATAAGTGCCACAAGACGTTTAAACCACCTCTATCACCCATTGCATGCCCTGACATGTCATGTCAAATGGTTTAGACGTGGTAGGTCCGATGGAATCTAATGAGGGTGAATACAAATATATTCTGGTTGCAGTGGACCATGCATGGCCATAGATTGAAGATTGATATAAGGCAGAATATGTAAGGATCATTACATTTTAAGATTACATTTTTATGAAAGAAGGCCTACCTAAGATTTTAATTACTGATGATGGACCTCAATTTATCACTGAGAAATTTAAGACATTTTTTAAAAGAAATGGTATAATTCACAAAACAACCTCTTTGTATCATCCAGAGGTAAATGGCTTAGTGGAACGCTTCAATAGGGTCATCAAAGGTAGTATCCAATTGGCTAAGAGTAATGGTCTGAACTGGGAAAGTGAATTATATAAATTAATTTGGGCTTATAGAATTACTCCCAGTAGTGTCACTGAAGAAAGACCATTTTCTATGATGAGAGGTCGGGAAGCAATTGGCAAAGATCTTGGTTGGTTATCTTCATTAAAAAAGCTGAATGGTCACCAGGTCAAGTGAGAAAGAAAATCAATATGGCCGAACAAGCCTATAAGGAATGGTATGACAAGAAAATCTGAGCCAGAGAGTCTAATGTGAAATGTGGAGATTGGGTTAGAGTAAGAAAAGAAAAGAATGTTCGGAAGGGAGAAATGCAGATTTTCTGAGCCACTCAGAGTGTGGGAAGTGTTCTGTAACTCAGTTAAATTAAGCGATGGGAAACTGTGGCATTTGGCCAGAATTTCAAAGTGCAGGAATGACATACAAGCTGGGAGAGAGATGGTCAAGAATAACGATTGGATAGAAACAGATGAAGAAGTGAATAGGCAAGAGGCTAATTCAGATTCACAAACTGATAAGAGAGCTCAGACTACACAACAGGACGGTCAAACTTCTGCTACTCAAACTTGCAGAATAATATAAACAAGAACAGCCAAATCAATACTGCAGGATTTGGTAGAATTATCTCCAAACTAAAAAGCTTTGATGATTTTGTATGTGTTCATACTGCTTAACACCACACAGGCTAGATGGTTTTGTTAGTTTGATGAGCTAAGTATTTATTCATCCATTGTTGTACATTTATAAGAATGTATTTTTTATGAGTTTTGTATGTAATAAGGTATAAGTTATTAAGTTTATGTTTAGTTCAATTGAACATGTAAAAGGGGAAGATGTGTTGTAGACGAGTCAGCACATCCCTTGGCATTCCACTACTCATAGGGTAAACGTAGAATGTTGTAGGATGAGGATTCGAGGGATGACAGTTGGGGAGAGATGCGAAGTGGATTCAGCCTGTACAACGTGTCTAGGGCTGTTAATAAAGAGCCTAATCTAAGCTTTCCTGGCTCGATTACTGCAATCATGTGAGACTGTGAGCGAGTGAACGCACCTTCTACATAACATCCCTTGGGACGTCACAACGGCTTCACAATGATCCAGGATATGCTCACTGAGCCTTCCTGCCAGGGCACCCTGGACAAATTTGCCAGAACATATTGCTCTCAACCTGTGGCCCATATGGGGATGAGCCATGGGAGCAGTGGACCCCAGGGGAAGAAACGTTAGGGACTTCACATTCTGTTGATTTAATGTTGGAAGCCATCCAATCATCCAAGGACTCACTGGGGACCAAGATAGGATGGGTGAGATAAGACGTGCCCCAACTTCACCAATATCTCAGACAAGCTGTGTAAAGGATCACAGTGAATGAAACCATACTGCCAGAAACTGAAGGTTCACTTAAAGTTATGAAACAACCAATTGCCAAGCTGACTGAACTGATAAAACCCTTGGAACTTAGCACTGAAGAAGCAGAAAGGCAAGCAATATGGAACATCCTTCCTTTCTTCTGAATCAAGCATTAATTAATATATTGGACAACAAATTAAAGTAGGCTACTTTGTGTTACTTTGTGTTATTTCCTAAATTAGTTCTTAACCACTTCAGGAAATGTAACCAAGAATATACATAAATATATGATATGCAAAAATAAGGCACAAAATGAATCCCCAAAAAATCACACACAATTTACGTCACACCTTTAATGCGATCTCCTTAGGGCAACACATGAATCTTCCTATTAGCAACCTTGAACAATCCTTTAATAGCCTTACTTATGTGGATGTTTGGAACACATGGGTTTAGGTCACATTTTATGGCATTCAGTTGCACACTATACACAGGACTATGCGCTTAGCCTACAGCGGGTAGAACTTTACTGTCCCCCTTCAAACCAGAAAAAAAGGTCAGGGAGCGATATCCTTTTCTCCCTCCTATTGTTCAAAAAGCAATTGAGTCTCTGGCCTGCATGATCAGGCAGTCTGAGGAAGGCATTGGGGTTTTATGGCAAGAGAATCAGGTGGATAAAATATACCTATATGCAGATGACCTTCTTCCATCCCTCAGTAACCCAGACAACTCAGGCCCAGTAGCAATGCAGATACTGGATGCACACAGCCAACTCTCGGTACAGAAGGTTAACTGGTCCAGAAATCTCTCTATCCTCTAGGCCAGGCAGTATGACTCGGTGCCTGGATGAAACAACGTGGGACCCAAACCACCACACATAGTATTAGGTATCTCGGAATGCAACTCACCCAGTGAAGAAGTGTATCCATGAGAACACACAAACATGGATGAGGACACACAAACATTGATGAGCCATTCTCTTTCAGTGATAGACCGCATCACATTGCTGAAAAAGGTCACCCTTCCTGAAAACTATATATACTACAAAACTTTCAGTTCACCTTCCCCGGAAGATGCATGCATACTTTGACGTCGCTTCTGAGATAATGTTTGTGGGCTAAAGGTTACTCTCGTTTCTCCTTCACCAATTGTTGCTAATCAACATATGATGGCAGCCTAGCAATGATAGACCTTGTGTCTTATTCCAGATCTGCACACCTGATTGTGGTGAGTGGTTAAATGTACTCCTTATACACTGAGATAGTGCAAGACATGGTGTACGTGTCCAAACTCTGGGCCTTCAGAGTGAGACTCCAAATTCATTTTCTGTGTGGCAGAAATCTTCCACATATAAAGGTAGTTACAGTGACATAGAAAAAGCTACTGGGCTAACAAACTGACTAATCAAACTTCTTTGAGGCTAGGTGCCATCTTTCCGGAGATAACCGTCCTTGAGGACTTTAGGTGATGGGACTGTCTAGAGATTTCAGTGTTGGGAGACGTGCCACCGGGAGTAAGGGGAGAGATAAAATCCTTTTAATAAATTAGGGAAGAGTTTGGCCTACCTCAAACCCAACTTTATAGATACGTTTAAATGCGGAGCAAGACCTGTTTTGAGGCCAAATTGACTATGGCCCTCATTACAACCCTGGTGGTCGGTGATAAAGTGACGGTAATACCGCCAACAGGGTGGCGGTAAATACTGCCAAATTATGACCATGACGGAAAGAGCTCAGACAGACAGCCACTTTAACACACCAACCGCCAGGGCGGAATCAACAGGCATCATGGCGGTAGCCGCCTACAGCCAGGCAGAAGTCAATGTTCCACCCAGCATATTAAGACAACCCAATCCGCCACCTTTTCCGGGGCGGCACCAATGACATCAAAAGACTGGCGGAAACACTGCACAGAAGGGAAACGACTCACCTTTGGAGACTCAGGGAAGAACCACGCCGCTGTGGAGCCTCAACTGCATATCTTCCCAATGCTATTTCTACGTCCTGCTCCACTACGAACACCAACGACGGCAAAGGCGAACACAGTACATACAGCTGCCTAGCACACAGGGGAGGGGGGAGAAAAAAGAGAGTGACACACACACTCAACATGCAACACCCCCACCCCCAACACCATACACACAAGCAGATGCAGTAATATAACATACACACACCGTACCCCTCAGGAATAATTCAAGGACAACACGAATAGATAAAAGTGAATGTAGTAAGATAAATAAAGTAGTAATACGTGCATACAATCTAAAAGTATATACATATTTACAAATCAAGGGACAATGCCCAGTCCTCAATATTTGTGGGCCACAGGGCCACATCACAAAGTCCAAGGCCCCACTTGTCTCCTGCACCAACACGGAGAGAACACTGCAGGGGCATCAGTTTGAAAATAGGCATGCACCTCAAAGGGACGGGCAAGGGGGGAACCTCAGCTGGAAGATGGAACAACACCACTGGTCCTGGAGGGGCCAACATGCCCTGTGCTCTGTCCTGGGGAGTGCAAGGCCACAGTCTCTCAAGTGTGTGATTTGCCCACTTGATCTGGAGAGGGCAACATGCCCTGTGCCCTGTGCCCTGTCCTGGGGAGTGGAAGGCCACAGTCTCTCAAGTGGGTGACTTGCACACTGGCTCTGGAGGGGGGCAAAATGCCCTGTGTTTGGTCCTAGGGAGGCTGAGGTAGGTGGGTTTCTTACCCACTGGTTATGGAGGGGGCACCCTGCCCTGTGATCTTCATCCTTGGGAAGTTGGGTTGAGTGGATGGCTTCTCCACTGGTTCTGGAGGGGGCATCGTGCCCTGTGCTTCTGATCCTGGCGAGGATGGGGTGAGTGGATGGCTTCTCTACTGGTTCTGGAAGGGACATTGTGGCGTGAGCTTCTGATCCTGGGGAGGATGGGGTGAGTGGATGGCTTCTCCATTGGTTCTGTAGGGGACATCGTGCCCTGTGCTTCTGATCCTCGGTAGGATGGGGTGAGTGGATGGCTTCTCCACTGGTTCTGGAGGGGGCAGCATGCCCTGTGCTTCTGATCCTGGGGAGGCTGGGGTGAGTGGATGGCTTCTCCACTGGTTCTGGAGGGGGCATCGTGCCATGTTCTTCTGATCCTGGGGAGGCTTGGGTGAGTGGATGGCTTCTCCACTGGTTCTGGAGGGGGCATTGTGCCATGTGCTTCTGATCCTGGGGAGGATGGAGTGAATGGATGGCATCTCCACTGGTTCTGGAGGGGGCATTGCGCCCTGTGATTCAGATCTTGGGGAGTGCAAGGTCACAGTCTCTTAGGTGGGTGTCAATCCCACAGGATTTGCAGGAGCAGCCTGCACAACAGCCCATTGACGCAGGACTACACACTGTCTGCCGGCAGTGATGGCTGCTCAGTGGTGGTGATGGTGATGTTGCTGCTGGTTGTGGGGGGAAGCTCCTGCCCATTCCCTACAGCCTCGGACGGCTGCCAACTGGTGGTGCTGCAGCCACTGGTGGTGTTTGCGGGGGGAGGCTCCTGGTTATCCCCTGAGGCCTCAGACAGCTGGCCACTGCTGGTGGTGGTAATGGTGCTGCTGATGGTGGTTGTGGGGGCAAGCTCCTGCCCATCCCCTGCAGCCTCGGACAGCTGCCCACTGCTGGTGGTGGTGCTGGTGCTGCTGCTGGTTATAGGGGGAAGCTCCTGCCCATCCCCAGCAGCCTCAGACGGCTGCCCACTGCTGGTGGTGGTGCTTGTGCTGCTGCTGGTGTTTGTAGGGGGAAGCTCCTGCCCATCCCCTGCAGCCTCGGATGGCTGTGCCACCATGGTTGTTGGTGGGGGCTCCGACTGAGTCCCAGCACCAGGCTCCTTGTCCTTTCTGCCTGCGGGTGCAGGCCCGTTGCCCGTCCTAGCAGCAGCTCCTTGTTCCTCTTGGCAACAGCTGGGGTGGCTCCTTGCTCCTCTTGGCAGCAGCTGGGGGTGGCTCCTTGCTCCTCTTGGCAGCAGCTGGGGGTGGCACCTTTATCTTCATGGTAGCAGATGGGGGTGGCACCTTTACCTTCCTTGCAGCACTTGGGGCAGACACTCTTTCCGTGTGCCTGCCTGGTTCTCTGGATCCCTTCCCACCACGATTTGCTGTGGACACTACTGGGCCCGTGGACAGGGTGGCTGAGGTGCTTGCCTGGGTTTACACACCCTGGCCAGGTGTGAAGGACGGGGGGAGGGGGAGGGAAGAGGTCAATGATGGAGAGGACCACTTCTTAGGGACATTGGAAGGGGAGGGAGAAGGTCTGGGAGTGGAGGAAGAGGGAGTGATTGTAGGAGGTATCTGTCTGCTGTGTTTGGGTGCAGGTGCATGGGCTGGATGCTGTTGTGAGGTGGATGGCTGTTGGGTGTCTGAGTGCTTGCATTTGTATACCTTGAGAGGGGGGCACAGACACAGTGGGAGAGGACACGGGACGTGTGCATGGATGTTGGGGTGGTGACTGCCAGTGAGGTGTGTGTTCTGATAGGTGTGCTGGTGATGGGGGTAGTGGATGAGGTTGTAGTGTATGGAGGTGTGAGTGTAGACGCAACTGGAAGGGAGGTGGATTACGAGGGGGGCACAGTGGAGTCAGTGGATGTTGGTATGTCTACATCTGGATGGTGTATGTGTGAGTGCCTGTGGGATGAAGTGTGATTCTTGTGTTTGCCTGTGCCACTCTTGTGTGTTGTCCTGTGTGCATGGTCGTCTGCCTGTGTGCTTGGGATAGGTTGGGTTTGAGGGGAATGGGATTGGGTAGAGGGTGGAAACAGGGACAATGGCTGCCATCAGAGAGGAGGCCAGTGCCTGGATTGATCTCTGTTGGGCCTCCAAGCCAGTGTGAATGCCCTCCATAAATGCATTGGACTGTTGCATTTGGGCTGCCAGCCCCTCAATGGCATTCACAATGGTTGACTGCCCAACAGAGATGAATCGCAGGAGGTCAATAGCCTCCTCACTCAGGGCAGCGGGGCTAACTGGGGCAGGGCCTGAGGTACCTGGGGTGAAGGAGAGGCCCACCCTCCTGGCAGGGCAGGCACAGGCTACTCTCTGAGGGGCTGCTGGGAGGGTGGTTGTGGTACAGGGGGCGGCAGCTGTATCTGTAGATGGGGGGGGCACAGAGGTGTCCTCCACCAGCAGGGAGCTTCCATCAGAGGGGGTATCCGTGTCTGAACTGTCCCCTCTAGTCTTCGCCGTGGTGCTCCCCTTGCCCTCCGTCCCACTGGTGCCCTAACCGTCGGTGGACTCTGCCTCCTGAGTCCTGTGGAATGCAGCTCCCTCCGTAGTCGGTGCCTGTGCTCCTCTGCCAGATGATGCTAATGCACATAAGGAAAGGATGACAAAACAAGAAAGGGGGGAGAGAGACAAAGGATAAACTTGGTCAATAGATGCACCAACACTACCGTTGGCGTACACAGCACCCTCACACACAGGGAACAGCCCTATGCACTATGCATGGCACTACCAGTAACAATGCTAGTCACCAGGGCATGGGGAGGGACACATAACACCCACTGCAGCATACCTGTGACCCACACATCCCTGCCCAGTAGTGGATGTCTACTAGCTAGGTTGGAGGACCATCACATCAGAACCCTGCCCAACATGGGACTTACACTGCAATGTCAGCCCTGGGGCACCCACAGGCACACATCCTCCACCCGGATACCACCCCACCAGACGTAAGTAGTAATGATGGGCACTGAACTCACCCCCTTGTTGCTGCTGTGATGCCCCCAAGCGTCCATCCAGCTCCGGATAGGCCACCGTCAGTATGCGGGCCATCAGGGGGGTTTGGGTTCGACAGGCATCCCTTCCTCGTTGGGAGGCCATCCCCAGCTGGGCCTCCGCCGTCTTCCGTACCCAGCATTTCAGGTCCTCCCACCAATTTTGACAGTGGGTGCTCCACCTGCTGTAGACCCCTATGGTCCACACGTCTATGGAGATGGCACACCATATGCCAGTTTTTGATGGGCGCTGACCTGCAGAGGAAATATACACAGGGAAAGTTATTAGTTAGAACGTCCTGCCTGTTACACTCATGGCCCCCATAGCCCTCCCATCCCCTTACGCATAGACATGGCCCAGCATACATGCTGCACGCTTGCCAAGACCCATCCACCAACCACCCCTACACGAGGTCTTCACACACACCACTCCACGCATTCATGCCCCATGCATCGTGCTCACAGTGTACTCAACTGTTGCTCTGGAGGCCCATACAGCAGTCGTAACTGGGGTAGGACCCCATCCGCCAGTCACTCCAACTCTGCCGAATTGAAGGCAGGGGCCCTTTCCCCAATCACACTAGCCATGGTAGGTTCCAGACACAGGTCACAGCAGCACATGCAATGTAGGTCCTCTCCTGTTGAAGTTCAGGCAGCAAGTGAGTGAACAGATAGAAAATGGCGGTCATGTCCATGGCGGTGCATACCGTCACCGCCGGGGTACATCACCATTGGCCACTGTAACCCATAGGGCCCAATTATAACCAATGAGGAGGTGCATGGCGGTTCCCGACCACCTCCCGCAACGGCGCACAACGTCAGCGGAATTACCTCACTTCCACCTGTCCTTCCATACAGGACAGGTGGACGCCATTTCAAGGGGGGGAGGTAGACCATGGATCCTAACTGTGTCACAGATTACAATTACACATTCAAGACATATGCCACTAATACATTAATAAATCACATCATGCATTGAACTGTAGTGGCTACAATGTACAGATTGTGACTGGCTCGTCATTCTTTTGCACCATAGATTGCAACTGCTGCGGACGAATAGGATATGGATACATCCCCCGTGTACAGACCCCTGGTGGACTTAGCAACAATGGAGGACAGGCACATTATACTCACCTACAGACTTGACAGGGCCACAATCACAGAGCTGTGTGCCCAATTGGAGCCTGACCTGATTTCTGCTATCTGTCACCCCACTAGGATCCCCCCTCTTGTGCACGTGCTATCGGTGCTCTGTTTCTTGGCAACTGGTTCTTTCCAAGTGACAGTGGGCTTGGCAGCAGGAATGTCACAGCCAATGTTCTCAATAGTGGTGACCAGAGTGTAGTCTGCCCTGATTAAACACATGTGCAGCTACATTGTTTTCCACCAAGTGGAGGATTTGGCCACAGTGAAGGCCGACTTCTATGCAATGGGACATATCCCCAACATCATTGGGGAAATTGATGGAACACATATTGCATTTGTCCCCCCCGCCCGAATGAACAGGTCTTCAGAAATCGTAAACGCTTTCACTTGATGAATGTGCAGATGGTGTGTTTGGCGGACCAGTACACCTCTCATGTCAATGTTAAGTATCCAGGCTCAGTGCATGATGCTTTTATCCTGAGGAACGCAAGCATTCCAAATGTAATGGCCCAACTCCAGAGGCACAGGGTGTGGTTAATAGGTGAGCACTGGTTCCTACCAGGTGGATGTTGGTGTATGGGTATGGTGTGGGACATATGGCATAGTGTATGGCTAACAGTTGTCCCTCGCAATTTGCAGGTGACTCTGGTTACCCCAACCTCTCTTGGCTACTGAGCCCTCTGAGGAATCCCAGGACAAGGGCAGAGGAACGTTACAATGAGGCACATGGGCGAACAAGAAGGATAATAGAACGAACCTTCGGCCTCCTGAAGGACAGGTTTCGGTGCCTCCATCTAACAGGTGGATCCCTGTGCTATTCACCCAAGAAGGTCTGCCAGATAATCGTGGCATGCTGCATGTTGCACAACCTTGTCTTGAGACGCCATGTGCCTTTTCTGTAGGAGGAGTAGGCTGGAGATGGCCGTGTGGCAGCAGTGGACCCTGTGGACAGAGAAGATGAGGAGGCAGAGGATGAGGATGAGGACAACAGAACTGCAGTGACATGTCAATACTTCCAATGACACACAGGTAAGACAGTGTAACTTCACATTTCATTGACAGTTTTGTGTTTGACATTGTCACTGGCAGGCTGTGAATTCCCACTTCTATGCACACTCACTGTACCCTTTGGCAACTCTTTTTGCAGATGTTGGCGCCCCACTATCGCTCCTGGTGTGTTCACTGCAGCCAACTACAGGTCTTTCCCATGTATACATTACTGTACAGTTGAATTGCAATGTTTAAACCTTGTTAAACAAATACATACTTAAAACATTTGACATACTCCATACTTGTATATTTTCAAAGGGTGTTTATTTAAGTGCTATGAAGAAAAGGGGGTAATGCAATGGGCTGGGGTGATGATGGAGGAAAGTCCAGGGTAGAGTCCCGTCTATTAGTAGCAGAGGTGCATTGTCAAAGGGGGCATAGGAAGGGGAGCAATGGCAGTTCATGGTGGACAGGGTGACAGAGTGAGACACAAGGGTGACATTCAGGAGAGTCTTAATTCCTGGCGGGGGCTTGGCAATAGTCTCTGGCTTCTACCTGGATCACAGGGAATGTATGCAGGTGGTTCTCCTTCTGCAGGGGAAGGGGTGCTGGTGGCCTGCTGGTCCTGTGTAGGGTCCTCCTGTCCACTAGCAGTAGCGGAGGTGGAGGGCTGTTCAGATGTTTGGCTAGTGGCAGGGGCCCGATGGTGTAACACTGTCTCCCTCATAATGGTAGCCATGTCTACCAGCATCCCTGCAATGGAGACCAGGGTGGTGTTAATGGCCTTCAAGTCTTCCCTGATCCCCTGGTACTGTCCCTCCTGCAGCCGCATATTCTCCTGCAACTTGTCTATGATCTGGCCCAGCATATCCTGGGAATGTTGGTATGCTCCCAGGATCACAGTGAGTGCCTCCTGGAGAGTCGGTTCCCTGGGCTTGTCCTCCCCCTGGCGCACAGCAGTCCTCTCAGCTTCCGTGTTGTCCTGTGCCTCTGTTCCCTGAACCATGTGCCCACTGACCCCAGTTTGTCTTGGGTATGGGGGGGTGCCCTAGCGTCCCTGTAGTGGTGGACACACTGCTGATTGACATGTCCTGGGGACAGAGGTATGGGCACGCTGGGTTGGTGCTGTGGTGGTGTTTTCAGAGGGGGGAGGCTCTGTGGTGGTGTGTGACTGTGCCTGGGTAACCGACTGTCGGAGGTCCCTGATGGGCCAAGTTGGTCATCCAGATCCAGGGGGGCAGAGTCGCTGTCATCACTGTGGGCCTCTTCTTTGGAGGGACTGGATGTTGCTGGCACCTCTTCCCTGGTGACATTGGCTGTGATACCTGTGGAGATGTATATGCAGGGTTATTATTTCTGTGTGTGACATATTGTGCATGGGTGGGTTGCCCTCTATGATTGTTATTGCCCTGTCAGCTTTTCCTTGTGTGAGTTTTTATGTGGTGTGCTAGGTGATTCTCCGGTGTACATGCTTTAGTGATAGGTGTCCATGCAGGTCTGTGGGTGGTGTCCATGCATTGGTGGTGCATGCTGGGCTTGGCATTGGGATGAGAGGGTTGTGATGTTGGGGTGTGTGAGAGGTGGTGGACTAATGGGAGTGGGGTGGGGGCATGTGGTATCATGCAGGTATGGGGTGGTAGTAGTAGTATAGAGTTGACTTACCACACTCCAGTCCTCCTCCTACTCCTGCCAGGCCCTCAGGATGCATGATTGCAAAGACTTGCGCCTCCCATGTTGTTAGTTGTGGGGGAGGAGGTGGGCGTCCACCACCAGTCCTCTGTACTATGAGCTTGTGCCTTGCAGCAATGGAACATACCTTCCCCGTAGGTCTTTCCACCTCTTCCTGATGTCATCCCTGGTTCTTGGCTACTGTCCCACTGTGTTGACCCTGTCCACAATCCTCCGCCATAGCTCCATCTTCCTAGCAATGGATATCTGCTGCACCCTGTGCTCCAAATAGCTGTGGTTCCTCCACCATGACTCTTAGCTCCTCCTCAGACAATCTGGGGTGTCGTTATGGTGCCATGTGTGTAGTGTGAGTGGTGTGTGTGAGCGTGTGTAGGGTGATGTGTTGGGGTGTGTGTTGTGAGGTGCGTGGGTGATGTATAGGTGATGGTATAGGTGATGGTGGTATGTGGCTCTGGTTGTGTGTGTGGTCTTTCTGTCTCTCTCTGTTGGCAATTAATTGTAGTTGTAAAGGGTTGTGGGTAATGTGGGTGTGTGTTTTATAGTGATGTGGGTGTGGTGTGTGTATGGGTGTCAGGTGTGTGCAGTTTGAATTGTCCAATGTGGTGTTGTTTTGTTTGTGTGTGTGTATTTTGAGCGCAGCGGTATCTACCGCCAATGGTTTACTGTGGTTGAATGTCCGCCGTGGTGATTCGTGGGTCATAATGTGATGGGCGTAGTTCTGTTGGCGTAACAGTGTGGGTTTTGATATTCCCAGCAATCAGCATGGCAGTAATTTTGATTTACCGCCAATGTCATAATGAGGGCCTATATGTTTTTCTCCCTCTAGTGCTGAAAATCTCCTGCTTGAACAGGACTTTGATCATCAGTTCAGCTGACATTTTTAGCAAGGTCAGAGAAAAATGAAAGTCAGACATTGGTCACTTAGAGGACAAGGAGTGAATGTTTAGACTCATGGCCCTGCGGGAAGCCACAATCACAAATAGGTTACATCTCATAAAATACAAATACCTGAGTAGAATTTATATGATCCTCAAGAGGCTGTGGCGATTCCAGCACAATCCTGGGACTTGAATGCCTTCGATGCTAGGTTGAAGTGGGAAATTGTCTGCATTGACATTTTCAGTGATAGGATCATTTTGGGGTGCATTTTGTGCTACATTTTAATGCCCAGTACCATCTAATCCAAACGTAGCATTACTAAACGTACTTGACAATTTTTACGAGTGCTGTGAAAATTCTCCATAGTCTAGGATTAACATGGGGGAAAAGGGATAATGCACATAAAAAGTGTAAGTGCATCCCCCCAAGCATCGCACAATGGAGTTGTAGCATGGACAGACTCTGTATCTTCGAGATCCCGATATTTGAGCCTAAGTGTCCCCGCAAGCATTACATGAGCTGCAGTGGTTTGGAGGAAAACGTTCAAAATACAATAGCTCTTGTGTTATTTATGTGCAAATGTAAAGCAGAGAACCACTCAGATTTGTATAAAAACTGCCACTATTGAGTTCTGTAGTTGCATGATGACACCCTGTGGTATTTGCTGGTGTTCATGCAAAAAAAAGTAAAGGCATTCATAAAAAAGAAAGAAAAGTGACACACCTGTTTGGAGAGATACCTCCTTGAAAATCTCTCCTTGAGGTCAAATTCTGTCTAAGCCATCACAGTGGTGTGGCTTATTTCCCTAAACACTACCTCTCCATTCCTTTTGCTAATCTTTTTACTGGGGCTCTAATATGGCTGGGTTGACAGGACGCCGGGGTGAACCTGTGTCTTGTCCTGAGTTTGATTGTCCCTTTGAAGAACAGTTTGACTACCCAGGCCCTTTCATGACTGTTGCTCTGCAGCGTGCAGATCTCCACCCACCAGGTGCCCCATAGGCTCAAAGCAGGCCACTTCACACCTCATTAAGGTGCCTGGCCAATCATAGAAGAGCAGCTAGAGAGCTGGATTTTGGCTTTCAGAAAAGAAAGTTCTGTAGCTTATTTCCTGTGATAGTTATAATAAAACTAACAGTAGCAAATTGTTGGATTTATTCTAACTATCGTCTTGAGTCCAAGAATGGAAATTGTAGCTCATTTCTAGTGAAAGTTATACTTTAATAAAGTTTCCTAATGCTAGCCTATAGAGGTACTGCAAGACTGGGGAAAAAGGAAATTTGCAGTTTTTGCCTCACCGGGGCATACAAAACATAATTTATCATGTCCCTGCTTATAGTTAAAAGGTACCCTATCCCTGGGGCACTTATGGTAGACCTTAAGGGTGACTTATATGTAACAATAGGGTAGTTTGAGACTTTGGAAGTACTGTTAATTCCAAACTCAAATGTGCATAAAATGTACGTTTAAAAACAGTCTGCAAATCAGGGCAGCCTTTAAAATGACAGCAGACACTGCAGCAGTGTACAATAGAGTGCATTAAATCCACTGGGCCTCTTATCCTCCCTGCTCCATTATATACTAGGACTTTATAGGTGGGATGTCAAAGCCAATTATAATGTATGCCTAATTTGCATATTCCTTTTACACAGAACACTGAGTCAGTAACCTCGAGTATTATTCAAAAAGTTGGGGTGATCAGAGCAAAAGGATGACTTTCTCACACTGCCCCACCCGACGAAAGGAGGTGGGTCACTAACCTACACCCTGGTAGTCTTCATCAGCTAGGTGGAAAAACCTGGAAAGTACCTTTTCATTGTTATGGACAATCCTAGGTTTGTGCTCTACTGTAAAGTCCATCACCCTAGGGAAATGGGCTACCTCAAGAGCTTAAGATTCTCCCCCTCATCTACATGAGACATCTGAGAGGTTTCTGCTCAGTTTTAAACACTGAAGTGAGTACCAAACAGGTATGGTGTCAACTTCTTTAGGGACCAGACCAAATCAAAGGCTTCCCTCTCAATTACACTCCATCTTTGCTCTCTGGAGAGTAGTCACCTGCTAATGAAGGCAACTGGCTGATCTGGGCCCTCTCAATTCACTACTGCCAAAAATGCCCCAATGCCATGGCCTGAATCTTCTGTCTGAACCACAAATTCTTCTGTGTAGTCATGGGTCAGTAAAACTGGTTCAGAGTAGCAAAGGCCTTCTGACACTCTGGAGTCCAAATTACTTTCTGGGGCTGCTTTGCTTCTTTGATGTGAGTTCTATGAGGGGACCCACAATGGCCCCATATTCTTTACAAATCTTCTGTGATACCCAGCCAGGCCAATAAAGCCCCTGATCCATGTCTGGGTTTTAGGAGCCTCCCAATACAGAATGGTCTGGATTTGGGCTTGGAGAGGTTGTATATAGCCTCCATCTACAAGGTGGCCCATGTACACCACTGAACTCTGTCCTATTTGGCATTTGCTGGTCTTAATAGTCAGGCCTGCCTGTTGCAAGGCATGAAGCACTTCTTTCAGGTGGGCAAAGTCCTCCCAGGTAGAACTGTACACAGCTGTATCATCTAGATAAGCTGCACTGAACTGTTCCATCCCACACAGAACACTGTTCACCAACATTCGGAAAGTGGCAGGTTCAGTATTTAAACCGAAGGGCATTACTTTGAGCTGGTAGCACTCCTCTGGTGTGGAGAACGCTGACCCCTCCATTGCATCTTCAGTGAGGGCAATCTGCCAGTAGTCTGAGGTCAAGTCAAATGTACTCAGGTACTTTGCAACCCCTAACCTGTCAGTGAGATCATCAGCTCTAGGTATAGGGTGAGCATCAGCCTTTGTGACTGCATCCAATTGTCTGTAGTCCACACAGAACCTTAACTTCTTCTTCCACCACAGGGAATTATGTTTGGGTACCAGGATATGGACTGTCAGAGGGCTCGGTTCCCCCCAATTCCAGCATCATAGCTACCTCAGCCTTGATGCTTGCTCTCACTGGTCAGGCAAACTGTACAACTTGTTTTTGACAGGTAGGGCATCACCATTATCGGTGATACCTGGGGTCAAGGAGAACAAACCAGCAAACTGCCTCAGCACCTACTTGCAGTCTCTGTGCTGCTGGTACATCAACTTGGGAGAGAGTACAACTCCTTCCAATAACCCATCTTGCACATTTCTGGAGAGGAGGTCTGGCAGTGGCGCAGTTTCCTCTTCCTTCACCTGTGAGCATTATCATGGTCATGTCTACCCTCTCTTGGTGGGGTTTCAACCTATTGACATGCAGGGCCCTGCTAAGGTTTCTGGGGGTATTAAAGTCTCCCAGATAGGTCACTTCATCCTTCTTCTCTTGGAATGGATAGGGCCTAGCCGACTCGTCCAGGAGGGCCCTACGAGCCACAGGCTCCAATATCCACACCAATTATCCTGGTTTGTACTCAGGCATGGTAGCCTCCTGGTCATACCAGAGCTTCATGAGCTCTTGACTGGCCTCCAGGATCCTGCTTGCTTTGTACATGTTTTCTTCTATGCAAGATCTCAGGCCTAGTACATAGTTCAGCACATTGTCCTTGTCTTCATTGAGAAGCTTTTCCCAAGACTCTTTCACCAGGCACAATGGGTCTCTTACAGGGTGCCCAAACAACAATTTAAAAGGGCAAAAGCCAACCCCTTTCTGACGGACCTCCCTGTATGCAAATAGCAGGCATGGGAAGAGAACATCCCATCTCCCCCTGAGTTTGTCAGAGAAACCCCAATCATGCCTTATAAGGTCTTATTGAACCTTTCCACCAGACCATTAGCCTGGGGATGATATTGGGGGGGGGGGGGGGGGTGAATTTGTAAGAAACACCACATTCTTCACACAAAGCCTTCTGATAGCTCGACATGAAATTTATGCATCTATCTGAAACCACCTCCTTTGGGAAACCCACTCTGCTGACACACCAAGTAGGGCCCTAGCCACTGAAGGAGCAGTCACTGTCCTGGGGGGAATTGCTTCAGTATCTCTTGTGGCATGGTCCACTACCACCAAGATATACCTGTTCCCTGATGCAGTTGGTGGGCCTAGGGGACCAACAATGTGTATCCCCACCCTCTCAAAGGGAGCCCCAACCACCTACACTGGTATCAAGGGAGCCTTTGGTTTATCCCCTGTCTTGCCACTGCCCTAACAAGTTGCACAGGATCTACAGAACTCTTGCACTTTGCCAGACATTTTGGGCCAATAGAAATGGTTAACCAACTGGTTCCAAATCTTATTCTGACCCAAATAACCTGCCAAGGGGTTGTTGTGGCTCAATGTGAGGAGGAATTCTCTATACTTTTGGGGGGCCACCAACCTCCTGGTAGCTCCCTTCTTGAGGTCTCTGGCCTCAGTGTATAGGACTCCCTCCTCCCAGTAGGCTTTGTGGGACCCAGTAACATTATCCTCCTTCTGATTAAAGGCGCTCTGCCTCAGGTTCTCAAGAGTGGGACATACTCTCTGTCCTTGACAAAACTACTCTCTGGCGAGTCTACCAGCTACTGTCAATTCTGCAGAGTTGGGCAGATCTTGCAGAGGTGGAATCCCACCCTCAGGGATCAGATCCTCCCCGCCAGTGTTAGATTTCTCATGTACCTCTGGAGTTTTCTGGGTTGGCTTACCAGACCCAGTGCCCTTTTTGACTTATCATTGGACGCTTGGCCCGTTATTCTAGAGTCCTAGGTGCTCATTCTGAGTTTGGCGGGCGGCAGAGGCCGCCCACCAAACTCAACCCACCAGCTGACTGCTGGCGCCGTCAGGACACCACTGGCCATATTCCGACTTCACCACACGGCCGGTGGGCAGAAACAGTGTTTCCACCAGCTGGCCCTGCGGTGAAGAGGGCCTTAACATTGAGAGCCGGCGCCAATGTGGCGGTGCAGCGGGTGCAGCAACACCTGTCGCGCATTTCACGGCCCGTAATGTAGGCAGTGAAATGCGTGACAGGGCTGTGCATGGGGGCCCCTGCACTGCCTATGCCAAGTGCATGGGCTGTGCAAGGGCCCCCAGGGGGCTCCCAGCACCCCCATTCGACCAGCTTTTCCACAGCAGTGTGAACCGCCATGGAAAGGCTGGTGGAATGGAACTCGTAATCCGGCGGGCAGCACTGCTTGCAGCGCCGCTCTGGTGGATTACAACCGCCGGGACCGCCAGGCTGGAGGCTGTCTCTGGTGTGGCGGTGTCGGTGGTATTATCGCTGTGTTTCGGCCACAGTCGGAATCTGGCGGATAGGCCCACCACTACTGTGGCGGCCGAATAGCCACCCCGAGTCTAGGGGTCTCAAGACCGCCAGACTCGGAATGAGCACCCAAGTGTCCAGCATTTCCCTGATGAGCAGCCAGTGACCTCTTCATAGCACATACCCACTCAGGGAGATCGAGCATTCTTCTCTCCACCTATCCAGAACCATTATCCCCACCTCTGACCAGTTAGATGTTTCAATATCATTTCCCAGTAGGCAAATCCACTGGGAGTGCAGGATACACAACTACCTTCCCATTTCAAACTCGCCATTTCGATGGGATGGAGTTTGATTCTGCTGTCTGCATAGGTTACCTGGTGATACACACCATGGGTGATCTGCTCTGAAGAAACTAGTTTCTATGTGAACATTGTCACACTGGCTCCTGTATTTCTCAGAGCCTCAGCCTTAGTTCCATGGATTTTAGGCCTCTGCCTGTGCCTCTCAATGCTGGGAGGCAAAGCATTGAGGGTTGCAATCTCCACCCTACCCAAGGACACCACGGTTGCCCCTGGTAACCCCTTTTCCATCTCTGGGACAATCTCCACCCCCACAGCTACACTAGCAAACCCTGTGGACTGCCCATCAATGGGGGGCTTCTTTGAGCAGACAGCATCTCCTCTCTTCTATCCTAACTGATTTCTTAAGCGCACTACTCACCCGGTAGCGTCTCAAGGCTGAAGACAGTCATAACACTTCCCTGCTTTCAAGAGCTCAAGGCGCATTTGTAGGATCAAAGTTCTTCCCCTTGTATTCTTTCCCCTTGAACGTGGATTGGCTCAGAGTCCCTCCCTCGTGCACAGGTTTTTGTTGATCTTGTGAGGACTCTTCTGTTCTATTATCTTTTCCCTGGGCTTTCCGGTGGGAGTTAACCTGTCCTTTCTTTTGATCACCTACATGGTGTGATTAGTAACTCAGGTTCTCACCCACTCATCATCTGTCTCCCCCAATGCCCTGGGACCAGACAACTTTGAATCCACTAGATACTGGCATAACTTCTCTTGTACACAGTGAATCAGGATGTGCTCTTTCAGAATTAAATCATACAGCCCTTCATAAGTACTCACTTAGTTACCTTTATTCCAGCCCCGTTAGTGCCTTTACTGACTCCAATGTCCACCCAGTACTGTGTGTGTACCCTCTGGGTGTCCCTGAACTTCACCCTGTACTGTTCGGGAGTGAGACCAAATTTTCCTACTAGGAATTTTCTCATGTGTAAGTGGGATTATGCTGCATCCCCCTCTAGGGTCAGGAGTCTACCCCTCTCAGCTACAGGAATCAAATCCCACAGGAGTGAACACCAATACTTAGAGTGGACCCTTCTACTCTTAAAGACACTTTCAAATGCAATTAGCCATTTGTCAATGTCATCCCCCTCTACATACATGGGAACTATTCCCTTGGGAAGCATGGGATCAAACCCACCACCCCTGGACATCTCCGTGCCCTCCTCTTCATTGCTGCCACTATTTCTTCTCTCCTCTTCCCTTGCCCATTGCTTCTTCTCTAGTTCTAGCTTCTTCTCTATAGCTAGGGCTTCCAATTGAGCCTGAAACTTTCTCTCTTCAAGGGACAGTTCTGTGCCCCTGTGGGGGAGCCATCCCTTTCTCCCCTATGTGGAAGTACAAATCTAGCAATGGAAGTAATAGACCTGTTGTCATCATCCTACTTCTCCCGGTGGAGGTCATTGGAGGTGTTCTCCTCTCTCTCCCCTTCACTCTTTGGAGCTGTCTGTGCCCAGGCTTTAAAGGACCTAATTAGTTCTGCCTTCCTAATCCTATTACCAGCACGTAGCCCACCTCCCCCCCAGCCTTACACTGTACCCTAAACTAAGCCACTGAGAGTTTGGATAAGTAGGCCAAACCCAGCTCCATGGTGTCCCGAATTGTAAGCCACAACAGAAACCTTTGCAAATCAGAGAGCTAGAACAATTGAGAAACAAATACAAATGAATTAAAAACAGTTTAGGCCAAATTTAAAAATGTCTAAAATCATTTTTTGTTCTAAGTCATTTAAGAGGATTTTTAAAGTTATAACTTAATTACTGTATGGTGCAGTCAAACACAAGTATGTATCTTCACTGCTGAACACTTATGCCCTTATTAAGAGTTTGGTGGGCAGCAGAGGCTAGTAATTAGGCCACATTCACAATGTAAGGTTCAGTTAGGGTCTCAATCATTTAGGGCCAGATGTACCAAAGGATTTTACCCATTCTGTGTCTATGGGAAAATGCTTTAGTACATATGGCCCTTAATCCCTTGCTCGGCCCCTGGTAACTGGCAATGAGCAGGCCGGCTTAACTTAGGAAACAGGTGTGTGAATCATTTAAAAAAGCCAATACATTAAATAAGTAAGACACAACAAACAATAAAAATCGAACACTTATTTATAGAAATAGGAAATATTTTTATCTTTAAAATGACACCAAAACAAATCAAATTCAACGAAGAGAACCGAAGATATGATTTTTTAAAATATAAATAAATAAATGTGCTTTCTAGTGCCTAAAAAGCGATAGCACCAGCCAGAGACATTTGTCGCACTTGACCAAGCCTAAGTCTCAATTTGAGGCTGACCGCGATGGAGCCCTGTTCAGAAACACTGAGTGTGAGGGCTCGGTCAAAGTTTTACCTTCGGACTTGGTCATTTTTCTGAAGCTTTTTCTCTCGTTGTTGGTCAAGGGTCCTCGTCAGGCCAGGATTTGATGCAATGTCATTGGCTTGGCTAAGCATGGGCTACCGGTTGACTCCTGGGAGACTCCTCAATGGGAAAAAGCGCCGGAGCTTCAGCTGGATGAACCTAAAATTCAGGCTGGGTCATGATTCAACGTCAGCGGCTTGACTCTCGTCAACTGGTCTGTCACCTTATGTAGCTTTTTTCCAGAAGTTCTCTAATCTTCTCCAAGCTTCTGGATCGCCTTCCAGAAGCCCTTCTTTTTGTGTCACCAGTGGTCCACAACACCAATCCAGAGTCCTTGAGATGTTGGAACTAAGTTTCCCAGAATGCACCTGGCAAATTCTTAAAAGTCCAGGTGAAGGTTGTCAGCTGGGTTCTCCTTGGTGGAGATGTTATAGGTGAAGCTCTTTTAACATGTTGTTTTCAGGAAGTCCACTCCTTCCCTCTCTTGAAATCAGGCTAAGTCCTTAGAGCTGTAGTTCCTGTAGGAAACTGGCACCTTGTTGCAGTACCCCCACCCACACTTTTTGTCTGGTTTCTGAATGCAACTTGGGCTGGAGTGCACTGGGATCCTGCTAACCGGGTTCCCAGTGCTAGTATTATTTTCCCTAAAACATTGTAAAGGTAATTGGATACACCTTTAGCTACCACTATAAGTCCCTAGCAAAAGGTACTTAGGTATCTGGGGCATAGGGTACTAAGGGTAGGCACCTGAGGGCAGCAGCACTGATTGCGCCACCCTCTAGGGCTATGCATTCGGATGCACCCAGCCATGTCATTGTAGGCTGGGTGTCCTGGTGCAAACCTAAAACACAAACTAGACATGGCACACTATCTGTGTGCCCTGGCCACCATACACTGTAGTTACTATGGGTAAGACACCCCTCTAGCAGGCCTTACAGCCCTAAGGCAGCGTGCTCCATATTATATGTGAGGGCATAGGTGCATGAGCAATATGCCCCACTGTGTCACTAGTTTCCCAGCTACTTAATGGCTACGCTGAACCCTGGGTTGTTTGGTATCAAACAACTCAGAATGATAAATCCAAACTGGTGCCAGGAAAATGTACCCCCTGCAAAAGCTAACTAACCTGGCATGGTTGCTGACCGGTTCCAGCCAGCCTGCCACCTCCAGACAGCCAATATACAAACCTTGGGGGAGAGCCCTGTCTCTTTGGTTTGTAAAATAATACCCTTCCTGGGTGGAGGAGCTAACACCCCCTCCCTCAGGAATGTGCCCTGCCATGGCAGTGAGCTTCAAAGGGCTACCGCCCTTGAAACTCGACCCCCCAGGCCTGCTGCTAGCAGCAGATGGCCTCCCCCTTTGCAAACCCTCACTTTTGGGGGGAGCAAAGGTGGGACCCCTAACAAAGGATAGGAGGAGTGGCCTCACCTGGCATGCACCACTCCTAAGGTGTTGCCTGTGTGGTGGACCCTCTTTTTCTGTTTCCTCCATCTTGAATGGAGGGAAAGTAGCCAATTAGGTTTAGGGTAGTGACGCTTCCCACAGGAAGTGGTCACTATAGTGGGTGTAGTCACCAAAAGGTAAGTGCCCCATTGGACACATCAAGGTTCCCCCTAAAACACCCACTAAAGTAAGTATTTAGTGGGCACCCCTAGACCAAGAAGTCCGATTGGAAAGAACATTGAAGACCAGCATCAAAGAAGATCCAAAACAAGAAGAACAGTGGACCTGCTGCATCAAGTAAAGGTGCCAAACCCTGCCTGCTGCACCCAGTACCTGAAAATCACTGCTGCGGAGGAGCTGGACACTGGACTGACCCCAGGAGACTTCCAGGCTTCACAATTCGCCCCAGATCTCCCTCCTGAGTGGAGGGACCACAACAAAGACCAACAAGCCAGTGAGGGTCACTTCACTGACTGGCCAATATCTCCAGAACCGGAATTCGCAGCCAGACCTGACGAAACACCAACAACCACCAGGACGAACCCCACAAGTATGCTAAGTTTTGTGACAATGCGGCCTCCAATGGGCAAGTTGTGCCAATACCCTGAGTACTGGTCAGTGGACTTTGGAAACCAAGTAAAACAGCTCCTCCTGAGCTGCACCTGGACCAGAAGGAAGCCCCAGTCAAGGGACTTCAGAAACACCCTAGACCTCCCACCAGAGTGCCCCTGTGGTCCTGCAAGCGATCCTGACCTGCATCTGGACCAGAGAGGCATCTTTGCGCAAAGCCCTTGGATAAACAACTCGCCCAGCACCTGACCGCCTTGTGCCTTGCAAAGAGGACCCTGCTGTGCCCCAAGGGTCCCTCACCCCTTGCGACCCGGACACCACAAAGGTACCCCAAGGCACCACCTTTAAACCTGCCCCTGCAGACCTTTTTCGTGTGGTCCCTCGAAGTGGCCCTGCACCAGCTCCAAGAGACTTTCCAATGCTGCTCCCGCCAGAACCAGGAGCCGTCCGAACTTCTCCTGCTGGCACAGAATGCCCACCAAAGACTGCAACCAACCTGCCAAAGCTGAACTTGGTAAAGCAACTGTATGATTTTATATGCATTTTTACAAGTGGCTTTCCATTGATTGCTATGGTGCCTAATTACTCACAGAAAGACTGCATTTATTAAAACTAGAAAAAATCATAACTTAAAAAGTACTTAACCAATCATAACAATCTTGGTCTTAAACTATATCTAAAGATCTGAAGAAGTTTTATAAATTGGTCTTGGGTTATTCCTTTGAGTGTGTGAGTCGCATGATTTATACTGCAAGTACAACAAATGCTATGCACTTCTCCAAAATTAGCTTAATTGCTCGACCAAGCTCCCTCAAAAATTAGAGCATTAGGTGATTTAGTTTTTGCCCTGCAAACCAACGTGTGGTTGCCTGGACCTCCTACACAGTGTGCCTAGTTTGTACACTACATAGAAGGCCAGCCTCCAACAGTTCCTTAGTGTACAGCTGGTGCAGTCATGCAGAGTGTAGTCCTTTAGGGTGCAGACCTGTGTTCCAGGAGGGCAATCCCTCTTCTCCTTGTAGTTCAGGCAGTTCCCAGGAAGCACTATTCTTTCAAAATCCAAGATGGAGAAAATCTCTCCTTGAGGTCAGGATCTGGCCAAGCCATTTCACTGGTGTGGCTTATTTCCCTAAACACTCTCTCTCTCCTGTCCTAGGTGTCATTTCCCTTTGAAGACCACTATGTCTACCCAGGCCCTTCCTGCCTGTTGCTCTGCAGCTTGCTGATCTCCACCCACCAGATGTCTCAATGCAGGCCACTTCACACCTCATTAAGGCAGCTTGGGTCAGTCTGGCAGAGGCTGGGCAATCAGAGAAGAGCAGCTGGACAGGTGGATTTTGGCTTACAGGAAAGAAAATTCTATAACCAGGCCATATAAGACATCTTTTATCATGTCCCTGATTATAGTTGAAAGGCTCCCTGCCCGTTGGGCACTTAGAGGAGACCTTGAGGATGACATATGTAAAAATAAGATAGTTTGAGACTTTGGAAGTACTTTTAATTACAAAGTCGAATATGCATATAATTTACTTTTAAAAGCAGCCTGCAGAGCAGGACTTCATTTAAAATGACAGCAGGCACTGTAGCAGTGTACACTAGAGTGCATTAAATCCACTCGGCTGCTTATCCTCCCTGCCTTATTATATACTAGGGATTTATAGGTAGGCTGTCGTAGCCAATCATAATTTATGTCTAATTTGCATATTCCTTTTACAGAGAGTGCTGGTCCTGGGTCTGGTTAGCAGAGCCCAGGGCACACTCACGGTCAGTAACCACTAGTATCAGTTAGAAAGTGGGGGTGATCTGGGCAAAAGAATTACTTTCTCACAGTATATCAGCATTTCCTTCTGTTGCCTGAGTGGTCTGAAGTCAGCCTTGGAAGCATACATGCAATCCAATTAGAACTCAGTGAGACTAAAATACTCCTGGGTTGGACAAACATGAGAATAGAGAGGAATGTCATTGAATCTGGAGCATGTAAAGCAGATACACAAGAAATTCATCCAGTCTGTAAGAAGTTGACTCAAGGCTCACTCTCTCATCCCTCAGTATAAGATAAGAGCTACGTTGCCACTGTTGTGTAAACATATGTTTGCACAGGGATCAGAATTACGAGTTTTATTGCAGCTTTACTATGATAAAATCTAGCAGGTCAAACCTGCCAAACTTATCATGGAAAAAGGCCAAGATAAAGACAAAATATTCAGAATTCTGCATGCTGGGCCTCACTTTCCTAAAGAAAACTATTTTACAGTGTGTAGTAAATACTCCTCCATATTCGGCAGACATGTAATGAGGGCCTATGTATTATATTGTTCACAATAGCTCTTCGACAAAGACAAGTAAAGCCTTTTTTAGGTGTTCAGTTCACTGCAATGTTATTTCACCACTGGAAGGGGCTGGGCACTAAATCTGACCTGAAAAGAAAATGCACTCTGCTGAGAAGAGCACCCCTGCAGACATAAAGAATATTAACCAAAGCAGAAGGGGCAGAGAGAAGGAACACACACATGCCTCGATGTCTGGATATCTTTAATGGGCTACTCTTAACCCAATCCTATATAGTGGTTTATGGAAGCACTGGGTGAAAAGAATAAATTAGCTTTTTATAGCACATTAAAAGTGATTGCACTTGAGGCTGTTGATAACTAGTGTTAATATTATAAAAGTTAAGGATACTAATTTGATTGATTTCAGAGTTCAGAAGGGTGAATGGTTGAGTATGCCCCTCTGGAATTCAACGTTCTGACTTCAGGATAGGCTTATTTCCTATACTATGCCACCAACAAGAAGTACTTCCTTCACTTCCTCAAGCAGTCCCTGTAGCAATTTATTGAGCCAATTTAATTTTTAAGAGCACTGCCTGAATATCATATTCCAGCACACTCTGTAAGTTAAAACAGAGTTGCTTCGCGAGCACTGTATGAAGATGTCAGCATGGGTTTACACTGCATCCTGTAAATCTGGATTGATGTGCATTTTGAGAGCTCAGAAGATTTATCAGTACTAATAGATTCTGGCCCAAATCATAATAGAGATGCATTTATGGTGCACTGGGACTTAGATTAGAGATGCCTTGTGAGAACTGTTGGACGTGTCGATTATTGGGGTTACAAAGAAACACTGCTGGTCAAGATGGAAGTGCTCGGTAAGAACTTTTTGGAACTCAGAACTTGGAACCCTTCATGCAACTCAGGAATCATGTTCAGGGGTGTGGCTTTTAATAAAATATCTACTTGTCAATGGGACAGGTTGCTTCATAAATCTACTTGTCCCGTAAAAAAATCTACTTGTCCCTTTGGTGCCATGTTGTGCGGTGACAGATTATTGCAGTAATCTCATTATATAAGATGTCTGGTAATAGATTCTCTGAATATGCCAGGGCTCATACTATATAGTAGGGCTTAGATACTAGAAATTTCCTTATTTTGCCACCTTCTTGAAGATCTACACTATGAGGATGAAGGTAGTAGTAAACATCAGCGCCAGAGTTAGAGTGCCCTTTTGAGTCTGTGCAAACCTACTAACTTGCATGTTTTATTGCTTTTCACCAGCTCTTTTCTAATCTTTTTCCATACTTAGAAAGTTTGGAAATTTACACCAGACCAGGGTCAGAAGTAAAACTTCTTCCATGGTTTGGGAGGGGAAAAAAGTGGTTGGAGGAAAAGTGAACTTGTAAACGCTCTACAGAGTTTCACATGTGCAAATATACACATGCTTATTTGCTTGTATTAAAACACAGTTCACAAATATTTTCTAGGAGTACACTTTCCTGGTCTACTTCTGTAAATTCTAGTGAATTCTTGAAATGTGTAAATCTGAACTAATGCAGAGACTTATACCATGGGTGCGCTTTTGTCACTTTCTTTAAGAACTG
Source organism: Pleurodeles waltl (assembly GCF_031143425.1). Taxonomy (NCBI): domain Eukaryota; kingdom Metazoa; phylum Chordata; class Amphibia; order Caudata; family Salamandridae; genus Pleurodeles; species Pleurodeles waltl. The sequence continues at coordinate 34,868,375 of NC_090441.1, read as the reverse complement.
GGTCTCTAATTAGGTCTGTAGTTAACCAAGACTTTTGTTTTTGTTAAAATTCTCTACCCATCTATCGGCTGGCTTCACAGAATGATTGCAATCTGCGCTTTCACCAAGAGCATATCAGCACACAAAGTAGTTTTGTTCAGTGCCAGGAACTACTGTAGCAATGTGTGCTTTTTGAGACCCAAAAATATTTTTGCCTTTGTCAATGTTTATTACAATAGTGAGGGCCCAGCAGCTCCCGCAGCAATAACGTTTTACAAAAGCCATGTCAAAAGAAGACATGCATTGACAAAACTAAAAGACTGACCACAAATGTCGGACCTATTGGCTTTTCCAAAGCTTGTTTATTTTCATGTTTCTCATAATCTTGTTGACACAGGTAATACTGACATTGTTTTGGGAAATACTAGCATATTTCAACAACATTGTACTAAATGATACTTCAAAGAAATGGTACCTAAAGTTTCACAGTTGCTTAGCAAAACGTTTTTTTCCCAGTTGTAGTTTTTATGAACATTTTATTTTGAAAGCAAAATAAAGCTTCTGCAAATATGTGCATCTAATAGGAGCGCATTCTGGGAGTATTATACATAGCCTCATATAGTTAAACTTTACAAACGTGTGCACATATTTTTTTTTTACTGGAACCACTGCCAGTAGTGCAGTCCAAGCTTACAACATTTATTTAGAGCGCTCACCCTAATAGTAAAAGCTTTGCATTAATGAACCAAATATACGATTTCGAACAGCGTTAACATGTAGACACAAATAACATATGGACACAAATATTACCTCAACTGCAGACAATTCCCCTCCCTGCTCCATAATGATACTGTAAATTGGCAGCCAAAGGGTTTGTGCTGCAGGGGGTTGGGCCTACTTGTTCCAAGGACAAAATAAACTTGAAAATGTATTATCCTTGAGCTCAGACAATATGTCTGACTTATTGTCTAGGATCTGGATATGTCTCAGTACTGGCTTAGTAGCGCATGATGCAGGTCAGGATTGAAATATGTTTTGTGAATTCTCTTAATGTCCTAGGGGTGGGATGGTTGTATTTGTGTAAGTGAGTTTAGATGTGCATTATTAGAGCTCTCCAAAACAACACAAAACTGATATATCAGTGCAAGATGAAGCCACATCAAAAGTGCAGTGTGAGAGTTGGTAGGATGTCTTATTAGTGGGGCTGAGCGCAGGTCAGGATTGACATGCATTGTGGCAACTCTGCAAGTGGGATTGCTGTGATTGGTTTAAGTTGGTCTAATTGTGAAATGTCAGAGCTCTCCCAAAGACTCAAATGTGACATGATAGTGTGTGGGGAACGCTGAAAGAAAAATTGAGAGGGAAATGTGGCTGTTATATGAGAGAGACAGTGGTCCAGGATGAAGATTAGTACAAGGCCTGCTGCAGTTCCAGCCATACCTCTGCAAGTGTAGCCAAGGGGGTGAATAAGGTAATGGCCTAGATTTTCAGAGACTTTGCGCCTTCGAAAGTTACACAAATTGACTCAAAGTCTTGCAAAGATAATTACTTGCTTTTTCTAAGCACAGTGCTTTGCTTTGTTCCACTTTGAGTCAAGGGAGGTTTACTTGGTAAGATCTGCGCAAGAACCTTAGTATAACACACAGTATAACATTAGCAAGGCATGGTTTATAGGACGCCAGTGCAGGGAATGGCAGCAGCAGGTCCTTTTTAATAAATATGGCTCTGGGCTGCTTTCTCTTCTTGTATAATGTAAGGAGTCTGAAAAGAACTACTTTGTGAGTGGTTGTGCTCCTTGTGAAAGAGTAGTGAAGTTAGCCAGTGGGTGAAGTGGGCTGACCACTGCCACGTGCTTTATGCTTTTGTGGTTATAATTGAAATTTGTATGACTCAATAACAGACTAATGATTGAAGAGGATTGGCTGAAAGCTCAGATTTAATGTTTGCAAAATCCAAAGGTCTTGGCTGACGCAGACATAAAAAAGGGCTATGACAGGAAAATACCTTGAGACGGCCTTTGTCATTTTGAGCTTTCCACTACCAAGTCTGACTCTAAACCAATCTTCAGAGTGATTATCTGGGTTTAAATATGTGGCTTTCACTAGGCAGTGGGCCTGGGCATGGTAGGCATAGACAGATAAAAGCCATTTGACACTATGACGTTAATGGAGAGAGCATTGTTGTGATCTCTCTCAGTGGAGTTTCAAACCTATGTCAACATTGACCACCAACTGACCACACATGGGGAATTCTTTGCTGCAGGACAACATTTTACGTCTGATCTGTTCATCATTGCTTGACTCATTCAGGTAATGTACAGCTTGGTATTCGGTACATCTCAAACCAAGGTCCCATAAAACCTGTAGCTTTTCCACCCAGTAATCTACAGTGCTGACATCCAATATAAACAACAACCTGTACCTTAACTTAGCACTTTGGCCCTTAAGGGTATGCTCCTCCACCCCAACGAGTATGGCTGCAGTGACAAAACAAAACTTTACAGGGCTCCCTGCACAGTACATGGAGGGCCCCCCTCTCCGGACTCATTTAGGAGCTCTCTGGCCAGGATACGGTGTTGTGGGGTCCCCTGGAGCTAGGCCCACAATCTCCCTGCACCGCAGGGTCCTTTGTTACACCACTGTATGGCTGGTAACATGCTAAATTAGTTAAACCCTCGCTGCTGGTATGTGCTGGGTTCTGAAGGCCATAAGTTCAAACTCTGACAAAGCCAAATTAAATTTCTATCCTTTCAAGGCCTGATACTTTGAGGATCAATGCGCTGAAAATTTGTTACAACGCTATATATGCGTCATTATATGGCAAGTTTACTGAAATATTTATAATTCTGCATTGCACACTCTGCAAAACGATGTCAAATAATACATTTATACCTTCTGTTATGTATGGATAAATCAAGAGTCATAAGATCTTTTCGATAGAACTATATATACAACTATTATATACTTGATTCAGACATCATATTGTACCTTTTTTAGGGGTACAGTGAGTATGAAGATCATGATTTCAAGTATTAAGTGATTTATGATTTTTCTGTTTCATGGTAGGCCACCAAAAGGACTTTGTGTAGTTTAAGTGCTATGCATATCAGTCATGTTTCAGAAAGGGATGCCCCTTGTGGATAAAACTTGGTAGTCATTGCATTTTCATGATCACACTTTGTTTGGAGCTTAAAAAAACACCCCGTGTAACACCAGGAAAGTATAAAATTGGCTTAAGATAATCCACTAATTGATCTTTAGAGGAAAATTACAGGATAAGTATTACACTATTAACAATATTAGAGCTGACAATGAAGTGCAGAGATCTTAACTGGTCACAGGCAGTACACAATTGAGATGTGAGTTCCCCAAAAACCTAGGGGAGTAGCTTAGTTAGTGAGATTTTGGGTGAATCTCAAATCTGGCAACTAAAAAAGCAGTGGGCCGCAGGTCAGAGGGGTGAGATAACAAAGGTTCATGATGGACTGTTTCATTATGGAACATGGTCAGCACTCATTTGCACTAGGTGGGCCTCTGTCTACAGTGGTGCAGTGGGCGCAAAACGATGTTTTGGAATGCTACTCCAAACAACTGTCAGTGGTTAGAATATTTACAAGCATTTATCCCAACATCCTTTGGGTGTTTAACTAGCAGTAGTATGCTTGGAAAATTAAGAACTAACACAGTTTTCCAAGTCTACTACTGACCATGTTTGTGAATTCCATAAGTTGTAAATTTGCACCCATTTAAGGAGTACTTCTGTGGGTGCAGATTTACTACTTTTTTGGTAAACTGGTCAATTTATATATTTGAGATCCTGATCCAAAAAATTACTACGTTAAAACCTCTTAATGAAATGAGAATGATGAGAAATACTAAAAAAGGCATATCAGACCTGGTTCGGGGCCACCAGAACCAGCTACCAAACCAAGATTGTGTTTGAGGGGTGTCACAACCTCAATGCCCCAGCTGAAGCTATGCCTCTGCCTGTCCCACCTGGGCCTGGTAGTTCTTCCTGGGAACTCATGACTACGGTCATATACTACACAACAGTCTGAAGTTCATGCCATGGGATCACTTATTGTAAATATATTTTCACTGCATGCACTCCTCTTCATCTCTATTAGAAATTTGATGGTGCTAGCGCAGGCGTTTTAATAAAAATTATTAATAGGTGTCCATGTATTAGGAGTAATGGGTTTGTGTAGAAAAAATAATAACGTAGCATAATAATGCACGCATTGGAAAATGTGACCACGATGAGTGGCTGCCAATGTTCCTGAAGTGTACTTACTAATAGTTATTAATATGAAATGCTGAGCATATGTTTGACTAATGTAGTAATATAAGGGTAATGTATTATGTATTAGCTTTATTAATTGCAGGCCTTAATTTAGTGAGGGTCTTGGCCTAGTTTCCAGGCCTCATGTCAAGCTGTATTTTTTAACGTTTAATAAATGGCTGTCCTAGAGGGTTAACTGTGATTTTCCATTGTATTATGTAAATGTGCTTGTAGCTGGAAAGTTTTCTCATGAGAACCGACAGCTAGAAGATGCTGTTCTTGCTAAATGTAACATTATGTGTGTAATGTGTGTAAGACTGACTTTCTCAGGAGGAGAACAATGGGTCACTGACTGGAGTAGAATCTGAAACAATATTGTTACCTGACGAGCCGGATGATTAGGACATTGCAGGAAAAAACAATCAGTGACATGTAAACGGATTAGTGGTAGAATTCATAGATTTGAAGTTTTAGTTTTATTGGACAAAGTGTGAACATGCGATCCCTTGACCAACAGGGACTTGGGAAATAGTTTTAGGGAATTTAACTTAACAAGACTGCACCGAGAGAAGACAGCCATTCCCCATTTTCTTGCTGGCCGAAAGGTCAATATTTTCTTGTGCGTCTTGACAAGAGACATGCCTAACTTTAATGCTTAAAGACTTTGAATTAATTTTTTACTTTGATGCTGAATCCTGATGCCTTGCTGACCGAACTGATGTCCTGATGACGAAGACTATTTTAGCTTGCCGATCCAATTGAGGAGAGGTATTATTGTACCCATGTTTTTGTTATGCCTATTTGCTTTTTCTTTCTAGGTACCAACCACACTGTTTTGATAGAGCCATAGTTAGATGTGTTCCAAATTTGTGTTACAAAATCGTTTTGCATAAAGCCCAACATGATGAAGCTAATCTGATGTTAGATAAGGATTCTCACTAATGAAAGTCTGCCAATAGGGAATAATGCTTGCTGAATTTCTCTGCTGAATCTAGATGTATGTGATATTGTTTGTTCTTGTTATTAATTTGCACTGTAACCTTAGAATATGTAATAGTTCAAGCTATGATTAGTTTGCAGTTCGTCTGTCGATTTAGACAGCCAGTGTTGTTTCTGTATGTGTATCATTTGATTTTGAGATTAATTTACATGACATTGGCACTGTTGATACAGGGAAATAAATATTCTAACTTTTACTAAAAGGTGTGGTTCTTCATGACTGAAAGGTCATGGTGTGTGACAATTACTGACTCCAATGATTATTAATGTCATTAATTATTATTGATTATTGATGTTATTGATTAATTATTGATGATTGATTTGCATGTACGGAAGTTATGGTGGGATCATCTTAATTGCGAGTCCAAAGGTTCATCGACCTATTCGAGTCCCCTGTAAAGTTTACTTATTAAGGTCAGACGCGCTAACAATTTTAGAGTTGTCAAATTGGTGCATGCTGGTAGGGCTCCATGTTTCTAGTCCTCGCCCTTTACAAATTATTTTAACAAGTGACTGAGCGAAATCATTGGTCCGGTTTGGCTCTAAAAGTCGGTCTATGATCAGAGCCAGAAAACGTTTGGCATGTATATCATGCCCCAATGTAATGTAAAAATATGACACAATCTCTTCAACATTAAAAAAGTGTTTTTCTTTAGCCTGTGGAAGTGTTTCAACTTAGTACATCACATTATAATACTGCATACAAAGACATTTATTAAAATTAAAATGTTATTGGTGAACTAAGAGGCAAGTCAGTAGTCATATAAACCCTAAACATGGCCTAGATTCTTTTCATTGATGAAGCAACATCACAGACTAATAAATCAAATATAAGAGGTGTTTGTACAACACACATCCTGAACTCTCAAGTATGTAAAAGTGTGCTCATATGTGATAATAAGGAAGAAGGCTATGTGAAAATATTTGTCTAGGATCACACAATTTGGACAAGTAGGGAAGTATATATTGATTCCAGGTTATCTGATTTCACATTTTGAAATTAAGCCTCAAGGTGGGTATCCCTGGCTCCCGCTCCCATGTTTGACATGATAGGTTACTGTTTTGTCTTTTCTCTCTCGACAAGAAAAAATGAGAAAGGGATAGTACCCTCCCCAAAGACCCAAACATCAAGTCAAGAATGGATCTATTAGAGGGATTTAACACCCAAAATACCCCAGTGAAGTTTCACCCCTGCACAAAGTTCACAAAACCCAAAGAATGATGCTTGGTTACAGGGGCGGCTGCCATTAATGAGAGTGATAGGCATTGCCCTACTGCTCTGTCACAAACCTGTTTGATCCCGTGTTTTATTTTGTTAGGTGGGAGGGGTTGGAAGATTGGCCTGGGGCCTTCCACGCATGTGCTGGCTGGTCGAGGTCTTTCTCGCCTCAGAGGCATAAGCCAGGGCTGTGACAACTCCTGGTGAGCGTGGTTAGTGTTTCTTTGCAAGTAGGGGTTTCACTTTTGGTCGTTATTGTAATAGCCCAGGACATGTTTAGGGAAGTGCCATTAACCTAAATGGCAGGAGGCGGCACAGACTTATCCATGCAATGATAGAGGGGGTGTGTCACTGACCTCTGTATTCATCCCAGCAACTGCTGTTGGTGATCACAACTGCCAGGCAGGGGCCTAAGGTTAGAGTTCATAGAGAGTGTTGAGTGCTTTACTTTTCAGGGTCGAGCCTGCGTCGCATGTGCTTGCACATGCGTTTTGCTTGCAAGACGCTTTAGTAATTAGAAAAGGTCTCGGAGCCCCGTCCATGTCACGTCAGTGTCTTTCATTGGTTCGTGGGCTTGCCTTTCAAAATCTGCTTGCTTTCATTAGTGGAAGGCACGCATACGTCATGCCTTTTCTGGTGGTTAGCCCTCCTCGAGCGCAGCGACCAAGTACTAAAAACATGCGAGGCTTGCTGTTTCCCGTCAGGTTTCTGGACTACTTTTTATCTTTTTTTCACAACGCGATCTCACTTGGCAGAAGCAGAGGGCTTTGCATGACATCAACCCTGTTACATAGTTAATTGCACTTTTGCTGGTTACGTAGATAATTGCACTTTTGCCGATAGGTTTCACTACAAGTGAACTGTAGCAGGGCGATTGCCCTTTTTTTTCCATTTAATGTGCTGTTTTTTGGCTCATTTACTTTTCTAATAGGGACTCTCCTTTTAATCCACGAGATGAGCGCTCTTTCACAGACATTCCTATTGTGGAGCTGAATTCATAGTTTTTAACTCTTTATTTACAGTCTCCCTTCACGACAGATTTGGGTGCCTTCGCTTTGCTTTTATTTCACTTTTTACTCTCTTTCAGTTTTTCGCCCTTCTCTCCCTCTCTCTTCCTCCTTTCTCTCTCTTACTCTCCCTCCTCTCCTTCTCTCTCTCACCCCCAACTTTCTCTCTCTCCCTCTCTGTCTAGCTTTCTCTTCCTCCGTTTTTTCTCTCTCTCCTCTGTCTATCTTTCTCTCACTTTCTTTTTTTCTCTCTCTCATTTTGTCTCTCTATCTCTATTTCTCAGTCTCTCATTCCTCTCTTTCTCTCCCCTCTCTTTCTTCTCTCTATTTGTCATTCTTTATTTCTCTCTCTTTTTTTCTTTATATCTCTCTATCTCTATATTTCACTATAACTCACCCTTTCTCTCTGACTTTCTCTTTTTTCTCTTTGTCTTTCTCCCTCCTCTCTTTCTCTCTCTTCCCTGTCCCCTTCTTTCTCTTTCTTCCTCTTACTATCTTCTCTATCTTTCTGATACCTCTCTAATGCTATCTCTCTCACTCCCTCTCTTTATCTCTCTCTCTCTGATTTCTCTCTCTCTTTCCTTCACTTTCTTCTCTCTCTCTCTCTCTCTCTCTCTGTCTTTCTCTCCAACTCTATCTCTCCCTCTCTTTATTTCTCTCTATCTCTCTCCCTCCTTTCTCTCTCTATCCCCTGTCTCTCCCACCCTCTCTCTTGCTCTCTTCCTCACTCTTTCTCTGTTCCTCTTTCTTCTCTATTTTTCTTTCTCTTTTTATCTATTTCTTTCACTCTGTCTTAATCTCTCTCACACTCTGCTTCTCTCTCATTCTGTCTCTCTCTTCTCTCTTTCTTTATCTAACTTTCTTCTCTCTCTCCCTCTCTGTATGACTCTTTAACTATGTCTCTCTCTCTTCTCTTACTACATTTCTCTTTTTCTTTCTCTCTCCCCCACTTGATCTCTTTATGTCTTATTTCTAAATGTATGTCTCTCTCCTTCCTCCCTCTTCTGTGTCTTTCTTTCTCTTTTTATCGCTCTCTTTTTTTTTCTCTCTCCTCTCTCTTTCTATCTCTCTTTCTATATTTGTCTCCAACTCTTTCTCTTGCTCTCTATTTCTCCCTCTATCTGTCTATCTGTCTTTCTAACCTTCTCTTCCCTCCCTCTCTTCCTCTCTCTTTCTATCTCGCCCTCATTTCTTTCTCTCCATTCTCTCTTTCCTTCCCACTCTCTTGCTCTCGCTCTCTCTCTTTCTTTCTTTTTTTCTTTCTCTCTCTCTTTTTATCTATTTCTTTCTGATCTCACACTCTCTCTGTCTCCTGTACCAACTGGGAGTAGTTTCTGTTTTAAGGGCCTTGTTCAAAAATATATTCCAGTAAACCTACTAGCCCTGTAGTTAACTGCAGGGCCACTGGAATTATGTGGCAGAAAGGACCAAAATATGGGGCAGGGTTAACCATTTAATGTGGCAAAAAAGTCCAGTTATGCATTTACAATGCCAGTAGCTCCAACTCAATTAAATGCGAGACCTATTGCATTGCAAATGCTTATGTTATTCTAGCCCTGCTGGAGCCTAACCCCCACTGTTTTTCCCAAGGTGAAAGCGACAGTGTTCGCTGTGTGGTATTGTGCACACAGAAGGAGAGAAACCTGCAGGAGTTTACTCGAGTCAGAACAACAGCAAGTCATCTCGGTTTTACCTGAGCTGTGATTAATCTTTTACATTGGCGCATAGGCAGCCCTGCTTTCCCTCCTTCCAGGAGAAGAAAAACACATCATACTTTCTCGTGTGCTGCTACAGTGGACTCCGGGTTTGCAGAAGTTAGGAGCTGAGCCCACATAAATGTGCTTGCCGGCCCGGAACAGAAGGCAAGTCAGCTAGATTTGAATGTAGATAATTTGTGCTCTGCTGCCCCGGCCTACCCCGCTCTTTCATGCCAGTGTCCAACTAAAGTGCCAGCCTGGGCCAGCACTTCCACTGCAGTCACTATAATGGACCGCAGAGTAACCAATCTTCTGACACTAACCAAGGTGAGATATTCAGTGAAGCGACACCACACATTTAACCAATCTCCTTCTATCATTCAGCACTTGAAAGTAAGTTTTAAATAGAATAATTGCTGATATATATGAGTATGCAGAGTTTTGAATGTATGTTATTTTCAGGGTCTGCCCAGCTCTGCTAGGACAGTGCTGAAAAAAACATGCACCACTGCACCAGTCTCTCCAGGGAACTTAAAACACTAAACAAAGGCAAGGCCCACCATACATAAAATAGCATTCTTGAACAGTAATAATTGTGCAGGTTTAAAGTGAGCGATATAGGCATGAAAATCTGTACAAAAGCCAGTGACGGATGGGACATTTTCAAAGTGGTGGGGCATACATTTTATACCCAAATATAATGTGCGGGTGAGCGCAGTCCAAACTGGAAAAGGGGGATGAGGCATTTTCATATTTTCAAGATGCCCAAAACATGGTCATGACATGGTTGACACACCCCATTCTTTCATCTTTCCCATCAATATGGTGGTTACCCATCTGCAGGCCGACGGAGGTGTTTCTCTGCCACTCCCGTCATTTGATGGTCTGTTTACTAAACTCTACATAGTGCCTTTGTGTACATACACATCCTAGTGTATACTAGGAAGTATCATGGGCAAAGAAATTACACCTGCTCTCATGGGAATTCACTAATAACTGGCCGCTTCACCTGGAATTGGAAACTGATCAAATACCAAGAGTATCTGCTTCATTGATCCATTTTACGTTATTAAAAGTGCAGAAGTTATACTTCTAGGTACAGGCACTGGAGGGTGGAGATAGCAGCAATAGGGAGACACTCAGGAAAGGTGATTTCTATCCTTGGCATGGTGAACAAGAGGGTGTTGACAATCGGTGGTGAGCCTTCAGTTCCCCAGAGTAAACTGGCCTCTAACTTGAAACACAAGTGCACCTCTTAAATTATGCACATCTCTTTGATGGTCTTCAGTTTTTGGTTCACACTTTGTTTACAATGGTTGTTTACTTTGTTTACAGTATATTGGAACAAGTTAAAAAACAGCTCAGCAGAACCGTATTGTACATTACATATTTAGTATGTTTCCCACCTCGCTAGTATTCCAGATATCATGCTTTAAAAATAAGTAGAATGGCCAAGAATCCTACAGCCACAGTGAGTATAGATTTGCATGAATAGCAAAACAAAACAGCTTCAATATTAAATATTGCAGAAAGTGGGCTGGGTAAATCAAACTGGGCTTGAAAGAAAGCAGGACAGCTCGGAATGCCAGCCGGCCTACCCCCTCTTCCTGTACCCCTCAGACAGATGGCAGGCCCGGGAAAGGAATTTGCATAGGATCTGGAGGGAAGTGTTAATGGAGATGAGCCACACTAGTAGGTTGGTTAAGCCAGGTCTTACTCTGCAGGAGATAAATCACCCATCTTGGATTTTAAAGTACAATGTTTTGTGGGACAATAAAATGCTGCACTTTGGAGAAACCTCTCATGCTTTTGGGTGGCACCCTGCATCTCACTGGGCAGAGGTGTCCCCCTGCTTGTTCTCCAAGATGTTTGAATAAATATGTCTGTGCTGCATTGCAACTCAGATCTACCACCTGAAACTACAAAGAGAAGGAGGACTGCCCTACTGGAACCCAGGTCTTCAACCCAAAGGACTACACTCTGAAGGACTGCTCTTGTTGCACACTGGGACAATAACTCTAAGGACTTTGTCTTGCTTCTAAAAGGACTAAGGAGTGGACTCCCTGAAACCAAAAGGTTAACAAAGGTTGCCTGCACCAACTTCCACAAGAAGTCGCCAGCCTGGAGTGCATCCAGTGGACTTTTAAGGAGCCAGGTGCATTGTGGGAATTGAAGTCTCAAACTTCTAAGGACCATCTCAGCCTTTCTAGACCCTTGGATTTGTGTTTTGAACACTTTGAGACTCAACTTCTGGAAGGATATTCAGAAGTTGGAGAACGTTTGTGAAAAAGCTCCATAACAAGACCAACCATTGACAAGACTCAAGCCACTGCCAAACCACAAGCTGACCTAAATTTCAAATTCGTCCTGCTGAAGCTCCGGAGCCCTTCCCCATCAGCAACACTTCCAGGATTTGACCGTGGCTTCGCAGAAACTCAAGCCGACGATGTTGCGTTGGATCCCAGCCTGAAGAGTAGCATCGCTCACCGACAAAAGAAAAAGTTCCAGAAAAACAACTAAGTCCAAAGTAAGGTTTTGACCAAGGCCTCCCGCTCGGTGTATCCAAGCAAGTCTCCATGCCATCAGCTTCACAATGTGACTTGTTCCTGGTCTAGTGCAACCAGATGTCCCCAGTTGGTGCTATTGATTTCTAAGCACTAGACAGCACACTTTTTTATTTAATCTTTTACAATTCATATTGGATTTTTGACATTTTGGTGTCATTTTAAAGATAAAAATATTTCCTATTATTATAAAGTGGTGTGGGAATTTTATTGTGTGTTGTGTTTACTTATTTACTGTATTGGTCTCCTAAGTTAAGTCTGCCTGCTCCTTGCCAAGCTACCAGACTTGAGATCTTGACTGCACCTAACTTTGGGTTGGTGGCCTTATTGCTAGAGGTAGGTGTGTACTTGCCCATACTAATAATCCACCTTGCAACATGTGTGCTTCAAAATTATGGGAGATCAGGAAATGTATGTGGCTATTCAGCCTTTTTACCAGGCTTAACTCAGATTCCTGCTTGCTAGCAGTGATACATGTGTTCTCAAACCATACACAACCTATGCTACGCCAGTTGTGCAAAGATTTTCAGAACTCCAAGCTCTAAGCAGAGCACAGAGTGGGAAAAACTTCAAGAGCAGAGTGGAGTTTACTGCCCATCCCTAGCTGCCTGCAGGTGAGGGTGGTGTGTGTTGGTGTTTGTGTTGTGGTGGGTGTGCTGGTGGTGTATGGATATTTTTTCTGTGGTGGGTGTGCTGACTGTGGGTGTGCTGGTAATAAGTGTGGATGCCTGTGTCGTGGTGGGTGTAGTGGGTGTGGTGACTGCGAGTATGCTTGTAGTTGTGGTGGAGGGGTGTGTGTTGTCAGCGTGTGTGTGTGTGGTTTTTTTGCCATCCTTGTGTGTATGTGAGGATGTGCTGCTTGTGTGTGTTGGTGTGTGTGAGCATGTAAAGGTGTGAGTGTGCTCTGGATAGGGCTGGGTAGAGGGAATTTGGATTTGGGAAGAAGTGGGAGTTGGGGCCCTTGATGGCTGTTGGTGGGAGGCTGTGTTCAGTTAGGAGGCCAGACCCTGGAGTGACTGTTATAGGCCAGACAGACACTGTGAATGCCTTCCAGGTAAGCCAGCATCTGGGTGTTCTGATCACTCAGTTCCTGGGTGGCATTCAGTGGTGCGGTCTGGCTTGCAGCGATAGTCCACAAAAGAGCCACAGACTTCTCATTGAGCACAGCCTGGGACACTGGGACGGGGCGGGGGAAGTGCCTGCAGCAAAGGTGACACCATTTTGGGGGTCAGCTGCGGCCAAGGGGGGAGAAAGAGGGAGGGTGGAGATCGAAACATGGGTGGGATACGACGATGCAGGTGTAACAGTTGCTCCAGGCTCCACCACCACCAGGGACTGGTCTTCGTTGGAGGACACCGAAGAACATGTTGAGTCACTGGTGCCCTCTGTGCCAGTTCCCTCACCCTCCAAGTCACTGGGTCTCAGTGTCTGTAGTGTCTACCTCCAAGCCACAGTAGCCAGCTTCCTCCCTGCCGAAATGGCCACTATCACCTTTGCCTAGCCCAGATGATGTTGAAAACACAGATACAACAGTTTGAGTGTATCTGTGTAAATACAATCGAACATGAATTTTGATCACACAACATTTGCCCAAAGTCTAGAAATTCCCCATTCTAGCTACAATATCATGTATGCCTTTGTCTCGTATCCACTTGTAGTTCTCTCCATGGCAAATGGCTTCAACAGCATGAGTCAACCCATAGGCCTTGAGACATTTTTAACCCACTGCAGTACAGAACTAAAATATATTCTCTTTTCGAAAAGAGTCATGTTTTGGGCCAGATATTGACTTCTCAATAGGGGATACCACAACATCTTTGTGATGTAACCTTCCGTCTACAAATGTTCCTTTAAGTGTCATATTTCTCCCCGTCATTGATTTCCTATCTGGACAGTACTAAGGACACCAAAATGCTGTTTGGTGTGCGTGTAACTCTGTCACCAATATGGACACATTCCTGTTTGTTGCAATCAATACAGTTTGGCATACAAATTCATTTTGTGTGACACAGATTGGTTTGCATGCACATTTGTGAAGGAATAAGGATGAAAATCATGACAATTTGCTACTGTCCACATGAACTGACTAGAACTTTGCTGTGAAAATAGGTTTCAAACATGTTTTAGATAAGTGATGATGCCATTGTACACGTTACCATTCTGTTTGGTGCAGATGCTCATTATCATGTTGTCATAGCACCAACATACCAATGTTAAGTTTGATACATCAACTGTAACATAAGTACACATTTTGCCATGTTACCAGTAATAGGGCCTACATTACCTATTCACATTTGTGATGGAGCATCACACCTGGCCCAATTCACAAATGGAGCACGCTTGTTCCATCTGTCCCTTATTACATAGAGATATTGCATTTACCTATTTGTTCGCATGCAGCCATTTGTCTGCTCAGAACAGTACTTGGCTTGTGATGACGAATCAAGTGGCAACCTTCAGCACAAAACAATACACCAAACATAGCATCAGACACTGTCTGATGAACTTACACCTCAAGGAATCCTCATGTGGGCTGGATGTGTGTAACTTGTCATGTTGCTACCATACAACATTGCTGGAAATAAAAAAGGTTAAACAACAAAAATACCTGCAGAGAATAACTTACTTCCTTGATGCTGCTGTTGTGCCCTCAACAGCCCATCACGCTCTGGGTATGCCACTGCAAGGATGTGGGCCATTAGGGTGGACAGGGTACAACTCACCCGATTGGATAATTTGGAGGACTGGCCGAGCTGGCCTGTTGCTTACTTACTGCTCAAGTGTCAGAGGTCCTCCTACCTCTTCCGGCAATGCAGACTGCACCACTTATGGACCCCCAGGGTCCACACCTTCTTAACAATGGCCTTCCAGATATCCCACGTTTGATGAGCATTAACCAGCATGGATACCAGTAAAAAAACAAGAAAAGAAGTTTCGAGTAATTTTCTTTGACTGTAGTGCTGTGACACAATTTTGTTGCATCACTCACAAGCATTGACCAAACATTAAGTAATATTTTTGGGAAAACATTTAGGGGTTCCTAGGAAATACTGTTTTGCAGTGATCTGTTGAGTACCCTCAACACTTTCTATCTCCTCGTGTTACCAATCCAGGCCACAAATCATTTGGGCCAGGGCCATGAAACCTTTTCTGTTGTGAGACCCACTCTTGATTAGTCATAATCATTGTTAGCTATAAAAGGCTAAACAACATGTTCATTCTTTGCACATAACCCCACGCACAGAAACATTGGCTTCATGCCTAGAAGTCTAAGTGTCAGAAACCATGGTGTGCATCACATGCAGTGAGTAAGGGCAGTATTGAAGGCCTGCTATGTGTCAGCGAGAGCATGGATTTGGGAGATGTTTGAACAAGTGTGTGTAAGAATGGGCCGTACTTGTATGGATGATTGAGAGCCTGTGTCATTTGAACTTTGAGCACAGGGAATAACTTTCCTCATGTGTGGCACCCTGAGACGTTAATCCCATTCCACAATATGGACTGTAATACCACTTGACAGGACAGCATCAGACGACTCCATAATTTTAGAGAATCTTCTTGCTCTTAATATTTCTCTCACATTGACATGGGCTGTATGTTTTCACTTTTACTACTGGTACACTGTCCACTGGCCACTGGTAGTAAGGGGCCTGCAGTTTGATGAAATCTGGAATTGTGAGTTACATAGACAGATATTTCTGCTTCTCTTTTCAAACTGGGCTGCATGTTTTCACTTTTACTACTGGTACACTGTCTACTGACCACTGGTAGTAAGGATCTGCAGTGTGTTTGATGAAATCTGGAATTGTGAGTTACATGGACAGATATTTTTGCTTGTCATTTCAGATAATTTTAATTTTCATGTACAGACATCTTGACTTTGCCAAACAACATTCTGCCCTCAGCTGAATCATTCAGTTCACTATACTCAAATCACAACACTTCACCAATGCACAAAACGGAGGTAATTAGCCTGTACAGGGACAGGACATCCACCTCCTCTGTGCTGAAGGCAGGGGACCTGTCACCTGCTTTGCCCAGCATCCTGTCTCACATAGGTTGGTAACAGCAGCAAAAAACGAGGATGTCTTGTTGGCTGCAGTGTTAGAAGGCAAGTGAGTTTTTTTTCAATACGCCGCGTAAAAGTACATGATGGATGTGATTCTTGATGGAGAACGCATATCCATTGGCTTTTGTGCGTAGCCGTCAGAGACGTTAGCCTATGGCAGGGTCCGTCATGGACTGTTCCACCTACTACACAGACCTTTGAACTCAGGTATGGGTAGGAGACGACGGCCTCAGGTCTTCCTGCCATTTCCAGAACTTGCCACTGTGGAAGAAAGGGATGTCATTGGGAAGGCCAGGTTAAAAAGGCAAACTATCCTAACCTGATCTTCTGCCTTACATTAGGAATACAGCAGCAATAACAAAAATAGTGAAACTCACAGCAGTCCTTCATTTTGTGGCCACTGGCTCTTTTCAATACACTGTGGCAGTATCTGGGGGCATGTATCAACCAACTTTCAGTGGTACGGTACAAGAAGTCTTTTCATCAATGATGAGACACATCAACAGCTACATCCATTTCCCACAACAACAGGATTTGGCCACTATGAAGGAAGAATTTGATTCTTTGGGTAAAATACCACATTTGGTTGGAGCAATAGATGGCACCCATACAGAACAGCATCATACCCCTGCAAATGTCACAACTTGGGCTGGAGAGGGCCTTGCTTGTTGGTAAGTACAATATAACTTGAGGATCATTTACTTGCATACTAGTTTAGGAAGGCACAATGGCGTGATGTGATATTAATCTATTGATATGTTGCTTCCATGTAGGAGAGTCAGCTTATTATAACAGACCATGGTTGTTAGCGCCGCGGAGGAATCCAACAATACCAAAGGAAGGCAGCTTCAATGAGGCCCAATGAAGAACATGGAGTCCAGTGGAGTGGACTTTTTGGCTCCTCAAGGCCAGGTTTAGGTGCCTGGACAAGACCAGTAGAGAATTTGTCTACTCACCTGATAAAGTGTACCATATCATGGTTGCTTGCTGCATGCTCCACACCAGTGCCCTGTGACGGACCATTCTAATCATCCCAGACGAGAGAGACCATGAAGAGCCACCGGGTGTGGAAGTTGAAATGTCAATGAACATGAAAGTGGTGAAGAAGAAGGAATTGATCTACGTCAAGATGATATTGACCACTTATTCACCTGAGTATAAGTTTACCTTTACATATTGTTACCTTCAATGTCAGAGCAAACTGTGACATAGGGAACATCACAGTCTGCAATGGTAATTTGGTAGGAATGGTCAGTTCAGGAAGTCCATGGCAAATATGTTAGTGGATCAGAGTTTCCCTACATTGAACACTGTGTTATTGGCATAGATTAATTTTGCTTGTGCTAAGTATATGTGTCCTCCTAACTTGTCATTTGAGTCAAATGTAACAGGTGAAATCATTATTTATGCCTTTTTATTCAGTTTCAGGGTCCTTCACCATGTCATCTTCATTTCGACATTTCGTATCTGTGACATTTGCAGTGATATGTTGCTGTTGGAAAGTACAAAGTGAGCATGTGTTGATCCTGGGACAAAAACCCACGTGAGATGGGCAGCTCTTGTACAGAGACAGCTTGCACTGTGATTGAATGAAAGTTCATGAGATTGTATCAGACCTATTTTCTGTGTGATGTTGCCATCAATGCAATATGTGACAAATAAGTTGCTCAAAACACATGTGTAAGTCAAGCCATAGCATACTGTTCTTCCTTCACATTCACTAAATCTTCAATTTGTGTTCAGTGGAGGTAACTGTTGATGTATGTCCTAATAGTTGATAGAACTATGTTTTAGCACACCACTGAATGGTAGCTATGTCATTGAACCAGATACTGCCACAGTGTCCTGTAACGGTCATGTGGCCTCAAATTGTGTAACTGCCATGATGTAGACTATTGGTGTTATTGATGTAGGATTCCTATTGATAAGGCAGGATGCATGGCTCCGACTGAGGTAATGCATCAATGATAGTTTGCCTGTTTAATGTGATCTTATGCAATATTCTATTTCTTCTATGGTGTTAAGGTCATGGAACGTCCACACCTAAATGGCACAGACTATTTGGGTAATTTATAGCTTGTGAAACTCAGCTCTGATTTTCTATAAGACTTGTTACCTACATATGTATGTTACCAATACATTGGGATTTTGATTTGCTTCGTTTGAATGAAATTGGTGACCCATTACCCTTTTGCAATTTTCCTTTGCAAATAATTGTTTTGATTTGACAAAATGATGGTGGAAGACAGACGTGACAAATGAAATGCCACAATAAATGCAAAAACAGTCATGCAGTTTGTGTCCAAACCATTTATTTGCATGACAAAAGGGAACAGAAAATGATCTAAAAAAAGTATATCATGGTGGATGAAAGTATAGTAGTAGAGGCTAAAAGAGTTTGGAGTCCAAGGTACAAAATACAACAGTCGTCAAGAAAGGTACATGTTTCCCTGAAATAGTCCACAGAGTGAATGCTAGACACCCACTGGAGGAAATTAGGAGCTCCGTCTCTTGGAGGTGGTGGGGGAGGTCTTCCCATCCTCTCCTGGTGGTCCGCATGACCGTCTCCTCTAAGGAGCAGGGGGGCACAGGTGCAGGGATGGAAGAAGCAGGCTCGTCCTGTGGCAGGGCCTCCCTGTCTGTGGCTGGCAGTAGTTGGTCCAGATGTAGAAGGACCACAGACAGGGGCAGATGGTATGGGAAAAGCCCTGCACATGTGGTGATAGATGTCAAAAATCACCCCAGTCAGGGAGCCCATTTTCTCATTGTGGTTGAGTTCCATCTGCAACTCCTTGATCTCCCTAAGTTCAGTAACAACCTAGCTCATCCCATCTTGGGACTTTTGTACTGCTCCCAAGACTCGGTCTATGGTGGTCTGGCTGACTTGATACCAATGGCCTCATTCTCCTGGCCCACTGATTCCCTCCCACAAAACCTACCCCCACTGCCCCATACCCTGCAGCTAGTGTGCCCCATCCCACTGGGTTCTGGCACAAGTGGAGGCTTTATTGTCTGAACAGCAGCCAGGACTGGGGGGCACAAGTCTGGGGTAATGCTCCTCTGGACACAGGAAGTGGAAGTGTCCATTGGCTGAGGTGTTTTTGCAGCTGGGGTGGGAGGTGAAGTGTTGGCAAAGTGTGACTCACTAGAGCTGTCTAACTGGACAGACGTGATGGACCAAGCTGCTCCTGATCATCTGGCCATGCAAAAGTGGAGTCCTCAATGAAAGCTTGATCTTGGTCTGGAGTAGAGATGTTTTGTGTGTCAGATGGTGATACACTGGTGCGGGGGGTTGGACCTGGGAAGAAAGCATACAATATTAAATTATAATCTGGTTTGGGATTCATATGTGTACTTAGCTACAAATGGGCCATCCTAAAAAATATAAAAGCAAACTGATAGAATTATTAGGCCTATATGTGATTTTCAGCATTTTGCACACGCAGGCTGATTTAGACAGATGCAAGCTCCAATGATGATGTTGTAGAGATGTCCTGAAATACAGAATATTTTAGTAAATGAACTTTACATTACTTGTACCAGACATTCAACCCAACATAGTGGTGGGTAGATTAGAGTACTGGACTGATTTCCAAGGCTAGCAGGCTACAAAACATTATACAAACTGTGGTTCAATTTAATAGTAAAACTGACATTTGTCCCCATATGGGCAGCGCAAATAAAATTGTGTAGTGATACAGCTTCCTTTCAACATGGCACATCACATGGTAGGTATATTGAATTCAACAGCCTATGCATTATGTGAGCATTTATATCACCTCAATGTGGCTATGAGAAGGTGTCAACATGCTTGACACAGCAACTGACATTTCATCCATAGCATGAAATGGCCACTGTCAAATGCACAATTTTTGGAGATGTGTGCACATATGGAACTGAAGGAAGGTAGAGCAACATTACATTGCACTGTTGTTTTGCAGATACAAAAACAGGGCATCATGGTAGTTGTAGTCATCTGTTGACATCATAGAGAATAGTGATTAAAAAGCGGGTTACACATATCTATTTCAATAACTATAGTGGAGATGAACACACATTTACATTTACACACACACATGGGTATGATGTGAATAGTTGACAATACCACTTACAAGCATTGACCTAGCTGTGCAAATGAATAGAGTTTAGGACCTGTTTTTGGGAGAATAACAACATACATTGATATAAAGCAAGGGACTAAGCAAATACAAGGGATGATCCATTGGGAACAACACACAATCTGTCTAAACATATTGCACATTGTTTCAAATTTAAAAGAGCGATACAACCATGATGCAAGTAATTGGTGTGAAACAAGATATTTTGTAGAGTCAAGTATAGGTATGTTTGTGTTCATACGGGTGTTGGACCATTTTAAACATTCAACTTAAGGGCATTACTCCATTTGGGATTGTTGAGATATTGTAAAGTGAAATTTACCAGTTTCCACTCCACCAGGGATTCCTGTCATGCCTTCAAGATGTAGGATCTGCAAGACCTTCTCAGTCCGGGGAAGAGTTGTAATGGGGGGATGGGAGAACCACTGCCAGTCCTCTGCACCTCCAGGTGAGGCTTGGAAGCCGGGGAACACACAGTCCCCACAGGTCATTCCACATCTTCCTAATCTCCTCCTGTGTGCGCATGTTGTTAGTTACAGCATTCACTCTGTCCACTATTCTGGTCCACATTTGCCTTTTTTTTTTAGATATGGTTGTATTTTGTACTTGCGCTCCAAACAATTGTGACTGTACTCTAATTATTGCATCCACTATGACAGACAACTCTCCCTCTGTGAACTGTGAAATTCTCCTCCCTTCCATAGTGAACAATTGTGAATAAAACTAGATCCTAAAAAGATGAAAGATAATCCCAAAAAATAATATTAACAAAAATCACAGAGGGAGGATCATAGTCTGAAATGGAGTGTGTTTTATAGTGTGTATTGCAGGTGTTCACAATTATCCAATAAACAACAGGTGTGGGCACTAATATCCAACCAATGGCCACAAACATAGTACTATACTGAACAGTTTTGCGCGGTCTCCTGCCGTCACCAGAGCACAACTTTGTTATCTAAATAGGCTATGGGGGATCCCGCCATCAAGATGGCGACAGTGGCATATTCCTCATCATTGAAGTCTTCCGTGTCAGCTGAGGGATGCAGCTGGCGCAACGGAGCACACTCCGCCATGGCAGTCTTTGCCTCAGCCGCAATACATCTAAATACGGCGGGCGGAACACTGTTGACTTGATGGTTTTTAGAGTCCGGTAACACCATCAAGATCTAAATCAGGCCCCTACTATAGCTATGGCTATGGTTGTGTAATGGTTTTGAAACTGCATTTTGAGGTCACTGGTGAGGCTCTGCATTTCCAACTGCCTTTGTGGTTTTGGAAACTTCATTGAACTCTTTTAAGAACGTATAAAAGTATTTATACTAGGAAAAGCCCAAGGCCAAGTTCAGCTGTGTATCGCTTAAATGTAGTATTGTGCAAGAAGACTTTTAGGTTCAAAATTACACCGGCTGCTTATCAGGTACTCGTTTGGGGTCATCCTTTGATTAAAGAGAGAAGCAAGTAGTTATTTTCCTTGCTTGAGAAAATATTTTGAAAACTCATCTTTCATGTGGCCACACAGTGCGACCAGAAGAAAGAAGCCAAGGCTCTAGTTTTCAATCATTTTTTGTTTATGACAGCAATGTACTCATGATGGGCAGTATCCATAATTATGATTTTATCCCTTTGATTAAGCCCTTCTTATGACAGTGGTAAGAGTGAAGAATGGTTACGATTTGCAAAAGGTATTGGCTTTAGAAGGTCTTAAACAATTTTGCACCTGTTCTTACTGTTTTCAGACTGTAGGATGCCTTACTCCAGAAAAAAGATTTAGTAAATGCTTCTCTATGAAATTTAAATACATTAATTCACACATTCTATTTTCTTTTGCTTTAGGTGTTATGACTGGGAGATGCATACCTTACAATAACAAAATCAAGACATGCGAGGTTGATGCGTGGTGCCCTGTTGAAAATGATACCAACACTCCCAAGTAAGGTTTAACATTGTTTGTACTCAAACATTTCTGTTTACTATATAGTAAAAACAAAATCTTTTCTATAAAGGCCCTCTGCACCTTGTTACTTATTGTAGGAAGGGGAATGTCCAACCCTTAAGCTTGGAAACTAGCCTCTGATGAAACATTTTTGAAACATCAACTGTTTTTCATTGTCCCATTCAAAATGAATTGCTTACATTTTAGCATATATGCCAACAGCAACATTCAGAAATAATAATGCTGCTAGA
Organism: Pleurodeles waltl; assembly: GCF_031143425.1. Lineage (NCBI taxonomy): Eukaryota > Metazoa > Chordata > Amphibia > Caudata > Salamandridae > Pleurodeles > Pleurodeles waltl. Next base: position 34,846,258 of record NC_090441.1, on the reverse strand, counting down.
TTCAAGGGTGTGTCAGTGCCACTAGCTGTGTCTAATAAATGTATAGGCAAACAGAATTTACAAAAGATTGTTGAGATCAGATATTGATACTTTCAGATTTTGAATGTGCAAAATTTAATAATACTCTTCCAATATTTAGTTACATTATAAGTTTGATGTTATGCTACCCTGTTCAACGAAGATCACCTTGAGCTATCCACAAGGTTCTGTAGTCTGGATTCAACCTAATAGTCAAATATTGAGGGCTACTCACAAAGGTAAACGTACATGAGAGTAAATCTACCTGTTTGTGTTTACGTTTACACCTTATAGTAAAACCATTAACGAGTGGTTAAAATATGTTTATTTAATGTTAGTTCTTTTGGACTTTTATTTAAGTCCCTGTCTCCATTATGTTCAATGGGAAGTTGTTGCAGTACTGAGTGTTGGTCATGAGTGGTGCTGGACTTGCTCCAGCTCTGAGCTGGTGGGCATTTTTGACTATGTTGGGTCCTTTTTTTACTTTAACAATTATACAAGTGGAGTTGTGAATAGCAATGGACTTACTTTGTGATTGGTCACATGGCCCTCCTAAGCCACTCAATACTCATCCCTTAACCCCACTCATTTAGTAGTCAGTATTATCTCATTTCCAGCCACTCTCCCAATCCTCACACATTTACTACTAAAATGTATCCCTATATATGCAGAGATCTCTACAGTTGGAATGGAAATACGTTAGTTATATTATTACATACTACAAAATGCAGTTTTTGAATAGGCCCCATTGTCTTTACTGCCTCTTTTAACAACCTTCCCTTCCCTTATTCTCTCACAGTTCCACTTTTAGCAAAATGCACAACTAATTATACTTCCACTCAGAAATGACTTACAAGCACTCAATAAAATAAAGGGATCTGGTATGAAGCCAGAATGGATCTTCAAATTAGAGCACAATTCCTATTGTAGAGATATTACAAAGATTAAGTTCCGGTCCTGCAAAGGTACAGAGTTGGGTATTAAACTCAGTTTATGGGGATCATAATTCATCCAGAATCAAGCTCATTCAAGCTTCTTTCTGGTCCATCTGAGGCCAAAAAAGAAATCCTTGGGTTTTTATTGATCAAAGGATTACAAATCCTTCCAAAGTGATCTACCCACACTTGTATAGGAATGTGTAGTGCTAGTCCAGGACAAGAATCACTTTTTAAAAAAGGGTTGTTTATCGTATTCCAAAATAAAATAATGTCATTAGCTGCCTGTACCAAATTCAATCAGGCCTTTTCCCTTAGCTCTTTTTTCCTAGCAGCTAACACCTCATTGTAACGTTTCCTTCGAAGTTTGATAGTAGAGTGATCTCTTGGGACATGATGTAAAGCAGCCCTTTGCTTTTTTAGAAGCCTGTGTACACATATGATTAAACCAACCCTCTCTTTCAGGCAACCGTACAGTAGCAGGGTGCACCAAGAAAGAATTAATGGCCCCGGTAATAAGCCCAAAGGCAGAAACCAAGCGACATATTTAAGAAAAATGTCATTGCACACATTGTAGAGCCACTTTTCTTAGGCCCTTTACCACCACCCATACCGCCACCATGTGTGTGCCGTATTTAAAATATGGCACACCATGGCGCAGGGTAGGGGGCAATACCATCATTTATTATGATGCTATTGATGTACTCTGCAGGAGTAGTGCCAACATTTTGGCCCTACTCCTGCAGAGTACATAGGGGCCCATTCTAAACAATAGTTTCTTGGTGGGGGCTAGAGAACAATTGGCATAAAAAGTCATAGATAGCACTATTGGGTTGTGGTCACTTACTGCAGTTTGTTTGACCCTGATATTGGAAACTAAATGATTAATTGTAGAGATAACCAAAAGATGTCAATTGTAGAATGTGCACCCCTCCCCACAAACGTATGGTTCTGTAAATTGTCTGTACTATTATGTTCTTCCAATAGCAATAAATCATATTTGTGAATCAAAATATTTAAGCCCTTGCCATTCCCACTGTGTTGGGAATGAAGGGTACCAACCCCTGCCCAATTTGTGAAACCACACACCCATCTTGCGGATGACCACACCTCTGGATTTTAAAATCTCCAGCCCATACAATTAGGCAAGAATGCTTAAATTGCAATAGAAACACATCTAGGTCAGTTTCCAGAGCACAAATGACCTCACAGCAAGCAGAATCACACACATTATTATAGTAATTAATTATAATCAAATCCGTCCCCACTTAAAGGTCAGTAACGCAAATTGATAGTAAGGAGAGGATGTGACAGATCATCTAATGAGAATTGGTAGTATATTGGAAATCTGCATCTGTAACACTCCCTTAGCACGACCAGCAGGGGAAGGTGTTGAAAGAGGGAAAATCCTCTACGTGCGAAGATGCCTCCTGTCAGGATTTCTGGATGCCGATTATGTGAATGGTGAGGATAATATTAAGCCAGTCCTGAGAGGTTAGCTTATTCTCGTGCCCCGAGATGTTCATTGAAACAATATCATATACCCTATTATAATGTGATTGAACTGTAGAGGTGGCTAAAACATCCTGACTTGGTCTCCTGTCCAATGCCCGATTGCCAGACAGAGAATAGTTAGATAAAACGGGAGCATCACAAGCTGCTAAAGGCAACTTTACATGACAATGAGGTGGGCTAGTAAAATCAGAAAGGTCATTTAAACCACCAGTATGGGGAGTAACCTCTGCAGCCGAAAGTCATCCTACTGCCTGCAAATCATTCAGGGCGTCCTAGCCATTTGAAAGTGTGAGAGGAAAAGACTGATTGCCTATTGGAGAAGGATCAGTAGGATGAAAAACAGAGCTCGTCGGAGCCTGAGATAGATGCCTGTAAAAGAAGATTAGGGGAAGGAGCAAAATATTTCCCCCTTCAAAGGAACAAATGAAGCATTGTCTAAAATCCCCCATGCACACCTAGGGTGTCTGAAGTTTATGACGACACAGTCTCCATCAAATATTGTTTTAGATGGACCTATCCAACCCACTCTCCATGTCAGCGGAATTTGATCTGCACCAGTGGGTGGGAATATAGACGTGGACTGTAACCAATGCAAAACTTTGGGCCAGACTTACAAGAAACAGGTGCATCACGGTGCTGCGCCAAAATCAGCAGCGCTGCACCAGTTTTGAAACACAACTTTACAAGAATATAGCACAGCCCTGCGTTTCCCCCTACACCAGTGCTAAATGAAGCTGCCTGCACCAACGCAGGCATCCTTGCACCATAGTGCAAGGGTGTCTGCATTGAGGAGAGTGATTATTTATGTGCAGGAAGATGTCCCTTCCTGCACATAAACAATCTACAGTGGCGTTTTGGCACTTCTATGTGTGCTGCAGAAGTACCAAAGAGTCATTTTTGAATAATTGTTTATGTGCGCATAAGCAATCATCCGTGACATTATGCTTCTTCTATGTGTGCTGCAGAATGTGGCACACATGGAAAAAGCAAAAAACAAGGAGGAATAAAAGTTTTGCCATGCTAAAACCACCCCTGGGGTGGCGTTAGTCATTTGCGCTGCCACAGATTTACGATTTCTTGTAAATCCGGGGCAGCGTCAAATGCAATGAGTGTTGCGATGGATCGCCCACTGCCCACTGCAAACCTCCATTGCACGCCCCTCTGATGTAGAAAATTGCATCGGAGGGGCCCACCAAAAGTGGCATTACACCTCTTTGTAAATATGGAGAAGTGGTGAGCTCCACCGGTGCATCACAAAAAGTGACGCTCCGGTGGCGAGAGGGCCTTGTAAATCTGGCCCTTTGTTCCTTAGTTGGGCAGATGACTCAACTAAGCCCCAAGATAGACGTGGCGTGTTTGTCATTATTACCATATAAGGCCAACAAGCAGGAGGTAGGTTAATCACTTCCAAGTTGGGACATTCAGCCCCTCTTTTATGTAGTCCATAACAAATTTTTGGTGGGAGTCCCCTCAGATGGCTGACTATCTAAGGGGCCAGCTGAATTAGTAATCACAGCTGGGCATGAAATTCACCTACCGCACGTGGACTTAGGGAGTCTGCCCGCACTGTGGCTTCCCCTCAGGATGTTCGAATCACCCTCCCTCCTTATCCCACACACCCAATCATGTGCATAGGGTTGTGATGGAATATGAAGCGAAACTGGGGGGGTATCAAGCAGCTGACTTTTCTGGGGATGGAGTGTAATAGGACCAGGGTCAGAGAGAGGCATTATACGATGTGATGATGACCCTCCGACCACCACACCTAACACTGCAGAGTTGAACAGGGTAGGGTCCATGGTGTGGTTAGGTTGAGGGTCGCCTGATGCCTTTTCTGCTTTCCGGGAGGGCCATTGTTGTTTGGTGGAGTGATGTCTATTCCTGATATCAAACCAGGATCAACAGAAGGAATGTCATTAGTGGAGGATAGCACTGAAGCTGACTCGTGACCTTGGTCCTGTGCAGGCACAAAGCCTCAAAAGCTGATTCCCTTGAAGGCGTGAGCCCGGGCCCAGCTCATGCTTCCAAAAAGCCAAAAAGACAGCGTTCCACCTGATCTATTTACTTATTTAATGTGCCCATAGCACGCTTGATATATCCATCCAAAGAAGAAGAAGATGAATTAGGCTTCGCAGGGATTTTGCGTTTCACATTTGTTTATTTTGGATTCAGATAAGGCCAATATGTCCTGCAGTGCTGTTAAAATACGCCAGTTTTATTTTTAATGGTGTCTAGGTGGATTGTTTCTTGGAAGAAATTAAAGATCTCTCTTGTTAACGTTGTGTCCGGTCTAACATGTTTGCTATGTAGAACTTTTGGGTTCTTTTGTTAGAGGCTTTTTTGTTTCACCTAGGAGGCAATAACAGGACACAGGGGGTCATTCTGACCCTGGCGGCCGGTGACCGCCAGGGTCACCGACCACGGGAGCACCGCCAACAGGCTGGCGGTGCTCCCGAGGGCATTCTGACCGCGGCGGTTCAGCCGCGGTCAGAAAGGGTAAACCGGCGGTCTCCCGCCGGTTTACCACTGCCCTACAGAATCCTCCATGGCTGCGGAGCGTGCTCCGCAGCCATGGGGATTCTGACACCCCCTACCGCCATCCTGTTCCTGGCGGGTCTCCCGCCAGGAACAGGATGGCGGTAGGGGGTGCTGTGGGGCCCCTGGGCATGGGCACTGCAGGGGCCCCCGTAAGAGGGCCCCGCAAAGTATTTCAGTGTCTGCAAAGCAGACACTGAAATACGCGACGGGTGCAACTGCACCCGTCGCACCCCTGCAACTACGCCGGCTCAATTCTGAGCCGGCGTCCTCGTTGCAGGGGCATTTCCTCTGGGCCGGCGGGCGCTCTTTTGCGGTGCGGTCATTTGGCGGCAGTACCTTGGCGGACGGCCTCCGCCGTCCGCCAAGGTCATAATCAGGGCCACAGTGTATGAAATAAACATCATATGGCGTTTGCATATGACAAGTGCATACATGGTATTTAAGAAAAAAAAACTCTCGGCCCCACCGCCCCCCAAAAAGAGAAATATACAAAATTACTCAAACGTGGCATTACACCTCATAATAGATGAGGCAGCACTATTCATAATAGTCATTATAACTCTCCCATTTGTAGAAAGCCTTTTCCATACTAGCCAGTCATGTTAGATCATTCAACCAGGTTTCAGTATTTCGTTTTGACTGATTTTCCAAAGAATTTTTAAAGGCAAAGAATTGCCTTTTTAGCGGTGCTCAGTGCTCAGAAAACTAATTTGTGTTCATGCGAATTTAGCAGTATTTATTAAAGACTAAGGCCCTCATCTAGAGTTTAGACAGAGGGGTTTTTCTCCGCCGCCCTGGTGGACTATCGCCCATAAGGCATCTTTGTTCATCTGTAGGTTGGCCATTGTATTCAGAATAATAACCTATTGATATTATTGAAGTCCATTTTCATGGTAATGAAACAAACATAGCTTATTCTTTTCTGATTGAGGGCATACCAAATAAACACATTTAAAAAGGTGAAAAGCCTGATCCACTCTTTCGACCTCTTTGCAGACTCCTGCTTGGAGGTAAAATATGCTGTTGATATCCTCAAACCAATCTGATTCCCTTTAAATCAAGGCTCTGAAAAAGAGTTTTGGCTGAAGCATCTATATAAGAAATTGGTGTTTAGTTGTTGTTGGCTTCCTGAGAGTTTTTCTTAAAAATGGGGATGGTTTCTGATTCCTTCCATGTCATCCTTCCCTCTTCCAGGATTGCATCTGCTGTTCTTGTGATATAGGGGAACCGAATCCCTAATTCACCTTAGCAGAATTATCTATGGAATCTATAAAGGTCAGGTGCTTATCCTTTGATTGTAATAGGATGTACCTTGCTAATGTAAAATGATTATCGCATGGAAATCACCACAGTGTCTTTACATGATGTGGGGACTCTAAAATTCGCATCACAATATAAAGTAGGAAAGTAATTGCACTAGAGATATTCAACAATATTTCCTAGTAATGCAACCCTGAAACCAGTCTTCCAAATATTGTTTAGCCTTTACCTCGATTGCTCTATTAAATGCCAATTTTTTGCTACGCCCTCCTTTTTCATGCTCTTAAGAGCTTGTATTTTGTTTGTATTTAGTAACATAGGCTTATGCGTGGGGTATCTAGTTTCAATGTGTTTAAAAGTTCCTTATTTACCCTACTGCAGGTACAATTATATTAGTGGTTCATACGATTGGTCCATTTCATCATGATAGGTTGTTAGGTCTAGTTAGAAACAGGGTGACGTTTCCCATTAGGACAGATACTTTTCATTGTATCTGCCTGGTCAGCAATCTCCATGCTTATGAATGTTAAGGATTGGCACAATGTCTGTGCAAACAGAAGGGGAGAAATTGGCTAAATCAATGTGGTTCTACTTGACTGACAGCTGATTAGCAATAGATGCTGGGTCAGATGCAATGATGCTATTCTTTTGGGCACCACCTACTTCACTGACCTCTAAATGACCATATTAAGGGGTCACTCACGGTCATTTTCTGCATCCCTTTTGACCTCGAAATCAATTGTATGCCCTCAATGGTTAAGCACCACTAAAGCGCAATCAGTCACACAATCGGTACCTTGAGGGTGACGGTTGCCCCTAGAAAGATCCAGGAGGAGCCAAAAATGCCATATTTGCTAATTTATTTAAACTAGGTCAATTGTTTCCTTTTAAGTATCAACCTGTGAATACACAATGACAATGTGAAGTAGACTGTATTGTTGCATACAGAATCACTTGCACTGTGGGTGACTGAGTCTGAACCAACTACAGGTGACACCTGTCGGCCTAGTCTGGGTTTCATTCTGGCTAACTATCAGTGGCTCATCTCCACCCAAGAGCAGGGATGATTGGGCAACTGAGCGCATGACACAGCTGACTCCTCAGGGAAATCGTGGGCACTCAGATCTCATCCGTTTCTCTCAGTTACATTAGTCTCACATATGCAAGGACAATCAGAGGCAGACGCAAAGTATAGTTCAATAAGAGTTTATTAAAGTAACTGCATCTTAGTTAATAAAGCATGAATTGCAATAACTAAGACGATGAAGCATGACAGGATTAAAATTGTGACAAGGAGAGAGAAACATAAAAATAACGCTACCATATTGTCACTAAAATCATTAAGAATAGCTCCTACCTAGGCAATGTTATAGCACGGCATGTTAAGCCGTTCAGCTTCCTCTGGGAAGACATCATCCCTCATACCTGAGCAAGAGGCCTGTAGTCTACATAAGCAGCTGGAGCGAAGAACTCAGCAATCAGAAATCAGCATACAGTTGTGGTCATGTGGCTAGAATCTCCCTCTAATGTGCATGTGTCAAAGTAGTGTTTTTATAATAAAACAGCTGATGTTCCGAGAAAGGATCCCCACGTAAGAGTGTGTATGTTTCTGTGAACATTAGAGACAAAGTGTACCACTTTTTCCGGCAACCTATCTTACTGCAGCCTTGAGAAAAGCACAGAGTGAAAGAAATGTCTTGTTTAAGAACGCAGTGCTGGCCTAGGCAAAGAACAGCTAGATAGAGAAAATAAAACAAGACCGCAAATGTGGCTATTGTTAAAATAATAAAAACAAAGCTGAATAAAATATGTCTAGGTTAAAGTACTCAGCAGCAGGCCTAGTTTGCTAAAATAATGTGAATGAAGCTACAACTATAATGGCTACACAACAGTGACACCAGACAATCAGGAAGAAAATGCTCTAGCAGTGCCTCTTCCCGGCCTGCGATAGCTCACACTCGCACATTGTGAACCTACCCCCACACACTCATTAAATAACAGAGGTGTACGCCCCTGTCGTCGCATTTCCAGATGAGCACTAATTAGGCCAACCACAAAATGGTGTCTTTTCCCTTCTGTAATATATATTCATCTCAGTGATCAATAGTTATGGCATTGATACAATGTGTCGCCCATCAGACTGGTAAATGTGATTAAACTAGTGGATATGCTGTACAGTACATTCTATTTTATTCACTCATTTTAGGAGGTATTTTACTACAACATAGTACCTTCATGTTTTTTCTACCAACCTATGTTCTGCCACTGGGAAAAGGCCTACCGGGAATTGATAGGAGGAAGATGAAATCTTCGAAAGTGAATTGTTCATTGCCAGTGATTACCTCAATCACTCAGCAGTATTTTGGCATTGGTGACATTTCTAAGTAAACCCTCGGCACCACAAAGTGCACATTTGCTCGCACTATAGCAATATGTTATTTATGTAGCATTGATACATAGTTGATTACTTGCAGCCAATCAAAGCTGACCCATCTCACGTGCACCCAATCAACATACACAGAGTCTATAATCAATTAATTTTGGGGATTTTACCATGAACACCCCCTAAGTGAGATTTGACATACCCTTGGACGTCTTAAGACAGTAAACACTTCTCATTATTAGCTACATCTTTTCATGTCTGTCATTCGTTGGATGTTTTTCATTAAAGAATATCTGTGCTTGAAGATTTTATTATCTCTATTGGGCAGTGCAAATTTCAGTGCAAGTTTAGTGTCCGGTTGTTAAAGGCCCTCTATCTGGTGGAAAGTGCCAATAGTACTCAAGTAAAAACACGTCAACAGTATTATAAAATTTCAGCAACTTCGGGTAGACCGTTGTAAATTAATAGGGAAGAAAAAGAAAGATAAACCCTAGAACGCCGGAGTAGAAGGTCTAATCTAGACATTATTGGCTCTCTGGCACTCTCTTGTTTTTAGTGAGGATCCCAGCATTTCAGTGTTCACAGAAATTACAGAGTGAGCACATCACGTTGCTTCCTTAACTGCCCTGAAGTTCTGCACTAATGTTTTAAAGGAGAGTTTTACAAAAGACCAGATTACCATTTACAGTTCACGATATTACATGCAACCTTGGGAAGAGGCTGGCAACACAAATATATGAAAGCATTCAAAACATGTTTTCCTGTTTGTACTCCTTTAATACCCCTGTAATGACCATCTCTGGAGAGTAAGTTATGCCTGCACCACTTGCTTTGGCATAATCCAAAATATTTACAGACAATATTTGCAGATTGCTTGGCAGATAATATACACGTGTGCATGGTATGACTCCATAGTAACTGCACTGATTAGCAATGTTGGAAATGGCTCTCTCTACATGGTCACCCCCAAACATTTTGCCTTTCTCCTCCTACATTATGTTGGATTTTTGCTGATTGGCCTTAGGACTCTGTGCACTTTACCATTGCTAACCAGTGCTAAGGTGCTTGTGCTCTCTCTCCAAAACATGACCTTATGGGCATATTTAATTTACATGTAAGTCTTTTGTAGAGTGGTATACCATATACCCAGGGCCTGTGAATTCAATGCCACCAATGGCCATGCAGCCATTATTGTGCCACCCTCTTTTAAGCAGCACTTTCAAACATGTCAAATGCCATTGCAGCCTGAAGGCAGTGTTCCACTGCCATGTTGACTTGGCAATTAAAACCCTCTTTCAAGCCCTAACCTCCTCTTTTATTTCATATAAGTCACCTTTAAGGAAGGCCCTAGGTAGCCCATAGAGCAGGGTGCTGTGTAATTAAAAGGCAGGATATCTACTGTTTAGTTTTACATGTCCTAGTAGTGAAAAACTCCCAAATTTGTTTTCTCACTACTGAGAGTCCCACCCCTCCCATAGGGTAAAATTGGGGATTCCTTTTTAAAATGAATAAATTGTAATTCCTAAACCCGAGGTGCTAGATATGACATGTTTGGTATCTATGAACTTGTAGTGATAAACGTTCTTTAATGGTAAGGTTGGATTTATTTTTACAAGTTTGAAAATGCCACTTTTAGAAAATTGCCATTTTTCTGCCCTTACCCCTCTGTGCCTGTAGCCTGCCTTAGGTCACATTACTGGGTGTAACTGATAGTTGAAACTTTGTGAATTCACCCCAGACACTCACGCTATAGGGGGATAAGCAGAACCTGAATGGGCCATTGACTGACTCGATGAGGGGTGGAGCTAAGCACAGCACCACCTGCAACTGAATAGGCTGGGCTCTGCCACCACACAATAGGCCTAACAACCCTGTATTGTCAGTGCAGCCAGCTAGGAGCCAGGGAAGGCAGGAAACTCCTGGAACTTTAGAGAACTCTTTTAGAAACGCCTCCCAACTTCTAGGAGCAGGGCACCAGAGTATAAAAATAGGACTCTCAGACCCACTCTTCAGTTCACTACTAGACCTGCGGAAAGACTCTCAGAGGACTGCTTGCTGGTGTGTTCTTTGCTATCGGGAGCCTGCTTGGAACTTTCAGAGGCCAGCCCTGCAGTAGAGCCCTAAATTAGTTTGGAATTTTATTTGTGTTGTGTTTTCACTGTGTTGCTGTTTGTGTACTGCACAAATACTTAACACATTGCCTCTAAGTTTAGCCTGACTGCTTTTTGTGCCAAGCTACCCAGGTTTAAACACAGGTTAAATTTGTGACTTTTGTGGTTCACCCTCCAAGGGATTGTGGCTGTTGCTTGACCAGAGCTCCTACCTCAGTCAACCAACAACCCAATTTCTCACAAGCAAGAACCAATTATTATGAACTGTACTCATTTTTGTTTTTGTGTAAAAACATTTTATTATTTTGTTTTTGAATACAAACATGACAATGTGTCGCTCATGCAAAAGAAGCAATACGTATCCCCCACGAGAGTCTCCCATGTCATGCAGGATACCCAGTAGGGCAATCTTAGGTTGCATTTCAATGTATGTGCCGATCATGAGGGTTAGGGTTGTAATGATTGTCTCCCAATTCTTGTAAATAAGAGGGCAGGACTATACCATATGGTAGAAACACGCTTGTGGGTCCTGGAATCTGGCACAGGTCGGGTAGGCCCGCAGTCGAGCCCTCCAGAGACAGAGGTGCGTAAGATATGCCTGGTGTATGTATTTGAATTGTATAAGCTGGAGTTGCGCCGAATTGGCCAGCACTCAGGGCACCATACATACCTTCCTCCACTTGGCCTCATCTAATTCTCCCAGCCATAGCTCATATTTCAATTTTAAGTTGACTCATCAGGTCTGGAGAGTGCAATATCAAGGATTTATAGATCAGTGAAATCCCTCTCCGTTCCAGAGGATCCATGAGTAAGTGTCCCTTCAGTGGGCTGTACTCAAGAGTCAGTCAGGGTGCATGCATATACTTGTAGTGCATGTCTAAGTTGTAGGTAGTGGAAGAACTGAGAGGTAAGCATGTGAAATTCCTCGTGGAGGCCCTGAAAGGATTTCATAGACATCTGGACACAGACATCCACAAGGCCTGAGATCCCAATATGGTCCTAGCCCCTGAAGCCCTCCAGTGCCGCCACTTGCGCCAACCGCCTGCCCTCCTGCAGAGGAGACCTCAGGGTGATTTTTTAATCCTATCTTATCCAGTGCAGTGCTGCTTTCCATACTCAGAACACCACCTGGGTTAATTCCAGGTCATATACTGTGTGAGTGCATTTGCCAAAGTCTACCTTTGGGGGTTTGCATGCCCATATGCACCGTCTTCGCATAGCTGCTAGAGACATGAACCAGGATTGTGGAATTTGGAGTGGATAATTCTGTAGGGCGTACAAGAATTGTGGAGGTGCTATAATTTTTGGCGATTCTTCCCATAAGATTTATGGGCAGTTTATTCCAATGGGCCAGGTCTTCTCTGGCCCTTTGCATAAACAGACATAGGTTGAGCTCCAGGTGAGACCTGGTTCCCAGGAGAAATGACACCAAGGTATTGAAAACTCAGTCTGTGATTGGGCATCCAAGGGTGCAGGTCTGTTCCCGGTGATTCCTCCTTATGGGGACAGAAGGAATTTGTCCCAGTTGACTTTCTGGCCAAACACCTCTCCAGAGGTCTCAAGTATAGGAAGTAGGCAAAATCCTGTCTCAGCCAGGTGTGAAAGGAACAGTAAGATGTTGCCTGCATATAAAGCTATCTGATCTTCCATCTCTATGCCCCAATTGAAGCCCCACACTTGGGTGTTTCAGCTGACCCAGACCACCGGAGGCTCAATTGTCACTGGAAACAGTAAGGGGGTCGAGGGCAACCCTGCCTTGTCCCTGGCCAAAGGGGAATTTAGGGGACAGATCCCCATTTATGTGTACCCGATTCTGTGGAGAAGCTTAGAGGACCTGTCTGTAAGACCAGAATTTAGCCCCAAATCCATACTGGTGAGGGTTTCTTCGAGGAAGTCCCAGTGTACCAAATCAAACGCCTTTTCAAAGTCTATCAACAACATCGCTGCTGCTCCCCTGCCACTGAGCGATCTGATTCATGCCAATTCTAGGTGCACCCTTTGGAATGCAGGACCTTATACTCTGAAGAAGTATAAACCCACATTGATCTGGGTAGACCAGTTGGCTTATGATCCATTTAGGATGGTTAGCTAGGAGTTTGGGATAGAGTTTGACCTCTGTATTAATGAGAGAGATGGGCCTGTATGATGCACAATGTGTGGGGGTCTCCTGGGTTTGGGCAGGATGACCAGAGCGGCCAGGTCAATATCAGATGGGAAGTGTCCTCTCTCCATTGTTTCTGTAAATAAATGTTCGATGGGGCAGGATCTCCAGACAGAGTTGCTGATAGTATTCCACAGAAAACCCATCTGGGCCGGGTGTTTAGCTGGAATGGAGGTGGTAGAGAGCCTTGCCTACCTCCTAAAGTGTGGAAGCATGCTCCCATGCTGACCTCTCCACTGTAGTCAGACAGGGCATTGGGAGGCCCGCAAACAAGGAGGCGGTGGATTTGGTGTCAGGGCATGTCAATTCTGCATATAACTTCTCCTAATATTAAGCAAAGACCGTGGTTACCCCCTTGGAGTCCTCGACCATATGCCCTGCCTGTCCAGTATGCAAGAGACAACCCTCGACTTGGCTTCCCTAGTTGTTAGCCAGCACAAGAGTTTACCAGACTTAACCCCCATTCATACACCCTCTGGACAGATGCTAGCCAGCATTTGCCTGGTTCCTCTGGGCACAGCTGTCAGAGGGACGCCGTATCAATTGCTAATTAGCTTTGCATCAGGACCATGCGGGTGGTCGGGTCTTCGTTCTTCCATGCCAGACCCGAGGCTTCTAGGTCCAGAACATGCACTCATGGCCTTTCCCCGTGGCACTGGATTGGTCTAAGTAATACTTTCAGTTTTGTAGCAAAATATTCTGAGAAGTGTTTGTCAATAAGGAGCTAGGCATTATGACAGCACAGCAGGTGTTCCCTGGTGTCTGGTGTGCATCACCGGGGTGCAGTCCAGGACTCTCCAAGGCAGGATCTGTGAACCCTACAGCGTACGGAAAATCCGAGGCAGGTAATCTATGCGGGACAGCAACTCGTGAGCCACAGAGGCATGGGTATCTTCATAATGTTCAGGGTTCCAGATGCACCATGAGTCACTGTGTCCTAATCCTTTTGCCCAGTCCGCTAACCCCTTTCCCAGTCATGAGGGTCTCCTGATGATCTGCACCATTCCTGGCTGTCCAGGATATTATTGAAGTCAACCCCACCACTATTACCCTGGGTGGCAAGGTGCTGATCAACTCTTTAAGGGTCTGCAGTGTAAATTGATGCATGGCCTGGAACATATTCATACACTCATTATGTTGTGAGGGGGTGCCTTCTATTGAGCCCTCTATAATCATGTATCTGCCTTGGACATCTCTGGTAGTGACTTGGTCACAACCAGTGATAGGGTTCTATGCAACAGAATAGCCACCCCTGGGAGCCCAGAGTGTAACCCACGTGAAGCACTCTGTAATACGCCCTGCAGGCTAGGAATTCACAATTGTGCCCTCGCAGATGGGATTCCTGGAGCAACAAGATGGTCGGCCAGTGCCTACGTGCGAATTGGAGTATGACCCCCTCTTAATCCAATCTAGGAGCCCATTGATATTTCATGTCATGATCAACAGTGCCCCCAAAGGGATTAGTGTGGTTTGTACAAGTGAGTCTGGTGGTGTGGTGGCCTCCGTGCCTGCATAGAAAGCCACTGTAAAGAGTTGATGAGCGTGACTGTATATCATATTGTATGAGCACAGGACCTATCAGTACATTCAAGCTATTGAGCAACAGTATGAATCAAACAACCAAAAGGAATCAAAACAAAAAACATTACCCTCACACCTCAACACCTCCCTGACTGTACTTCCCACCCAAAGAAGCATCTGTCATCCAGTCCCAACATAAACAGTGCATTAACTAGGGGACTGTGTGCCTATATGAGCCAAGCCTGTCCCCCAACACTCTCCCCCGTAGACCTGGCCTAGTACATGTTTAGCAAGGGTATTGTGCTGCTGGCATGGTCTGGTCCCAGTAATTGGTGACTGATCAGTCATCATTCAGGTTCAGCCTTGATGCCCTGTCCCTGGCTTTCAGCCAATCCGTGTTGAGTCCCCTCACAATCCTCTGGTCCCTTGGCCACCCAATGGTCCTTCTGTTCTCCATCGAAGTCCGTTGATACGTATGCATCTGTGTGACCTTTGATTCAATTGTTTCCATGATGCTTGTCTTTTGTCCCCACCATCTCCTGGCCTTTAGATTTTTAAGGAGTTGCCGAATGCCACTGTGGGGGATGATTTGGAACCAGGGGCCAATTTCAGTGGGCCAAGTCCATACCTCCAATGGTGAGTCAAAGAACACAGATTTGGATTGTGGATCAAACGCATCCTTGTCGGATAGAAAACCATAGATGACATATACATGGCCCATAGATTTTGCTTCATTTGGTCATATGATTTACATCTTGTTTGGACAAGGTGGGTATAGTCAGAGAAGATCAGTACGTGGACCAATTGAAACTACAGTTGTCACTCTGGCACCCCTCGAGACAGCGTCATGGTCCCTATAGTTAAAAAATAACACAATCCTCTGAAGGGAAAGGGCCCCCAAAGGGGGGCTCAGCCTATCAATCGATGGCCCTGCTCAAGAATGAAGCAGAGCAAGAGGTCCTTAGTGTCCATTCATGAATGTAACCATTGCTCCAGAAATACCTCTGAGGCGGATCCCTCAATCCCCTCTGGAAATCCGATAAAGCGAAGGTTGTTGCAGCTGGCCCTGTTTTCTGCATCTTCTGCATGTTCCTGCAAAGATTTGGTGGACTGAGAGAGACTGGCAACTTCCAAGGCCAGATCACGCACAGTATCTTCCATCTCTGATACCATGCTTTCTGCCTTGGTCACATGAGCTACTATTTGGCATAGATCCTGGTGCAGCAGGCCCAGGTATATGTCCACCTCCCCTATTTTGGTCTCTAGCACTGACTTAGAGTCCTGGATGGCTTGTAGTATTACAGCTGTGTTGTCAATGGTAGCTGGGGACGTGGCTTCCTGCTAAGCTCAGTGGGCTTTCTTTGCTCCCCTGATCGGTGCTGTGCACTTAGTTTGAGCCTGGAAGGCCCTGTCGCACCCCATTCTGCTGAGTCTTTGGAGCCGTCTGTTCACAGATGGATACCAGTGATCGACGCCCGGCCAGAGTAGTCCCCAGGTTTGTTGTACTTTGTGAATGGATACTAGTGTCGGGATGGGGGAGGTGGTCCAACATGCTTGCTCCAGGGGGGCCAAAATGGGCAGCATAAGTAGTTAGACCCATGTACTGCAAGCGAGGTGTCACAGTCCACAGGGGACGATCAGGCCAACCTTCGCCCTAGGGCTGAACTGAGATGACAGTTTGAGAGGTGTAGGGGATGTGGAGGGGGGAATAGGGGAGGTTGTCCTCCCCTTCGATCTGAAGATCGCCCCAGTCCCTGAAGACCTTGCTCGATGTTGTCCCCTCGGTGTCACTGCAGTGGCTGTACCTGCGTCGTGGGCCAGGGACGCCTTCTTACTCGATGGGTTTCAGACCCATAGTCTCTTCCCCTTTGCACCATGCATGCTCAGGGATTGTTATCACCTCTTCCTGGGCTCCCCCCAACTTGCTGGGGGGGGGGTCCTGGATACATGCATCTCAGTGACCACAAGTATTGCAGGCCTTCAACTGGAGGCCTGGTGCTTCACCCCAGGGGCCTGACTCCTTCAACTGCTGTCCTCTGAGCTTCTCGCTCTCTGCAGAAGACACACACAGATGTCTCCTGAGATCCTCACCAGTGTTTCCTGGATCTGCGCTAGGTCACAGCGGCGAGGCGCAGTCACAGTTGTTATGTAGTGGTTGCGGGTCGGGGATTCCTTTTACTCCAGAGCTGCTATTTTTAAACCCCACAGCATCATGCGCCACCATTGAAACCCTCGTTCCTCAGCAGCCTGTGACTCTTCAGGCTCGTTGGAGATTTCTTTGGGGCCCGGGAAGGACCAAAAAGCTAAAAAGCTATTAAATAACACAGCTAAGGTCTTTATTCATTCTATGGTGATATATTAACTCAACAATATATTGTAGATTCTAGTATCCTAATTTTTTTAAAGGAAAATGGCATAGCTGCATGTAAGCTATAGCAACCAACCCAGTATTGTTCAAATGTTTCCATCAGTGAAAAAGAATGTTTAAAAATGATGCTGTGCAACGTGGAGTAAGCTGTTGCCATCACCATCAAAGTTTAGACCTTTTGAAAGTTCATACCTTGATTTGTTATGTATTACTGAAACGTGGCTTTTTACTCGCCATCATTCCTTAATCGCTGAATTCGCATTTTATGATTGTAATATGCATAGGGAAAACCACACATCTAAGCACAATGGAGCAGGAATTATTGCCTGTCAGATTTTATAACTAGCTACCGACACCATCCTTCTGGATCTCATTCTTGATATCTTATATTTGACTCTTAAAACTCACCATAAAACGTTTGCTTTCCTGCTGGTTTATTACCCTCCCTGAGCATCCCATTGACCAAACAGAAAGACGAAACTAAAACATTTGCCTTGTAAAACAAAGTTTTGATTATTCTGGGCAACCTAAATTTCTGGCTAGAACACTCTGGAGGGATTGCATGCTAATGTAAAACCGCACAGAAATTCGATATTTAATTAGTTCAATCAAATGCTACATCAAACAAGCATTTACAATGCATCGGGTCTCGCGTTTGCTCGTGTTAGAGCCGATCGCGTTGTAAACTCCTAACCCGACTTTTCACCTATCGGGCAAAAGTGCATTTATGCACGTAACCCGAAAAAGTGAAATCAAGTAGGTAAAGCGCTCGACTTCTGCCAAGCGAGATCGGGGTCGTAAATTAGTTTTAAAAAAAGTCCACCAGCCGGATGGAAAACAGCGAGCCTCGCATGTTTTCTGTACTTGGTCGCTGCGCTCGAGGAGGGCTAGCCACCGGAAAAGGCATGACCTATGCGTGCCTTCGACTAATGAAAGCAAGCCGATTTAATTAGGGAAGCCCACGAACCAATAAAAAGCACTGACGTGAAGTTGACAGGGCTCGGAGCCCTTTTCTAAATACTAAAGAGTCTCACTGCTATACCATGCGTGAGCGCATGCAAAGCAGGCTCGACCCTTAAAAGCAGGTCATTTACTTGACTCATTTTCTTCCGCAGTCAAATCAATGATTTTAGAAGATCCATTCGAACTGGCCACTGATCGATTTTTGTAAAGACAATAGTGACAATAATTCTGTAGGACAAACGAATTGAAACAAGAATTTTTTTTTTCAAAAGGACTGCAAAATTGCCCAACATTACAAAATGACTTTTCTGAATTATTACGAATTACAACATCCTCAGACACAACTACCTGATTTTATGCCATCCCAAGAACTCAAATTCAGAACACAAATATTCAGAGTGAAATAGAAAGGAAGAGAATTGAAAAGCCCCTAATACATTTATAGAAGAACGTTCAATTAAAGAAAAGATCTGGAATTGTTCGATCAAACTAGAACAGTTTGACATGATTACTGCCTCATCAATTTTAGAATTATTAGAACATATTTCTCCATAGGGTAGCCCAAATGATCCTGCCCCTGAAAAGTGGTTGATTACTCTTATTTTATTATTACCCAACTATCCTAAATATTTCACAAAGGAACGGCATTGTTCCCGGCCCCTGGAAGCATGCTTTGATAATGTCACTACTGAAAAAAGTCAGCATTGAAATCTACAGAACACAGCAACTTCAAGCTGAGCTCCCTACTTTTGTTTTTATGCAGGTGTCAAGAAATGTTTGCCACAATACTGGCCTTGCAGCCTTTCCGAAGCACTGAGCTTTTGGCACGGTCAGCTCTAGATGACTTAAGAAGAGCAGTTGATAAGGGAGAGACCAGACCTGTGGCTTACGATACCAGACATGTGGCTTACAATATCTTTTCCTAAAGACGGATACCAATCTGTGTAACTGTCTCCCCACCCCCTCCATTCAAAACAGCTCCTTGGATGCTCAGGGCAATCCTTTAGGATTTACCAGGGGTCTGCTTCACCTCTATTTAACATTTCTATGTTCACCAACATGTTTCAATCTGGGGATACACCAGCTGTGGCCACTAAGGCTGTTTTGGGGTTGGAGGAACTGAAGGAGTACACAGTGGCTCAACTTAAGCAGTTTTGTATGGATCTTGCCTGCCCAATCAAGAGCTCTGCCAGGAAGGAGGAGCTGAAAAAGGCACTGAGGGTGTGAGTGGCAGCCAAGGAGGCTGGGGGGCACACAGAGGAGGAGGATGAGGGTGTGGGCGTGCATAGTGTTCATGAAGTAGTGTTAGGTAACCCTATTCTGCCTGGGGGGAGGGTTTCCAGGGCAGGTAGCAGTGTGTCATCCAAAGGTCAAACTCCTGAGGAGTTGCAGGACAGACAAGCAGAGAGGGTGCACCAGTTTGAAACTTAAAATGGAAATGGAGGAGAGAAGGTTGGTCATGGAGGAGAAAAAGATGCTGTTGGCTAATGAGCTGAGTTTAAGAGAGCTGGATCGAAGGAACCAGTCCAGCAGAGATGGTAGCAGCAGTACCTCAAGGCAGCCTGAGAGGAGGGTGCACATTCCAAAAGACCTCGTGAATGATTATAAGAGGGAGGATGACATTTATCTATGGTTTAAGGGGTATAAGTCTGCTCTCCACATGAACATGGTACCTGAAGCATTTTGGGGGGCTGGTCTGTGGAAGCACTTTGAGGTAGAGGGGAGGGACACTCTGACATCCTTAGGGGATCCTCAAGGACTCACCCACTCTATCATGAAGGACCCCTGTTGGACCTGGCTTTTTGACAGGGTCATCCCCAAACTTTTTGCCTCCTTCATCCTATTTTTTCTGACCTGCTGTTGTTGGCTTTTGAACTCTGGGCACTTTACCACTGCTAACCAGTGCTAAAGTGCATATGCTCTCTGTGTAAATGTTACTGTTGATTGGTTTATTCATGATTGGCTATTTGATTTACTTGTAAGACCCTAGTAGGGTGCACTATATGTGCCTAGGGCCTGTAGATTAAATGCTACTAGTGGGCCTGCAGCACTGGTTGTGCCACCCACTTAAGTAGCCACTTCACCTTGTCTCAGGCCTGCCATTGCAAGGCCTGTGTGTGCAGTTTCACTGCCACTTCGACTTGGCATTTAAACGTACTTGCCAAGCCTACAACTCCCCTTTCTCTACATATAAGTCACCCCTAATGTGTGCCCTAGGTAACCCCTAGAGCAGGGTGCCGTGTGGGTAAAAGGCAGGACATGTACCTGTGTAGGTTATATGTCCTGGTAGTATAAAACCCCTAAATTCGTTTTTACACTACTGTGAGGCCTGCTCCCTTCACAGGCTAACATTGGGGCTGCCCTCATACATTGTTGAAGTGGCAGCTGCTGATCTGAAAGGAGCAGGAAGGTCATATTTAGTATGGCCAGAATGGCAATACAAAATCTTGCTGACTGGTGAAGTCGGATTTAATATTACTATTCTAGAAATGCCACTTTTAGAAAGTAAGCATTTCTTTGCACTTAAATCTTTCTGTGCCTTACAATCCACGTCTGGCTAGGTTTAGTTGACAGCTCCTTGTGCATTCACTCATACACACCCCAAACACAGGGTACTCAGCCTCACTTGCATACATCTGCATTTTGAATGGGTCTTCCTGGGCTGGGAGGGTGGAGGGCCTGCCCTCACACAAAGGACTGCCACACCCCCTACTGGGACCCTGGCAGACAGGATTGAACTGAAACAGGACCTGGTGCACTTCTTACCCACTCTTTGAAGTCACCCCCACTTCAAAGGCACAATTTAGTATAAAACAGGGCCTCTGCCCTACCTCATCAGACACTTGCTGGAGAAGAAACCTGAACCAGAACCTACATCCTGCCAAGAAGAACTGCCTGGCTGCTCAAAGGACTCACCTGTCTGCTTTCTACAAAGGACTGCTGCCTTGCTGTTGGCCTGCTGCCTTGCTGAACTCTTGTCTGGCTGTAAAAGTGCTCTCCAAGGGCTAGGATAGAGCTTCCCTCCTGTTCCCTGAAGTCTCAGGACCAAAAAGACTTCTCTTTTACATTTGGACTCCTCGTGCGCCGAACATTTCGACGCACAGCTTGTTCTGCGGTGAAAAATTCACTGCACGGCGATCCAGAAAGACGGCGCTTGACGCGACACCTGCAGTGCAACCGGAACTTCAACGCACGGCCTCGCATGGACAACGCCGCCCGACTTCCAGAGAGGAAATCGACGCGACGCCTGCCGTGAGAAAGAAAATTCCACGCATAGCCTCCCGGAACGACGCACAGCCGAATAACAAGCCGAGGAATCCACGCACAGACCCTGGGACATCTGGTAATCCCGCGATCCATAGAAGGAGACGGTCCGCGTGCCGGAAAACAACGCACCTCTTCCCTGAGTGAAAAATAACGACACAAGTCCGTGTGTGAAGGGGCGAAACCGACGCACACACCATTTTTCCACGCATCTCCTCTTCTGCGGCCCTCTGCAGAGATTTTCCACTCCAAACCATGTACTTTGTGCTTGAGACATTGTTTACTTTTTAAAGACTTAAGACACTTCATATCACTTTTTAGTGATATCTTTACAAATTCATATTGCATCTTTGATCGTTTTGACCTGCAAGTACCCAGATAAATATGATATATTTTTCTAAACACTGTGTTGTGTATTTTTGTGCTGCTATATTGTGTTATTGTATGATTTATTGCACAAACGCTTTACACATTGCCTTCTAAGTTAAGCCTGACTGCTCAGTGCCAAGCTACCAGAGGGTGGGCACAGGATAATTTGGATTGTGTGTGACTTACCCTGACTAGAGTGAGGGTTCTTGCTTGGACAGAGGGTAACCTGACTGCCAACCAAAAACCCCATTTCTAACATTGGTGATCAGCGGTGAGGATAGGACTTGTATTTGTGCAGTAACATACAGTAGCTAAGTATTTCACTACCTACCCACAGTTGAGGGTCAATTTGTTTTTTTATCTTTTTGCTTTTGGTTCTCTGATGTCCTCCTGGATATATTATTGATATTTTGGACTTTGGATTTTGTTTTTTTCCTGTGATACCTTGTCAGATTGGGAATGGGTACCTACTGTGTGTCATTCTTTGTGCCTACTGAATCCCTCACTAAGGCTGACCTAAGGAGGCTTTGCAGAAAATGAGGACTTCCTATGTTAAGGAGATCCACTAAGATGGAACTGCTAGATATCTACATAACCTGGGGGGAAGAAAGAGGGGCAGAGGAAGAGGCAGCAAAAAAATCAAATGACTGAGGACTCCTCAGATGAGGAGGAGGACTGCTCAGATGAGGAGGAGAACTACTCATATGAGGAAAGAGAACCAGTGAGAGATGAATGGCTCCTAGAGGCAGAGCGGTGGAGAGAGGAGCTAGATGACGTTATTGTAAGGGCTGAGGCAGCAAGAGCCTTAGACCCTAGAAAAAGAAAGGATTGCAGCTCAGGAGCTGAGCTGTGAAGAGCTGAAACTGGAAGCCGGAAGGACTGAGTCCAGTTCAGATGGTGGCAGCAAAAATCTTGCATCCAGTACTGCTGCAGAAGGGCACAAGCCCAGAGATGTGGTGCCAACTTGAAGAAGGGAGTTGACACACCCCAGGTGGTTCAAGAGTATGAGGTAGTTCCCGTTATGCACAGGGTCCCTGAGAAGGAGAGGGGAACTGGCACAGGGAGTCATATTCCTACTGGGGGGAGGGACACTTTACTGGCTCTAGAAGAGAGTGACAGGGAAAAGGGTTCCCCCCTGGTGGACGTCCTGGATATAGAGTGTGGAGACCTCCCAGAAGAGTATGGGTTGAGTGTCAGGGACAGTCAGATACTGTCTCACCAGTCTCAGGAGGGTGATGTAGAGTGCTTTTTCAAGGCTGAGTCACTGCATGGTTGGGTGAAGGGTACTATGGTTAATACATGTGAAGGGCAGAGTGATGTAATTGCTGGAGAGCATATGCCTGGTCCTTATTTTCCAGAGCTACGCCAACACCAGGTGGAGTGTGAGTTCTCTGACCCCAGGGAGCTTACAATGGAGGCAGACTTCTGGGTGAGTACCAGAGAGTCTGAAGAGGCATTTGGGGGTGATCCTGAAGGGAGTGGTCTAGGTGTTTCCCAACCAATTGAGGTGGGAGAGGATTGTAGTGTCCCAGGTAGGTCCCAGGTCCTAGAGGGTTCCATGAGGGAACGCCAGGAGGGAAGCCTAGCCTGTACCGTAGGGCCACCTGTTGAGGGAGGTCCCGCAGTGTCAGAAGAACTTGGGGGGGGGGTGACTGTAGCCAGCATCCCACCAGTTCTGGTGTCTGGCAGTACCACTCCTAGTGAGGGGGTGCAGAAGTCCAGACAGAGGGTTGAGAGGGGGTTGCAGACCCCAGTGGAGGTGTTGGAGAGTCAGGGGTCGGCTCTGAGAGCAGAGCCCCCCAGAAATGACCCAGATGAAACCGTTTCTGGTTTGGGGGAGATCCAGACTCTGCCAGATGGGCAGAGGTCAGGAGACCTCGCCAACCAGACTCTTGTGTAGCCCTTGGGGACGGTGTGTCCCTTGTGGGGAGTGAGTGTGCCCCCCAAAAAGTCCTGGCGTGCCAGGCAATTGTTCAACCTCAGGGGTGTGACTCTGGGTTGGATGACCAGGTTCATGGGTTAAACTCTGGCCTGGTGGGGGGTCAGTGTGCCCCCAAGAAGTCCTGGTGTGCCAGGCAATTGTTCAACCTCAGGGTGGTGACTCTGGTTTGGATGGCCAGGTTCAGAGGTTAAACTCTGACCTGGTGGGGGTAGGTGTACCCCCAAGAAAGTCCTGGTTTACCAGGCAGTGATCCAGTCTGAGGGTACAGACCCTGGGCTGGAAGACTAGGTTCAGGGGGTCCCCCCGGACCTGGAGGGAGGGGCTACTGATAACAGTGCCCCTACCAGGTTCTCTTCTGAGGAGGCCACTCCTAGTTGGAGGGTGCTGGACCCCAGAAGGGAGGGCAGGGGGAGGGAAGCCTCACCCGGGCCCTAGTCTAACCTGAAGGTACAGATCCCAGGTTGGAGGGCCAGTGGCAGGTTAACAGCCCTGCACTGGTGGAGGAATGGTGCAGGGCGGCTTCTATAAGCACCCTGACCATGTTGGACTCTGGGGGTACCGCTCCAGGAGGGAGGGTACAGAGCCCCAGAGGGGAGGACCAGGTTCAGGCTGTCATCCCTGACCTGGTGGAAGGGAGAGTGGTTAAAGGGTGCCCAGCACCTGGGGCTGCCATCCCCCACTCTCCACAGCCACAGTGGTTGGAGAGCTTTGAGAGGCCTGGGGCCTGGCTCTCATCCCTGACAGCTGTCAGTAAGCACTGTGGCTTGCTGTCCGGGTGGACAGAGTTATCCCTGGGGAGGGGACAAGTGTCACACCCCGGGGGTAGAGTGAGCAACACCGCCGTGTTGGTCCTGGTGGTACTATCCTGCTCCTGGGATACATTTGTGAGCAAAGTAAGGTTAGGTGCTGCACAGATGGCATCCGCAGGTAAGGAGAAAGGTTCCCCATGCGTTGGCTTAGTGGGCCCTGAGAGTATGGACAGAGGGATCCAATTGGAGTCAGGAAGGCGAAGAACTGGAGCATGCCCCTGTTGTTGTGGGCCTGGGTCCTTGTTCTATCGCCTCAAACAGGGAAGTACATCAGGATATTGATTGTTCTCCCCTGGCTTTAGGCTGGTGAGGGGTCATGTTGGACCTGGCTTTTTAACAGGGTCATCCCCAAACTTTTTGCCTCCTTCCTCCTATTTTTCTGACCTGCTGTTGTTGGCTTTTGAACTCTGGGCACTTTACCACTGCTAACCAGTACTAAAGTGCATATGCTCTCTGTGTAAATTGTACTGTTGATTGGTTTATCCATGATTGGCTACTTGATTTACTTGTAAGACCCTAGTAGAGTGCACTATATGTGCCTAGGGCCTGTAGATTAAATGCTACTAGTGGGCCTGCAGCACTGGTTGTGCCACCCACTTAAGTAGCCACTTCACCTTGTCTCAGGCCTGCCATTGCAAGGCCTGTGTGTGCAGTTTCACTGCCACTTCGACTTGGCATTTAAAAGTACTTGCCAACCCTAAAACTCCCCTTTCTCTACATATAAGTCACCCCTAATGTGTGCCCTAGGTAACCCCTAGAGCAGGGTGCTGTGTGGGTAAAAGGCAGGACATGTACCTGTGTAGGTTATATGTCCTGGTAGTGTAAAACTCCTAAATTAGTTTTTACACTACTGTGAGGCCTGCTCCCTTCATAGGCTAACATTGGGGCTGCCCTCATACATTGTTGAAGTGGCAGCTGCTGATCTGAAAGGAGCAGGAAGGTCATATTTAGTATGGCCAGAATGGTAATACAAAATCCTGCTGACTGGTGAAGTCGGATTTAATATTACTATTCTAGAAACGCTACTTTTAGAAAGTGAGCATTTCTTTGCACTTAAATCTTTCTGTGTCTTACAATCCACGTCTGGCTTGGTTTCGTTGACAGCTCCGTGTGCATTCACTCAGACACACCCCAAACATAGGGTACTCAGCCTCACTTGCATACATCTGCATTTTTAATGTGTCTTCCTGGGCTGGGAGGGTGGAGGGCCTGCCCTCACACAAAAGACTGCCACACACCCTACTGGGACCCTGGCAGACAGGATTGAACTGAAAGGGGACCTGGTGCACTTCTTAGCCACTCTTTGAAGTCACCCTCACTTCAAAGGCACAATTTAGTATAAAACAGGGCCTCTGCCCTACCTCATCAGACACTTGCTGGAGAAGAAACCTGAACCAGAACCTACATCCTGCCAAGAAGAACTGCCTGGCTGCTCAAAGGACTCTCCTGTCTGCTTTCTACAAAGGACTGCTGCCTTGCTGTTGGCCTACTGCCTTGCTGAACTCTTGTCTGGCTGTAAACGTGCTCTGCAAGGGCATGGATAGAGCTTGCCTCCTGTTCCCTGAAGTCTCAGGACCAAAAAGACTTCTCTTTTTCATTTGGACTCCTTGTGCGCCGAAAATTTTGACGCACAGCTTGTTCCGTGGTGAAAAATTAATTGCCGATTCAGAAAGACGCCGCTCGCTGCGGTGCAACCGGAAGTTCGACGCACGGCCTCGCATGGACAACGCCGCCCGACTTCCAGAGAGGAAATCGACGCGACCCCTGCCATGAGAAAGAAAATTCCACGCACAGCCTCCCGGAACGACGCGCAGCCGGATAACAAGCCGAGGAATCCACGCACAGACCCTGGGACATCTGGTAATCCCGCGATCCATAGAAGGAGACGGTCCGCGTGCCGGAAAACGATGCACGTCTTCCCCGAGTGAAAAATAACGACACAAGTCCGTGTGTGAAGGGGCGAAACCGACGCACACACCATTTTTCAACGCATCTCCACTTCTGCGGCCCTCTGCAGAGATTTTCCACACCAAACCAGGTACTTTGTGCTTGAAAGAGACATTGTTTACTTTTTAAAGACTTAAGACACTTCATATCACTTTTTAGTGATATCTTTACAAATTCATATTGCATCTTTGATCGTTTTGACCTGCAAGTACCCAGATAAATATTATATATTTTTCTAAACACTGTGTGGTGTATTTTTGTGCTGCTATATTGTGTTATTGTATGATTTATTGCACAAACGCTTCACACATTGCCTTCTAAGTTAAGCCTGACTGCTCAGTGCCAAGCTACCAGAGGGTGGGCACAGGATAATTTGGATTGTGTGTGACTTACCCTGACTAGAGTGAGGGTTCTTGCTTGGACAGAGGGTAACCTGACTGCCAACCAAAAACCCCATTTCTAACATTGGTGATCAGCGATGAGGCTAGGACTTGTATTTGTGCAGTAACATACAGTAGCTAAGTATTTCACTACCTACCCACAGTTGAGGGTCAATTCGTTTTTTTATCTTTTTGCTTTTGGTTCTCTGATGTCCTCCTGGATATATTATTGATATTTTGGACTTTGGATTTTGGTTTTTGCCTGTAATACCTTGTCAGATTGGGAATGGGTACCTACCGTGTGTCATTCTTTGTGCCTACTGAATCCCTCACTAAGGCTGACCTAAGGAGGCTTTGCAGAAAATGAGGACTTCATATGTCAAGGAGATCCACTAAGATGGAACTGCTAGATATCTACATAACCTGGGGGGAAGAAAGAGGGGCAGAGGAAGAGGCAGCAAAAAAAATCAAATGAATGAGGACTCCTCAGATGAGGAGGAGAACTACTCATATGAGGAAAGAGAACCAGTGAGAGATGAATGGCTCCTAGAGGCAGAGCGGTGGAGAGAGGAGCTAGATGACTTTATTGAAAGGGCTGAGGCAGCAAGAGCCTTAGACCCTAGAAAAAGAAAGGATTGCAGCTCAGGAGCTGAGCTGTGAAGAGCTGAAACTGGAAGCCGGAAGGGCTGAGTCCAGTTCAGATGGTGGCAGCAAAAATCTTGCATCCAGTACTGCTGAAGAAGGGCACAAGCCCAGAGATGTGGTGCCCAACTTGAAGAAGGGAGTTGACACACCCCAGGCGGTTCAAGAGTATGAGGTAGTTCCCGTTATGCACAGGGTCCCTGAGAAGGAGAGGGGAACTGGCACAGGGAGTCATATTCCTACTGGGCGGAGGGACACTTTACTGGCTCTAGAAGAGAGTGATAGGGAAAAGGGTTCCCCCCTGGTGGACGTCCTGGATATAGAGTGTGGAGACATCCCAGAAGAGTATGGGTTGAGTGTCAGGGACAGTCAGATACTGTCTCACCAGTCTCAGGAGGGTGATGTAGAGTGCTTTTTCAAGGCTGAGTCACTGGATGGTTGGGTGAAGGGTACTGTGGTTAATACATGTGTAGGGCAGAGTGATGTAATTGCTGGAGAGCATATGCCTGGTCCTTATTTTTCAGAGCTATGCCAACACCAGGTGGAGTGTGAGTTCTCTGACCCCAGGGAGCTTACAATGGAGGCAGACGTCTGGGTGAGTACCAGAGAGTCTGAAGAGGCATTTGGGGGTGATCCTGAAGGGAGTGGTCTAGGTGTTTCCCAACCAATTGAGGTGGGAGAGGATTGTAGTGTCCCAGGTAGGTCCCAGGTCCTAGAGGGTTCCATGAGGGAACGCCAGGAGGGAAGCCTAGCCTGTACCGTAGGGCCACCTGTTGAGGGAGGCTCGCAGTGTCAGAAGAACTTGGGGGTGGTGACTGTAGCCAGCATCCCACCAGTTCTGGTGTCTGGCAGTACCACTCCTAGTGAGGGGGTGCAAAAGTCCAGACAGAGGGATGAGAGGTGGTTGCAGACCCCAGTGGAGGTGTTGGAGAGTCAGGGGTCAGCTCTGAGAGCAGAGCCCCCCAGAAATGACCCAGGTGAAACCGTTTCTGGTTTGGGGGAGATCCAGACTCTGCCAGATGGGCAGAGGTCAGGAGACCTCGCCAACCAGACTCTTGTGTAGCCCTTGGGGATGGTGTGCCCCTTGTGGGGGGTGAGTTTGCCCCCCAGGAAGTCCTGGCGTGCCAGGCAATTGTTCAACCTCAGGGGTGTGACTCTGGGTTGGATGACCAGGTTCATGGGTTAAACTCTGGCCTGGTGGGGGTAGGTGTGCCCCCCAGAAAGTCCTGGTTTACCAGGCAGTGATCTAGTCTGAGGGCACAGACCCTGGGCTGGAAGACTAGGTTCAGGGGGTCCCCCCGTACCTGGAGGGAGGGGCTACTGATAACAGTGCCCCTACCAGGTTGTCTTCTGAGGAGGCCACTCCTAGTTGGAGGGTGCTGGATCCCAGAAGGGAGGGCAGGGGGAGGGAAGCCTCACCCCGGGCCCTAGTCCAACCTGAAGGTACAGATCCCAGGTTGGAGGGCCAGTGGCAGGTTAACAGCCCTGCACTGGTGGAGGAATGGTGCAGGGCGGCTTCTAGAAGCACCCTGACCATGTTGGACTCTGGGGGTACCGCTCCAGGAGGGAGGGTACAGAGCCCCAGAGGGGAGGACCAGGTTCAGGCTGTCATCCCTGACCTGGTGGAAGGGAGAGTGGTTAAAGGGTGCCCAGCACCTGGGGCTACCATCCCCCACTCTCCACAGCCACAGTGGTTGGAGAGCTTTGAGAGGCCTGGGGCCTGGCTCTCATCCCTGACAGCTGTCAGTAAGCACTGTGGCTTGCTGTCCGGGTGGACAGAGTTATCCCTGGGGAGGGGACAAGTGTCACACCCCGGGGGTAGAGTGGGCAACACCACCGTGTTGGTCCTGGTGGTACTATCCTGCTCCTGGGATACATCTGTGAGCAAAGTAAGGTTAGGTGCTGCACAGATGGCATCCGCAGGTAAGGAGAAAGGTTCCCCATGCGTTGGCTTAGTGGGCCCTGAGAGTATGGACAGAGGGATCCAATTGGAGTCAGGAAGGCGAAGAACTGGAGCATGCCCCTGTTGTTGTGGGCCTGGGTCCTTGTTCTATCGCCTCAAACAGGGAAGTACATCAGGATAGTGATTGTTCTCCCCTGGCTTTAGGCTTGTGGGGGGTCATGTTGGACCTGGCTTTTTGACAGGGTCATCCCCAAACTTTTTGCCTCCTTCCTCCTATTTTTTCTGACCTGCTGTTGTTGGCTTTTGAACTCTGGGCACTTTACCACTGCTAACCAGTGCTAAAGTGCATATGCTCTCTGTGTAAATTGTACTGTTGATTGGTTTATCCATGATTGGCTATTTGATTTACTTGTAAGACCCTAGTAGAGTGCACTATATGTGCCTAGGGCCTGTAGATTAAATGCTACTAGTGGGCCTGCAGCACTGGTTGTGCCACCCACTTAAGAAGCCACTTCACCTTGTCTCAGGCCTGCCATTGCAAGGCAGGCCTGTGTGTGCAGTTTCACTGCCACTTCGACTTGGCATTTAAAAGAACTTGCCAAGCCTAAAACTTCCCTTTCTCTACAGATAAGTCACCCCTAATGTGTGCCCTAGGTAACCCCTAGAGCAGGGTGCTGTGTGGGTAAAAGGCAGGACATGTACCTGTGTAGGTTATATGTCCTGATAGTGTAAAACTCCTAAATTCGTTTTTACACTACTGTGAGGCCTGCTCCCTTCATAGGCTAACATTGGGGCTGCCCTCATATATTGTTGAAGTGGCAGCTGCTGATCTGAAAGGAGCAGGAAGGTCATATTTAGTATGGCCAGAATGGTGATACAAAATCCTGCTGACTGGTGAAGTCGGATTTAATATTACTATTCTAGAAATGCCACTTTTAGAAAGTGAGCATTTCTTTGCACTTAATACTTTCTCTGCCTTACAATCCACGTCTGGCTAGGTTTAGTTGACAGCTCCTTGTGCATTCACTCAGACACACCCCAAACATAGGGTACTCAGCCTAACTTGCATACATCTGCATTTTGAATGGGTCTTCCTGGGCTGGGAGGGTGGAGGGCCTGCCCTCACACAAAGGACTGCCACACACCCTACTGGGACCCTGGCAGACAGGATTGAACTGAAAGGGGACCTGGTGCACTTCTTAGCCACTCTTTGAAGTCACCCTCACTTCAAAGGCATAATTTAGTATAAAACAGGGCCTCTGCCCTACCTCATCAGACACTTGCTGGAGAAGAAACCTGAATCAGAACCTACATCCTGCCAAGAAGAACTGCCTGGCTGCTCAAAGGACTCTCCTGTCTGCTTTCTACAAAGGACTGCTGCCTTGCTGTTGGCCTGCTGCCTTACTGAACTCTTGTCTGGCTGTAAAAGTGCTCTCCAAGGGCTTGGATAGAGCTTGCCTCCTGTTCCCTGAAGTCTCAGGACCAAAAAGACTTCTCTTTTTCATTTGGACTCTTCGTGCGCCGAAAATTTTGATGCACAGCTTGTTCCGCGGTGCAAAATTCACTGCACGCCGATCCAGAAAGACGCCGCTCGACGCGATGCCTGCGGTGCAACCGGAACTTCGACGCACGACCTCGCATGGACAACGCCGCCCGACTTCCAGAGAGGAAATCGACGCGAC
The DNA here is from genome assembly GCF_031143425.1 of Pleurodeles waltl. Lineage (NCBI taxonomy): Eukaryota > Metazoa > Chordata > Amphibia > Caudata > Salamandridae > Pleurodeles > Pleurodeles waltl. The sequence goes on along the minus strand of NC_090441.1, from coordinate 34,815,547 downwards.
CCCTGCCGTGAGAAAGAAAATTCCACGCACAGCCTCCCGGAACGACGCGCAACCGGATAACAAGCCGAGGAATCCACGCAGAGACCCTGGGACATCTGGTAATCCCGCGATCCATAGAAGGAGACGGTCCGCGTGCCAGAAAACGACGCACGTCTTCCAAGAGTGAAAAATAATGACACAAGTCCATGTGTGAAGGGGCGAAACCGACGCACACACCATTTTTCCACGCATCTCCTCTTCTGCGGCCCTCGCAGAGATTTTCCGCTCCAAACCAGGTACTTTGTGCTTGAAAGAGACTTTGTTTACTTTTTAAAGACTTAAGACACTTCATATCACTCTTTCGTAATATCTTTACAAATTCATATTGCATCTTTGATCGTTTTGACCTGCAAGTACCCAGATAAATATTATATATTTTTCTAAACACTGTGTGGTGTTTTTTTGTGGTGCTATATTGTGTTATTGTATGATTTATTGCACAAACGCTTTACACATTGCCTTCTAAGTTAAGCCTGACTGCTCAGTGCCAAGCTACCAGAGGGTGGGCACAGGATAATTTGGATTGTGTGTGACTTACCCTGACTAGAGTGAGGGTTCTTGCTTGGACAGAGGGTAACCTGACTGCCAACCAAAAACCCCATTTCTAACATTGGTGATCAGCGGTGAGGATAGGACTTGTATTTGTGCAGTAACATACAGTAGCTAAGTATTTCACTACATACCCACAATTAAGGGTCAACTTGATTTTTCATCTTTTTGCTTTTGGTTCTCTGATGTCCTCCTGGATATATTATTGATATTTTGGACTTTGGATTTTGGTTTTTGCCTGTGATACCTTGTCAGATTGGGAAAGGGTACCTACAGTGTGTCATTCTTTGTGCCTACTGAATCCCTCACTAAGGCTGACTTAAGGAGGCTTTGCAGAAAATGGGGACTTCCTATGTCAAGGAGATCCACTAAGATGGAACTGCTAGATATCTACATAACCTGGGGGGACGAAATATGGGCAGAGGAAGAGGCAGCAAAAAAAAACAAATGAATGGGGACTCCTCAGATGAGGAGGAGGACTGCTCAGATGAGGAGGAGGACTACTCATATGAGGAAAGAGAACCAGTGAGAGATGAATGGCTCCTAGAGGCAGAGCGGTGGAGAGAGGAGCTAGATGACTTTATTGAAAGGGCTGAGGCAGGAAGAGCCTTAGACCCTAGAAAAAGAAAGGATTGCAGCTCAGGAGCTGAGCTGTGAAGAGCTGAAACTGGAAGCCGGAAGGGCTGAGTCCAGTTCAGATGGTGGCAGCAAAAATCTTGCATCCAGTACTGCTGAAGAAGGGCACAAGGCCAGAGATGTGGTGCCTAACTTGAAGAAGGGAGTTGACACACCCCAGGCGGTTCAAGAGTAGGAGGTAGTTCCCGTTATGCACAGGGTCCCTGAGAAGGAGAGGGTAACTGGCACAGGGAGTCTTATTCCTACTGGGGGGAGGGACACTTTACTGGCTCTAGACGAGAGTGACAGGGAAAAGGGTTCCCCCCTGGTGGACGTCCTGGATATAGAGTTTGGAGACATCCCAGAAGAGTATGGGTTGAGTGTCAGGGACAGTCAGATACTGTCTCACCAGTCTCAGGAGGGTGATGTAGAGTGCTTTTTCAAGGCTGAGTCACTGGATGGTTGGGTGAAGGGTACTGTGTTAATACATGTGAAGGGCAGAGTGATGTAATTGCTGGAGAGCATGTGCCTGGTCCTTATTTTCCAGAGCTACGCCAACACCAGGTGGAGTGTGAGTTCTCTGAACCCAGGGAGCTTACAATGGAGGCAGACTTCTGGGTGAGTACCAGAGAGTCTGAAGAGGCATTTGGGGGTGATCCTGAAGGGAGTGGTCTAGGTGTTTCCCAACCAATTGAGGTGGGAGAGGATTGTAGTGTCCCAGGTAGGTCCCAGGTCCTAGAGGGTTCCATGAGGGAACGCCAGGAGGGAAGCCTAGCCTGTACCGTAGGGCCACCTGTTGAGGGAGGTCCCGCAGTGTCAGAAGAACTTGGGGGGGGGGTGACTGTAGCCAGCATCCCACCAGTTCTGGTGTCTGGCAGTACCACTCCTAGTGAGGGGGTGCAGAAGTCCAGACAGAGGGTTGAGAGGGGGTTGCAGACCCCAGTGGAGGTGTTGGAGAGTCAGGGGTCGGCTCTGAGAGCAGAGCCCCCCAGAAATGACCCAGATGAAACCGTTTCTGGTTTGGGGGAGATCCAGACTCTGCCAGATGGGCAGAGGTCAGGAGACCTCGCCAACCAGACTCTTGTGTAGCCCTTGGGGACGGTGTGTCCCTTGTGGGGAGTGAGTGTGCCCCCCAAAAAGTCCTGGCGTGCCAGGCAATTGTTCAACCTCAGGGGTGTGACTCTGGGTTGGATGACCAGGTTCATGGGTTAAACTCTGGCCTGGTGGGGGGTCAGTGTGCCCCCAAGAAGTCCTGGTGTGCCAGGCAATTGTTCAACCTCAGGGTGGTGACTCTGGTTTGGATGGCCAGGTTCAGAGGTTAAACTCTGACCTGGTGGGGGTAGGTGTACCCCCAAGAAAGTCCTGGTTTACCAGGCAGTGATCCAGTCTGAGGGTACAGACCCTGGGCTGGAAGACTAGGTTCAGGGGGTCCCCCCGGACCTGGAGGGAGGGGCTACTGATAACAGTGCCCCTACCAGGTTCTCTTCTGAGGAGGCCACTCCTAGTTGGAGGGTGCTGGACCCCAGAAGGGAGGGCAGGGGGAGGGAAGCCTCACCCGGGCCCTAGTCTAACCTGAAGGTACAGATCCCAGGTTGGAGGGCCAGTGGCAGGTTAACAGCCCTGCACTGGTGGAGGAATGGTGCAGGGCGGCTTCTATAAGCACCCTGACCATGTTGGACTCTGGGGGTACCGCTCCAGGAGGGAGGGTACAGAGCCCCAGAGGGGAGGACCAGGTTCAGGCTGTCATCCCTGACCTGGTGGAAGGGAGAGTGGTTAAAGGGTGCCCAGCACCTGGGGCTGCCATCCCCCACTCTCCACAGCCACAGTGGTTGGAGAGCTTTGAGAGGCCTGGGGCCTGGCTCTCATCCCTGACAGCTGTCAGTAAGCACTGTGGCTTGCTGTCCGGGTGGACAGAGTTATCCCTGGGGAGGGGACAAGTGTCACACCCCGGGGGTAGAGTGGGCAACACCACCGTGTTGGTCCTGGTGGTACTATCCTGCTCCTGGGATACATCTGTGAGCAAAGTAAGGTTAGGTGCTGCACAGATGGCATCCGCAGGTAAGGAGAAAGGTTCCCCATGCGTTGGCTTAGTGGGCCCTGAGAGTATGGACAGAGGGATCCAATTGGAGTCAGGAAGGCGAAGAACTGGAGCATGCCCCTGTTGTTGTGGGCCTGGGTCCTTGTTCTATCGCCTCAAACAGGGAAGTACATCAGGATAGTGATTGTTCTCCCCTGGCTTTAGGCTTGTGGGGGGTCATGTTGGACCTGGCTTTTTGACAGGGTCATCCCCAAACTTTTTGCCTCCTTCCTCCTATTTTTTCTGACCTGCTGTTGTTGGCTTTTGAACTCTGGGCACTTTACCACTGCTAACCAGTGCTAAAGTGCATATGCTCTCTGTGTAAATTGTACTGTTGATTGGTTTATCCATGATTGGCTATTTGATTTACTTGTAAGACCCTAGTAGAGTGCACTATATGTGCCTAGGGCCTGTAGATTAAATGCTACTAGTGGGCCTGCAGCACTGGTTGTGCCACCCACTTAAGAAGCCACTTCACCTTGTCTCAGGCCTGCCATTGCAAGGCAGGCCTGTGTGTGCAGTTTCACTGCCACTTCGACTTGGCATTTAAAAGAACTTGCCAAGCCTAAGACTCCCCTATCTCTACATATAAGTCACCCCTAATGTGTCCCCTAGGTAACCCCTAGAGCAGGGTGCTGTGTGGGTAAAAGGCAGGACATGTACCTGTGTAGGTTAAATGTCCTGGTAATGTAAAACTCCTAAATTCGTTTTTACACTACTGTAAGGCCTGCTCCCTTCATAGGCTAACATTGGGGCTGCCCTCATACATTGTTGAAGTGGCAGCTGCTGATCTGAAAGGAGCAGGAAGGTCATATTTAGTATGGCCAAAATGGTAATACAAACTCCTGCTGACTGATGAAGTCGGATTTAATATTACTATTCTAGAAATGCCACTTTTAGAATGTGAGCATTTCTTTGCAATTAAATCTTTCTGTGCCTTACAATCCACGTCTGGCTAGGTTTAGTCGACAGCTCCTTGTGCATTCACTCAGACACACCCCAAACACAGGGTACTCAGCTTCACTTGCATACATCTGCATTTTGAATGGGTCTTCCTGGGCTGGGAGGGAGGAGGGCCTGCCCTCCCACAAAGCACTGCCACACCCCCTACTGGGACCCTGGCAGACAGGATTGAACTGAAAGGGGACCTGGTGCACTTCTTAGCCACTCTTTGAAGTCACCCTCACTTCAAAGGCACAATTTAGTATAAAACAGGGCCTCTGCCCTACCTCATCAGACACTTGCTGGAGAAGAAACCTGAACCAGAACCTACATCCTGCCAAGAAGAACTGCCTGGCTGCTCAAAGGACTCACTTGTCTGCTTTCTACAAAGGACTGCTGCCTTGCTGTTGGCCTGCTGCCTTGCTGAACTCTTGTCTGGCTGTAAAAGTGCTCTCCAAGGGCTTGGATAGAGCTTGCCTCCTGTTCCCTGAAGTCTCAGGACCAAAAAGACTTCTCTTTTTCATTTGGACTCCTCGTGCGCCGAAAATTTCAACGCACAGCTTGTTCTGCGGTGAAAAATTCACTGCACGCCGATCCAGAAAGACGCAGCTCGACGCGACGCCTGCAGTGCGACCGGAACTTCGCCGCACGTCCTCGCATGGACAACGCCGCCCGACTTCCAGAGAGGAAATCGATGCAACGCCTGCTGTGAGAAAGAAAATTCCACGCACAGCCTCCCGGAATGACACGCAACCAGATAACAAGCCGAGGAATCCACGCACAGACCCTGGGACATCTGGTAATCCCGCAATCCATAGAAGGAGACGGTCCGCGTGCCGGAAAACGACGCACGCCTTCCCCGAGTGAAAAATAACGATGCAAGACCGTGTGCGAATGGGCGAAACCGACGCACGCACCATTTTTCCATGCATCTCCTCTTCTGCGGCCCTCTGAGGAGATTTTCCACTCCAAACCAGGTACTTTGTGCTTGAAAGAGACTTTGGGGGTGATTCTGAGACTGGCGGGCGGCGGAGGCCGCCCGCCAGTCTTCCCCCGACAAAATACCGCTCCGCGGTCGCAAGACCGCTGAGGGTATTTTGAGATTTGCCCTGGGCTGGCGGGCGGCCGCCAAAAGGCCGCCCGCCAGCCCAGGGCAAATCTACCTTCCCACGAGGACGCCGGCTCCGAATGGAGCCGGCGTAGTGGGAAGGTGCAACGGGTGCAGTTGCACCCGTCGCGTATTTCAGTGTCTGCTTTGCAGACACTGAAATACTTTGTGGGGCCCTCTTACGGGGGCCCCTGCAGTGCCCATGCCATTGGCATGGGCACTGCAGGGGCCCGCAGGGGCCCCGCGGCACCCCCTACCGCCATCCTGTTCCTGGCGGGAGACCCGCCAGGAACAGGATGGCGGTAGGGGGTGTCAGAATCCCCATGGCGGCGGAGCGCGCTCCGCCGCCATGGAGGATTCTCCCGAGCAGCGGAAAGTCGGTGGGAGACCGCCGACTTTCCGTTTCTGACCGCGGCTGAACCGCCGCGGTCAGAGTGCTCGACGGAGCACCGCCAGCCTGTTGGCGGTGCTCCCGTGGTCGGTCCGCCAGGGTCAGAATGACCCCCTTTGTTTACTTTTTAAAGACTTAAGACACTTCATATCACTTTTTAGTGATATCTTTACAAATTCATATTGCATATTTGATCGTTTTGACCTGAAAATACCCAGATAAATATTATATATTTTTCTAAGCACAGTGGTGTATTTTTGTGGTGCTATATTATGTTATTGTATGATTTATTGCATAAACGCTTTACACATTGCCTTCTAAGTTAAGCCTGACTGCTCAGTGCCAAGCTACCAGAGGGTGGGCACAGGATAATTTGGATTGTGTGTGACTTACCCTGACTAGAGTGAGGGTTCTTGCTTGGACAGGAGGTAACCTGACTGGCAACCAAAAACCCCATTTCTAACAACACTCTACTCACCAGATATGGTCTTACTCCTGGGCAGTATAAGGAAAAATGTAGGACCTACAAAAAGAAAGAATCCCAAACATGGTTAGAGTGTGTTGACTCTTTTTGCATGTCACTGGGTGGTTGGGTGAAGGATAGTAAGGTCACAACTTATGAGGGGCTGCACAATTGAATTGCTTGGGAGCATTTGTATAGTCTTTGCGCCAGCACTTAATTGACAGCAACCTGACTGACCCCAGAAAGCTTGCTCACGAGGCGAACTGGTGGGAGAGCTCCTGGGTCTAGAGGCGGTATGAAGGAGAATCCATGAAGGTTGGGCAGGGTCTCCATCAGAGGAAGTGGGGGGGGGGCGGGTAAGGGTAAATAGGGGGAATTTTCTAAAGGTACCCAACCTAGTTCCCAGGGTAAGGATTCCCAGCCCGCCAGTGAAAAGAAACCATTGGTCTCTACAGGGAAACCTGCAGAGAGGGGTTCCCGCAAGTGCTCTGTATATGATCAGGTGGGTCAAATGTCCCAAGAGGACACAGGCATCCACAGGTGCTCAGTCACAGGGTTTGGCCAGTGTAGCTCTTGGGGAGGAATTGGTTCCAGGTGGGTGGGAGCCAGCTGACATGACCCTTGTCTCACTGGGGGACAGTGAGATGGTCCAGAGGACCCTCGTGCCTGAGAACACTAAGAAGTACAGGCAGTGGGTGACCATCAATGGACAGAGGGTGGAGGTTCTAAGAGACACAGGAGCCAGTGTGACTACTGTGAAAAGTCAACTGGTGTCTGAAGAGCAGGTAGTTCCCAATGTACTTTACCAACTCTGCGCGCCTGTGTAAAGTGTTGCAGGTTCCCTTTGAATGGGGGGGTCTCAGGTTCCTTGAGGGTAGCTGTGGGTCAGATTGTCTGCTTGGCATTGACCTGGAGAATTCCTCTTGGAAGGAGGTGGAACATAGGTCTCACTTGGAGATGTTGGGTCTGCCTGGGTGGGTATGCGTATCTATCAGGACCATGGCAACCCGTCAGGGTAGTCAGGAGCCCCTGGAGCATGTAACTGTGGCCCAGGGGACCGCCAAAAAGAGAAAGAGCAAGGGGCCTAGGAAACCGGACCCAGAAGTTCCCATGTTCTGGGAGGAGGCTGAGAACGAGGGTGACACCCTGAGCCTACAGGGGAGCAGGTGGCTGAGCTGGGGGAGGTCCCTGAGCTGTCACAGTGGCAGCAGGAAGGGGACCCACAGGGAGGCATTCTGTGAGGAAAACATACCCTACTCTAGTGGGTTTGCGGCCGCAGGCTGCAGATCATGCAGCTGGCAAGCAGCCAGGATCTCACCTGATTTATTGGGAGGATGGCCTCCTGTATAGTGAGCCTAATGTTGCTGAGCCTAGGTCAACCAGTGCACTGGTGGTACCCCAGTGCTTCAGAGCCTTTCTACTGGGTCTGGCTCATGATGTGCCTTTAACTGGACATTTGGGGCAGGTCAAGACCTTTGAACGGCTTGTCATCCACTTTTACTGGCCCCTAATGCGCAGGCACTCAGATGTTCATTGCAGGTTTTGCCAGACTTCACAGGCAAGTGGAAAGAGTGGTTTGAAATGTAAGGCGCTTCTCCAACTTTTTCCACTGGTTAGTACCCCCTTTGAAAGGATTGGTATTGACATTGTTGGGCCTCTGGATCCCAAGACAGCCATGGGCAACAGATTCATCCCGGTCTTGGCGGACCATGCCATCCGGTACCCAGAAGCCATTCCTCTGAGGTCAATCACTTCCTCTGTGGTGGGTCGTGCGTTGATGGGGGTTTTTACCCACATGGGGTTTCCCAAGGAAGTGGTATCTGATAGGGGTACCAACTTCATATCTACTTATATGAAGTCTCTTTGGCAGGAGTGTGGGTTAATGTATAAGTTCACCACTCCTTACCACCCCCAAATCAATGGTCTGGTTGAAAGATTCAACCGCACCTTAAAAGGCATGATCATGGGCCTGTCAGAGCCCTTGAGGCGGAAGTGGGACGTCCTCTTGACATGCCTTCTGTTCGCCTACAGGGAGGTGCCTCAAAAAGGGCCTGGATTTAGTTTTTTTTAGTTACTATATGGCCACCCTGTCAGGGGACCTCTGAGTCTGGTGAAGGAGGGTTTAGAGAAAGCCCCCAGTAAAATCTCCAGGATGTGTTTAGCTACATGATGGACTTCAGAAACCAGACCGCTCACTTCAGAGCTCTCACACAAGAGAACCTGGAAGCAAGCCATGCAGATTTGAAACAGTGGTATGGCCAGAATGCCATTCTGATTGAGTTGCAGCCTGTGCAAAAGGTGTGGGTAATGGCGCTGGTGGAGCCTAGGGCACTCCAGGACAAGTGGACTAGGCCATTTGAAGTGGTGGAGCGCAAGAGCAAAGTCTCCTACCCGGTGGACTTGCGGACTCTTAAGGGTCCTGCATGTGAACCTCCTCAAGTCACACTTTGAGGGGACTGAATTGTCCATGCTCCTAGCAACAGATGATGGGGTGGAAGAACAGAGTGAGCCTCCTCCTGACCTCCTGTCTGCTGGAGAGAAAGATGGGTCTGTGGAGGGAGTGAACTTCTCCCCCTCCCTGACCTCGTAACAACAGAGGGACTCTCGGCAGGTATTGGGTCAGTTTGCCTCCCTGTTCTCCTTGATCCCAGGGGTCACACACTTGTGCACACATGATGTGGACACTGGGGATAGTTCACCCATTAAACAGAAGGTTTACAGGGTGACTGATAAGGTCAGGGCTAGTATCAAGGATGAGATGTCTAAGATGTTATCCCTAGGGGTCATTGAGTTTTCTAGCAGCCCTTGGGCCGACCCTGTGGTCTTGGTCCAAAAGGCTGCTGCTTCTGGTGCCACCCCAGAACTCCATTTCTGTGTGGACTACCAGGGTCTCAATTCGGTCACTAAAACTGACACGCACCCCGTCCCCAACCTGATGAGCTCATCGATTGGTTGGTAGCTGCCAACTACCTCAGGATATTTGATCTGATGTCTGGGTATTGGCAGATTGTCCTAACTGAGGGGGGGAAGGAGAGGTCAGCATTTTCTACCCCAGATGGACACTTCCAGTTCAAGGTAATGCCATTTGGGATGAAAACTCCCTGGTACAAAACACAGCAATGCTGATGGTCTCTCCAGATTCTTCCGCCTCACTGATGAGAACTCCCATGAGGTTGGGTAGTTGCTCCCCACTTTCACCTGGCGGGGACACTTGTTAGACTTGGCATCCTTGGTGTGGTCTCCCCTAATTTTTTGCCTCTGTTTCCCAGGTTGTTCATGCGTGATGGACTCTGTTTTTGCTGTTTTTGTTACTTTGGGTACTTTATCACTGTGCTAAAGTGCAAGTGCTCCTATGTAAAATGTATGTGTAATTGGCTTTCCATGATTGGCATATTTGATTTACTAGTAAGTCCCTAGTACAGTGCACTAGAGGTGCCCAGGGCCTGTAAATCAAATGCTACTAGTGGGCCCGCAGCACTGGTTGTGCCACCCACATTAGTAGCCCTGTAAACAGGGCTCAGACCTGCCACTGCAGTGTCTGTGGGCGCGGTTTTAAACTGCCAAGTCGACTTGGCAAGTGTACCCACTTGCCAGGCCAAAACCTTCCCTTTTCTTACATGTATGGCACTCCTAAGGTAGGCCCTAGGTAGCCCCATGGGCAGGGTGCAGTGTATGTTTAAGATAGGACATATACTAATGTGTTTTATATGTCCGGACAATTAAATATTGCAAAATTCTGTTTTCACTGTGCAAGGCCTATCTCTCTCATAGGTTAACATGGGGGCTGCCTTTTAATATTATTAAAGTGCAGATTCCCTTTGGAAGCCGATAGAAATATGGAGTTTAGGGTCTCTGAACTCACAATTTAAAAATACATATTTTAGTAAAGTTTGTTTTAGATTGTGTGTTTGAAAATGACACTTTTAGATAGTAGGCATTTTCTTGCTAAAACCATTTTGTGACTCTGCCTGTTTGTGAATTCCCTGTCAGGGTCAGTTTGACAGTTGGGCTGTTTGCACATCGTCTCTAGACAGTGACACAAAGTGAGCTTGGGTGTAGCCTACATATCCTGATGAGCCATCTGTGCTCGGAGGGAGGGGAGGAGCGGTCAGTCACACTTGAAAGGGCTGTGCCTACCCTCACACAATGCAGTCTCCATCCCCTTGGCGTGTGTCTCTGGGGCCTGGCCTGGGCAAGGCAGGATCTTACAAACAAGAGAGACTTTCCTTTGGAGTTTGCCTACTTCAAAGGCAGAAAGGAGTATAAGTAATGGACCCAAAACCCCTGAAAATTAAATCACTTCTGGAATCAAGAGGAACCTCTGCCAAGGAGAAGAGCTGAAGAACTGAGAAGAAGTGCTTCCCCTGCCTGTGACTGTGCTTTGTTGGGCTATCCTGCAGTTGCTTCTTCTGCCTGTGAAAGGGGACAAAGACTGGACTTTGTTGTGCATTCCTGCTTGAGAAGAATCGCCAAGGGCTTGAACTGAACTTGCCTCCTGTTGTTGAAATCTCAGGGCCATCAAGGACTTCCCCTGCCAGGACCTGGACATTCTGCTGAGACTCCTGCCCTGCCAGGGGTGTCTTTTCCAGTCCCTGAGCCTTTGAGAGGGGAAGCTGGCAGACAAGAGCTGACATTTTTTGACACACCTTCCGCATCGCTGCTGATAAGTGACGTGCCACTAGCTTCGCAGCTGAAATTGATGCTCCACCTGCATCGCGGCTGGGAGATCGACGCATCCTGGCTGGAGAAACGATGCACAACACCTGATTACTGAGGCTGATTACGACGCAAACCCCATGCAGCATGGTTTTCTGCTACCGTGCAACAGGAATTTCCACACATCGTCCCTGGGCATCTAAGTCAACCGACTCTGCGTGGATCCGAGGTGACCCGTCCATAAATCGATCCATCGCTCTCTTGCGAGGGAGAAAAGTTACAAATCGTCGACCGGAGAAGGAAACAACGCACAGCCTCACTTGCGAGTAAGGAATCGAAGCATCACTGACTTTTCCGACATAAGCTCACCCGTGTGGCTTTATTTTTGATGCTAAAAACTGCATTCTCACTGTTTTCTAAGGATTAAGACTAGTAGGTCCTCATTACGATCCTGGCGGTTGGTGATAAAGTGGCAGTAATACCGCCAACAGGCTGGCGGTAAGTACTGCCAAATTATGACCATTGCGATGATATCTCCTATAGACAGCCAATGTACCACACCGATCGCCAGGGCCGAAACAACAGCCACCACGGCGGTAGCCGCCTACAGCCAGGCAAAAGACAAAGTTCCACCCACCATATTATGACAACACAATCCGCCACCTTTTCCCGGGCGGTACCAATGCCATGAAAAGCCTGGCGGAAGCACAGCACAGAAGTCAAAGGACTCACCATTGGAGACACAGGGAAGAACCACGGCGCCATGGAACCAGAATTGCAAGTCTTTCTGATGATCTTATATGTCATGCTCCACCACGAACACCAATGCCGGCGAAGACAACAACGGTGAGTACAGCCGCCTGGCACACAAGGGAGAGTGGGAGGAAAACGAGAGCGACACACACACACACGCACATAACACACCCCACACACACACATGCCATACACACAACCAGCTGCACAAGAAAACAATTTGTCCCCGATAATTGGCTGAATAATGCAAGGACAACAGGAATTGACGAAAGTGATTGTAAAAAGATCAGCATCAAAAATAATAAGTCGAAGTGGCAATGCAACAGATATGTACAAATGTACAAAAAAGGGACACTGCCCAGTCCATAGTTCACAGGGGCCACATGGCCACAGGGCAAAGTCCAAGGCCCCACTCGATCCCTGCACCAATACGGAGAGAACACTGCTGGGGCATCAGTTGGCAAATAGGCAGGCACCTCAAGTGGGGGGCAACTCAGCCGGATGTGGAGACAAGACCACTGGTTCTGGAGGGGCCAACATGTCATGTGCTTGGTCCTTGGGAGTGCAAGGCCACAGTCTCACGAGTGGGTGTCTTGACCACTGGTTCTGGAGGGGGCAACATGCCCTGTGCTGGGTCCTGGGGCGTGAAAGGCCACAGTCTCTCGGGTGGATGACTTGCCCACTTGATCTGTAGGAGGCAACATGCCCTGTGCTTGGTCCTGGGAAGTGACAAGCCACAGTCTCTCAGGTGGGTGACTTGCCCACTGGTTCTGGAGGGGGCAACATGCCCTGTGCTTGGTCCTGGGGAGTGAAAGGCCACAGTCTCTCAGGTGGGTGACTTGCCCACTGGTTCTGGAGGGGGCAACATGCCCTGTGCTTGGTCCTGGGGAGTGCAAGGCCACAGTCTCTCAAGTGGGCTCCTTTCCCACTGGTTCTGGATGGGGCAATATGCCCTGTGCTTGGTCCTGGGGAGTGCAAGGTCACAGTCTCTCAGGTGGGTGAATACCCCACTGGTTCTGGTGGGGGCAGGCCGCACAGCAGCCAATGGAGGCTGGATCATATGGCATCCTCCAGCGGTGACGGCTGCACTGTGGTGGTGGTCGTGGGAGGCTCCTGCTCTGCCCCTGCACCCTCTGATGGCTGCACTGTGGTGGTGGTCGTGGGAGGCTCCTGCTCAGCCCCTGCACCCTCCAATGGCTGCACTGTGGTGGTGGTTGGAGGAGGCTCCTGCTCAGCCCCTGCATTCTCTGACAGCTGCACAACCACGGCGGTCAGTGGGGACTCTGTGACAGCTGCTGGTGCAGGCTCCTTCCCCTACTTGGCGGCTGGTGCAGGTTCCTTCCCCTTTTGGTGGCTGGTGCAGGCTCCTTCCCCTACTTGGTGGCTGGTGCAGGCTTCTTCCCCTTCTTGGTGGCTGGTGCAGGTTCCTTCCCCTTCTTGGTGGCTGGCGCAGGCTCCTTCCCCTTCTTGGTGGCTGGTGCAGGCTCCTTTCCCTTCTTGGTAGCTGGTGCAGGCTCCTTCCCCTTCAGTATTTGTGGCCCAGAATCCTTTCCACCACGAGTAGGTGCTGTTGAAACTGGGCTCGTGGACTGTTTGGCTGAGGTGCTTGGCTGGGTCCTTGATACCCTGTCCATATGTGAAGGATGGGGGGAGGGGTAGGGAAGAGGTCAATTATGGGAAAGGAAAAGCTTTTTACTGACATTAGGGTGGGAAAAGGGAGAAGTAATGGGTGGGGAGGATGAGGGAGTGGTTGTTGGAGGTGTTTGTCTGCTGGATTTGGGTACAGGTGCATGGGTTGTATGCTGTTGTGAGGTGGATGGCTGTTGGGTGTCTGAATGCTTGCGTTTGTGTACTTTAGGGGGGACGGACACGGTGGGAGAGGACACAGGGGACGTGTGCATGGATGTTGTGGAGGTGTCTGTCAGTGAGGTGTGTGTTCTGCTTGGTGTGGTGATGATTCAGGTAGTGGATGATGATGTATTGCATGAAGGTGTGAGTGTGGACGTGACTGGGTGGGAGGATGAGGAGGAGGAGGAGGGGGAGAATTTGTGTGAGTGCCTGTGGGATGAAGTGTGGTGCTTGTGTTTGCCTGTGACACTCTTGGGTGTTGACTTGTGTGCATGCTCGTCTGGCTGTGTGCTTGGGATGGTTTCTGGTTGAGGAGAATGGGACTGGGACATGGAATTTGGAGAGGGGATGGTAGAAACAGGGACAATGGCTGCCATCAGAGAGGAGGCCAGAGCCTGGATTGATCTCTGTTGGGCCGCCAATCCACTGTGGATGCCCTCCAGGAATGCATTAGATTGCTGCATCTGGGCTGCCAGCCCCTGGATGGAATTCACAATGGTTGACTGCCCTACAGAGATGGATCTCAGGAGGTTAATAGCCTCCTCACTCCAGACAGCAGGGCTCACAGGGGCAGGGCCTGAGGTGTCTGGGGCGAAGGAGAAGCCAGATGATGCTATTGCACATAAGGACAGGATGACAAAACAAGAAAGGGGTGGAGAGAGACAAAAGGATACACTGGGTCAATGACTGCACCAACACCACCATTGGTGTACAAAGCACCCTCACACACAGGGAACAGGCCTCTATACATTGCATTACCAGTGATATTGCTAGCCATCAAGGCATGAGGAGGAGCATATACCCCCAACTGTAGCACACCTGGGACCCACGCAGCCCTGACCAGTAGGTGATGCTAACTATCTAGGTAGGTAGTATTTCCCCTTCAGACCCTTAGCCACCAGAGGACCTATGCTGCTATTTCTGGCATGGCCTAGGGGAACCCACTGACACACAACCACCAACTGGATACCACCCCTCCAGCCATGACCTTCAACAATGGCCACTGTACCCACCCCCTTGTGGCTACTGTGATGCCCTCAAGTGCCCATCCAGCTCTGGATAGGCCACCGCCAGTATGCGGTCCATCAGGGGGGTCAGGGTCCGATGGGCACCCCTTCCTCATTGGGAGGCCATCCCCAGCTGGGCCTCCGCGGTCTTCCATGCCCAGTGTCTCAGGTCCTCCCACTGTTTCTGACAGTGGGTGCTCTGCCTGCCATAGACGCCCAGGGTCCGCACATCCTTGACGATGGCACGCCATATACCCTTCTTTTGATGGGAGCTGACCTGCAGAGGCAATACAGACAGGAGAACACCATTAGACAAACAGTCCAGCCAGTAATACGAATGGCCCACCAAACCCGTTTCCATCATTATTGACACATGCATAGCCCAGCACACAACGTGTACCCAGCCATGAGGATATCCCTCCCCCTTACACGATGTCTTCACACACAACTCCATGAATTCATGCCACATGTATCGTGCCCACAGTGCACTCACCTGTTGGTCTGGAGGCCCATACAGCAGTCTGAACTGGGGTATGACCCCATGCACCAGTCTCTCCAATTCCTCTGAAATGAAGGCTGGGGCCTTTCCCCGGTCACACGGGCCATGGTAGGTTCCAGACAAAGGTCACAGCAGCACATGCAGTGTAGGTCCTCTCCTATGGAAGGTCAGGATCAAGTGAGGAATGTGAATTAAACTGGCGGTCACGTCTGCGGCAGAGCATACCATCACCTTCGGCATAGATCACCATTGGCCACTGTACCCCGTAGGGCCCAATTATAACCAATGAGGAGTTGCACTGCGGTTCATGACCGCCTACCGCCACAGCGCAAAACGTCAGCAGCATTACCTCACTTCCACCTTTCCCTCCACACAGGACAGGTGGATGCCATTTCAAGGGGGGACAGGCCTATGGAATAATGCTGCGTTACAGGATAAATAGTCACATACTTGACAAGTTACACTGTCCCATAACATCATTACAGATTGCGAACTACTGTTGTGGCTCCATTGTTCAGATTGTGACAGCCTTCTCACTCTTTTGTCCCTTAGATACCTACCGCTGTGGATGAATAGAAGACTGAGACATACCCCTGTGTACAGGCCAATGGTGGACTTGGCTACACTGGAGGACAGGCACATTATCCTCACCTATAGACTGGACAGGGCCACAATCACAGATCTGTGTGCACAATTGGAGCCTGACCTGATATCTGATATACGTCAGCCCACTGGGATCCCCCCTCTTGTGCAAGTGCTATCAGTTCTCCATTCCCTGGCAACTGGTTTTATCCAAGTGACAGTGGGCTTGGCAGCAGGAATGTCACAGTCAATGTTCTCAATAGTGCTGACAAGAGTGTTGTCTGCCCTGATAAAACACATGTGCAGCTACATTGCATTCCCCAAGGTTGAGGATTTGGCCACTGTGAAGGCTGGGTTTTATGCAATGGGACATATCCCCAATATAATTGATGCGATTGATGGAACACATATTGCATTTGTCCCCTCCCCCACCGACATAATGTACAGGTGTTCAGGAATCATGAGAGTTTCCACTCTATGAATGTGCATATGGTGTGCTTGGCAGACCAGTACATCTCCCACGTCAATGCTAAATATCCAATGTCGGTGCATGATGCCTTTGTCCTGAGGAATAACAGCACCCCAAATGTGATGTCCCAACTACAAAGGCACAGGGTGTGGCTAATAGGTGAGCCCTGGTTCCCACCCAGTATATGTTGGTGTATGCCTATGGTGTTGGCCATATAGGATAGCGTGTGGCTAAATGTTGTCCCTCAATATTTGCAAGTGACTCTGGTTACCCAAACCTATCATGGCTGTTGACCTCTGTGAGAACAGAACATCTGTAATCCGTCAGTACTTCCAATGACACACAGGTGAGACAGTGCAACTTTACATTTCAATGACTTTGGTTGTATTCTGTGTGGAATTGGCATGCTATTATTTCCCACTTATATGCCCACTTACTGTCACCTCTAGCTATTCATTTTGCAGATGTTGGTGATTTGACAAATACTCCTGGTGTGATCACAACAGCCAGCTACAGGTCATTGATTCTATGCTCATTCTATGTACAGTTCATTTGCAATGGTTGTACCTGTTTCAATCAATACATATTTGAAATACATGACATACTCGAAATCGATTTATATCAAAGGGTGTTTATTGTAGTGCTAAAATATAGAGGGTGAAGTGCAATGGGATGGGGTGATGATGGAGGAAAGTCCAGGGTATTGTCCCAGTCTGTTCGTAGCACAGGTGTATTGTCAAAGGGGACATAGGAAGGGGCACAATGGCAGTTCAAGGTGGATAGGATGACTGAGTGGGACACAAGGGGGACAACCAAGAGAGTCTAATTTCCTAGCAGGGGTCTTGGCAAGTGTCTCTGGCTTCTGTCTGGATCACAGGAAGCGTTTGTGGGGTGGTTCACTTTCTGCAGGGGGAGGGGTGCTGGTAGCCTGTGAGTCCTGTGGTGGGGCCTCCTGGCCACTAGCAGAAGTGGAAGGCTGTTCAGATGACTGGCTAGTGGCAGAGGCCTGCTAGTGTTCTGTAGCCCCCTCATAATGTTGGCCATGTCTGCCAGCACCCCTGCTATGGAGATCAGGGTGTTGTTGATGGCCTGCAAGTCCTCCCTGATACCCTGATACTGTCCCTTCTGCAGCCACCTGTTCTCCTGCACGTTGTCTAGGATCTGGCCCATCATGTCCTGGGAATGTTGATAGGCTCCCAGGATCCCAGAGAGCGCCTCCTGGAGAGTCGGTTCCATGGTCCTATCCTCCCCCTGGTGCACAGCAGTCCTCCCAGTGTCCCTGTTAGCCTGTGCCTCTGTCCCCTGAACCGTGTGCCCACTGCCACTGACCCCAGGTCCCTGATTGTCTTGTGTGTGAGGTGTTGCCTGGGGTCCCTGTACAGGTGGGCACACTGCTGATTGACGTGTCCTGAGGAAAGAGGTTTGGGTACGCTGGGTGGGTGCTGTGGTGTTGTTTCCTAATGGGGAAGGCTCTGTAGTGGTCTGTGGCTGGGCTTGGGTAACCGGCTGGGCCAGGTAGATCGTCCAGATCCTGAAGACCAGAGTTACTGTCATCACTGTGGGCCTCTTCTGTTGGGGGGCTGGATAGTGGTGGCTCCTCCTCTCCAGCGACATTGGCTGGGGTACCTGTGGGGATGTAAATGATGTATTATGCTTCATGTGTATGACATACTGTACATCCCTGGCTTCCCCTCTATGGTTGGTGTTGCCCTGCCAGCTTTTACTTGTGTATGTTGGTGTATGGTGGGATTGTTAGTTTCCCTATGCTATGCTACAGAAAAGTAGTGCAAACACTGTAGAATACAATAGGATGCAATAGGCCTAGGGGCAACACAAACCATATACTAAGAAAGTGGAATGCAAACCACTTAGGGGCCCCTGGCTTAGTGTAGTATGTATAGGGTTGCTGGAAGTGTAAGAAAACACTAAGGGTGTCCAAGATACCCCACCCCAAGACCTTGAAAAGTAGGAGTAAAGTGACCCTACTTCCCCAGAAACACACTAAAGTTGTGATAGGAGATTCTGCAAAGACCACAACTGACTGCAAAGCACTGAAGATGGATTCCTGGACCTGAGGACCTGCAAAGGAAGGGGACCAAGCCCAAGAGTCACAAAAGTGTCCAGGGGGGGGGGGGGCAGGAGCCCACTAAACCCCGGATGAAGATGCAAAATGGCTGACTCTGTGTGGAAGAAGCTGAAGATTCTGCAACAACAGAAGGTGCCAGGAACTTCTCCTTCGCGCATAAGATGTCCCATGGCGTGCTGGAGGATGCAGAGTTGTTTTCACACAGAAAGACCGCATACAAGCCTTGCTAGCTGCAAAGGTCGCGGTTGAAGAGAATGGATGTGCCCGGGCCCAGGAAGGACCAGGAGGTCGCCACTTGGATGAGGAGACAGAGGGGGCACTCAGTAACACAGAGAGCCCAGGCAGAAGCAGGCAGCACCTGCAGAAGTACTTGAACATGGGTTCAAGAAAACTGAGCACGGCAGTTGTCTCAACACTACAAAGGAGGGTCCCACGAAGCCGGCGGTCAACTCAGCGAGTTGAGCAATGCAGGACGGAGTGCCGGGGACCTGGGCTGTGCTGTGCACGAAGGATTCCGTGCAAAAGTGCCCAGAAGCCCTAGCAGCTGTAGTACACAGGATTACTGTCTGGTGTGGGGAGGCAAGGACTTACCTTCAAATAATTTGGACAGATGGACCACTGGAATATCGGGGTCACTTGGATCCAGCTCCTGTGTTCTAGGGGTCTCGTTAGTCACGATGAGAGGGGACCCAGAGGACTGATGAAGCAGAAGTTTGGTGCCTGAGGTAGCAGGGGGAAGATTCCGTCGACCCACAGGAGATTTCTTCTTGGCTTCCAGTGCAGGGTGAAGGCAGAGAGCCCCCAGAGCATGCACCACCAGGAAACAGTTGAGAAAGCTGGTAGGATTGTCTTCTTGCTACTTTGTTGCAGTTTTGCAGGCGTCCTGGTGCAGTCAGCGGTCTATCCTTGGTAGAAGTCGAAGAGGGAGATGCAGAGGAACTCTGGTGAGCTCTTGCATTCATTATCTGCAGAGAAACCCACAGGAGAGACCCTAACTAGCCCTCAGAGGAGGATTGGCCACCTAGTCAGGTAAGCACCTATCAGAAGGGGTCTCTGATGTCACCTGCTGGCACTGGCCACTCAGAGGCCTCCATTGTGCCCTCACACCTCTGCATTCAAGATGGCAGAGGTCTGGGACACACTGGAGGAGCTCTGGGCACCATCCCTGGGGTGGTGATGGACAGGGGAGTGGTCACTCCCCTTTCCTTTGTCCAGTTTCGCGCCAGAGCAGGGGCTGGGGAATCCCTAAACCAGTGTAGACTGGTTAATGCAAGGAGGGCACCATATTTGCCCTTCAAAGCATTTCAAGAGGCAAGGAGAGGCTACTCCTCTCAGGCCCTTAACACCTATTTCCAAAGAGGGAGGGTGTAATCCTTTGTTCTGCCTTCCTGGGACTGGGCTGCCCAGACCCCAGGAGGGCAGAAGCCTGTCTGTGGGTTGGCAGCAGCAGTAGCTGCAGTGAAAACCCCAGAGAGCTGGTTTGGCAGTACCCAGGGTCCATGCTGGAGCCCCGGAGATGCATGGGATTGGCACCCCAATACCAGATTTGGCATGGGGGACAATTCCATGATCTTAGACATGTTACATGGCCATAATCGGAGTTACCATTGTGAAGCTACATATAGGTATTGACCTATATGTATTGCACACGTGTAATGATGTCCCCGCACTCACAAAGTCTGGGGCAATTGCCCTGAACTATGTGGGGGAACCTTGGCTAGTGCCAGGGTGCCCTCACACTTAGTAACTTTGCACCTAACCTTCACTAAGTGAGGGTTAAACATATAGGTGACTTATAAGTTACTTAAGTGCAGTGTAAAATGGCTGTGTAATAACATGGACGTTATTTCACTCAGGCTGCAGTGGCAGTCCTGTGTAATATTGGTCTGAGGTCCCTATGGGTGGCAGAATAAATGCTGCAGCCCATAGGGATCTCCTGGAACCCCAATACCCTGGGTACCTATGTACCATATACTAGGGGATTATAAGGGTGTTCCAGTGTGCCAATCAGAATTGGTAAAAATGGTCACTAGCCTGCAGTGACAATTTTAAAGGCAGAGAGAGCATAAGCACTGAGGTTCTGATTAGCAGAGCCTCAGTAACACAGTTAGGCACCAAACAGGGAACACATTCAGGCCACAACTATGAGCACTGGGGTCCTGGCTAGCAGGATCCCAGTGAGACAGGCAAAAACAAACTGACACACAAGTAAAAATGGGGGTAACATGCCAGGCAAGATGGTACTTTCCTACAGATGGCATGCAGGTATAGGGGTGATAATTGTTGAAAGTTGGCTTACCAGAGTCCAGTCCTCCTCCGACTCCGGCCAGGCCCTCAGGATGCAGTATTGCCAAGACTTGCGAGTTGTGGGGGAGGAGTTGGGGGTCCACCACCAGTCCTCTGGATTGTGAGCTGGTGTCTCGCTGCTATGGAACATACCTTCCCCCATAGGTCGTTCCATCTCTTCCTGGTGTCGTCCCTTGTTCTGGGGTGCTGTCCCACGGCGTTGACTCTGTCCACAATTCTCCACCATAGCTCCATCTTCCTGGCTATTGATATCTGCTGCACCTGTGCTCCAAACAGCTGTGGCTCTACCCTGACAATTTCCTCCACCATGACCTTAACTCCTCCTCAGTGAAACGGGGGTACCTTTGTGGTGCCATGTGTGTTATGTGATGTGTGTTGGTGAGGGTGTGTTGGGTATTGTGTTGGGGTGTGTGAAGTGGGGTGCGTGAGGGATGTATGGGCGTATGTGGTGTGTGTATGCAGTTGTGGCAGTGGTCTTGGTGTCAGTCTTGTGCCAATGATTTGTAATCGCAAAGGGTTGTGGGTAATGTGGGTATGTGTTTTATAGTGGTGTGGGTGTGGTGCGTGTATGGGTGTCCATTGAATGTCCACCGTAGTGATTCGTGGGACATAATGTGGTGGGTGTTGTTCTGTTGGCGTAACGGTGTGGGTTTTGATACCGCCAGTTTTTTACTGACCTTTGGGCTTTCAGATTTGTGTCTGTGGAAGTATTCTGTCAGATTGGTGTGTGTGTCATAATATGGTGGACAGATATCCGTCGTCGCCGCGGTAAGTTGGCGGCCCTCAGCATGGCGTGGGATTTACCGCCAGGCTCATAATGAGGCCCTTATTCTTTTGAAATTCATATCTTGACTTGTGTATGTTGGATTTTTGTCGTTTTGGTCTTGTTTTGTTTAGATAAATATTACCTATTTCTCTATACTTGTATTATGTCATTTTTTTGTGGTTCCCTGTAATAGTGTGTGTGTTGGTACAAATACTTTACACATTGCTTCTGAAGTTAAGCCTCTCTGCTCATGCCAAGCTACCAAGGGAGTATGCAGGGGTTAACTTAGTGCGATTTTACTTTACCCTCACTAAAGTGAGGGTTTTTGCTTGGACAGGGCTGACTGCCAACCAAAGACCCCATTTCTAACATCATTTCAGAATGAATAGTTTCCAGTCATGGTGGAGCGAGAAGGAGCAGTGGTTTGTAGAGCTGGAAGAGGCCTGATAGAAAGGAGCTTGTGTTTGTTATTTTCCAATTTATTAAGCAGACTTTAAATTGTATCTGGTATTGTATGGTTAGCTAGGTGAACTGGAATCTGAAAACTGATACCCGTGCTTGTGTTTTCCTTGGGGCACTTCTAAAGATGCTTGCTTTAGAGTGTTCATTGCACGTGATGTTCATGGTAAACAGCATGAAATTATACTGATATACTAGTGATGCATTAGTCACAGCATGTGAGTTTATAGGCGTGTATAATTTTGAAATATGTAACATTGTATTAGAATAGTTAAAAAGGGCAGCGCTTTTTTCATAGATGAGTATGAGCACATAGTCTTCTAAAGGTTTTTTATGCCAGCAATAGTTGTGATATCATGGCCTTTCTTAAACGAGAAATTCCATCCAAACCGTTCTAATGACTGCATGGCCCACTATACAAAATCCAAAATCAACCACAATTTTTATCCTTTCCGTTTAAATTTCAGTCACATGTTCCAACTTTAGCAGCTAAAAGTAAACTTGCAGCAACCTTCATTATTTGTCCTTCTTGCTATTCTCTGACACATTAACCTGAGTCACAAATTTGAGATTGTAGCTTTATTCTGGAGCAGCACGAATGTGGCTTCACCCCTATGCGTTACAGAAGTAATACAAATATGTGATCAAAATGATCTATTCTGTGTGCCTAAACAGGTAAGGCATCAAAACATATATTCGAAGGTGTATTCACTGTAGGAATTAGAGCTTTATATATGCGTGTGTTCTAATGTTTAACTTTAACATGAAGATTTGTAGTTCTCATTCACATTTATACTTGTATTTTGATGTGTTGCATTTATTGAAAGCACATTGCATATGTAATCATTAATTCATTTATTCATATTTGTATTTATTCTGACATTATGCTTGCACCTATAATTGAATTCCACATTAACAATGATGTGCAAAAGTTACCTCAATTAGACCTTTATTTTAACATGAGATGTATTTTTTTGTGCAACTCATGTTTTTCTTTTGCATGTGTGCATTCGTGATTTCTTAGTTAAAGCAAAGATTATTGTGTATTAGAGACAGAGAGGCCTGACAAAAGAAATATTGGCAAGAACAGGACGATTTTATGAGCAGAAGAAGCCTCCTATTCATTGCGTATAAAGAACAAAGGTGTGCAAGGTTAACTTGATCATTTAAGTTCTATGAGATAGGAAAGTCAACCAGTATTGCAGTTGCTCCTTGTAGGAAAGAACATTTATTGGGTTTTTGGTGACATATTTAGAGATATTGATAATAATGGAACTTTCCACTTAAAGTTACTGTTCACACTCTTAGAACTTTCCCTTGCCCTTTAAATATGTAGCTTTATGCTAACACTGAATCCCTTTTTAGAAACTTCTACTGGAGTCTTTATGATGCTGACACCTACCTTGCTTCATTGCCTTATTCTCTACATTCCAGGTAACTTAAACTTGAATTAGATGTCCTTAGATTCATTCATGTTTAGGAGGAGTAATCTAAATTCCTTTAAGGAATGTCAGTTTCTTATTTTTAGTATCTGTATTGCTGTGACTTTAATCTGTTTGCCTTTTACTGTTGAAATGTAATTTATTCCGGCATTTCAGCTTGCCGGTTCTGATTTTGTACCTTTATAACTTGATATTGATGTGCAACTATATTGTACTGATTACTAATTTATAATAAATCTACTAAACTTCCAGATTGATTCCTAGTCCTCTTTGTGAGGTCAAATGGACTTCACGAATTGTACATTGTAATATGTGGCTAACTTTCTTGTTTCCAGTCACCTACAAAAATCCATTGGATGGAGATTATCTTCCGCTTCCATGCACATTCTATCAATTCTAACAAACAGATGCATGTTTTTCTAACTTTGCAAACTCACAAACCTTCCCAGTAGTAGTCCTAGAAAGGAGGCCCAGGTGCACAACTGGGGATGCCATGTCACATGTCTCCCTTTTACCAGAATCCTGGTCTAAAAATGCAAATTTTTTCTCCATGGTGAAAACATTTTCCCGCTGGAGAAACGTTCAAGTTTTGGGGTAAACTGTTCTTCTTTCCACCCTGGAAGGAGAATTAATCTAGCTCTTTGCTGGAGTTACACTCTGACCATATCCAGGGTTAGATTGCACTTTGTGAATGCCTACATAATCAGAAGTTTGTGGGCAGTCACAGATTTTGACAGCAAGCCCCACCTTGACCTACCCATTCCCCACTCTATGCCTGGCAGAGACATCCACAGCAGTAATACCATTTATGCATGTCTCAAATCCTTCCAAGAGAGAAAGTATGAACATATAATAGAAGAAACTTTCTTGGAGGTAGAGCCTTGAAGTGATGGCAAATATATTCTACATTGGACACATCTGGAGTAAAGGAAGTAAGTTGTTATATATTTTCACTTCAACGAAATCCTTTGGACTCAAGTTTCATTTAGAAGCAGGTTTTCTTGAAACTTGTATTTCCTTGTTACAACATTGCACACGTAAAATGATTCAGCAAAAGAAGTGTCAATATAAAAGGTTTCGAAAACATTTTTTCCCATTTTTGCCCAGGTGCAGAAATATTTATGTTAAACAGACTGGGCTGAGATTCTTAGCCTAACTCCCTATTACACAAGCAGAAAAAAAGTGAAAAACAATGTTATAATCTGGCCATAGAGGTTTTCAAGCAAGCCAAGGAAGTTTGCATTTGTATTGGTGTGTCATCGCTGTGAAGTAATCTATAGTATTGTTAATTTCTTTCAGCCCTGCAATGCTACTGAAAGCTGAAAATTTCACCTTATTAATTAAGAACAGCATCAGTTTTCCAGAATTCAATGTCACAAGGTTAGTGAAAACGTTTATTCTTCAAACCTTGTTGTCTGAGTCACCATACTGTTTGATTTTGGCAGAAGATGGTTGAAACAATGCTCTATTTCCTGAGACAGTAGACCATGACCTCCGTTGATGAGTTGCCTGATAAATGGGTGGGTATTACTATGGTCTTGATTACCAGGATGCCAGATGTTCTTGCCAACACAGAATGATTAATTTACCTTGTAAGTCGCCAGACACTTCTGCATCAGCTGGCCCAGCAGCGGACACTATAGTTATGCCCACAAAGCAACAGCTAAGTAATTGTATGCCCGGTCAAGCCCATCTCCAACAAACTGTCAACCATTCTCTCACTACAGTTTGGAACGGATAGTGAGTTCCGCAAAGAAAATGTAGTGAATCGATGCATACAGTAATGGGCCCACACCCTCTAAGCAGATGCAAAACGTAACGGTGTTTGCATGGAAGATAAAAATATTAAGCTTGGTTGACAAAGGCAGTTTTTTTTAGTTAAAAAAAGTAAATAGATCACATGTTGACGTTCACAAAGCACATTTGTCATTGTGAAAATTGTATGCAGAAAACCAAGCAGGGGCAGAGGCAGAGGCATATCACAGAGTCTTAAAGTCATGCCCAATTTCTGTGTTCTCCCTGGCCTGGTGGTGCATCCAACACAGAAATGGTGATGGGAGAAATGCTTGCAATAAGTCCAAACACTGGCAATCAGTTGGAGTAGCATTCCAACCTAAGCTCTAAAAATACCAGTGCAAACATACATAGGCAATTAAGCGGGAATGTTAAAGGAGACTCTGCTGAGAAAGGTAAATGTCCCTATTCCTGACAACAGATGCATCCTCCACATCCTCAGGTAAGATCTTAAAGAAGGCCTCAAAAAAGAGATCAGCAAGGGTATTCAATTTCTAAAAACAACTCCAGGTACCAGAATTGATGACCTGTGCCAAGATATGGATGCCCTGTGGGCCAGGATTCTAGAGATGGAGCCATGAATGGAAACTCTCGAATCATTCATTATAAGAGCTGAGTACAGACTGAAAATGACAAAAGAGAATCTTGACATAGCTTTACTGACTATGGAAGAGTGAGAAAAACAGATCAAGAAGAGAAAACCTTTGCATCAGAGGCCTGGAAGAAGGGGTTGAAGCCACTGATGTGCTGTATTTTATGAAACGTCTATTCTGTATGATACTGGGGGAAGACTATATTAAAGTGATTCTGGAAGGAGCACAGCATGTGGGGTCAAAGAAATCACAGCAAAATATGTGGTCCACGGACTCCTAATGAAAGATCACTATTGCAGTGAAGAAGAGGAGGTATTGCGGGCAGCCAGAAACTGTGCAGAAGTCACCTTGCACGGCCACACTTGCTCTGTCTTTCAAGACTTATCACACTTCAACCTACTTCTATAAAAATGGGAACTGAAAAGATTTTCTAGAAGTTGTCACATTCATTCCGAATTATCATCTATTGCGCAGAAATCACACACCACAGGAAAAATAAACATGAAGCCACAAAGATCTTGAATATGGATCTGGAGGCAAAATATGTAGGGAAGGTATATTCTGAAATGACATGCAATCAGGACACCCCTTAAGGAAATCTAAATGCATAATGGCAGAGACAGAGATCAGAGGAAGAGAAGCTATTAAGGCGACAAGGAGGGGCTGATGGTGACAAACGTTCATCTTCAACTTCAGACGGAGTGAGGGGGTGATATACGCTGCTGTGACTGAGTACCTTGCCTGAAATGTTTATACCTTTGTAATGTTTGAAAATCATTGGACTTTGTCACAGTTTCTAAGACAGGGTGAGGCTAAGAAAGGTGATCAGGGAACCTAAATAGAAGACATGCTCACTTGCTTAGGCTGATTCATATCAGTTGTCCCGACCATTACAGAATTCTGGTTCTGATGGGGGTGACCCCTAGAGAGGGAGGCCCTGTGTGTAGTGCGGTCTAACAGTTTATACCCCTGAAACTGTGAACAACCTTAACAGACCTTTTTTGATTCACAGACCACATTCTGCAACATTCTGGCCCTGGCCCCTATGGGTGTTCCATATACCATCTTGCTCAGCTATACGAATGATCGCTCATATTGACAATGCTCACATAAAATGTTAAGGAACTTAGGGGGTCATTCCGACCCTGGCGGTCCATGACCGCCAGGGCCGGGGACCGCGGAAGCACCGCCAACAGGCTGGCGGTGCTTCCTGGGCCATTCTGACCACGGCGGTAAAGCCGCGGTCAGAAAAGGGCAACCGGCGGTTTCCCGCAGGTTTACCCCTGGCCCAGGGAATCCGCCATGGCGGCGCTGCTTGCAGCGCCGCCATGGGGATTCCGACCCCCTTCCCACCAGCCTGTTCCTGGCGGTAATTACCGCCAGGAACAGGATGGCGGGAACGGGTGTCGTGGGGCCCCTGGGGGCCCCTGCACTGCCCATGCTGCTGGCATGGGCAGTGCAGGGGCCCCCTAAGAGGGCCCCATAAAGATTTTCAGTGTCTGCAAAGCAGACACTGAAAATCGCGACGGGTGCCACTGCACCCGTCGCACCCCTTCAACTCCGCCGGCTCCATTCGGAGCCGGCTTCATTGGTGAAGGGGCTTTCCCGCTGGGCCGGCGGGCGGCATTCTGGCGGTCGCCTGCCGGCCCAGCGGGAAAGCCGGAATGGCCGCCACGGTCTTTTGACCGCGGAGTGGTCATTCGGCGGGAACCGCTTGGCGGGCGGCGACCGCCACCTGCCGCGGTCAGAATGACCGCCTTAATGCCTTGGTAAAAAGAAAAGAAAACTAGAGAACTATTACGCCTCGCTAACCAGACATATTGTGCCTGCAGGAAACCCACCTGCATAGGAAACCCACCTGCGTAGGAATGATCAGGGAAGAATGAAACTTCCTCCGCCATGAAGAAACATAATGGGATGGCCATTTTCTTCCACACAAGCTTCCCTCTGACAATCACCGATATGAAGACAGACAATTAAGACTGACTGTTAATAGCCTGAATCCTTTTGGATGGCCACCATCACTGTAGCAGCAGTATGCTCCTGAAATGCAGCACAAAATCCATTCCTATTGAATTTTGCGTCCACTCTAATGGAATTTGCAACTGGGGATTTCATTTTAATGTGGTCTTTGGTGGTCAGTTGGTTACATCCAAATGCAGAGGGCTTTGGAAGATGAGCTTGCCCTACGAGATGTCTGGTGGGAGCAACATTCACCACACTTACTCATGCATCAATACAATACAGGATAATAAGTCCTTAGCACCTCTCACTGAGAAAGCAAACATCCAGCTAATAGCAGCCTGAGACCACGCCCCTCTCATGGCTGAAATACATTTGAGGTTGAAACAATGGATGGCTTCTCTCTTGCAAATGTACTCCTCATTGCTTGGAAATCCCATTCTTAGAGTTAAGACAGCTAATAAGAAAGAGGAATATTTCTATTTCTCAATCGCATTGCAGAGGCTAACCCCCCTTATCCCGCACCCCCACCCCTCAGAGCAGCATCATGATTGGCCGCAGAGCAGGCTGGGAGCCTGTGCCTGCACTCCGACGGACAGCAGCGTTGCAGACCTGCACTTAAGGTAAGTTTTTTTATTTTATTTTTTATTTTATTCCCCCTGCCCCGCCACTATGCCCAGTTGCCAGCTGCGACTGGTTTTAACTAACAAATGTTAGGGGAGAGGTAGCCACCATTCATACTAATAAAGCAGAACTGTCCCTGCCTTACCTAAAATGGCATTCTTATATACCCCGAATAAAGTAGGCATCCACAGAGAACCAACTACGGGGGAAAAGGGAGAAGGCATACATCAAAGCAGTCAATCAAATCATACAAAGGGGGATGCTTCTGAAAGACAATGTCAAATTAATGGAATTTAGGACATTTTAGAAGCTACTCTGCTGCACAGAAGACTGCCCCCACATCTAATAAACCCATCATCTTAACACATTACCCTACTCATGCTATCTAATGAATATGCAAATGCACAACTATAAAGAATATATAGCAACTCCTGAGGCCCTAGTGATGAAATCTAGCAAACAATAAAGTTCTTAAAAAGATCAAATCCCTGTGACAGCATGGCTTCACAAGCAACTCTCATTAAACCTATGTGACCTCATTTACACTCAGACTCGATAATCTCTCAAATCATACAGCCAAGCGTGGCAGAGTCACTCCCTCCAATGGGGAAGTTTATTATAACAGTTTTAAAACCACACAAGGCTAGGACACCCAACTGCGCTCCTCGTATATGCTTGTTTCCCTCCTTAATGTTGATGCCAAGATCTTCTCTAAGATCTTGACCAGGAGGCTAGACAACACTCTGCCTAGCCTGATCTACACTGATCAGTCCAGCCCTTCGCCTCCAGGAAAACCATGATTGCATTAGATGAATGAGCCACTGTGTTGAAAACGTGCAAAAACAACATGCAATATTTGTGTCCCTGGATGTTCAAAATCTGGGTGGAATGGACCTTCTTGACAGAGGTAAGAGAATAATGAGTTTCGGACCACGCTTCATATCTGTGGTCATGGCTATTAACAAGCAGCCAACAGCTGAAAGGTCACTAAATAAACTGATGTCTAGGTCCTTTTCTTTAGCAAGAGGTGCCCACTAAGTATGCCCAATGTCTCCTCTGTTATTCATTCTCGGCATAAAACCACTTGACGAACACATGTACACCTCTGAAGGCAATACCTTTCAGCTCTGTTGAATAAAAAATATTCCTCTGTGCTAATGATGGGCTGTTGACATTGATATACCCAATCATCCCCGACCAAATTAGTAAGCCAATTGCAAAGACACAAGGTAGTTTCTGGATACAAAATGAATATGGACAAATCTGAAATATTCAGTTTTATACTCCTGCTCCAAATAATGCAACACCTAAAAGATACATTTCCCGTATAATGGGCCCATGTTAATAGTTATTATTTAGGAATTAAAATTACTGAACAGACACCAGCTATGCAATGCAAATTTTCCCCGTCTCTTGGAGGAGATTAAAAAAGACCTTATCACCTGGAACCGCTGCTCCTATGTTGGACAGGCCGTATGAATATGATTCCAACGAATATACTCCTGAGAACCTTATTTCTATTTCAAGACTCCCAGTCGTTGTAGAGGGTAAGGCTAGGCCCAGTGTCCCCTACAACTTGTAGAGCAAATTAAGCCGAGGGAGGCCTAACTCAGATATAAAACGGAGGGTGGACATAGTATTAGAGAAACTCGGCCTCCCCACACTTCCGTCCCCATTTCTAGCTGTAGACTTTAATAGGAACTTTACCTCCCTGCTACACACCAGGTCCCTATAACACTGGAGGAGGTTAGAATACGCGTGATGTTTTCCGACCTCTTTCAAGACTCCAGCATAAAATCCATTGATCAATGCAAAAATGAATTCCATCTCGAAAGATAATGAAAGACTATTCTGCCTAACCCGGGTGGCGGCCCTTGCACCTGAGGGAAGGGGCAATCAAAGCTCCATTGTTGTTTGTTCAATTCAAAATATTTCATCAAATCTACTTCAATAGAAGCAAGTTATTCAAAACGAGAAGGGCTGCGAATCCCAGCTGTCTGTGATGCACACAGAGGTGGGCAAGTTCCTCCACACCACTGGGGTATGCTCCAGGGCTATCTCATATTGGGAGAAGGTGATACATGAACTGGAGGTAGTCATGGAACTGGACATCGTCGAGACACCCCAAATAGTAACCCTTGGGATCCCGAACAACGTGGATGTTCCTAGAGTACCTCCGGGGTTTTGTATGTTAGGTTTTATTGTTGTAAAAGGAGACATAGTTAAAATGTGGGGCCAGAAACAAACTCCCACGAAAGCAAAGTGGCAAGGGGGCATGAAACATTGGATGGAAGTGGAAAGAGTGGTATACAAGGGCAGGACCTACCCAGAGAAGTTCGACTGCATTTGGGGAAAATGAAGAGCGTATGTTGAACTTGATGTATGACAGCGTAACCTAACTGGCAGCAATGTCTCCATTTAGAGTTCTCTGGCAGGGAAGATGCTGAGGGAGTAGCTCGAGAGGAGAGACAAGTTTGAGTCTCTCCATCATCTAGGTAAGGGTAGTCATGGGAGGAGGGGGGAATTTCTGTTAGACAAAAAAAGTCCTGTTATCAGGCTACATTGTTGTCTGACAGTTTAAATTAATAAAATAATGTCCTAAAAAGACTGGGTTTCATTAAAAGAGCTATTCAAAAAAGCTTTAATAAAAAAAAAGAGAAAAATTAGAAAACAATCAATGACTGGCATAATTCCCCAGTTAAAATTAATTGCTGGTTTCCTGTAGCTTTGCTGGTTTGCTGACGGGGCTGTGTGGGGTTTGGGGCCACCTTGAATAGTTGATGAAGTTGTCCTAAGATCCTTTCATTTAGTAACACACCTCGGAAGGTACTGGGATTCACTCGGCCATTTAGCTCAGGGCCATTTCTGGTAGAGCTAAAGCAGGAAAGATGCCAACATATCTCCAGGATAGACTGGTATATGCCCTTACAGAGACTGGGGTTGGCGAAGCTTACTCTCTCATTTGAGTGGACGAAAGCAGACATCCATTCAGATTCCCAGTGATTTCACAGACAGTGACCAATGCTCATCATGAAAACACGTGTTAGTAATGTGGAGGGGGCACACCTCTCCCTTGGGGACCTCTGTTGGCCCATCTCTCCATGGGCACTTGGCTTATGGTGACACAAACCCCTCCTGTGATTAAATAAAAAAAGAAATCTATAATAAACCTGTTTTTTTTCCTTTTTCAGGCGCAATCTGGTTGAGTCAGTCACAAACGATTACCTGGAAAACTGTAACTACCACACAGAGACAGACCCCCTGTGCCCTATATTTCGCCTGGGATATATCGTATCAGAATCCAGACAACAGTTTGCAAGCTTGGCGCTTGAGGTACTGTATGGTGTTCAGTGGCCCATCCAAGCCCCTACTGTGAAGAGAGTTCATTTGTTTAAAATGGTAACCTTTTTATTATAATATGTTGTCTCTTGGTCTTTGACCTGCATAGTATCAAAGTACTGAGAGCGTTGCTAGACAACGCCATACTGTTTAGTATGCTGCCATTGGGTATAAGATACTCTTCCTTCTGTTCCTTTTCTACCTGCATTATGTTTTACTTTTTTGTTTTTTTACTACTGTTTTATATAGTATAAACAAAATCCACAGGAGTAGTAGAGTGCACTACAAATTAACTGATTTCTAGTAGAATTACAATGACAAGAGCACCGACAACTAGAAGAATAGCTTGGGTCCTAGCATCCTTTATCCACAGGTCCCAAGCAAGCCCCTAATTGTGTTAATTGGGAGTTTCATGATGTCTACGTAGTCTCAGACAAATGCTCCAGCGATTTTACCAGTGCTACAAATAGCCACTTGGTCAACCCTGACTGTGATAACTCTCATACTGGAGGGTGCATTACAAAAGACAGGGAGCACAAGAATTAAAAACAAAACTTAAATGCAAAGTGTATCTGAGCAGCTGAAAAGGCTGTAGACACACGGATGCCCCACCAGAAGATGCTCATACCTGCCAGAGATCAGATGAGCCATGAGCAGATGGTCTCACAAACTACAAAGAAGATATGGTAACACTACACCTGCCTTTCAGATTAGTAGACATCAATACTTAAATGGAAATATTCATAATACCTGATTAGGACGCATACCTGCAGTGCCTAATTTGAGCCGGTTGGGGCTGGTGGGCCCCAGCAGCACTTCATTTGTGGGACAGCGCTTATTTTTCCTTATCATACTTCATATCATACTTAAATGCAGAAAAAGATAAATAAAAACACAAAACGGGTAAAGAAGGAGGAAGAGAAAGACGGTAACACAGCGTCTAAGGGAACAGGCATTTTCAAAGCCAATAGGTCTTGCCTTTGCAATAGTTATTGGCTTTGCAAATATGCTTTAGCCATGTTATACACCAGCGTGGCTGCTATTCAGCATGGCTAAATATTAGCAGCGGAGAGGAGACTGGTGTGGAGTGTCGCAGAGTGGAATGGTGAAAAGTGGAGTGGTTTGTAGAGTAGAGTGGCATAGAGTGTCGTGTATTGGAGTGGAATAGAATGGAGTTACGTAGAGTGGCATACAGTATTGTGGCATAGAGTAGAATGAACTGGTGTAGAGTGTATTGGCTTAGAGGGTTGCATAGATCAGAGTGTTACATAGTAGAGTGCAGTGGTGTAGATTGCAGTGGCATAGAGTGCAGTAAAGTAGAGTGGTGAAGAATAGAGTAGAACGGAGTGGCGTAGAGTGGACTGATGTAGAGTGCATTGGCATAGAGTGTTGCAGAGTATAGAGAGATAGAGAATTCAGCAGTGTACAATGCAGCATCATATAATGCACTGTCATAGATTAGATTGGTGCATAGTAGAGTACGGTGGTATAGAGTGCAGTGATGTAGAATAGGGTGGCACAGAATAGAGTGCAATAGAGTACAGTGGCGTAAAGTGGTGTGGCGAAGAGTGGTATAGAGTACATTGGTGTAGAATTTTGAAGAGGAGATTATAGTGGCCTAGAATGGACAGGCACCAAATGCAGGGTCATACAGTGAAGTGCTGCAGAGTAAAATGGCGTAGATGGTAGTAGTGCAGAGAAGAGTGGCATAGAGTTCAGTGGCGGAGAATGTAGTGCTGGAGAGCAGAGTGTTGTAGAGTGCAGAGCTGTAGAGGGGCATAGAGAGAGTGGCATAGAATGCATTGGCATAGAGTGCAGTGGCATACAGTGGCATAGAGAGTAGTGGCATAGGGTATAGTGGCATAGAGTGCAGGGTCATAGACTGAATTAGCATAGAGTGCAGTGGTTTAGAGCAAAGTGGCATATAGAGCAGTGGCATAGAGTGAAGTAGCGTAGAATGCAGTGACTGAGAGTAGATTGTTTCAGAGGAGAGTGAAGTAGCGCAGAGTAGAGTGGTGCAGGGTAGAGTGCAGAGGCATAGGGTGCAGTGATACAGAGTAGATTAGAGTGGCTTACAGTGGATTGGCATAGAGTACAGGGGTGTAGAGTAGAGTAATACAGAGAAGAGTGCATTGGTGTAGTGGGTAGTTGCATAGAGTACAGTGGCGTACAGTGGAACGGAGTAGAGCAGAGTTGTGCAGAGTAGAGTGGAGGGGCCTAGACTGGAGTGGTGTAGAGTAAATTGGCATATAATCAAGTGGTGCAGAGTAGAGTAGAGAGGCATAGAGGGACGTGGCGTGAAGTACATTGGTGCAGAGTGGAGTAGAAAACAGTGGCATGGTGCAAAGTGGAGTGGTGCAGAGTAGAATGCAGTGGCATGGAGTGAAGCAGAGTAGAGTGAAGTGGCATAGAGTGGAGTAGTACATTGCCAGTGCAGACAGCACATTTTCATTTGATATGACCATGACATTTGCACAGACATCCAGTTTTACTGATAAATCTATAAAGCGCACAAATGATAATGTGTGGAAATGGTATTTCCCAGTGTATTGATTTGTTTTGATCATAATAAAGTATTTGTTTTCAACACACTTCAGAATTAACAAAAATGTGCTTCATTTGAGCTTTGATACTGTTGTTGTGCCCTAGGAAAAAAACCTTTTCCTCTACGTCGAATATCCAGCAAGATTGTTATATAAATACTCTCACTTTGAATCGGAGAAAGAAAAGTAAACACCAAGCTCCCGTGCAAGACAGAGGGGGTCATTCTGACTTTGGCGGGCGGCGGAGGCCGCCCGCCAAAGTCCCGCCGTCAGAATACCGCTGCGCGGTCAAAAGACCGCCGCAGTAATTCTGAGTTTCCCGCTGGGCTGGCGGGCGACCGCCAGAAGGCCGCCCGCCAGCCCAGCGGGAAACCCCCTTCCATGAGGATGCAGTTGCACCCGTCGCGATTTTCAGTGTCTGCTTGGCAGACACTGAAAATCTTGGTGGGGCCCTGTTAGGGGGCCCCACGACACCCGTTACCGCCAGCCAGGTTCTGGCGGTCAAAACCGCCAGAACCAGGCTGGCGGTAAGGGGGTCGGAATCCCCATGGGGGTGCTGCCTGCAGCGCCGCCATGGAGGATTCCCTAGGGCACCGGGAAACCGGCGGGACACCGCCGTTTTTCAGTTTCTGACCGCGGCTGTACCGCCGCGGTCAGAATGCCCCTGAAGCACCGCCAGCCTGTTGGCGGTGCTTCCTCCGTCCCCGGCCCTGGCGGTCCATGACCGCCAGGGTCAGAATGACCCCCAGAGTCTGACATTTGACCTCCATCTTTGAATGAACAGCATATGTGACAAGATAAGAGCAAGATTTACAGAAAGGAGCATCATGGAAGAATACAAGGAGAGGTAGTGTGAAAAGGCTTTGCTCCTTGGAAGGCAGTAACAGAATCTGGGCAGCCTAAAACAAATAAAGGCAGCAAATAAACAGCCACAAAATGTTAGTTGCAAACCACAAAGCCGATAGTAAGCAACAAGTGGAATGCATTCCCAGGGACCTTTTCTGAATGTCCCCAAGATGTCTTTAGCAACCCAAACTGCTGCGCTGTCTGCAAGGCTTAGACCTTAAAAGTAGGAACCTGGCAGACTGAGACAAAGAGGCAGGAAGTGTCTAATGGTGGATTAAAGAGGCTTGAGGTGGAATAAAAGACTACTCATCTTTGTCATTCATCAGCGCCCACACATTTGTCCACTGGCTTCTGAGCAAAACCTAGAGCACTTGCATTTATTGCCTTACAAATAAAGCAATGAAAATATGCCTTGAGAAAGCATGCATGGCTTTGTGGCTTGTAGTAAGCAGATGTGGGCTGGTCTGAATATTCCAGGACATGTACATGTAAAGTCAGGCATTACATTCAACCTAAGATAAAGAAAAAGTATGTGGAATACAACAGATACAAGAAAGATGTATATTTTATTCACATGCAATTAGCAGGTACAGTGAAAGGGCAGTGCAGTTGCTTATAGCACTTGTTGGACCTGGCTTTTTGACGGGGACACCCCCAAACTTTTTGCCTCCTTCCTCCTATTTTTTCTGACCTGTTGTTGTTGGCTTTTGACCTCTGAGCACTTTACCACTGCTAACCAGTGCTAAAGTGCATATGCTCTCTGTGTAAATTGTACTATTGATTGGTTTATCCATGATTGACTATTTAATTTACCTGTAAGTCCCTATTAGAGTGCACTACATGTGCCTAGGGCCTGTAGATTAAATGCTACTAGTGGGCCTGCAGCACTGGTTGTGCCACCCACCTCAGTAGCCCCTTAACCTTGTCTCAGGCCTGCCATTGCAAGGCCTGTGTGTGCAGTTTCACTGCCACTTCGACTTGGCATTTAAAAGTACTTGCCAAGCCTAGAACTCCCCTTTTTCTACATATAAGTCATCCCTAATGTGTGCCCTAGGTATCCCCTAGAGCAGGGTGCTGTGTAGGTAAAAGGCAGGACATGTACCTGTGTAGTTATGTGTCCTGGTAGTGTAAAACTCCTAAATTCGTTTTTACACTACTGTGAGGCCTGCTCCCTTCATAGGCTAACATTGGGGCTGCCCTCATACACTGTTGAAGTGGCAGCTGCTGATCTGAAAGGAGCAGGAAGGTCATATTTAGTATGGCCAGAATGGTAATACAAAATCCTGCTGACTGGTGAAGTCGGATTTAATATTACTATTCTAGAAATGCCACTTTTAGAAAGTGAGCATTTCTTTGCACTAAAATCTTGTTGTGCCCTTCAATCCACGTCTGGCTAGGTTTAGTTGACAGCTCCTTGTGCATTCACTCAGACACACCCCAAACACAGGGTACTCAGCCTCACTTGCATACATCTGCATTTTGAATGGGTCTTCCT
The DNA here is from genome assembly GCF_031143425.1 of Pleurodeles waltl. NCBI lineage: Eukaryota > Metazoa > Chordata > Amphibia > Caudata > Salamandridae > Pleurodeles > Pleurodeles waltl. The sequence continues at coordinate 34,779,293 of NC_090441.1, read as the reverse complement.
GGGCTGGGAGGGTGGAGGGCCTGCCCTCACACAAAGGACTGCCACACCCCCTACTGGGACTCTGGCAGACAGGATTGAGCTGAAAGGGAACTTGGTGCATTTCTTAGAGACTCTTTGAAGTCACCCCCACTTCAAAGGCACAACTTAGTATAAAACAGGGCCTCTGCCCTACCTCATCAGACACTTGCTGGAGAAGAAACCTGAACCAGAAACTACATCCTGCCAAGAAGAACTGCCTGGCTGCTCAAAGGACTCACCTGTCTGCTTTCTCCAAAGGACTGCTGTCTTGCTGTTGCCCTGCTGCCTTGCTGAACTCTTGTCTGGCTGTGAAAGTGCTCTCCAAGGGCTTGGATAGAGCTTGCCTCCTGTTCCTTGAAGTCTCAGGACCAAAAAGACTTCTTCCTTTCACGTGGACGCTCCGTGCGCCGAAAATTTCGACGCACAGCTTGTTTCGCGGCGAGAAAAACGCCGCACACCGACGCTGATCAACGCGACGCCCTCGGGACGATCGAGACTTCGACGCACAACCTCGCAAGGACAAAGCCGCCCGACTTCCAAGGAGAAATCGACGCGACGCCTACCGTGAGTGCGAAACTTTGACGCACGGCCTCGCAAGGACAACGCCGCCCGACTTCCAAGGAGAAATCGACGCGACGCCTGCCGTGAGACCAAAATTTCGACGCACGGCCTCGCAAGGACAACGCCGCCCGACTTCCAAGGAGAAATCGACGCGACGCCTACCGTGAGATCGAAACTTCGACGCGCAGCCCCGCAGAACGACGCACAGCCGGAAAATAAGCAGGAGAATCCACGCACAGACCCGGGACATCTGGTAATCCCCGCGATCCACAAAAAGAGACTGTCTGCGCGCCGGAAAACGACGCCCGACTTCCCCGCGTGGAAAAGAACGACGCAAGTCTGTGTGTGCTGAGGAGAAATCGACGCACACACCCCTTTTTCCACGCATCTCTTCTCCTGTGGCCCTCTGAGGAGATTTCCCACCAGAAACCAGGTACTCTGTGCTTGAAAGACACTTTATTGCTTTTTAAAGACTTAAAGACTCTTAATATCACTTTTCAGTGATATCTTTACAAATTCGTATTGCAACTTTGATCGTTTTGACCTACAAGTACCCAGATAAATATTCTATATTTTTCTAAACACTGTGTGGTGTATTTTTGTGGTGTTATACTATGGTGTTGTATGATTTATTGCACAAATGCTTTACACATTGCCTTCTAAGTTAAGCCTGACTGCTCGTGCCAAGCTACCGGAGGGTGAGCACAGGCTGATTTTGGATTGTGTGTGACTTACCCTGACTAGAGTGAGGGTTCTTGCTTGGACAGAGGGCAACCTAACTGCCAACCAAAAACCCCATTTCTAACATTGGTGGCAGCGGTGGGATAGGACTTGTGTTTGTGCAGTGACATACAGTAGCTAAGTATTTCACTACCTACCCACAGTTGAAGGTCAACTTGATTTTTTATCTCTTTTTTGACTTTTGGTCTCTGATGTCCTCCTGGATATACTATTGATATTTTGGACTTTGGATTTTGGTTTTTGCTGGTAAGATCCTATCAGAATGGGATCGCTTACCTACTTATTCTTTTTGCCTACTGACCACCTCACTAAGGCTGACCTAAGGAAGCTTTGCAGAGAATGTGGCCAGCACTGAAGGTGCTGTGGGGGTAATGGACTTTGCTTTGACCGTTGTCAGACAGACCTATTATCCAGAGACTCAATACTTGCTGAGATTTGCGCTGACCAGTAATCTGTTAGGGTTTCACATATAGTCCTTGATAACAATTCAAAATATCTGAGGTTGGTAACTAGGTGAGATGTGTGAATTTGCTACAGAAAGTCAACTTATAGTGCTTGCAGCATATCTAACAATTATCTGAAAAGTGGACTAAAAGATGTCAGTGGATGAGTTGTAGGCCTTAGCATCATAAACCAATGTAAGTGGGTAACCACATCAAATTCACTTTGTCTCTGGGATCCCTGCCTCATTTTGACTTTTGGCAGAGATTTATTAGAGCAATCATTGCATTTGTATGTATCCCCCAAGACGAGGATTAATTTGACTGTTAATATCGATCGAGTGTTTCTCTGAAGGAGTATGCAACAGTAGTGTCCACTGTCACCTTCACTGTTTGCTGTGGAGCCCTCAGCTGAAACAGTTTGCAGAGATCCTCCCTTTTCACGACAAACGAATTTACTTTATTTTCTGGAAATCTATGTAGCATATTCCATAGCCTCAGTGTAAAAATCAATTATCCAAATTAAGGGCCTCATTGCGAGTTTGGCGGGCGGCAACCGCCATGCAAAAGCTGGCTGACACAGGAGTCGTAATCCCCAGGGCAGCGCTGCTTGCAGCTCTGCCCTGGTGTATTAAGACCACCGGCACTGCCAAACTGTCTATGCAAAAATGTAGCAGTGCAGGTGGTCGGACCGTGGCACTTTCACCACAGTCGTAATGTGGCGGTCCGACCACCGCATTGGTGCCGGTCAAACGCCACCGCCACTCTGGCAGTCCTAGGACTACCAGACTGGAAATGAGGGCCTTATTCTTAATCATTCCAGGGAGTAAGAGTTATGCAAGTTATCTTGGGCATGGCCTCTTTTAAAATAAATACAATAGCTTTACATATTTGAGGTTTGAAATATTTATGATGTATACATTTTGAACTTTTGGAAGTGTATACCTTACCTGCGGCTAAGGTTGACCACATTTCCCTTCTCCTTTTCTCTGGTACATAACCACACTCATTTTATTCTTGCCTTAAGCACCTAGAATTTACAAAGCGGAGAAAGGTGGCAGATTAGGTAATTTCACGTTTGTCTCAGAAATAAGGAGAAAGTTGTTTGGTCAATGTATTCAGTTTAGCGAAGGTGGAGGGTGTGCTGCTTTTCACCCTTCACCACTGATGACTGACATCTACCTGGAGGAATGTGCTACCATGTGACATTCCAGAATCTAATTCTGTCAGCCAGGAGTCAAAGCAAATGACCCAAACATTTACTGATGGGTATGTCCCTAAGAAGCCTCAACCCACTCTGCCTATCCTATTTCTTACCACGAGGATGGATGCAGGGAAAAGGACTTTACTACCTGGAAAAGAAGGGCAAGCTTGTTCTCAATATGCATTCAGATTAGGGATCAAACAGGTTAATCACTTTATCAATGATACCTGATCTCTGATAGAATCAGAAGGTACTAAATGTGAACGTCAGAATTATGATGCAGTGGGTGCTATAGAGCAAGCACCTTTCTCCGTATGTGGTGGTCTTGCCCAAAACAGGTAAAAACAGGTAGCTTTAGCTTACCATCCTGAGTTTATACTCTGGGCAGCTGCTATCCATGAGCTCTTTTCACTGTCCCAGTCGGTGGAGAATCCATCTCCTAACTATCATAGGCTGTGACGCGAACAGTGGTTGGAGTAGGTGATAAATAATCTTGTTTCACATCCAGTAGTTTGGAAAGACTTTACATACTGAAATGTGACCTATGCCATCCAAGATTGACACATGATTGGCAATATAAATAGAATTGCGAGGAAGTCACCCTTTTATCATGTTCACCCCAGTGTGTCTGACTGAAACTGATGGTAACTGACCCTGACTGTGCCCTGGTGTTAGAAATGGGGTCTTTGATTGGCAGTCAGGTTACCACCTGTCCAAGCAAGGGCCCGCACTCTAGTCAGGGTAAGTCACACACAATCCAAATGATCCTGTGCCCACCCTCTGGTAGCTTGGCACTGAGAAGTCAGGCTTAACTTAGAAGGTAATGTCTAAAGTATTTGTACAATAAGTCATACAATAACACCATAAAGCACCACAAAAATACACCACACAGTGCTTAGAAATATATATAATAATATTTATCGTGATAAATGCAGGTCAAAATGATTAAAATGCAATAAGTATACATTGAGATATCACTGTAAAAGTGATATAAAGTGTCTTAAGTCTTTTGAAAGCAAACAAATTCTCTCTCAAGCTCAAAATACCTGGTTTGCGTGCAAAAAAACGCAGAGGAGGAGATGCCTGGAAACAAAGGGGATGTGCGTCGATTTCTTGGGCTGCACACGGCGATGCATCATTTAGTTTTCATGAAGGACGGCTGTGTGTCGATTTCCGGAGCTCGGTCATGGATCCTCTTCGGGTTATGGGGTTTTCTGACGCCCCGGGGACGATGCGTGGATTTCCTGCACTGGCAGGATGAAGTCACAGGAGCTGCGTTGATTCAGTGGGCATTGCGTCAAATTTTCTACCGCAGGGCAGGCGCTGCATCGATTTCTCTCGGGAAGTCGGGCTGAGTTGTTCCAGATTGGCTGTGCGTCATTCCAGTCGGCCGTGCGTTGAATTTCTCGATGCGAAGTCGGGCTGCGTCGTTCTGGTTTGGCGTGAGGTGAAGTTTTCACGGCGGTGCAGGCTGTGCGTCGTTTCTGGCAGGCTGTGCATCGAAGTTCACCACACAAGGAGTCCTTCTTGTAGAGATGAAGTCTTTGTGGTCCTGAGACTTCAGGGAACAGGAGGCAAGCTCTATCCAAGCCCTTTGAGAGCACTTCTTCACCACAGCCAGAGAGCAGCAAGGCAGCAGGGCAACAGCAAGGTAGCAGTCCTTCACAGAAAGCAGACTGGTGAGTCCTTTGGGCAGCCAGGCAGTTCTTTTTGGCAGGATGCAGGTTCTGGTTCCAGTTTCTTCTCCAGGAAGTGTCTGAGTTGGTAGGGGCAGAGTACCTGTTTAAATGCCCAAATGCGTCTTTGAAGTGGGGGAGACTTCAAAGAGTGGCTTAGAAGTGCACAAGGTCCCCTTTCAGTTCAATCCTGTCTGCCAGGGTCCCAATAGGGGGTGTGGCAGTCCTTTGTGTGAGGGCAGGCTACTGTCCTTTGACATGCAAGTGTCAGGCCATCCACCCTCCCAGCCCAGAAAGACCCATTCAAAATGCAGATGTATGCAAGTGAGCCTGAGTATCCTGTGTTTGGGGTGTGTCTGAGTGAACACACAAGGGAGCTGTCAACTAAGCCCAGCCAGACGTGGATTGTAAGGCACAGAAAGATTTAAGTGCAGAGAAATGTTCACTTTCTAAAAGTGGCATTTCAAAAATAGTAATATTAAAACAAACTTTACCAGTCAGGAGGATTGTATATCACCATTCTGGCCATACTAAATATGACCTTCCTACTCCTTTCAGATCAGCAGCTACCACTCAAAGGATGTATGCAGGCAGCCCCAATGTTAGCCTAAGAAAGGAGCAGGCCTCACAGAAGTGTAAAAACGAATTAAGGAGTTTTACACTACCAGGATACGTAAACTACACAGGTACATGTCCTGACTTTCGCTTACACAGCACCCTGCCCTATGGGTTACCTAGGGCATACCTTAGGGGTGTCTTATATGTAGAAAAAGGGGAGTTCTAGGCTTGGCAAGTTAGTTTAAATGCCAAGTCGAATTGACAGTGAAACTGCACACACAGGCCTTGCAATGCAGGCCTGAGACAAGGTTAAGGGACTACTTAAGTGGGTTGCACAATCAATGCTGCAAGCCCACTAGTAGCATTTAATCTACAGGCCCTGGGCACATATAGTGCACTCTACTAGGGGTTTATAAGTAAATTAAGTAGTCCAACTGGGTATGATCCAATGTTACCATGTTTAAAGGGAGAAAGCATATGCACTTCGGCACTGGATAGCAGTGGTAAAGTGTGCAGAGTCTAAAAACCAGCAAAAACAGTATCTAAAAAGTGGAGTGAGGCAGGCAAAAGGTTAGGGGTGACCACCCTAAGGCTGTCAGGTCTAACACCAAGGGTCTGCTTAACAGTCCTGGGACCAGTGCTCGAAATGAAAGGTATATGGTGAAATGGCCCAATGTTATAAATCCAATTAATAATGACAGACCCTGTAAGTCCCTAGTAGATGATAGGGCAAGGTGGAGATTCAAACTACCTATAAGTCCCTAGTATATAATAGGTCAGGGAAGTTTAGTGATCCAAGAGATTTCCTGCATTAGAGTGTGCACTGCTGTGTGCATTCAATCATTTTTAAAGGTAACCCTGCCTTGCAGACTGTCTTTAAAATTAAACAAATGTATGCAAATTCTATGTTGGAATTAAAGGTACTTCCAAAGTAACAATCTACCTTATATTTACATATCAGTCAGCCCCAAGGTCTCCCCTAGATGCCCGAGGGGTAGGGTGCCATGTAACTATTAGCAGGGGCATTGTAAAATATGTTTTATATGTCCTCGTGGGGCAAAAACTGCACCTTTCATTTTCCCCCATTTTAGAAAGTTGGCTTCATAGGCTATAATGGAAATTGTTTTCATAAGCCTGAATATTGCTAGGAAAAAGATAAAATACCATGAAATTACCCAATTGAATGGCAATGATAAATGCAACAATTTGCAATTGTTGAATTTAGCATAACTTATACAAAATCTTTACTGTAAGGCAAACTCAAGCTTGCTAGTGGTCTCTCCTGATTAGTCAGCCCCAACAGGATTAGCCAGGCTGCTTTGATGACCTGCACTGAGCAGAGGTTATCTGATGGGGGAGGTAGGCAGATGGTGAAGCTGGGCCAGGAAGGGAGCTGGGTGAATCAAGCTGAGGCTTCAAAAGCATACCAGACAGAAAGAAATGCGGGCATGCCTGCCCTCTCACCCATGTACCCTCCTGCTAGATAGTGGGCTTAGGAAAGGAATTTGCAGATGTCCAGAGGGGAAGTTAATAGAAATGAGCTACACCAGGGGGTTGGTTTAGCCAGATCTCACTCCTCAGGAGGAAAACTATCCATCTTGGAATGTTAAAGTGCAGTGCTTTATGGGACAAGAAGATGCCACACTTTTGAGGAAGTTGTGATACTTCTGGGTCGCACCGTGCAGCTCATTGGACAAGAATGCCCACTGACTGTCCCCCAAGATGATTGAATAAAAGTGGCTGATCTGCATCGGAATTCAGATCTGCTGCCTGAAACCACAAGAAGAAGGACTGTCCTGCTGAAACCCTGGTTTGTAACCCAGAATCTTGCAAACTTGAAGAGTGTGGCCCATATTCATACTTTTTTTGCGCCTCATTTGCATCATTTTCTGAGGCAAATGCAGCGCAAACTTACAAAATATAATTGTATATTGTAAGTTTGTGCCGCTTTTGCATTAAAAAGTGATGCAAATGCAGCACAAAAAAAGTATAAATATGGGCCTGTGTTTGTTGCACACTGGAACCACAGACCAAAGGACTTTGCCTTGTTTTAAAAAGGACTCATGAGTGGATTTCCCAAAGCAACAGGTTAAAAGAGCTTCCCTGCACCAACTTCCACAGAGGTCTCCAGCCTGGAGTGCGTCCAGTGGACTTGCAGGGATTTGGACAGATGCATTGTGGGAACTGTAGTCCTAATGGCCCAAGGAGCAACTCAGAGATTCCGGAATCTTGGATTGGGGTTGTGGATCACTTTCCTGCATCAAGAAACATTTCTGGAAGTAAGTGTAAAAGTGTTACATTGCAGACGGCTGGACTTCTTGACTGTGTCCCAATCCAGTGCAACCTTCCCTTTGAGCCCTATTTGCTTCTTAGTGCCAGTTTTACTTTTAATCTATAAACATTCATATCTCTGGTTCCCTATATTGGATTTATGTCATGTTGGTGTCATTTTAGCGATAAAAATGTTTACTATTTCTATAAATTGGTGTGGGATTTGTATTGTGTGTTTTGTCTTACTTATTTATTGTAGTGGTGTATGTAAATGCTTTATATAACCTGTGGCCTGAGTTAAGCATGCCAAGCAACCAGGGATTGAGCCACAGGCTACTTAGTGGGACCTTGACTGGGCACAACCCTGTTTTGGGGATGTATTGCTAGTGGTAGGTGTGTACTTACCTCTACCAGTACCCAGCCTCCAACACAAATTTTCAGTAAAATATGCCTAATCACATCACAACATAGTTTAAATGTGACCACAAGGTAGCAATCATCAGAGAGGGCCTGCTAAAAGCCTAAAATAGCAACATAATTAGCACAGGGTTATCCCTCAAAAGAAAACAGGCAAAATCTAAACCACCAACAAAGCTCCTCAACCTGGGAACAAATGTAAATTTAAATCACCTTTACAACTCTTAGTGAGGAAAGACGCAGTGCACATTAAACATGAGGCAATACTATAGAGTAGTCAAAAGGGTAAAAGGGATGTGCTATGACAATTGACTCAATGAAGGGCAACCCAGACAAGGGACATATTTTATATTTTCTGTGACTTACTACTGTTGCAGCTCTGCGTAGTAACCTTTTATTATTCAACAACAATTCAACAACCTGCAAACAACATTCTATTATAAATAACAAAGACCCCCAAACACCACCTGCCCCATTGCCCTTCAACAAGCCTTATTTAAACCTCACTAAGGCTGATATAACATTTCTGACACTCGTGCTTCTGTTCCATGGGCAATCCTTTCCCTCTCATACATATCATACTAGTTATTGAATGAGACCTAACAGAGTAACTAAGCTCATTCTATATCAACACCCAATGTATATACAGGTGCACGTAGTAAATGTCTCTGGTGCCTGTACACCTTCCTGCTACATTTATAGCAGGCTGGAAATAATTTATTTTTGCTTTCATATGCCATCCAATTTCTGTCATTGTGCTGGACCTTGTTATTGCAAGGGCATACTGTGGACTACAGGCTGATGCATCTGATGGCCTCCAATAATTAACTATAGATTAATCTCGTCGTCTTCATGCCACTCTGAAAAGGCTTTGCTTGACCTGGCCTAGCCAGGCAATACAAATACTAATGAGCTTGTCTAGGAAAGGCCTAGTTGTTATGTCACACCAAACATTATCTTGCTAAAGTACTAGGGCTAATGTGTTGCAAGGGCTTACAGTAGCCGGATGATTCCAAGGTCATCAGAAAGGGATAGCTCCCTAATATGCATTATAAATAACCTATCATTTGAAGAACTACCTATAAGGGGAAATGAAGAAAAGAAGGTCTTACTGAAAACAAGGTTAGGCAACCTACAAACAAATAGCTCAATATTTGCTTTGTACACTGTAGTAAGTGTGGATCTAAGCCAGCATAAGGACAGTTTAGGACTTGCATTTTAAAGCTAGACAAATTGCAACAGTAGGAGAAGGGTGTTTCTTGGTTTGTGCCAAGAGGCACACTGATCTCATAGTAGGTTTGGATTTGGAAGGACTTCTTAATGCTCCAGAAAAAAAAAGATACACTCCGTTTCCTTGCACTAGTGTTCTCCCGCTGTAGTGAACCTGTCGCCGAGAGCAGAGAAGCAAACTTTTCAACCCCCCCCTCCCAGGAACCAATGGGATTTTCTCTCTTTTGTTGGTGCCATATCAGCCTTGTGTTTAAAACCCAAAGTACCTGAGCAGCATACGGTCAAGTAACTATGATGCCCAGTCAGAAAACCCATGATAGCTGATATCGTCTCTGTTTGAAAGCTCTTTGCTTGGGTGTGTAAGGGAACAATGAAGAGAAAAAGTTGCCTAAGAATGATGAGGGATTTGGAAACATGAAAGCTTACAAAACCTTAACTGCTGCATTTTTTTAAATGACACTCAAAACTACTTTAAAACCTGGAACATTTCTGAGAACATTGGAAAAAAAGTGATAACATCGATCCAGAGCCTAGGGTTTCTTCAGCACCTGCACCCAGATGAAGCTTCCAACAAGCATTGGCAAACGTCATCTAAGGCTTTGAGACCTTGTTCAGCATCAGCCTGTCTGTTTTCCTTTTGGATAGAAAAAAGCTCTGTAACACTCGCAAAGGAAGAGCAAACCAATTGACATGCAGCATATCCTACGACTTTGCATCGCATTTTCATGGAGCTTTTGAATCCTATTTGTCGTCCCCACAGCGACAATACTTCCTTGTCCAGCTTTTGTGACACCCTTGTTGGGACCCTACCCACTGGTGAAGTTTGAGCTTTATTAAAATGATGAATGTGGCCCTACTGCAGCATACAGCCCGTGTGCCTTATGCATTACACCCTATCATGTAGCCATGTTCATATATGCTGTGTGACATATATCGTCAGCAGGCTGGTTCACACTGACAGCTGCACTCCTTCCGGTGCATCACGTTGACCCACTTCCTTGATGTTTAAGGGATCAAGGCTCATTGGGCCACTGAATTGTACCATGCAAGATTATTGGTTGTGATGTAGAACCCCCTTCTTACACTCTTCACCTCTCACTGTAGATCAAGTAGTTATTGCTGTAATGTAAAGTACCCACATACTTCACAGTACATAACCGTTATATAAAAGTGTTAAAACAAGTTTGTTTAACAAATATATATATATATATTTTTTACAGAAGTGGATCACCTGCTAAAATTGGCAGATCATTTCACAGTTCCCTCACCTCATTAATAAGTGTTGCATCCCTCATGTAATGGACAAGAACAGACACACGTCGGCTTTAGACAGCGGAGCTAGGCATCAATTGACACAGAACAGACAGGTTAAGCTTTTAGACAGTAAAGATATGCCCCCAAACTATTAAGCACTCACTCAGGTTCTAGAGCCCCACCATTGTCTCACTCTTATTTTCTCTCCTAGTTCTCGTTCTTCTGGCGCTGGCACTCCTCTACTCTGGTTCTCATTGACTGTCTCACTAATCCCACAATGTACTCTAAGTGGTGGAAAGGTGGTCTTTCACCTGGATCCCCAAGTAAATATGCATCCACCAGTGGCTGCAGGTCATGTCTCCCACACTCAGTCAGCCCTTTCTTTTTACAGCACCATTCATACTATGATTCACAAACCAAAACATTTTATGCTAAATGCAGATATACAACACCCCTTCTGTTGCCCTTAAACTCCAGAACTAAAAGAAGGTGTCACAACTGACACGCCCTCTTAACATCTGTGGAAAAGACTGCATACAAATCACCATGGGGGTTCTTTGTTTTAAGGATTCATTTTTTACAAACAACCAAAACACAGTTATTTTGGGCTGCGTGTCTAGTATAAACTGAAACACTACAATTAGTTATTGGTACTAATAAGCACAAAAACATTATTTTGTTCCTAAAATTCTGAACATGTTGTCATAACACTGCACTAGTAGGAGAAGCAGGTCAAATTTACTTGTGGCACAATACAACTTTGTGAGTGCCTTATCCTGAGTGTGAGTGAAAGTAACCTAAGACATATAAATGGCCTGAGCATACAAACATGCACAGGGTTAGTGGGAGGGTATAGGGTTGGAAGAAACTTGAAAAGTATAGGCTTTAGTTCAGTAATGGCATCAGCTGTACGCCCCGGAGGTCATACTGAATCATTTCCTCAGGAGTAGCAAATCAGTCCCTGAAAAGTCATCATCTTTACAGTTCTACCAGCACCTGGGGAAGGTCCAAAGACAGTGCAGGCTTTACTGCAGAGTACTGTTGATGGTGATATCCTTAGAGAGGCTCATTAGCCCACTCATTAGTGGCCGAGGAAAGATATCATCAATTTCTATTATTTTTTGTGTGTAAGAGTTTTATTTAGTGGTCATGAACTGTGAAGTATGCAGGCAGAGAGGATTACAACATGTTATGACAGTTCAACGATTCAATGGTTAGTTCAACATCAGTTGGAGATTCTTGATCTCTCATTTCTTGTCATTCTTGATCTGCACAACGATCTTGATCTTGAATATGTTTGTATTGCTTGGAGCCCAGGGTGCAGGCATGTTTCAGCCCATCATTAGTGATTCTGAGTCTGTTGCGTCGGAACAGCAAAAAAGTTGCATGGAAACAAATTAACTTGCAGTTAGCACCACACAACCCAGTAGTGTGTATAACCTGTTTCATAGTTATAGAAGCTAGTATTCCCTCTAGGCACTGCTGGTTATCAACACAAAAGGTGCCTACATTTGTAGTATGAATGTATACGCAAATTTGAGATTCTTAATTGAAGTTCCATTCGCCTTCTTTGGACACTTCTACCTAAATATCTATGCACTACTAGCCCATTCTGCTTAATCTGCTTTTTTCAAAGAATGTTAAACTTCATTTAAAAACTCCTTGATGAAGGACCCTTCTTGGGTCCAAATTGCATTGGGGTAGTGTGTGGGTTTGGAATTTGAAGGGCTAGCATAATATATACAAGATGATACAGGAACACACATTCGGTGTTCATCAATAAACAAATTTCATTTCAATTAGGAGTGTAGAATTTGTCTCTCTATTAGTCTAGAAATGTATTCTCTCTTTGTGCCAGGACCCAGCACTGCCCATCCTAGCGAGCCACCTGAACTCTACGATACGTTGTAGCAAGCACGCATCCAGAAGGCCGGGCATGGCCCAACGGTATAAATAAAAGGTGCTTCTACCACTTGTGGTAGAGCACGCCATGGGCAGCCTCCAGTCTACTGTGTCATTCCTTGGGCCATGCTGTGAGGCCTAGTGTGGGTCTGTACTCCCCCAAAGCCCCGGCATAACACTAGTGAGACCCCAGTTGCGTGCTGTCGCCGCCTCCCATTAATGGCCACCTGGTCGGTGTCAGTGCCTTGATCGCAGCCGTGTGAGGCATCAGAGAGTGGTGCACCCATCCGCTTTGGTGTCCCACCGCATGTGGAGAGGCCTCCATGAGGTGAGTGGTGTGCAAGGTGGGCCCCTTGCGGTGTGTGGTGATGCCTTGGCTGTGTCTGAATAGGGGTCCGGGCGCTGCCTCCTTCCGAGACACCACATCTGAGTGGTCGCGGTGAAGGAATGGATACTTGAGCTCTAGATCGGGAGCTGGAGTGCACGTTCATATATGCTGTGTGACTTGTACGTTCAGCAGGCTGGTTCACCATGACTGCTGTACTTCTTCCGGTGCCTCACCTTGACCCCATTCCTCAATGTTTAAGGGATCAAGGCTCATTGGGCCAGTGAATTGTTCATGCAAAACATTTGGTTGTTATGTAGAACCCCCTTACGGGGGTGAAGTGCTCCCTGCTGCAGGCCACATGGTGCAATCTGCAGCAGTTGGCTGAGGCCTAGTGAGAGGCCGATGGAGCCCTGTGAAGCTCATGTGAAGAGCAGGCCATGTCTGCAGCTCCAGCCTGGGTTGGGAGATGCCCCAGGTCCAGAGTCCACAGCAGAGTGGGCCAGGCGGGTGTGACCCCTAGAAGAACTGTCAGAAAGGTCCGCAGGAAAGTGGAGTGCCACTGAAATGGTGCATTTGTGGGTAGTGAAATGCCAAAAAGGAGAGAAAGCGGGCGCACACCGACTGCAGCCTACAGGCAAGCCAGCGCCTAAAGTTGCAGGAGTCAGGGGCTGAGAGTAAGTGAGAAGGAGTGCTATGTCCATGCCGCCTCGAGCTGCGATGCCCCTTGAACAGCAACAATGGTCGTGCCCCCCATCACAGCATTGCCACCATTCAGTCAGCTGGCAGACCCAGCATGGCTGCACCACAGTGGAGGCAGTGGGTCGGACGATTGCAATATTACTTTTCGTGCCACCCCAGAGACGGACGGGGCAGTAAGGAGATCAATGATATTACAGATGAGGGGTGATGAGCTGTATGACCTCTTTGAGAGCTTACCTGACACTGGGGTCAACCATGACTTTGATGCCACAGTTGCAGCCTTCAATAGATATCTTGACCACCAACTGAATCCTGACTATGAGAGGTTTAAACTCCGGCAGGCATGACAGGCTGAAGGTGAATCAGTGGACGTTTTTTTTCTCAAGGCTGGGCAAGTTGGCAAGCACATGTTCTGGCACTGATAAGATGGATGAAATAAGGACGTAGCTGATTCAAGGATGCCCTTCATCGAACCTCCGCAGGCTCACTCTGCAGCAGCTAGGGATCACACTGAATGACATCTTGATACTCGCCCACTCCCACAAATTGGCGGACAGCAGAGCAGGGGAAATGGAGTTGGCCCTGGCCCGCCACTCCATAGGTACCCAAACAATGCTGGCTGTGAAAATCAAGGAGGAGCAGGGAAGGCCATACAATGGCGGCCAGCAAAACAGCAAGGGGCAATTGCCACGAAGTCCAGCAACAACAGTTGCGGAAACTGTAGAACTGTACACCATACACCGAGGGGATGTCCCGCACAAGACAAGTCATGCCTCAAGTGCGGTCGAATCTACCACTTTGCAAAAGTTTGGAAAAGCATGAATGTGCTGCAACTTTCATTGGAGGGAGAAGAGGATGGTCAGACAAGGACGAACAGTGAGAGACCCGGCCCAAGGGAAGAGAATGAGGATGAAAAAGAAGTGTTCACCTTTTCTTTCATGGGGAGAAACAATAAGAGGAAAAGGCGACTGCCCATGTGCCAGGTAGACATTAGTGGTGCCAAAATTATGGCTCTTATTGATACAGAGGCCTCTGTGAATGTCATTGATGCAACAATTCAGAAAGCTAGATACTCTGCTGGTTATCACCCCCACCAAGGCCAAAATATACACCTGTGGGGACACCAGCCCCATCCCGCTGCAAGGAGTCATCAAAGTTGAAGTGGCCATGGAGACACTAAATTGTGCGCCAAATTCCACGTGACCACAGACAAAACAAGCACGCTGCTGGGCTGCAATATGGCGGAGGATCTCTTGTCTTCTTTGGAAAACAGATCCACCAATCACATGCAACGAGCATTATGTCCGATTTTCCAGATTTTTTTGAGGGGCTGAGGTGCCTGAAAGGAGTCCAAGTCAAACTTCATATTGATGAGACAGTCTGTCCCATGGTGTTATGTGATAGAAGAGTGCCATTTCATCTAAGACCTCTGGTTGAGAAAGAACTTGACTCGCTGGAACAGGCTGGGAAATTGAAAAAGTGACTGGACCTACTGCATTAGTTATGGCCCCCACACACAAACAGCTGGAGGTGATAAGACTGTGCATAGATAAGCGGCTACCCAATCAGGCAATTCGAAGAGAGAGGCACATTACACCGACAATTGACGAAATCGTGGCCGACCTGAATGGGGCCCAATGGTTTTCCAAAATTGACCTGAACTCGGGGTACCATCAGTTAATGTTGGAGGAGTCCTGCCTCTATATAACAACCTCCTCTACTCACGTAGGTCTGTGCCAGTTCAAAAGGCTCAGGTTTGGCATCTCCTCCGCGGCAGATTTCTTCCAAGAGGCGATACATTAAGCCCTGCCAGGACAAGTAGGCTTCATCAGTGTAAGCAATGATATCCTCTTATTTTCCAGCACTGTAGAGGATCATCATTCCCAGCTGTGAGCTGCCCTGAAATGGCTGGTGGAGCGAGGACTAACCTTACACAGGCAAAAATGTCAGTTCTACACCAATGAAATTTAGTTTTTTAGGTATAAGTTCTCCCAAGCAGGGCTACCCTAAAGGTGGAAGCGATTAGGTCTGCAGCAGTGTCAAGAAACCAGTCAGAGGCAGCTTCCTGGGTATGGCCAACTACTGCAGCTGTTTTATTCCCAGTTTGGCCACCCTGTCTGACCCTCTATGAGCACTGACCAGTAAAGACGTGCAGGCTTTCCAAGAGATCAATAAGATCTTGCTTCATGATGCCACCATGGCCTACTCCAGTGCAACGCAGCCTGCCAAACTCATAGTTGACGCAAGCCCGGTGGGGTTAGGAGCAGTGCTCTTGCAGAAGACCAAGAGAGGAGACTGGGTGACTATAGCAAACACAAGCAGAGCGCTCACAACACTAGAGACCCGGTATGCTCATATAGAGAGAAAAACATTGGCCATTCGATGGGCGTGCAAACACTTTCACCTTTAACTTTGCGGCAAAAAGTTTCAAGTGTTCACTGATCACAAGCTCCTGGTACCAATGTTTGCAGCCACTGCTCGCAATGGACCCTTGAGGTTTGAACACAGGCCCGTCCAGCTCCAACAGATTGTCTTTGAGGTATCGTACTGGCCAGGGGTGAACAATCCGGCCAATTACTTGTGCTGTCATCTTCTGGCATCGGACCCCAGTGTCCTGCGTGGGAGATAGACCCGAGAGCTCATCATGCCCTAGGGCTCTCTCACCTGAGGAAATTGTGGAAGCACCTTGATCAGATGCAGGATTTGGGAGGGTCAAGGAGGCATTGAAAGGCTATTATCGGAAGAACTTCCTGGACGGCAGTTGTGGGCAGATGGAAGCAGAGCAAGAAGCCTGGGCACAGTTATGGAAGTGTCAGGATGAGTTGAGTGAGAGGGAGAGGGGTTAATTCTAAGACATCGCCAGTGGGGAACCCTCAAGGCCTGTGAGCCCGTACTGTGGAGCTAGCCTATCAGGGCCAACAGGGCATCGCCAAAATGAAAGCCCACCTGCGGAGCAAAGTCTGGTTCCAAGGGATGGACCGGCTTGTGGAAGAACAAGTGCTGAACTGTTGATTTTGCCTCCTCACCAGTGGGGAACCACCGGTGGCCCCAGTGATCACTGAACCTCCCAGCACCACGCCGTGGGCAATTGTGAGCATGGACTTTTGAAGTTTTCCAGACCATCGGCTCATGCTGGTACTCATGGACAGACACTCCAAGTTTCCTGTAGGGCAACTTGTCAGGTCAACCTTGTTCGATTGCGTGAAACCCGTTTTGGATTGGATGTTTGCTTTTTTGGGACTGCCCGATGAGATCAAGATGGACAATGGGCCCCCTTTTCAAGGACAAGATTTCAAGGACTGCCACCATAGCCTCAACATCCAACATATGAGGATCACTACGCAGTGGCCACAGGCCAACGACATAGTAGAGAAGTTTATGAGGACCCTCAATAAAGCACTCAGGATATGAGTGGAAAAAGGAGCAGACCTGAAAGACTGCTTTCAACAGTTCCTAGGGGCCTGCCACCAAATTCTGCACTGCGCAATAGGATGTGCACCCAGTGATCTGCTGATGAAGAGGTCAGGATGTGATGTACTGCCAGCAGGGCCGTCATGGAACCTCGGAGGTTGTAGGTGTGACAGCTAAACAAGAATGGAGAACCAGCAACAAAAAGGCCAGCTGCTATCGCTAGGCTGTTGAACCAGTATCCAAGTCGGAGACAGAGTCATTCTTAAAGATTGACACCCAGGATGGAAGTATCATACCTCATTTGAGCAGGAAACATGGGAAGTTGTATGAGTGTGAGGCACCATGATTATGGCTGTGAAGGGGAACATGGAAGTGTTGAGAAGTGTTTCCTGGTTCAAGAAAATCTCAGACCTAGAGGCGGAGGCTGCTGAGGAGTTGGAGATGGATGTGAATGGCCCTGCAGACAGTCTGGTGAATAGGAGTGAAAGTGCCCCCAAGGAGGAAGTGAGGATTGACGCTGGAAACACAGCACTGTCATCTGGGGAACACAATGTCAC
Organism: Pleurodeles waltl; assembly: GCF_031143425.1. Taxonomy (NCBI): domain Eukaryota; kingdom Metazoa; phylum Chordata; class Amphibia; order Caudata; family Salamandridae; genus Pleurodeles; species Pleurodeles waltl. Next base: position 34,762,026 of record NC_090441.1, on the reverse strand, counting down.
CAGCTCAGCATTCCATGGAACACCCTCAAAGTCATCCCAACCGACTAAAGGCCAACCCTCAGCTCAGCCAGAGACTGAGAGACTTTGGGGGTGATTCTGACCCCGGCAGTCAAGGACCGCCGGGGTAGGCGGGAGCACCGCCAACAGGCTGGCGGTGCTCCGCAGGCCATTCTGACCACGGCGATATGGCCGCGGTCAGAACAGGAAAACCGGCGGGACGCTGCCCTGCTGAATCCTCCATGGCGGTGCAGCTTGCTGCGCCGCCATGGGGATTCCGACCCCCTCACCGCCATCCTGTTCCTGGCGGGTTCGACCGCCAGGAACAGGATGGCGGTGAGGGGTGTTGTGGGGCCCCTGGGGGCCCCTGCAGTGCCCATGCCAATGGCATGGGCACTGCAGGGGCCCCCATAAGAGGGCCCCACTTTGAATTTCAGTGTCTGCTCAGCAGACACTGAAATTTGCGACGGGTGCCACCCATCGCACACCTTCCACTCCGCCGGCTCCATTCGGAGCCGGCTTCATCGTGGAAGGCCGTTTCCCACTGGGCTGGCGGGCGGCCTTTTGGTGGTCGCCCGCCAGCCCAGTGGGAAACCCAGAATGACGATGCGGTCTTTTGACCGCGGTACGGTCTTCTGGCGGTCCCAGCCAGGCCGGCGGCTACCGCCGCCGGCCGGGGTCAGAATGACCCCCTTTGTGTGTTGAGCACCCAGCATGGAGTTATACTTGACTTCAAATCAGTTTCTTTTATTTGTTTTTTCTTTCTTTCGCTTTTTTCCTTTATTAAAGGTTATAAGGGATATAGAAAACCACCTGGCCGCTACCATACATTCTAGAAAGCATGTATCCTGAGGGCTGGGTGTGGCCCGCAGGTATATATATCTACTGCTCATGGTAGAGCACGCCACGGCCAGCATCTAGAGTCCTGTGTCGTCCCTTGGGCTGTGCTGTGAGGGCTATTGAGGGTCTGTACTACCCAAGGCCTCAGCATAACACCCATGGCTAGCTTCTATCACTGAGTTTTCTGTATCTGGGATCACAATGTATGCCTCAGGAGCACACTTAGAATGATTAAACTTGAGTAACCCTAACCACAAACAATCTCTACGTTAGGTGTGCAGTTAGTGGGGGAAATTTCTATAGTTTTCTGCCCTGTTTTGTAACCCTTGCCAAAGATCACGAATTGTCAGGAAAAGCCTCAGACATCATGTCAGTGTCAGCTGTACAAACTTGCAAACATGGATTCACTACTTTGTCATTTTACCCTTGATTCTGCTTATTTCGCACATTTCGGATAGTCAAAATCACAATATTGTTCATAACACAAAGATTTAAAGAGCAGTCAAAAACAGTGTTTCCAGGAGGATCTTTTTTCACATGAGCAGTAAGGTAAATCAACAAAAAGCAATATGGTGGTTGGTGCTCAGCTGAGAGTGAACTTCAGTGAAACTATACTGGGTGCTGTGCACAATGACCTATACACAAGGGATAAAAAAACACAGTAGGGCAATAGGTTTCACATGCTGTCGGAAACCATGTCTTAAACTCCCTGAATTAAGCCTATAGTAGATGCAAATATGCCCTAAGGAAGTATGATTCCAGGTACAGGCCATCGGCTATACCTGTACAATGGTTGAGGGTTTATCTTAGACTACAACATACTTCATCAGTGCGGATTTGTTTAATTCAGGATAGGGATTTTTGATGCTAAGGTGGCCTTTTCCCCGTTCCATATTTACAAAGTGGCGCAATGCACTTTGTAACCATGTATGCCTGCACCAGGTATGAAAGGGGCCGTTCCCCGGTTGGGGGGGTGTTAGAAATGGGGCTTTTGGTTGGCAGTCAGGTTACCCTCTGTCCAAGTAGGAACCCTCACTCTAGTCAGGGTAATTCACACACAATCCAAATTATCCTGTGCCCACCCTCTGGTAGCTTGGCATGAGCAGTCAGGCTTAACTTAGAAGGCAATGTGTAAAGTATTTGTGCAATAAATCATACAATAACAATATAGCACCACAGAAATACACCACACAGTGTTTAGAAAAATATAGAATATTTATCTGGATATTTGTCGATCAACACAATCAAAGATGCAATAAGAATTTGTAGAAATATCACTGAAGGGTGATATTAAGTGTCTTAAGTCTTTAAAAAGCAAACAAAGTCTCTTTCAAGCACAAAGTACCTGGTTTGGAGTGGAAAATCTCCGCAGAGGGCGGCAGAGGAGGAGATGCGAAGAAAAATGGTGTGTGCGTCGGTTTCGCCCCTTCACACACGGACTTGCGTCGTTATTTTTCAAGCGGGGAAACGTGCGTCGTTCTGCGGGAAGAAAAATGGTGTGAGCGTCGGTTTTACCCCTTCACACACGGACTTGTGTCGTTATTTTTCACTCGGGGAACATGTGCGTCGTTTTCCGGCACGTAGGCCAACTCCTTCTGTGGGTCGTGGGATTAACAGATGTCCCAGGGTCTGTGCGTCGAATCCTAGACTTGTTAACCGGCTGCGCGTCGTTCCGGGGAGCTGTGCGTGGAATTTTCTTCCTCACGGCAGGCGTCGCGTCGATTTCTTCTCTGGAAGTCGGGTGGCGTTGTCCAGACGAGGCCGTGCGTCGAAGTTCCGGTCGCACCGTAGGCGTCGCGTCGAGCGGCGTCTTTCCGGATCGGCGTGCGGCGAATTTCTCACCACGGAACAAGCTGTGCGGCTAATTTTTCGGTGCACCCGGCGTCCAGTTGAAAGAAAGAAGTCTTTTTGGTCCTGAGAATTCAGAAAACAGGAGGCAAGCTCTATCCAAGCCCTTGGAGAGCACTTTTACAGCCAGACAAGAGTTCAGCAAGGCAGCAGGCCAACAACAAGGCAGCAGTCCTTTGTAGAAAGCAGACAGGTGAGTCCTTTGAGTAGCCAGGCAGTTCTTCTTGGCAGGATGTAGGTTCTGGTTCAGGTTTCTTCTCCAGCAAATGTCTGAGGTGGTAGGGCAGAGGCCCTGTTTTATACCCAAATGTGCCTTTGAAGTGCGGGAGACTTCAAAGAGTGGCTTAGAAGTGTACCAGGTCCCCTTTCAGTTCAATCCTGTCTGCCAGGGTCCCAGAAGGGTGTGTGGCAGTCCTTTGTGTCAGAGCAGGCCCTCCACCCTCCCAGCCCAGAAAGACCCATTCAAAATGCAGATGTATGCAAGTGAGGCTGAGTACCCTGTGTTTGGGGTGTGTCTGAGTGAATGCACAAGGAGCTGTCAACTAAACCTAGCCAGACGTGGATTGTAAGGCACAGAAAGATTTAAGTGCAGAGAAATGCTCACTTTCTAAAAGTGGCATTTCTAAAATAGTAATATTAAACCAACTTCACCAGTCAGCAGGATTTTGTATTACCATTCTGGCCATTCTAAATATGACCTTCCTACTCCCTTCAGATCAGCAGCTGCCACTTCAACAATGTATGAGGGCAGCCCCAATGTTAGCCTATGAAGGGAGCAGGCCTCACAGTAGTGTAAAAACGAATTTAAGAGTTTTACACTACCAGGACATGTAAACTACACAGGTACATGTCCTGCCTTTTACCTACATAGCACCCTGCTCTAGGGGTTACCTAGGGCACAAATTAGAGGTGACTTATGTGTAGAAAAAGGGGAGCTTTAGGCTTGGCAAGTACTTTTAAATGCCAAGTCGAAGTGGCAGTGAAACTGCACACACAGGCCTTGCAATGGCAGACCTGGGACAAGGTAAAGGGGCTAGTTGAGTGGGTGGCACAACCAGTGCTGCAGGCCCACTAGTAGCATTTAATCTACAGGCCCTAGGCACATACAGTGCACATTACTAGGGACTTATAAGTATATTAAATAGTCCAATTGGGTATGATCCAAAGTTACCATGTTTAAAGGGAGAGAGCATATGCACTTTAGCACTGGTTAGCAGTGGTAAAGTGTGCAGAGTCTAAAAGCTAGCAAAAACAGAGTCCAAAAAGTGGAGGGAACCAGGCAAAAAGTTAGGGGTGACCACCCTAAGGCATGTCAGGTCTAACAGGGGGCAACAAAATAATGCAAAGAAATCTAAAAGATTTCTTTGCAACATTTTTTGCAGCATTTTTAACGCCTGCACAGAGCAGGCATTAAAAGGAGGCACACCATTATTTATATTAATGGGCCTCAATGTGCTTTGCAGGATTAGCATCAACATTTGTTACGCTAATGCTGCGAAGTATCAAACTAGCATAAAAAATGTTGATGCTATTTCCCTAACTACCACCATGGTGGGCCATATTTTAAATATGACGCACACATGGCGGCCTAAGGGGGCCGCTGTATTGGATACAGCACCACTTTTACTAAATCAGGCCCTAAGACTTGTAACCTTATAGCTCCAAAAACAAGGACCACTTCCTGCTCTCCCCAGTGTGTTCCTAAATGGGAAACATTTTCATTTTAAAATATCACTGGTTACTTTAAAGATCACATGCTGCATGTGTTACTTGCAGGCCACCATCCCTTTTGTGACCCCAGCAAAGGTAAGCTAATGAATGATTCATCACAGATGCACCTCTTTATTGTGGGACGGTGAGGGCACAGGGGCTGTCAACAGTAACTACATATTTTCCTTATCCCAGACCCCAAGTAGAGCCCCCACATGGGCATCCATACATTGTTGAGCAACTGTTTGAGTGCCTCAAAACATGCTCGTTCAGGAAATACCTCAAGGGGCTAAAATAAGTTGCTTCAAATTACATATCTTTTGTAGAATATGCTTCGGGCAATTGAGGTAGTAATAATAGTAATGAGACACCTAGGTGTTGATGGGAGACTATAGAATATTGTAAACAGGTTGAGGTTGGGAAATCTACAAATCAATGTTAAAAATATACTATTAGGAAAATACCCCTTCCTGTTGAGGGATTTGCAAACCGAACCTGCACCTGTTTGTGTTTCAGAGGCAAACTCCTCCTGCTTTGGGAGTTTGGTTCTGAAAAACCAAAAAATTGAAAACCTTTTATGGACGGTCATCAAAACCAGTGACTGTTGTGCACCAAACATTTTATACCTTGAAAGGAACTGCTACAGCCAATATACAGAGATGACCACTGGACCAGCAGTCATCTCTAAATTAGGCAGATGGTAGTCGATCAGGGTGGCAGAGGAAATGTGCTCGCCCACCCTGATGGACTGTACTATGACCACCAAACCTTAAATCAGTCCCTCATGGTAAAGACGACCTCTTGGAAGGCCAGTTGCTATTCCAATACGTACATAATACAACACATTGTTGCTAACAATGCAACAAGTGATAAGGTTGAAATGGACACTTGGGGCTTTGCAAATCATGGTTGCAGACTAAAGATGCCATTTCCACACGACCATGCAGATTAGATATTCCCCAGCTGAACACACCAAAAGAAGCAAAGAGGCACATATACATATGGGGCACGATTTTTGTCATCAGCATTGAACTCTCTCAGTGCTAGATTGCACATGCTACAGTACACTAGGGGTGGTAAGAAAAGGGCCATTAAAGGAATATGTGATGGAACAATTAGGTCCTAAACAACTACTTGCCTAAACTACTACTGTTAAACAACTAAAAAGTCTGTAGTACTGAACAACTACTGTCTAAACAACGATTTTGCCTGAATTACAAGTGCCTGAACAATGAATTTTAAGGTAAGTTTATTTTAAAAAAATGTATGGTTTATTAGTTTATAATATATATAAAGGTTTATTAGTTGTTTAGAATTTATATATATATATATATATATATATATATATATAAATTCTAAACAAGTTTATATATATATATATATATATATATATATATATATATATATACTAAACAAACTAATAAACCATAATAAAAAATAAAAAAAACTTACCTTAAAATTCGTTGTTCAGGCAATCGTTATTCAGGCAAAATCATTGTTTAGACAGTAGTTGTTCAATACTGGAATTCTCTTCCGCTGGAGCTGAGGAAAGAGCATAACTATCTGATCTTTAGGAAACGGGTCAAGACTTGGCTGTTTCCTCGATAATTGTCTGATTTCTTTCTCTGACATTGCCACTCTCCCTTAGTCAGTGCTTCGATGCCCCCGGGCCGGAATGCGCTCTACAAATACCTCCATACATACATACATGCATACTTCGTTGTAGAGACTTTTTAGTTGTTTAGCAGTAGTGGTTTAGGCAAGTAGTTGTTCAGGATGTTTCCCCCATTAAACTGGTAGCTGGTGACTTTAACACTGCTTTTAAGCCAACTAATGATTACAAGGCTGCCACTAAAGAAGGATGACATATATAGGGTAGTCCATTATTAGTAATTAGATTCGTATGTGTGGGTGATCCAGTAATTTCCTTTGGAGAAATTACAGACAATGCGTGGACAATTATACAAAATTACATTTTTTCTGCAAAATGCGGGTCAAGCATTTTGAGCCATTGTTTTACCTCGATATACAGCCTCATGTCTATTTTGGGTGTGAGGAAGCATTTTGCACAAAAAATAGAGCAAAATCATATCTGGCACAAAGAACAACCACGCATGTTTTATTCATGGTGCTCCCTTGCTCTTGCAATAGGATTTTTACATGAATGAAATTTCAGTTATGCAGTGTGACATCTCACACATTTCACATAACAAGCGTATTCCGAAATGCCGGAAGTTATGCAAGATTGTGATGGTGTAAAATAAATTCTTCCCAGGGCTGGTATTGATATTAAAATTGCTCCTGCAGATGCTACCAACTAGCTCATTTAACTTTAATGTATGATTTGGGTGCCTGCAATGGCAGGGCCCAATCAGACTTACTGAGGCACCTTGCTTTTATAAATGGCTTACTTACAGGTCTAATCACCTACGTATATGTTGGCTCAGTCTTGCTGGAACATTATGGCAATTGAGGAACCTTCCAAAAAGTGGTCATGATCTCCTAATGCTTCATTTATCATTGTGCCCCCTAATGCCATAATCTACTTGTACTTAAAGCTTTAACAACATGTTTGTATCAAATAAGTGAAGAAGACTGAAGTAGGACAAGACAGGTTTGGTTGTTTTTTTAGAGATTGTAAATAAGCAAAGGCCTCACTTTTAGGAGCGTTAAAAAGTAATATTTGAAGTGATATGAGAACAAAAACTTTTATAAAGCCCTACAGAGAAGTCTGAAGGGATCATCGCAGAAGGCAAAACCTACACAGCAGATTGAGAGATGTCCGCACCTTCTGCCTACTGTTGTGAATGGTAGCAACACGTACGTCCCAAACAAAGACACACATTATTGAAGATTGCTGGTTCACACTCAACGCTGTGTTGTGATGCTGGAGTTCAGTCAAGGAATTAATTTAACAGCAAAATGACACAATAAAATTGCGCAGATGGAACAATGTAATCTAAAATAAAGAGGGGCTAGGCTTCTGGGCTCAATAAAATACCAGCTAATTGATAGAAGATAGAACCTATTGTTTGTGGCACATATTTATCTTTTGTGAGCAGTGCCATTCTAAGTGAAGCATCTTTACTACCATCATGGCTTGGAGCAGATTTTGTCCTCTTGTATAAGACGGGTTACAGAAATGATCCAGCAATTTACCACGCAGTGGGGTTGTAAGATAACACACAAAAGAAAATTGTGTGCATGTTATTAGTCAGTCTAGTCAGTCTGGACAGTGGGAATGGCAATGTATGTGCAATTTACAGCAATTATGCTGTTATGGAAGATCTGTATGTAGTCCACCACAAAGAAATGGCGACCGCCTGTTCTGTATCTAGGGACAGGTGGAAGTGAGGTAAGTCCGCTGACGTCGGGCGGTTGTGGAGGAAGGCGGTCTTGCACCGCCGTGCAATTCCTCATTGGCTAATATGGGTCTCTATGGAGTACAGTGGCCAATGGGGATCAGTTGGCGGTGACGGTGTACACCGCCGTGGACGTGACCGCCATTTTCTGTCTATAACCTCACTTGATTCCTGACTTTCCACAGGACAACAACTACACTGCGTGCGCTGCTGTGAACCTGGCATCACCGTGTGACCGGGTAAAGGGCCCCTGCCTTCACTTCAATGGAGTTGGAGCGCTTGGTGGATGGGGTCCTGCCCCAGTATGGACAGCTGTATGGGCCTCCAGACCAACAGGTGAGTACACCTTGGCCACAATGCATGTGGGAGGGTTGCATGAAGATGTGTGTGCAGGCATCATGTCATATGTGGGGTGGTATGTCTGGTGGTAGTGTACATGGTGTGCGCCGGGCGATTTGTTGGAGTTGGAAATGGGATTTGTGGGCCCTATGTGTGACAGGCTGGATTGTATGTGTAATACTGTCCTCCTGTCTGTATTCCCTCTGGGGGTCAGCGCTCATCAAAAGAAGGGATTGTGGCGTGCCATCGCCAAGGACGTGCAGACCCTGGGGGTCTACAGCAGGCGGAGCACCCACTACAGGAAACGGTGGGAGGACCTGAGACTCTGGGCACGGAAGATCGCGGAGGCCCAGCTGGGGATGGCCTTCCAACGAGGAAGGGGTGCCCATCGGAACCTGACTCCCCTGATGGCCCGCATACTGGCTGTGGCCTACCCAGAGCTGGATGGGCACTTGAGGGCATCACAACAGCCACAAGGGGGTGAGTAAAGTGGGCCTTACTACAATATATGTTAGGTGGCATGGGATCAGGGTGGTGGTTGTGAGTTAATGGGTGCCCCTTAATGCCTGGACAGACATTGCAGCGTGATCCAGCTCAAGGGTAATCGGTGTATGGCAATTGCAGGTAACCTAGCTCATTTTCATTCCATGTCAGTCAGGGTTTGAGCATACTCGTGACCGGCTCATTTCTACCGATGCAGACGCCGATACGGCATGATTGATCTTGACTTCAACGATAGATCTGGATCCATTGATAGCACGCCTTAGCGCAGACGTAACTGGCATATGATCTGGATTTGACGGCAGATACAACAACGTTGATTAGTATTTTAGTATCAGATTTCAACCTACTATTACTACATTGTCAAGATTAAATCGTGTTGGAGACTGTTGCGCCTTCTTGATTCTGGACTTTAAAGAGATGCCATCAGAGGACATCCAGGCTTAATACCTTCTTTCTTTCCCTTTTTATTGGGAAACCATAAAGACTTTTTACTACACCAATTTACTTTACGATTACCATTGAGTGCCTCCTTTGGGTACAATTGTTTACTGTTTATCTTACAGTATTGGGGGGTTAGGGGTGTAGACCCCCAGGAGTGCACCGTGGGTAACAATAATTAGCATTTTACTGATTTAATCTCTTAATATTCTCAGAGCGCCAATTTTCTCCCTAGAACCAACACCCTATGTGACCAGTTTATGTCAGTCAGGGCTTTGTGGGTCCCAGGATGTGTGCAGTTGGCGGTGTTTGGTCCTCATCTTGCTGTGGCATCTAGCCAATTCAATGGCAGTGCAATGCATAGTGCTCAATCCTGATCCCTGTATGTGATAGTGCTGTGTATGCTAACTGTGGTGTTGGTGCTGTAATTGACCCAGTGCTCCCTTTCTCTCCCCTCTTCTCCTTCTGTCATCCTGTCCATGTGTGCATTAGAATCATCTGGCGGAGGAGAAATGGCACCAGCGACAGAGGGAGCTGCATCCCACAGGACCCAGGAGGCAGAGTCCACCGACACCGAGGGAACCAGTGGGACGAAGGGTGAGGGGAGCACCACGGCAGAGACAGGAGGTGACAACACTGACTCAGATACCTCCTCCGATGGAAGCTCCCTGGTGGTGGTGGACACCTCTGTGACCACCCCAGCTGCAGGTACAGCTGCCACCCCCGTACCAGCACTACACTCCCAGTAGCCCCTCAATGAGCTGCCCGTGCCCGCTCACCCAGGAGGGTGGGCATCTCCTTTGCACCAGGCACCTTAGGCCCTGCCCCAGTGAGCACTGTTGCCCTGAGTGAGGCCGCTATTGACCTCCTGAGATCCATCTCTGTAGGGCAGTCAACCATTGTGAATGCCATCCAGGGGCTGGCATTCCTGATGCAGCAATTTAATGCATTCCTGGAGGGCACCCACAGTGGATTGGCAGCCCAACAGAGATCGCTTCAGGCTCTGGCCGCCTCTCTGATGGCAGCCATTGTCCCTGTTCCTACCGTCCCTCCTCCAACTACCACTTCCCAGTCCCATTCTCCTTAACACCAACCCATCCCATGCACACATACAGACGAGCATGCACCCAAGACAACATACAAGAGTGGCACAGTCAAACACAGGCACCACACTTCAGTCCAGAGGCACACACACAAACAACAGACAGTTGCACACACATCTACATCCACTGCCTCCACTGTCTCCCCCTTCTTCTCCACCTCCCTCACAGTCATGTTCACACTCACACCTGCATGCACTGCTTCAACAGGCACCACCAGCATCACCACAACAAGCAGAACACACACCTCACTAGCAGACACCTCCACAAAATCCATCCACATGTCGCCTGTGCCCTCTCCCACCCTGTCTGTCTCCCCTCTAAAGGACACAAACGCAGGCACTCACACACCTAACAGCCATCCACCTCACATCAGCACATTGCCCATCCACCTCCACACAAGTCCAGCAGATATACTCCTCCAACAACCATTCCCTCAACCTCCAATCCCATCCCTTCTCCCTCATCCCTCCCCACCGTCCCTAAGAAGCTTTTCCTTGCCCAACTTGACCTCTTCCCACCCCTCCCCCGTCATGCCCGTAAGAGCAAGGTCCGAACGACCCAGCCCAGCACCTCAGCCAAACAGTCCACAGGGACAGTGGAGGCACCTTCCGGTCGAGGAGGCAACACAGTGCATCCTTCTCCACCAGCCAGGAAAGGGAAGGATCCCACTCCACCAGCCAGGAAAGGGAAGGATCACACTCAACCACCAATGTCAGAAAAGGTTCCCACTCAACCACCAATGTCAGAAGAGGTTCCCACTCAACCACCAACTTCAGAAGAGGTTCCCACCCAACCACCAATGTCAGAAGAGATTCCCACTCAACCACCAATGTCAGAAGAGGTTCCCACTCAACCACCAAGGACAGGCAAGAAGCCCTCACCTCCAGCAGAGGATGCCCAGGAGATACTTCCCCAGCAGAGACAATGCAACCCTCACCTCCAGCAGAGGATGCCCAGGAGACACCTCCCCCAGCAGAGACAATGCAGCCCTCACCTCCAGCAGAGGCTGCCCAGGAGACACATCCCCCAGCAGAGACAATGCAGCCCTCACCTCCAGCAGAGGGCATGTAGGCCAACCTCCAGGGACTGTTGTACATGGAGCCCCCTCCAGGAGCAGTGGGCATGTTCCCACTTCAGAGACTGTGACTTTTCACTCCCCAGCATTGGGAAATGGGCATGGAGCCCTCTCCAGGAGCAGTGGGCAAGTTCCCCACCTCAGAGACTGTGACCTTCCACTCCCCAGCATTGGGAAATGGGCTTGGAGCCCCCTCCAGAACCAGTGGGCAAGTTCCCGTCCTCAGAGACTGTGACCTTGCACTCACCAGCATTGCGAAATGGGCATGGAGCTTCCTCCAGGACCAGTGGGCAAGTTCCCCACCTCAGAGACTGTGACCTTGCACTCCCCAAATTGGGAAATGGGCATGGATCCCCCTCCAGGAGCATTAGGCAAGTTCTCAACTTCAGCTGAGGTGAACCCCAACCCCCTTCCCCTTGAGGTGCCTGTCCACTTCCGAGATATTACCCCTGCACATTGTTGTGCAGAACTCGTCAGGATCAAGTTGGAGCTTGCACTGTGTCCTCTGGCCATGTTGACCTTAGGTACTTTGGACTGGGCATTGGCCCTTTCTGGACAATTGTTCATGTATCTTTGTTCTAAAATTGGTTCATATGGTGGGTGTTGCCTTGCTATTACAAGTACTGCCGAACTGTAGTCCTTGTATTATTATGCCGTGCTTCGTGTGCCATTGATTTATGTCTGCAGCTGGTTGTGTTTATGGTGTGTGTCTGGTGTGTGTCATATGTGTGTGTGTCACTCTCCTTTTCCCCTCTCTCTTGTGTGCTAGGCGGCGGCACTCACCATCGCCGTCTTCGTCTGCGTTGGTGTTCCAGGTGGAGCATGGCGTAGAAGAGCATTGGGAAGACTTGCAGTTCCGGTTCCATGGCGGTGTTGGTCTTCTCTATGTCTCTGTAGGTGACTCTTTGGTCTTCTGAGATGTGTTTCCATCAGGCTTTTGATAGCGTTCGTACCGCCCCGGAAATCGTGGCGGTTTGCAGTGTTATAATATGATGGGTGTTAGAAATGGGGTTTCTGGTTGGCTAAGGTATGCACCTCAGCCAGGCAGAACTTACCCACTCTAGTCAGGGCAAGGGAGTTACACGTCCAAGATAACCCCTGCTCACCCCCTTGGTAGCTTGGCACAAGCAGTCAGGTTTAACCCGGAGGCAATGTGTAAAGTGTTTGCACAACACACACAACACACGTGACGCAATATCCCCACCACAAAGGAAACACAGCACCAGATTATATGAAAATATACTGTATTGTACACAACGTAATTATCAGACCAAACATCACATATCAGTACTATCCTGCTACCTTAGCAGTTGTCAGAACGTTACACATTAGTTACTCTGCAAATTAGCAGTAGTCACACATAACACATAGGTTACTCAGTATTCTGCAACTTAAGCAGTAGTCAGGAAACACGTTATCACATTAGTACACTTGTCATAAGAACATCATAAAATGCCCATAGTAGGAACATTAGAAAACATATGGCAAGTTAGGGAAACATATTAGCAAGTCATGCCCATAAAAGGAACATTTGCACACATGTATAAAAACATCATAGAACAGGTAGGCAATATATAATGCAATAAAGTCTCTAGTAAGAACTTGTGGTATATATATTGCCACTTAGACGTACCTGACTTGATGAAGGCACCTCCAGTGCCTATTGAATGAAAAGAAATGGCCCCCCCGGCGCTCCTCTGTGCAAAACGGGGGCCTCCTGGCAATTCTGGGTGAGAGGGAGGTGGCACACACCCCCTCTGTACTCCTAATGGGCCCCTCCTGGGGCCGCGATCCCTGGGAGCCCCCCTGGACCTCCACTGGCCCTCCTGAGGGGGGTCACCATCCAGGGAGAATGCCAAAAGGAGGGGGGAACCAGCACCCCCTCCATGTCAGGGGCGGGTCCCTCCTGGGACTCGCAACCGTTTTAGGGCCCCCCCGGGCCTTGACTGGCCCTCCACGATAGGGGGGAGCCCAAAGAAATCAGTACTGGCCCACACAAGGGCAAAGCCAGGGACCGGTGGTGCGGTGCGAGCCTCCGGCGAGGCTTCGGCCGCCCACGATCCCACAGAAAGCCCCTCTGGGCTCGGCAGGGCAGGGAGAGGCTTCCTCCTCTTCTGACCGTCTCCGGCTTCACTCCGGCCCAAGGCAGGGCCTTCCGGTGCCCCGGGGGAGCTCCAACGCTTGCTCCTCAGAACAGAAAGGAGGTTTCCTTTGTGCCCTGGGGGTACTGGGATGAGCGCGAACCTGGCGCTCGGGAATACTTCAAAAGCCCAGCCGCGGCGGTGAACCTTTCAGCAGGGGAGAGCTCCAGGAAGTGCGAGGGATTGTTTTTCAGCCCGGGTTGCGGCGGTGATTTGGGCAGGAATAAACGCTTTTCCCAAAGCGCTCAGGCAAATCTGCAGCCTGGGCTGCGGTAGTGATCTCTTGCAGCACTTTTTATAGAGAGTGCTTTTTCCAGGCACTGCAGGCAAGTTGTATAGATCGTGGCAGGGGTCAGGGGCCACAGCACCCTGCCCCTGGTAACAACAAAACAAGAAGAAGCACAGGTCTGGTGGGCCCAGGTAAAGGCCAGCACAAGGGGTGCATATGGTGGCAATTCCTCCTAGTGACCAGGCAGGTCACAGGTCAGCACAGCAGCAGCAGTCCATGGTGGTTTCCTGGTGAGTCCATTCATCAGCATTCTGTGTCCAGTTTCAAGTTCCAAGAATGTTCAAATTGTGGGGCAAATTCCCCTGTACTTATAGTCAGTTCTTACAGTGTTTTACAATGGTAGGGAGAGGAGGTTCCAGCCAGTTACAACTGGTTCTGGGAGTGCCCCCTCTCTCCTTTCAGCACAGGCTCCAAACATCAGTGGGAGGTTAACGACCCTATTGTGTGAGGCCAGGGCACAACCTTTACAAATGTAGGTGTGCGCCGCCTCTCCCTTCTCTCAGCCCAGGAAGACTATTCAGTATGCAGATGCACCTCTGTGACACCTCCACCCTCCCTGTGTACAGGCTGTCTGAAAAGTATGCACAAAGCCCCAACTGTCACTCTGCCCAGACGTGGATTGGAGTCAAGCTGCAAAACACCAGAGTCATAAGTACAGATAAATGCGCACTTTCTAGAAGTGGCATTTCTGTGATAGTAATAAAAAATATACCCACACCAGTAAGCAGTATTTATTATCACCATCACAACCATACCAAACACGCCTACGCTACTCCTCATAAATCAGACAATACTCCTTACACATAAGGCAGGGCATTTCTAATGCAATCCTATGAGAAGGCAGCACTCACAGCAGTGAGACACCAAGTTAGGCTGCTTGTCACTACCAGGACAGGCCATGCAATATGGCACATGTCCTGCCTTTCTACATCCATGGCACCCTGCCCATAGGGCTAGCTAGGGCGTACCTTAGGGGTGACTTACATGTAGTAAAAGGGGAGTTCTGGGCCTGGCAAGTAAATTTAGATGCCAGGTCCCTGTGGCAGAAAACTGTGCACACAGGCCCTGCGCTAGCAGGCCTGAGACAGGTTTGAAAGGCTACTTCAGTGGGTGGCACAAGCAGCGCTGCAGGCCCACTAGTAGCATTTAAGTTACAGGCCCTGGGTATAGAGATACCACTGTACAAGGGACTTATAGGTAAATGAAATATGCCAATTAGGTATACGCCAATCATACCAACTTTAGATGGGAGAGCACTTGCACTTTAGCACTGGTCAGCAGTGATAAAGTGCTCAGAGTCCTAGAGCCAACAGCGAGAGGTCAGAAAAACCAGGAGGAAGGAGGAGAAAAGACTGGGGATGACCCTGCGTAAGGCAAAAAGTCCAACAGTGGGCAGTACCTTGTCTTCCGCCTGGCTGTTGATGGCTACCGCTGTGGTCAGTAGTGTTAACGCCCTGGCGGATGGTGTGCTACATTGGCTGTCTATGGGAGTTATCACCGCCATGGTCATAATTTGGCGGTAAATCCCGCCAACTTGTTGGCAGTATTACCGCCACTTTAAGAGTCACCGCCAATGTCATAATGAATGCCTACATGTGTTTTTCGTAGCTTTATGGTGTGCTGGCCTGCATATGATAATGTCTCAAGGCATCTTTTATGGAGCTCCCTGCATTCTCCAGTTATTCAACCCGGATTTCTGAATATTTTGATAAGGCTCCAAGAAGGAAACTTTGTTATGGTCCACTGTGGACTTGGTGTGGAAACCACAAAGATTTTACAAGTCCATAGAAGCTTTTATCAAGTCTGTTCTTTCATATGATGCCCCATTAGCAGGTTATCCAGGGCAACAAAAGATGCATGACCTTGTGAGTCAGCAGGTGTTGTGGCCCATACTCAACCAGTCAACAACTATATACAAAGATGTTCTGTATGTGTGCAAGCCAAGGCATCCCATAATAAACCAGCTGGACTTCGTATACTTCTTTCCAAACTGGAGTGCCCCTAGTCAAATATTCCAATGGGATATGTCGGTATGCTCACTAATTTTCAATGATTCTCTATTCTTTTAGTAGTCATAGGCTACTTCTTGGACATTTCATTCCAATACCAAACTCCTTTTAGCGTTGATTTTGCTTTAGTTTTTCTAGACCATATAGTTAGTGTTTATTCTCTACCACTCTGTATATTGACTGACAGAGATTACCAACTTGCTGCCCACTTTGTGGCTGAATTTATGAGAAGATAAGGATAGTCTATTCCAAGCCTCTAGCTACCACCCTCAAACTGATGTGCAGACCGAGAGTAAACCAATCAATAGAAGAGTGCCTAACATGTTTTTCAATGAATCATCAGTCTGATCGAATGAAATGATTATCACTTGCTCAATTTGCCTGCAATAACTCTTTGTATTGTTCACTGGGTTAATCTCGGTTTTATTCCAAGAATGATTCTTTCCATGTTGACATTCTTTAAGGTTTCCTCTGTCTTCTGTTTACTACCTGATGTCAGAAAAATTCACAACAGCACCTTCTGAAATTCAAAGCTGATTATAAAGGACAGGCTCAGCGCACCTCTTACAACACAGGGCAAAGAGTATGATTTTCCACCAAGTACCTCTTTATTCCATGGTCTCATCCTAAATTCACCATTAAGTTTATAGGCACATTTGAGACAGTAGACATGGTGGGGAACACAGTAAACAGCAGTAAGCAGGCTTGAATTACCATCAAGATAGCAAATACATCCAGTTGTGCATGTTTCTATGGTAAAATTTGCTTTTTCAGAGTCAGAACGCCTTCAGTGGCAACAGTAATAGATGGGACATCGGAATATGAGGCAAAGCGTATGTTGGACTGAACAATCCTCTGTAGATTGTTGCAAAATTGGGTATGACATTTCGAGGCGTACTGGAATCACCTACATGTGTACATGAACTCTTGCTACTCAGTTTCATAAACAGATCCAGAGAAAGCAACATTCGCTGTCAGTATTCTATCACGAAATAAAGCAAAGAAGGGAGTGCATGGTGCCAGGCACAATTATATCTTATGCAAGTAGAGGCACTCCATCATGATTCTCCGAAGGAATTTCAGAAAGGGCCGAGGTTGGCGATAGTGGAAGAGAAGACTGTGGCGTGTGAGAACAACTAGACAGCTAATCTCCTCAGGTGCTGGACTTCCTAGTGTCTGGGTGACCTCCGGGCTAGCAACGGCGGACCCCACTTATCAATACTGTAAGCATGATTGTGCCTGGGAACATTACCTGCTCTTTGGTATTCCAGGTATCACCTTTGGTATTCGGGTCGACGTTTGGTTTTAACACAGCTCCCTCCATCAGGGAGCAGGATAAGGTGTTTTCATCTGCTATCGCAAAATCATCCTCTACAGCTACCTGGTTCCAATGCTGTGATAGGTACCATTCTGACTCAGAACACACCATCGTTCACCTCATATGGAAGATAGCTTATCAATCTGGAAGCCAGCACCAACCCATCTGAGTTTGACCATTCACCATCCTGATGCTGCAAGCACTTTTGTGTTTCTCTGTCCTTTCTCCATTTTCTCCTGCTTTCTCTTTTGAGGTGGATGAACTCTCAGGATCTCTGTAGAGACTCTGGAAATGCTAGAATTCACTGCAGGTCCATATTTCAAATCGACACTTAACACTTATTTAAAAAAAATAATATTGATTTTATTAACGGGGTAAAAAAGAAAGCAATAAATAATAGGAAGCACATACAGAGTGCATCAAAAATCAAACCAAACTTGCCCCAATCCAAAAATAAAGGTTTGCGATCTAGGATTCATCCGAAAGTCATTTGTGCAAGGGTTAATATGCCAGAAGGCAGTCACATGCATCCACCAAGTTGTTCAAGGATCACAAAGTGAAGAATGTCTTTACCAGATGTTGTGGAAAATAATGTAAGGGTCCCTGAGCAAAACAGCTGTGCAGAGAGACAGCACATTCTACGTTAAAGCCAACCAGACATTAAGTTCATGCCTGTGCATTGGATAACAATTACTTCAGTGGTGTCCCATCATCTCTAGGCCTAGATGCAGTGGGGAGAAGTTCTGCATGTAGTTCAAATTGGGTATTGTAATATAAGCAACTCCAGCCATGCTTTAAATTTAGGAGCTGTGCCCCTGTGGCACACAAGCAGTATTTTCGGTAGCAACAGGGAGAGAGACACATGTTTTTATGTGCAATAGGGAGTCCCGTGACTCAGCCCAATACAGCAATCTTAGGGTCCATAAGGAATATGCAGCCGATCAGTCAAGGCAGAAATGATCTCCTTCCAATAATCCTGAGTAGGGCTGCGTGACCAAGCTAGGCGCATATAGCATCTAGCACAGTTTGAGGTTAAGCTGAGGCCAAACATCCAGAGTTCCAGAGTGTTAATGGGGGTATATTACACTCCATGGAAGAATTTAAAGTGGATGGAATAAAACCTGCTACTTGGAGAAAGTAGGCTGGTCTGCGTGTAACAGAACCTCCAAATCTCATCAGACAGTGGCTCCCCCATTTTCGTATCCAACCAACTCTGGCCAGGCATGCTGTGCCAGGTCCCTCATCTAGGATATGACGATGTAGCAGAGGGATCAGTTGCTTTGTGGATGACTTCGCTATGAATTTACCCAGGGTTTTAAAAATAGCTGTTTCCAAAGTGTCAAGAAAGGAGCAGGGCAAATATTCTTCTGTGTTCGACAGGGTCCTAAAACTACCATCTTTGTATAGACTACCCTGATTCAATTGTGTGTGCTCAGTGTACGCCTCCTACACACCCCTGCCAATAATAGACTCACAGCTAAACAATTTGAAAATGTAAGTTTGGGTTTGCGAGACACCGGCACATCTTGAGATGTGCCTCAGTATACTTAAGTGCATATAACTAGTTGTTTCTTAACTACATCGTTGCATTTTGATATTGATTTGATATGGTTTGGCGTGTTCAGTGACTATACTCTATATTGGTTTATTGAAGAGCCCGATTAAGTCAATTGTCATGAAACACGTGTTGGCTAGACTGGGTGAAAAATAAAGGAACACCTATGGCCGTACAATGATTTACGATGTTTCTTTGAATGACTGAAGAGGAGTGCTCAAGGGATCAAATGTTAACCTAATGTCAGCAAAGCAAATGTTAAGATTATCACTTTATATGTAGATTTGTTTTGAAATCTAGACATTTCTCTGAAATTACTAAGCTGAGAGTAGAAGATCCACATAATTAATGTTCCCATTTGTTCCACAGAGCTGGTGCACACAAAAGAGCCAGTAGGTATTTGGGCATTCGAGAGTCAGTGGAAATGAGGGCCTAAGACTGTGACCAGGAATGAAGCTTGCAGTGGTGTACTAGTCCTACATAAGCGGGGATCACAGCATGGCTTCCTTGAGAAAGCACTGTTGTGGCATCCCATCTTCTGTCCTAGAGAGGGGTGGGATGTTGGGAGTCATGGGGAATGTGTGATGTCAGTGTGAGCATTCTGTCCCTTTGTATTTATATGGTGTTCTTGAAAAAGAACCGGCACCTGTACATGCCTGTATCCTGAGTCTCCTTACCAATGTGCAACCCGAAAAGAAAGAACTGTTTTCCCAACAGCAAAGCATCACTATCTCTGTTGTCAGGAGTACTTCCTCTACCTCAACCACCAGTGAGGACCCCTCGGATGCCATTCTTGCTGTTTTTGTTTTTGCCAGGGACCCCCATGCACAGTATGGCAAACATAGAAACAACAAGTGCTGTTTTCCTAAAGACAAATCCCAGACTGACACATGGTTTAATGTCTATTTTTATCTTGAAGTGTGTCACTGCTAACTACAGCAAGAGCTCTTCACATGCTGCTTTGAGGCAGTCTGAGGCACCTCTGCGCCCATTCTGAAATGCAAAATATTTCAACCAGTGCTAAGTCCAGCTTATGAGCCAGGTCTATGGCTGCAATGTTATAAGTAAATTCAACCAAGCACATGGTTATT
The DNA here is from genome assembly GCF_031143425.1 of Pleurodeles waltl. Classification (NCBI taxonomy): domain Eukaryota; kingdom Metazoa; phylum Chordata; class Amphibia; order Caudata; family Salamandridae; genus Pleurodeles; species Pleurodeles waltl. The sequence continues at coordinate 34,742,407 of NC_090441.1, read as the reverse complement.
GTTAACTGTGTTAAGTACATAGTAATATATAATATAAGGGAAAAGAAATGTTTCACCCTCACAAGGTGACCATGCCTTAAGGTGGATTTTTGGAAGTGACACATGAACAATCTGCCAAGCTCATTTATGAAACTGGCTACACACCCAGCTATTCTGACTCTTCCCTTAGAGGAAAGCCTCTTCACCAGCATCATCCATCAGCAGAATCACCACCACTCCACTCTTGATGCCTTAATCCTACCTCAAGCTGAACCCCTGAAAACAAAATTCACATTGATCACCAATAAAAGTAGACACACCTATTTGTAAAAATAGTTCATAGCAATTAGCCTTTCAAAACTTTCATACTTTTTTGGTGTTTCAATTTTATAATTTTGAATAATTTATTTTATGCACAAATGTCTCACAATAATTAAACCTTCCTCTAACAAATAAAATACTTTAACACCCATATGAATTAAACGTCAACAGAATAACAAAGTATTTACATATTCTTTCGAAACCTAGACTGTTCCCCGAACCCTCACACCGTGTCTTTAATGTGGTTTAGAAAGGGTATTTGATATAAGCCTGTCCAGGTACCAGGCACACGTTTACCACTAGACTAAATAGTTTAGCCTAAAATGTGGATGGGTGCAAGGCAACATAGGATTCTACTCTGACGGGAACTGAGAGAGGAATAGTCATTTTGGCAGATACAGAAGTAGCATGCTGAGGTGAGAGAGTTGTACATTGACATTGGTGACAGCGAGGCACACCCTGGCTGCCTAACAGTCTCTTAATGGGGGCAATAAGTCACACATTTTGGGGGTCATTCTGACCCCGCCGGGCGGCGGTCGCCGCCCGCCTGGAGGAAACCGCCATTCGGCCGCCCCGCGGTCAAAAGACCACTGGGGCCATTCTAACTTTCGCGCTGGGCGGGCGGGAAAGGGGCCTGCAACACAGAAGCCAGCTCCGAATGGAGCCGGCGGTGTTGCAGGTGTGCGACGGGTGCATTTGCACCCGTCGCGCTTTTCACTGTCTGCTAGGCAGACAGTGAAAAGCATACTGGGGCCCTGTTAGGGGGCCCCTGCACTGCCCATGCCAGTGGCATGGGCAGTGCAGGGGCCCCCAGGGGCCCCAGGACACCCGTTCCCGCCAGCCTGTTCCTGGCGGTAAAAACCACCAGAAACAGGCTGGCGGGAAACAGCGCCGCCATGGAGGATTCGCCCAGCCGGGGGAAATCCGGCGGGAAACCGCCAGACCCGGTTTTCCGACCGTGGCTTTACAGCCGCGGTCGGAATGGGCAATGAAGCACCGCCAGCCTGTTGGCGGTGCTTCAGTCATCCGTGGCCCTGGCGGTCTTGGACCGCCAGGGTCAGAATGACCCCCTTTGTCTTTATAGGTTGAGGGTGATGCCATGGCAATGTGCGCTATAAAACTCGAGAGTCTGGCAATTCATGTCATTTATCAAAAATGAACTAAATCACTCCTATCTTCAAGCTTTCGAAGCAAGATTCATATTTAAAGATTCACATTTAAAATTGGCTGTATTGCGTATTACCTACTATCAAATGCTCTTACAATTTCAGGAGGTCAGTAACAATTTAAAAGCAGGAACTAAATTTTTCACAGCAACTGCTACCGCTTTCTGGAACTCATTCCCTGCTGATCTCAGGGCTGACTCATCTCTCCTGTCCTATGGACTACAATTAAAAACACATTGTTAGAAATGAGGTTTTTGGTTGGCAGTCAGGTTACCCTCTGTCCAAACAAGAACCCTCACTCTAGTCAGGGTAAGTCACACACAATCCAAAATTATCCTGTGCCCACCCTCTGGTAGCTTGGCATGAGCAGTCAGGCTTAACTTAGAAGGCAATGTGTAAAGTATTTGTGCAATAAATCATACAATAACACAATATAGCACCACAAAAATACACCACACAGTGTTTAGAAAAATATATAATATTTATCTGGATAATTGAAGGTCAAAACGAATAAAGGTGCAATGTGAAGTTGTAGAGATATCACTGAAAAGTGATATAAAGTGGCTTAAGTCTTTAAAAAGCAAACAAAGGGGGTTATTACAACTTTGGAGAAGTGAAAGGTCGGAGTCGTGGACGTAAGGTAAATCTTTTATTTCTAAGTAAATGCGTATAACAGCTCCTTGACCCGTTCCTCCCGCACCAATCTTTCTCGACAACTGCCAACCCTCCCGCATTCCACATTCTCCCCGGTGCTCGTTCCATTGCACGGAACCCATGACAACGGCACGAGCCATCTACACGACCCAACACATCTTTTCCCTTTACAACAAAATTAACAAAACGATAATTGGAATGCGAAATATAACATACACATGAATTGCAAGATTGCAAGAATTATATTGCAGTACAGAATTATCTACAACTATATACGTGACAAAAAATTCATATAATGCACTTCGCCCACATTTACATCTATAAATTTACTCCAAAACATAGTCATTAAATCTTCTAGGTGGGATGATTACCCTAGCAGGACGTTGGCTGGGTGGATTGATTATTCTAGCAGGACATTGGCTGATAGAACCCTTGCAAGAGTTCAGTTCATCTTTTCCACCCGACATACCTAACAAGCCTCTGTGTTTACTAGTATTGGTCAAGGAAATGTTGTCCTTGTTCCACCATTTGCCGTCTTCCAACTTTACGGCACTATCGCCAACTTGTACAATTTTCCTCCAACCACTAAACCTTGATTGGCCCTTAACCCCTATTCTCGGAGATTTCCCCCTCACCCAATCTCCTTCCTTCCAAACAAATCTACGGTGTTGAGATTGTTGCACACTCTGAACATTTCTCTGTTGAATGTACTTCTGTTGGGCTTCCCTCCGTTTCGCCATCACTTTGTCCACTCTATACCAAGGTGCTTCGAAACACCCCATCCAACCTCTGGTTAATTTGGATGATGGAATGCGACCACGCAACAAAACAAAAGGAGACACTAGTGTATCAGCATTGTTAGTGGTGCGTATAGCCCACAACAACTTTGCCAGTTCAGATTTACAATGCAAACCACTAGCCTTAGATAATTGAATATTGTCTTTGAGAACTCTGTTAAATCTCTCTACAAGTCCGTTACTCCTAGGATGATACAAGGAAGTCTTTGAATGTTTAATACCCCAAAAATTCACAAATGCTCCAAATTGACCAGAAGTAAATTGGCTTCCATTATCAGTTAAAATTTTGTCTGGAATTCCCTCCCCTGCAAAAACACCTTCCAACCACTGGATCACGCTACTAGAATCTGGAATTTTTACAAACTTGACTTCTGGCCATCTACTATAATAATCAATGAGTACCAAACCGTACTCTTGAGATCCATACGATAAATTGACAGGTCCAATTATATCAACAGCTATCTTACTCCATGGCTTGTCTGGTACTCTTACAGCTTCAATCGGGCTAGGTGCTGTGATTTGAGATTTGTCACTGACAGCACAACACATACAATCCCTTACAAACAGAATAGAAACATGCACAATGTTAAAACAAATGTGTTGCCGCTTGTATATTGCAAAGTGTACGTATAATCATACACATTGAATTGTCTCCAAAACAAAATTAAATACTTTAAGATGGCCGCTTAAACTAACATTGATGTAGCGTCACAAAGGTATGCGTATTACCATACGCATTAAATTGTCCTCTAATATAAGTTGAACCAACTTAAGATGGCCGCTAAAGGTGTGCGTGTCACCGTGACACGCAGATCAGTTATGCGCGACCAACTTAAAATGGCCGCCAACGTTGAACAGCGTTGAACCGCCAACCACAAAATGGCGTCCGGCGTTGAATAGCCAACCACCATTGACGATAAGAGCCTGCCTCCACGGTTGGTTCTTACTTGACAAATGAGTGTCCCGGAACTTCTTCTGTAATTTCCTGCGCCGACAATGTGTAGCCGAAGTAATCCGCAGTGACAGGAAAAACGAAGAATTCTTGCGAAGGGGAGAAGAAGCTGGTTATAACGTGGGAGGGCTGTCCTCAGGTACCCTCGTCGCCACTGAAAGGTCGGAGTTGTGGACGTAAGGTAAATCTTTTATTTCCAAGTAAATGCGTATAACAGCTCCTTGACCCGTTCCTCCCGCACCAACCTTTCTCGACAACTGCCAACCCTAACGCATTCCACATTCTCCCCGGTGCTCGTTCCATTGCACGGAACCCATGACAACGGCACGAGCCATCTACACGACCCAACAAGGAGGTGTTAATCTGTCCCAAAAGTGACGGTAAAGTGACGGATATACCACCAGCCGTATTACGAGTCCATTATATCCTATGGAACTCGTAATACGGCTGGTGGTATATCCGTCACTTTTGGGACGGATTAACACCTCCTCCAAAGTTGTAATAACCCCCAAAGTCTCTTTCAAGCACAAAGTACCTGGTTTAAAGTGGAAAATCTCCGCAAAGGGCCGCAGAAGAAGAGATACGTGGAAAAATGGTGTGTGCGTCGATTTCTCCCCTGCACACACGGACTTGCGTCGTTATTTTTCACGAAGGAAAGTCGTGCGTCGTTTTCCGGCACGTGGACAGTCTCTTTCTGTGGTTCGTGGGATTACCAGATGTCCGGGGTCTGTGCGTGGATTCTTTGGCTTGTTTTCCAGCTGCGCGTCGTTCCAGGAGGCTGTGCGTCGAAGTTTCATTCTCACCGCAGGCATCGCGTCGATTTCCCCTCTGGAAGTCGGGCGGCGTTGTCCTTGCGAGGCCGTGCGTTGAAGTTCCGGTAGCCCCGAAGGCGTCGCGTCGGTGTGCGGTGATTTTCTCGCCACGGAGCAAGCTGTGCGTCGAAATTTTCGGCGCACGAAGAGTCCAAATGAAAAAGAGAAGTCTTTTTGGTCCTGAGACTTTAGGGAACAGGAGGCAAGCTCTATCCAAGCCCTTGGAGAGCACTTTTACAGCCAGACAAGAGTTCAGCAAGGCAGCAAGCCAACAGCAAGGCAGCAGTCCTTTGTAGAAAGCAGACAGGTGAGTCCTTTGAGCAGCCAGGCAGTTCTTCTTGGCAGGATGTAGTTTCTGGTTCAGGTTTCTTCTCCAGCAAGTGTCTGAGGTGGTAGGGCAGAGGCCCTGTTTTATACCTAAATGTGCCTTTGAAGTGGAGGAGACTTCAAAGAGTGGCTTAGAAGTGCACAAGGTCCCCTTTCAGTTCAATCCTGTCTGCCAGGGTCCCAGTAGGGTGTGTGGCAGTCCTTTATGTCAGAGCAGGCCCTCCACCCTCCCAGCCCAGGAAGACCCATTCAAAATGCAGATGTATGCAAGTGAGGCTGAGTACCCTGTGTTTGGGGTGTGTCTGAGTGAATGCACAAGGAGCTGTCAACTAAACCTAGCCAGACGTGGATTGTGAGGCACAGAAAGATTTAAGTGCAGAGAAATGCTCACTTTCTAAAAGTGGCATTTCTAAAATAGTAATATTAAATCCAACTTCACCAGTCAGCAGGATTTTGTATTACCATTCTGGCCATACTAAATATGACCTTCCTACTCCCTTCAGATCAGCAGCTGCCTCTTCAACAATGTATGAGGGCAGCCCCAATGTTAGCCTATGAAGGGAGCAGGCCTCACAGTAGTGTAAAAACGAATTTAGGAGTTTTACACTACCAGGACATGTAAACTGCACAGGTACATGTCCTGCCTTTTACCCACACAGCACCCTGCTCTAGGGGTTACATAGGGCACACATTAGAGGTAACTTATGAGTAGAAAAAGGGGAGCTTTAGGCTTGGCAAGTACTTTTAAATGCCAAGTCGAAGTGGCAGTGAAACTGCACACACAGGCCGTGCCATGGTAGAGGCTACTTGAGTGGGTGGCACAACCAGTGCTGCAGGCCCACTAGTAGCATTTAATCTACAGGCCCTAGGCACATACAGTGCACATTACTAGGGACTTATAAGTATATTAAATAGTCCAATTGGGTATGATCCAAAGTTACCATGTTTAAAGGGAGAGAGCATATGCACTTTAGCACTGGTTAGCAGTGGTAAAGTGTGCAGAGTCTAAAAGCCAGCAAAAAACAGAGTCCAAAAAGTGGAGGGAGGCAGGCAAAAAGTTAGGGGTGACCACCCTAAGGCATGTCAGGTCTGACACACATATTCCATCTGTTCCTGAAATAGGAATGCACTATTGCTGTTTCTACTTTATGTTTATGTTGTAACGGTTGTATGATGGAACCACGCATGCTGGAACCACGCATGCCTTAACAAAGCGGTCAGAAAAACAACCATGTTATTTTCAGGCATTCCTTTACAATTAATTTTCATTGTAAAAGCATGCCTAGTAAAGGCGCTTGTGGAAACAGCTTGTAAAACGGCATGGGTGGTTCTATCATACAATGAGGCCCAAAACTACCCGCGCCCCTAATACCTAAACTAACCCAACCCTCCCATGCCCCTTAACCAAAAAAAAACTATCCTGACCCCCACTCCATAAAAGTAAACTACACCAACACTCCCCACGCACCCTGAGCCCTAAAAAAAGTAAAAAACATATCCCGATTCCCCCACCACTAAAAATAAACTACCTCGACCTCCACCCTCAAAAACTAAACTACCACAACATCCCCCACCCACCCTGAGCCCTAAACAATGCCCCCTAATAAGTAAACTACCCCGAGCCCCCCATCCACCCTAAGCCCTAAAAAAAATGAACTAATAAACTATCCCGACCCCCCCACCTCAGCCCCTAAGAACTAAATTACCCTGAATGAGCCATAAAAAAATACCCCCACCCCTAAAAACTAAAGCTACACCCCCACCCACCCTAAGCCCTAAATCTGCCCCACCGCTAAAAGCTACCCACCAACCCTGCCCCAACCCCACTTACCTCACTGCATCCTCTCCCAATCTTTCCTCCTCTTCTCTCCTCCCTCCTTCCTCCCTTCTTTAAACCTTCCCCCACCCCTTTAAAAATAAACGACCCCACCGCCCACCCTAAATTAAAAAATATCCAAACCCCCACTCCCTCCCCTAAAAAAAATAAACCAACTCCCTAACCTAAGCCCTTAAAAAAATACCCAAACCCCCACCCCACCCCTCAAAAAAATAGCCCACACCAGCCCCCTCCCACCCCAATCCCGCAATCCATCCCACCTCTGCCCCACCCCCACTTACCTCACCTCATCACTCCCACCCTTAGCCCAACCCCTCACCCTAATTCCTTAAAACAAATACCCAAATGCCCCACTCCCGCCCCTAAACAAAATTAGCCCGCCCTCATTCCCACACCCACCCCAGACCCTTAATCCATCCGCCAACCCTGCCCCAGCCCCACTTACCTCACCGCGTCCTCTCGCAAACAAAGCATGGCTGTTTCTTTTCCTTAACTTCACATATGCGTAGTTCAGCACATACTTGGTTAAGGCACAGAAACAGCCATGCGTTGTTTAGGCAAGCGTGGTCATGCTTGCGTGGGAAACGTCCGCATTGTTTACAACACGTGGTTGAGGACGTTTCCCTATTGTAACTGTCCTTCCTTCGATGTACTTATTTATTCAATTGTATTGTTATCAAGTGCCGTTCAGTTGCTTTAGAACCAAGAAGACATATTCAACAATATTAAGTCAGCAAGGAAGTGATAGAGGGCGAGAAAGCATCCTATTAGTGATGGTGGGTTGCGGTAGTGGAGTTTCTGTGATTACTATCTCTTATAGATCAGGGTTCAATTAGAACAAGAATCTGAAGAGTGCTGTTTTCAAGAGTTTCCTAATTCTCAAATGGTTGGCTTCAAATCTCCATATTCCACCTTCTGGAAGGTACATTAGTGGATCCTGTCAGCAGGTGAAGAGTGGAGGTTTCTAACTGAAAAAGTATTTTAGGCTTTTTTTCCAGAATGCTTTATGGACGATGCAGAGGACCTTGAATTTCATCCTGGCTTCAACTTGTACCCAGAGGAGAACCCTCAGACCGGGCTTGAAGTAGTCTTGTTTGTTTGAAAGCTGAGCGATTTGGGAGGCAAGCTAATAAAATGTTACAGTGGTCCAAGAGCAACATGACATTGGCTTGTGTTAGTTACACTTGATGGTTGATTTGCACAGGAGAGGTTATTTAAAGTATAGGAAGTGCAGGAGATTGATGTTGGGGATTGACAAAACCAGGGTACTCAAGGTTAGTTTTAACGAATTTCCACAAATGTCCACTCTGTGAGGTCAGGTAAGTGAACAACCAAAAGACAGTTCACCACTGTGACCTCCCCATTGGGAAGTGGGAATAAAGGATGGAGAGAGAAGACAAAGCACAGCTGCTGCACCCTGTTTATAGGAGTCAGTAAGATATGCAATATGGTTGGCTCTCAATGTGGGTGTAGTGACTTTAGGAAAAATATGCAACAGTTATCTAAACAGAACGTGCTAGCCTGAGATATCAGCAGAATTTCAGGCCTAACCCATGCTCTAGAAAAAACGTAATGTGATAAAACCCAGATAGTACCAGCAGAGTCTCTGGGTTTGGAGCATGAAATAATGGCAGTATGACAGGTGAATTGGTTAACATTAGGCGTGCACTTGAAAATATCAAACATGGATAATCCTACAAGAGGAAAGACAAAGAGGTACAGAGGAAACACAAAAAGGTGAGGGAATGTTAACCTTTTGGTGAACTGACAACAGTGAGAACCTTATCACAAAGCACGTTGTAAGACTGTTTCCCACTACCGCTACTTAAAGTTCCTCAGAAAGAAGTTCCTAGCCTACCTTATCTATGGAGAAAAAGTTTTGAATTTGGATCTTTTCTAGGTTGTATTATATCTTTCATTCTCGGCACCAGCCTCCACATACCTGTTTGTCACCTTCTCTAACCCAACCCAAGCATAACTATGTGCCTGCCTATTCTGTGGTTGCAGAACGAATGGCTGATCATTTTCCTTCATTGCTGACCTGAACTATCTTCTGAACTCTCAAAACATGTTTCCTGGCAATTGATACCTCTGACCGCTGGGCTGACTTGTAGGATGGATAACATTTAAGAGTATAACATTATCTCCAGATTTTAGAGCTTTTCGGATTGTAGAGGGAGGTGTTCTATACTTTGAGTCCATTCAAAGAGTAGGTAGGAAGGTTGCCTTTCTCTCATAATAATAATAATAATGTTTTGTTCCATTTATACAGAGGAAGCTTCTCTACATCCAGAGGGTGGCATGATTGAGAGAGGAGGAGATTTTTTTCCTACAGTTGTTTGTGTTATTGCTTTGCCAAAAATACATTTGTGTATTATATGCATAGATTAGGCAGTTTATGTGATAATGCTCTGCACATAAATATAGAACACGAGTGAGAAAAGGGATGAACCTTGTTGGACGTTACACTATATGTAGCATTTGGATGATAGGGCTGTCTGATTGTAAGGCTGAGATTGGAAAGGAAGGGTTGGACCCAAAGAGATGTGGAGCCTGCTATTCCCATGCATTTCTCTAGTCTGTTCGGTCTCATTGTGTGATCAGCAACGTGATATGCCGTGGACTGGATGATAAGTTTAAGAGTTGATTTGTTGCTCTCATCCAGTGGGAAGAGAATCTCCGCCTTTATATTTGTTGTGGCAGTGTGTTGCTCCTCGCAGGTTTAAAAGTGGACTAGTAGTTGCAAAGGTGGCATCTTAGTTCCCCATCTTCTTAAAACTATTTTTTTATCTCCTTTCCCATGGTTTAGCAGAAAAAAGGGAAGTTCACCATGGGCCTGTAGTTTGCCAGGACCTTTGGGTGAGTTTTTGGCTGTTTGAGACTTGGTGTATGATTTAAAAGGATAAGTATGGTTTCTCATTGGAAGGAGGCTGTTTAGCATGTGTGTCACTTTCAGGGCAAAAACGGTTGTCACCCAATAATTGAGGTGGTGAGAAAGGATGTTGGCATGATGGTTGTAGTGCACTGGAGATCGCATTACAGATCTGGAAAATTTCGGATTTGAAAAACCCCAGAAGGTCTTCGCAGTGGTGTTGAGACGCACAGCGGTTTCTTTTTAGGGTATTGGGGTTAGCCAGTTTGTGAAATGTGTTAAATAGCTATTAAATAACTCCTTCAGTGTGTTGTGGTCCCCATTAACATGTCATGGGGTGCTAGCATGAATTTTCTTCCTCTAGGGTGGCTGTGACTGATGCATTTCATTTTAGTCAATCTTTGTTGAACCATTTGTTACGACAGACGTTAGTTCATCTGAATCATGCAATAGTTACAAACTGTGTGTGAACTTGAATTCCTCGGTTTCAGTTTAGTCAAAGAGTTGTAACTATGTTAAATAACATTTAAGCTACTAAAACAGTTTAGAGGATTAGCGTACCCTCTACAGAGCTCTGTGGGGGATCTTAGGACGTCGATTCTATTTCTCAAAGCACCAAACTGGAACTGCTCATATTGCCTCATTTGCCATAATATATATTGTGTGGCCCAACTATAGTACAGAGCGAGATCTGGGTGTAACCTGAAAGCCATGATATAGAACCCCAATGGGCTGACTCAATCATTCCTTCATATAAAGCTGATATAGTTACTACCATTATTTATTAATAGCACCTCTTCTTTAAATTGCTACGATATGGTATGTGGTGAGAAGCAAAGGTCAATAAAACAAAACGTTAGGATTTTTTAAAAAAATCATTAGTACCTTGAAATGACCAAAAGTGCAATCCATGTAATTTTACAATTTTGTATTGGTTATTTTGATATGTGAGTTCTAGAAAAACTAACAAATTATGCTCACTGACGTTTTCTTCTATGGTTTGTTATCAGGGTGGGACTCTTGGCATCATTATTGAGTGGCAGTGTGATCTGGATTGGGACATAAAATTTTGCAAACCAATTTACCGGTTCGTTCGACTTGACAACCCACAATATCGTGTATCAAAGGGCTTCAACTTCAGGTAAGGGGATCTTTCGTTCTGCAATCTAATCTGGAACAGGTGAAATTATAACACTGAGATTTCCATACAAAGAGGTAGAATAGAACAAGAACGTCACATAATTTTTCTTTGGTTTTGTATGGTGCATACGATACCCAGGATGAGTAGAACACACTTCACACAAATATATAGGTAACTGTGACATCAGGTGCAAATATCTGCAAATAACGCATAAACAGAGCAACAATGTCTACGGTGTAATATTGATCAGAACATAAAAAAGAAAGTAAATACACATAATAAGAGCTGATTCCGAGGGGCCAGTAGACTAATGCATCCAGTTATAGAATTTGTTTTTGAACCATGGCCACAGTTTTGAATCCCAGGGAGTTGACTTAGCTTTTCAAACTTCCGTGATTGACAAATGAGTATCATTGAGTTGGTTAACAATAACCATCCATTATATGCCAATAACACAAATAGACGTCCTAAGGGCTGATCAACCACTTGTTATTTTATATATTATCAGCAAATACATATACAGGTAGTAGTAGTATAACTATTGCACCTCCGATTCTCTGAGAAACAATAGTAGTAGGTGAAGTAATGCCCAACAAAACATTAGTCAATATGGTGCTTGTCGGTATTCGTGCCCTACTACCCAAGGCATGGAAATCAGTGGCCCACTCGGGATCCATTGAGACTTGTTAATAAGAAAGGTACCTTCTGATCCAAGTAGTAAGGATGCGTAAAGACCAGATGGAGTCTAAATCTTTAATTGGCATGTGGCGAAATCAACTCTTCCAAATATAAACATTCTTTCCTCAACAGCCACACCTGTGACTTTTTCAAGGCTGTGAGAGTACACAAAAAACCATACAATGTAATATCTCCTAGATGACAGGGGTACACAAAAAGGATTATGTCCATAAAGTCCCTATGAAAAAAATTGCATTTGCCAAAGAACCAAGTGATCCCATCAAGATCAACAAAGTGATGCCCAAAAATCTTACCAAAAAGGCTCAAACACCATCATGCAAGGTTGTGAGAATCTTACCAGCTTCTATGATGAATGAAGTCAGTTCAGGTACCAAGAAGAAAGTCCTTTTCCGCCAAAAAAAGCAAACAGGGCGAAAAAAAAAGAAAGAAGGAGTACAGGAGAGAGTAAAGTGACCTAATGGGATTTCAACATCAGTCCTTTTCCGAATCTTATAGTGGCCTCATAAGATGATGCGTATGCATCTGGAACCACAACAGTGTAACATAATCGTTATGTAAGAAACGTAGAATGACTCAATTCCTTTAAATTCTCATTGACAACCTACCAAGAAGCCAGTCGTAAAACATGGTGGTGACGTGTTGAACCTCACGAGAACTGTTGTAAAGACGTCTGTTTCTAAAATCTGCTCAGTTCTGTCAAATTTAAACCCTTGGCTGCAATTATATTGACAGTAAAGTCAGTAATCCTAGACATGCACTGTATTCAGTAACTGTAAACAATTTAATAAAAGACCAACCAAAGAGGTTATCAGAATTTTGAGAGATTTGTGCATACAGCCCAGTAATAGAAATAATGTATGGCTGTGAAAACAGTCTAAGTAAAAAGTGTAAATGTATACTATGCTGGAAAAGAGGTAGCACCAAAGAAGTAGGGGTACCTCATGAAATCTAAAGGTATAAAATAGAACCTATCCTAAAACCGTTGGTTAGTAGAGTACGTTCCAAGAAAGTGATGGCTCAATCAACATGTAGACCATGATAAGTCCCCATCTAAGTAACAATGAAGAAATCATGAATAAACTAAAGGGTAACAATTGCTAAACAAACTAGTCACTCCATACAGCAGGCCAAAACTCTCAGAAATCCATGTTGTCATCTACCCAGGAGCAGCTTGCGGTGCTTAATAGGGGTGGGGCAGCGTGCACGTTGGGGGGCCAGCAGAACTTTTTTTTTTTTAACTTACCTGCATTGTCACCACTGTGCCGCTCCTCTGCTGCAGACACAGGCTCCCAGCCTGCCCTTCAGCCAATCGTGATGCTGCTCAGAGCAGTGTTAGGATTGGGAGCGTCCAGCCAGGGCATTCCCAGGCAGACTGAGAGCCTGTGCCTGCTCTCTCCAGACCAGCAACACAGTTACCACCAAGCTACATAGGAACAAAGAGGCATCTTTAAAAGCCCATAGCGCCATCTACCGACACAGTAGCATAGTTTGTTTTACATTATTATTTCGTTAGATGGCCAATATCCCCCGCACCATATTTAAAAAGTGGCACAATGCATGCAATGCGCCACTTTGTAACCCTTTGTGCTACATTATTTCTGTGCCAGGCATAATGTATGCATAGGGGGCGTCCCCCCGTTAGGGAGGCCAAAAAATGGCACAAGAAAATCAAACAGATTTCCTGGCATCTTTTTTTTCGGCACTTTTAACACCTGCTCAGAGCAGGCATTAAAAGAGGGCACACCATTGTTTACAATGTGCCCCTATGTACTATGTAAAAACCCATACTCACCCAACAACCTAAAAAACCCTTGGCACCCAAAAACCCATACACACCCTACAACCTAAAAATGCCCTTACTACCAAAAATCGTAGCCACCCTAAAACCTAAAAATACTCTTACGACCCCAAAACCCATAATCACTCTAAACCCTAAACCCCCTTACCACCCAAAACCCCATACCCACCCTGACACCTAAAAATGCCCCTACTTCCCAAAACCCATACCCACCCTAAAGCCTAAAAATGCCCTTACCACCCAAAAACTAACCCTAAAACCTGAAAATGCCTTTACTACCCAAAAACCCATACCTGCCCTAAAACCTAAAAACTCCTTACCACCCCAAAACCCCTACCCACCCTAAAACCTAAAAAAAACTTATTGTCCCAAAACCCATACCCACCCTAAAACCTAAAAATCCCATACCACTTAAAAACCCATAACTGCCCTAAACCCTAACAATGCCCTAAAACCCTGTCCACCCTAAAACCTAAAAATCCCTTTACCATCGAAAAACTCATACACACCCTAAAACCTGAAAATGCCTTTACTACCCAAAAACCCATACCAACCCTAAAACCTAAAAACCCCTTAGCACCCAAAAACCCCTACCCACCCTAAAACCTAAAAAAATCCTTACCGGCCTAAAACCCATACCCATCCTAAAACCTAAAAACCCCTTACTACCCAAAAACCCATACCCACCCTAAAACCTAAAAATGCCCTTACTACCAAAAAAGCTTACCCACCCTAAAACCTAAAAACACCCTTCCAACCCAAAAACCCATGCCCACCCTAAGTCTTAAACACCCTTTACCACACTAAAACCCATACCCACCCTAAAACCCAAAAAATACCCTTACCACCCCAATCCCATAGCCACTGTAAACCCTAAAAACCCCTTACCACCCAAAGACCCATGCCTACCCTAACACCTAAAAATACCCCTATCACCCAAATACCCATACCTACCCTAAAACCTAAAAATGCCCATACCACCCAAAAACCCATATCCACCCTAAAAACTAACAATGCCCTTGCCACCCAAAAACTGATACCAACCATACAAACTAAAAATGTCCTTGCTACCTTAAAACCCATACCCACCCTAAAACCTGAAAATGCCTTTAGTACCCAAAAACCTATACCAACCCTAAAACCTAAAAACCCCTTACCACCCAAAAACTACTACCCATCCTAAAACCTTAAAAATCCTTACAACCCTAAAACCCATACCCACCCTAAAACCTAAAAACCCCTTACTACCCAAAAACCCATATCCACCCTAAAACCTAAAAATGCCCTTACTATTAAAAAAGCTTACCCACCCTAAAACCTAAAAACACCCTTCCAACCCAAAAACCCATGCCCACCCTTAGTCTTAAACACACTTTACCATACTAAAATCCATACCTACCCTAAAACCAAAAAATACCCTAACCACCCCAATCCCATAGCCACCGTAAACCCTAAAAACCCCTTACCACCCAAACACCTATGCCTACCCTAACACCTAAAAATACCCCTACCACCCAAATACCCATACCTACCCTAAAACCTAAAAATGCCCATATCACCCAAAAACCCATTTCCACCCTAAAAACTAACAATGCCCTTACCACCCAAAAACTGATACCAACCATAAAAACTAAAAATGTCCTTGCTACCTTAAAACCCATACCCACCCTAAAAACTAAAAATGCCCTTACCACCCTAACACCCATACCCACCCTAAAAATTAAAAATGCCCTTACCACTCAAAAGCCATACCCACCCTAAAATTTAAAATGCCCTTACCACCCAAAAACCCATACCCACCCTAAAACATAAAAATACCCTTACCGCCCAAAACAAAAACCCATGCCCACCCTAAATCTTAAACACCCCTTACCACTCAAAAACCCATACCCACCCTAAAGCCAAAAAATGCCCTTACCACCCTAAAACCCATACATACCCTTAAACCTAAAAAGGTTCCTACCACCCAAAAACCCATACACACCCTAAACCCTAAAAATGCCTTTGCTACCCAAAAACCCATACCCACCCTAAACCTAATAACCCCTACCCATCCTAAAACCTAAATACCCCTTACCACCCAAAGCACATACCCACCCTAAAACCTAAAAATGCCCTTACCACCCAAAAACCCATACCCACCCTAAAACCTAAAAATGCCCTTACCGCCCAAAAACCCATATACACCCTAAAACTTAAAAATGCCTTTAGTACTCAAAACCTCATACCCACCCTAAAACATAAACCCCCCCTTACCACCCAAAAACCCCTACCTCCCCTAAAACCTAAAAATCGCTTGCCACCCCAAAGCCAATACCCACTTTAAAACCTAAAAAAACCTTACCACCCTAAAACCCATACCCACCCAAAAACCTAAAAATGCCCTTACTACCGAAAAACCCTACCCACCTCAAAATCTAAAAAAATACCCTTATGACCCAAAAACCCATACCCACCCTAAAACTAAAAAATACCCTTACCACCCCAAAACCCATGCCCACCCTAAACCCTCAAAAACCCTTACCACCCAGAAACCCATACCTACCCTGAAACCTAAAAATGCCCTTACCACCCGGAAAGCCATACCCATCCTAAAAACTAAAATGCCCTTACCACCCTAAAACCCATACCCACCCTAAAACCTACAAATGCCTTTACTACCTTAAAAACCATACCAACCCTAAAACCTAAAAATGTCCTTACTACCCAAAAACCTATACCCCCCAAAACCTAAAAAACACTTACCACCCAAAAACCTCTACCCACCCTAAAACATAAAAATCCTTTACAACCCAAAAACCTCTACCCACCCTAGAATCTAAAAACCCCTTACCACCCAAAAACCCATATTCACTCTAAAACCTAAAAATGCCCTTATCACCCAAAAACCCATTCCCACTCTAAAACCTAAAGATGCACTTACCACCCAAAAACCTATACCTACCCTAAACCCTAAAAATGCTCTTGCCACCCAAAAACCAGTACCCACTTCAAACCCGAAAAACCCCATATCTATCTATCTATCTATCTATCTATCTATCTATCTATCTATCTATCTATCTATCTAGCTATCTCTCTCTCTCTCTCTCTCCCTCTCTACATATGTATATATTTATGTTCACTTGAAAAGCAAAGGTTACAGGGACGTTATATTTAGGCTCACATTTTAAATGCACATAACCATAGAAATTCACCAGTTATAGTTAGTTAGCTCAAGTAACTATAACTCATGCCCTAAGGTAACTATAACTCGCACCCCGCCATGCACAGTTTTTTTGTCTAATAATTTACTGCAGATATTACATTGATATTATCAATTATGCTATGAAAGATGGCATGATTGCCGTAATTTGTCAGGTAATTTGCAGAGCATGGTGTGAGAGTGAGTTATAGTTACCTTAGGGCACAAGTTATAGTTACTAGAGGTAACTCTAACTATAACTGTTGAATTTCTATGGTTTTGTACGTTTAAAATGTGAGCCTAAACTCTATAACTTCCATGTAACCTTTGGTTTCTTAAGTGAATTTCTATGCTTTTTTTAAAAATTCGACTTTGTAACTATAACATCCCTGTAACCTTTGTTTTTTTAGTGGATTTCTCTGTTTTTTTTTAACTTGTAGTAATTTTTATTACTATACGTTAATTCAACCGCGTCACACACAGGTGGTTGTCCTTCAGCCAGGCCCTGTGACCAACCCCCAACAAGCACCCAACCGTGCACATCCACCCATGCTTAGGAGAGGTTGCCTGCAAGACCTGGCCTGCCACCCAAACCCACTTTGTGCACAACCCTTTCGCCGTGCACAGTAGCAGTTAGCCTCAGCTTCTCTGTGTGTGAGTATAGGTGTGAGAGGGTGTATCTGGGGGTGTGAGTAGCTATCAGGTTGTCTGTCTGGGTGTGAGAGTGCATACATCAGTGTTTTAGTGAGTGTGCCAGTCTGTGCACGGATCTGTGAGTGTCTACATGAGGGTGTCAGTGGGTTTGTGAGTGGGTGCATGAGTGTCTGAGGGGCTCTTTGAGTGGGTGTGTAAATGTCTGAGTGAATATGAGAGTGGGAGAAATTGATTGAAAGAGAGACAGTAAGGAAGAAAGAAAGTGAGAGAGAGAGAGTTTTTTAGTCTTCAATATCTCATATACTTAGAATGGTGGAATTAACAAAAAAAAGTATTTAATTTATTTAAACAAGTATACATTTGTCTATTAAAAAAAGGAAAGGAAAGGAGTCCAGCTGGACTTGAACTCCCATAGCCCAGTGTGAAAGTCAACAACCTTCACACTGTGCTGTGGGGGTTTTCTTTTTTTTTTGTTTTAAGCCTTTGTGAGCTTTGTAGTAAAAATCAACCAAAAAAAGTAGGGACCGTGGGGGGGGGGATCCCTCAAGGGCCCTCCTGTGGTCCCTATTTTTTTTATTTTTTTTATTGTATAATAAAGCCCTTTACGGGCTCTGTGGGATCGCAAGGAAGCTCTCAAGGGCTCCTCCCGCGGTCCCTACTTTCTTTTTTAAACAATGCCCTTACCGGCTACTTGGCATTGCGGGGGAAGTCTTTAGGATTCCCCCACAGTGCCAATGCTTCAGCAAGCACGGAGCTGCTTTGACAGCAGCTCTCTGCTTGCTGAAGCATTTCATCTCTTTCCTCTGCGTGTGTGTAGAGGACAGAGATGAAACTTCAGATTTTGACAGCGGACCTGCTTTAAAGGTCCCGTTGTCAAAGCCCTAAGTGTTTGCTGAGGCTTGGCTGCAGCGTTGCAGCCAAGCCACAGCAAACATCTATGTCCTAGGGTGGGCACCTCGGGACATAGCAGGAGCCAGCCCTGGGGGTTGGCGGTCCCCAGGTCTATGAGTGGCTCCAAGAGAGGGGCCATATGGCCCTCCTCCAGTTTTTACATAGCCCTAGAAAGGTGATGGTCCCTGGGACGCGAAGGTCCCCTGTTTCTTTTTCTAAACGTTTTCCCCTGGGGGTGGTGGTCTTCGAGACAACGGGGGACCACAGGGCCCCCCTGTATTAATTAAAAGATCGCCCTGGGGAGGTGACATTCCTCTGGGCAGCAGAATGTGGCCAGGAGGCCCACCTACTTTTTTTTTTAAAGCCTCTGAGACTTGGTCCACCCGGGGGCATTACACTAATGAAACACAGGAGCCCACTCTTCATTTTTTTTTTAGATTTTACAAACGGATTTGCGGATCCATCGCATCTCCGCTAGTAAAATTTAAAAAAAAGCTTTTTTGCCCTGGGTGGAGGGTCCCTTTGAGACCCCACCACCAAAATTAAGGGGTCAGGGTGTTCGTACCCTGGCCCCTTTTGTTTCTTTTTTTTTTGGGGCTCGTCTGAAGCTGAGCCGCAAGATGGCTGACAACACTTCAACAGCCTCTGTTGTAGAAGTGTTGTCAGCCAAACAGATCTCAGCACAATATTGTTAGGGGTCGGGAATCCTTCGCTTTCCTGGATATACAAATTTGTTTTCCCCTGAATTTCTCAAAAACTACTGAACGGTATCACACCAACACAAAGAAAGCACTCTTTTTGGACCAGGAACTACATTCCTGCTAAATTTGGTGTGATTCCATATAGTAGCTTTTGCGCTATCGCTGTTCAATCAATCGTTCAATCAATCAATCAAAGCATTTGTAAAGCGCACTACCCATGTGAGGGTCTCAAGGCACTGATGGGGGGGGACTGCTACTGATCAAACAGCCAGGTCTTGAGTTGTCTCCTGTAGGTAATCAGGTCCTGTGTATGTCGTAGGTGGGCGGGAAGAGTGTTCCATGTCTTGGCGGCGAGTTGGGAGAACGATCTGCCGCCAGCGGTCATTCTGAGGATGCGTGGGATGGTGGCGAGGGCAAGGTCAGTGGAAGGAAAATGTCGGGTCAGGGTGTAGAAAGAGGGCCTTCTGTTGAGGTATTCTGGTCCGGTGTTGTGTAGTCTAGTGTTCAAAATCCCTATGAATAAATTAATGGGGAAAATCTGCTTTGGGATCCCACTTTTTTCTCAGCCCCACCTGGACAGATCACCCCAAAACTTTCCAGGCAGCAGCTGACGGAACTGACAATTGTTTTGGGAAAGTTTTGTGAAGATTCGCCAAGCGGTGCCAAAGGTATAGGCAAGTAAAAAAATGCTTTTTATATAGAAACTAGGTTGTAACTATAACTACTTAGTGGCAACCGCCACTAGGTTTTAAATACATATATATATATATATATTTATATATATATATGAATATTACCTTGTGGCAGTTACCACTAGGCAGTTATAGTTAGGATCATGTTTCCATAAGAAAAGCTTTTGTTTGACTTGCCTATATCTTTAGCACCGTTTGACAAATCTTCACTAAATTTTCACAAAAAAGTGTTGTGGTGATTATTGTTGGGCATGGAAAGTTTTGGGGTGATCTGTTAAGCGGAGGCCGGGAAAAAGGGGGCTCATAAAATGTTGCGTTGCCCATGTTAGTTTCTATAGGATTCTTTAGACACGACTACAGGCCGAACCACTGGACGTAATTACACTAGATTTTGCAGAAAGCTAGCTGTTAGTACGCAGATTACGCTTTCACTTATTTGGTGTAAGTCTGTTCAGTAATTCTTTAGATTTTAAAGGGAAAATACATTTGAATATATCTCTGTTGTGAATAATTTGCAAAATTCGCAAATTTTTCACAAATACGCCTGCAAAAAGAAGTGTTGCAATTGGCTGACTGCAACCTGACTACAAAGTTGTGGCTGCCATTTTATTCCACGGGACACGGTCCCTGCGGGTCAAAATCCAAATTGAAAGTGGCATAAGGGGGCAGCGTGAATACAGGGGTGTGATACAGGTGTGTTTTAGGTGCAGATCATGGGTTTAAAATATTTTTGTGTCACCATGCGCGATATTCATAAAAATTCCTGAATTTTCACAAATTATTCGCGAATATTGAAAAATGTGAAGGAAAAAACGCAGATTCATTCATACACTCATTCATTCACTCATACATGCACTCAGAAACTCATGCGTCCACTCACACACACACTCAGACACTCATGCACCCCCTCACACCCATTCAGACTCACACACCCATTTTCAGACCCTCTCAAACACTCACGCACCCACTCACAGATCCACTGACAGAGACAGGCCCTCTGGCCAACCTGCGCTGCACACAGCACACAGCCAAAGGATGTGCATGGTGTGGGGTTGGGTGGTTATAAGGGCTTTGCTGCAAGGCCTGGCTGCAGGCCAGGCCTTGTGACCAACCCTTGCTGTGACCTGCCGAAGGTCATGAGTAGTAGGGTTGGATTAACATATAGGTGGTCATTATGACCCTGGCGGTATTACAACCGCAGGGCCAAAACGACGGGAGCACCGCCAACAGGCTGGTGGTGCCTCCCGGCGTATTATGACCGCGGCGGTAGCGCTGCGGTCGCACCGCCGGGGCTGGCGGTTTACTGCCACAATGGCCCCGGCGGATGTAATCCGCCAGGGCAGCGCTGCTTGCAGCGCTGCCCAGGGGATTACGACTCCCCGACCGCCAGCCTTTTTCTGGCGGTCTGAACCACCAGGAAAAGGCTTGGCGGTACGGGGAGTCATGGGGCCCCTGGGGGCCCCTTCACTGCCCATGCCACTGGCATGGGCCCCCTGACAGGGCCCCATGCTGCTTTTCACTGTCTGCTGTGCAGACAGTGAAAAGCGCGACCGTAACACCGCCGGCTCCATTTGGAGCCGGCTCCCATGTTGCGGCCCACATCCCCGCTGGGCCGGCGGGCGGAAACCAAGTTTATGACCGCGACGGTAGCGCCGCGGTCGCACCGCCGGGGCCGGCAGTTTACTGCTACAATGGCCCCGGCGGATGTAATCCGCCAGGGCAGCGCTGCTTGCAGCGCTGCCCAGGGGATTACGACTCCCCGACCGCCAGCCTTTTTCTGGCGGTCTGAACCGCCAGGAAAAGGCTAGCGGTACGGGGAGTCGTGGGGCCCCTGGGGGGGGGACAGGGCCCCATGCTGCTTTTCACTATCTGCTGTGCAGACAGTGAAAAGCGCGACGGGTGCAACTGCACCCGTCGCACGGCCGCAACACCGCCGGCTCCATTTGGAGCCGGCTCCCATGTTGCGGCCCACATCCCCGATAGCCACCCGCCAATGTTGTAATGAGGCCCATAGTAATTACAATTGCTTTACGTTAAAAAACATAGAAATTCACTGGAAAAAACAAAGGTTGCAGGGACGTTATAGTTAGGTTCTGAATTTACTCGCACAAAACCATAGAAATTCAGCAGTTATAGTTCTTTTAAGTAACTATAACTTGCACCCTGATGTAACTATAATTTGTGCCTTCGCCATGCGCAGCTAATTACCAAACATATTATATCACATTATTATATCATTGATGAGATCTTGTATGGCATCTTTGATATTATCACTGCAGCATTTCAAATGAAGTATTGATAAGAGAACTGTGCATGGCAAGGGCGCAAGTTATAGCTACCTTAGGCTGAATTTCGATGGTTTTGTATGAGTAAATACAGAACCTAACTATAACGGCCCTGTAACCTTTGGTTCTTTCAGTGTATGTGTGTGTGGTTATAAGAAGGGGACAGAGATGATAGGTTTGCTTCAGCAAGCACAGAGATGCTGTTAAAGCAGCTCCTTGCTTGCTGAAGCAATGTCACTGTGGGACAAGCCTTGAGACTTACCCCGTGGTGCCAAATAGCCTGAAAAAAGGACATTTTGTAAAATAACAATATTTTAAAGGAAAAAAACATGTAGGGACCGGGTCCCAGGCAGCCCCTAAGGGGCTAAAAAGAAAACAGAAAAAAAGCTCAAGCTCAGTGTTACGGTCATGAACCTTCACACTGAGAACCAAGGGTTTGAGTCCAGCTGGACATGTTTCCTTCTTCTTTTTAAACTTCAAATGTTTAAAGATAAAATAAAAGGTGATTTTATTTTTTAAAATAACAAATACATTTATGTTTTTAAATTGAACAGGAATATCTAATTTTAAGTTTATCATATATCAAAGCCTTAAAAAGCCTCTATCTCTTTCCCTCTCCTTCTCTCTCTCTCTTTCTCTATCTTTCTTTCAAACCTTATCTCACACATACACCCACTCAAACCCTCATGTACCCACTCACAGACCCACTCAGACACTCACGCACCCACTCACAGACCCACTCAGACTCTCACACACCTACTCACAGACCCACTGACATCCTTATGCACCCACTTATGCACCCACACACACACACTGAGGCACCAACTAAAAACTCTGATGTACGCACTTTCACACCCAGACAGACACTCTCACAGCCACTCTCATCCCCAGATACACCCTCTTGCACCTATTCTGACACCCAGAGAGGCTGCAGGCAACTTTCGCTGTGCACGGCAAAAGGGTCATTCACAGCATGAAGATGGGTGGTTAGGGGGGTTGGCCGTAGGGATTGGATGCAGGCCAGCCATTGTGGGCAACCCCTACTGCGCACAGGTGAAGGCCGTACACGGTGAAAGGTTGGGTTCTTATAGGGGGCGCAAAGGCCATGCGCAGAGGCCATGGTTGGAGTAACGTATAGTAATGAAAATTAATAAATGTTTAAAAAAACATAGAAATTCACTGAAAAAATACAAAAGTGACAGGAATGTTATAATTAGGAAAAAGAATTTAAAAAATCATAGAAATTCACTTCGAAAACCAAAGGTTACAGGGACGTTATATTTAGGCTCACATTTTAAATGTACAAAACCATAGAAATTCACCAGTTATAGTTAGAGTTACCTCAAGTAACTATAACTTGTGCAGTAAGGTAACTATAATTCGTGCCCCCACCATGCATTGCTAATTAGCCCACAAATGACAGCACTCATAACGTCTTTGTTAACATCATTGCTAATATTAATGTAATATTTGCAGTAACATTTTTAACAAAAAAACTGTGCATGGCAGGTTTATGGGCAGTGATGCGTCCTCTCTTCTTTCAGAGGGCCAGGGGTTCTTGTGCTTACCTGCTGGGACAGTGACAGATCTTGTTACCTCTGAGGAAGGCACCGGGTCGCAGGTCACTGTCCTTTCCAGGATAGAAGAATCCTCTCACAGCAGACGCATGGTGTGAACTTGAGCAGTTCATGTGTACACTTCTAGGCACAGTGTCATACACAGGCACAGTATCGTAACCTGCACCTTCACAATAACCACAAATCGAGCTGTAAGGTACGCCTTCTACTACCTCCATCTGTGCGTCTGTGGTGGAGGGGGGTCGGGTGCAGGGCCGGCAGGGGAGGGGACTGCAGTGACACCTGCAAGGTTCATTGAACAGGTGTTACCAACTAATGGGAGCTCTGCTGCGCACACGGCTAATAAACCGCGCTTGAAGGGGTCACTGCAACAGGCGGCAGCAGGGTCGAGACATGTTGCCTGCAGGGCATCAGGATATGGGGGCTGCAAATCCACTTAATGTATGCACACTGTCAGTTGTAGCAGTGAGGGTGCGCAGACCTCCCCCTCCGTTCACCGGGTAGAGAGGATGGTGAAGAATTACTAAGAAATGAGAGAGAAAAGTATATAGGCCAAAGTGTGTATCTAGGCCATACTGTAGGGGCTTGCTGTGGGTCACTCTGTGTGTGGTATAACTGTGTCACCATGTACAAGTGATTGGTCCTCCATCTGGCATGTGTTATAACCGGAAATATTCAGAGATCGGAGTTTAAAAGGAAACATTCTAATATAGATCGCAATGCACTTTAGCAGTCGCAACATCTCGTGTGCGTGGTAAAACGAATACAGCGCAGTACTTGATGGGGTTTCGCGCAGCGTGTATTTAATTGCTGCAGTGCGCCTTCATGTCTGCCTGGCGGCGCCCTTTGAGTCCCTGCCTGTAAATTGTTTCTGAAGACAGAGGCCAGCTGCGTGATGTCACAACTTTGGACATAAGTGGTAAGTAACACTAGCCTCAGATCCAAAACATTTGATGATGACCAATATTGAATGGACTATTGGGAACCGAAGTGAAAATGATTAAATGCGACTTTTTAAATCTATTCCAGAGAAATCGTCGGTTCGTTACACATTACTGCGAATTTAAGTTTTGCATTCCTATAATATTCACACATTCTGACCCAAAGTTCTAATTTACGGCTCGTTTCCCAGTCTTCGTTTGCTGGG
Organism: Pleurodeles waltl; assembly: GCF_031143425.1. Taxonomy (NCBI): domain Eukaryota; kingdom Metazoa; phylum Chordata; class Amphibia; order Caudata; family Salamandridae; genus Pleurodeles; species Pleurodeles waltl. The sequence goes on along the minus strand of NC_090441.1, from coordinate 34,717,924 downwards.
AAGCATTTTTTTGTTTAAAAAAGAAAAATAATCTTGTTGCTTTTGCTTTGTAAAGTGAGATTGCACATATTTGATGGCCAAGAAATAACCAAATTCACCTACCATATTTTTATTTCATCGCCTGGCACTCATGGGCAGCCCATGAATTTCAGGTAGAAGTTTAGGGCAAAGGACTTGCTGACAACTTGCGCTAAAATATTTTTTCAGACTTTCTGTATTTTTCAGTCCGTTATGGGTGCAGTCTTAAAGTACAAACCAAACGATTCAAAGGAGGCGCCTTCATGATGTTTACAGCTTGGTACTAATACCGCACCTAAAGTATGTGAGGTCTGAGATCACTAAAATGCAAGAATGTTCATTATTTACTTAAAAAACCGTGGACAATTCGTAATAGGGTAACCTCGTATGGCGTGATGGCCACATACGTGCATTTCAGGAATATGTCAAAGAGAGAAGCGCCCTATAAGCATCCCATAGACTTAAACAAGCAGTTTCTGTGGCACACGCATGTACACACACACAGGCAAAACATATGCTCACCTCTACACAAGCACACATACAGAAAACGCACAAACACATCCACCAACCATGCGCAACTCAGTACAATCCAAAAGTCATGCATGCACACACACTACCACACATCCACAAAACGCACACACACAAACACAAAATGCAGTCGCGGCTCGCAGGGGTTCGAGGGGGGGGGGGGCGGCGCTGGGGGGATTAATAAAATGAATAAATACATTTTTTTTAAACTTAACTGCACACTGTGCCTCGTCACAGCTCCTCCGTCTCCTCGGCTGCAGGCAGGCACAGACTACCAGCCTGCCTGCCCTGCGGCCAACCTGACGCTGCTCAGAGCACTGTTAGGGGGTCACTCCCAGGCAGACTACTAGCCTGTGACTGCTCTCTCCAACCAGGCAACAGTGCCAGAGGGCCGACCAAACATACATGCACACTGAGGGGGAGTGTTGTGCACTCCCCCTCAAGTGCTCATCACAGCCCATGAACCTGCCCCTTTTACTACTTAGTTTATTATAATGTTGTAGTAAAAGGTTTGCAGCTGCTGCTGCTGGCTGAGGAGCCGTGCCTGGCAAAATGTGAACTCTTTTGTGCGGCAGCTCCACAGCATTTCATTTAGTCACAGATTGCGTTCGCCACACAGGACGGCAAGGCTCCCACGCATATTCCACCTGCTTCTAGGGGAATGAAATACATGGTTTTCAGGGTACATGAGTGTATGGTGACTAACATTTTAAAGTGAAAAAGAGCAAAAATAAAATGCAGATTTTGAAGCCAGTATCATGCCTGTTAATTACATTGCTTTTATTTAACAGCACCTGTTTTGTAAAACATAAAAAGGCAGCTCCCACTGTTTTCAGAGACCCTCTCTAAAAACCAGTACATCAACTAAATTTCCTGAAATCTGCCAGGATAGCTGGTGAAAAACAGGGACTGTCCCGGTAAATCTGGGACCCCTGTTCACCCTACATAAGTGAGATTGTGCTGCGTACACTTGAGGACATGCTTTAGAAAGGCGCTTGTAAGGTGATGAGGAGGATACATCTGTAGTCCTGGAGTAGTGTGCCTGTTGTACGGTGGTTGCAATGTGTTGTTCAGTGGCGGCCGGCAGATTTAGGAGGGAGGGGGGCGGGCGGGAAGCACACTCACACTCATTCTTTCACACACACACGCTCATCCATTAACAACATTCATCAACATTCAGATATACATGCACACACCAAACATTCATTTAAAAAGATCACACACACTTATCTTCAGCCTAGGAGGTCCCAGGAGGGCTGGGACTGCTGCCTTCCCTCATTGGCTGGCCTTAGGTCAGCCAATGAGGGAAGGCAGCAGTCCCAACTTCGTCACAGAGTGGAATGGGGTCAGTGAGACTGCTGATCCCACCCCACTCTGTGACGAGCTGTCACTGATTGACACTTGCCCTGGGCGCTTCAGGCCTTAAACCTGAAGCGTCCAGGTCATAGTAAATGGGTAACGCTTGCCTCGTCACCCGGGGGAGGGCCTCGAGGCACCTTTGCTGAGCCGAGGAGGTCATACCTACAGGAGCTGTGACCTCTTCAGCCAAGCAAAGTTCAGCTCAGACACCGATGAGTCTGCGCATATCAAGCATGTCTCGCTCCTGGCTGCCTGACCTGAACATGAAGCATGTCTTTGAGGCTGACCTTTGTTCAGCCTGACCGGCACTCTTCATGAGGGGCAAAAGGTGGGGGTGCGTGGCCCCTCCGCCTTAAAGGACAGGCCGCGCCTGGTGTTGTTCCAAGCATAAATCAGTATCACAGAAAAATAATATATTTTGAGAGCTTCGCATGCACCTAGCTGTAAATGCCAGGTATGCTTTTCTCTGTCACACAACCACAATGCTGGTGATTTTAAAAACAGTGAAGACCATCAACCATCCCTTTACCACTGTGACTCTGAAGGCAGCAATTGGCAAGAGCGCGCTTGGGTGAAGCAATTGAAGCATTCACTGGACAGTCTCAAACTTATGGCTGATCTAAGACGTGAGATTTTTTTTAAATTTTTTTATTTTACCAACTTTTCATTGTTTTTTAAAAAATTTAAACATACAGAGCAAGAAATAACATAGGCAAGTCATAGCATCCAGGTAATAAGGCAGTTGACATTGATATGAGGTATGAGTCATTGTTGAGTGGACAGACCCCAGGGTGTCTCCTTAGGACACCGGTGGCTCCTTCTTTAGTTCCCTGACTTTTGTTTTTAAATGTGATGAAAAAGCTGAACAATCAGCATTGGGGCACAGAAGGTGCCACTTCAGGCGACCTACATGAAGCTATTGTTGGGTATCTAATGCAAGGGTGGATGGAGGCCTGTTTTCCTTTAAGAGTGCGGGATCTCTCACTGACAAAGTGCAGGAAGCATGCCCCAGTGTCCCATAACATGTCCGTGCCAATGCGGTGAAACGTCCTATCAAGCTGTTCCTGTTAATCACTGCTGGAACTGCATGGGGCAGGATGTTGGGATAGTAACCCCCTGGACTGGGGTGTGTGTGTGCCTGTGATGTCCAGATAATGCATTCTAATTTTACCACCATATGTCACCCGTCTCAGTGGCTTTCCCTCCCTTCTCTGTCTCAGACCATTTCTTCACTCCCTCCTCTCTCACTGGGGAGGAGGCTTGCTAATACACATGCTAATACACACCGTCCAGTAGACCAAACGGTGTGGTCCTGCGCACAGTTCATTTAGCTGCTGAATTCGGAACATATCTATCTATCTATCTCTCTATCTATCTATCTGTCTATCTGTCTATTTATCTATTTTACTATCTATCTATCTATCTATCTATCTATCTATCTATCTATCTATCTATCTATCCTTCCCCCATTCTACGGTTCTTCTCCTGAATCAATCAATCCATCCAACCGTTTGTCCCCTACCAACCCCTGTAATTCATCCATGTTTAATGACTGTGTAACACAGGCATTTTACATTTTCTTTTCTTTTCTTAAATTTGTATCTGCTGTGAAATTAAATTCCGTAACTGTGAAACTGACAATCAGAGCTGCATTTTTATGTTCATTAGCTATTGGGTGTGCAGTGTTCTTTCATTAGGGTGAGTTTCCTGTTTTCCTTAACCCCCAATGTCAGGCGCCTGAGCTGTTATTGACTGTATTGGTGTTTTTACCAACGTTAAAAACGTTGGCCTCCCTTCTTTGTAGGTTTGGTCTTTAAGCAGACCAGTACACATTAACAGTACATTTTTAGTGAGGACATTTTGCTGGTGAAGAATGGCCTGTAAATTCTAAGTTATTTGTACACGTTATCATAAGAGGAACACACAGATGGGCTGTTGGAAAATGGGTTATTGGCAAGGGCAGGTAAGAACCTACACTTAGCAATAGGCCACTAACCTCCACTTAGGTCCTGTTAGGTCTCAGTAAATTAAACCTAGCTCAACCCTTGGTAGCTTGGCAACGAGCGACAAGGCTTAACTTAGGAGACAAAGCGTTAAGCATTCAAATATCACAAAACAGTAATGAAATAAAACACAGGAAACAGTTTACAAATCCAAAATCAATTAATAAAAATAGATGGTGTTTTTACCTTTAAAATGACACCAAAATGAATAAAATCGGATAAGGGGAACCGGAGATATGAATTTTTTAAGAATTAATGCTTTCTAGCGCATAGAAGCAACTAGCGCTCAAATGGTTAAAAAAGGTCGCACTGGAAAGGAACAAAGTTCAGAGTTCAGGCCACCCACGAGGTAACACTGTCACACTTACTTTCAGAAGTGTTTGATTCAGGAAAGTGGTCCACAGCACCAGCCAGGGGTTCAGAGGCTCTGGTATGCCTCTTGGGGTCTGGGACTACAACTTCCACAATGCACCTCTTCAATTTATGGAGTTGCTCCAAACATCTCCAAACTTCTGGATCTTCTTCCAGAGGTCCTTTTTGTGCCCTTAAAGTGTCCACAACTTGATCCAAGGTTCCAGAAGCTCTGAGTTGCTCCTCGGGAGTTGGGACGACAATTCCCATAATGCACCTGGTCAGAATCCACAAATGGCCACTGGACGCTGGTCAGCTGGGCTCTGCTTGCAGGACTTGATGCAGGGGACACTGGGCAGCTCCTTTGTACCTGTAGCAAACAGGGAGTCCCTTCTTGAAGCAGTAGAAGACAGGTAAAGTCCTTTTAGTGGTGAAGCCCAAGTGTGCAGCTGATGCAGTCCTCCAGAGTGCAGTGTCCAGGTGCAGGTCAGGGGTCCAGCAGGGCAGTCCTTCTTCTCCTGTAGTTCTTCCTTGTTGGAATCTGATAGGGATCTGAGGTGTGGGTGCTGGTCTGCCAGTTGTATCCCTGCTCCTGGGTGAAAAACAGGGGAGTCCTGGTTCTCCAATCAGGTACAGGGTCCTTCCCCCTGTGATGACCACTTCCTGGGAAGTGTGGCAAAAATCAATCCCATGGAGCAATATTCCTCAAAAATTCATCATGGCTGAAAGTGATTTTTAGAGGTTACATCTGGCTGAGCCCACCCACTGGTGTGGCTAGAAATCCTAAACACACCCCTCTCCTGCCCTTTCCTAATCTAATCAAGGGGGGACCTAATTGTCTGGGTTTGCAGGATGTGAGGGTGTTGCTGGGTTGCTCCAAATGTCCTTCCCTGTCTTTGAAGACCAGTTTGGCAGCCCTCCCCCTTCCTGCTTCACCATCTGCTAAGGGGAGATCTCCTCTCCCAGGCACATCTCTTTGTGTGGGACCAGGCCACTTTACAACTCATCAAGTCAGTCTGGCCAGGCTGCCAGAGGCTGGCCAATCAGAGTACAGCAGCAAAAATACTGCAGGGCTGAAGTTGGCAACTTTTCTGGTAAAGTTTAAAACTCTTTACCTGAACAAGTTATATTAAATCCCACAACTGGATGTTGTGGGATTTATTATAACAATTAATTTGATACCAAACCTCTGGTATTTGTTACTTAAGGGGACTTTAAAAATTAAAATAAAGTCTCCCCATGTTAGCCTATGGAGGCCATTCAGTACAATGAGGGAAAAACAAACTTGGCTGTTTTACCTCACCAGGGCTTATAAAACTATTTTTATAAGGTCCCTGCTTATAGGTACATGGCACCCAGCTCTAGGCCTGGACCTATATGTAAAATGTAAAAATAAGGTAGTTTAAGGCTTTGGAACTACTTTTAATTCCAAAGTCGAATTTGCATGTAACTTTAATTTAAAAGCAGCCAGCAAGGCAGGCCTGCCTTTAGAATGACACTGGGCACATCAGCAGTGCACCTATGGGTGCACTACCTATGCTGGGGTCCCAAAACCTACATGCCCTACCATATACTAGGGACTTATAGGTAGGTCGATTAGCCAATGATAATTAGCCTAATTTGCATACTGTGTTTACACAGAGTGCAGGCCCTGGGACTGGTTGGCAGTACCCAGGGCACCATCAGAGTCAGGAAAACACCAGCAAAAAGTGGAAAATGGGGGCAAAAAGTTAGGGGGCCTCTGCAATCAGCCCTGTTCTCTCACATGGGGTCATTCGGAGTCCTGTTGTAATTCAGATTTTTGACGGTTCCACCCACATCATGATTACAAGTTTATGGTAAAACCCAAAACATCAAATCATTCTCCTACTTCACAATTCACTTATAAAATCCGTGGAGATGTAAACGAGGATAATTGGTCAATTGGGAATTGGTGCACCTCGATGAAAACCTGAACCAGGCATCTCCAACTAGTAGCTCGTTAGTTACTGGTAGCTCTTGAGCTACCTGTAAGTGGCTCTCCTGTGTACAGCCCAGCCTATTAACTTAGAAGTTTGTGCGTGGTTAAATTAATATATGTATACCAAATTTGAAAGTGAGGTGAAAATGTGTTCGTAAGTTGATGTTTGGAGAAAAATGGTTGAATTTCAAAATATATTTGCATCTAATACTTGAGTGATATATTGCGCAGTGTTTGGGAGATTTAATACTAATATTTTGAACTTTATGTTGTGGGCATTGCAGCTATGACTGTTATGTGCTACCCATGTAGAGGTATTTTACATTGACAAAACATTTTTTGCATTACTGTTATCAACCCTGCCTGATGCCCCAAGATGACCATGGCTGGGATTCTTGCATATGATCTCTATGTTATCCTATCTGATGTGGTCACTATTAAACTGAAATATTATGAGTAGCTCTGGATGATTTTCATTGAACATAAGCAACACTTATTACTAGAAAAAGTTTGACACAACTGACCTGAACTCTGCAGCTCAAGGTATTCTGGGTGCAGTGGGACCACCTGATTTCTTTTATTGGGGTACTTTCTTCTGAATTAGGGTACTTAGGTTGTAAATAATGGACATCTCTCCCAGGTATGCTGCAGATTCTCACTGAGGGAGATTGATGTGGCTACCACATGAATTATGCAGCAGTGGAGAACCAAATTACGCTGCAAATTATGCAGCATTATGAGACACATTTTGTGATAGTATTGTCTCATTATTTTGTCTTTTTTTTTTTTACATTTGTCAGCACTGTATGGGCAAAGGTTTCACTTCAAAAGAAGAAGTCTGTCACCAAAATACAGCAAGAAGCACCAGAAAGACGACCAGTAAACCTTTGAAAGGTCTTTTACTACACAGCAACACTGTTACTGTGTATCCAGTAACTTTTAATCAGTTTGAATTAGATTTTTCTTTCTTAGAATCTGCAGATTATGCAGCTGATGATGGAGATGTGTAAATGTGTCAAATCCACTATTATGTGGTAAATCCGTTATTATGTGGAAAACGTTGTAACCTAAAAATTGCATAATGCCAGTGGCTCTACCCATACTTTCTGTGTGGGTTTGGACATTGCAAGTAAAATCTAGCTGAGAAAATGCTTTGATTTAAAGTGTAAATTCAAGATTTTCTATAGTATCGAAGTGTGAATTTCCACCTAGAAAGTGGTTTACTCACATATAAATTGGCACAGTATGGCGCAGCTTTAGGTATGAGAAAATCTACTCCGAGGGCAGCAGGTGGGCGTTCTGGCATAGGAATGACTTGAAAAGTAAGTAAAAACCCACAATGCTTGAGTTTGTGGAAATTCTTAAACCTTTGCCTAGCACATCCCAACTCAGGATATGATTGGAGATTTCCTTTTCTCAAATACAGATACAAATCTGAAATCTGCTACCAGGCTTGGAAAGGGAAAGGGACAGCACTAAGGGGGTGGTGAACTAGAGAAAATTATATCCTTGAAAAAAATCCTGTGGAGGAAAAAGTTTTAAATTACTAATGTGCATTTGCACATTCTGTATGCATATGTAAATGTTCACATGTTATTTTTGTGCATATGATTCTGCTTTCACACGAGGAGGCTTGGACTTCAGAAGAGGATTTGAACTATATTACATTTTAACTATTCTCAAAAAATCAAATGTTACAGGGGTGTTAGAGTTAGTAAATAGAATTGAAAAAAACCTTAGAAATTCACTGACAGAAACAAAGATTACACGAATGTTATAGTTAGGCTCACATTTCACTAGTATTAAACCAGTTAAATTAATCAATTATAGTTATCTGAGCTAACCATAACTTACGCTCCTGCAATGCACTGCCTATGACCTCACGTATTACATCACTCATGACATGGTCAGTGACATCACTGATGACATCTCAAATGACATCACTGATGACATCATCCACAGAAGCACTCACACATCCACTTGCATGCCTATACAACCTCTCATACACCCACTCACACACCCACACAACCACTCACATACCCATTCACAGCCTCATATAAGTACTCACACAACAACTCATCCATAGAGCCACTGACACACCTACTCACTCACTCATACAGCTACTCATACAACCATTCACTTATCCATACAGCCACTCACAGAGCCACACACTGACCCATACAGCTACTTACACACCCACTTACCCACACAGCCTCTCTCAACACAGCCACTCACTCACCCATACAGCCTCTTAACACAGCCACTCACTCACCCATACATGCACTCATACATCCGCTCACTCACCTAAACATCCATTCACAAAGGCACTAATTCTACAATACAGCCACTCACACACTGACTCACTTAACCAAACAGCCAGCCACTGACAAATACAGCCACTTACACAGCCAGTCATTCACTCATACAGCCATTCAGACACCCACTCACTCACCCAAGTCACTTACACACCCACTCAACCACCCATACAGCCACTCATACAGCCCCTCACTCTCCCTAACAGCCACTGACACAACCACTCACTCACCAATATAGTAGCACACACAGCCACTCACTCCACCACACAGCTACTCACATACCCACGTATACACTGCTATAGGCACTCACACACCCATACAGGCACTCAGGTACCCACTCACACATGGATACACACAGTCACACAGCCACTCACATAATATATGTTAGAAATAGTATCACTCATTAGTAGTATAGAAAGTATACTATTTTAACTTTTGTAGTACCTTTGTATATATGCTTAACACTCAGACATTTAGAAAACCCTCAAACTTACTGGATGGTGTCACCAGTGATGTAATCAGTGATGTCATTTCAGATGTCATCAGTGACGTCACTGACCATGTCGTGAGTGTTGTAATATGTGAGGTCATAAGCAGTGCATTGCGGGGCGTAAGTTATAGTTACCTCAGGTAACTATAACTGCTGAATTTCCCTGGTTTTATACCAGTGAATTGTGAGTCAAACTAAAACGTCCCTGTAACCTTTGTTTTTTTTCAGTGTGTGTGTGTGTGTGTGTGTATATATATATATATGTGTGTGTGTGTATATATATATATATATATATATATATATATATATAACACGCTTAATACTTACATGTACTTACCTGCAAAACCTTTACCACGCATATACCTTTGCAATTCATGCCTTTACAAAATTAAAAAAATAATACTTACCTTTAAACCTTTCCCATGCATATGCCTTTACCATGCATGCCTTTACAATGTAATTCGTTGTAAAGGCATGCATGGTAGAGGTATATTCATCGTAAAGGCATGTTTGGTAAGGGCATGCGTAGTAAAGGCACATGGGTGGTGATTGCTCCGTTGTAACTGTCATGCGTGGTAATGACTGTGTTGTAATGGCTGCTTCCCACTCAAAATTGCAACACCAGAATGTAAATTGTAAAGTAAAGAAAACAGGAAACAAAAAGAGAATAAAGGGAAAATGGAAAAAAAATCTCTAAAAGAAATGATTAGGAGACCATACATCCTGTAGTTTCAACAGGGAAACCAAAGGGGAAAAAGGCAAGCCAGTATATGTAAGTCGCAAAATAGTCAATTACTTTTAAAATAAAAGATAATGCCTGGACATTGAGCTAATAAGCAAAAGGCAGACAACAGCACTTGGATATAATATGTTAAAAAAAATCTAATTAATGTTCAAAACATTGTCAAAGTCACACTATACTTATCTACATAGAAATATTGACAAATGATGCCTCTACAGTTTCTGCACAACAAAGTGTACTGGTATGAAGTAATGCAATTAAGAAGAGATAATAAATTTGTCATATCAGCAGATCACTCATGTTTGAATTTTATAGGAGAATCTGAGGAGGAAGGGCCATCACTCTGAAAATAGTTATTAAAACAACGTTCTCAGTGCCCACAAATTTTTGAACACATTTTCCACTCTGTACTCGGTCATACAAAGTCCAATACTCAAGACTTGATCATTATTCCGTTAGGAACACGTGGAGCACTTCATCCACATTAAGTCCTGCTTCAACTGCAAGTAATCTTATTATTGGCACTCTAGCTTTCTTATATTTTTGATCCTGTTACCACCTCTCGGGTTGGCATCTATCAGTGCTATTCCATGAAACCTAATATTCAGCACCTCCATACCCTTGTTAACTCTATTAATATGTACAGCCAATGGGTAGTTAAGGTTACTGTTCTTGATCGCTCTAATGTGCTCCTAGAGTCTTTCTTTTAGAGGTTGTATTGTACTTCCAATATAAATATGTTAACAGACGCAGATAATGCAGTAAACAACACATTTGGAGATATAATTTATAAGGTTTTGTATAGCATATACTTTCTTAGTGTTATAGTTAAAAGCTGAATTTTATCAACCACAAAATGTTACGTATTACAATGTGCACATTTAAAAGAACCCTTAAGTTTGTCTGGTAACCAAGCATTAACTGTGTATCCCTTCTTTCGCTGCAATTCTTATGGATGAGAAGAGAAATGCCTGGCCAGCTTTAGGGCGGTATGAGCAGGATGGCCGCACCAGGTGCTGACCTGGATGGGGCACTGACCTCAGGGGGGGGCGCTGTGTTTAGCAATAAACTAACAAAACTTGCAATTTAAAAGCACCTGCTGAAAAGTTCCTTGTGTGTCCAGTCTTCATGAAGCAATTAAAATGTCAAGATAACTCTTGTGATTAATGTTCTTGCTAGCGAGAAAGGTCAGCACTTTGTCCAGTGGCAGTTTTGATTCACATAAAGTAGTGCAGAGGGTTAATGTGCCTGATACAAAAGAACATAGCTATATTTTGTGTGGCTAGCTGAGTGGATTAGTAAAGCCAGCCTTTACCAGTGCTTTAAAACAAATGAAATGTATATGAGAGAGGGACTATGCCGGGTGGTAGTGAGGGAATCCGAGGAGGTGGTCATGGAGTGGGGGGCACCAAAAAAGATAGTCACACAAGGCTCCACCAGCGCTAAAGCTGGCCCTACATGGTATATTGGAAATTTGTCCCTAGCTTTACAAAGTACATTTTCAGAGTAGTCCCTCTGTCTAAACCGATTCTTCAATAAACTCAGTTCATAGTAAAATACCTGATTGTCACTACCATTGAGTCTTAATCGTATCATCTCCCCTAGATGTATAGCATATCTGTGCAATGGGGTGTGTGCTCTCAGCAAGTAGTACTGAATTGCAAGCAGTTGGCTTTCTATAAGTTCTGCACAAAATTTTGGAACATTTCACATATATGATTACATCCAAAAAATATTTAGTTTTGCGTCGATGTGGTTAGTAGAGCTGACATTATACATGTTGTTGGTTAAATGAGTCAAATTAATCTCCAATTCTGGCTGACTCCCTGCCCAGATGAAAAAAATATCATCACTGTACCACCCCCATTATATAATATTGTTTGAGATTTCTGGTGGGCAGCTAGCCAAAGATGTTTACTCTTAAATTGCCCCATGTAAAGGTTAGCGTACGAGGGAAAACATTTTGCTCCCATAGCAACTCCCTGTGGTTATCTATACCAGTTGGCATTGTGTAAAAACACATTGTTCTCTAGTACCAGCCTAGTAAGATCCACTAGCATTTATTTGTGTTCAAACAGTGTAGTATCTTGAGATTAGAGGGTTGAAGCAAGAACCTCTAGGCATTTTTCTAGTGGAATGCATGTGTACGAGGAGTTGACATCAAGAGTAACAAATGTTCAAGTCTCCATCCATTGAACACCATCCAGTTTGATCAACAAGTGTTTTGTGTCCTGTATGTAAGACAGCAGATTTTGTACCAAGGATTGTAAAAATCAAATCAAATCATTAACATTTATAAAGCGCGCTACTCACCTGTGCGGGTCTCAAGGCGCTAGGGGTAAGGGGGGGGTTACTGCTGCTCGAAAAGCCAGGTTTTGAGGAGTTTCCGGTATGCGGAGTGGTCCTGGGTGGTCCTGAGGCTGGCGGGGAGGGTGTTCCAGGTCTTGGCTGCCAGGAAGGAGAAGGACCTCCCACCCGCCGTGGAGCGGCGGATGCGAGGGACGGCAGCGAGCGCGAGGCCAGAGGAACGGAGGAGACGGGTGGGGGCGTAGAAGCTGAGGCAACGGTTGAGGTATTCCGGTCCCTTGTTGTGGAGGGCTTTGTGTGCGTGGGTGAGAAGTCGGAAGGTGATCCTTTTGCTGACTGGGAGCCAATGCAGGTGTCTCAGGTGTGCGGAGATGCGGCTGTTGCGGGGTACGTCGAGGATGAGGTGGGCCGAGGCGTTTTGAATACGTTGCAGGTGTTTTTGGAGTTTGGCGGTGGTCCCAGCATAGAGGGTGTTGCCGTAGTCCAGGCGGCTCGTGACGAGGGTGTGGGTCACGGTTTTTCTAGTGTCGGCGGGGATCCAGCGGAAGATCTTGCGGATCATGCGGAGGGTGAGGAAGCAGGCGGAGGACACGGCGTTGACTTGCTTGGTCATGGTGAGAAGAGGGTCCAAGATGAAGCCGAGGTTGCGGGCGTGGTCTGTGGGGGTCGGTGCGGTGCCGAGGGCCGTTGGCCACCAGGAGTCGTCCCAAGCGGACGGGGTGTTGCCGAGGATGAGGACTTCCGTTTTGTCAGAGTTCAGCTTTAGGCGTCTGAGCCTCATCCAATCTGCGATGTCCTTCATGCCCTCTTGTAGGTTGGTCTTGGCGCTGGCGGGGTCCTTGGTGAGGGAGAGTATAAGTTGGGTGTCGTCGGCGTAGGAGGTGATGATGATGTCGTGCTTGCGTACGATGTCGGCGAGGGGGCTCATGTAGACATTGAAGAGTGTCGGGCTGAGCGATGAGCCTTGAGGTACGCCACAGATGATCTCGGTGGGGTCTGAGCGAAACGGTGGGAGGTAAACTCTTTGAGATCGGTTTGAGAGGAAGGAGACGATCCAGTCCAGGGCCTGGCCTTGGATCCCGGTGGAGTGGAGGCGGGTAATTAGGGTGCGGTGACGGACGGTGTCGAAGGCAGCCGAGAGGTCGATGAGGATGAGGGCGACTGTTTCACCGTTGTCCATCAGGGTTCTGATGTCGTCTGTGACTGAGATGAGGGCGGTTTCAGTGCTGTGGTTGGTTCGGAATCCGGTTTGTGAAGGGTCGAGCAGGTTGTTGTCTTCCAGGAAGGTGGTCAGCTGTTTGTTGACGGTCTTCTATATTACCTTGGCGGGGAAGGGGAGGAGCGAGATGGGGCGGAAGTTTTTCAGGTCGCTCGGGTCAGCCGTAGGTTTCTTTAGTAGGGCGTTGACTTCGGCGTGTTTCCAGCATTCGGGGAAGGTAGCAGAAGAAAACGAAGAGTTGATGACGGCCTGGAGGTGCGGGGCGATGATGTCGTCGGCTTTATTGAAGATGAAGTGAGGGCAGGGGTCCGATGGGGCGCCGGAGTGGATAGAGTTCATGGTGGTTTTGGTTTCTTCGGTGTTGATGTGGGTCCAGTCGTTGAGGGTGATGGTCGGGGGTGTGGGTTCGGTGATGCTTGGTTGGGTCTGGTGTCCGAAGCTGTCGTGGAGGTCGCAGATCTTGCGATGGAAGAAAGTGGCGAGGGAGTTGCACAAGTCTTGTGAGGGCGTGACGGCGTTGGCGTTGGGGTTGGAGTACTCTTTGACGATGCTAAAAAGTTCTCTGCTGTTGTGGCTGTTTTTGTCCAGTCTGTCGGTGAAAAAGTTCCTTTTGGCAGCGCGGATCAGGTGGTGGTGTTCGCGGGTTGCGTTTTTGAGGGCGGTCATGTTGTCGGCGGTGTGGTCCTTGCGCCAGGCCTTCTCGAGGGCGCAACAAGTTTTCTTCGATTCTTTGAGGGTGTCAGAGAACCAGAGAGGTTTTTTGGTGATGGCCTGTTGATGCGTGCGTCTGAGGGGAGCAAGGTTGTCTGCGCAGTTGGAGATCCATTTCGAGAGGCTGAGGGCTGCGTCGTTGGGGTCGGTGGTGAGGGTGGGTTGGTTGACGGCGAGTGCGGAGAAGAGTTGCTCTTCGGGGATTTTGTTCCACTGTCGACGAGGGATGGGTTGGGTGCGGAGGTGGCGAGTCTCGCGTCGGAATGTGAAATGGACCCAGCTGTGGTCGGTCCAGTGTAGAGCGGAGGTGTGGCTAAAGAAGACGTGTTTGCTGGCGGAGAAGATAGGGTCAAGCGTGTGTCCGGCGATGTGGGTGGCGGTGTTCACCAGTTGCTTTAGGCCGAGGTTGGCGAGGTTGTCGAGCAGGGCGGTGGTGTTGGGGTCGTTGTTTTGTTCCAGATGGAAGTTGAGGTCGCCTAGGAGGATGTAGTCCGGCGAGGCAACGGCGTGCGGGGAGATGAAGTCGGCGATGGAGTCGCTGAAAGGGGCGCGCGGTCCGGTGGGACGGTAGACGAGGGATCCTCTGAGGGTGGTCCTGGGGTCAGTGCGAATCTGAAAATGCAGATGTTCAGCGGCGAGAGGGGTGTCTTCGGTGGAAGTGGTGACGCTGATGGAGTCTTTGAAGACGATGGTGATACCTCCTCCTACTTGGACCAGTGATGTACTCAGAGATGTGTTTTGGAGGGGAACCAATTGCTAACACAATTGGTCCAGCTGATGGGAAGGCACCTGCCTTATGTATTTGGGGAACATTTTGAAGAGAAACACACATATACAGTCCCTTCTGTGCTTTCCCCGGTGAGTGACAACAAACCATTAGAGATATAGAGGATATTCAACTCCTTCTCTCTTTAGCGCAAACAGACGCACCTTCACCCTCTATGTTATGTGTGTTATCTGACTTGGATATCACGTCTAAGCTATGTCTGGACAGTGGGCTCAAACTGAGATCCACATTTGTCCTGAACTTGCCATCAGACTACAACACTGATGTCTTTTACAGGGCTGTCATATGGGATCTACATGCAATCAAAGAGCAGCTAAACGTTAGTCACAAACATGAGACACAACCTATCTAAAGAGGAACACATTGCACTCCATAAGCTAACTAAAACACCAAACGTTGTGTTCAGAGAAGCTGACAAAAAGGGTAATATTGTGATCATGAGAAAAGTAAAATACATTGGAGAAATAGATAGAGAATTGTTTGATAAGATGGCCTATTGTCGACTCACTGGCAACCCACTAGCAGAGATGGCGAAGAAAATTTAACAGAGATTGACTCACTGACGGGATCTTTGCTTAGTTACAGACAGGGAGTACAAATATATGTTCAATCCAACATCACGAGCTCCATGTTTGTACATACTTCCCAAAAGTATGTACAAAGTGCAGGTGTCTTCCCCCTAGGTAGACCATTTGTGTCTAGAATTGGCTCCCCTACAGAACACATTTCTGAGTAAATCGATGTTTTTTACAACCCTTGGTACAAAATACGCTGTCTTATATCCAAGACAATCAATCAATCATAGCATTTGTAAAGTGCAGCACTATCATCCCTAAGGGTATCTGGGCACTGAGGGTGCTGTGTTTCAGTCGAAAAGCCACGTCTTGAGTCTCCTTCTGAAGTCCGCCAGGTAGGGAGCTGTTCGGAGTTTGAGGGGCAGGCTGTTCCAGGACTTGGCTGCTGTGTAGGAGAAGTAGCGGCCTCCCCTGTGGCTGCAATGGATGTGGTGTGCCTATGCGAGGTTTAGCAAGGCAGAGCGTAGTTGTCTTGCTGAAACGTAGAACCTCAGTTGATGGTTGATCTAGGACAGCTCTTGGTTGAGGAGAGCCTTGTATTCGAGTATGAGGAGTTTTAATTGGCGTCTCCTTTGGATGGGGAGCCATTGGATGTTCCTGAGGTGTGGGGTGATACTTGAGCTCTTGGGGAGGTTGAGGAGGAGGAGTCTGGCTGCAGTGTTCTTTAGAGTCTGGAGCAATTTATGTAGCCAGGAGGACACTCTGGCATAGAGTTGCCATAGTCATGATGGCTGATGACCAGGGTGTGGGTAACTGTCTTTCTGGTGTTGTTAGGGATCTATTTGAAGATTCAGTGGAGCATACGGATGATGAAGAATCAGGAGGAGGCAACTGAGTTTACTTGTTGATTCATGGTTAGTTGGCAGTTGAGGATGATGCTGAGGTTTCATGCATGGCTTGAGGGAGACCGTGTGCTGCTGGCCACCAGCTGTGGTCCCATCCAGAGGTGTTCTTCCCGAAGATCAGGACTTCTGTTTTGTCAGTGTTTAGTTTGAGGCAGCTGTTTTTCATCCATGTTGTTGCATTGGTCATGGCATTGCAGAAGTTGGCTTTGGCATTGGGGGGGGGGTCTTCGGTAAGTGATAGGTTTGGTTGAGTGTTGTCAGCATAGAAGACTATATTGAGTCCGTAGGATCTAACGATGTCTGAGAGGGGGTCATGTAGATGTTGAACAGGGCTGGCGGGAGGGAGGATCCTTAGGGTAGGCCGCAGGTGATGTTCCTGGGTGGAGAAGTGCTTTGCGTGCAGCCTGAGAGGAAAGAGGCGACCCACTTAAGGGCGTTTTGTTGAATGCCTATGTTGTGGATTCTGTTGAGGACAGTGTGGTGGGAGACTGTATCGAACACTGCGGAGAGGTCCAGAAGGATCAGAGATGCTGACTGTCCTCGGTTGAGGAGGGTCCTGATGTTATCCGTGGCGGCGATCAGTGCAGCCTCCATGCTGTGGTGGACCCAGAATCCTGATTGTGAAGTGTCAAGTAGGTGGTTTCATTCGAGGTAGTCGGTGAGCTGTTGGTTGATGGCTTCCACAAGCACTTTGACCGGGAAGGGGAGCAGGGAGATCGGTCTGTAGTTTTTGAGGTCACTGGGGTCGGCAGAGGGTTTCTTTAGGAAGGGTCTGACCCCTGTGTGCTTTCATTCCTCCGTGAAGCTCATGTGGAGATGGAGTTGTTGAATGTGGGTTAGTTTTGTGCTAACAGTGTTGGCTCCAAGTTTGAAATGTTGGTGGTGGCAGGGTCAGTGGGCACCCTGGTATGGATGGATGACATGATTCCTGTGGTAGGCAGTGTGGTAATCGGGGACCAGGAAGTTATTGTGTGGCTGGTGTTCACTGCTTGAGAGATGTCATCTAGACCGGAGGGTTGGGGGTCGAAATTGTTGTGTTTGGTGGTGATCTTGCTGTGAAAATAGTCTGAGAGTGTTTCGCAGAGTTCCTGGGATGGGGGATGGTGGTATCTGTGGCCAATGGGTTAGAGAATTCCTAGATGATTCTGATGAGTTCTTTTGTGTGGTTGTCTGCGGTGTCGATGCGTGCAGTGATTGCTAGACTTGTTGCTGCCTTGACACAAAAAAGTGACACAAAAGACTTGTTGAACAACTGGATGATGTTGAGTGGACGGAGTCTTGTACATTTGTTACTTTTGACGTCAACTCCTTGTATTTGGTTTAAACACATTTTATTGGGTATTGCCACAACATATTCCAAACATACTGCGCATTTATTATCATCATCATCATCATCTGATAATCACTTTCTTACTAGACACTGTAGTTGCATGGATTCAACTCCCCTCCCCCAAACAACTTCCAACCCAATTCCCCCATCCTGAGAGTTGTCATCTTTTTGTCATCCCCTGTGCTATGTATGCAAACACTCCTGGTTCTCTAATGTGGCCAAATTATTAATTATGGTTATAACTAGTGCCTGGGGGGGATCAGGGGTGAAGGGAGAGCAGGGACTCTGGGGAGGGAGGGGACGGTAAAGTGTTAGCCGACATGTGATCATCGTCATGAGATGCCTCCACTGGTGAATTTTCTAGGTCCTTGAGGGAATCCACCAGGGCCTCCCAGGCACAAGCCATACCCATGGTCTCTAATCCTCAAGCAGCCTCATGTAGCAACAACCTTCTCTCACATCCCACCCATTTGTATATTTCTCTGACACCATGTTATTATCTGAAGGCCTCTAGGGGACTTCCAGTTCCTCGTGTTTTCGCGCTTTGCCAGAACAAAAGCCAAACCCTGCAATTTACTAAAGGCCTTTTTTTTGGAAGTGCAGGGGAACCAACTCTGTAGGTAGTGACCTGGGGTGCAGTGTATCTCTTTTTCTTGCATTGTTGATAAAATCTCAGTAATCCCATCCCAATACTACCACAGCCGTGGACTTGCCAAGAGCATGTGAAGTAGCTCCACTTTCATTTCTACGCATCGAGGGCAGGTTGCATTAGCCAACTGGAAGTATTTATGGATATGTGCTAAGGTAAGCCCTATGAATGATATAAAAATGAATACGGTTAAAGCGAGTGTTTCTTGATAACTTAGGAATTCGACTCACTAGTATCTCCCAGTCTTTTATACTAATCAGGGTCCCGAGGTCTTCCTCCCACCTTCCTTGCAAGCACTCCACTGGATGTTGTGTATCTTCCCCCATGGCCCTGTATAAGCATGTTACAGTTTTAAAGGAGTAGGACGAGAGGGCTATGTATCAGCAGTTTGTGTGGGGCAAAGGTTCAATCGTGCCAGACCACCAGTGCCTTTGGATTGCTGCCGTGATCACCTCATGGGGTAAGAAATGTCCCTATGAGAGGTTGATTTCTGGGCAGAGTTCTACAAAAGAGAGCAGCTCGGCTTCTCTGTATAAATCTCTGACGGACTGTGGTTACCCCCAGAAGCCTCCCACTCTCCCAGTCCTCTCCACCCCCCTCATGCGGAAGTTCCGTTAGTATGTTTAGGGGTAAGTCTGGAGCGTAGGGGATCTTAGTGTGTGTCTTCTGAAACCACTAGCCCATCACCTGGTTATGAAACAAAATCTGCAGTTGTAGGCTTATTTACCCACAGTAACACTCGTCAGAGCAGCTAGCTCTGAAACAGGGGGCTTAGGTCCCTACCTGGAGTCCGTCTGCCCACTAATCAGATCACAAGCCACTGGAGCTTGGCTGCAAGACAGTATGCCTATAAATTGGGTGCCACTAGACCCTCCCTTCCAGTGTTGGGCGTTTCAAGGTGGAGAGGCCTACTTTCTGTTGGGTCAATTCCCAGAGAAATGCTGAAATTAATGAATCCAGGGCTCTGTAACTTCTCAAGATGGTTCTGCTCATTCTGACTCGTGCTTTTAATATTTTTGACATCTGGGCAGGGAGTGAGTCAGGAATGGAGATTTTTTTGACTCATTTAAACAACAACCTGTATAATGCCAGGTTTGCTCACCACATTGACCCAAATCTAATAGAAATTTTGGATGAAATCATATATGTGGAAGGTTCCAAAATTGTGTCCAGACGTTATAGAAAGCCAACTGCTTGCAGCTCAGTACTACATGCAGAGAGCACACACCCCAATGCACAGATTAATGCTATACCTCTAAGGGAGATGTTACGACTAAGACGCAATTGTAGTGACTATTAGGTCTTTGAATATGAACTGGGTTTATTGGAGAAACAGTTTATATAGAAGGTCTACTCTGAAAATATACTTTGTAAAGCTCGGGACAACATTTCTAATATACCACGTATTTCTCTTCTTGCCCATAAGAATTGCAGAAAGAGAAGGGATAAACGGTTAACGTTATTACCAGGTACAGTTGAAAAAGTCATATGCTTTACTGTATTCTCAACAAACATTGGCATCTGCTCAGACTGGGTAATACATTGTCCAAAGTGATTACAAACAAGCCTGGTATTACTTACAGTAGGATTACGACTTTGAGAAACATGATATGTGCAAGCTATTTTCCACCTGATCCACCAAAGAATGCTAATGCTTGGTTACCAGGCAAACTTAAGGGTTCTTATAAATGTGCACGTTGTGATATGTGCCGTTATGCGTTTGATAAAAAAACAGATTTTAAATATAACACTGAGAAAGTATATGCTATGCAACACTTCACAAATCGTAACTCCAAATTTGTTGTTTACTACATCACCTGAATCTGTGAGTATATTTATATTGGAAGTGCAATACAACCTCTAAAAGAAAGAAACCAGGAGCACATTAGAGCGATCAAGAACAGTCACCCTAACTACCCGTTAGCTGTACATTTTAATACAGCTCACAAAGGTATGGAGTGCTCAATATTAGGTTACATGGAATGGCACAGGTAGATGCAAACCTGAGGGGTGGTAACAGGATCTAAAAACTCTAGTGCAAAATGAAAAATAAGATTACAAGCAGTTGAAGCAGGACTTAATGTGGATAAGGAGCTCCACATACTCCTGGCGGACTACTGATATTGTCTTGAGTATTGGACTCAGTATGACCCAGTACAGAGGGGAAAATGTGTTCAAAACTTTGTGGGCCCCCAGAACGTTGCTTTGCTAACTATCTTCAGCATGATGGCCCTTTCTCCTCAGATTCTCCTATAAAATTCAAACAGGAGGATTGACCAGCCGATATGACAAATGTATTATGTCTTCTTAATCGCATTACACCATCCCAATACACTGTAAAGGCATCATTTGTCAATATGTCTGTACACAGAAGTAGCGTCTGACTTTGACAATGTTTTGAAAATTAATTAGTGTCTTTTGTAACATATTATATAGTGATGTTGTCTGCTTTTTGCTTATTAGCTTAATGTCCAGGCATTATCTTTTCTTTTACAAGTAATTGCTTTGCCACTTACATATACTGGCCTGCCTTTTTCCGCTTCAGCTTCATTATTGAAACTTCAGGAGGCATAGGGGGTGATTCTGAGACTGGCGGGCGGCGGAGGCCGCCCGCCAGTCTTCCCCCGACAAAATACCGCTCCGCGGTCGCAAGACCGCTGAGGGTATTTTGAGATTTGCCCTGGGCTGGTGGGCGGCCGCCAAAAGGCCGCCCGCCAGCCCAGGGCAAATCTACCTTCCCACGAGGACGCCGGCTCAGAATTGAGCCGGCGTAGTGGGAAGGTGCGACGGGTGCAGTTGCACCCGTCGCGTATTTCAGTGTCTGCTTTGCAGACACTGAAATACTTTGTGGGGCCCTCTTACGGGGGCCCCTGCAGTGCCCATGCCATTGGCATGGGCACTGCAGGGGCCCCCAGGGGCCCCGCGGCACCCCCTACCGCCATCCTGTTCCTGGTGGGAGACCCGCCAGGAACAGGATGGCGGTAGGGGGTGTCAGAATCCCCATGGCGGCGGAGCGCGCTCCGCCGCCATGGAGGATTCTCCCGAGCATCGGAAAGTCGGCGGGAGACCGCAGACTTTCCGTTTCTGACCGCGGCTGAACCGCCGCGGTCAGAATGCTCGAGGGAGCACCGCCAGCCTGTTGGCGGTGCTCCCGTGGTCGGTGACCCTGGCGGTCACCGACCGCCAGGGTCAGAATGACCCCCATAGTCTTTTAGATCATTCTTTTTTCGCTTTCCTTTTTTTTTTACTTTCAATTTACAATCTGGTGTTGCAATGTTGAGTATTTAAGTGCACCTGTTTGTTTGGAAAGAATTCGGGATCAATAGGGAACATGTATTTTGCGGGGACCTGGCATGAATTTCGTAACATATTCTTGACCAGCAGTTCACATCACAACATTCACTCAGATGGCCGCATGCATATGCGTTGCCTTACGGACCTGTATATTATATGTTCGTTGTTGATATTGTATTTTTTCCATTATTTACATGCCCAGGACATTCAGATGGTGCCACATTTTCTGAGCAGATGAGCTTATCTTGTTTTCAATACAATTGTGTGGAGGAAAAATAGTCAATTTACTCATTTTCATATGACATTTTCACAAGCACAGTAATTTCACTTTGGTACTACATACATTTGTAACACGTTATTAGCAACCACTTACTAAGTGCATCAGTGGGGATAATACACTTTTAGAGTACAGTATTCTTGTACAATACTTCCCTAAGGTACTAGCAGGGACAGTACACATTAAGATGCCAGCACTTTGCAGCTTTTTACCAGGCCCCTTGAATGAGTCTGTGTTGGAAATGGCCTTTTGCCTTCCTCCTCTTTTTCTTTTTTCTGACCTCATGTTTGCTGGCTTTAGGACTCTGCGCCCTTTACCACTGCTAATCAGTGCTAAAGTGCATATGCTCTCTCCTTAAAACATGGCTCATACCCAATTGGCTTATTTAATTTACTTGTAAGTCCCTAGTCAAGTGTACTACATGTGCCCATGGCCTGTAAATTAAATGCTACTAATGGGCTGCAACACTGAATGTGCCACCCACATAAGTAACCCCCTAACCATGTATCAGGCCTGCCTCTGCAGTGGCTGTGTGTGCAGGTTCACTGCCACTTCGACTTGGCATTTAAAAGTACTTGCCAAGCCTTAATCTCCCCTTTTTCTACATATACGTCACCCCCAAGGTAGGCCCTAGGTAGCCCATAGGGCAGGGTGCTATGTAGGTAAAAGGCAGGACATGAGCATGTGTGTTCTATATGTCCTGTAGTGTAAAACTCCTAAATTCGTTTTACACGGCTGTGAGGCCTGCTCCTTTCATAGGATAGCATTAGGGCTACCCTCATATGCTGTTTGAGTGGTAGATCCTGGTCTAAAAGGAGTAGACAGGTCATATTTAGTATGGCAGAATGGTGATACAAAATCCTGCTTAATGGTAAAGCTGGATTTTATATTACTATTTTAGAAATGCTACTTTTAGAAATTGAGCATTTCTCAAATCCTTTCTTAATTTTTTTTAAATTTTTTAATTGAAAAAAAAAAAAAATTTAAAACATTTTTAAAATTTACATTTTTTTAAAATTCAATTTAAGTTAAATTAAAGAGTTCTTAAATCCTTCTGTGCCTTCAAATTCACGTCTGGCTAGGTTTAGTTGACAGCTCCCTTGTGCATTACCTCAAACAAACCCCAAACACAGGATGCTCAGTCACACTTGCACACATCTGCTTACTGAATGGGTCTTCCTGAGCTGGGAGGGTGGAGGGCCTGACACTTACGTATCAAAGGACAGTAGCCTGCCCTCACACAAAGGACTGCCACACCCCCTATTGGGACCCTGGCAGACAGGATGGAACTGAAAGGGGACCTTGTGCACTTTTAAGCCACTCTTTGAAGTCTCCCCCACTTCAAAGACACATTTGGGTATTTAAGCAGAGTCTCTGACCCTACCAACTTAGAAACTTCTTAACAAGACACTCTTGTCACAGACACCTCCTGGAGAAGAAACCCTGAACTAGGACCTGCAACCTGCCAAGAAGAACTGCCTGGCTGCCCAAAGGACTCACCTGGACTGCTTTTCTGAAAAGGACTGCTGCCTTGCTGTTGCCCTGCTGCCTTGCTGCTCTCTGGCTGTGCTGATAAGTGCTCTCCAAGGGCTTGGATAGAGCTTGCCTCCTGTTCCCTGAAGTCTCAGGACCAAAAAGACTTCATTCCTGCAAGAAGAACTCCCTGTGCTGCAGAAATCGATGCACAGCCTGCAAGAAATGCCGCACAGCCTGCATTGCAGTGAACAAAATCACTGCATGCCGAATCGGAATTATGCAGCCTGACTTCGCAAGGAGAAGATCAACGCAGCACCAGCGTAGTGACAGGATGTTTGATGCACGGCCCACTGGATCGACGCAAAGCAGAGCCGGAACGACACAGCCTGACTTCCTTAGAGAAATCGACGCAGCAGCCGTCGTGCAGTAGAAATTTCCACGCAACGTCCACCGGATCGACGCAGCCCCTGTGACTTTGTCCTGCAAGCGCCGGATTTCATCGTCCCCGGGGCATCCCAAAACCCGGCAACCTAAAGAGGATCCCAGTCTACATGCCAGAAATCGACGCAAAGCCTGCTCTGCGTGAAAACTCGACACGCATCACCTGTGTGTGCCGTAAAAATTGACGCACACCTCCCCATTTTCCTCCTCTGCGTCCCTTGCGGAGAATTTGAACGCAAACCAGGTACTTTGTGCCCCACCGCATGGGTATTTTCCAGAATAGATTACATGTTCCTACACCCAAGACAGTTTGTGGATAAAGAATATCTTGATCGCACACCGTTGGTTCACGCATCACTAGCGACAGAGCTGCTGAGTCAGGGAAGATATTCAAGAGGCAATACGAGAATTTTTCCATATTAACACGGGTACTGTCCAATCTGCAGGAATCTTATGGGATGCCTTTAAAGTAACTATTAGGGGGAAATGCATGGCTGCCACATATGGTGCACGACGATCTTTAAGTGACACAGTCACAAGGCTGGAGCAACAGACAGCAGACATAGACAGACAGGACCCATATACTGATAAGATATAGGAAAAGAGGCATGAACTAAGCACTGCACTAGATGAGGCCTGTGACATGCTAGGAAAACACGATTACCGCACATATACAGAGAAGCAACATGAACAGGGGGACACAGCCGGTAGGTTGTTAGCATGGCTGATCAACAGAAAGAGAGGGGGGTAATGCAGTGGTAGCCCTCAGGGGAGTAAATAGAGAACTGCTGACATCCCAAGAAGAAATACTGGAGTGCTTTGCTGAGTTCTACTCAGCATTATACATGCAACAGGCTCGGGGTTCTCTAGCAGACATAGAGACTGTATTAGATGAGGCACAGTTACCCCAGGTAGATGAGGAATTGAGAGCTCACTTAAATGCCTCCCTAGAGGAATCTGACATTAGTTGGGCCATCACAAATATGAATATTGGGAAGGCGCCAGGCAATGATGGGTTGAAGGTAGAATTTTACCAAGCATATGTGGATTCACTCTGTAAGTCATTGCTCACCATTTATAGGGAGGCATTTGATGAGGGAGTGCTGCCTGCATCGCTGAGAGAGGCACATATAGGGACCCGGCCTCAGGGGGAAGGGGGGACCCGACCGATTGCGAATTATATCTCCCACTAATGATGATTACAGTCAATGCCAAGATACTGGGGAAAAGTTTGGCCCACAGATTAGCGAAAGTGGAAGAAAATATCATACACACAGACCAAGCAAACTTTTTAGGGGGGACGGAATAACATCACTAATATACAAAAGGCATTTATTATCACTGAACAAGGTGTGAAGTGGGAGTCCTGTGCCCTGGTGAGTCAGGATGAACATAAAGCATTCAATATAGTAGAATGCCTAACTTTGGCCAAGACCCTCTGCAGATATGAGCTAGGGGTAGACTATCTCAGATGGGTGATGCTCTTATATACTGACACCAAAGCCGTAGGCCTGGTAGATAGAGAGGGGGACACGACATATGTGCCCCCCTCTCCTTTGATATTGTCATGGTTATAGAACCGCTGGTGCATATAATATGCCATAGACAACGGGATATGGGGATACTGACAGGGAGCAAGAGGGAAATAGTGTCTTTATCTGCAGATGACATTCTGCTGACGCTAAAGGACGGGTGATTAATTGGCCAGCACTCAATAACACCATCAAAGAGCTGCTCCGGGTTTGCTCTGAATGCTGACAAATCAATGTTATACCCTATATCATTGGACCCAGGAGAGATCCAAGACACACATACAACTAAAGTATAAATGACACCCGTCAAATACTTAGGGATATGTTTGAGTTTTGATATGGCAGAAACCCACGAGGCGAATGTTGGCAAGTTACTGCTTAGATTGGAGCAAACTGTCCATAGGAGAGCTATGTGAGGATGGCCGGATGATCAGCTATGCACGCATTTGTACTAAATGGGGATTGGGGGCGGCGGCTTTCTAGCATATTCTGGCATAGGAGCAACGATCTGCAAGCCCTGGGAGGGGTTCCCTCAAGAGCCGGAGACACATATATAATCAGGTGCTCCCAATGCTCGGAGACGAGGGTAAACTTATCACACAACTCTATGGCTTGCTTTTGCCCACTATGACTCCCCGTATGGAAAAACTCAAGATCCAATGGAAGGATTACCTAGGGACAAAGTTGGTGGAGCATGAATGGTTGACAGTGATTGGTTATTGTCGGAGAGTTACATGCAATGCCCGGCTAAAACTGATCCACTATAAATGTGTACATGTGACACCACAATAGCTGCATAGGCTTGATCCCTCCAGATTGGAGCTCTGTCCTAAGTGTAAGATTGTGAAAAGTTCATACTTACGTATGTGATGGCCATGCCCTGGGGTGGGTACTTTCTGGAGGGAGGTGGTCGAAAAATTGAGGGACTTGACAGACCTGGTAATACAACCATCAGTGAAGCTGTGTTTACTGGGGCTTGTGCCACCGTCAAAACATGCCAAACGCACAGTGAAGGTATTGGAGCTGGGATTAGTAATGGCCAAGAAATATGTCGCTATGAGGTGGATGTTGAATAAGATAGCTACCAAAAAACATTGGCTGTGGGAGTTTGCCAAAAGGACACGGGCGGTATGTGATGTTCGGCACAGATTACTAAATAGGGGACTATCCCTGGGTGGCCTAGCTAAGCGGGATGTGGTGGAGGTGCGATTGCAGGAAGAACAGGAAGAGTGCACAGAGACGGGAATACCAGATTGGGTGAGAGATTAAGGAATTGATCCGAGAAGGACAACAAAGAAAGTAACTTAACTATGTATAGAGTGGGAACAGTGAAACTGTGTTGATTGAGAGCCAATACCCAAGCTATTATATCTGTATTGCAAGTGACTGCTATATTTGCTTCTGTTTGGGGAGGAGGTGGGATAAGACACTATGGGGGTCATTCTGATCTTGGCGGGCGGCGGGAGCCGCCCGCCAAGCGGGAACCGCCAGAAGACCGTGCCGCGGTCAAAAGACCGCGGCGGTCATTCTGAGTTTCCCGCTGGGCTGGCGGGCGACCGCCAGAAGGCCGCCCGCCCGCCCAGCAGGAAACCCCCTTCCACTGGGATGCCGGCTCCGAATGGAGCCGGCGGAGCGGAAAGGGTGCGACGGGTGCAGTTGCACCCGTCGCGATTTTCAGTGTCTGCTATGCAGACACTGAAAATCTTTGTGGGGCCCTGTTAGGGGGCCCCACGACACCCGTTCCCGCCAGCCAGGTTCTGGCGGTGAAAACCGCCAGAACCAGGCTGGCGGGAAGGGGGTCGGAATCCCCATGGCGGCGCCGCCATGGAGGATTCTTCAGGCCAGGGGAAAACCGTCGGGAAACCGCCGGCTTCCCTTTTCTGACCGCAGCTTTACCGCCGTGGTCAGAATTGGCCTGGATGCACCGCCAGCCTGTTGGCGGTGCATCCGCGGTCCCCGACCGCCAGGGTCGGAATGACCGCCTATTTGGTGATGTGTATTCAAGTGTTTTTGAAAACAATAAAATAATAAAATAAATATATTTTAAAAAAGAAATGTGTCCATCTCTTTCTGTAGGCAAACCCACTCACTAATGCTCATGCCATGGTGTGCGGGAATGTAAGGAATGTCATTCATACTCTATTCGGTTAGGAATTAATTGCCCATACTTCAGTGGTCATGTTCTCTGTAATCCGTCTGCAGAAATATGCACCCATGCTCAAGTGGTGAGAGACATCTGAGGGGAGAGGCAGCTGTCCTTAACCGAACATTGATCCGAGTCTAGGTCAACCTCACATTTTTGTTTCAATATTTATTGGTGTTTCGGATATATACAAAAATAGGGTAGCAACTCACCTACATACCTTTTTAAACCAATTTTTATTGTTTTTATTCATGAATGATACTGGCCATATTACAGACATGAGAATATCCTTACTACTTCATCTACATCAGTGCATCTAGTCCTACAGGTGTCGAGTTCCTTGGCAGCTTCTCTTTACCAGGACAAGAGACATTGTTTTTTTTTCTTTCAGTAACAACAAAATGTAATTTGCACATGTAGTTTAGCGGGGCACTACTTATACAATCAAATAGAGTCTATACATATGGGGCAGAATTAAGAGCCCCTTAGCATCACATTTTTACGCTAATGTGGCTCAACAAGGCCAAAATTGCACACCAAATTTACAAAGTGGCACAGTGCATGCATTGCGCCACTTTGTAACTCTTTGCGTTACATTATGCCTACGCCAGGAATAATGTATGCAAAGGGGGCTTTCAACGTTAGGCGGGGGCAAAAAATAGCGCAAAGATATTTGTGTTGCTTGCATATTTCCAAATATCACTACAGCCAGCATATTAACCATTTCTAAACTTAACACCAACCTACCCTTGCCCTCCCTTCCCTGCCACCTGGGGAGTCTATCACTGAAGCGATTTCACTAGGGCCGGAGGTTCGTCACCTTAATAGCAGCTAATATATAAAAGGATTTTAGAAAATTGAGCACCTTATGAGGAGAGGGGGCAGGAAAGTACAACACCTCTCGGACGAGGGAGCAGTGGGTAGGAGGAAGGATCACCCAGATTAGCTCGGCGGCTAAGGGGGCCTTTCAACATCCTCTCTATAGCGCTTCAAGTCTAGTATCAGAGTGTCCAGCTTTGGGCATATTGCTGCTTCCTTAATCCCCATCTCTCTTCCCTATACAGGGCTTTACACTCTTCTTTGGGCCAGTGGAGCACCGTCACCCTACAGGCCTGTCCCGTCGGGGGACCCGCCAACTTTCAACTCATCGTTATACAATGTTTGGTTAGTAGTAGCAGAAGATCTTTGAATCTCGTTGTCACTTTGACTCTGGTAGGTCTGGAGTAAGTGCCTAGAATGCAGTCCTCCATGGTAGTCAATGGCAGCTCAGACGACTGGGCAGCTCCGCATGATGTGGCATAAATCTGCAGAGGGCATCTAGCTCAGTCTAAGCCAGCCTCGGACATAGTCGTCCTATCTTTTGAGGTGTGAGATATGCTTTATGGAGAATGTTTAGTTGGATATATCTGAATCCTGCATTTCTGAAGACCTTTCAGTGGTATTCCAGTGTTCTCTGCCATTCCTTAACGTTAAATATATGTCCCAAAACATCTTCCTATGACTCGCTGAGAGTTGGCAAAGTTACAATGGTGTGTTCCTGGATAGCCCTATAGGTTGAGGTGATTTGCTTCCAGTCCTGCTCTTTAGTGTGAATTGTTTGTAACAATATGTTAGTAGGGGGAGCACTTGAGGCTTCTTTCCACAGCTGCTGGAGAGTCCCTTGAATTCTACCATATAGAAGGAATTGGCTAGGCAGCAAATTATATCTTTCAATTAGAGTGAGCAGGTTGAGTAGAGATCTCTCTGCTTAAAGATCCCCCTGGGTACTGAGGGCAGCTTCCTTTATCGTATCATACCTTGGGCTGTCAAGCATCTGGAATTCACAGGGAGACCGCTTAGGGGTATATGTGGAACATAAAGTCAGTCACACCAGTGTACAGGGAGCCTCTCCTCAAAAGCTGAAGAGCCCGGTGCAGCAATAATGGCTCAGGGCCGGTCCTAGGATTTGTGGGGCCCTGGGCAGAATAGGAACATGTGAGGCCCCTATTAGATGTGGTATTACAGGAAGTGACATCACCAGAAGGGACATCAATTGAACATTAATTTTCTGGAATTACTGAAGCAGCTTTGCAAGAAACTACTTACCTAGTGGGGATATCACTAAAATGGCTAAAAATATAAATAATAATCCCGATAAAATAAGCTTATATTTTTAAAGCTGTGTTACGTGGAAATACATAACATTAATTAAACGCTAGGCCTAGGTCTCTCCAAAACTGATATGATTGCCACAGCGTTCACTAATTGTTTCCAGACTAGGACATGATTAATATTCCAGGTAAAATTGTCCTAGAACCATGCAGCAAGACTTCAAGTGACTTCCCAGTCCTCCCTTTATGCTAGAGAAGTTCAGGATAAGGCATTTCGCTTTCAGCAGGCATAGGGGATCTTCACAAACAGATACCTGCTAAGAGGGGTAAGCGACCGGCAAGAGCTTTAGCAAACAACAGAGAGCACAGTTTCCAAAATGTAAGAGGAGACAGCACAAATGTCATACACAGGAGGGGTGGCTAGTATAGCGGCGGGCAGATGCACCATAAGCTGGCCCACACCTGCTCACAAAGCACCTAAACATAGCAATTATTTTCAAACACCATTTTCAAGAGATGTAAAGAACTGAAATAACTTAAAGATGTACATAATAGTTGACTTAAAAGGAAAACAGTTAGTGGCCAGAGAAAAAACTCTGTCAAAGCTATAGAGGTAGCCAGTCAGAAAAGAGAGTCATTAAAGCATCAAAACAAAAAGTAGACTTTATACAGTTTACAGCTAAATGGAAAGGAAATGTAGCAATGTGGAACAGGTAGGCTGTGGGAGGTGGTGCGTGACTTGCAGAATAACACTAAAGTAATACCAGAGACTTAAAGGCTAAAAATAATTAAATCATATGTCCTCAATATCTAAGAAGACACTTGCCAAATCCAAAGGGACCAGAATCATGCCACTCAACTCATATATAGCTTTAGAAATATTAACAAAATTGTGCCTGCCCTCCTGTAAATCCATGGAATCTTGATTAGAGAGATAATTTTATGCAAGACCATTTCCATTATCTACAAGTCAATTCAGCCACTCCCCAGGTACCTAACCAAACACTTTTATTCTTCCTACCTAAAATGCAAGATCTCTCTTCCTGAACCTACTGGCTACCTACTTGCATAGGTTAATTGTTTGGCAGATCTCTCAGTGTGCAGTAATGCATTCTATGGCATGCCCTCTTGCCTCTCAGCTGATCCCCTCCCTGCAGTCCCCATCTCCTCTGCACTGCTCCTTCTTCCCCTCACATACCA
Organism: Pleurodeles waltl; assembly: GCF_031143425.1. Classification (NCBI taxonomy): domain Eukaryota; kingdom Metazoa; phylum Chordata; class Amphibia; order Caudata; family Salamandridae; genus Pleurodeles; species Pleurodeles waltl. Next base: position 34,687,282 of record NC_090441.1, on the reverse strand, counting down.
CAGGAGGCCAGTTCTAACTGTGTTCCTAAAAAGCAGTAATTTCCCCAGGCATCGCTATTGCTCCCTGAGGTTTGGAATTATTTGTTGTGGGAAGAGGCACACATCATCCTGTGCTTGCCTAGGCCAGCCCATTGTCATTTTGCACACGACACTGAGCCAGGTGTCTTTGTTAGCACAGTCAGACTGACTTTATGCACACCAAGTGAGCACAAGCAAGGAGTTTATCCACAGTGATAAAAGAGTCATCTCACCAAGTGGCCCGGTCATAGGCCTATCAGTCAGCTGTGGATTCTCTGCCTTTCCTACGTGAATCTAGCCCTTTCTTTGGGGCGTCACAGCACATAGGTTTTGCAGGGTGACTTCTGTCCGTTATCACTTTTTAGAGCACTTTGCACACAGATAAACTGTAAGGGGCTTGTTGGGTATTGGGGGACTGTTAGTCACAGAACACATTTTTTGTTGTCTCTTTCCATTACCACCTGCTCTAAATTAGCCCCTTTTAAGAGACATAGCTAGCCTGGTTGAATACAGTGCCAATCTAGTATGATAAATGTGGCATACAGGGTCTGAGTTCCAAAACTTTTAGCACCTCCTAGATTAAGCTCTGACTGCTCACTATTGTCGACCTTGGAGATAGAAATTCGCAAACGAAATAACTCTTAAACATATGGATTAAATAATCATAAATTCTGAAACATTATCTACCACAGATGCTGCCAGTTAATCACATATTGCCTCTGACCTAAAGAAAAGGTCTCAAAATATACTTCAGCTTTTTTCTTTTTTTTGGTAGGAGCATGTGACAAGGAAAGCACGATATTTCACAGGAAGTGCTGGCAGGAATTATGATCGTGTGTAGGAAAGGGTGACACTCGGAGTGAGATTTAATTCAAAGTTCAAGAGGAGAATTAGAGTAGACAGAGAGGAGGCTGAAATTCAGCAGACACATTGATGCTGGTTCAAGATCATAATCCTTCGTGAAGGATAACACATGCATCTTAGAACTAAGACACTTGTTTACCTTTTGTACAGGAAAATACAGTGATTTTGACCTCTTCTCCAGCCTCTTACTTTTTTTGCTGACTCTGCCTACTTACATCAATGTCATTCCTCCATGTTCTACTTTTCACCTCACCTCTTGCCCAGCCTATTGCGTATTCTTGCTTCTTCAGTCCCCTCTTCTATCCAATTCACCCCTGCATTGTCTCCTGTGTACTTATCTCTCCCCAAGCATCTTACATTATCTATTTTATTCTACCACTCGTGCATCCATCTTTCCCGTCAATGTTTTAATGCTTTCCTCTCACCTTTCCAAACAACCTCTCACCTTGTCTTGCCTAAATCTTTTTGCTGGTTCTGCATCTTTAGATCAAGAGCTCTCTTTTCCCCAGTCTCTTTTCGATGGTTGTGCCCCTCGTACATCCACATCTTCTCTCCATTTGCTGCCATTTACCACTCTTCTCCCCCAGCCTCTTACCTTATTTCAGCTGTTCTCTTCCTTTACATCAATCTGACCCCTTACATCCTCACACTCTCCAAACGTATTTTACATTTTTGTATGGATTCTGCCCCTATAATTATTACTCTCTTTTGCCTGCAATTAGAAGTGGACAAGCCACTGAAAACTATAGCCAAAGGCCTGGCTCTGCTCAGCTCCAGGTGCTCTTGGAACCCGAACCCGAACCAAAAATAAGCTGAGCTTTCACAGAAAGCGATGTGTCCTAGTGTCTACTGCTGTACACCATGCATCAAGAAGGGAGCTAGGCTTCAGTCACTGCCTCGGCTCAGCATTTTGTGAAACCAGGCAAATCTCTGTGCTGGGAAAATATTACTGTAGTCTGTGTCTATTGTGAAGCACTCTTATGTCCATGGGCAACATTTGTGTAAAACTGGCAAAAATACATAGTGGACCCTGCCTATCAGCTGACTCTAGTCTCGTCCCCCAACAATTAAAGATGAAACATTAAGCTTTAATTCCATGAAGAGATACCCATGCAGTGGCTGACTTCACTGGAAATTTTTGGATCAGTCCAGGTCTCCCTGCATGACCAAATTTTGTGATCCTATGCAAATGCTTTATTTTACCAGTCACTATTTTGTTCACTATAACACATCAGAACACGTTCAAATATGTGCAGTCTGGTAGTGTGCTGTAGAAGTCACCTTCTGTCGGATGTAATCGATTGTAATTTTGCTGCCTATTTAGTAAGAATGTAGCCCACGTATGGGCTATGCATGAACCTTGACATGCCTTTTAGTCAGGGCCACTGAACTATTTGATTTTACAGTTTCTGCATAATTATGGATTTGTCGAATTTGCCGCTTAAACTATATGTTCCATAATCTGTAGCTTTTAACAAAAAATACCTTTGTTCCTTGTTCAAACGAATCAAATGTTACTATAAATGCAGCAACAATTCTTGCTACACAGTGGAAAGCCTATTGCAAATGTTAAATTGTCACCTTTATGTTGCTTATTGCTGTATTTAGATGAATGACAAATTGATGAGGTAACACTATCACAGAATGTGCCACATAATAGGCCTTTACTTGCTCCACAAGTTAGTAAACTCAGACACATAATGTGGACCTTTCTTGTCACATAATTCCAGTAGCCTTGCTCTTAGTTCACTAATACCATTATTATCAGGGGCAGCATTGTTTGTCAGTTCATGTTTAAAAACTCTTACTTTTACTAAATACACCTCAATGCAGTGATATAATCCCATGCACCAAGGTAAAGCACTTATGTGTGTTAAAGAAATGTGCTTTTTTATGTTGCCTGTCTCCCTTTGCTCATTCCTAGGTGATTGGACATGATTCATTCTTTTGACGTGAGTCCTACATTACACCCTGCTTTCATTCATGCATGCAGGGGTTGGGCTCACTTAACATCTAAGAGCACTTCACATACCCATCTAATAGCTGTTATCAAGCAGGTGCAGCAATTAGATTTCTGAAGCCCTTTTAACCCATGGCTCTGAGACCCAGCAGAGGGGGGCCCCTATGACCCATAAAACGCTGCACCACTGCTGCTCCCTGGGCCTCCTAACACTTACGTTTTTAAAAGGTTGTGCGAGGCCCTTTAGTGGTGAGCAGGCACAGGACCCTAGGCAGCTGCCCACAGTGCCCATGCCTAGCGCTGGCCCTGAAATGGTGCATCCTCTCAGTCTTGAACCCAGAAATAAAGGATAGTCCAGTCCGACATCCCGTAACCGGAGGGCCATGAGTCCAATTTCCTGTATATGAGAACCAGCCTGCCAATGGATCAGCCACTGCAGTTGGGTGGCTAAATAATAAGCATAGAAATCAGGGGCTGCCCATCCTCACTTGTCTGGCAGCAGTCTTAGTTTCGACAGACTGATCCTTCATCAATCCGAACCCCATACGCGGGTTATAAATAACTCTTGGGCACTATGTGAACAAAAGGCCAGGCCAAACTCCATGTGGTTGATCCAAGTGGTCATTCAAGAAAAGTTGAAGTCCAAAGAGCAGGTGAAACTGGACATTTATTGGCAGATGAAAAGGTGTGGTCAATATTCCGGTCAACGACAATACAATTGCCGTCTCAGTAGTTCATTATTTTTTAGATGATTGGTATAGGTGGGCCCTCGCTGGCCTGCTAGAGAAAGTCGAAGGCCCCAATATCACACAATATATTGAAACATCTCTGGACAGGGCAGCCCATTCCCACCATGCTTGTTGCCCCTGGAGAAGGATACATTGCTGGTTGCACTTCGTGAAAGAATACCCCAATCTTTGAGTCAGGCAGCGGATGTGTACCCACCAGATGCTTGGTTTTCAGACCCCTCTGCAATGATTAACTGTGTCAGTTAGCATAGTATACTTCCTACAGGCACCACGAAAGCAGGTGCTCAGCCTAATACACTATAATCCCATTTGGGTAACCTCAAGCAGGACCTCACAATCGATGATGCAGTCACATCAATTGAGTAGGAAGGGGAATCACTAATGCATATTCTTCCAAAGTTATATTTTGTTTTTTAAACAACAAAAAACTTACCTTAGCCTTAGGTAACCCTTAGACAGAAACGAAAAAACATAAACTGGGTATGTGTGGCTTTGTCTTTCATTGAATAATGAGAAGAGTGATAATAAAGAAGGAAGCCATTTTGAAAGGGTTGAAGGTGTTTTAATCTTGCTTGGGAAAAACATTTGTGAATGCCCAGTATATGAGGACTGGGATGTGGAATACGTACATGGAGGCAATGGAGTGCCAGTCTTCACAAGGTTGCGCAATTCATTTGCAATTAAAGTCTCCCTCTGGCTACCCCACCAAACCATGTTTTTTTCCTACTCAAGCTTCCCTATCTTCCCCTCCTGATGTAAAGCTTGTCCTGTGCCCTACTGGCTCCTGCCACCCTGACATATATACCCACTGCATATCCAAGATCCACAAATACACTTAATAGCACTTCTTTTCAAACGCTACAGTTTTATTGATTGAACCAGGCATTTGCCATGTTTTCATAACAAAACAAGAAAATTAATGTAATGCCCAATTCATGATTAGGAGTTCACAGACATTAGAAACATGGTTATTTTCCCCAGGCCTTTTACCAAGACATCACATTGACAAACTTACCTCAGCTGTGTAAGTATCAGCAAAGCTGCCTAATAGGCCCATCTCACGTATGGCACAGCCAGCTTATTCTGGATTTATAACCGATTGAACATTGCGATCTGGGACTTAAAGCTCTGCTTTAAACTTTTCAGGAACTCAAAAACATAAGCTTGAAAAGTAGAGTTGGCTAAAAAGATAGGACTGAGTGAATAAGTCACACGCAACATGTTGCCACTTGTTGGACATGAATAGTGTGGTAGTAATCTTCCTCAGGATTCTAAGTGGTGCTGTGTGGCAAAAATCATAATGCATCACCAAGGCATATTATGTGTGTGATTCCGCCGCACGCACTCTGGGTTCCTTGGCCTCAAAGAATGACCATGCCTGCAATCACAAAACCTTAACCATTCATAATGAGTAAACATCAGAGACAGTCCTTCTATCCTTCTAGAGTGGGAGTAGAGTGGGACCCGAGATTGGGTCTTCTTCTTGCACATCCAGGAGAAGGTTTACTCAAGAGCTGCAAGTGGTACACTTTATAGCCTTTTCATGATGCCAGACAAATACTTACCTGTGTGATTGACCGGGGCCTGGAGTTGTGGGCACAATGAATAGAAACAGATCTGTTCCTTCTATATTTACTGGCAGATGTATTACCTATGAATCAACATCTGGATAAAATGGGCAGCCCTATGCATTGTTTCACTCCGAGTCTCGATGAAGGGAGATGTACTCTTATCTGAGTCACATGATGTGTGATGACGTTCCTCAGGTCAAATGCTATATGATGTAATTTCTGATGGTGTCATCATTATGCTCATCAATAGTATTGAAATTCGAAGAATACTACCTGTTTTTGGTTGCAGAATGCTGGCCCTGTTTCTTTACTCACTTCCCATTAGTGATTTGGGACCTGGTCAATGCGGACCCAAATCAAATGAGCTACTTTAGATAGAATAATTTACATTGCGCATGGCTGCCTGACTAGGACATCCCAGCACTAATGAAGAGCAACAAGAAAGAAACCTGCAACTAGATCCAATTCTTCAAATGTTTTCTGAAAGCTACCTCGTTTGAGCAATGAGGAAGCCAATGTCGAGAGAGATTCAGAGTTTTCAAACAAGACTTTGAAAAGACCGACCCCCCCGTCTGGCTCACCTGAATCTGGGCAGAAGGCTTAGGGGGTCATTACAACCTCGGCGGTCTTTTAAAAAGACCGCCGAGGCTGCGGGAGTCAGAATACCGCCATTGACGGTGGTATTCCTGGCTCCCTATTATGACTTTTCCGCTGGCCCAGCGGACGGTAACAGTGTTACCGTCCGCTGGCCCAGCGGAAAAGTCACATCAACATTGCTGCCGGCTCGTAATAGAGCCAGCGGCAATGCTGATGTGCAGCGGGTGCAGTAGCACCCGTCGCGCATTTCACTGCCCGAAATTCGGGCAGTGAAATGCACGACGGGGCTATGCCTGGGGGCTCCTGCACTGCCCATGCCAAGTGCATGGGCAGTGCATGGGCCCCCAGGGGCACCCTAAGTCCCCTTTCCGCCAGCCTTTCAATGGCGGTGTTTACCGCCACGGACATGCTGGCGGTCGGGGACTCATAATCCCCAGGGCAGCGGTGCTTGCACCTCTGCCCTGGGGATTATGTCCGCCTGGCGGAAGCCTGGCGGTATAGTGGAGGGGCCGGCGGTATGGCCGTGGCTATTGCGCAACGGTCATAATAGCTGGCAGAACACCGCCAGCCTGTTGGCGGTGTTACCGCCAACTTACCGCCGGCCGCCAGGGTCGTAATGACCCCCTAAGTCTTTAGTCAGAATATGCCAGTGCCCTGACAGGAATATAGGGCCGATCAGGTGTCTGAGCAGTAGGGGGCAGGAGTTGGTAAAGGCCCAAAATCCAAACATAGGGCCTTGAAATTGATTCGTTTTTCTTCTATAAGCCAGTGAAGGTTTTCTAGATGAGCAGAGGTGAACTCCAGATTTCATTATGTGTAGCACCAAGCGGGCAGCTGTGTTCTGAATAATTTCCTGGCATTTTCTTGAGGTCCCAAATACAGACCATTCCCATAGTCCATGTGACACAATCACGTTTTTTAGGGTGTGGTCAAGCAGGGTCTGGAGGATATTTTTGAGGCTCATGGGGAGTCCAAAGAGGCAGTTCCACAACTTTTTGATCTGGAACTCAAAAGCCATTTATCATCTATACAGATACTCATTTTTTTCACTGCAGGCTTCGAAAAATGGAAAGGGCCAACGTAGCCAGGCCACCATCATTGGTCTAAAGATGGGTCAGATTCCCTACTACCAGCACTTCTGCTTTTCTGCCATTGAACGTCAGGCAGTTCTATCCCATTAAACTTGCCACTGCCAAAATGCAGTCCCTTAATTGCATCTAAGATTTGCCCTGCTCTGGATGTCATCAGCGAATGAGAATAGAGTGAAGCCAAAAGATTCCATGAAATCTGCCAAAGGCCGAACATAAATGTTAAAAAGTGTCCAACCTGTGGAGGAACCCTGAGGCATCCCACACGACAGACAGGTTGGCAGAGAGGTTGGCAGGGCAGAAAAGAATGGCTAGTCATAGACTTGAAAACTTTTCAGGGACCCCAGCAGTCTTCGAAGAAGCACATAATGGGGCTCTTTATAGAACACTGTGCTCAAACTGAGCAAAATAATGTCCGCTGAGCCGTCGCGGTTGAAGGTCAATCTGAGTTCTTCTGAGAATGCAAGTGAGGTGGGCTTTATGCTGTGGTGCAGATAGAAGCCCCACTGAGACAAATGGCGCAAGTTTTCAGCTTCTAGTTATGCAGATGTTTTTCCAGCAACTTTGGTGACAAAAAAAATAGAGATATGGGACAATGTAAGAAATCGTGTTACTGGCTGAGGGCTGTGTAACCCTACTCAAGCAGCAATTACAGCCCTTGTCAGAGTGAAGTCATAAACAAACCACAAATTAACCTGTGCTTGCCCCTCTGGTAACATGCCACAAAAGCAGTCAGGCTTAACTTAGAGGCAATGTGTAAGGTATTTATGCAGCACTTCAAACAGTAACAACGTGAAAACACAACACAAGAAAAATTCCACACCCATTTAGAAAAATAGAGTAAAATGTATTAAAATTAACCACAACTATACAATCAGTAGGACCAAAATGTGCAATTTTAAAGTTTTAAGTACAATATTGCGTCAGAAAGCACAAAGTGTACGCCAGGCACAAACAGGCTGGCAGTTGAGTACTACGCCACCTTCTCTGCATACACTGCTCAACACCTGCTGGATATGCTTGTGGAGGTCAGAGATAGAACAGCTTCCGGCCTCAATGTGGGAGGCCTTGTTGGTAGTCCTTCCCAAACCTGTCAGGGACCTGCTGGATGTCCGCTCCTATCTCCCCTATTTCTTTTGAACTTCAACTATAAAATCCTAGGGTGGGTGCTAGCGAACTGCTTGCTTTCTATAATCACTAAAATCATTCATGTTGACCAGTCAGGGTTCATTCCTGGGCGCAGCACATTTACTTACATCCACCCCTTACTTTGCCTCATACACGGCACCCCCTGCCCTCCTCCCTGCAGCTCGCTATTGAGCGGCAGTGGCATTAGACACTGAAAAGGCCTTTGATACCGTGAGCTGGAACTTCCTGTTACTGACCCTTAAACACATGGTGTTTGGCCCTGCATATCTGCATTAGATCTGCACACTGTACAGCAACCCAATAGCATGGGTCACAAAAGGCCAGCTAATTTCCGACAGCTTAGCTGTCCAAAGAGGCACCAAACAAGGCTGCCCTCTCTACCCGATCTTTGTTCTTGCAATGGAACAGTTGGCTTGTCACCTGCGGCAATGCACACAGCAATTGGGGATCCCTGAGTTAGATGCACATCACATACCTCCTTATAAACAGACAATGCCTTTGTCTTCCTTCAGGACTTGGGGGCCTCCCTACCCTGCTTAATGCTGCTACTGGACTAGTATGGGGATCTATCAGGGCTGAAAGTGAATTGGGCCAAATTATGTCTATTCACTCTGGTGCCAACCCCTGATTTACACAGGACTGCCCCCCGGGACTTCACTTGCTGTGGTGCTATGACCCTTTAGAATACCTGGGTATCCAGATACACCACTCTGAAGAGGACGTGAGAGAGGCCAACACGGACACGGTGATGGGATCCATTTGCAACTCCCTCACCTTTTAGCGCTCACTTCCCTTGTCCCCATTGGGCTGGGTGGCGGTTTCCAAGTTGCTGATCTTTCCCTGCTGGCTGTTTTTCTTCATGGCACTCACAATAGTCCTACCCAAGAGCATTCTTTCATGAGCTACATGGCCTCGTACTCTGATTAATATGGAGTGACAGTCATTGATTGGTGGCACTCCCAACCCTGCAAAGCCTCTTAACTGAAGGGGGTCTCAGCGCGCACAGCTTTGAGTTGTAGTACACAGCAGCACAATTGCAGTGGCAAATGTCCTGGCTACATATGCCTGCAAGCCCCAAAAACGCATTTGTTTGCGGGATCCTGGGTGACAAGAGTATTTACTCAAGGCCAAAAACACTTAACACCCGCGTCCGCAGCATAACCTATAGATGACTGTAGCACGCACATGCTGGCGCATATTTGTACAAAGTATAGATCACCACATCACATACTGCCCATCAATTGTGATTGGGAACCTGCTGCACCTCAGCACATTGATGCAACACCGTAACTGTGGCCCCCAGAGGGAGGCAGGAGTTGAACAGTTGGGTGAGCTCTATCACAAGGGCATCCTCTTGTCCTTACAGGACATCATGGCATTGGTAGCAGTCATTTCCTGACACTCCACACCATACAATCTGCACACATGGAATATGGGGGATGAATAGCCACCCCAGTCATCTCCATGCGGTTTCCTGTCCAAGACACCATGCAGCATGCAATCACTACAGTCTACACAACCCTTAATTCCATGCCACCAGGGTACGCAGAGGCAGCGTGCGTCAGCTGGAAAGGCATACTACCACTCTCAGTCAGAACTTGGGCCAACGTGCTCCAGCAGGTGAAAGATGTATCTTGCCACCCGAGATTCAGATTTGCCCAGTTCAACTACCTGCACCATGCTTACCTCTCACCGTAGCGCATCCAACATATGTTCCCGACCCTGACCCCTGAGTGTCCCCGGTGCAATCTAGCTAATGCTTATTTTTACCACATGGTATGGGACTGCTCACCCCTACAAGCAGTCTGATGGGATGTTGTGGGCGTTGTTGCTGAGCTAACAATCTGCCCCCACTCCCCACACCGAGTCTTGCCTGCTGGAACTCTGCACCAGGGCCCAGGGCGACAAACACCTTCACAGGTTTGTAGATCTCGTTTTTGTCCTATTTAAGAGGCAGACAGACATATAATTGATGGTGCCCACCTCTCCGGATCTGTAGCACTGGCCAGCCGCATTGTCAACATAAACACGGCGCAGAAGGGAATGCACTCAAGATGCACTGCACAAGGGAGGGATTGAACACCGGTGGGGAATGCTGGGACCCCACCTCTCAAAATTAAGGTGAAAATAACACCCACCCACCATGAAACACATTCTGGTACCCAAAAAACACACACAGAACTGCAAAGTATACTGCCACGGAACTGAGATCACTTGAGGGTCTGGGGACTGCAGAGCAAAAGCTCCACTATACCCCCCAACAAGACCATGGGCAATCACCTTGTATACTTGATCCCGCCTTGGCTGCAATGGTGCACTCCCCTCCATGAGTGTCCGCCCTCCACGCTCTCCACGCTCACAGATTGCCAACCCCACACCCCGAAACCCAAGACTGAGGGGGTCATTATGACCCCGGCGGTCAGTGTTATAGTAGCGGTAGTACTGCCAACAGCCTAGTGGTACATACCACCAAATTTTTACATTGTCGGTATGGCAAAAGACAAACCGCCAATGTGCCACACCGACCGCCACAGCGGTAATGACCCCCGGGCTAGATACTACAGTCTCTAGCTCAACAGCCGTCACTAGGCCGCCCACTGGAATATGACGTCGCCCACTGCCATGGTTTTTGTGGCCTTCTCACCACTACGAAAACCTTGGCGGTAGGCACTATCAGTGCCAGGGAATTCATTCCCTGGCACTGATAGTGGTCTCCCCCGCCCTCCTCCCCCTCCCCAGAGTCCTCCCTCACCCTGCCCCTCCATACCCCCGACATACACACACCTACACGCAGAGACATACACACGCATAAACACACATACCAACATTCACCCACACATGCATACATCCATACACTCACACATCCAGATCCACTGACATACATACAAGCACACACGCATTCACACAACATACATGCACACTCACATCCATTCATGCACACACGCATTTCACATGCCACACACCCGCATGCACGCACACACAAACATACACACACCCCCACACAACACCCCCTGCCCCCCTGTCAGAGTCCCCGACTTACCTGCTTGCAGGGGGTCCTCTAGCAGGCGACAGGATGTGGCGCTGCTGCCAGCTGCAGCGCCTGCCAGCAGAACACCACCAGGCCTATCATGGATCATGATATGGTCTGTGGCGGTCTACTGGCGTGACACTGCTGCTGGCAGCAGCACCACCTTACCGACATCCGCCACCATGACCGTAGCCGGAATTCCACCAGAAGTGTGGTCATAATATGGCGGTCAGCTGGAAGCCACAGCGATGGTCTTTTGGCGGCAGTTGCTGTGGCTGTAGGCGGCATTTACCGCCAATGTATCAAGCGAAGGAGGTGGAAAATGCCAGTAGGTGCTTGCACATCAGCAACAAATCGAACGGATGTATGATCAGAAAATAGTCATATGTGAGCAACAAAGTAATGGGTGCCAGGCTAGCCAAAACACCTGCCACCACAAGTGTCAGAGGGCCACACACTGAGGAGTGGGTGGTTGCCTATATAACAAGAAAAGAGTGGCCAGGGCACACCCGTGCCGTAGATCCAGATAACGTTCAGGAATCAAGCAGATGTCCGGTCTAGAAAGATGATGTGTAGGAGTTTATTATAGATGCAAGTGGGTAGTCAAAGTCTCAATCGCAAAGACTACGTTGTACAATAAGTCCAAATATGCAGAACAGCCAGATGATAATAAATGGTCAGAGTTACAGTCAGATGACCATATGTAGCAACAAGTCCATACAGCAAAACAGCCAACACGTGTTTCGTCTTCAAGACTTTGTCAAGGCTTTGGATATGCGAATTGTGAATAAAAGCGCGGTTGAGGCATAAACGTACTGAAGATGGTCATGGATCTCTAGGTGCTGTCAGTGCATGCTGGAGAGATCAGTAGGTGGTCATGATAAGCCTTATATGACGGAAAAAAGCCCGTGCCGGTCGCGTCGGGTTAGAACAGTGTATTAATGAGGGCCTGAGTGTCTAACACTAGCCTGCTCACACAACATGATTCACTTGTACCAGCAGTGATCACCACAGTTACACTAGTCCTTGATTTGTCAAGCAGTGGCGGCTCTGGAGAGTTGCACGTCTCCAGTATAAAGCTTTCTTTTTTCAGGGTCAGATCAGAGAGGCTCAAAAGATCCCCAAAGACATATTTAAAGTTGTCAACCAGCTCTGTTCTCCAGCATGCATGTCCACTTCTGAATGTCATCCCAATTCTCCTGTGACAAAATGTCAATATTTTTCCAGGAGAAGATAGAATAAAATAATCAATATCCACTCTAACTCCTTTCCTGACCAAACTGTTTAGTCTTTCCTTGGATGCAGGTTCGACTTCCTTGGATTGGAAAGAAATCTAGTTCTTCCACTGCTAAAATAATTTGCCAATTGAAGGCTTATTTTCTTAGTACCTGCTCCATCAAAGATTCTTGAAGCTTACGTGAGTGATGTCTTGTACTCCCATCTTGTGGAGAAGAATCTTTTAGACACCCACCAGTCACGTTTATGATGGGGTTTTAGCACAGAATCGATTCTTTTGGACATAATTGAAGAATTACATACATCTCTAGATGCAGGCAACTCACCCATCTTAATACTTTTAGACTTCTCAGCAGCATTTGATACAGTTTTCCAAGGAATCCTACTTCTCCGCCTCTGCTAGACTGGGGTGAGAGGATGTGCCCTTAATTGGTGCACTTCATTTCTAGCTGACCAATCACAAGTTATCTTCTCTCCAACATTTCAGTCATATTTCCAAAACAATACTCATGTTGTTACTCAGGGCTCAGTGTTGAGACCCAAACGTTTTAATATTTGCTTGGAACCATTGGTTACTCTGATCCAAGACTTTGGTTTTACATTCTTTGCGTATGTACATTATTCCCAAATTATCTTGAAATTAGACAGCAGTGCTAACATCCAGAAAGAAAGATTAAACATGTGTATGAGACAAATCTCATTGAATGACAGCGCACTAAGGGTGAATGCTTCCAAGAAAGTGATTCTATTTTGTGGCAATATTTCTATCTGGTCCACAGACTGCTGACCAGAAGAATTAGCTCCTCTTCCCACTCCAATTCAACAGCTAAAACCCAAGGTGTAACACTGGCCACTAGACTGTCATTCCAGGATCAAATTCGCAGAATTATCTTTATGTGCTTTTTATCAACTAAATATAGTTTGTAAGATTCAACTCCTATCACCTAAGGAAAACAGCCATTCATTTCACCTTTATGGCCAGACTATTACTACAATTGATCGTACTGGGATTATCTAAGAAACAAATGTTTCATCTGCAAACCATTCAAAACTCAGCAGCTTTTCCCTTACTCAGCCTAAAAAAATATTGCCACATTTCCCATCACTTAGTCAATTGGTAGTGGTTTAACAAATCTCTCTAATCTATATTTAATCTGTAAATATGGCAGATTCTATTCTACTGTGTTTTACCAGTTTTACCATCAGTAATAATTAAGTGCAGCTCTAGAGCTAACAATCAGTCTCTGAATTTACAACCGCATCCAGAATCCAGCTAATTATTTGATAATTGGCCTAAAATATTATTTGCAAACGATAGGAGCAGATATGTATTAAAGTTTCCATTAATGCTATTCTAAACATTTGCCCAAAATATAAAACATGACAATGAAATAGTATATGACATAAAGGCCCATATTTATACTTTTTTAGCCCCGCATTTGCGTCATTTGTTTACGCTAAAGCGGGGCAAATTAACAATCAAAAAGCGGCGCACATGCGGTGCTAAAAAAGTATAAATATGGGCTAAAATTCCGTCTAAAACGTAGCAAGATCAGCAGTAACTATAATGCAATAATTTCATTTACTCAGTTTGGCTGAGGGTAAACATAAACTAATACATGTAAAACTAGAGTCTGGGTGATGTACACTTCCGTAGGAGTAGACAATGTTGCCTTTACCTCCACTTTTTCCAAGGAAGACTCTGTTATTAATGCCAACCTATTATTGTAGAAAATAGTAGAATTAGATAACATCTGTAACTAGCAATGCATGTGATAAAGATTTTAAATTTATCAAACAACATGACTAAGCATTTTTAGGACATAATTGACAATTACAGTCGTACAATTTAATAGCATCTTTTTGAACTTTAATCATCTTTATGAAACAGAAAAAAAAATTCTGACAAACACAACCATTCTTGCTGAATAGAAAAAGCTGACTCCAAATTAATTAGTCATTTTAATCTAGTACCCAAACTTCCAAAGAATTTTCATTAACTTACTATCCAATTTCCTGAACGAGAAACCAATAATTTTAAAAGGAAGAATAAATAATTTTAAAAGGACGCATTAATAATAAGAACGATCATCATCTTGATTGAGTTGTCTCCCCAACCAGGATTAAAATGAGGGGGCCACTGGTCAATTACATATCTACCCTTCATAATAGTATGACATAAGTTAAATGTAGGAGTATTTTCAATACAATCTGGACCTAAATATTTTATTTTCAAAGGGTTCCATCCCACCTGAAAGGATCAAATACATGTTTAGTGCAGCATTTATTCAAGAGTAAGACTTCTGATTTGTCAATGGTTGATTGATTCTGAGACAGCAGAAAACTAATCGAATTCCATTTAAAAAACTGACATTGTACTCTCTGGACTGGAAACATATAATAACATTTCAGCTGCATATGCAGAAAAATTAACCGCCCCTCTTAAATAATATATCAAAATAGCAGAGCAAGTGATTTTCTCGATTTGTCTCTCATTGACTCAGGCAGGTGAAATGGCTTTGATGAAAATTGTGGCATCACCAAAACCTCTCTTTAGTATCTATTTCTCCATGTCTCCTGCTAACTGAGCGAACAATGTTTTGCTAACTTCAAATACCTCATGGTTGAAACAGCATGGGCAGGCAAACAGCTGTGCATTAAGTGGGACAACTGGACACTACCATACCAAGTTTCACATGTCCTAATTTTGAGCTATACTAGCTAGGCCGCAAGCTAATTTGCTCACTAATGTGCCATTCTATGCCATTTCTTCAGCATTTTGTAGTAGAACAAGATGAGCCATACCCAGTCTCAATGAACACAATAAAAGAGCACCTGGTAAACAGCACTGGGGAGATTTGACTCAGTTGTTTGCACCAGTTGGGTATGCCATAAACTAAGGAAAATGAAGCTTAGGACCATGCTATAAGATCCTCGCCTACCCCTGCTAGATAACCCTCTCATACCACTTACTCTAGAATCATAAACAAAACCCTGACTGTTTAATTTAGATCTTAATATGTGGAGCTTATTTCTTGCTGGTAAGTTCCTACCATTAGAGACAATAACTCACAATTCCCAGTGCAAACCACTGGGTATCTTCCTCTATTATTTGCCTGTGTTATAGCTGTCAAACTATGTTTGGACTGTTTCTTCAAGAAGTGCCCTCATTTCTTACCCTTGATCATGTAATATCAACTCCAAATAACACTTACATACGATATTCAGCACATAATATTGTCCTTATTTGATGCATATAATTATTGGCACTCTATTGTCTTATTTCAGTATCCAAATCCAAAGCACTCCAGCAATCCAATCATATTCCAAATCTATAAGTCTTTATTTCTTTATCTTGATCATTCTTATCCATTTAAAAACAGCCACTAGCCAACGTGTTTCGTCCTCATGGACTTCATCAGGGCTTTAAAGGCTACTATTTCCTTATCGCACTCATGTTGCGATGCTCCAACCAGCTATCAAAAAACGTTTTTGATTAAGTCCATGAGGACGAAACGCATTGGCTAGTGGCTGCTTTTAAATGCGTCTCACACCCATACTCATCAGGGGCCTGCACAAGATTAGAATCTAAGGACCCACTGTCTACTGGATTGGCTCTTTTTTAACAGATAGAACACAATAGGGATGTGGATTGCTATCGCCCGGGTCATATTGTTTGGGGTCAAGGGCAACAAGTTTTCATGTTTATTTTGACATTGGGACAAGTAGGCCCAACCTTTTGCAGGCACAAACTCTTCGGCTGCCAATTTACAGTGAAGGGAACTGTCTGCAGTTGAGATAATATGTGTGTCCATATGTTAAGACTGTTCGAACTTGTATTTATGGTATTAATAAAAAGCCTTCATTATTAGGGTGAGCGCTTTAAATACAAGTTTTAAGGTCACACCACATTTGTGACAGTTGTTTCAGTAAAAAAAAGATAAAAAATATAAATGTACACACTTTGAAAAAATTAACAATATGTTCTCTGATTAGATGCAAATGTTTGCAGAAGCTTGTAAACAAGAGCGATAATTCTTTGCTTTCAAAATAAAATGTTCAGATAAAAATGCAAGTAGGAAAAAAAAAGTTTTGCTACTATGAAATTGTAAGTGCTATTTCTTTTGAGGATCATTTAGTAAAATGTGTTGATGCATTCCAGTATTTTGTATAAATATTCCTAGTGGAAAATGAGTGTAAGCATTTTCAACAAGAATATGGGAAGCATGAAAATAAACAAGCACTGGCAAAGCCAACCGATCTAATATTTTTTGTGAGTCTTTTAGTTTTGTCAATACGTGTCTTGATATGGCATGGCTTTTGTAACATTTTATTGTTATGGGAGCTGCCAGGCCCTCACCATTGCAACAAACACTGGCAAAAAGAAAAAAAAAAGTTTTTGGTCTCAAAAAGCACACAATGCCACCAGAGGCGTAACAAAGGCCCCACTCCAGCGGGCCCTCTTAACACAGCACCTGCCCTGAGTGAGTCTGGAGGGGTCCATGTTCTTTGCAGGGGGCCCCCTTCAGTTTCGTTACACCACTGATTGCCACAGTAGTTCCTGGCACTGACCAAAACTACTTTGTGTGCCAATATGCTCCTTGTGGAAGAGCAGAAAGCGATCACTCACAGTAAAGTCAGTCGACAGAGAAATAGAAGTTTAATAAAAACAAAATGTCTTTGTTAATGCCAGACCTAATTAGGGACCCAATTCCTAAATAAAGTCACAAAAGTGCATTCATGGTATATGTTTTTGAATTAATGGCTTTCATGAATTCACAAGAGCTGGCAGAAGTAGACCAGAAAATCGTACTCCTAGAAAATATTTGTGAACTGTATTTTAGCAGAAGCAAATTTGCATGTGTAGATTTCCTCTTATGAAAATCTATTGAGCGTTTACAACTTCAATTTCCCTCCAACCACTTTTTACCCCAACCCTGGAAGAACTTCTACTTCTGCCATTGTCAAAAGTAAATTTCTAACCTTTCTCATTTAGGGAAAAGATTAGAGAAGAGCTGGTGAAAATCCTTGAAATATGCAGGTTAGTAGGATTGCAGACTCAGACATTCCAGCCCTGAAACTATTAATTACTGCTTCCCCCAGCCCCAGTGTGTTGATCTACGGAAAGGTGACAAAATAAGGAAATTGCTATATCAGGGACTGGAATTGCAAGCATTCCAGACCTACTATAGTAGCAGCCCTGGCATAACCAGAGAAGCTGTTATCAGAGCTCTTACATAATTATATTGCTGCCAATATTCGTTGGCGCACTACATGGCACCAAAGGGACAAGTAGATTTTTTCACCCGACAAGTAGATTCAAGAAGCAAACTGTCCCATGGACAACTAGATATTATAATAAATTCCACACCCCTTACACAAGTTGTCATCCTGACATCTTACTCCTCGGAAGCCTCCAAAAGCATTTGGGGAGTGCTTCAAGGTCCATTGCTCAGCCTCACCCTCTACAATGCATATATGATCCCTGGGGCCAAAGTCATCCGCACACATGACATAACATCCTCTCCTACGCTGTTGTCAAGTAACTCATACGCTCCCTTTTGGACATGTATCCCAACACAAATAACAAGTTCCCCACCACCATGACCGATGTCAGTAACTGGTTGAAAACTGTCTGAAGCTCAACATAGACAAGACAGAATTAGTGATCTTTCAGCATGAACAAATGGTGGCTGGCCAAAATCAGACCCACAACTAGCACCCATGCCAGGAACCTTGGAATAATCAATAACAGCAAACTAGACACGACCCCACAAGTCAACACCATCACTGCATCCTGCTTTCCCACCCTGAAGATGCTAAGAAAGATATTAAATTGGCTCCCAAGGAACACTAGAAAACTATCACTCATGCCTTAGTCACCAGCATGCTGGACTATGGGAACACCAAGTAACTCATTAGAAAGCTGCAAGCCATCAAGAACTCAGCAGCCAGACAAATGCTCAACCTCCCACACAGAACTCACATCACACCACACCTCAGGAAGCTCCATGGGATCCCGATACACATACACACTCATTTCAACCACCTCACACATACATGCAATGCACTACACAACTTAGACCTCACCTACCTGAACAGTTGCATTTCCTTCCACCAACCAACAAGACACCTCCACTCCACAGAACTCCTACTCACACACACCCCATGCATATACAGAAACAGATCAGAGGGACAGGCATTCTCTTACATCTCTCCTAAAGCATGGAACAGCCTCTCACTACACATCAAATCCTAAGCCTCTCTTTTTGAACTACACAAGAAGCTGAAGACCTGGCTTTTCAATTAACTAATCTACCACAGACAAGGCTAGGCACACACACCTGCTCAGCACTAGGATTCTCTTGTGGATGATAGTGCTCTTTACAAATATATATAACCTTACATAACATAACGTGATATGTATCAGTTCATTGCATGTGAGTGCTACATATAAGATATACTGTATGTACTACATACAGATTGTACCTATCCCAAAAAAGTTCATCTGTACGTATGAGATGTACTTTTCTTTTTTCTCTATTTGTATGAAACAAAATAATTTAAAAAATAAATAAACAATAAACAATAAAGAAAAGTGGCCTATGTATATGCTATTTATGAAAAGGTTCAGAACCACCCAGTTAGGTTGCTTAGCACCTAACTGAGATATGAACAATTGTAAAACAGATATGGGGTGAAGGGACTACTACAAAGGGACAGAAGCTGTGCACTATTATTACTTTGTTTAGCCATAGAACTTTGAAATGTGTGCTTATAAATCTTTAGGTTGGATACACATGCAGATGGCTCAGTGCATGAAGATGTGTGTGTGAGTGCGCATGTGTGGTATGTGTCTGTGTGTGTGTGCACATGCGGGTACATGTGCATGTGGTGTTTCTTGGTTGTGAGTGATGTTTGTTAGATGCTATTATACATAGTTCAGTAATCTACACAGTAAGGGATCTATTAAAAAAGGTAGAGTTACATGTGAGGAAATCTAGCCAGTTAGTTAGTCACCATTTAAGAGTGCAAATTTAATACGAAATATAGTTTTGCATACCTTCACCCCCTGAGTTCAGGGGGTAGAGTCAAAATTGTGACTCTAAAGTTATTCCTCATAACTTTTAACATGCAAGCAGAGATCTCCACCACTGGGGGGAAATCTTCCAATGGTAAAGTATAGAAAAAGTAGAAAAGTTTATTAAAAGTAAAAAAAAGTAAAAATAGTTTGATGTGGAATATTAATTTAAATATGTTATATATTCCTTTTTAATGTAAAACAAAGTAAAAAATGCTGGAACTGGACGCTACCTTCGACCACATGGTATGGACTTGCCCACCTATACAATGGACATGGCATGACACTACCTCCTTGACTGGTGAATTGGTTGGTCACACATTACTTCCTACAGCAGAAGCCTGCCTGCTAGGTATACATACCAGGTTGAAGAAAGATAGACAAATACATTGGTGTGTAGATCTGGCTTTTGAGTTATTCAAACACCTCATAGCAATGGTATGGAAAGCACCAGGGGCACCAGACACGCGCTGCTGGCTGGGTGATTTGTTAAGGTGGGCGAGGGTAGAAGCACATACACTTCACTCTGTCAATGACAGGGTCGTGATGATTAAAGGACTGGGGCTCTGGGGCAATTTTATAATCCAAATCGAGGCTAAAAATGAAATTTGCCTCCCTGATCTAGTTATGGTGGTTCTGCAAGCGTCAGGAATTATAATCAAGTACCATTACCTCAGTTAAAATCACTAACAGTAGGCAGGCGTGTGGTACTTTGGTTGTGAGACGGTACACTGGGCGCTGTAAAGCACTGTAGAATCATGGTACCATATACCT
Organism: Pleurodeles waltl; assembly: GCF_031143425.1. Taxonomy (NCBI): domain Eukaryota; kingdom Metazoa; phylum Chordata; class Amphibia; order Caudata; family Salamandridae; genus Pleurodeles; species Pleurodeles waltl. The sequence goes on along the minus strand of NC_090441.1, from coordinate 34,667,167 downwards.
AAGGGTGAGTGCTTACCACCTGAACATACAAATAGAAAATAATGCATTAAGTGCAGCAATAATTTCACTGTACATGATGTAGGTGACATGATGTCTAACACACATACTAGGTATAAAATAGGTATTGTCCACAGGATGATTGCGTCTTCTGTTATTGTATCATGTGGGGGATGAGATGACGGGATTGTTCTTCTTGTTTTGAATTTTTCTCTTTGTATGTGGTTGTTACACATTGCATTATTAATTACTGCTGGGGCACTTGGGTCTCCTCTTGCTGGTGGCCCTACCCTCTCCATATCGTACTTTTGTTATGTGAATGATGATATGCTCATGGTGGCTCAAGTCAGATGCCAGTTGTAAGTGTTGCATATGAAAAAACTAATAAAGAGATTTACAAAAAAAAAGTTATGTATAGAATTAATATAAATTAACCACATTTCGTTTTTAGAACATGTCAAGTTACATTCATTTTTAATTTGAAAAACTATTAGAACCTTTTAAAATAAAATAATATTATTTTTAATTTTATATACGCTGTTACTAAATTAAGTTGGAATAAAATTAAGGTGGAATAAAATAACTAAAGTCACTTATTTTAACATTAATTCCTGTGAGGTGTTATTTTATGCCCGCCTTCATTATTTTCTATGGGAGGGTGTTGCAGTACTAGTGGTTGGCAATGTGTGGTGCTAGACGTACTACAGGTCTGAACTGGGGTACATTTACAACTGTTTTGCATGATTTTGACTGCAATAACATTAGAAGTGCATTTTTTAATAGGAATCATCTTACTCTTTTGCGGATTGGTGCATGTCCTCTCCGAATCCCTTCTGTAAACTCCTCCTTCCTCAACCCGAAACCCTTTCCATTTAGTAGTATGCAGTCCCTATTTTCCAACCACTCCTCCATCCCTCTCTCATTTGCTACCAAAGTGAATTAACACATGTGTGGAGATCTTTGCAGTCCAGTAGAGATTTCTGCATAGAAAAGATAGGAACAGCAAAGATGTAGTCCTCCACATATGAGTTAGTGAATAACGTTTTCTAGTTTGTGAGTAAAAATATTGTACTAAAAAAAAATGCAGATTGTGACTATCCCCCAAAATATTTACACATTGTCTATGTGATTCGGAATGAGGAGTGTGCATCCTTTGGAGATAACACACTGCTCTCAAGTGGCTGAAAGATGGTAAACTATACAATAGGCACTGAAGGGTTTTTCCCGGCTTTATGTAATTGCATGATTACGTATAATATATTTCAGTCTGAAAAGCCTCTCCATGTGCCTTTATCATATAACATGACTCATGTCTCTCCTAAAAGGTACGCCAGATATTATACTGAAAACAATGTCACCAGGCGGAATTTATACAAGATTTTTGGAATTCGCTTTGATGTGATGGTGAGCGGAGAGGTAAGCACGGACTGTTCTTTCTGGCTTCTCTAGTTTTAACAGTTGAGAAAAATGGTTGAAGTACTTTAAAAACAACTTAGAGCCTAGTTAGATTACTGTGGTAAGATCCATTTACAAATGGGATATGTGGTTATTAGGTTAATGTACATTTGTACCCCTCTGCAGATGTAAATTAGTGATATTATTAACACTTACCTTAAGGTTTTTATCTGTTGATACATATTGCCAGCAAAAGGCTGGTGGTAAAAACATTAACAACGTGCAGAACAAACCAGCAGTAACCTAGTTATTCCCATTTTTTCTGCCTCGTACACAAATCTGATAATATCATGCAGTAACTTAATGACCACATATGGTAATTAGCACTAGATTTACTGCTTTGTTTTGAATTAAAGCACAGTGGTATCATTTAGGCTTTGTGGGGTTGGTGAACCATCAAAAGGGCCTGATTTACATCTTGACAGGAGTTCCATCGTCCCGCCATGACAGTGGTTGCAAGTACTCCATCAAGCTGACGGAGTTCTGGCTGCTGTGCTATGGCAGCTGAACCTCTGACCGCATCAACAGAGTGAAGTCTGCCATGTAAGCGGTCTACTGCTTTTGATGCAGCGGACTCAAGTACTGGCTAACAGTTTTCCATCACTGCCAGGGCAGTGGGATTGTGCCAAGCATTATTAGGTTTCACAGCTGTGCTGGCATTGTTCTGTCAGTGGATTCCTCATAGCAGGAGTCTGTTGTGGGACCCGCTCAACATTGTACAATGGCTATTGAATGGAAGCTAGCAGCACACACCTGATGCATATTGGCCAATTGTGAACACCTGCAAACCACACTATAAAACAACATTTTAGACCATTATCCTTTGCCATTCCACTGCAGAACACCATTTTGCTGCTGAACTTGCCAATCAGGAGTCAGGTTCATTTTCTTTATTTTCTTTTTTTTATCTCTCTTTTCATTTGTTTCATTTTAAAGTTTTTGTATCATCTTGAGGGCCACTATCTAATTTATTTCTAGTTTCTCATTATGGCAGGGAGGAGGACGAATGCACGTTTTACAGATGCACAAATGTCAGTCATAATGGATGAAATCATCAGAGTAGAGCCACAATTATTTGGAGCCCAGGTACAAAATACAACCATATCTCAGTAAAGGCAAATGTGGGGCAGAATAGTTGACAGAGTGAATGCTGTAGCAAACAACCTGCACACACAGGAGGTAATTAGGAAGAAGTGAAATGACCTGCAGGGGAAAGTGCATTTCCTGGCCTCCAATCATCACCTGGAGGCCCAGAGGACTGGTTGTAGTTCTCCCAGCCCCCCATTACAACTTTTTCCCTGGGAGGAGAAGGACTTGCAGATCCTACATCCTGAAGGCTTGACAGGAATCCCTGGTGGAGTGGAGACTGTTATGTTACACTTGTGAATGTCTTCCTAATTAGAAATATAGCTTTTGCCCTTAAGTAAGCTGTTGATAATGTTTTTAGACCTTCCTTAAAACATATAACTAAAATCTTAAAGTATCAAAATGTATTGTTATCAACAAATTAGTAGCATTATGGTTGTATTTCTCTTTTTAACAATGATCAATATGTGTTGTCAGAATGTGTGTTGTTCTCCATGGATCATTCCTTGCATTTGTCTACTTTGTAGGTATGTTTCAATGCATGGTGATGTGACCAAGAAAACAGGTTCTAAACTCCATCTATTTCCACATGAAGTAATAGTGCACCTAAATGTCCTTTTCACCTATTTATCATCTACATATAGGTCTAAATATTGTAAACGTTTGTTCATTTTCACTGCAGGTACTTTACTAAGTATGTTTAACTCACATTTTTACAAGTATTTGTTAATGGTGAATAGAAATTACTACAACTACCATGATGCCCTGTTTTTGTCTCTAAAAAATAATATTGCATTGTGATGTTTGGTCATTCTCTCTTTTCTTCCATATATGCACATATGTCAAAATGTCATGCATTTGACAATTTTATGCTATCAATGAAAATGTCATTTTTGTCACCTTTTGTCATTTGACAGAATTGATGGTATTGATTTTACAAATTGTAGTATGCTGACTTAAAAATTGTCAATCATGTCCAGTTGTACGCTAAATATAAGTAGTATTGAAAAACAATTTACTTTGCAATGTTCATATGATGACTAATGCCATTAATTCTTCTACGTTGTATAATAGTCTGGTTTTCAGCCTGCCTGGTTTTGTTCTCAATTCTCCTCTCTACTGTGTTAGGTTGGATATTTGGTACATGTATTGTACAGTTAATAAAAAACCTTTTTCTTATCAGGACATCTCTTCACCAGTATTTCTGTAATTTGCATATGTGGAAATTAACGTGTATTTGTAATGCACAAAAAATCACAGAAAGGTCAAATCATTCCATTAATCATTTTTTAACTGTCAGGTTGTTTTAATGTAGCGGAACACACATTTGATGTACAAACCAGACTTTTAATTTCTGGTTGTTTGTAATCCATATTAGGACCCACACCGAGAGCCAGTGGTCCACTGTCTGCCACTGGGCCACTGAGGACATCTCCACTCCAGACCAGGATTCAGCCTTCAGTGAGGACACCACTCCTGCTAGTCTGGATGATGATGACCTGGCTGGTCCATCTGGTCTGTCAGGGCAGACAGCTCCAGTAAGTCACAATCATCTGATACCAACACCTCCTACCTCAGCTGCAACAACACCTCAGCCTCAGGATACCTCCACTTCCTGTGTTAAAAGGAATATAACACCAGTCTTGTGCCCCCGAGGTCCTGGCTGCTGTTGCGCCAACACCACCACTACCTCCAATCAGCCTAGCCCCAGTGGGATGGGGCATGCTGCCCCAAAGGCACAGGGTAGTGGGGGTAGGGGTCGTGGGAGGGAATCTTTGGTCCAAGAAAGTGAGGCTACTAGGTACACTGTCATCCAGGCCACCATCTACTACGTCTTGGGAGGCTTACATCAGTCTCAAGACATGATGGGCCAGGTCCTAACAGAGCTCCAGGACATTAGGCAGGTGCAGAGGGAGCACAAGGTAGATTTGCAGAATCTCAACTCAAAATTGTACTCCCTGACTGGGGTGAAGTTTGACATTTATCACCATATGTGCAGGGCTGTACCATCTTCATCTGACTGTGGTTCTTCATCCTCTGGGCAAAATGAATCAGTCTCAGACACAGACAGGGAGACCCTGCTACAACAGGAAATAGCTCCACTCACCACAGTCCCTGCAACTGTGGATCCCCTTCCCCTCTCCCAGAGGGGACGTTCATCCGGACCACCGGGAGAAGATGGCAAGACCTCAACCACCACTAGCAAGAGACCTAGTTTCCTCCAGTGTGTGACTACCATTCACTCTATGGACATTTTCTGGACACATTTACCTTTTTTGATGACAGTTGTATATTGTACATTGGACTTCAAACAATTTAGCCTCTACATGAGTAGTTTTCTCCACCATGATGTACTGCTTTGTTTGGATTTTTCATTTCTTGTTTGGTTTTCAACATCAACATGTTTAAGTTTATTTCTGTTTGAATAATAAATTCATATAACACAAAGGCAAATACTAGTGTTGTATTTCTTGTGGTATTTCCTTTCTTTATTTCTTTCCACCGTCATTATGGAAAAAAAAAGCTAACAATAAATAAATATCATGTTTTAAAAATGTTGCAGTTATGCATTGTGTATCCCATTTCTTAATAAGGAATACAATACCAAACTCAGATCTCTGTGTATTGATTACAAACATCTCTTAAAAGGAATTGTTAAAAAATAAAATCTGAAAATATTCACAACCAATGCATAACCCATATAGTCTGTTTCAGTTGTATTTTTACTGATCCAAACCCTGACACCATGGAAGAACGAGATACGATCCTAGGTTCAGTAGACAAAATATTTTTGATTCATGTCTTCAGCTGGACCCAGACATCCTGCCTCACAATAGGAAACCACATCAATAACAGCAAAAGTGAAAATCATGGTACTACTACAGTTTGTGGCCACAGGACCATTTCAGTACACTGTGGCAGTATATGGTGGAATGGAAGTGTTGTGCTAAAAAAAAATCTTTCTACTATGATGAGACACATTCACAGATTCATACACTTAAGCCAAAGCAGGATTTTGTCAATGTGAAGGGAGATAAGTATATTTTGGTTTGACTAACATATGGGGTTAGAGCAAGTTGAGCAGCACATATTGCCTTGATTGCAACATTCAACAGAAAACAGGTCTATCGCAATCTCAGGAACATCGTTTCAATCACTGTGCAAGTTGCCTTTGTGCAAGATACGCACATCTAAAGTGTGTGTCTTCGGGAGGATCAACCCATGTTCCCTTGTACCTTGCAACTGCAGCATATAACTTCAAATGTCACAACTTTGAAATGTCCAAATGAAGATGACAAGTGAAGGATCCTAAAAAAGAAAAACAAGAATAGTATATTTATTATACATGCCAAAACAGACTCAAATGATAAGTTATGAGGACACATTCACTTAGAACATTCAGAGATAATCAATGTCAATGAACATAGTAGTAAATGTGTAAAATCTTTTAACAACAAACATCTTTGCTCTGGATTTTCCTCAGCTAACCATTCCTAAAAAATCTCCAGTACAGACTGATATGCTCATTATGTCACAAGTTGTTTTGACATGTAATTTAACAATATGTAAAGGTAAACTCACACTCATGTGAAGTCAATCACATTTTGGTGTATGCCAGTTCCTTCCTCTTCACCATTATCATCTTCATTAGACATTTCAACATCCTCACCAGCTGACTCTTCATGGTCTCCATTCTTTGCAATATTTTGGATGTACCATTGCAGGGCTATGCTGTGCAACATGCAGCAGTCTACAGTGATTTGGCACACCTTGTTGAGTCAGTAGATGAGGGCTCCATCTATCTTATCCAGACGGCAAAATCTGGCCTTCAGGAGCACCAAATTGGGGTAGACTTCCCCCTGCATTGCTGGATTCCTCAGCAGTGCTAACAAACATTGTAGGTTAGGATAAGCTGAGTCTTCTATATGAAAGTAAAAAATGTATTGGGCTATAGCATCTCATCCCATTGTACATTCCTAAACTATGAATAAAGCAAATGGTCCTATTGTCATATTGTACTTACCAGAAAGCCAAGGCCTCTCAGGCCCAAGTTGTGACATTTGCAGGGGTATGCTGCTGTTCTATAGTACAGAGGAATCATGCGTTAACCCTGGGAAATGGGCAAACATGCTTGAGATGTACAAATCCGGTAAGCAGACAACTTGCACATTGATTGAATAGAAGTTCTTTCAATTGTGGTAGGTCTGTTCCCTGGCATGTGGTGGCACTAAGGGAATATGTGTCCCGTCAATTGCTCCAACCACATGTGGTATGCCACCCAAAGCATAAAAATCTCCTTTCACATTTGCAAAATCCCCATGTCATGGAAACTGGATGAAGCTGTTGATATGTCTCCTCATTGAAAAAAAGGTCTTCTTGTTGCACACAACTGTAAGTTGATTGCGACATGACTCTAGATTCTGCCACAGTGTATTGGAAGGATCCTGTGGCCACAAAATGGAGTGCTGCCATGATTTTCACTATTGGTGTTATTGATGTGGGATTCCTGTTGTGAGGCAGGACATCTGGCTCCAGCTGATGTCATAAATCCAGAAAAGTTTGCCTATTCAATCTGAATTGTTTTGTAATATCCCTTTCTTCCATGGTGACAAGGTCTGGAAAAGGTCCGAGGCTGTCATCTTCTATGGGTTTACATGTCTGCATTTAAGAAAAATAAATTATCACTTAAAATGGTCAAACAATACTTTGATAATCAACACACATCTCATGTCTTTGTAAAATTACATATGGTTTTGTGACAAATATGTACACATCATTTTGTATTTGCATTGCAACTTAGAATAACAATTTTTACAAGTCTGATATTGTTCAAAAATAATGTGTAAATATAACATTTGAAATCTATTATTTACACATTATTTTTTTATTTTTTTTCTAAAATTCTGTCAATAGAAGTATAAAATACAAAGCGTCACTATCGATTTTAAACACACTAAAGCATAACATTATAATATTTCAAATTTATCAATAAACAGTGTTGTATGTATTTTACATTGGTAAACAAACTAGCCACCATTTTGGGTAATGATGACACACTTAACATTTAAAAATACACATGTTCACATATTAAAATGGTGGCTGCCTGACCTTGCCTTCAGGACATTGGCTATCCAACCACCGTTGGTGGACGTTTACAGCGTAGTAAGTGTAACACTCCACAATGGACACAACCATAGGCTAACCCGTATGATGGCTATACACAAGAAACAATGGCTGTGTCCGTCTCCATCATGGATTGCGCTCAGTGTGCACATGTATGCAGCATTAGGAATAAAGCTCACTTGCCTACTAACACTGCAGCCAACAACACCTTCTCCACTTTTTCTGCTGTTATCAACCTCTTGGAGCCATGACGTCGGGCAAAGCATGTGACAGGGCCACTAACTTCAATGCTGAGGAGTTGGAACTGCTCGCCACAGAGATCCTGTCCCTGTACGGCCAGCTGTATGGGTAAATACAGAGGAACAGGTACATGTTTGAAAGGAAAATGTATTTCTAAATAACTTTTTTTCTTTTTAATATACAGGCTAATTTCTCCCGTTTAGTTCCTGAGTGAAGTGTTGTGATTAGAGTGTACTCAACCTAATGATTTAGCAGGGGACATAATGATGTTTAACAATGTTTGAGCTGTCTGTACATTTAAATGTTATCTGAATGAATAAGGTGACTTTTCATTTCAATTTACTCACACATCAAGATTTAAATTTATAAACTGCATGCCCCTTACTTCCGGTGGGCAGTAGACACAGTACCTTTAGTTATAAGTGAAACATACAGCCATATGTCAAAATAAGAGAAATGTAAAGTGCAAGAAAAAACTTTCAAGTAATGGATCTGTCTGAATTGTTTCCACTTTAAATATATCCAATTTTCTGATAAATGAGTACCTGTAATGTTGCCACGCATGGGGAAATGTATATCCTGTGCTGCAAGTACCTATGACACAAACTTTCTATCACCCATACAAGTATGTCTCATTCCTACACACACCCTTGTTCATACATCACCATAAACCATGCTCTCACTGACACATGGTAACCCTCCCATACAACCCTTAGTCATTGTATGTGTTTCAAACCATAGTATCTTGCTCTAAAACATTAGGCTTTAAGCCAATGTAGCTGTGCGTAGGGGTGTCTGCTAATAATGTGCAAGTTATTTAGCCTTTAGTAGCTCGCAATGATTTGTATTGCTCAGAAGTGGCTCTCACTACAGGAAATGTTTCAGGCCCCTTACCTGATTGATGTTTGTGGCCTGGCACTGAAAGTGTTGAGGGCACTCACGGGTACTAACAGGTCATTACAAATTAGCATTTCCTAGTTAAAAAAAAATGTTGGTAAATAATCTATACTAACATTTTATAAATGCATGTGAGAGAGGTTACTAAATTGTGTCTCAGCAATACAGGCAAACAAAACCTCACAAAACATATTTTCCTTTTTTTTTTCTTTCCCATACAGGGCAACACCCATTGAAGAAGGCAATATGGAAGGCCATCGCCAAGAAGGTGCAGACCCTGGGGGGTATATAAGCGGTGCATCATCCATTGCCAGAAAAGGTGGGAGGACATATATGGCACTGGACCTGCAAGTCATCCGAAGTCCAGCTCGGCCAGTCCTCCCAACATGAAAAGCATGTGTGCCGCACCCTCACCCCCCTAATGGCCTACATTCTTGCAGTGGCCTATCCACCCTTAATGGGCAGTTGAGATCCCAACAGCATCATTAAGGGGGAAGTTATTTTTTGAGTTCCTATTGTTAGTAACTATTTTTTGTTACAGCAATGATTTATGGCATCAACATATAGGTCGACACACATGCAACACACAGGAGGATTTCTGGAAGGTGTAAATTTTGCACAAGGTGTATGATGATGTGTTTTGTGTAATGATTTTTGTTATAGGCTGTCACTAGATTCATGTGTTTTGAGCAAACACATGCCTGCGTAAGAAAAAAGAGGTACTTGGATTTTGTCTATTTTATGAGGGACGGTTGTACCAAACAGGCCCCAGTTGTGGATTCTGTCAGGTGTGATGCTCCATCACTAACTTGAGGAGGTAATGTTGGTCCTTTTACAGGTGACATGGCATACCATTCACTTATGATACAGTGGATGTTTCTGACTTCACATTGGTAAGTTGTTATAATGACCAAACAACTTTGAGCATTTTGTGCAAAATGACTAGGAACATGGGTAGAATGGCAACATTTCCTAGAAAAAACATTTGATAATCATCTTTTTACTGCAAGATTCAAGTCAGTTCATGTTGACAGTAGCAGATGGGTATGAAGACTTACTCCTACACAAATGTGATGTAAGCCAGTCTGTTTCAACAAACATGAAATTACTAGGCAAACGTTCTTAATTGAACCATAAACTCACTATTCAAAACACCCAATCTGTAGCATTCAAAGGTGTTAAAACATTCCATGAGGAATGTATAATGTTTAAGTGAAAATATCTCAAATGAAATGGGACTAATAATGGTAATTTCCTAAACTGTGAGAAAATGGGTCCATAATATGTTCCCTTCGCGCATGAAAGCATACCTGAGTTTTATAGCCTTTGAGCAGGTGTTTTGTTAGGTAACCTTGTGACCATTTTGAATTGCACAGATATAACTGTTGTATATGTTTTTTCAGCATCTGCAGCAGCAGTCGAAGGCGACATTGGCCATGAAGGCGGGGAAGCAGCTGGATACTGTGTGTCTGGTAGAGAAACATCAGACCCTGACAAACACAGTAGCATGAGAGTGAGGGTACTGGCACGGAGGCCACCAGCTCTACATCTTCTCCAGAGGCCTCCACAGAAGACCAGTCCCTTGTGGTGGCAACCCCGAAAGATCCTGTCCCATCTTCATCCTTGTCCACTTCCCAGTTTCCGATCTCAACCCTCTCTCTTGCTACTCCCCCAACTAGTCAAACCCACACGCCCTCCCGCCCTGCTGTTTCCCCCCCCCCGGCTGCACTCAGTGAAGAGGCTATTGACCTCTTACCCAGCATCTTTGTAAGCCAGACAGCAACTGTGAATGACATGCAGGGGCCTAGTTCTCGAATCTAACATACGGTTGCATTCCTGGATGCAATTCATAGTTCAGTGTCCCGCACAGAGAGATCACTTAAAAAATTAGCCTCTGCACTGACCACACCCCCCAACCAGCCCCACTTTGTGCCACAACTCCTGTATCTTCCTCATCCCAAATCCCACCCCAATCCCAAGCACACTCACTTCCTAGCACATACCCACTCCAACAAACAAAAGCAGCACACATAAACACAAAAACACAAAGGAACACAAACATACACTCACCCAACAGACATGCACTACTGATACTCCACCCATAGGCACCACAACAACCACCACACCCACAACACCCTCCACCACAGACACAACCATCACGCCCACAACCCCCACCACCACAGACACAACCAACATGTTGGAAAGTGGATTATTGGTAAGGGCAGGTAGGTACCTACACTTAGCAATAGGCCACTAACCCCCACTAGGTCCAGTCATTTCTCAATAAATTAATCCCCGCTCAACTGTTGGTAGCCTGGCAACGAACGACAAGACTTAACTTAGCAGACAGGTGTGTAAAGTATTTAAAAATCACAAAACAGTAAATAAGTAAAACAGAAAACACAATACAAGTCCAACACCAATTTATAAACATAGAGTATATTTTTATCTTTAACATGACACCAAAATGATTAAAATCAGATAGGGGGAACCGGAGATATGATTTTTCAAAGATTTAATGTTTTCTAGCGCATAACAACTAAAAGCGCCAATCTGGTTATCTGGTCGATTGGCAAAGTTAAGGTTTGAGGCCGACCGTGATTGAGCCGTACTCAGCTACAGCAAGCGGTAGACCTCGTCGAAAGTTTACCTTCGGACTAAGTCTTTTTCTTGAAGATTTTCTTCAGCGGGACGAAGTTACGAAGCCAATCCGACCTCCCTGGAGCCCTCTTCAGATGCGTGTCGCAGGAGATCTCGGTGAAGAATTCTACTTTCAGACTTAGACTATTTCTCAGGACGGAAATGTTCATTCGGGCCAAAGTCGAATCTTGATCCAACATCTCTTTTTTCTTCTGACAGGGGTCACCCTTCCACAGCAAGCCGATTTTGATGCAAGGTCATCGGATCACCTTTTCAGGAGCCCCCGGTGAATTCCAGGAAGTCTGGGGCTGCAGGGCTTTTCAGCGGGACAAACCTGCAGGTCAGACCTGGTTGCGGTTGAGGTAAGCTGGCTTGACTCCCCATGGGGGGTCAGTCCCTTTATGAATCTTTTTTCCAAAACTTCTCCAAACATCTCCAAACTTCTGGATCTTCTTCCAGAAGGTCTTTGAAGGTCCTTTATGAGTCCACAGCTCACCCCAAGGTTCCAACAGCACTGTGTTGCTCCTCGAGGGTTAGGACTCCAGCTCCCAGAATGCACCTGGTTCAAATCCAAAAATGACCACTAGCCACTGGTCAGCTGGTCAGTTGCTTCAGTTTTTGATGCAGGGGACTCTGGTTGGCTATTTCTCACCTGTAGCAAGCAGGGAGTCCCTTCTTGAACCAGCTGAAGACAGGCAAATTACTTTTAGTGGTGAAGCCCAAGTGTGCAGCTGGTGCAGTCCTTCAGAGTGCAGTGTCCAGGTGCAGGTCAAAGAGCCAGCAGGGCAGTCATTCTTTGTCTGTTGTTGTTCCTTGTAGGAATCTGAGGTGTGGGTTCAGCTCTGCCATATTAATCCTTGCTCCTGGGGTGGAAAGCGGGGGGCAACTGTTCAATCACAGGCAGGCCGCTACCCCCTTGGATGACCACTTCTTGGGAAGTGTGGCAAAAATCAATCCCAGGGAGCAACATTCCTTATGAATCTAATATGGCAGAAACTGAATTTTGGAGGCTAGGTCTAGCTGAGCCTACCCACTGTTGTGGCTAAAAATCCTTAACACACCCCTCTCCTAATCTAATCAAGAGGGTACCTGGTTGTCTGGGTTTGCAGGAAATGGGGAGGTCCTGAGTTGCTCCAAATGTCCTTCCCTCCTTTAAAGACCAGTTTGGCTGCTCTCCCCCCATCCTGTTTCACCATCTGTTGAGGCAGATCTCCTCCCCCAGGCATTTCTTTTGTATTCAGCCCAGGCCACTTCACACATCATCAAGGCAGCCTGACCAGGCTGCTAGTGGCTGGCCAATCAGAGAAGGGCACTACAGAGCTGAAACTGGTAACTTTTAGGAAGATGTCTAAAACTCTTTCCCTGAACTAGTTATATTAGATCCAACAATTACAATTTGTTGCATTTATTATCACAATCAGTTTGAGACCACACTTGCTATATCGAGCTCTTTTGGAGACGTTATTATTTAAAATAAAGTCTCCACATTTTAGCCTATAGAGTCTATACACTACAATGAGGGAAAAACAAATGTGGCTATTTTTCCTCATCAAGGCTTATAAAACATATTTTATGAGGTACCTGCTTATAGTTACACTGCACCCAACCCTAGGGGCAGCTAGGGCACACACTAGGGGTGACGTATATGTAAAAAATAAGGTAGCTTAAGACTTTGGAAGTACTCTTCATTCCAAAGTCGAATTTGCATGTAACTTGAATTTAAAAGCAGCCAGCAAGGCAGGCCTGCCTTTAAAATGCCCCTGGGCACCTCAGCAGTGCACCTATGGGGGCTTTTAGGTAGGTTGACATAGCCAATTATAATTAGCCTAATTTGCATACTAATTTATCACAAAGCACAGGCCCTGGGACTGGTTAGCAGTACCCAGGGCACCATCAGAGTCAGGAAACACCAGCAAAAAGTGAAAATGGAGGCAAAACGTTAGCCCTGTTTTCTCACACAACACAACCACAACACCCACCACCACAATCCCAACCATCACCAGACCCACAAGTACCAGCACACCCGCAAGCACCACAACATCCACCTTTACATCACACTCATCCAAACACACACAGTCTCTCACACATACCTTCACGCAAGACATCATCCACCAGATGCACACCTCGCAATCACCTGAGTTAGGAACACCTACAAAACCACTCACATCCAAACATATACACTCACAGAAAAGCACATACACCCCAAAACCCACCAAACACAAAAACACTTACTTACCTGAACACCACATACAGTACCAAGATACATACAGCCAAACATGCACCACATACAGCAGACCTACATGCACCTGCACAAAAGACAGACACAAACACACAATAAACACTCCAGCTCCTGCTACCTCCCAAACCCCATCCTCTCCCACCCCTTCTACCCCTTCTCCTTCACCCTTCTTTACTAATTACCTGCCCTGACCCCATGGAAATCCAATCCCACCCCTCCCAAGAAACATCATTGAGGTGCCTGCTCTGCCCACTAGGTGCCCCTTACTGAAGAGGTTGTCCTTGGCAGTGTAATTAGGATGCAAGTTCTGGGCCTGAAGTCCACATTTTCCCACCAGGACTCTATGGACAGATATAATTTTTTTCAAACGTTTCATTCTTTGATTAAGTTTTCATTTATTTTCACTGAGTTTTTCCTATCATTAGATTTAAATTATTGGTACTTGATAGATGACAATGTTATTAATGCAAATGTGTGTAACATGAACTTATTTTCATTTCTGACAGTGACAAATACAAGTTATATTTTTATCATGTTTATATAGTGCATACGTTAGTGTTGGCCATTTGTGATGGACAAGTTAATTTTGGTGCAAGCATTCATCTTGATACTGGACACTTACACCAAAATTAAACATGTTTATATGTTTATAATGTGTGAATGCAGGTGTGTTTATTTAAAAATGATAAGTTTTAATAGTAAACGCATATTCATTACACAAGGAAATAACACTTCTGAGTTCAATTAAATCTAATGATTAACAGAAATTACACAAGACAAGGGGAAATGTGACATTAATACATATGTGACATGTTTAAAGTTTAGAGGTGACATTGGATGTACATTTCATGTAAACCCACTTGTTGCATTATGTAGTGCAATCACTACATTATATTGGATTTATGTAGTTACAATAATGTGTAATTATTATGTATTTGATATGGTAGTCGGAAAAGATTAAACAAACCTGTAATGAACACATTTCGAATTACGGATTAATGTGACTTTTTGCGTAGGTGTCCATTGGCATAAAGGCAAGTTAGTACCAAATTGGTCAGTGTAAATAGTATGTAAAGGAGTATTTCTTTATGTTTTTTAAACTACAACATTACACACGTGCATTGCACTATTGTACTATTGCTTGCAATTTTTCTTTATGCACAAGTCCAGAGCTAATGTACACAGACAATTCCAATGGTAATAGGTAAAACAGTCAATTTTTGGTTCTGGTGACGACGGGGTTGATTTGCATCATGGTCCAGTATCAGCAGCAAAAGCAGGACTTGTGCAGTCAGGTCCATGGCAGCAAGGGAAGTGAAACGAAGAGAAAAGGGTAAATTCTGTGCTGTTATCCTTTTCAATCCTCCAATTCAGGTGAGGAGGTTTACCCTTAGCCGTTTAGGGAAAGCACATCTTGATTAGCCTGACGGTAAAACTGGATGTTGCCCTGCTGCCAGACGCTTTTTGCCTATGACACCGTCGACGTGGGTGTAAAACTCTGGCGGTGACTGTGCTTCGCCAACAGACTTTCGTCTATGGGCCTGCAAGTGGACCGCCTAGTCAAAGGACAGATTATCTGACAGAAAACCAATGGCAAGACTGATTTCATGCTCCTCCAACAAGGCAGTTCCACCACTGTAACTAGAGTTGTTGGAGGGCTCTGTTTACATCATTGGACTCACAGTGGGCACTGCTGATTTAAATTCTTCACCTGGAAGCACATCACAGGTTTGACAGTCCAGAGTGCTGTTCGTTGTGTATTTAGGGCAGGTAACTACCCTTGTACTCTCTACCAGGGATTCACATCCATTGCAATGTAGCAGTCCCCAGTAGCAAAAATATAATCTAGCTCCGATGTTCAGGAAGAAAACTCCCTTAGCTTCAGGCCCATTGTTTTTTTAAAAACAAACTTCCACCTGGGAGTTTGTTATGGAAAACAAAATACTTTATTGAGCGGATGCACCAAACGTGGTGCCTGACTGGCATAGGATAAGTGCCCTTCATAGAGCTGCCAAACTGGCAGATCCACTCAAAGCATGTAAGATCCTTATTTGTTTGGTTGGGATCTAGATATCCTTGGTTGACCCTGCAGCCCAATACCGCCGACCCGGCTCTAACTAGGCCTTTTGATGATTCGGCCACACAAGTAATTTTTTTAAGTATTTTGTATAGAGATGCATGCTGTTAGGGTTAGTCCAGGTTTTTAGAGTACATGCTAATCATTCAAATAAAGCTGACGTTTCCATAAGATGAGATAAGGTAGCAACCTTAGAGCATCATCAAAAAGGCCCCACCACACTGCAGCAGAAAGACCTCAAAAATAGCTCTAAACTAGAGAGCGGTCCACAGTTCAAGCTAAAAGATACTTTTTAAGGTCGAGCCCGCAAGCGCTATGGCCCCCATTGTAATGTCCCTGTGGGCTATTAACCACACTCACTGCACGCCCATCAGTTTCATTGGGCCATGGGTTTGCCTTTTAAAATTAGCTTGATTTTTATTTGTGAAAGGCATGCAGACGTCATGCTTTTTCCGGTGTTTAGCCCTCCTCGAGGCTCCATGTTTTCCGCATGACTTCTGGACTACTTTTTATTTCCTACGCAGCGCAATCTCGCTGGGCAGTATCCGAGTGCTTTGCATGATATCGACCCTGTTACATGGATAGTTGCATAACTGCCAAAACATTTGACTGCGAGCGTTTGACTGCGAGCTAAAATCCACGACTCCTTACGATTGTTTAGGATCATTTCCTGAAATAAAAGAAAATATAAGAACCCTCTCGACTCTCACAGACTCAATAAATGGAGGCAAACTTTAAACAAACTCATGCAAAATATTCATTTACAAAAGATAACGTCTCCCAGAGGGTGGGATAATCCTCGCCTCCGTGTCCTTAATAGAATCTAAAATTCTTGTTGCAAAGCTAGAAAATTTTGTATTCTGTGTAAGGACTGGAGGCTCCGATTATGCTGGTTCAAAGCTGATCAACAACTAAAGACGAAACATGTACCACTGGTTTATAATAAAACATTTAAAACATGGAATCACTTGACCAATCTGCTGCGCGTAAGCTATCTTCTAATCTATAACCCAACAGTAAAGCCTTCAAAGCCATGGCCCCTCTGGTGGAATGAGCACCATAAACAGAAACATCTATGCCTGCCTCAGACATAATCCAACAAACCCAACGCACCAGCATGGCAGCCGAGACTGAACAAAAAGGTTTTTGAATAGCAATGAAAAGAAGACCTTGCGGATCAGATCTACGACTTCACATACCTTTAAACACTTGACAACACAAAGCTTTTGATTACGAGGGAAAGCAGGATAATCTGTTGAAGTAAACATACATTTTTTGCACCTAGATATAAGAAATGAAACTCCTGTAGGAGAAAATAACCTACCTGCTAAATCTAGAGCTCTCACATCAGAGACTCTTTGACAGGAAACTAAACATAATAACATGGTCAACTTTGCAGATAACTGTTTCATAGACAACACATAATTATCTGGCCATGCATCCAAAAAAGATAATCCAACAATTACATCCCACAATTGTTCGTAACGTGATTTAGGAGGATTAGCCATCCTAATGCCTTTAATTAGCTTGCATATTAAGGGACGTTGACCTATAAGTTTATTATTTATCCATTCATGACCAGCAGATATAGCTGACCTGGAGTTATTTACTGATCTGTAACATAACCCATTTTCAGCACACTCTGACAGGAAATTTATAATGTCTTTGATTTCGGATCCACCTCCCTTCGAAGGCACCAAACCACCCACTTCTTCCATGCCAAAGAATATCGTTTACGGGTGGAAGGAGCCCAAGCCTGTTGTATAAAAGAGGCAGCTGAATACGAAATGCCTTGCATCTGGCCATGAGAGTCAGTTGACCCGCTAACAGAAGAGGATGGAGGGATCCCACTGGATCCAGAAGGAGCTGCAGGAAGCTCGGGAGCAGGAGAGGAAGAGAAATGGATAATTCCTGATGGGATGGAAACCATGGTTGACTCTTCCACACTGGAGTCATAAGAACCAACAAAGCTGAGTGACGTAGGAAAGGCATAATTCATGTCATTCGACCAGTCCTGCAGAAACGCATCCGTCGCCAGAGCTAACGGATCTGGGGCCAGATGTATCAAAGGATTTTACCCATTCTGTGTCTATGGGAAAAAGCTTTCGTACATATGGCCCCTGGTCTCCAACTGTAAAATCTGGGCAGTTGAAAATTGAGACAAGACGCAAGCAGGTCCGTATGACAGGGGCCGAGAATAAGCATGATCTTCTGGAAGAGAAAAGGATGGAGCTTCCAATCGCTGAAATCCATCAGAAAATGTGAGTTCCAATCTGCAACCAGATTGCCCTTCCCCAGAAGATACTCTGCTATCACAAACATTTTCTGTGAAAGGCAAAAATGCCAAAACTCTCTGGCAATGATCGCCAAAATACGAGATCTGGTCCCCCCCCAGATGGTTGATGTAAACGCACAGCGGACACCATCCTCAGAAGAATGCAACAGATGGTCTTTAGAGGAGACAGGGACTTAATAGCTAAGGAACCTGACAACAATTCTAAGCAATTTATATGTAACCAAAGTTCCTCGGAAGACCAACGACTCCCTGTCGAGAAGTGGCTGCATCTTGCTCCCCAGCCCCAGCGACTTCCATCTGACTCTACTGCTATGTCCGGGAAGGTCCCGAAAATGGCTCTTCCATTCCAGGTTTCCATGTGTGAAAGCCACCACTGGATCTCCTCTCGGGCTTAGAGGGACAAGGGAATCAAATGATGATATGGAAGACCCTGTTGTAGGTAATAAATCTTTAATCTTTGTAAGGCTCTGTAATGTAGAGGACCCGTAAAAATCGCCTGCATCGACGAAGCCAGAAGTCCCACAATCCGAGCTAGGGATCTCAAAAAAACCATCTGCCTCAACAATGTGCCCTTCAACTCTCTCTTGATTGATTTCATTTTCTGTGGAGGCAGCAACAAAAGGGCCTTGACAGAATCCTTTAGAAACCCCAAAACATTTGTTGAGCAGGAATCATTGCAGACTTTTTGATATTGATCACGAAACCCAGAATTTGTACCAGAGACACTGTCCACGACAGATATTTTAGCAGAAGAACTTGTTCCAGTGCTAAAACAATCATGTTGTCGAGGTAAATGATCATGTGCACTCCCCTCCCGCGCAGACTTTCCAACACTGGCTTCAACAGTTTTGTGAAAATCCAAGGGGCTGAAGAAAGACCGAACGGGACGGATAGATACTCATACCATCTCCCCCTCCAACGAAATTGGAGGAATTTTTTGTGGGAGGGCACCATGGGGATTGTTAAGTAAGCATCCTTGAGGTCGAGGGGGACCATCCAGTCTCCTTCTTGGAGAAGATCTCACAAAAGATGGATTCCCTCCATCTTGAAGTGTCTGTAAACCACAAAGGATTGAAATTGCTGAGGTTGAGAACCAAACTCTGACCACCCCCTTTGTGTTGGACTAAGAAAACATTGCTGCAAAAGCCTTCTGGATGTTGAGAAGTTAGGGCAATAGCCCGTTTTGCCGATAAAGGAACTGTCAAGTTGGGAAAAAAGGAGAAGGGGAGGTAGAACAAGTTGGAGAGGAATCGAGGAAAGTTCTATGGCGTATCCCTGAACTGTGTTTAACACCCGTACATCTGAAGAGATGTTACCTCAATTGTGCCTGAAAGGTTTTAGTCTGCCCCCCCAACGGAATAGAAAGAAGAGAAAGATACGTTACCTGTGGGGGAATTTTTAATGGCTCTGAAACCTCTGTTGGCACCTCGAAGGCTGCGCCCTCTTGCAGACCTGTTTCTGGGGGATACAAACGTGCCTGACATGATTCCTGAGTATATCCTCTGCGTCGGGGATAGTATCCTCTTGAAGGACTTTGTTGATAGCCCTGGCTGGTCAGCCATCCCCGAAAACAATGGGCCCTTGCAAAAAGGGGGTTAAACATATGTTTGAGGGAAGTCTGCGATTTTTCCAGCAAAGTGAAAGTGTTTACACATTCTCCAATGCCCTTAAAGTGGTCACCGAACAATTGACTCCCAGCAAGAGGTCCCGCCTCTGCAGATGCCAGGTCTACCAATTGTTGATCAATGCGAAGAAGAAGAAATTTTCTTCTTTCTGAAGCTATTGCACAATTCGCATTGCCCAAAAAACAGATGGCTCTTTAAGTCCAACCAGCCAGCTCCTGATTCCTATGCTTGTAGAGCTAACTCTAAAACCTTGGCTAATGGCCCTGTCCCATCCAATAGCTTGTCCTGACACACCTTTAGTGCTCTGTCAATTCCCTTCTTAGAGTCCTTGTTATGTTTTTTGAGGAACGTCACCATAGTGGAATCAATTTTAGGGATGACAGCAGTCTTGTGTGGAAAGTCAGGTCTCAGACACTCCGATTTTATCCTAAATCTCACTTCCTTCTCAAACCCTTTCCTGATATCCTGATGCATATACCCACTGCGGGGGCTGGCGTCCAATCAGAAGATCTGGGATGGACAGTGTCGGTGGGTTCAAAAGTGAAAGGGGAAGGAACTCGGGGGGAGAATATTTGCATTTCTTGGAGCGTTTGTGAGCTTTGAGAGATTCTTGTGAGGATGATAAAGAAGCAGAATCCGAATCGGAATGCAGGGATGCTACAGGTGAAGGGGAAGAGTTAGGAATCGCAGAATAAGAGTGTTCCTGAGGGGAAGAATTAGATAATTTGGCCAGGGGGATAGCATGGGGCCAAGATTGGTCAGAAGAAGGATCGACCTGAGGGGAAGGATCCACAGGGAGAAGGGGCATGGATGCAGAAAGTGACATCTCATCAAGGCATTTGGATAACGGTTGCAAAGCAGAGGAAAGCGCCTTATCCACAGATTTGTGAATGGAGGAATCAATAACTTGTTCAATACCAGGTTCAAAATAGTAATCTTCATAAGGGCCACAAATCTCAAGGCCCTGATCGTAAGTCTCATAGTCTGACATGATAGAATTATCAATATTATCCCAGAGGGAATCAGGAGTCTTCTAAGAACAGAAGAGTCTTAACAGGGTTAACTATGAAATAGAGGAACCCAATCAACAAATTTTTACCACCCCTGCCTGCCTAGGTCTGGGACGTCGAATCTGCCAAGCAGTTATAATTTCCCAAAATTACCCTCGTAGCATGAGGAATTTAAATAATCATACTCGGTGAGGAAAATTGTGTTGTTTATGTTCTTGTGTCAGTGAAAATATATGCCCTAATTATTTCATCCGGGGCCGGCATCCGTATTAGTGGTGGAGAGGTCAGCCGATTGAAAGCATGTCAGCTGCCTTTCCCAGAAAGCACGCGCGCATACGTAGCCAAATTGAAATCACAGGCTGAGAGCCCGCGGGGGTCAGGAAAGAAAGCCTGACGAACCGCAGGCCAAAGGAGACGGGGAACGGGGCGGTAAAAAGAATCGGAGCGGGGATTCGTAAGTGGCAATTTATTAAAATGCAAATAAATATATAAACAAAACAACGGGCATACGTTAATGTGGTGCAACACGCACCATAACTCTGCGCGAACAGACTGAAAGGTCAAAGAAGCGCAGCGTGCCGCACCAGCAATCAAAACTGCAGAATGCACCACAATAAAAAACTTGGCTGCGGAACAGCAAAGAAAGAGGGAGTGATATGTTATCTTGCTGATTTTTAGACTGTATTGGACTGCTATTGGTGGATTATACGAGAGGCATGGTTCAAAGCCTCATTGTAGTGTGTTTTCTGTTTTTACTGTTTTTTTAGTGGCTGCTGTTTTTGGGAGTAGTAAAGATTGAGAAGCAAAATCGGAGCCTCTGGTCCTGACATAGAATTAGCTTTAGTGCAGATACTTTTTAATTGTATTAACTGGAGTTGCCATGTGGCTGCCTTGGATTCTCAGTAGGTTTTCCCACCGTTCAAAAACCGAAAACAATGACTATTCCGGCGAGTATGTGAAGACTACAGGCATGTGCAGTGCGTCCTCTTGGTCAGACGCTAAAGCAGACCCTTTCACCCAAGCAATGTCTTCCTTGCTACAGATGGTAACCTTCAGAAGAAAAAGGAATTTACCCATGCTCCTGGTAACCTCAAAAGCAAATTACTTGTATTTGTTTAGTTTGATCTGACGCACCAAGGAGGAAATGTGTTAAAAACTAAATAAACTTCATAGTATCGTAAGATACCATACCTACATTTGGCATACTGGAACATCATTTTTCAGGGTCTGCTCCCACCTACCTGGTGCCCTTAAACTTGTCACACAGTGTAGGACTAGCTTGTAGACTGGGCCACTGGAATTATGCCATTGCGTGGCCGCTGTGTTTTTCTCCTAGTTATAGGTTTGCCGTATTTGCCACAGAATCCATCATCTGCTGCAGAATCTGCAGATTTTAACAAAAAAAATGTTTTTTAACTCAAATGGTTCAGAAATGACAAAAAATGCAGTGACACAAGTTGTTGTGAAATGGAAGGCCTATAGTGGTGGTTGCTGTATTTGAGTATTAAACAGGTACCAATGAGTTGCAACCAATAACCAGACAGTGTAAACATGACTTAATAATGAAGTAATACCGTAACAAAATGTGCCACATTATGCTGCAAATCTTGCCTTTTCTTGCGGCATAATTTACCCAACCCTGCCACTTAATTTGACCCTCCCTGCTGCATAATTCCAGTGGCCCTGCATATAGGGCAACCAGGCAGTGCCCGATTGACTGGTATGACAGGTTAGTGTGTGGACTGCTTTTTTGGCTGTTTGGCAGCTTGTTTTATGGTCTGGTGAGTTGGGTTTTAGGTCGAGCACACAAGCGCTTTGACCTGTTGTGAGTATTGGGGGCTTTTAACCACATCCACCTCACGCCCATTACTTTCACTTGTTCGTGGGCTTGACCTTCCAAAAATTACTTGATGTCATTGGTAAATGCTTAATGTTTGTCCCTCCTTGGGGAGGTTTTGTTAGCGCCTTGGCCATCGACCCTGTTACATGGATAATCACATGACTGCTGATAAATTTGACTGCGAGCGAACTTCTTTTTGGGTCTCTCCTTTACGCTCATGCTCATTGGAGGCGTGGCGCTTTTAATGGACTCGCTTATGTCAACTGTTTTACTTTTTAATTTATGTTACAAGAAAAGTCCAGTTAGGAATTTACAACGTTAACAGCTCTAACTCGAGCAAACGCGAGACCCATTGCATTGCAAATGCTTGTTTTACTAGTGACCTCTCCACAGGAGCATCAAACCTCTCCGTATAGTTCATGATAAAGGGTACGTTTTATTTGGGAGCGCTCCACAGAAGCACTAACCACGCTCTCATTGTTACATTATAAACACTGCATACCGATCAGAGGCAGCCTCTGAGAGCTTAATGAAGGGTTGAGCCACCTTCCTATGCAAGCTTGTTCTTATATTCTATGGACGGATTTACAAGTTATACTGTTATGAAATTTGCAGAGAGTATATTTTTCCTGCCCTGTGATATTCATGCAGCTTTGCAGTCATATGTTTTTGATTTCTTGGTAAATAATAATTTTGTTTCTGTAAATGCTGTGACGTTTGTCTACACAGAAGAGATAATTCTGTTTTAGCTGTTCTTTAGTAGTGATGCTTTGACTAAATTCAATATGTGCTAGTTCATTTAATATGTAGCTCGCCTGTGGGGAGGTATCCCGACATAGTACTGCCCACCATATTTAGAGCTGTCCGCCATGTCAATAAAGTACTCCCGAGGACCCTTTCATAAAAACTGTTAACGAACTATGCACAGGCCACTAGCCAGCATGTTTTCTCCCCAGAGCAGGGTTTATTTCCACAAAAGAAAAAAGCAATGATGCGCAAGGTGTTTTCTCCATGTCCATGAGGACAAGTGTTCATTTTCCTGCCAGATCCACCTTATACTGCACCTTATATAGGTGGGGCCTTCTGACGTACAGAGAGGACCAGCACTATAGTAGGTGGGCTGCTGGTCAAAGGTTTCTGAAGGTCAGAGCCAGCTGAGGCTCCTGCACCTAAAAGCTAGCTGTTCTGGCCCAGTTATGACGGGTCTTGAGAACCACCAAGCTATTAGTGACTCTCTTGATATTATTGATTATGCTCTGAGATATAAAGGCCCATATTTATACTTTTTTAGCGCCTCATTTGCGTCATTTTGTGACGGAAAAGCGGCGCAAATTTACAAAATATAATGTAACTTTGCGCCGGTTTTAGGTTAAAAAACGGCGCAAATGCGGCGCTAAAACAGTATAACTATGGGCCAAAGTATTTTCCTACCACTATACCACTGTAGATAGTTTCCATAATTTCTCTGTCAGTGGCAATCATTCCATCAAGAGGTGGATCAGGACAATTGATTTCCCTGCAGAACGTTTACATTGTGACATTGCTTGCTTGGATTTTGTTCCCTTTTTTATAATGTGTTTTTTACTCTTTGTCTTCAGGCAGGTAAATTTGATATCATTCCGACAATGACGACAATTGGGTCTGGAATAGGCATCTTTGGAGTGGTGAGAGCAAAAACAGAATTAATTATGATGCTAACCTCAAACTTAACGTGGATTCCTTTAAAAAGAAGTATTTCATGTGTTGTATTAGGTTTGGTGTGCAAATGGTTGGATGGAGGATCGAATATTGTAAAATGTATGCAATCTGAAGGATACCAAAAATGTATTTCTTATGTATTGTAGCTCTGGTGTAATAGAAACTTTGAAGGCTTTTTCCTATCGGGGTGTGACACTTGTGACAAGGTGTCCTGCACCACAGGCCATCATATTAGAGTCCATAACTATGAACTAAGCTCTATCAAATTGCTTTGGAAACCACATTTCTATGCAAATGTATAGCCCTAGTTCGGCCAGGTAGGGGCTCTCATGATATAGTTTTGAAAAACTCCTGAATTGTGTTTATTACCATACCACGAGCATGTGAGTTACTTTTCTTATTCCTATGATAAGTTCTCTAAAATAAGAGACATATATGTTACATCAATGGTCTGCTACATTTTATTTACAATCTTTCTTCTCTTTTTGCTTTTGCCCAGGCCACTCTTGTTTGCGATTTAATGTTGCTGCACGTTATCCCAAAAAGAAAGTATTACAAGCAAAAGAAATTCAAATGTGCTCAGCAAACGGTAAAAGCAAGCAAAATATTGTGCTGTTAATTTAACATTTTTTGGGCATGCCCTATCTTTAGTCCGTGGAGAGGGTCTGATGGCTTGGAATGTTGGGCACATTGTTGCCTGTGATTACATGTAGTGGTTCACCATGACCAAAATATCTATTGCATAATTGAGAAATTCAAATCTGCACAGCAAGGCACAAAATCGAGGAAACCATTTGTTGATTTTTATTTAACATTTAAAAAAATGCCTTAATTTTAGGAGTGTATGTTGTGCTTAATTTGTTTTAAAAAAAGCAAATAAACAAAATAAATATATAAGTAAGGACTAGGGTCAATGCTTTCCTTAGAAACCCGCTGTCGGCACTACCAAATGTCAAGGTTGGCAAAAAATAAGGCTACCTAACTATGATAGCACCTTATGCCCTCTTTCTTCCACCAGTTGTACTTCGTGTCTTTTTATGTTACTCTTGCTTGTTGTTTCTCATCCCTGACTTCTTCCTTTGTCACTATTTTCCTATCTCTCTCTTCCCCCTTCTTTCTCCCTTTCTCTGTCTTGCTTTGAATCAATGTCTCGTAATGGAAAAGTAAGTCCCCAGACCTGCCAACTCACACTGTGCCACCGTGTGACACACAATATTGGCTCCCCTCACACGGGCTCTCGGTGAGGAGCCAATATCACACAGTGGCAGGGAAAACAAGCTGAAAGGTTTTTAACTGCTGATGTTCATTAACGGGGGTGAAAACACCCCAGGTCATCAACCTCAACAAACTTGTTTTTTTAAGGAAGGCGTTTGGGGCCAAGGTGGGGGCAAAGGTGCCTCTTAGGTGCTTCTCGGCACGAGGACCCGTCCCCTCCAAGGCCCCGTCCCCTCCTCACACTTTGAGGCTTTTGGTGAAGTTGGAATGTCTGAGTCCCACTCCAGAGAAATCAGTGTCCATTCCCTGCAACCCCTTGCACAAATTAAGCCCTGGCAGCGCTTGGATTGGGCAAGTTATGGAGGTTTTCTTCTCTATTATTGTCAAGGTAATATAAATTCAGAAGTAACCTAAGTACTTAGCACATAGCAGCTGTTTAGTTGAATTTTGGAAAGTTGTAAACGCGCAGGAAAATAATTGGTGGATGCATTACAAGGTTCACCCAAGTGAGAAGCACATGCCAACACTCAACACCGAACCAACACACAAACCACTATTATATTTCAACTGTAACTAGCACTCTATGTATTTTTCTCCCAGTGTATGGATGAATATGAAGAATAATGTGCCCTGAGCCTGTCTTCTGACTACTATGTGTGTTGCTTCCTCAGAGCCACAAGTTGCTAAAAGGAGGACATCCTTTGAGCTGGGCCAGCAGAAAACTCACCACAACATTGAAGCCGGCTCATAATCGAGCATGGGAGCCCCTTCAGTGCCCATGCCAAGTGCATTGGCACTGCAGGCCCCCCCCAGGGCCCCCGAGTCTCCAATACCACCAGCCTTTCTATGGCGGTGTTTACCGCCATGGACAGGCTGGCAAATGGGGACTTTTAATCCCTAGGGCAGCGCTGCTTGCAGTGCTGCCCTGGCAGATTACAACCGCCGGGACAGCCAGGCTGCAGGCTGGCGGCAGCCTGGCGGTATCAGCGGTATTACCATTGCGGCTCCGCTATGGACATAATGTGGCGGTAAGTACCGCCAACCTGTTGGCGGTACTACCGCCACATAATCACCTCCCGCCGGAGTCATAATGACCCCCATAGTCCTTTCAAAGCATTTCCATTGAATTCAAAATACAAACTCCTTCTGAAAACCATTTAAAGGCCTGTGAAAACTGTTGTACATGTTGTGGAGGTATCCGATAAAATTGTTGGGTCCATGTTATCTGCTGTCTTGATGTAATGGTGTTTGAATGGTGAACGGTGAAAATGCAACTATGATTGTTTGTCTTACTTCAGAAAAGTTGCAATTAAACTATTTCTCTTTGTCTGGTATTTCAATCTCAGCATTTGTCAGCGTTTTTGCTATCTTCTTAGCACTTCATTGATATGATGTAATTATTCTATATAAGGAATATTAATTTGCAAATAAATGTGGTGTGGTTCAGGACAAAAATTTCATTAGCTCATTTAATTCAAGAAATCTATTTAGAGAGGCGTTGCCATACTTCCTTGAAGCTCCCAGGACTAAGCCCCTGCTCTCTCTGAGGGACAGGGCCCCAGAGTGTGCAAACCCAGCAGTTAGCCAGACCATAGTTGAATACCTGGCAGCAGACACTGAGAAACACCGACATGGGCCAATCTGTATTTTCACATGGACTTTAGTTCTAATCTGCAGCAGCGCTGCAAAGCAGCTTCTATCACAATCTCTGATGTTAGAAAACGTGTAAAAAAATATATAATTTCAGATAAAGATTAATCATGTAAGTTAAGGAAACATGAGTTCTATGTATCCCTAATAGTTTCCTCTCATGGGCTTTTCTGCCTCAGCCTAATGCATTCTGGGTGTTGTAGTATTGCTTTGATCTCATACCCCCAAATAGACTAATACAGCTAATGGCAATGACTGCTTGTCAAAAGTTCAGGCCTGAAAAGAGTGTCTGTGATGACATCGAGTGAGGTGGGCATCGTAATATCTCTATTCTACTGCATTTTGGGGCAGACACAGTTTATTGTTCTCTTACCAAGTTCCAAGTAGGGTCACTACTGCTAAAATGGCAGTATGAAATGACAGCGCAAACACTCCTTCACACCTTTCTCAGGTTGCAAAATAGACTTGTTTGGATAATGTGTGCTTTGTTTTTTAATGTAAATGAAGATGGATTATTGAAATCTGTAACCATGTATTATTATTGTTTTCACGGACGTCACAGGATAAAGACGACTCTAATCTGGCCTGTAACAATTTCCAGAAGGATAATGAAGAGAACGTGAAATCTGAAAGCAGTGCAGCTAAATGAGGAGGGCGGCTTCGCAAGTGGTGAGAAGGAGAACTTATCTTAAGACATAAGCAAAGTAGTGCCTTCACAGCATTTTCTTACAACACCCCTCTCCGCCCCCCCGTTGAGTGTTGCATAGTGCAAAGAGGTGATTTACTCACTGTTTGAGATACGAGATAGGAGATTATAAGGTTTCAAATTGTTTGGTGGGTGCTAGATTTTTTGAACGAATGAATAATTGCTTTTATAATGCACTCTAACAACCATCTCTCAGCTTCAAAAGTGGCATGGCTTGTCTTGCACAAACAGTGCGACCTGTTAGGGGGGCGGCTAATCCATAAGGGCGGAGGAGCGTTGCTCCCCGGCAGCTGCAAAACCTTTTCAAGAGAAAGATCATAAACTGTGGGCCACGGGGGTGACAGAGCCCTCTCCTAAACACACATGCGCACAGGGCTCTCTTCAGCCCGGCAACACAGTTGCCAGGCTGGAGAGAGCCTGCACAGGCTCCCACTCTGCCTGGGAGCACACTGGCTGGGCCTGCAGCATGCTGAGGAGATGGTGAGCGGCGGCAGACACAGCACAGAGTTCAGGTAAGTTTATTTTTTTAATTGCCACCCTCTATGCTTCCCCCGCGCACGGCGGCCACCCCCTTTAACACCCGCGAGCCGCAACTGGCATCTGTGCTCATGGCATGCGTTGAGATTCGATAATTCAGAAAGATGTTTTACTGCCTATCTGTAATACCAAATAATTGTCTACTGTTCCAGCAGCTTCCAGTTCCCTAGAGGACTAACCTGCTTTTCATTGGATGCATGGCCAATGCAATACATGGGATTCCCGCTTCATCTGGTGCATGCAAGGCCAGATTGTCTGTTATTATGTTTCTCTGGCATTTCCCCAGCAGGTTGTAGGCTCAGGGGCTGCTTTCAGAGCAGGGTGGCCTACCAAGACCAACCATGCCCCTTTGGCCCCATCAGTGCTTAATGTGTAAATAAAAAGGCGCCGGTGCCCAAAGCCCTCCTCTTAAACACGCAGCTGCTGCAATTATATGTGCGAGCACGGAATACTGAGGCAGAGTAATCCTGAAGCCATCTCGGGCCTCTTCAATCCCTATAATGCCACTCCCTGCCACGTAAGCTCACTCTTGCAGCTTTCTACTTTCTCTCTTTGTGACGCTTTTTTGTTTTTCCATTCCTCCGTCTTTCCCATATGTCTTTTGCTCTCAGCGAATGCTTGAGGCAGAACAATAAGCCCCGGCCCTCAAAAATAAGCGCCGGTGCTCAGCACCGGCAACAACAAGCACAAATTAAGCACTGGGCCCCATGCAGGTTGAGGCTGGTTTGAAACATTTTCCCAGGGCGACTTTGCTTTTCAGTCTGGCTCTTGATATATGTTCTCATTAATGAACATGCAGCGGGATAGGCCAATACATGAGGGAAGAGGACAGGGCAGCCGAACCAGCACGTGTTCTATATTTTATCCTTCCCACTGATGGCCCCTTTGGAAGGGGAATGAAGGACCCATTGACCCTGTATTACGCCCCCCATGATTGTTTTTACCCACAGCTTCCGCCATGAGCTGGTCCTGACCCACTCTCAAAGTGTTAACAGGAGTTCTCTAGCAACGAGCCACAAGGTTCACGATGGTATGGGACAGCTCTACAGGCCCCCACTAGGATGGGGGCACCTATAAACTACTGCCACTGTATTGCATAGCCTCACACCCCATCCGCTTGCTGGAAGGGCTTTTTTTCACACCTTAAATAACAGTGAGTAGCGCTGCTGCTATATAAAGGTACTCTAATCACTTGTTGCCCCCCACAACTGCCTAACACACTTTTTATTTTTTCATCTCAAGTGAGTAATTCAATTTGCATGGTGTAAATCTGCCTCTTTCTGCCACTGTCATTTGTGCAACCTCGTTTTTTGTAATATGACCCAATTGGTCTTTTTGAGCTGCGCAATATGTGATGAAAATACTGAGGCCATTATTATGAGAGGTCGATGTAATAGGCTAGTATTTTGCCACCCCGGGTGTTACAGATATTGAGTGTATATTGCCCAACGTGAGCTGGACCCTAACAGTACACTAAGAAATGAGGAATTATCAGGAGCATCAGAATTTCACCTCCTTTTAGCAGTCAGAATCTCTGGATGAAAGTAAACAGATCTACAGTGTTTCTGTGGATGCCCTAATACTAAGGGTGGGCTGTAAACCTCGCTCTGCCAGCAGTGTTTGCAGAATTTTGCCCACTCTGCTCTTCGCTTGGAGCACAGAGTTTGGCAAAAACTCACCCCTTCGCCATGTGGTGGATTTTACTGCACCCATCTTTAATAAAGATAGATAACATCCTGATCAAGACAGCAACAATGTACCTATTTTGTATAAAGTTCCTCAAAGAGGATAAATGTTCATAAAATACATTCGGGAAGCCTGTCTGTTAATGCCTGACCCCAGCTTAGTTGCCTCAGGGGATGTTGTCACTTGCACAGATATAGAGTGATGCGCAGTTTAAACATCAACGTTACTTGAAGTTTAAACTCAACTCCGCTCTTTTCTTATTGGCTGATCTGGCTGTCGGTGGTGGGTGCATAGTCCTTTACATCAATGTTCCTGTCATGGGGGCGGAAGCAGTACCTGTCTTCCCGCAGTCAGTGAGCTGAGGGGAAAGGGACCCGGACTTAGGAAGTAGAGGTGTCAGCTGCTGGAGTCAGAGAAGAGAGCACAGGGTATTTGCAGCACGAGTGCAGGAGGGCCTTAGGTGCAGTGAGTCAGAAGGACAGTGGGCACCAGTGTCAGGAGTAGTAAGATGGTGAAAGGGCAACCGTGACTGAATGATTCTGGGTCACATCCGCGCGGCCATGACTGGGAAATGTGTGCGGAACGTGAAATGTGGCTGGCCACGTCGCACGTAGGGCGACAATAAGGGGGACAGCTTCTTAGCGTCGCTCCCCTTTTAGAGGGAAAAATGGCCAGGAGGGGCCTCCGTACCTAGGGAGGGTGGTCCACCCCCTGTTTATGGCCCCTAAAGGTGCGAGTAGGGAGGAGTGAGACCAGGAGGTCCATTTAAGGGGTGACCTTGCAGGGCTGGGCCTCTTTTTGCGAAAGGCGAGCAACCGCCCACCCGCCCCTACGACATGGAAACAAGCTCATGCATTCAGAGATGAAGAGATGGTCACATATGTAAAAGAGGTGTTTACAACATGAATTTCTCTACAGGAACCTCAAGAAGCGTTGCAAAGCGGAGTTACAGGGCGATCCTAAAGCTTTATAAATTATTAAAAGGCCTCCAGATGGTGATTCCTGGAGCCAAAAGCTATTCCTCAGGCTACTTGGAGCCTTTACGGCGGGGCCTGGGATGACGTGACGGCGCTCCTTAATCCCGCAAGGGACAGTTGGAATTATGAGCAACTGTGGAGACTGGCCGGGGTCTCGCTCTGACTTGTCAGGAGCATGACAAATTTATAAAGTGGTAAACCACAATAAAGGAACGAGCTGTAAGATGCTAAGAGTGTGGGTGCAGAGAACACCAGACGGAACAGCTCTAGCTTTCTCAGGATGGGTGTCGGCCAATGTTTAAGAAACACATCTCCGACACCGGGATTGCCCGTAAGCTAACCCAACCTGTGTAAATAATAAACTTGCGACATATTATACCCACAAACGTTTTCCTAGCATTTATTATGTCGCATGCATGATATTGTGATAAACGCCAATTGCACACCCACTAAGGGACTAGGGGTAGCAGCGCTATGGTATCA
Source organism: Pleurodeles waltl (assembly GCF_031143425.1). Classification (NCBI taxonomy): domain Eukaryota; kingdom Metazoa; phylum Chordata; class Amphibia; order Caudata; family Salamandridae; genus Pleurodeles; species Pleurodeles waltl. The sequence goes on along the minus strand of NC_090441.1, from coordinate 34,635,689 downwards.
GGCTCTTCTTAGCGCCCGGGTAATTGGACGTGTGCCAGCTGCGGAGTAAGAGGTAGGTTTATGGTCTACAGCAACCACACTTTACAGTCCGGATCCCTCATTTTCACATTCGCATGCTCGCAGTAAACAATTTGCACAATATGGTTCAAACATACAAGAGCTGATGTGAAACTTTTAAGTAGATGGAATTCTAGCCAGAGCAGTGTTGATGTTCCCAGGGGAACATAGGAAAAACCTGTATGAGTGTGTGAAATGCAGTGCATGCATCGATGCACGAGTGGATCAAGAAGCACGAGAAAGAGCTATGATGAAGCCTTTGAACAGCTCCAATGATAGGGCACACATGCACCCCGGATGTGACTGCACTCAGAGGCTCACTTGTGAATGTGTGCGTGGGGATTGGATTCCTCACACACAAACCAGCGGCAGAAGGTGCACGCAGGGACTTGTCTGCGAGGGGCACTTCACACTTGCATCCAAGATCGAGCATGCACACAGAGGCTAGTGGGTTGGAGCAAAGGGGGGTAGAGGAGGTTGAGAGGTGTTCACACGTGTAGTATCTTCTCTCCGAGGGTTTGTACTTTGTAGCCACCACAGAGAGGAGGGGCGAGGCTGCCCGAGTGCCCCTTGGAACGGAGCACAATGAACTAAAACTAGAACAAATGCTGCCAAACTCAGCAGAGAGCTGTGAGGCTTTGAACACAGTACAATGCCCAGGCCGTGCCAGGGGTCTTTGCAGCAGATGTCACAGGACAGTGATACTTCTGTTGCTTGGCAGAGCATAAAATACATACTGAGTTTACGTCGCATTGCTTCCAAACACCCTCAAAGCACACACTTATAGTGTGCCTACACAGGGGTGGAACTCAGCGAAATCTCATAGAGTTTTTATGTAACTGCAATTTCCGCCCACCCTTACCTAATGCCAATAGGGGTGGGATCTGCTGTTACCGGCCCCATCTGAGTTAAGTGGCCACTGGTAATGAGAGCCTAATTAACAAAGGCACTATCTGCATGAGCTTAAGTCAGAAAGGAAGAGGGTACTTGGATATAATGAGCTAGAAGAAATCGAAGGAAAACATATAGGGCAATCAAGTGATATGAGAGTTTAGAGGGGGGTGATGAGGAGGGGAAGGCAGAGAGAAACAGAGAAGATAAGGTAGATAGATATAGAACAATAAATGGCACAGAGGGGAGGAGGAGAGAGAAGATATAGACAATACCACCAGCAAGCTGTAGCTCCTAGATGTGATGCACTTTTCATAGATTGCGCTACACAAGAACTTAAACTTCATGAATATTACGTGTCTGAGTTGACTATTGTGCACTTTTCAGACTGAACCTGCAGTGGGCTCACCAAAGAGGGACAGGCATGTTGAGCTCCCATCCCTGTTTTGTTCATATTACTCTATTGCAAACTTTAAAAAAATGTATAAACTTTATTTATGGATTTTTCGGTACAAAACAAGCACCACATTTAACAACTACCACCTATAGCCTGGTGACTGGCGCATGCCAGATCAAACACAATATCACAGTGCCCATAGTTGTAGCTCCCACACAGTGGCCCCCACTAGTTTCCCAGCCCTTGTGACATATTTATCAACTTCTGGTCTCCCTCCAGGGTGACCCCCCCTCACCTTCTCCCGGGCATTACCCCCGTCCTGATCTCAAGCTCTGGGGTCCATATACTCTGTGGCACTGCTAGAGCCCCATGCCTTTTCAAACTTCTGTGGACACCACTGTGCCTGGTATACCATTTTTTTGGCCCTCATGCACCGATCCAAATTTGCTGCCCAGGTCCTCACTGATGAGATCCTGTCTCGCCCACAAAATCTGATCACATCTCTATGGGCAACCATTAGAGCGACATTACAGAATAAAAGTGTGTAACAGTCCAGTGTTTGTTCCCCCAGATGCCCATGGCCACCAGCTGCAGTGTAAGTTCTATGGTAAAGTTCAAGACTTCCAATATCACACGGCCCACTCCCCCAAAAACCCTGAATCTTGGGGTACCCCCATATCATATGGATCAGAGTACCTCGCTGTTGGCAGCCTCCTTGGCAGAGATCATTGTCAGACTTTCCCAAACAGTACAGCCGGGTCCTTGGCATCTATACCCTATGTACCAGCTTTAGGTGAATTAGCTTGAACCCTGCCCGCATAGCCACCTCCTTTCGGTAACAGCATGCCCCACCCCAGTCATCATCCTCCAGTCTGCCTTGATCCTGTTCCCACTTTTTTCTAGGGCCATCCAGCGGAAGAAGCTGTTGTGCAGAAGTGTAGAGTAAATCTGGGACATGGCATGTTGAGTCAATGGGGACCCTAGCACCCTGTATTCCAGTGGTGTCTCATCTAGAGCCTCAAGCAGGAGGTCTGTGTGTTTTTGCAGCAATTGTGTTAGTTGTTGGTATTGGAGATACTGACTCCCTGTCACTTTGTACTGATCTTGCTGCTCCGTAAACAGTATCATCCTCTCATCCCGCCACACACCCCCCACCTTGGAAGTGTCCAGCAAGTTCCATTTTTTGTGGCCTTCTATATTTCACAACCTTTGCAGGATGTTTGACTCCTATAAGGGGATTTCTAAAGTCAACATCCCTGTCCAGCCCATTGTACAGCCAGCCCGGTGCCATGCAGCAATCACTGTTGTTGTAGGTCTGGGCAGTGGTTTAGGCCCCTCCTCCCATACAGACATCGGATATAGCATTCTGGCTGTATCACTTGCCCGTCAGCCAGCAAGGAGGGCTCCTGCTGCAATGAGAAGACCCAGTTGTTTATCACTTGTAGTCGTGTTGCCCAGCAGTAGAGCTTTAGGTTTGGGAGGGCGATTCTACCCTCTAAAGGCTTCTGGATTCAGAGTGGCCATAGCTATCCTCAGTGCCCCTCCTTGCCACAGGAGCCCCCTCCTCACCTCATCTACTGAGCAAAATAAAGCTTCTAGGATAAGCGTACAGAAATTTTCGGGAGGTAAATCATTTTGTAGAGGGCTGCTCTACCCATCAGAGAGAGCAAAAGACTCCTCCAAAGCACTGTATCCACTCGATATGTCTCAAGGAGTCTGGTCAAGGTTTCTGGCAAGAAGACAGTGGGTATTTTGTTACAAATATCCCTAAATTCATGAAACCCCTTTGCTCCCATATGAATGGATAGTCGTGTACCCATCTGTGAGCCTGGTCGGACAGCGGGAATGCCACTGATTTATGTCAGTTGATACACAGTCCCAAATATCACCCAAATATATCCAAGACCTCCAGTACTATGGGAACAGAATGGTCTGGCTCCCTCAAATACAGTAGGATGCCATCCGTGTAAATTGAAACAACATCTTCCCACCCCGGATCCCATCTTAAACCCCTCAACAATGCATCTTTATGCACCCATGCTGCTAAGGGTTCACTTGCCAGTGCGAAAAGTAGGGGAATAATGGGCATCCCTGTCGGGTGCCTCTGCCCAGCCTACATTCACCAGCGAACACCCCGTTCACCAACCATGGCAGTGTAAAGCAGTTTCACCCATAATAGGAAGGTCGGGCCGAATCCCATCCTACCCAGTATGGCCATGAAGTCAGGTCACTTCAGGGAGACAAATGCCTTCTCTGCATCAAGCAGGAGTAGGATTCCTGGTTCCATTTTCTGTCTGGTCCTTGCTGGGCATCTGACCAGTCGCCATAGGGTGTGTCTCATTGCCCTCTAAGGCATAAAGCTGATTGAATGGGTGCCACCAGAGTGTCCACTATTTGCTGGACTCAATTGGCAAGCATGTTTGCTAAGACCTTCGTCTCTACGTTCATAGAAGAGATTGGTCTGTCCTTCACCGGCTTACCCTTCTTGTGGATCATCACTTTGGTTACCTGTTGTGGGAGCCAGCCATCCCCTCTTGCCCTGCGGAACAATGCATGGAGTGGGCCCACCACCCTTGACGCATTTGAAAATTTTGGTATGCAGGCCATTCTGGCCTGGAGATGTTCTACCTTTCATCTGTCTCATTGCCTCCACTATTTCTCTCTCGGTAATCTCCTTCTCCAGAGCCTGATTTGCCTCTGATGCCACTTGAGGGACTGGAACATCAGCTACAAATCGCTACAGTTCTGTCCCCCCACCCCCAGCTGCCTCCTATAAAGCTCCTTCAGGTGCTTAGCGAACTCAGACGTGATGGAGTGCATGATCTCTGCAAGCTCTCCTGTCTCAGTCCTAATAGCTGGAATCCACTTTTGCCTCTCCTCTCTTTTGGTTTGCCAGGCCACGCACTTCCCTGCCTTATTGCCCACCTCATGTAATCTACCCTGTTTGACCCTGAAGTGTGCTCTCACCTCTTGATAGAGAATGCTCCTCCCTGATCCCCTCCAGTCTATGTCCAGTCTATGGGCCAGGTCCGGTGAGGGGGAATTCATGTACTCCCCTTCTAGGCAGGCCAGTTTTGCTTCAAACACTCTGTGTTCCCTTGCCCTCCTCTTCCCAATTACATGTGCAATCAGGTGACCTTGTATGGACATTTTATATGCCCCACAGAGATCTGCCTTTGAGTCCACTGTGCCTACATTTTCCTTAAAATAAAGCTCTGTGGCCTCTGTTACCGCTTTCCTGGAATTCCAGTCAGTCAACTCTCAGGGGTCAAGTTTCAGTTTGCCTCATGTCCCCGGTATTTGCGTCAGTACCCTCATGACCATTGACGAATGGTCTGAAATATCATATGGCAAAAGGCCTCTGTCCTCAGATCGACCCACCTGGTGCCGTGGCACCAACAGATAGTCCAGCCTGGACTGTGAGCATATAACATTAGAAGCATAGGAGTACTGTCTTGTCCCAGGGTGCGTTTTCCTCCACAAGTCCGCCCTCCCCATAGAGTCAAGGAAGGAGGCCAAGCAGGAGTCTGCCCTGGGCCTTTTTCCAGATGCTGTGACCCTGTCTAAGTCCCCATCTGCCGTTAGGTGGAGTTCTCCTCCCTGATAAGCAATAAAGCCTCCAGGTCCTCTACAGTCCATCCCCCGAATTTCCACAATGTCTCAGTCTGACTTACGGTGGGGGTGGAGTACCGTGATGCAAGCAAACAAGTCTCTCTGCTCCAGCTACCATTCACTGCCACCTGACTTCCCAGATCATCCACCCATATCCAGTAGACCTGCAGCGGAAGGGACCTGTTGACTATGATCCTCACCCCGGGAGCCCCTGAAGAACCCTGCATGCAGTGTCGTTTGGTATGCCTCTCAACCACCCACCTCCCTACAGCCCTTCCAAACACCTTGTGCCACAGAACTAAAACTGCTATCCCCCCCAATGCTCGAGGAGTCTGTTTCCCTACCAAACAATCTGTAAGACAGTTCTCACAATCAAATGCTACAGCAACAACCAGACAAAAGAGGGGGGCACTGCCCCACAGAGATGTCGTCATTTGCTGCTTGCATGGCTATCCATATTACAATTCACCTTCACAACATGTGTCGGGGGCGTTCCCCGGTATACACTTGGGGTTATCACTGGTAATGCCATCTCCTCCAGATCATCTTGTGATGTGGTAGAGTCACCTACCATGTCCTCTGAGTCTCCCTGCAATGCTGCCCACCTACTGTCACTAGTCAGGGATCAATTTTGCGACTCCGTCATGCCTTATGTCTCTTTCGGGTCTGCCAGTCCTCAAGTTGGTCATTCTCCGGGACATTAGAGAGAGGGTGCCCTCTCACCTCAAGCCAGTTCTGTACTTCCCCTGCCGACTCAAAGAAGTGAGTCCCTGCTTCATTGAGAACTCATAGCCGCGCAGGGGAAAAAGCACATATCTGAGGTTCAGTTTATGCAGTCGACACTTGACTGCTAAAAAGGTTTCCCTTTGGCCCTGGACCACCATGGCATAGTCACAGTAGATGTTCACCTTTCTTTCTTCCATTTCCCAGGGACCATGGGCACATGCCACCTGCAGGAGGAGGTTGTGTTCCCTGAAATGTAGCAGCCTGGCCACTATTGGTCACAGGGTGCTCCATGGTCAGGGGGTCTAACTGGCACCTTATGCGACCTCTCCACAGTGAAGACCTTTGAGGCTTTCCCTTCTAATACAGTAGATAGCAGCTAGTCTCCAAGAAATGTTCCATGCTTGGGCACTCCACACGCTCCGGACTCCACCCAACTGCACATCACACCTGGAGCATCAGTCTGCACCCTCCATTCTTTCCAACAGTGAATCAACAGTTTTTTCCATGGCTGTAATCCAAGTGTCACTGTCGACCACCTGGGGTTCTATATGGGCAAATGCTGATTCAGTGTCACACATCCTATTCCCCAGTTTATGGTGATCGATTCAATGAAGTCCCAGGTCGATCGCCACTGTTTGACCTTTTTTTCTAGTTCCTCTTTGGTGTTCCTTATTGCTGCTAAGATTGCTGCAGTGTGGTCCTCCAATCCTTGCTGCGTCTCTAAAGCTCCCTGACTGCAGACTTCATAGCCTTGGCAGGAGAGGTCCAGAGTGGCCCCTATCTTCAGGAGTTTTGGATGCACTATTGCCCCGCTTTAGAGGTGTTCCAGTAGTTGCCCCTCTCAGTGTGCCGCAGGGGCTCACTCCAGATTCCCTACTTCCAGGATGGTCTCCTCAATTATTCCTCTGGACACATCTGGTTGGTGTCCACTTCCCCGGGGGCTGCCTTGGTCGAGGGCAAGCTGCCTCCCACCTTCCCCAAAAAGTCTCCCTATGCCCCAGCCTCGACCCAGGGGAACAACTGCCTAGCCCCCATGGCCTAAAACCGGAGGAACCTACCAAGGGCAGAGAGCTGTGACCTCCCCACAGGTACATGTGCCCCTCACTCCCTGCTTATGTCTTCGCACCGGTCGGGTCCACACCTCCGAAGTCAGACTCTTGGCCACAGACGCAACAAAGCCTCTGAAGCCAAGCCGGTTGCCTCCTGTGTCATGGCCCCCATGCACCATTCGCCCTCGAGCGGGACCGGAGCATTATTATGACCTAATCGTCGGCGTGTTCTTGGGGTGGGATGCAGCGTTTCCCAGGCTTTCTCACCGAGCAGTGGCTGCCATCTTGCCAAGCCCACAGGTTACCGCTGGTGAGCCACTGCAGGTCTGTGTTGCCCCCTGCATCCTGCAAATGCCTGCCGCCCCTCCCGAAGAGAGCAAGCCCCTCCTGCAATTAGTGTTTTTTGTTAAATTTTACATTGCTGCATTTTTGACGGAACTATTTCTGTTACTGAGAGTATCACCATATTCATTTATACACATTTCACATGGATTCCTGATAAACAAGTTAATGGACTGGAGTAGAAAAGATAGATAGTTGGACAAACCATTGGTAGTTGAGGCCGCTAGCTGAATATGTGGATGGACGGATGGATCACCCAAGGAACGGACGTATGGACAGACTGGCAGATGGATGGTTTAAAAAAGCTAGCTGGCAAAAAATACTAAAGATAGAGTCATTTATAGTTTGATAAACTGCAGCATTTTAGCTTTATTGAGAATCATGATTTTGTATAGGGTGTATCCACTGGTGGAGAGAAAAACATTTGCTAATAGCTTCTGTCCTTTCTCTTTCAGGTTCTACAAAAATAGAAGAATTTCTCCTGTGTCCCAATGTTAAAGTTACCGACCTCAGAAAAAAAACAGTTTTTTTAACTCTTTTTTGTACAAGGATGTGAAAGTTTACATTTTTCAATATTGTGAGGACTACAGAGTAAATTCGGCCCGTTCTCTCGAAGGCGCTCTACACATTTTGAAGAACTGTGCAAACCCTTGGCCAGTACTCCGGGCAACTATGGCTTATACACTCCCTCTAATGTAGTCAGTAGGAGAAACCCTGTTCTTACTTGTGCGATAACTTCTGAATAATGCCCAGTGACTGGGCTGCCAACAGGTCCCACACTGTGACTACAATATTTTTTTGCGCTTCCAACATTAAGTAGCAACAAATGTTGCTATTTTTAGAAGGTGTATTTTTATAATTAAAAATGTACTTTTTGTATTACCATTTTATCTGTCTCTGAGTCATTCAATTTTCCTTGTATGCTGTGTTGTAATTATTTACTGAGCTTTTGGTCTTCCCGGTACTTTGTATGTGCTTATGTCCTCTTCAGTGGTTCTTCTATAATGCAAACCATATTGCGCACAACGGGACACTGAAACTGATGTAAACCCAGAGATAAGATTCAAGATATTTTAGAAAAAGGAAGGCAATAAGTAGGTTCTTCTCTTGCAGTGAGATCGTGCTCTCGGAAGGATGTGTCTTCAAACCCTTTCTAACTTGCTCGAAAGTAGAAGCCATTTGGATTTTGATAGGGGTGTTGTGCCAGATCCTGGGAACATACCCAGAGAAGTCTGCATTTTGGTGGTTTCCTTTTTGCACTTCATCCTCAGTGTGGTGATGTCCTGACTCCTGGTCCTGTGTTGTCCCTCATAAATGGTTAAAGTACTGGCTAATCAATTTATCAAAACTCCTTCTTAAAACCGGATTTTTTCTTTGGGTTGGTTTGTTTTGAGATGTTCCGTGAATATTTCAACGCCATGTGAATGGATTGTGCTATGTATTAGCTTTGTAGAATACTGTTTTATGAATGTGTGGTGCTAGTTTGTTAATTTATGTGATTTTAGTATGATTTGTGTTGTAATATGTTGGTATGCTGTGTGAATTTTACACTGTGGTAGGACAGTGCTGTGCTCTTTTAGAGTGCGTTTGTATAAAGTGTTTTGTATTCTATTATGTTTGTGTGCTGTGTTAGTGTGTTCTGTAATTGTTTGGTATTTTGTTATACTTGCTGGACCTAGACAACTCTCATCTGTCAGGTCTACCAATCGGAGCAAAAGCTGACCCTAGTTTCCTTTAGATTTCTGCCAATGAAGGTGATCTCAACTTTGTCTGTCACATCACCCAGCTGGTGTGCAAGTGGGTGAAAATGACCAGAAGGCAAAATTTAACATTCAACAAACCACCTAAGCATATATATATATATATATATATATATATATATATATTGTGTGTTGTATAATGTTATGTTCTTTTGTGTTTGGTTGTGTTTTATTACACGCTATGTGATTTTGGGTTAGGCTTTTGTGTTATGGAGTTGTGGTGAGTTATTCTATTGGATTTTTGCAACACTCAACAATGAAGAACACTTCGATGCTTCAACACTCGTTCCCCACCCTGACAAAACAAGCACCAACCAAGAGAGGATTCACAGTGGGCCAGAGGAAGATTCAAACTTCCATTGTTACATCTTCGACTTTACAGACTAATGTTCTGGAGTGGCCACAGTTTGACGTAGACTATTTGTGTTATATTATGCAATGCTATGTTATAGCATTTGATATATTAGTGAGTAGATGTGTCTTCTTCATCTCATTGTTGAGAGGTTCGGGTACGAGGCACAAATGAAGATGGAAGAAATTGATGCCACGCAGTCTGTTTGGCACCAAAGATGTTTTGAAGTAAATGCTATAGAATATGATGACCCTTATTCTTTAGTACATGACCAGGGCATCAGGTTTTACGGTTCCTACTTCAAAGATAAATCAAATATGTGATTTATAAATGTATTTTTTATTTAGGTAGTGATGCTTGTTTTACACAGTAAAGTATCTCAGTTATGGAATCAAACATACTCTATGTTACTTGCACATACAAGGAACGTGAGATTCTCAGATGCCAGTTACTTGCAATTATTTGCTTTTGTACAGCACTATTGCACTGTTAGTGACAATCCAGTCTATGATCCTTGCCAGGTATTGCTAGCATATCCCCAGGTACTCATGCCATGTTCCAAATTGTGCCATCAAATGTACATGTACAGCACATGCCAGATAGAGTTATTATATGATGCAAATTCTTCTGTAATGGCAGATTATCATAATAAGTGCATGCCAGGTATTGCGATTATATGTCCTTGTTCTCACACCATATGCCAAGTAGTTTGAACATATTCCCATATGCTTTCCTGTGATGACATTTATTCCATGATATATTCAGATACTGCCATTATATGTTCAGACACTCCACCCACTCTCTGAAGTATATATAATTAGGATCTGTAATCACCCCATATCTCAGACAGTGGCATCTTATGGCCAGGTGCCCTCATCTGATACAAGTACTCCATACACCAGCAAGTACATGCACATACTAACACATACACACTCACAAACACTCATACAGAGTCATATGCATGCACACAATACCGCCACATGCCACGCAGGGAAGATGGCCACACTTACTGGGGTGGACTGTATTATGGCAGCCAAGGGAATGCTGTGGTATAAAACACTTGCCAGGAAACTCTAATTGAGGCTGCAGGTGTATAATATATATGTTTATGTTTTGTAGAGTGCAATCTATGAGCCCACTGTGGTATCATGACACTACAACAGGTCATTTAGAAATTTCCTAATCCACTTGCCAGTTGCCACCATTAGACGCAAGGAGAAAAACAGGTCTTAAGTATTTTTCCAAGTATTAGAAAGATCTGATTCATCCTTGAGTGAATTTGGAAGAACATTCCAATTCTGGGCAGCCGTGACAGAAAAGGCATGTTTGCTGACTGACTCACAGCAAAACTTTGGGATCATTAAGTTACAGTGTGTAGTTGATCTCAAAATGTGAGTGGGGAAAATGGCTCTAAGGGGAGAGCTAATAGGTTAGTAGATCACCTTATAGATGTATCTAAGAGATTTAAACACAATTATCTCTTTCACTGGCAGCCAGTGCAGTCGGGCCAAAATTTGAGAAATATGAAAAGTTGAGAAGGGCATCGTTGGCTAGCCTAGCTACCGAATTTTAAATCAGTGAAACTTGCTTAATAAGCAGTACTGCAGAGCCCAAGTCAGAGGCATTCCAGTATTCTAACACGAAGAAACAAATACTTTCAGAACTGTAAATTTGTGTCAGGAGTAAATAAGTAATTTGTTTAAGGCAGTGTAGCTAGAATAGACAAGACTTAACCACCATCACTACCTGCTCAGTCAAGGCTAACAAGGCATCAATTAGTATGCGAAGATTCTTGACCACCAATGGGGCATGGTCAAGATGGCGGCCGAGACGGATGCTTGGAATACAGCTCCGCCTCAGGCCCTGGCAAAATCCTGATGCATCTTGCCCATCCGACCGCTGCATTTGGATAAACAGCCGCCAGACGTGGGCATAATATTAACCCACAGGATGCCCTCCCATCTCGGAACTTGAGCCCTAGATGATTTGTGAAGGCGCGGGGAGCATGCTGCGGGCTAGGTGGCGCAGCATGTCCTGCTGTGCTGGGGTCGGGCCCAGACTTGCAGCACCTGCAATCACTCCTGCCTTGTCCCTCCTGTAGAGCAGACCCTTGCTGGCAGATTGAGCAGCCTTGGAGGACCCTGGCACCCGGCATCCCGGACCTGTGGGGTGTGCCCTGGGCTGCGACCGAGGCCGAGCGCGTGGTGCGGCCTACTTCGTGGCTCAGCACTCGTGCCTGATTCTGATAGACCCTTGCTTGCCCTTAGTAAAAGCCCACCCGAGGTGGATACAAAACCCAGCGGGTCCAAAGGTGAAAAGATGGGGCCGTTCATGATGGGAGCTGTGTAATCACCAGCCGGTGCCTAAGTGGAGTGCGGCGCGGCCTGGCCCACCTCATGATGCGTAGCAGTAGGGGACACCGGCGGCCCTAACTTTATCCAGGGAGTAACTCTTGGAGTGAGCGACAGGTGCATGGGGGCAGCCCCCAGATGCCAAGGGCATCTGTAGGGATGTAAGACTACTGCCGGTTTATAGACAACCCACTGGACCACGCTGCATGGTGTGCACCCTCCAGCGACGTCTTAGGCTCGCAGCATTACGGACCGGGTATCAGCGGCAGACTGGTGCACCCACATATGGGCCTACTCATCCGGATCTGTGCAGACCACAGGCAAGGTAATCCATGCTACAGGCCATCCTTTTTACAATGCGCAAAGTATGGTGCACAGCACTTCGGCAAGGTGGATCTTCACCTAACATCACAGTCACTCTGAGTATTTATTTGCCAGTTTATGTGCACCCCCCTCCGTGATTGCCCCATGGGGGGCAAGTGATGAAAATTTCAGTCTGACTGACATTAACTTTATGTTTCTGCTTTTAGATGTACCTGTTTTAAGGGGCCATGTGCTCTTCTACTTCAACCACGTCCCATAGAGACAACACCTGGAGGCGCATATTGGCATTTGGGGGTGTCGCTTGGTGAGGAGATCCTCGTAGGTAACGGTTGATGGTCATTGCTCATCCTGCCTTGCACAAAGACATTAAGTGAGGGGCATAATTGATATTGCTTTAGGACTCATGGGAACTACCTGAGGCGGACTCCTCTTTACCGTAGTGTGGGTGCTTCAATCTATTTGGCACACAAGTTTGGAGGGCATCAGTGATTTTCCGCATCACCACCTAGGGAGTGATGAGACACCGCAGCATGATGGTGAAACCCGCAGCACCTTGAGACCCTGGCGGGTGAGTAGCGTGCTTTACAAATATTTGATTGATTGATTGAAAGCCACCAGACCCTCACCACAGGATAATCAGGGAGGGACCCCCATCCCGATGACAGTAACAGAGGCCCCAATGACACTGCAGCACTTGGAAACTACATTCAGGCGTACTCTACTCAGTTCAGGAAAATATTGCAGGCTACTTTGGACCCAAAAACATATTTGGAAAATAAGATAGACTCTGTCTCCCAGGTTGTCAATCTCGTCCGAGCTGACCACCGTAAATTGTCCGACAGGACACAGAAACAGAGTCATCCCTGAGTAACATGGGGCCCACTATCCCAGAGTTGCTGGAACAAATGAAGCGCCTTGACGCAGAAGTGGCAACCTTACATCTTAGGGCAGAGGGTGCAGTAGGACGCACTCGTCAAAATAATGTGCGTTTCATGAGGTTTCCTGAAAAAGTGGAAGGTCAAAGCGCAGAGTTCTTTCTAGAACACTGGCTAACGGGAAACATACTGAAGAGGAAGGTACCGAAATTCTTCTCCATAGAACGGGCTAAAGGGATTCCTGGTGGGCCGCTGACGCTCCTACACAAAAATCAAGCAGCGTCTTTTTGAAAACAATATTAAGTATGCCTAGATGTTCCCAGCCAGGCTCTGAGTGATAGACGGCAAGAGGACCCATAACTTCTCCATGCCAGTAGATGTTTCGACATGGATGCATACCAAAGGCCTTGCTCAATCCTTGACAGAGAGACATGATCATGGGGAATGGTTGATTCCCCTTTTGCCTATCGCCGTCGCCAGAATAGACCTCAGGCCAAACCCACCAAAACCCAAGCAACGGCAGAGAAAGTTAAGGTTCTACGGAAGACAGCACTTTATACTGAGAATGCCTATGCAACACTACAGGATAGTCCCCGGATGTACTCTGACTCGGATACGGGAGCTCCCGTTCCACTCTTCTTGACATGTTTAAAGGCCCTGAAGTCACCCCCCAGACAGCAGATGACCTCTGACTGCTGCTTATGGTTTGGTTAGCACTAACTTCATCCATGGTGTACAGCACCCAGATGTTTTCCGAATTGTGCGTTTAGACATACTGGGGGTACTTGTCTTTATGCTCTTCAAATACATGAGGCATGAGATGATAGCTCTTGCCAACAAGTCTTATGTGTCCACTTGCAGTGTTACAGCATCGTCGCCGGCTGCATATGGTGTAACCTGCTGGTGTTAAAGCTGGATGCCCATGTCTGGACTGCACACTCCTCTACTGGTAAAGGTTTTGGATGTGGATTTTGTCCTACCATTATTCCTTTTCAGGGCCAAGGTTGAGATACATAACAGATAAGCTCATGACGCCTCACTCGCAGATTTACATATGGGCAGTTCTTATCTCCGAATGTTGTTTATTTTCTCTCCGTATGCAACCAGGGGTAAATGGCGGTGTGCCCATGTGCCACCAGCTTTGGGGTTTGATGTTAATGGTTATTATACTGGCTCTGTTTGAGTTGACTTTGCAGAATGGGGAGGGAGGGGTGGTTATGGTTGGGTGGTTCGCAGCACAGGGAATTGTATTGTTAACACACACACGGTACACAGTCATTAGCACTTATAATCTCACTCGTACAGGTAGGCCACGATGCACATGTCCAAAAACATCTCCCTATCATGGGTACCTACACTGATAATGTTGCCCCGCAGTACAATGTAGTGTCATGGAAGTATGCGGTATGGCCACGCCGGCTAAAAGGTACCAAATTTCTTAAACGTGTGCGCTTTGCTATATTACAGGAGACGCATCTCATTGAAAGTGAGCTGCAGAAACTTAGGAAACGGTGGCGAGGTCAAATATACGACGCCTCGTCATCCGCGTTTGCCAGATTGGTACTGATATGGATAGCGCTGAGGGTACCATACATTAAGCAGTATCATAGGGTGGATATAGGGGGCCGCTATGTTATTTTGGAGGGACTGTTAGATGGAATACCACTGTCGCCTATAGGTGTTTATGCACAATGATCAATACTATATCCTCAATACTAACTATTACGCCTGCCCTCTTTAGTGACCTGCTGGCTCCTTGTTTGTGGGGAGGTGATTTTAATTGTGTGCCAGATGTGGAACTTGATCGCTCATTTCTCAATTGTGAGGCACGCTCAGTAGAAAACCCTCCAACTGTTTGAGATCCTCGGCTGAGGACAGAGGGCTTCACGACTTATGGTGCAATGTATTGTATTGTAATGTATTGTAATCGTATTTATATAGCGCTTACTACCCCTGACGAGGCGTCGAAGCGCTTTTTGGTGAGTAGCACGCTACTCTGGAACCCAACAAGAATTAGTGATGGATTAGTATCTGGAAATAATGAGTACAGTTTTAGTATTACTATGAGTTAATTTAAGCTGCGGATATGAGAATTTGTTAGTTAGATTGACTGGAGTAATGGAGGGGTGGAGGAGGAAAGAAATCCAGAAGTGTTAATTGGGAGTATATCCTTCATTTACTCAATCCAAAGGCTTGGGATGAGTAAAGGGGGATGGAGGATGGAAGAGTATGTGGAAGGGTTAGGGAGAGCATAGTAGCAGGGTGAGATAAATGCGGGAGAATTTAGTAGGGTTGTGTGGGAGGTCACAGTAGTAGAGTGAGGTTTGGTGAGTTAGATGTGGAAGCGGAGAGCTTAGGCAGAGTTATTTAGGAGATGAAAGTAGTAGAAAGGATTTGGGATGAGTCAGATGAGAATAGAGGATAGTTTGATGGAGACATGACATATGATGATGGGTAGATAAGTGTGATAAGATGGGAAACATCCTTTTTTATGACTTTTTTATTACGAAAGTCGTGGTTAAAGAAAGCGTAACAACGCTTTTTTTATCCACGACTTCGTATTTTTGTGCCTTAACTACGTATGTTCTGAACAAAGAACATGCATGGTTAAGGTACAAAGAAGGGAGTTGGCGAAGGTAAGTGGTGGGTTTTGGATTTGGGGTGAGGTTGGGGGGGTGGGGCGTTTTTGGTTTTGGGGAGGGGGTGGGGGGTCAGGTGGTTTTAGGTTTTGGGGTGGGGTTGGGGGGGTGGGGCGTTTTTGGTTTTGGGGAGGGGGTGGGGGGTTAGGGGGTTTTAGGTTTTGGGGTGGGGTTGGGGGGGTGGGGCATTTTTGGTTTTGGGGAGTGGGTGGGGGGTCAGGGGGTTTTAGGTTTTGGGGTGGGGTTGGGGGGTGGGGCGTTTTTGGTTTTGGGGAGTGGGTGGGGGGTCAGGGGGTTTTAGGTTTTAGGGTGGGGTTGGGGGGGTGGGGCATTTTTGGTTTTGGGGAGTGGGTGGGTGGTCAGGGGGTTTTAGGTTTTAGGGTGGGGTTGGGGGGTGGGGCGTTTTTGGTTTTGGGGAGTGGGTGGAGGGTCAGCGGGTTTTAGGTTTTGGGGTGGGGTTGGGGGGTGGGGTGAGGGATGTAGGGTGAATGGTGCCTATTGCTAATGATTTTATCAGGAATGCCTTTACAACGAAATATCGTGGTAAAATCATTAGTAGTAAGGACGAGGTCGGTGTTCCGAACAGCCATTTCCCAGATAGCTCGTAATAAGACACCTGGCATGGATGGCCTTCGATAGAGTATTATGCCATGTACTCAGCACATCTTACCCAACCCATGCTAGAGGCGTTCACAGAAGCATGGACACAAGGAGAGCTCCCCGGCTCACAGCGCAAGATATTGATCGTAGTGCTACCCAAGCCGGTTCGTGACCCGACAGACGTGGGCTCTAATAGACCGTTATCTCTCCTTAATCTTGACTGTAAAATACTGGGCAAGATCCTTGCAAACAGACTTCTCCCCCTAGTTAGGAGCTTAGTTCATGAAGACCAGGCTGGATTCATACCGGGCTATAGCACGTTCCTAAACATACAGAGACTACTATTTATCCTACATGACACCCCACCTACAGCACACAGCAGCTTAGCTGTATGGCTAGATATCAAAAAAGTATTTGAGACTCTTAGCTCGGAATTTCTATTTGCTACACTACGCTGCATGGGTTTCTATCATGGTTTCTTGAGATGGGTCCATACCCTATACACTAACCTGATGGTCAGGGTGAAAACAGGTCGATTGATCTCTGGGAGTTTCTCAATTGATAGGGACACCAGGCAGGGTTGCCTGCTATCATCTTTATTATTTGTGCTTGCAATGGAACCTTTGGCCAGTCACTTTTGCTTGCGGGCACAGTGATGGGGGATCCAGGAACTGGACACTCATAACATTGTATCACTCTATGCCGATGGTGCACTGATCTATCTTAGAGATAGCAGGGCCTCATTGCCTGACGTGAAGTCTCTGCTGAACACCTTCAGGACGATCTCGGGCCTTCCGGTCAATAGGTCTTTTTCCTCTAGTCCAATTGTCTGCTCCCCTCCGGGTTGCGCTCCCAGCCAACCATTTACCATGGTGTTTCGAGTCCTTCAAATATTTGGGCATTCAAGTATATCACTCTGTGGATGCTCTCAGGGATGGTAAACTGGGCTGCACACTTCTCTCCACTTCTGGGGTTCCCTCCAGCTGTCGCCACTGGGCTGAGTGGCAGTAGCTAAAATGTTGATCCTCCCCAGATTTCTGTATGTTTTTGCAGCTTTGCCCACAATTGTCCCCAAGAGTTTCTTTTAAGAACTGAATGGTTTAATATTGAAGTTAATATGGGGCAAAAATGGACGTCATGTGGCACTGCCAATTTTACAATGCCCGCACCTAGAGGGGGGCCTAGGTGCCCCAAATTTTGAACTCTACCATTCTGCAGCATAGTTGAAATGGCCCCTCTGACAGTTGGGCACCTCTGCTAATGCGGAAGCTGAACAGATGCGTGTGAGATTAGGGGCGACTCCCATATACTTCTGGCTTTTGGAGCACACACGATCACTGGTCGAGAGCTCCATCTTAATGAAGATTGCCTTTGCTTGCTGGCACCGTTATGTTCGGGGTAGGTCTTGTCCCCATCCATACTTCTCCCTGATCCCCATTAATCAATTGCCAGATGGCACACACTTGACCAGGTCTCATGATCTTGCTCCCTGGATAGAAATGGGAACGGAGACGGTGAGAGACTACTTTGATAATGGAGCCCTTATGCCGTATGATTCCATTTGGGCCATTTCCTGACCTAGCAAGCTATTCGTCGATTACTCAGAGTGGCCTGAGGTGCCAGCGATATGGAGCCTTCGCATCTCCAATCCTTCACACATTATTATCAAACACTGGCTCAAGGAAGGTAATAACAATCTTGCATGGTGGCCTTTTGGCAACTGCAACCACACACCTGGAGGTGGCACTCCAAAGATTGAATTTGGTTCTCCCACAACCAATGACACCCAAATCCAAGGAGGGTGTCTCGAAATCCTAGATTCCACCACACACAATTCAACTTCATTCATCAGGCATACCTTTCTCCACAACACATTAAACACTTGTTCCCTGCCTCGACCCCCAGATGCCCACGATGAGGGCTCGACGAGGCAGGTTTCTATCACATGGTATGGGAATGTCCCCCATTGTTGAATGTGTGGCCTGATGTCGCTGCTGAAGTACAGACCACTTATTCATCCCTACTCCAGAATCCTGCCTGTTGAATATCCGTCCCAGAACCAAACAGGACAAAAACTTCCACAGATTTGTTGACCCAGCCTTTTTTTTTTTATAAAAGACAAATTGCTATGCAGTGGACGGCACACCTGTCACCGGAGGTTCACAGATGGTGCCAGTTGACCCTGAAATGGGCACGAGCAGAGGCACATGTGCTGGGATCCCTCCGCAATAGTGGCCAGCTGCACACAGGATACAATACATGGGACATGCTTGTGATGAAACTTGAAGCTGAGAATGATATTCATCCACCCTGAAGAGGTTAATGTCTAGCATGTACCCATATTACACCTACTTAACCTTATTTCTGGACCAAAGTGTTTACCATACTGATCATTCCCATTCATGTACATTAACAGTGCAAACACAGGGATATCTGGGATGGACTCCTACCCGAGGGCAAGTATGGGTGCCTGTTTTAATTGAAGGTGGGCTTTGATGGCTCCGCACTCCCATGGTTTGGCTTTGGGTGTCCCTGGGCGCCCAATCATGTAGCGCAACCACACCTGTATTGATCACTATCAATTTTGCATTAATGTCCATGCCTGGGTATCATGATAATGAGTGATATTTGTTCTTTTTCAGATTGCATTATGGACTGTGATACAACTATGTATTCTATTATATTGTGAGTGCTTCCCCTTGACTATGTATTTGTGAACGTATTGTGAAGCCATTCCTGAGTCTCAGATTGTTACAGTTAAACATTTATAAACCAATGAAACAGATTTTTTTTAAAAATTCTTGATCAGCACAACAACTAAGGTGGTGGAGTCCAAACTGGGAGGCAAAAAACTGGTTGGTACAGCAGCAACAGGCTTAGAGTGACAGATAATCTCCGTTTTAGAGCCATTTCATTTTAGATGGCTGAAATTCATCTAGTGATGTACACTCAAATAGTCATATAAATTTGAGGAAGCCTTTGTGCTATGATCTTTGTACATGACAATTATTTGGATGTTGTCAGCGTACAGAAAGAAACTTAGGCAAAACGATTTGATCAAGTGGGCCAAAGGGCTTACATACAAGTTAATAAGAAGTGGCAAAAAAGAAACTTGGGGAATTCTGCTAGAACATTTCCTAGCAGAAGATTTAAACACAGTCAACCTGACTCTAGTTGGTAGGAAGTCTCTGAGCCAACCTATGGCCCAGCCCTGAATACCGAATTCAGCAAGTTTAGTAAGCAAGATTGAATGGTTTATGGTGTTAAAAGTTGCCATTCAGTCCAACAAAATTAAGCCCATATTAACAAAAAAAATGGCGTACCATGTTGCTGCAAGCCAGCTTGATGCACCACACTGCGTCATTAGGAAAGTGCAGGGAAGCATTGTATTTACAGCAATACAATGCTTCCCTGTACTTTCCTCTGCGCTGGCGCACAATTGGCTGCCTAGTGCCAATGCAGGTAACTTTGCACCATAGTGCAAGGGTGCCTGCGTTTCAGGGATGATTGTCTGCATGCAGGAAGGGGCACATTCCTGCACATAAACAATCACCAATGATGTGTTCCTCCTTCTCCAGACTGCACCACACATAGAAAGAGCAAAAAACTAGAAGAAATAAAGTTATTTGTCCTTGTTGTGCCCTGGGGTGGCGTAGGAATCTGACGCATTCCCAGCCTTGTAAATCTAGGAATGCTTCAGATTCCATGGGTTTTACGTGGGATCACACACAGCAACACCCATGGGATGCAGAGTTATGCGTTAAACGAGGCCCTATTTTACAAGGTCATGAAAAGCCACACAAGGTGGCTTTACGCAGCCTTGCAAATCTGTGCAGGCACACTGCGCCACCGGAGCATCACAAAATTGACTCTCTGGTGTTATTATTGTGCCACAGGGGCATTGTAAATATGCCCCTTAGTGTGTTAGGAGTGTTCAAATCTGCAATTTCAGATCATAACGTTGAAACTGTTGTGAGCTCTCTGCTCTGTGACCGACATGAAAACCCATTTGTGCTGCATGAAAATTATTGCTGTTAAAACACCTCTTTCTCCAGTACTTTCCAGAGAAAGGGTAATTGAGAGACCAGTCTACGGTAGACTGCACTTCAGGGTCCAAACCTTTTTTTTCCAATAAAGAAAAAACAACACCCTATTTAAAGATTCAGGAAATTACACCTTCTATGAGGAGGAATTATCCCAACTTCAGTCTGCCAGCAGTCATTCTCTGTATAGACTAACATGTAAAGGGTCTGCCAGATATCCAGAGGCTCTACATTACATCCACAAAGACAACTCTTCTTTTTTGAGAGGAGAAAAAATTCTAGTACATTGTTAGAATGGGAAACCGTATTGGGACTTACCACGGGCACCAAAAAAGATTGAGGGGGTCATCCGCCGCCCGCCAAAGTAACCCCGTCGAAAGACCGCTCTGCGGTCAAAAGACCGCGGGGGTCATTTCGACTTTCCCGCTGGGCCGGCGGGTGACCACCAAAAGGGCGCCCGCCGGCCCAGCGGGAAAGACCCTGCAACAATGAAGCTGGCTCCGAATGGAGCCGGCGGAGTTGCAGGGGTGCGACGGGTGCAGTTGCACCCGTCACGGTTTCACTGTCTGCAAAGCAGACAGTGAAAATCTTTATGGGGCACTGTTAGGGGGCCCCTGCACTGCCCATGCCACTGGCATGGGCAGTGCAGGGGCCTCCAGGGGCCCCACGACACCCGTTCCCGCCATCCTGTTTCTGGCGGTGTAAACCGCCAGAAACAGGCTGGCGGGAAGGGGGTCGGAATCCCCATGGCGGCGCTGCAAGCAGCGCCGCCATGGAGGATTCTCCGGGCCAGGGGAAATCCGGCGGGAAACCGCCGGATCCCCTTTTCTGACCGCGGCTTTACCGCTGCGGTCAGAATGGCCCTGGAAGCACCGCCAGCCTGTTGGCGGTGCTTCCGTGTCCCTCCACCCTGGCGGTCCATGACCGCCAGGGTTGGAATGAGGGCCTGAATGTCTTCAATTTTATGAATGAAAGTCAAGGATCTGATTACATGTCTCACCAGACTAGGAAATTTCCCATTAAGGGGAGTATTTGGAAGAGACCGTATTACTGAGAACAGAGTCTGTGAATGATTTGATGCTTTCAGAATTTTATCTGAAAAAATAAGTAATACATTAGAATTAGATGTATCTTCTTTAATTGCACATATGTAAACTGTATTTAACTTAAGCCATTCCGCCCTTTGTTCCAGGATCATAATTGCAAGGCCACCAGCATACTGGAGCTCTTAGTGCAAGTTTCATAGCTTTTAGTTCTGGAGAATACCACTTGTTGGAACTTTTACCTCTCTTACTAGTTGATCTGGCTGGGGCCAGATAATGTAGTGCTGTTTGGAGGAGAGGAAAGTGCTTATAGATCAGATTAAAAGAATCCTTGCCTGAAGGACCCAAAGTTGGAATAATATTACATAGTTATTTTGGAGAACCATTCCTCCAGTTCCTGATTGAGATGTTTTGTGTCTATGAAGTCAAAACATATTGGTGGTCATTACAACCCTGGCAGACGGTGTTAAAGCTGCGGAAATACCGCAAACAGGCCGGGGGACAAAAAAAGGGAATTATGACCCTGGCGGAAACCGCCAACAAAGACAGCCACTTTAACACACCGCCCGCCACGGCAGTACAGACAAACAGCGCAGCGGTCACCGCCAACAGACAGGCGGGAGACAATGTACCGCCCATAGTATCACAACACACCAATCCGCCACCTTTTCCGGGGCAGATTCTCCGTGGATAAAAACACAGCGGAAACAGCTTTTGCTATGGGAAAACGCTCACCTGAACACACTCCACGAGGAACGACGACTCCATGGAGCCGGAACTCCAAATCCTACCTGCCCTTGTGTTTCTGCTCCTCTACGACCAACAGCGACGTAGGCGCAGAAGATACCGGTGAGTACTGCATCTACGACACAGGGAGGGGGGAGGCAAAAGTTAGGGGGACAACCACCAAACACCCCCACCCCCACCCTCGCATATCACAACATACACACCAATGCAGTAAAAAAATTCACATGAACAACCCACAATCCCCCCGGAAGAATACAAAGACAAAGCGAATTGCGGTCAAACATTGTAATGTGCCAATATACATGTCATACAAAAATATACTGATATATATCTCGAAATCTGTCATAATTATATATACAATACAAGAAGTAGTGCAGATATGTACACAACAATGTCCGTGCACCAACAGTCCAAAAATGCATGGGCGAGGCCCACAATAGATACCTGACCAAAATCGGGAAGAACACTGCCGGGGCATCAGATAGAAACACTACGGGCACCTCAGGGGGAAGGGGAGGGGGGGCACCTCAGCCACATGAATGCGAAGCCAGATCCACAACGGGGCTCCATGCCCACTGTGCCATCCTGGGGAGTGCAAAGCCACAGTCTAACAAGTCTCTACAGTGGGTGGTTTGCCCACTGTGCCATCCTGGGGAGTGCAAAGCCACAGTCTCAAAAGTCTTTACAGTGGGTGGGTTGCCCACTAGACCATCCTGGGGAATGCAAAGCCACAGTCTCACAAGTCTCTACAATGGGTGGGTTGCCCACTGTGCCATCCTGGGGAGTGCAAAGCCACAGTCTCAAAAGTCTTTACAGTGGGTGGGTTGCCCACTAGACCATCCTGGGGAATGCAAAGCCACATTTTCGCAAGTAGATGCAGTTCTCTACTGGTACTGGGTGGGACTGGTGCCCAGACTGGATGAGTCTCCCCGTGAAAGTTCCTGTCCTCTCACTGTCCCAGCTGCACATGGGATAAGGATGCCTGATGTGGCGGCCTATTCATACCCACACGGTGTTTGCCTTGTTCAGCGGTCTTCACCATGGCTGTCTTTGCCTTGTTCAGCGGTCATCACCATGGCGGTCTTTGCCCTGTTCAGCGGTCTTCACCATGGCGGTCTTTGCCCTGTTCAGCGGTCTTCACCATGGCGGTCTTTGCCCTGTTCAGCGGTGCTTAGCCATGCCGGTCTATGGACTATTCAGAGGTGCTCTGACATGGCGGTTCGGATACTGACATTGGTGTGTGGCATGACGATCTCTATACTGGACATTGGTGTGTGGCATGACGAACTCCACACTGGACATTGGTGTGTGGCATGACGAACTCCACACTGGACATTGGTGTGTGGCATGACGATCTCCACACTGGACATTGGTGTGTGGCATGACGAACTCCACACTGGACATTGGTGTGTGGCTTGACGTTCCATCATTGCCCAGCGGGGCTGTGGGATCCTGGTCCCTCCTGGGCTGTGACTCCGGTGGTGGTCTCCTGACCAATAACGATACTTGGGCCCTCCTGGGCTGTGACTCTGGCGGTGGTCTCCTGACCAGTAATGACGGTGCTGGCGGTTGTGTCTGGACCGCCGGAAATGATGGCGCACTTCTCCGCCGTGACACTCACAACAGGCTGGGGAGACTTCCTCAGGACATTCCCCACCTTCTTTGGAGTTACAGCTGACTCACCAATCGCCTTCGATCCCATTTCAGTTGTAGTCCCACCAGGAGTCTTGACATGGTCCCGTCGTCCACTCTCCAATTTCAGAGCCTTTACAGGGGGTGGGCTGACAGTGCCTTGGCTCCGGGTCCTACTGCCTGCCCTGGTGGACAGTGCACTCCAAAAACGTGGAACACGCACCACTGGTACTGGAGGCTTTTTGGCTGAGGCGCTATGACGGGACTGATGAATTGGAGGGGGGGTGGGGGCAAAAAGGTCAATTTGACATAGGGACAGTTTCTGACGGACACTGGGATGGGTAGCTGGAGGGGGTCTGGGAGTAGAGGAAGAGGAGGTGGTTGTAGGAGGTGTCACTTTAGGTGTTTTGGGTGCAGGTACTGGAGGATGTCGTGAGGTGGATGGATGTTGGGTGAGTGATTGCAGGCGTTTGTGTACTTTGGGATGGGGCGTCACAGACACACTGGGAGAGGACACAGGGGACGTGTAAATGGCAGTGGAGGTGGTGAGTGCAGGTGAGCGGCTTGTGGAGCTGGGTGTCCTGGTGCGAGTCCTAGTGCCTGTAGATGTGGTGCATGCAGGTGTGTGTGTAGACGACACTGGGAGGGAGGAGGGAGAAGAGGAGGAGGGGGACACAGTGGAGACAGTGGATGTTGCTGTGTCTGTATGGGTGTGATGCTTGTGTGAGTGCCTGTGGTGTGTGTGGTGCCTTTGCTTGAGCTACTTTTGGGTGTTGACTTGTGTGCATGCTGGTCTGTAGGTGTGCTTGGGATGGGCTGGGGTACAGGGGATTGGGTCTGGGTGGAGGAACTTGGAGGGGGGAAGCTGGACACAGGGACAATGGCTGCCATCAGTGCTGAGGCCAGAGATTGCAGGGTTCTACACCCTGGATGGCATTCACAATGGTAGACTGCCCAACAGTGAGTGACCTGAGGAGGTCAATGGCCTCCTCACTGAGGGCAGCTGGGGTGACTGGGGCAGGGCCTGAGGTGCCTGGGGCGAAGGTGATGCCCACCCTCCTGGGTGAGCAGGCACAGGGCGAACGCTGAGGGGCTGCTGGGAGGGCGGTGCTGGTAGGGGAGGTGGCGGCTGTACCTGTAGAAGTGGGGCGCACAGATGGTGCTGCCACCACAGGGGAGCTCCCATCGGCGGACGAGTCAGTGTCGCTGGTTGGTGATCCTGTGGCCGACGTGAAGCTCCCCTCGCCCTCCGTCCCACTGGTGCATTCAGAGTCTGTGGTGTGGCCCTCCATGGCCATGTGGGATGCAGCTCCCTCGTGCTCCGGTGCCACTGTACCTCTGCCTGATGATGCTGATGTACAAAAGGACAGGGAGAGCAGGAAAAGGGGGGAGACAGAAGAAAGAGAGTTTTAGTGCATGGCATACCGCTACCGTTGGCGGACAAGACAGACGCAGCAGCCCCATGCATTACGCCGTGCTCCTGCCCTCTGCACATGCAATTTCCTGGATATGGCCTACATGGCAATGGTAGAAATCTGTGCACATGGATGGCAAAGGGGCAACTATACATCAACTTGCCACTGTTCTGAGCTGGGGTAGAGTCCCACATGGCCTACATTACGGAGGGGCCTTGCCTACCTAACTCGCCCTGGCCTAGGGACACCACAGCCCACCTCCCCCACCCAGACCCCTCCACTGCACGCAAAGTCCACAGAATGAGGTTGTACTCACCCCCTTGTGTCTGCTGTGATGTCCTTAAGTGCCCATCCAACTCCGGGTAGGCCACCGCCAGGTTCCGGAACATCAGGGGGGTCATGGTGCGACGGGCACCCCTCCCACGTTGGGAGGCCATCCCCAGCTGAGCCTCCGCCGTCTTCTTGCTGCAGCGGCGAATGTCCTCCCATCTCTTATGGCAGTGGGTGCCCCGTCTCTGGTGGGCCCCCTGGGTCCGGACTTCCTTGGCGATGGCACGCCAAATGTCCCTCTTCTGGTGGGCGCTGACCTACATGACATGCACAAGGAAAGAGAAACAGTCATTACCTACTGCACCGTCAATGTGAGTGGCCCCCTCCCAACTCTGGCCATGTGGCCCATTCATCCCCATGCATTTCTGTTCTTAGAACTCTGCCCCCTTCCCTCTCCCACCCAGCCCTGTCCACCCAGGCCTAGCCCATCCAATGTGCTCCCTGTGTACTGACCTGTTGGTCTGGAGGACCGTAGAGTAGCATGTACTGGGGGAGGACCCCATCCACAAGTTTCTCCAACTCCTGAGCAGTGAAGGCAGGGGCCCTTTCCCCAGACGCAGCAGCCATCGTCGCTTCCAGACCGAGGTCACAGCAGCACTAGCAGTGTAGGTCCTCTCCTGTTGAAGGTCAGGTATCTAGTGATTGAAGAGATAGAAAATGGCGGTGACGTCCGCGGCGGTGACGTTCGCGGCGGGGCGCATCATCACTGCCGGCGCACCTGTTCCCTGATATGATGGGTGAACTCCAGAGGCACCGTGTATGGCTATTGGGGGACTCTGGTTACCCCAACCTTTCCTGGCTATTGACCCCAATGAGGAATCCCAGGACCAGGGCAGAGGAACGGTACAATGAGGCCCATGGGCGGACTACGAGGGTGATCGAACGCACCTTCGGCCTGCTGAAGGCCAGGTTCAGGTGCCTCCATATGACAGGTGGGTCCCTATTCTACTCACCGAAGAAGGTGTGCGACATCATCATCGCCTGCTCCATGCTCCATAATTTGGCATTGCAACGCCAGGTGCCTTTTCTGCAGGAGGATGATCCAGATGACGGTGTTGTGGCATCTGTGGAGCCTGTGGAGCCTGTGGACAGTGATGAGGATGAAGCTGAGGAAGAAGAAAACGACAACAGGGAGTCAGTCATACAGCAATATTTCCAGTGAGACACAGGTGAGTACATTTTCAGGTTTAACATAACATTAACTTTCACACGTCTACCTCTATCCTGAACCTACATTTCACTCACTATTTGTTAACTGAGTTGTCCCCTTCCATTTCAGTTTCACAAATGTGGTAA
Organism: Pleurodeles waltl; assembly: GCF_031143425.1. NCBI lineage: Eukaryota > Metazoa > Chordata > Amphibia > Caudata > Salamandridae > Pleurodeles > Pleurodeles waltl. Next base: position 34,609,208 of record NC_090441.1, on the reverse strand, counting down.
CCTACGTGTCAACAGCTTGCACCCTTGAAAGGCTTGTGATGTGTGACATTGGTATGTTCCAATGGGTAACCCTTTTTGACACTGTAATTGATAATACAAAGTTCAAAATCATAGACTGACTCCAGTTTTATTTGTGCTTCAAGGGTGTTTATTTAAGTGCATAAAAATTAAGGGGGGTTGTAAAATGGTGATGGGTGATGGTGGAGGAATGTCCATGGCAGAGTCCAGTATATTAGTCTCACAGGTACATTGCACATCTGGGCATTGGAAGTGGAGCTGGGGCAGTTCCGATTTGGGCAGGGTAACAAAGTGGGACAGTGGGGGGACAATCAGGGTATTCTTATTTCCTGGCGGGGGTCTTGCCATCTTGCTCTGTCCTGTTCCTGGATCTCAGGGACCGCTTTCGTGGTGGTTGTCCGTCTGCAGGGGGTGGGGTGCTGGTGTGGTGGTCCTGTGGCGGGGCGCCCTGTCCACTAGCGCCGGCGGAGGTGGTGGGCATTTCATCGTCCTGGCTAGTGTCAGGGGCCCCTTGGAGTGCCACGGTGTCCCTCAAGGTCTTTTGAATGTCCGTCAGCACCCCTACAATGGTGCCCAGGGCGGAGCCGATGGTCCTGAGTTCCTCCCTGAACCCCAAATACTGCTCCTCCTGCAGACGCAGGGTCTCCTGCAACTTGTCCAGGACCGTTGCCATCGTCTCCTGGGAGTGGTGGTATGCTCCCATTATGGAGGAGAGGGCCTCGTTGAGAGTAGGTTCCCTTGGCCTGTCCTCCCTCTGTCGCACAGCAGCCCTCCCAGTTCCCCTGTGTTCCTGTGCCTCCATCCCCTGGACCGTGTGCCCACTACCACTGCCCCCAGGTCCCTGTTGTTGTTGGGGTGGTGGGTTACCCTGGGTGCCCTGTAGTGGTGGACACACCGCTGATTGACCTGTCCTGGGTAGGGAGGTATGGGCCCGCTGGGTGGGTGCTGTTCTGGTGTTACCAGAGGGTGTAAGCTCGGTGTTGGGCTGTGGCTGGGCAAGGGGAACCGACTGTCCTGAGGCCCACGATGGTCCGGGCTGGTCATCAAGATCCAGTAGGGCAGAGCTGCTGTCGTCACTGTGGGCCTCTTCTGGGGGTGGAGTGGTGTTGTCTGGACCCTCTGGTGTGGTGACGTTCCTTCGGGTTCCTGCGGGTTCCTGCGGGGGTATAAGTACATGATTATTGCATGTGTGTGTTTCATGGTGTGCAATGGTTGGGTGTGCGTGTACACCAGTGCAGGCATTCCTGTGTGGGGGCTTGTGTGCTGATGGTTGGGGGGTGTTCTGGGTATGTGCAGTGGGCATGCTTTAGTGATGGGTATCTATGCTTAGTTGTGTCATGCAGGTCTTGGGGTTGGGATGGGTGGTTGGTGTTATGGGTACATTAGTGAGGAGTTAGGGTGATAGGGGAGGGTGTGAGGGTGGGGGTGTGTGATAGCATGCAGGTAAGGTGGGGGAAATGATAGTTAAGATTTGACATACCAGTGTCCGTTCCTCCAACGACTCCTGCGAGGCCCTCAGGATGCAAGATGGACAAGACTTGCTCCTCCCATGTTGTTAGTTGTGGGGGAGGAGGTGGGGGTCCGCCACCAGTCCGCTGTACCGCGATTTGGTGCCTGGATTCCGTGGAACGCACCTTCCCCCGTAGGTCGTTCCACCTCTTCCTGATGTCCTCCCTATTTCTTGGGTGCTGTCCCACAGCGTTGACCCTGTCCACTATTCTTTGCCATAGCTCCATCTTCCTGGCTATGGATGTGTGCTGTACCTGTGAGCCAAATAGCTGTGGCTCTACCCGGAGGATTTCCTCCACCATGACCCTGAGCTCCTCCTCAGAGAAGCGGGGATTTCTTTGGCGTGACATGGGGTGGTGTGTGTGAGGTGTGGGGTGGTGTATGTGTTGATGAGTATGGTGAGTGTAGTGGTATGTGGTGTTTTGTGCGTGGATGTTGTGTGGGTAATGGTGTAGTGTGCCTCTGTGTGATGGGGTTCTCTATTCTGTGCTGTCTCTCTATGGCCTTCTCTCTAATTTTGGGTCGTAGGGGTTTGTGGGTGATGTGGGTGTGTGTTTTATATTGTGTTGGATGTGTGGGAGTGTTGTTTTGTATGTGTATCAGGTGTGTGTATTTGGAATTGTCCAATATGGCGGTGTTTTGGAGCTGTGTGTGTATTTTGAGCGCGGCGGTGTGTACCGCCAATGGAATACCGCGGTTGAAAGACCGCCGCGTGGATTCGTGGGTCGTAATGGCATGGGCGTGTTTCTGTTGGCTTGGAGGTGGAGGATTTGTTTCCGCATGTTTATCGCTGACCTTTGGTGTGGCGGTGTTGTGTGGGTGTCTGAATTTTGGCGGATTCCGTGATGTGTGTCATAATAGCTGTGGCGGGCTCCCGCCGCGGTGTGTTGGCGGTCTTCTGCACGGCGGTAAGCGCCTTTTACCGCCAATGTTGTAATGACCCCCATTGTCTATGATGATGGCCTTCGAAAAAAATGAACACCAGAATGTTCAGACCAAGGTAGTGGATAAAGAAGACAAGGCTGCTGGTATAGAGAATTTCATCAAACATTGTCTAGACGGTGACTGTGGATATAAGTACTTAAAGAAAGACCAAGTCTGAGATATAACATGTTAAAAAGAATCAAGTTTTTGTCCACGACTGGCAAGGAAGGTTGATCAAACAGGATATTTAGGTCACTTAATTAAGATGTGTACTTACACCTGCAGTAATCGCATAACAAAGGCCCCCACAATCCCGTGGTGCAGGAGACGAGCTCCAGGGGGCCCCCTAAGCACAGCACCTGGACTGAATGAGTCTGGAGGAGGGGCCCTCATTGTTCTGCGCAGAGGGGCCCACTCCAGTTTTGTTACGCCACTGACCTTCAGCTTTCGTCAACACCGAGGATAAATAATCCAAGGCTTCTATGGACACATTAGGTGGACGGGGAAGAAGAGCACAAGCCCATTGAGTACCTGAGAAATTTGTGAACTTCACTGTTTCCAACTCAAGCTGATGACGTAACATGAAGAAATCTTTGAAGCCTTCCAACTCCTGATGATCACAGCAAGCCCTTTGCATCTTTTAATGGGGCGGTGGGCCTCAACAATTGAATTGTCTTCTGGAATTATATTGTTTAGGACTTCATGTGTGACATCAGAGAGCCAGCTTTAAGTAACAGCCAATAAATTCAAATTCAATTCCACAAATAAGTTTCTAAAAGAAACAACATTCTTAATAACAGTCCAAGCACTCACCAGAGCCCAATAAAAGAGGTTTTCTGGTTGAAGTAGGCTGAAGGCAGGAAAGGGTTCCATTCCTCTCAGAATATATATTTGAACCTTGGAGGTTGGTCTTATAGCCAGCATACAGAAGGGAGAGCGGGGATTTAATAAAGTCTCACGATCTAGTCTCAAAATAGAGTTTGACTCACTTTGCTTAGGAACAACTGGACAGCATAACTTGCGGGCAGAAATTGGGGCAGATGGGCTTGCTTATAGCACAGCATTGGTGCTCCAGTTGCGTGTCCACTGTGTAGACGAACTGTTGGAGTTATTAATTACCTGTCTTGTGACAAAAAACTAGACCAGCACCCAAGATGGTGCCTGGTCAGCAGCACAATTTGAAAAAATGGCAGCTTAATCGACTAATTGCACAACACACTTCGTACACCTCCAACAATTAATAAATATCATTTATAAATGCTGTTTTACAAATTCATGAAAACATTTTACAGTTTGCAAAATGGAATATGCAAATTCAAGAATTGTGGCAGAGAAGGCAACAAAGACTGAATCCAACTCGAAATTAAAACGGATTAAAACTCAATAAAGTGTTTTAATTATGCGCAAACTGCAATGAGCAAAATCAAGGATTGTGGCAAAGATGGCAACGAAAAATTCGGAAATAAACTTGGTTAGAATACGAACGCACTGCCCGCCTTGAGTTTAAAGACCAGACCACCACCCAATAAGGCCCTCGGTCAGCAACACAACTTGCATCTACTTACCTAGAACTCTGGCCAGCTATCATGCCACAGAATGGTACAGGCAAAAAAGGCACGCCAGGAAGGTAACTAAATACTTGAGCAGAGGTTGCTGACACTTACCAAATGTTCACCTCTACTACAAATTCGGGCCTTCACGTACCAAGGTGTGGCTTAGGGGGATCAAATGATGCATGTTGTACCAGTCTAGAATTCAGAAGTGGGAAAGGAGTTCCAGGGATGCTGTGTCTAAGGGGGGAGTGATGTGCCCACTATGTCAGTGAGCTGCATAGGAGTACCATGGGTCACTGCACTACTGGCACCACCACCTGTCCTCTCCAGTGTGGGAACCATGCTGAGTCAGAGATGTTTTTTGCCAAGTGCCTACCTGTAGATTTTGGCCCCTAGCTCAGCCGGCACCTAGGGAAACCTACCAAACCTGTGCATTTTTGAAAACTAGAGACCTAGGGGAATCCAAGATAGGGTGACTTGTGGGGCTCTGAGCAGGTTCTGTTACCCAGAATCCTTTGCAAACCTCAAAATGTGGCTAAAAAAACTCATTTTCCTCACATTTCGGTGACAGAAAGTTCTGGAATCTGAGAGGAGCCACAAATTTCCTTCCACCCAGCGTTCCCCCAAGTCTCCCGATAAAAATGGTACCTCACTTGTGTGGGTAGGCCTAGCGCCCGCAACAGGAAATGCACCAAAACGCAACGTGGACACATCACGTTTTTTGAAAGAAAACAGAGGTGTTTTTTGCAAAGTGCCCACCTGTAGATTTTGGCCCCTAGCTCAGCCGGCACCTAGGGAAACCTACCAAACCTGCGCATTTTTGAAAACTAGAGACCTAGGGGAATCCAAGATGGAGTGACTTGTGGGGCTCTGACCAGGTTCTGTTACCCAGAATCCTTTGCAAACCTCAAAATTTGGCTAAAAAAAACACATTTTCCTCACATTTCGGTGACAGAAAGTTCTGGAATCTGAGAGGAGCCACAAATTTCCTTCCATCCAGCGTTTCCCCAAGTCTCCCGATAAAAATGATACCTCACTTGTGTGGGTAGGCCTAGCGCCCACAATAGGAAATGCCCCAAAACGCAAAGTGGACACATCACATTTTTTGAAAGAAAACAGAAGTGTTTTTTGCAAAGTGCCTACCTGTAGATTTTGGTCTCTAACTCAGCCGGCACCTAGGGAAACCTACCAAACCTGTGCATTTCTGAAAACTAGAGACCTAGGGGAATCCAAGATGGGGTGACTTGTGGGGCTCTGACCAGGTTCTGTTACCCAGAATCCTTTGCAAACCTCAAAATGTGGCTAAAAAAAAACACATTTTCCTCACATTTCGGTGACAGAAAGTTCTGGAATCTAAGAGGAGCCACAAGTTTCCTTCCACCCAGCGTTCCCCCAAGTCTCCTGATAAAAATGGTACCTCACTTGTGCGGGTAGGCCTAGTGCCTACGAAAGGAAATGGCCCAAAACACAACATGGACACATCAATTTTTTTCACAGAAAACAGTGCCTACCTGTGGATTTTGCCCTCTAGCTCAGCCGGCACCTGGGGAAACCTAGCAAACCAGCACATTTCTGAAAACTAGACACCTAGGGGAATCCAAGATTGGGTGACTTGTGGGGCTCTGACCAGGTTCTGTTACCCAGAATCCTTTGCAAACCTAGAAATTTGGCCAAAAAAACACTTTTACCTCTCATTTCGGTGACAGAAAGTTCTGGAATCTGAGAGAAGCCACAAATGTCCTTCCACCCAGTGTTCCCCCAAGTCTCCCAATAAAAATGGTACCTCACTAGTGTGGGTGGGCCTAGCGCCCACGAAAGGAAAGGGCCCAAAACACAACGTGGACACATCACATTTTTTCACAGAAAACAGAGGTGTTTATTGCAAAGTGCCTACCTGTGGATTTTGGCCTCTAGCTCAGCCAGCCCCAGGGGGGGCAGAAATGGCCTAAAATAAATTTGCCCCCCCCACCCCCCGCTTAGGGGCAGATTGACCTAAAATCTGCCAATCTCCCCCCAAAGCGGGCAGAAATGAGCTAAATACAAATTGCCCTTCCAGGGGAGCGACCCTTGCCTAAGGGGTCGCTCCCCATCTCTAAAAAAACAAACAAACAAAACAAAAAAAATAATTAGCCCTGGTGCCTAAAGGTTTCTGCCCCCCCTGGGGGCAGATCGGCCTAATAACAATAGGCCGATCTAAATGGCCTAAAATAAATTTCCGCCCCCACCCCCTCCAGGGAGCAACCATTGCCCCCCCGGGGAGCGACCCTTGCCTACAAGGTCGCTCCCCTTGCGTGACGGCGCAAAAAAAAGATCCCTGGTGCCTAGTGGTTTTTGCCCCCCTTGGGGGCAGGTTGACCTAAAATCGGCCGATCTGCCCCCAAAGTGGGCAGAAATGGCCTAAATACAATTTGCCCCTCCAGGGGAGTGACCCTTGCCTACGGGGTCGCTCCCCATCTCTAAAAAAAAATAAACAAACAAAAAACTAAATAAAATAGCCCTGGCGCCTAAATGTTTCTGCCCACCCTGGGGGCAGATCGGCCTAATAACAATAGGCCGATCTGCCCCCAGGGGGGGAAGAAATGGCCTAAAATGAATTTGCCCCCCCACCCACCCCCCCCGGGGAGCGACCCTTGCCTACAAGGTTGCTCCCCTTGCGTGACAGCGCAAAAAAAAGATCCCTGGTGCCGAGTGGTCCCTGCCCCCCTTGGGGGCAGATTGACCTAAAATTGGCCGATCTGCCCCCAAAGCGGGCAGAAATGGCCTAAATACAATTTGCCCCTCCAGGGGAGCGACCCTTGCCTAAGGGGACGCTCCCCATCTGTAAAACAACAACAACAACAAAAAATCCCCGGTGCCTAGTGGTTTCTGCCCCCCTTGGGGGCAGATCGGCCTAATTAAAATAGGCTGATCTGCCCCCATGGGGGGCAGAAATGGCCTAAAATAAATTTGCCCCCCAGGGGAACGACCCTTGCCTAAGGGGTCGCTCCCCTTACCTGAAAAACAAACAACAACAAAAAACTCCCTGGTGTCTAGTGGTTTCTGCCCCCCTTGGGGGCAGATTAGCCTCATAAAAATAGGCCAATCTGCCCCCAAGGGGGGCAGAAATGGCCTAAATATAATTTCCCTCCTAGGGGAGCGACCCTTGCCTAAGGGGTCGCTCCCCACACCTAAAACAAAAAAACAAAACAAAACAAAAAAAATGTATCCCTGGTGCCTAGAGGTTTCTGCCCCCCCTTGGGGCAGATTGGCCTAATAATAGGCTGATCTGCCCCCGGGGGGAGGCAGAAAAGGCCTTAAAAAAAAATGCCCCCCCTGGGAGCGACCCTTGCCCAAGGGGTCACTCCCTTATGTCCATTTCCACACAAAAAAGACATCCCTGGTGTCTAGTGGGGGTTTTAGAAAGCCGGATTGCAAGCAATCCGGCTTTTGACATGCTTGGAGAGACTTCAAAGGGAAGGAAATACATTTCCTTCCCTTTGAAGCGTCTCCGGGCCTCCCCACGTGATCGAAAGAGAAATGCAAAGCATTTCTCTTTCGATCGCGCTGGAAGCTCAGCTTCCAGTGCGACGGGGGAGGCTCTGTGACAAACAGCGCGCGCTCGTCTGCTGATGTCACGGGGGGTGGGGGTCGAGGGTGGCAGGGGAAGGGCTTCCCCTTCCATCCCTGCCTTTGGGGGGTGGGGGGAAGCACACAGAGGGAGTGAGAGCGCTCCTTCTGGGCTGTGTGCCGAGGACGTAATGATTACGTCCTCGGCACAGCAGCACTGTGCCGAAGGACGTAACCACTACGTCCTCGGCACAGAACCGGTTAAGCAACTAAGAGAATGTGAACACTACATGAAGATGTGGCGTGTCGGACGGTGCAAGATCTGCCCCCCAGTAATGTACTAAGACAATGCATTAGGGAAGAACGTGCGAGTGCGCATGAAGCATATTTTCAATCTCTCACTGGACAAATGTTTTTACATTGATAGGGACGACAAGGGAATCAATAAAATGAAACAATTTAGATTTCTGTAAAGCCCATTTGGCCACACAATAAGGTCCAAGAATCAGAAATTATGTTAAAATGATTTATTTCCAATAAATAATCAATCCAATATACACACTGCATGAAAATATTGAAAAGATACAGAATCACAACTGGCAAGTTGAAATATCACAATTGGTCTGGTCTCATCAATTTAAGATGCAAAGCAATAACAACCACAGCCATACAGAAACTGAGAATTAGAAATAGGTGTTCCGTAAAGGAACTCCTGTTCGCTCTTCTAAGCATGAAAAATTCTAAAATCATCTGTTTAGATTTCTAGGTCAAGAATAAGGATGGTTGAAATGGAGTTTATGGAACAAATCAGAAATGCAAGAAGGTATCAGCATAGCGAAGGCTTCAGTTGAAGTTCTCTAAGGAAAAGGACTAAGGGGGTTATTCTAACTTTGGAGGAGTGTTAATCCGTCCCAAAAGTGACGGTAAAGTGACGGATATACCACCAGCCGTATTACGAGTTCCATAGGATATAATGGACTCGTAATACGGCTGGTGGTAAATCCGTCACTTTTCCGTCACTTTTGGGACGGATTAACACCTCCTCCAAAGTTAGAATAACCCCCTAAGTGTTCAGCCTAAAGCTTGACACATGCAAGAAGAAGGGAACAACTTCCATCTAGTAGCTTCCAGATGTTTCAGGTCATTATAAAATCAACACTGACTCTTCCATTTCCATATCCCTTCTGGTTCTTTTAAATCCCTTTCATTATTGTTTTTCCTTCCTTGCAATTACTTATTCATACCCCTTAAAGATGATGAACAGACATAGGGGGTCATTCTGACCTCGGCGGTAAAAGGCCCTTACCGCCGGTCAGAAGACCGCCATAACACCGCCGCGGCCGCGGATAACCGCCACGGTCATTCTGACCCACAACGGCCAAACCTCCAAAAATCCGTCCTCCACTGCAGCCCGCCACTTCAGCGGGCAGCGATAAACTGGAGATGACCAAACCTCCACCGTCACGCCAACAGAAATACGCCCATGCCATTACGACCCACGAATCCACACAGCAGTCATTCAAACGCGGTATTCCATTGGCGCTACACACCGCCGCGGTCAGAATACACACACAGCACCAAAACACAGCCACATTGGACAATTTGAAATACACACACCTGATACACATACACACACCACTCCCACACAATCAACCAACTATAAAACACACACCCACATCACCCACAAACCCCTGCGACCATAATTACTGAGAGAAGGAGAGAGAGACACAGCAGACAATCCATAGCAAGACACACTGAGGCACACTACACCATCACACACACCACATAGTAGCACAAAGCACCACTCACCAACATACTTATCATCACATACACCACCCCACACCTCACCCACACCACCCCATGGCACCCAAAAGGCACCCACGCTTTTCGGACCAAGAACTCCGGGTCATGGTGGAGGAAATCCTAAGAGTGGAACCCCAGCTCTTCGGCTCGCAGGTGCAGCACACCAGTATAGCTAGGAAGGCGGAGCTATGGCAGCGGATCGTGGACAGGGTCAACGCGGTGGGACAGCATCCCAGGAATAGGGAGGACATCCGCAAAAGATGGAACGACCTACGGGGGAAGGTCCGATCAATGGTCTCCAGGCACAACATCGCGGTCCAGAAGACTGGCGGCGGACCCCCACCCACCCCTCCCGAATTCACATCGTGGGAGCAAGACGTCTTGAACATCCTGCATCCTCAGGGCCTCGCAGGAGTAGCCGGAGGAATGGACTCTGGTAAGTCCAATATCAACTACTATATCCCCCCCACCCCACCAGCATGCCAACCCACACCCCCACCCTCACCCCCAACCCCCCAGCACACATCCTCCCTGACAATGTCTCACCAGCACAACCCACCCATCCCAACACCAACTCCTGCATGCCAACACAAATCATGGGCACCCATCACCTAAGCATGACCACTGCACTAACCCCCCCCCCACTAACTACCCTCACAACACCTCCCTCAAGGGAATGCCTGCACTGGGGGACAAGGGCACCCATAACACGCACGCTATTGCACACACAGAAACAATAACCAAACTCTCTTACCCCATGCAGGACCCGAACGACAACACACCAGCCAGGAGGGTCCAGAAGTGTCCATCCCACCACCGGAACAGGCCCACACTGAGGATAGCAGCTCTGTCGACAGTGAACCTGATGACCAGCCCGGACCATCGGGGACCTCTGGGCAGTCGGTTCCCCTCAGGCAGCCACAGGCCACACCAGACCCGACCCCCTCTGCCAACACCAGCACAGCTCCCACCCAGCGGGCCCATGCCTCTGTCTCTAGGACAGCTCAATCAGCGGTGTGTCTGCCACTACAGGGCACCCAGGCTAACCCAACACCCCAACAACAACAGGGACCTGGGGGCAGTGGTAGCGGGCACACCGTCCAGGGGACAGAGGCCGGGGGAAACCGGGCAGCACGGAGGGCTGCTGTGCGACAGGGGGGGGAGGAGAGGCCCAGGGAACCCACTCTCCAAGAGGCCCTCACCACCATCATGGGGGCCTACCACCACTCCCAAGAAACGATGGCGACGGTACTGGCCAGGTTCACTGAGATCCAGGCACAGCAGGAGGAACGCTACATGGGGTTCAGGGAGGAGCTGAGAATCATCGGGACCGCAATGGGGACCATCGTCCTGGCCCTCCACAGGATAGAGGACGCGTTGCGGGACCATGGTGCACCACACAGGGCCCCTGTCACTAGCCCGGACCAGGAACAGCCTACCACCTCTGCCGGCGCTAGTGGACAGGAGGTCCCAACACCTCGACAGCCCCCCAGAACCCCACCTCCTGCTGAAGAACAACCACCCCGTAAGAGGAGCCTGAGACCAAAAAAAAAGACAGAGTAGGATGTCAAGACCCCCGCCAGCAGGACATACCCCCTCAAGTCTTCCCACTGTCCCACATTGCCACCCTGTCCAACCATGAACTGCCTATGCTCCATCCTTCCACAGGCAAAAGGACAATGCACCTGTGAGACTGAGAACTGGACTCTGCCATGGATATTCCTCCACCCCCACCCATCACCCTTAGAATCACATGTACCGATATCTAGCACTGTAAATAAATCACATTTTGCACACAAATCTGTTTTGAGTCATGCTGTATTATTAACAAATGTATTACATATTACTGTTCAATTTCTGTTCTGTCAATTAGTCATGACAACATACCAATGTCAATACGCTGTATTTCATGGGCGAACCAAGCAGAAGTCAGGTACTGAGTCAGACAGCACTGAGAAGGGAAGGGAAAGGCAAAAATTAATGAAAAACATCTGTGGGGAACTACAGAAAGTACAGATGCAGGAGGCTATAAGCAATTGTGAAATGGCGTGGGTGATTCTTACCTGTGTGTTACTGGAAATACTGTTGTATCACTCTGTCCCTATTGTCTGTGTCGTCCTCAGAGTCTTCCTCTTCTTCACTCTCCACAGGCTCCACGGCTTCTACGACACCACCATCTGGACCATCCTCCTGCAGGAAAGGCACCTGGCATCGCAAAGCCAGGTTGTGGAGCATACAGCACGCCACGATGATATGGCACACCTTCTTTGGTGAGTACATTAGGGATCCACCTGTAATATGCAGGCACCTAAACCTGGCCTTCAGGAGCCCAAAGGTTCGCTCAATCACCCTCCTAGTACGCCCATGGGCTTCATTGTACCGTTCCTCTGCCCTGGTCCTGGGATTCCTCACTGGGGTCAATAGCCACGGCAGGTTGGGGTAACCAGAGTCACCTATTAGCCACACACGCTGTCTCTGTAGCTGTTCCATCACATAGGGAATGCTGCTATTTCGCATAACATACGCGTCATGCACTGACCCTGGGAACTTGGCATTTACATGGGAGATGTACTGGTCAGCCAAACAGACCACCTGGATATTCATTGAATGGTAATTCTTCCTGTTCCTGTACACCTGTTCATCGTCATTTGGGGGGACTAAAGCCACATGGGTCCCATCAATTGCACCAATGATGTTGGGGATGTGTCCAAGGGCATAGAAATCAGCTTTCACTGTAGGCAAATCACCCTCCTCTGGGAAAATGATGTAGCTCCGCATGAGTTTCATCAGGGCAGACAACACTCTGGATAAGATCTTGGAAAACATAGGCTGAGACATCCCAGATGACATGGCCACTGTTGTCTGGAATGAGCCAGTTGCAAAGAAATGGAGGACAGACAGAACCTGCACTAGAGGGGGAATTCCTGTGGGTTGGCGGATGGGGGACATCAGGGCTGGCTCCAGCTGGGCACACAGTTCATGGATGGAGGCTCGGTCAAGTCGGTATCGTAGTATTATGTTGCGTTCTTCCATTGTGGACAGGTCCACCAGCGGCCGGTACACGCGAGGATTCCTCCTTCTCATCGCTAGTCCCAGCGGACGGTGCCTAGGAAGGAGAATATGGAGTACAGAGTCAATCCACTCACAGGTACGTACAACACAGCTTGCACAGTACAGGTAAATGTATGGTTTGATATGTTTGTATGTGTGCCATTGCAAGGCCTAGGCCTGTGTGACGCATTAGAAATTAAGCCATGTGGGCCCTTGAAATGGCCGATGCCTGACCTGTGAAGTGGGACAATGGGATGTGAGGTCACTGCGCTGGCGGGGCACACCGTGGCGGTAGGCGGTCGAAGACCGCTGTGCGAAGCCGCATTGGTTAACATTGAAGCCTATGGGTTTCAGAAGCCAATGACGATGTGCGCCGGCGGTCGCGGGACGCACCGCCGCGGTACGCACCGCCGCGGGCGTGACCGCCATTTTCTATCTGCACAATCATTCGAGACCTGATCATCCACAGGAGAGGACCTATACTGCAAGTGCTGCTGTGAACTCGGTCTGGAAGTGACAATGGCTGCTGCTACTGGTGAAAGGGCCCCCGCCTTCAGTTCAGAAGAGTTGGAGAAGCTCGTGGACGGGGTCCTCCCCCAGTATGCGCTACTCTACGGTCCTCCAGACCAACAGGTGAGTACACTCAGTGCACATTGAATGGGTTATGCCTGTGTGGAGGGGGGGGGATGTAAGTTGGTGGGGTGTGGAGGGAATGAGGAGTGCAACGCACGACAGATGAGAGAATGGGAACCATGACAAGGTTGGGGAGGGGGGGGCATGTACTCCAAACATGCAGATATGTGACGGTTTCTCTTTCCCACCCTGTACATGTCAAACAGGTGAGCGCCCACCAGAAAATCGATATTTGGCGTGCCATCGCCGAGGAAGTCCGGAACTTGGGGGTCCACAACAGACGGGGCACCCACTGCCGCAAGAGGTGGGAGGACATCCGCCGCGGAACGAGGAAGACCGCAGAAACACTGCTGGGGATGGCCTCCCGACCTAGGAGGGGTGCCAGTCGCACCATGACCCCCCTGATGTCCCGGATCCTGGCGGTGGCCTACCCTAATTTGGATGGGCGCTTGAGGACAGCACAGCAGACACAAGGGGGTGAGTATCCGCACATTCTCCTATCTGTATGCGCATTGGAGGCGTCTGGGTGGGGGAGGAGGGCTGTGGGTGACATTAGGCCAGGGCGCTCTCTGTAGTGTAGTCCGCTCCCTTAGGCATGGCCCTGTGCCCCCGCCCCCAACCTCTGTAGGTTGCCAAGTGCAGCTACCCATGCTCCAGCATCACACATGTGCGCGTGTGTTGTCCCTAGACCTGTTTGCCTAGTCAGAAGTACTGAGTAGTGTACCCCAAGTTCGCGACTTAGTGCACGAGGCACCTGTGTCTGTCCTCTCCGCAAAGGGTATTGCTAAGGCATGCACTCAACTTTGTTTCATTTCTCCCCCCACCCTAAATCTTTGTCTTCTTGTGTTTTAGCATCATCAGGCGGAGGAGATTTGGCGTCGGAGCAGGAGGGAGCTGCAGGTCACCAGGCCCCGGTGGGCACTGACACAGACACCGAGGGCACCAGTGATCCGGAGGGCGAGGGGAGCACCACAACGGGGGCCGGTGGAGACACCAGCGACACGGACACGTCCTCGTTTGGGAGCTCCCTAGCGGTGGCGGCACCATCTGTGCCCCCCGCAACAACAGGTACAGCCGCCACCCAGCGCACCAGCACCGCCCTCCCAGCAGCCCCTCAGTCTTCGCTCCGTGGCCGCTCGGCCAGGAAGGCGCGCGTCTCCTTCGCCCCAGGCACCTCAGCCTCTGCCTCTGTTACCCCTGCTGCCCTCAGTGCGGAGCTCATTGACCTGGTGAGGACGGTCATTGTTGGGCAGACTACCCTTCTGAATGCCATCCAGGGGGTGGAAAGGGAGGTGCATCGGAGCAATGCCTACCTGGAGGGCATTCATTCGGGTCAGGCTGCCCATCAACGAGCGTTCACTGCTCTGGCCTCAGCACTGACGGCAGCCATTGTCCCAGTCTCCAGTCTCCCTCTTCTATCTGCCTCCACCCTTTCTCTGTCTCCTGTACCTCAACCTATCCCATCCACACCATCAGACCAGCCTGCACACACCTCAACACCCAAGGCCAGCTCATCCAAACATAAGCACCACAGAAAACACAAGCATTCACCCAAGCAACACACAGATGCAGACATATCAACAGTCACTACCACCTCTGTGTCCCCGTCCTCCTCGTCTCCCTCCTCCCTCCCTGTGACGTCTACACTCACACCTGCATGCACCCCAACATCAGCCAGTTCTTCCACCACCAGCAAAGCCTCCACTACAGTCCGCACACCTGCAGTCACCACCCCCACTGGCATTTACACGTCCCCTGTGTCCTCTCCCACTGTGTCTGTCACCCCCTCTTCCAAGACACATAAACGCAGGCAGACACCCAAACAACAGCCAACCACCTCACCACAGCCTGCGTCCCAGTCACCTGCACCCAAGGACAGCACACCTGGCTCTCATACAACCACATCCTCTTCCTCCACTTCTCTCACCACTACTCCTACCCCTTACCTTGGTCCCAAGAAAAATTACCTCTCCAGTTTTGACCTCTTTCCCTCCCCCGACCCACCCCCTCCAACTGGGAAAAGTCCCAAGGGCACCTCAGCCACCACCAGCCCAACTTCTACAGTGCAAGTGGTGCATGGCATGTGTAGTCCACCCTTTGGCGGCAGTAACACTTCGGTGAGCAGCAAGGGGACAGCCAGCCCCCCCCCAGGCAAGAGGACCCGGAAATTGAAGGGCCGCCGTGAGCGGACAGAGACGGCTGCCCCCAAGGAGGTGACTCCGGCCACTTCACCGGCCACAGCAGCCAGGGGAGGCAAGGGCCCGAGAGCCCCATCTAAGGAGCGGAAGGACAGCAGGGCGGAGAGGACAACCACCAGGAGCGCGGAGCAGGAGGGCCCCACAAGCCCTATCCCGGCTGCAAGGGACGACACCAAATGGCCCAGGACTCACTCCCCGAAGGGGCCTGACACAGCACGGTCGGAGGGCGACTGAGCAGGGTGTCCAGGCCAGGTATGACTCCCTTGACATACTGCAAGAGCACCGCTGAACAGGGCCCCGCCGTGAAGACAGGTACCGCTGAACAGGGCCCCGCCGTGCAGAAGAGCACCGCTGAACAGGGCCCCGCCGTGAAGACAGGTACCGCTGAACAGGGCCCCGCCGTGAAGTCAGGTACCGCTGAACAGGGCCCCGCCGTGAAGACAGGTACCGCTGAACAGGGCCCCGCCGTGAAGACAGGTACCGCTGAACAGGGCCCCGCCGTGAAGACAGGTACCGCTGAACAGGGCCCCGCCGTGAAGACAGGTACCGCTGAACAGGGCCCCGCCGTGCAGAAGAGCACCGCTGAACAGGGCCCCGCCGTGAAGACAGGTACCGCTGAACAGGGCCCCGCCGTGAAGTGAGGTACCGCTGAACAGGGCCCCGCCGTGAAGACAGGTACCGCTGAACAGGGCCCTGCCGTGAAGTCAGGTACCGCTGAACAGGGCCCCGCCGTGAAGACAGGTACCGCTGAACAGGGCCCCGCCGTGAAGACAGGTACCGCTGAACAGGGCCCCACCGTGAAGACAGGTACCGCTGAACAGGGCCCTGCCGTGAAGACAGGTACCGCTGAACAGGGCCCGCCGTGAAGACAGGTACCGCTGAACAGGGCCCCGCCGTGCAGAAGAGCACCGCTGAACAGGGCCCCGCCGTGAAGACAGGTACCGCTGAACAGGGCCCCGCCGTGAAGTCAGGTACCGCTGAACAGGGCCCCGCCGTGAAGACAGGTACCGCTGAACAGGGCCCCGCCGTGAAGACAGGTACCGCTGAACAGGGCCCCGCCGTGAAGACAGGTACCGCTGAACAGGACCCCGCCGTGAAGACAGGTACCGCTGAACAGGGCCCCGCCGTGAAGACAGGTACCGCTGAACAGGGCCCCGCCGTGAAGACAGGTACCGCTGAACAGGGCCCCGCCGTGAAGACAGGTACCGCTGAACAGGGCCCCGCCGTCTCAAGCACCGCTCCGCTGGGCCCTTCCTGTCAAGCACTGCTCCGCTGGGCCCTTCCTGTCAAGCACCGCTCCGCTGGGCCCTTCCTGTCAAGCACCGCTCCGCTGGACTCTTCCTGTCAAGCACCGCTCCGCTGGACATCGCCATGTCATGCACCGCTGCGCTGGGTACCGCCGTCTCAGGCACTGTTTATGGTTCACTGTGCCCACCATGCCTCCTCCTTGACCAGTGGACTCTGTAATCCACCTGAGAGACTGTGGCTTTGCACTCCCCAGGATGGCACAGTGGGCAATCCACCCACTGTAGAGACTTGAGAGACTGTGGCTTTGCACTCCCCAGGATGGCACAGTGGGCAATCCACCCACTGTAGAGACTTGAGAGACTGTGGCTTTGCACTCCCCAGGATGGTCCAGTGGGCAATCCACCCACTGTAGAGACATTGAAAGACTGTGGCTTTGCACTCCCCAGGATGGTACAGTGGGCAACCCACCCACTGTAGAGACATTGAGAGACTGTGGCTTTGCACTCCCCAGGATGGCACAGTGGGCAATCCACCCACTGTAGAGACTTGAGAGACTGTGGCTTTGCACTCCCCAGGATGGTCCAGTGGGCAATCCACCCACTGTAGAGACATTGAGAGACTGTGGCTTTGCACTCCCCAGGATGGTACAGTGGGCCACCCACCCACTGTAGAGACATTGAGAGACTGTGGCTTTGCACTCCCCAGGATGGTACAGTGGGCATGGTGGCTCCTCGTGGATCTGGCGTCGTGGACTCATGTGGCTGTGGTGGCCCCCCCTTCCCTTCCCCCTGAGGTGCCTGTAGTTTTGACATCAGATGCCCCTGCAGTGTTCTCTCCAAAGGACTCAGGTCTCGTGTGTGGGCTTTGCCCTTGTTTCGCAGAACCTTGGCCCACGGACATGTTAGATTTGTAGGATGTGCAGGACTTGTTACTTCAGTGATACACTGATGTGTATATCTTTTTGTTTTTTGTAAGTATTTTTCACGGTTGCTCAATTATTTCCAGGTGCTTTTTTTGTACATGAAAATTTATTCCAAATTTGGTTGTGTCATTGTATTTTTAAAGGGTCTTTGTGTGGTGTCACTGTGACTTCCTGCTCTGCATTGGTGTGTACATATTGGGGGGGTGGGGGGGTCGCATCTGTGTATGCCCATAACCTTTCTTCCTCCCCCCTCCCGTGTGTTGTAGGTGCAGTACTCACCGTTGACGTCTGCGCCGGAGTTCGTACTCGTGGTAGATGAGCAGGTAGACGAGAGCAGGTATGATGTTCAATTCGGGTTCCATGCTGTCCGGATTCCGCGTGGAGTGTCTCGAGGTGAGCGTTTTCCATTGGAAATGTCTGTTTCCGCCGTGTTTTTATCGGCGGGGCTCCCGCCCCGGAAAAGGTGGCGGATTGGTGGGTCGTGATAGGGTGGGCGGTACATTGTCTGCCGCCTGGCTGTTGGCGGTGACCGCCGCGCTGTTTGTTTGTTCCGCCGTGGCGGTCGGAGTGTTAATGCGGCGGGCTGTGTTGGCGGTTCCCGCCAGGGTCAGAATTGCATTTTTTTGTCCGCCGGCCTGTTGGCGGGTTGGCCGCCGCTTTATCACCGACCGCCAGGGTCAGAATGACCCCCATAATGCACAGTGTTACCTCATGGGTGGCCTGAACTCTGGACTTTGTCCCTGTCCACTGTGAACTATTTTAACCCTTTCAGCGCTAGTTGCTTCTATGCACTAGAAAACATTAATTTGGTGTAATGTTAAAGATAAAATTATAATTTATTTTTATAAATTGGTGGTGGCTTTTTATTGTGTTTTGTGCTTTACTTATTTACTGTTTTGTGATTTTTAAATACTTTACACACTTGTCTCCAAGTTAAGCCTTTTCGCTCGTTGCCAAGCTACTAAGACTTGAGCTGGGTTTAATTTATTGAGACCTATCTGGACTTAAGTGGAGGTTAGTGGCCTGCTGCTAAGTGTAGGTACTTACCTGCCTTTACCAATAATCCAATTTCCCACAACTTTGAAGTGACACTTACCTCCCTCCAGTCCTCAGCAGCCTTCCCTTTACAGTGGCAGTCCTCTCTTCACAGCGGCATTCATACTTTCACAGCAACAGGCTTCTTCTCGCAGCAACTCACTTCCTGAATTCCTACCTAGTATTTCCAATCTTCTCTGCAGTTACCACAGTACCTGTAAAAGGCAGGCAGCTTGCAATTCATCTCTTGCATTGTACTTTCTTGCACTGTCAAAAGACACAAGTCACCCCTGTTAGAAATGGGGTCTTTGGTTGACAGTCAGGTTACCCCCTGTTCAGGCAAGGACCCTCACTCTAGTCAGGGTAAAAGAGAATCACCCTGAGCTAACCCCTGCTTACCCCCTTGGTAGCTTGGCAGAGCAGTAGGCTTAACTTCAGAGTGCTAGGTGTAAAGTATTTGTACCAACACACACAGTAACTTAATGAAAACACTACAAAATGACACAACACCAGTTTAGAAAAATAGGAAATATTTATCTAAACAAAACAAGACCACAATGACAAAAATCCACAATACACATGTCAAGTTATCAATAAAGATGCAAAAAGAGTCTTTAAGTAGTTTTAAACACACACTAGTGCTGCTAGCGTGAAAATGTACCTAGTGGGCGTCAAAAATAACCCCGCACGGGTGGGTGTGTGGATTTTCTTGTCTTTAGGCTGCCAGCTTCTCCTTTCAGGGTCCCAGGAACTGGATGGGCACTACAGGGCAGAGTCTCCAGAGACTCCAGGTGCTCGCAGAGAGAAGTCTTTGCTGTCCCTGAGACTTCAAACAACAGGAGGCAAGTTCTAGATCAAGCCCTTGGAGATTTCTTCTCAAGATGGAAGGCACACAAAGTCCAGACTTTGCCCTCTTACTCTGGCAGAAGCAGCAACTGCAGGATAGCTCCACAAAGCACAGTTACAGGCAGGACAGCTCTTCTTCCTCAGCTATTCAGCTCTTCTCCAGGCAGAGGTTCCTCTTGGTTCCAGAAGTGTTTCTAAAGTCTGTGGTTTTGGGTACCCTTTTTATTCCCAATTTCTCCTTTGAAGTAGGCTTACTTCAATGTAAAGTCTCTTTGGAATGTGAAATCCTGCCTTGCCCAGCCCAGACCCCAGACACTCACCAGGGGGTTGGAGACTGCATTGTGTGAGGGCAGGCACAGCCCTTTCAGGTGTGAGTGACCACTCCTCCCCTCCCTCCTAGCACAGATTGCTCATTAGGATATGCAGGCTACAACCCAGCTCCCTTTGTGTCACTGTCTAGTGTGAGGTGCAACCAGCCCAACTGTCAAACTGACCCAGAAAGGGAATCCACAAACAGGCAGAGTCACAGAAATGGTATAAGCAAGAAAATGCTCACTTTCTAAAAGTGGCATTTTCAAACACACAGGCCCTCATTCTAACATACCGCCGCCCGCCAGGCGGGAACCGCCATTTGGCCGCCCCGCGGTCAAAAGACCGCTGGGGCCATTCTAACTTTCCCGCTGGGCCGCCGGGCGCTAGCCAATATAGCGCCCGCCGGCCCAGCGGGAAAGGGGCCTGCAACACAGAAGCCGGCTCCGAATGGAGCCGGCGGTGTTTCAGGTGTGCGACGGGTGCAGTTGCACCCGTCGCGCTTTTCACTGTCTGCTAAGCAGACAGTGAAAAGCTCCATGGGGCCCTGTTAGGGGGCCCCTGCACTGCCCATGCCAGTGGCATGGGCAGTGCAGGGGCCCCCAGGGGCCCCAGGACACCCGTTCCCGCCATCCTGTTCCTGGCGGTGAAAACCGCCAGAAACAGGCTGGCGGGAAGGGGGTCAGAATCCCCATGGCGGCGGCACTGGAGGATTCTCCCAGCCGGGGTTAATCCGGCGGGAAACCGCCGGACCCGGCTGGGCGACCGCGGCTGTACCGCTGCGGTCGGAATGACGAATGAAGCACCGCCAGCCTGTTGGCGGTGCTTCCGTCATCAGCCACCCTGGCAGTCTATGACCGCCAGGGTTGGAATGAGGGCCACAGTCTTAAAATCAACTTTACTAAAAGATGTATTTTTAAATTGTGAGCTCATAGACCCCAAACTCCACATGTCCATCCGCTCCCAAAGGGAATCTACACTTTAATCAGATTTAAAGGTAGCCCGATGTTAACCTATGAGAGGGACAGGCCTTGCAACAGTGAAAAACGAACTTAGCAATATTTCACTGTCAGGACATATAAAACAGATTACTATGGGGGTGATTCTAACTTCGGCCGGCGTAGTGGGAAGGTGCTACGGGTGCAGTGGCACCCGTCGCATATTTCAGTGTCTGCATAGCAGACACTGAAATACTTTGTGGGGCCCTCTTACGGGGGCCCCTGCGGCACCCCCTACCGCCATCCTGTTCCTGGCGGGAGACCCGCCAGGAACAGGATGGCGGTAGGGGGTGTCAGAATCCCCATGGCGGCGGAGCGCGCTCCGCCGCCATGGAGGATTCTGCAGGGCAGCGGGAAACCGGCGGGAGACCGCCGGTTTCCCGCATCTGACCGCGGCCGAACCGCCGCGGTCAGAATGCCCTGCGGGGCACCGCCGGTCTGTCGGCGGTGCTCCCGCCGACCCTGGCCCGCCGGGGTCAGAATGACCCCCTATATGTCCTACCTTAACCATACACTGCACACTGCCCTTGGGGCTACCTAGGGCCTACCTTAGGGGTGTCTGACATGTAAGAAAAGGGAAGGTTTTGGCCTGGCAAGTGTGTACACTTGCCAAGTCGAATTTACAGTTAAAACTGCACACACAGACATTGCAGTGGCAGGTCTGAGACATGATTACAGAGCTACTTATGTGGGTGGCACACCCAATGCTGCAGGCCCACTAGTAGCATTTGATTTACAGGCCCTGGGCACCTCTAGCGCACTGTACTAGGGACTTACTAATAAATCAAATATGCCAATCATGGATAAACCAATTACATTCACATTTTGTAAAGGAGCTCTTGCACTTTAGCACTGGTTAGCAGTTGTAAAGTGCCCAGAGTAACAAAAACAGTAAAATCAGAGTCCAGCACACATCAACAACATGGGGAACAAAGGCAAAAAGTTAAGGGAGACCACGCCAAGGATGGAAAGTCTAACAACCCCAAATAAGGTAACACACGCTTTTCTGTTTAATTTGTGATCTTGATCAGCCCTGATTAATCAAACTTATCTAAAGCCAGCAATGATATTCGGATCAATCTCATGACTGAGAAGGTACTAGAGAAAAGCTGTGCTGTCTTGATCAGAATCCGATGTTGGTATTCTAAAGACTTTTGAGACAATTGAGAACTATAATCGGATTGTCATTGCATATTTGCGTATGAACCTTGAACACTTGAGACTCTTGAACCACAGAAGAATTTGAAGTAGTTTTGTTGTGATTAACCCAGTTATTTTCTCTCAGTGAAATCCTTCTGCATTATAATTCCAGTTCATGATAATTCCTGGGTAATTCTTGAATCACACTGTGGAATGTTTCTAGTGTGAATTATTGGTATGTTGAATTGATGTTAATTAATGCCAAATATTTATTTTGTTTATCCTGTTTTAAAGTGTGGTTTCATCACAGGGAAATCTGAGTCCAGATCCTTGTATTTGAATAATCCTGATTGCCAGTATCCTGAATCCAGAATCAGAATCCAGAGATCCTTGAGCCCAGCAGTGGTGGAGTACAGAAATCCATACACACAGAAGTCCTCGTATTTCTCTCTTTCTCTCTCATCCCAACCCTCCTTCTCCTTGGAAACTCCTAGGATTGCAGTATGGCCTTCATTGCTGCCCTGTCCTTCATAAACTAGTATTTGTGTTGATCCGCTGGCAGAATTAATCAGCAGCACAAATTGTAACGCTACCTGTTCTAAGTTGACTATTTCTTTGAAAGTACCCCTTCTAAGATGAGTGATGACCCTTTTTAAACAACTGGCTGCTGGTGAAAAACTCCCTCTTCAAGCCTGCCTCTCAAATGATCATGAATCATGATCACCCATCTGAACTCCATGGCTTGAAAGGTCTGCTGGGAATTATAGTCATACCGGGCCATGCCTCCAAAATCTGCACATGGTATGCGTTCGTAAAAAACTACAATCTCTATGAGCTCTCTCCTATTCACTCCTACAGGACTAAAGAGATGGATACGTCGCTGCTCCCTCAGCTGTGAGTGCCACCCTCCTGCTCCTCAGCCTGGACAGAGACCAAGAGAACAACACGTAGAGGAGGAGCAGTTTTTTGCAGAAGGACCTGCTGCATGGTTGGCTGTGGGGGAATGGAGTGGGTAGGGAGCGCATTGACCTCTCATGGTGTCTGCAAGGTACTAATGCAGCTTCATCAGTATCCAAATGTGAGGTGGAGGTAAGGTGCCACAAACACAATTATGTTATCTCACTATTGAAAGCAAAGCGGTTCAAGCAAGTGCTTTGTTTACATTTCAATGGGCGGAACTCCAGGGAATCTGGTGGAGTTTTTATGCAACTCTGTAAAATTCTGTGGAATAAACTCTGCAAGTTCTGTCTATTCTTAATTTTGTGTCAGTCTCTGTAATGGCTTGGCCAGTAGGGAAAATCTGGGGATCCACTGGCAACAGTAGCCCACCATTAAAAAAAAAACATCTTGACTTCTCTCTGGGTGCTTGGCAATTCAGTTTGAGAACTGCCATGATTCTGTCCTGTGACAACTTCCTCACTCCATTCTCAATGTGATGTTAAGATACAGAACGTCTCTCTGGCAATACTAACACTTATGCATGACACTTTGGCCCTCATTCCGCCGCCCGCCAAGCGGAAACCGCCATTTGGCCGCTCCGCGGTCAAAAGACCGCGGAGGCCATTCTGGCTTTCCCGCTGGGCCAGTGGGCGCCCGCCAAAGGAGCGCCGGCCGGCCCAGCGGGAAAGGCCCTGCAACAATGAAGCCGGCTTCGAATGGAGCCGGCAGAGTTGCAGGGGTGCGACGGGTGCAGTTGCACCCGTCGCGATTTTCACTGTCTGCAATGCAGACAGTGAAAATATTTATGGGGCCCTGTTAGGGGGCCCCTGCACTGCCCATGCCAGTGGCATGGACAGTGCAGGGGCCCCCAGGGGCCCCACGACACCCGTTCCCGCCATCCTGTTCCTGGCGGTAAAAACCGCCAGGAACAGGATGGCGGGAAGGGGGTCGGAATCTCCATGGCGGCGCTGCTTGCAGCGCCGCCATGGAGATTCAGCCCATGCAGGGGAAATCCGGCGGGAAACCGCCGGATTCCCTTTTCTGACCGCGGCGTCAGAATGGGCTGGGAAGCACCGCCAGCCTGTTGGCGGTGCTTCCGTGGTCCTCCACCCTGGCGGTCGATGACCGCCAGGGTCAGAATGACCCCCTTTATGTCCATTCTCAGCCAAGTGGTTCAGTAATACAATGGTGTCTCATTTGCAAGCTTCTTGAGTATGAGACACCACCAACAGGTCGTCGATATACTGAATTATTTCTGAATCACAGGGCATGATCAGGGCCCTAAGATTCTTTTTGAAGAGCTGATGAAAAACAGTGGGGCTCTCTGTATACCCTTGTGGGACTCGGCACCATGCCAAAACATGTTTCTGGAACCAAAAGGAGAAAAGGTACTTGCTGTCCTCATTCAAGACACAAGAAAAAAATGTCTGACACAAAGTGATAACAGCGAACCGCTCAGCCTCACATGGAATCTGAAACAAAATCACAGCTGGATTCGATACCCTGGGACAGCAGGGAATAACAATGTTATTGATCCTTCTTAGGACCTGCACTGTGGGGTACTTACCGCTAGGCTTCTGTAAGCCCATGATGGGTGAATTACATTGACTCATCATTATCTCCTTCAAAATGCCTTGCTGCATCATTGACTCAATCACAGGAGTAATTCCAGCAATTAAGTTTGGGGTCAGATTGTACTGTGGGAGTCTTGGATACTCTACATTGGGCTTTACCTTTATGCGAACAGGCTCAACTCATTTTATGAGACCAATGTCCTTTCCTGAATAGCCCCAGACCTCAGGCTTCACTGTATCTCTAAGACCCATAGTAAATCCTCAAAAGTTATAACAGGATACAACTCAATCTCTGGTCTTTGATTAATCAATTTAAACTCTACGTCCTCATCATGAGTCTGGAACTCGACTTCCTTCAGTGTGTAGTAGTAGTGATCAATCAGGAACGATGTAGGGTGGCCATTCACCTCACCTTCTACGAATGGACCACTCCGATCTACCTCTAAGACTGAGCAACGTATGTACTCTTCCTCCCCCCTGAGGCACTGTCATTGTGAATGATCAGAAGTTTAGCCTTCAGAGGTATCAAACACAGGGAACTGCTGAAAGGAATTGTGATTTTGGAAGGAGTTTTGGTTTAAATTTGGGACTGGATTTGAGCTAAATCGAAGCCCATTTGTACTTGGCTGTGTTTGGGACACATTAGAATTTTGCATTCCCAGTACGTTCTCTGGCTGTACGAGGTTATCACTTTGGGGCTGTACAATTCTGAACCTAGTACTCATTTCAATTTCCAATGGCCAGACTTGTTGCAATAATGAGAAGGATTTGATCTCTTCAAAGTTGTCACATAAATCCCAATACTCAGGTCAACTGGAACACCATAACATGTACCTTGCTGTGGGAACCCATTTCTACCTTGCATCACACACCAGAACTCCCTGCTGATATACTCCTTGCATAGAACCAACATCCCCCACAATGGACTGACTTTTACTTTTCCCTTGTGACGCTTACATATGTGCCACTATCAACATCTCCTTCAACCACTTCTGCTTCATTTCCAATTCATCGCTACAATATTTTGCGTATCTCAGTATCTCATTGACAGATATATTCTACAAACAGATCAAATGTTGCTGAATCATAAAGCTAGTCTCAGGTCTCAATCCTGTCACAAACCAGAACACACAATTTCCCATGTCTATAGTTTTAAGAGTCTCCACTCCACTGTGCTGCTAAAACAACTGCAACAATCTCTCATAATAGGCATGCAGTGATCCTTTGGGCTCTTGGGTCATCCTCTCAGTATTAACCCAATCAATGGCCCTCATTATGAACTTGGCGGTAATCACCACCGACCGCCGTGCCAACGGTGAACAGAAGACCGCCAGTGGCGGTGGACTGCACATCACCGAATAATGATGCCAAAAAGACAAACCTCAAAAACTCCTGCAACCTCCACCAACCGCCAGGGCCAACAATGGCGGAAAAGGAAGTACACCCACCCCACCACCGCCATACACACAAATCCTCCTCCCACCAAATAATGATGCACAAATCAGCTTGGCGGACAGTGAATGCCGAACGACCATTGGTGGTACGTACCGCCACAGCAAGCAATGGAACCCACCAACAACAAATGCACACATTGGCAAATTTGAAACCCACACACCTGACACGCATCTACAACACTATAAAATATTCACATGCACACCCCACAATCCTTTGCAATGCCATTAGCACAACAGATATTGACAACACAACACCCATACACTGAACTCGACATCACACAAGTCACACACAAATGGACCACCAAAACCCATACATACCCCAAACACCATCACAAGCCACACACCCAACCACACAACAGCATCCTCACCAATACACCTACAACACCCACAACACACACCATGGCACCCCCTAAGCATCCCCGCTTCACAGACAGGGAGCTAAGGGCCAGATGTAGGTAGGAAAAAATTTGTGAGTCGGAAATTGCGATTCAATGCAAATCGCAATTTCCGACTCGCAAAATGGGATCCAGGAAAAAAAAGCGACACCAATTTGTGACTTGCAAATGATGTTGTACCGCAGTTTGCGAGTTCACTTTTAGCGAGGTATCTTTTTGCGACCTCGCTAAAAGCTAACACGTAATTTGCGAGTCGGGTGTCGCAAATTGCGACTGGCCCGCAAATTGCATGCAGGTGCAGCATAACAGTTGGAAAAACACTTCCTGGCTCTTGCTGATGACATCAGAACCAGGAAGTCATCAAATACACCTGGGAGGAGGGAGGACCACACCCTTTTCAAACTGCTGTGCAACAACCAGGAGAGATCAGCTGCTGCTACCATGGAGGACACAGGCAGTGCAGGGAGGAAAAGAAAACTCAAGTTTTCTGAGAAATAACTTGAGGTGCTAACTGAAGAATGCTGCCAGCACCATGCCCAACTTTTTGGCAAGGCAGCCCTGAGTGTCCCAGACACTGAGAAGAAGAAGATCTGGCTGCAAATTCAGGACCGAATCAATGCCATTGGGGTGAGCCACCGAACCCTGGATGAAATTTAAAAAAGGTGGTACGACCTGCGCTCCAGAACAAAGGAGAGGGTGGCAGAGCGGCTCAGGGAAATGAGGATCACAGGAGGAGGCCCATCCACCATCCCACCACCCACAGCCATGGAAGAATTGGTGGAGCAGACCCTGGAGCCTGAGGCCGTGTCAGGAATTGGAGCATTGGACACTTCTGCGCAAGGGACATCCAAAAGTGATTACCATGAACTATGCATTCGCACCTACAAATGCAGTATCCACACTCTCCCAAGTACACAGCAGCAGGCACAACCAGACTAGCTCCATTCCAGACTAGCAACCACCAGAATGGTGCATTATGGGCAATGTAGTACAGTAGTCAGCATATAGGCAAATTTTTATTATGAGGCATACAACAGATGTGAGAGACTGACAGTGTGTTCCCTATGTCCCACAGGTCTCCCACACGACACCCCCAGCAGCCACACCATCCAGGGAGGAAACAACAGGCCACAGGCAATGCAGGAGGCTGCAGCAGATATTCCAGGGCCCAGCACGACACCACCACAGTCCCCTCCAGAACAAGTGCAGGACATGGAGGAAGAACACACGACCCCGGGCCCCAGCCCCACAGTAAGACGTCCAGAGCCAGCAGCACAACCACGTCGCAGACGCAGATGCCAAGTTCAGGCGGTGCCCCAGGAGGAGATAGAGGAGGCAGCAATGTCTGCAGTCGAGGCATCCCTCCTTACCGGTCAGCGCCTGCAAACAAGACAATTGCGGTTGATATCAGGTGCTTTGCACAGACTTGAAAATAACATGACCCATGGCCTGGTTAATGTGAACTCGCAGTTCACAAGACTCAATGACAATGTGAGCGAACTCACCCAGTCCATCCGCCAACTAGTAACAGAACTGGTGGCTGACAGATGCAGCGCAACACGCAGGGAGCGCCACCTAGTCACACGCTTTGACCGCATGGCAGGGTCCATTGGGCGCCTTGCTGTGAACACTACTGGCCTGTCAAGACGGACCGTGAGTCTGCAGGTCGAACTTGGCCACTTTGCTGGGGATGTGGCACAGGGACTAGGCCGCATCAGCCACGCAGTGGACATGTTGGAAGCCAGGCAGGTGGCAAGGGGCACAGGTGAGACCCCTCAGGACAGTGAGGAGGGGTCCACTATCAGCAGTGTGTCTGCAAGTGACTCACGTGTACTGAGGAGTGGAAGTGCACGGCAGGGGTCAGCAGACCCACCTGGGATGAGCCATGCTGGGCGAACAAGGAGGAGGGTGTAGGCCATAAGACAGCATGACTCATGAGGCACATGAAGGCAATGTGTCCTCATAAAAATTGGACATGTGCAGCCCCTTACGGACAGAATTATTCTTTCAACATTTGGTTCACAAATAAAAAGGTTTAGTTTGTTCCACTACACAACTGGGCTCTGTTTGTGTGACATCAGTGAGTGTGGTGACAGTTGCCACGTACCTGCCAAAGTATTGGGTTGCAATGTGTTCCCGTCTCTGTCTGCCTTGATTTGCAATGCTTCTATCCCCAGGCTGTCGATGTAGTCGCTCTTGCTCCTCATCCTCCAAATCTGTGTCTTCAGGGGTGAGATGTAGCCCACGTCTGGTGGCAATGTTGTGAAGGATTGCGCATGCGCCAACGATCTTGAATGCTGTTACTGGGGCATAATCGAGCGCACGTCCACCTCTGTGGAAGCATCGGAATCTTGCCTTTAACAGTCCAAAGGTCCTCTCAATGACATTTCTGGTCTGCCGATGTGCACTGTTATATCGCCTCTCATTCTCATTGCCAGGTGTTAGGTACGGGGTAAGTATCCATGGTCTTAGCGCATATGCACTGTCACCTGTTTGGCAAAAAATAGCAATGTTAGCAGAGCATGGATGGTTTCTACAGTGACCTGTGTGTATGGCTTCAGGGTGTAGTCAGCAATACCTAATAGATATCCGTCTCCAAACTCCCCATGTTCTAGGCGTTGGTGTATCCCACTGTGCCTGAATATGTATGAGTCATGTGTACTCCCTGGAAATTTGGCTACAATGTCAGTGATGACATTATGGGCGTCACATACCACCTGGAGGTTCAGTGAGTGGGTACATTTCCTATTGCAGAACACATATTCCAGATTTGCAGGAGGGCAGATTTGTATATGTGTCCCGTCCACACACCCTATTACATGAGGGAAGTTGGCAATTCTGTAGAAGTCCAACTTGGTGCTGTTAATTTCTGCCTCATTCCTGGGTAGGTATATGTATCTGGACATGTGTGCGAATATGGCATCTAGGAAACATCTGAAGAACCGTGAGAGTGCACTTTGGAATACCGCACCTGCCACTGCAATCACCCCCGTATAGCTACCCGAGGCCAAGAGGTGTAGTGAGCATAGCACTTGCACATGTGTGGGGATGGCGCTACCACGCATAGTCTGGCGTTGAAGCTGCGGATTGAGTAGTTCAATTAATTCTAATATTGCTGCACTGCTGAGTCTGTATTTGTCATAAATCTCCTCCTCAGTTTGTTGGAAAAGTGTCTGCCTGGTTCTGTATATCCTCTCCTGTCTCTGGCTCCTCCTCCTCCTCTGCTGGGAGGCGTGGACTCTCCTCCTCCTTGCTATCACATATAGTTCAGCCATTTTGAGTAACCCAGATGCCTTCTGGGTCTCCTTTTATACTTTGGTTCTGGTTACCACCTGCTCTGACTTAGTGGTAATTTGGGTGTGCAAAATGGGCTTTTTGCGCCTAGTCGCAATTTGCGACTGGCTTTTTCATATGGTTTGCGACTCGCAAATTGCGACTTCCTATTTGCGGGTCGCAAAATCAGGTCGCTATTTTTGCGAGTCGGTAATGACTCACATAGCAATTTGCACTTCGGAAATGGGATTTTTGCATCAAATTTACGAGTTTGCGGTGTCGCAAATTGCGAATCGGGCCATTTGCAACTCGCAAAAGTTTGCTACATCTGGCCCTAAGAACCATGGTGGACGAAATACTCAGGGTCTCTTCTGGGTCTCCTTTTATACTTTGGTTCTGGTTACCACCTGCTCTGACTTAGTGGTAATTTGAGTGTGCAAAATGGGCTTTTTGCGACTGGCTTTTTCATATGGTTTGTGACTCGCAAATTGCGACTTCCTATTTGCGGGTCGCAAAATCAGGTCGCTATTTTTGCGAGTCGGTAATGGGTCGCATCGCAATTTGCACTTCGGAAATGGGATTTTTGCATACAATTTCCGATTTTGCGCTGTCGCAAATTGCGAATCGGGGCATTTGCGACTCGCAAAAGTATGCTACATCTGGCCCTAAGAACCATGGTGGATGAAATACTCAGGGTCAATCCACAACTATTCGGGGCACAGGTACAGCAGACACCCGGGGCCAGGAAGATGGAGGTATGGCAGAGGATAGTTAATAAGGTCAACGCAGTGGGAAACCATCCATGCACAAGGGACGACATCTGGAAGAGATGGAACAACCGGCACAGGAAGGTTTGGTACCCCATCTACTCTCCAAAATACACCGACTGGGAGGAGAAGGTCCTGGCTATTCTGCACCCTAGGACCTCACGGGACTCACCGGAGGACTGGAATCAGGTAAGTCAACTACAATTTCTTCATATCCACCACACCTGTAATGCATGTACCACCCCATCCCCTCACTACCACCAGGACCCCATCTGCTACCCAGTCCATAACACCCACATTCAAGTTCCCTGCATGCCCACAATCAAATCTCCATCCAGCCCCCTGTGCACAGTCACCTACCTCTGCATGGAATCCCAGTGTCACTACAGCACCCACAATGTACCTCCACCCCCCACATAAAATGCAACAAAATGTACACGAAGGGACCTTGCATGCCACTACAGGGGAATATAAGCATCAAATAGTGCAAACCAGTGCAGTAATGCCCAAAAAAGTCCCTGACATCCACATGTCTATTCCCCCACACACAGGCACCACCACCCATGCCACCCGGACGGAGATGGCAAGGAGTGCCAGTCCTCCACCTGAAGATGGATGCCCCACTCAGGTAAGTTGAGAGGGATGTCTGGACACAGAGGAACTCCCTGGCCCATCACACAGTCCTGGACTGTCACCCTCCAGAAGCCCCACCCAGGATACCACTGAGCCTCCTACCAATCAGCCACCATCATCAGCTGTGGCCAAACGACCCCACACCAGTGTCTCCCGGCCACAGATTGGCTGCCCACATGTACAGAGGCCAGAGTCTCCACCCACCAACAGGAAGGATGATGAAGGGCCAACTGCAAGTGGGACTGCCAGACCTGTGCAGGGGATACAGGCATTTGGGGGCTAGGGCCAGTGGGAGGGCATCAGTGGCCCAGGGGGGTAGCCAAAGGAGGGATGCAGCAGCCTAGGAGGTGATATCTGAGGTCCTGGGAGCATACTACCATACCCAGGACAGGATGGGCCAGATCCTGGCCACTTCGGAGCAGAACCAGAGGCTGCAGACAGCACACAACCAGGAGGCCATGGAGCAAAGGAAACAGCTCAATGCCACCATGGCCTCCATTGCAGGGGTGCTCAGCCTGCCTGAGTCCTCCACCCACCTGCAAGCCCCTACCACTAGTCAGGACACTGCCCTGCCTTCTACATCAGTAGCAACCACTGGCCTGGTGGCACTGACAGAGGACACACAGGAAACCAGCACCCCTACCCCTGCAGCGCAGCTGCACCTTCGCAAACATGCCCTCAGACACAGATATGCCACTGAAACACCAGCCAAGATGAAGCCCAGTGCCAGGAAGTGACTCTGCCCTGAACTGTCTCCCTTGTGTGCCACTGAGCTACATTGTTGACATGCCACTGCCATCACACCATCTTCCAATGGCCACATGGACCAAAACTGAGTGCTACCAACAGCTGAGCATATTTACCTCAGTATGTTTTTTCACCATGTGCCCACTCCCTTTCACTGTCCCAACACTTATGTATATATTGCTATTGAATAAATACACCTATGCACTCAAATCATATGTCCCTCATCAATATGAGATAGCAATTGTGATTGTGTATGCATTAGCCAGTTACTATCATAATCACACTTTTATTGCAGGAGGGGATCCTGAAGTGTCTGAAGTATGACACACTGTACCTAATATTGGGTTCCCTGGCACATGCCACTTCAGTCATCAGTTAGCATTGCCATTGACAAAAGACACCACAGTTCTTATTACATGAGACAGACTGTAACTATCAGTGAAGACGGCAGCATCATTGAACAGTACCTTAGAGTCACTGGAAGTATAGCTGGATTAGCTGGGTCCTGGAGTTGAGATCTTCCCCCTCTTCTTCCTCACAATCACTCTCATCCCCTCTCTGAGGTTGCAGGGCTGGTTGAACAGCACCCTCCTCTTCCGGAAGTGGGGTAGCTTTCATCACAGCCAAGTTTTGCAGCATGCAGCAAGCCACCACTATTGTACACGCCTTGCCAGGGACATAGCACAGGGATCCTCCAGAGAGATGGAGACAACAAAATCTTGCCTTCAGGAGTCCTGTAGTGCACTCTATCACCCTCCTAGCATCTCCATGGGCCTCATTATAATTCCTCTCTGCATCTGTCCTGGGATTCCTCACAGGTGTCAGGAGCCATTGCAAGTTGGGGTAGCCAGAATCCCCAGAAAAAGTTGGTGAAAGAGGACTTGAACAAACTGCCTGTAGTTGCATAAAGCCTGGCTGTCAGCGATGTAACTGATCCAGTGTCATACACACTCACCTCTGAGCCAACCTTTGACCCCTTGTAGTTATCCCATCTTGTGTGGCACATTGCTGTTTCTCAGGACAAATGAATCATGGACTGATCCTGGGAACCTGACATTGACATGTGATATGTACTGATCAGCAGTATACACCAATTGTACATTCATGGAGTGATAGTTCTTACGATTTCTATACACCTGTTCATTCACTCTTGGGGGTATGAGAGCTATATGGGTTCCATCAATGGCACCTATCACATGGGGGATATTAGCGACGGCATAGAATCCAGATTTGATGGCGGAGAGTTCAGCCATTTGGGGAAACTGGACATTAGTTTGCAAGTGTTGAACAAAGGAATCCGGGAATTTGGACAGGATGTGGCTGAACATTGGCTTTGAGACCCCTGCAGCCATGCCCGCTGTCACCTGAAATGATCCCGTAGCCAAGAAATAGAGCACAGATAGCACTTGCGCAGTTGTAGGGATGGCATGCTGATTTCAATTTGCCAGCTTCAGAACAGGATTCATTAATGCACAGAGGTCATGGATTGTAGCTCCATTGAGTCGGTAGGTGATAATGATGTGATGTTCCTCCATAGTGTCCAGATCTACCAGGGGTCTCTATACAGATGGGGCCCTCCCTCGCCACATGGGTCTGTACCTACAGGGGAAGAAAGAACACATTCTCAGTGTTAACATACACTTGCATCACATGACGTCACTGTACTTTTCAAAATGCGTCACATAGGTAACGCACACAAACGGAAATAATGAGGTACACTGTCAGGCTAATGTGTGCTGAGGTTTCTCTGTCATAATGGCATCACAGTGCGGACACACTCCCAAAGATGGGTACACGTGGGGATCATAGAAACATGTCAGCAAGCGACGAAGGGGAGAGAGAATGAGGCTCTGGATGAGGTCCCCGGCCAGGCTATATAGACGTGGTGGTAGCAAAATGGCAGCCTCCTGCCATCT
Organism: Pleurodeles waltl; assembly: GCF_031143425.1. NCBI lineage: Eukaryota > Metazoa > Chordata > Amphibia > Caudata > Salamandridae > Pleurodeles > Pleurodeles waltl. The sequence goes on along the minus strand of NC_090441.1, from coordinate 34,575,777 downwards.
AGGTATGATAGAGTGGAAGTGACTCCATTATGCTGGCGTTAGTCGTCATGGTGGAAGGCGGTGTTCACCGCCGTGCACCTGATCAGTGGATTACATGGTTGTCAAAGGGGAACCTTGGCCATTCATGATCGCCGCCGGTGGTGACGGAGCACACCGCCGCGGTACTGACGCCATTTTGTCACACCACTGACACTTGACTCCTGATTCACGTGAAGGGTAGTACTCCACTGTGTGTGCTGCTGTGTCCTGACTCTGGTCCCTGAGATGGCGCGTGTTACAGGTGAACGGGCCCCGGCCTTCACCGCAGAGGAGCTGGAGAAGCTGTTGGACTGGTCTTACCCCTGTATGCAAAGTTGTGTGGGCGACCAGAGGAGCAGGTGAGTTGCCATCTGTCATCCGTAGATGTGTGTGATTGTGGCGGATGCCTGTGTGCATGTGCATTCGATGTGTGACTGCTCAGCCGTAGTTTGTCTGGCACATTCTGCCTGTAATTTATTCAAATACATGTCAACAATGGCCATTCCACATGGAACGGCATGGCATTTGTATACGGTGCACCCATACTGACGTCTGTTTCTTTGCTCTGTGTGTCCCATGCAGGTCACCGCCCATCAAAAGAAAGGCCTATAGAAAGCCATTGCCAAGGAAGTGCGGATCCTGGGGGTCTACAATCGGCAGAGCACCCACTGCAGGAAGCAGTGGGAGGCCCTGAGGCTCTGGGCCTGGAAGACCGGAGAGGCCCAGCTGAGGAAGGCCTCCAAACGAGGAAGGGGTGCCCATCGGACTCTGACCCCCCCCCTAATGGCCCGCATACTGGCGGTGGCCTTAGCCAGATTTGGATGGGCACTTGAAGGCAGCACAGCAACCACAAGGGGGTGAGTAGCAACACTGTTGTGATATCACTTTGATGTTTGAATTTGAGTGATGTATGCATTATAGTGCCATGCACTTAGACAGGTGTGTCCCTGTAGTCCTGCCACCTCCAAGTCCTTGGGATGGTGTAAGAGTTAGTTTTGGCAGGCTCTATAGGCCTATGAGGGGTCCCCTTTCTGTCATCTAGTATTCATTGTGGCCTTATGGACTTGTAAGTGCATTGGCTGGGCATGATCTCTCATGGGTGTACTTCACACAGTGTATCAGGGTTGTGTTTCATGAGGGTTATTTGGTGTATTCTGGGTTCATGCCCACTAGTCAGGGGCACATTCATTACATATGTTGTTTCTGCTGAGGGTACATACTTGACCTGGGTGGGAGTGTGTGTGAGCCAAAATTTACATATATTCAGCATTTGACATAGTTCTTTCTTGTTTTGTTTCCCCACCCCTGTGCTTTTGTGTCCTTTGTGTACATTAGCATCATCTGATGAGGGAGCTGAGGCTCCGGCGAGTGGGGATGCAGCAGCCCATGGTTCCAAGGAGGCAGAGACGACCAACGCCAAGGGGACCAGTGGGTTGGAGGGTGAGGGGAGTACCACGGGGGAGGCAACTCCCAAGGAGGTAGTGACTCTGATACCTCCTATGATGGGAGCTCCTTGGTGGTGGCGGACCCTACTGGGCCCACCCATTCTTTGTCATCTTCCACCACCCCCCATACCATCACTGCCCTCCCAGTTGCTCCCCACCAAGTCGCCCGTGCCCGCTCACCCAGGATGGTGGGCATCTCCTTTGCCCCAGGCACCTCATCCCCTGCCCCAGTCAGTGCTGCTGCCCTCACGGAGGAGGCTATTGACCTCCTGAGAACCATCTCTGTAAGGCATACAACCATCATGAATGCCATCCAGGGTCTAGCATCCCGGATGCAGCAATGCAATGCATACCTGGAAGGCCTCACGGTGCCATGTCTGGCCCACAGAGATCTTTTCGGGTTCTGGCATCCTTTTTGACAGCAGCCAGTGTCCCTGGTCTTTCCGTCCCCCCTCCCACCACCTCTACCCCTTCCAGCACCCCACTCCCTTCACCCATCCCAAGCACAGACAGCCATGCACACAGATCAACAAACAAGAAGCACACAGACAAGCACAAGCACCACGCTTCCCACCACAGGCAGGCACACACCCAACATACCAAAGCACACACAACAACATCCACTTCCCCCAGTGTGTCAAACTCCCCCGCCAACCTGTCTGTCACCTCACCATGCACACCCACACGTACTGCACCCTCAGTCACTGCTGCTTCCTCCATTCATGCAGTCACCACAACATCTGACATCCAGACATGGACCCCTGACACCACACCTGCACTCACCACGACTACATTTACAGACACTTGCAGCACAATCACCAGACCTGCAGACACCCAGACAACATCCATCTACACTGGCAGCCTGTCTTCTCCCACTGTGTCCACACCTCCTCCCAAAACATTCAAACATTCACACACATCCACACCACACACATCCACCACACATAAACATACTGTACAGGCACCTGCATCCACATCCGGCACACCTACACCTGATACAAGCACTCCCTCAACCTCCACTCCCAGACCTACCTTTAAATCCCCTCCAACTGCACCTAAGAAGCTTTTCCTATCCCGTGTTGACCTGTTTGAACCTACTTGCCCACCCCGTCTTGCCCCTAAATGTGCCCATGTCCTTGCCCAGTCCACTCCTTCCTCATCCAAGTCCGCCCCAGTCTGCCCTTCCCATTCCTGTGCCCCTTCCCCATGGAGGAAGAGGCCCATGTTGCCCCAGGTCCCTCTGCCACCCCCCCGGTCTAGGCCCACTCCCCCTCCTTGCAAGGGCAAGCCCAAACCCCCTCCACCTCCCAAAACTAAGGGCAAGACCCCCCCCTTCCAGACCTAAGTCCCCATACCCTCCACCCCGTCCCTGTTCCCTGAGGTACCTGGCTGCGCCATTAATGCCCCTTTCCAGTGGAGTACCCGTTGCACATGTGGGAGTCAAGTTAGGGCTATATTGGCCCTTGAGGGACTTTGAAAGTGCCCAGTAGTGCTGTTGGCACAATATTGTGACATTGTTCAGCGTTTCACTGTGGGGGTGTGGTGTGAACAAGTGTGTACATTGGTGCAGGTCTTTGTTGCCTTGTGTCTGGTAAGTACATCTTGTTATGGTATGTATGGCTTGGGATGTGGGAGGGGTTGGGAGTGTGTTGTGCTGTGTTACTGTGCCCTTTTTTCCCATGTGTACTAGGCTGCTGTACTTACCGTGTCGTCTTCGTCGTCGGTCACGGTCCTGGAGGAATATGGCAAGGAGTAGCAGTGGCATTATTTCCAACTCTCGCTCCATGTCTGTGTCGGTGTGTTCTATGTACCTCTGGTGAGTGTTTCCATTGATGTTGTTTGTTTCTGCCACGCTTTGCCTGGCGGTGGTGCCTGCCCTGGAACTGCTGGCGGTCTGGTGTTTCATTATTTGGTGGACGGGTAGGGCCTTTCGGCTGCCTGATGGAGGCCTCCTCCATCCTCGCCGGGACTACAAAGATGGCGGCGCGGTGTTTACTGCCATGTTCATAATGACCACCAATATCTTTAGCTGGTATATTCCCTTTTAAAATGGTTATCACCTGCTGATACCTTTTCATCACCAGTGGCAAAGGGGTTTTTGTCTTCGCATGTCCTATCTGCATTTCCTGTCCTTTCCTCCTGCTTCTCCTTCTCTTTCTTTTTTCAGATTCCTCACTCGTCAATGCAGTCCCTCTATCATAACAATCTTCCATTGCTTCTATTCTGTATCCCATGTAGCATCGCCACAACTACGCACTACATTTCTAACTCTTCCTTGATATTTTTCTCTTCCCCTAACATGAGCTCTGTGCTCCCAAACATTGAATGCTTCAAACTGTGCAGGTCTAGGAGGTGGCTTTATTTCGTGTAATACCCTTCTCACATTTTCAGTGATTCTCAAATTATAAGTGCCATAACATGGAACTATCAATGCACCTTCCTTCTCTGTGATCTTATGCCATTGACTCAGCCAAATACATGTGTGAAGCCCTACATTTATAGCCATATAATGACCTTGTGTATCTTTAGGTGGTGCTTTTTTGTATCTTGAACAGGTATTCTCTCCTAATCAAATTTTAAATAGCCCTAAAGAATGTAATTATTCCTATATTAATGTCAACGAATCACAGATAGATTTTCAATTTTCAACCTGGAAATAAATTATTTTCATCCACAATTTTTTGTTCAATGTTAACAACCAATAGAAGCATGACACTCTATGACATAGTCACCCAGTAACAGAGCAGCACCACACCAGCTGTTCAATCTCAGCGCGGCACATTGTGACGTCTTTCTCACTCCTTGCAGTGGCTAACTATCCTTTACAATTCTTTGCGAATGTTGCAATACAAGCACAATAAAGAATCAATAGTATTCAATCACACAAAAAATGGTCCGAAGCAACACTTTCCGGACGACTCTGACTCACACTCAAGTGAAACCTCAACCAATGGGTAATCACCTGGATTAGTGTAGCTTCACCCCTGCACAAAAATATCTACCACACCAACCACACCTTATTCTCTCACAAAGAATTTTGTCCCTATCTCAATTGTGTAACGGACGGTGCTCCACGAAAAACACCACCAAACTCAGCAGAAAATTACAACACAGTGTACATACATAGTACAATCTACTCTGATAATGTAGGAATGCCCTCGCCTCTTAGGCTACGTCGAGCCCAATGACCACTTTAACTTCTTACAATAAGCAGCTCTCATGCACTCAACAACTTAAAACATCACAACATCACACCACACAATCTCAGCAAAACACTGCAAGCTAGAAAAAAGCGATTGCAATGCACAACCCTATTGATAATCACTTATCCGCTGCTGAAACTCCATTCCAAATTGTTGAAATACTGCTGCTTCTCCAAATCGGGACATGGGCCTTTGAATCAGCAATGGGATTGGAAAAAACACTGGTCTCTCATACAAAAAAAATGACTCTCTCGATCTCAATAAAAGAACCGTTCTCTGCTACCATTGCGAGCACAGATGAAGCATGTTTTCAATCTCTCAGCGGATGAATCTTTTTACATTGGAAGAGACAACGAGGAAATCAACAACATTAAACAATTTCGATTTCTGTGAAGCCCATTTAGCCACACAATAAGGTCCAAGAATCGGAAATGTAAGTTAAATGATTATTTCCAATCAATAATCAATCCAATATATGTAGGTCGTGAAAATATTGAAAAGGTACCGAATCAAAGCTGGCAAGCTGAAATATCACATTTGGTTTAGTCTCATCAAATTAAGATACAAAGCAATAACTCACAGCAGTACAAAAACTGACAATTAGAAATAGGTATTCCATTAACGAACCACTGTTCTCTCTTATAAACATGAAATGATTCTAAAATCATCAAGTCAGAATTCTAGACAAGAATAAGGATTGTCGAAGTGGAATTTAGGGAAATTCGTAAATGCAAGAAGGTGTCAGCTTAGCGAAGACTTGAGTAGTAGTCCTCCAAAGAAAAGGAATAAGTGTTCGGCCTAAAGCTTTACACTTGCAATAAGTGAAGCAGAGAGGTCTGTACCTCTCTAAGTTCAATGGAAGTCAGTATTAACTTCTAACAGCATATGCATTGTTGGAAATGGCCCTTTCTGGAGGGTTTCCCCTGTCTTTTTGGCTTCTGACCTGTTTTTGATTCTGTACTGAATTTCGTTTTTGCTGGCTTTAGGATTCTGGGCACTATACCACTGCTGATGAATGCTAAAGTGCAAGTGGCCCCTGTCTAACTTGTATTGGTAATTTGTTTACCCATGATTGGCGTACTTGATTTACAAGTATGTCCCCAGTAAAGGTCCAGGACCTGTAAATCAAATGCTTCTAATGGGCCTGAAGCACTGATTGTGCCACCCACACGAGTAGCCCTTTAAACATGTCTCAGACCTGCCACTGCAGTGTCTGTGTGTGCAGTTTTAACTGCCAATTGGACCTGGCAAGTGCACCCACTTGCCAGGCACAGACCTTCCCTTTTATTACATGTAAGTCACCCCTAAGGTAGGACCAATGCAGCTCGTAGGTAAGGTGCAGTGTATTTAAAAGATGGGACATGTACTGGTGTGGTTTACATGTCCTGATAGTGAAACTTGGTTTTCACTATTGCAAGGTCTATCGTTCCAATAGGGTAACATGAGGATTGCCTTGAATTACCTTTTAAGTGTAATTTCCCATTGGAAGCAGATAGGGATATGGAGTTTTGGGTCTCTGAGCTCACAATTTAAAAATACAACTTTTGGTGCAATTGTAAGTTTGAAAATGCACCTTTTTGAAAATGGGCATTTTCTTGCTTAACCATTCTGTGCCTCTGGGGCCAGGACAGGAAAGGAAAGGAAGGGTGTTGTGCACTGCAAGACTTTCCTTTGAGGTTTGCCTACTTCAAAGGCAGAAATTAGTATTAGACCTCTGAGACCACAAATTTAGAATCCTTCTAGACTGAGCACATTCTGCCAGGAAGAAGAGCTAGATGCTGTAGGAGGGACTGCCACTCTCCCTGTTGCTTTGCTGTGCTGGCCGACTGCTTGCTGCTTCTGTCTTGGGAGTGAAAGGCTTTCTACATCCTTCTTCCAAAGGTTCTCCAAGAGCTTCGACTGAGCTTGCCTCCTGTTAGAAGTCTCAGGAGCATTACAGACATAGTCTGCCAGCACCTGGGCTCTCTTGCTGAGAGTTCTGACTTGCCAAGAGGTGACAAATCCAATTCATGGGCCCTTGGGAGTTAGTTCCGGTGTAACCAAGAAGAAACCAGGCACATTGACTCCAGAGCGACATCAGAACTGGCACTGCTGTCTTACTCCATGCCGCTGCTTGCACTGGAGCAGTGCAAAGACTGAGACCGAAGCTGCAGGCCAGAATCTGCTGCAGCACCTCCGAAATCCAGCCATAGCATGAGTCCCGACTTCTATGTCACTGACGTCTATGACTCCGAAATCCGACTCTGCGGCAGCACCTGCTTGCAACACCACGATGTCAGCACCTCGTGTCTTGACCTGCTGGATTCATCAACTCCACCAATGCCCATCACCTCTCATGCAACCGTGATGAACTGATGTCTCACCTCCCGTGCATCATAGTAAAGAACCAACGCCTCACCTTCCCGGTCACAGTAAGGAACATAGGTCGCACTGGCTCCAGCAACACCTTACTTCCCCAACCCCGTGCATCGTCTTTGTTTCCTCATTTTTCAAAGGTACTGTACCTGTGGCCCGTGCAACTCTGTGACCGGCCCACACTCCCTCGTGAGGGGTGTCGGACTGTTGGAAACAACACTGTCAACAACGTCGTAATAGCCCTACTTGGAGCTATTGTGTTTCTAAGCGCCTTACTGAGATTTAATCTTTAGAAATGTGTATGTTTGCTTGTGTATGTTGGATTTATGTCGGTTTGGGTTTTACTCAGATCAGTACTTAATTTGTAAAAAACATAAGTGCCGGGGCCTATGTAAGCACACCACTACCGTTGGCACCACCCATTGCCTCTCTCAGCACTACTAATGACAATTCAGAATTTGTATACATTAAAAATGACTAATACCAGCTAGCCAAGATATTCTTATGGCTTTGGTTGGCATGTATTAGTCATTTTAATGTATATAGCATTATTAAATAACTGTTGTTGTGTTCATTACAAAATTAGACATGCAGCACCATGTGACTGGCTGTCATATGTCCTATTGTTGATGAATAAGTGCTGGTGCTGAGCACCGGAAACCACCAGCTCAATGTAAGCCCTGTCTCAAATAAATATTGACTATTTTTCTAAACTGGTGTGGAGTACTTTTGCAGTGTTTTCACTGTTACTGTGTGTGTGTACAAATACTTTACACATTGCCTCTGTGATAAGCCTAACTGCTTGTGCCAAGCTACCAGGCGGGTGAGCAGGGGTTATCTTAGCAGTGTGGCTCCCTTACCCTGACTAGTAGAGTGAGGGTCCCTACTTGGACAGGGTGCAAACTTTAACTAAAACAAACAGAAGCTTCAACATGAAAGTTATCAGTTTCCTCCCATCCAAGGACTAGTCGGCTTCAGGTCTATCTTCTGCATTTGTAGCACCACCTGAATTTCTCATCCCACAGATCCCAGACAGTTACTATAACCTTAAGCATCATACATTCCTAATATATGATTAATAGGAGGCTTCAGCTACTCATTAAATCTTCATGTCTCTTGCCAAGATTTATTCCCTCAGACCTTGCAATCACCACACTAATATATAAGACAATACTCCTTTTCACTAGCTAACAAAGCCTTGAAACACACCTGCAAAGTAAAAGAATACAATTCAAGCAAAACACATTTTAGAATTAAGGCCTTCAATCAGTGAAGTTAACCTGACTTTAACTAAACATTTAGGGGCATATTTAATAACCCCTAGGGCCACCTTAGCGCCGCCATAGAGTCATTTTTTTGGCGATAAGTCGGTGCAAAAGTGGCATTTTCCCTGTGCCATATTTACAAAGTGGCGCAATGCATGCATTGTGCCACTTTGTAAACCCTTGCACCACATTATGCTAGTGACAGGCATGATGTATGCAAGGGGGGGCATTCCCCAGTTTAGGGGGGCCGACAAAATGACACAAGAAAATTTGAGGGATTTCCTTGGGCCATTTTATTTGGCACTTTTAATGCCTGCTCAGAGTAGGCGTTAAAGGGGGGCATGTCATTATTTATAATGGGCCCCCATGTATTCTGCAGGAGTAGAGTTAGAATTTTGGTGCTAATCCTGCAGAGTACCGCAATACCGTAAAAATAACTGATAGTATTGCCCCCTTCTCTGCACCATGGTGCGCCGTATTTTAAATACAGCGCACAAATGGTAGCAGTAGGGGGACGCTTAGAGGCGCACAGAAAGTGGCACTGTACTGGGTGCAGCGCCACTTTTCTTTAATCTGCCCCTTAATGTGTATTTCAAATACGTGGTTATATATGCACACGTTAACTTTCAAATAACATAAACCTGAAGAAGAGGAGTACATGTTACTTCAATAAATGTGACTCAAAGAATAAATGTAAACATGAATAATGAATGCATGTGAGCACTTTATATGAACATTACTATGCACCTTCATAAAGCTTCAGTTTTTCATTTGTTACATTGCAGTAATACGTCTAGGTAAACACATATATTAATTTTTATTAAGGCACACAGTAAACAAAGTCAAATGTAAATGCGTATTTTGCACAATGATGACGTGTACATGATGGAGTCTAAAGTGTGCTACTCTACAGGCATCAGAGAACACGTGGCACTATGATGCTCAACTATGACATTATAAGGGAGATCTAATCTGCAAGTAAATAGAGAAATAGAGAAGGAGATAAGCTACGGAGGAGAAGACAGAGACTGTGGCAATAGCAAGCGATAGAGAGCCGGAAACCGGCATAAAAAGGTAGACTAAGAGAGGTATGTAGAGAAGTAGTTAGGAAGATACAGAGAAAGAGATGAGAGAGTGGGCGAGATACAGCCCTGCCAAGTTTCCAAGGTCCATTTGTGATGTGCTGCTCCAGTCCATGATTTTTCTTTGAAATCTGGGACTTGTAGTCGTCTTTATTCCATTATAGAAGAAGACAAGAAATCCCAGAATTCAACGTAAAAAACCTGGACTGGAGCAGCACATCACTCATGAACCTGGGAAACGTGGAAGCTACGTAGATATGAGATACGAGGGAGTATGGAAAGACGAGGGAATGAGGAAGCATTGGCAGGCAGGGAGACATGGTGCTAGGAAGAGGTAAAGAAGGCTGGTAAGCAGCAAACAGAAGAGATCAAGATGGAGAGTACTCACCTGAGAGCGTAGATCAGAATGTGCATGTGAGGCAGTCAAATGTGAGACAGCCTGAAGCCCTCACAGTTACAGTGATGCTACTTTAATGTGCATTTTAAACCCGCATGGGAAAAGGCCAGAACATGCCAGACTTCGTTTTGCATGCCTGCAATATCAAAAGTGGACATATGGTGGCAGCAGAATGCAATGCAAGTGAAGGTTTAAAGCTGACGGTTATCGAGCCTTTTCAGTGACGACATTATGGCAAGGAAATAACAGTATATGTTTCTACGAAATGCAGGGTCCTGTAATTTATAGAACCCATTAATTTCTGCGTCTGTATCCATATCTAAAAATATGATATTGAGGTGGTTTGTATCGCATAGCAGAATAATTCATCCTGAGCGTACACACTCCATCCACTGGGAAAACAGGCGTCGTATCTCCATGTGCAGTTCTCAAAAATGTAGTGCTTAATTTGTAAATAAAAAAGTGTCGGTTCCCAAAACTTTCCTTTAAAACATGTGGGTACTGCATTTAAATGTGCGAGCGTAATCCTAAAGCCATCTCGGGCCTCTTTAATCAATTTACAGTCACTCCCTGACCCTTCAGCTCACTCTTGCCACATTCTGCTTTCTCCCTTTGTGAAACTTTTTCGTTCCTCTCTTCCTCCACCTTTCCCATGTGTGTCTTTTACTCGCAGTAAATGCTTGATTTAGAAAACTAAGTGCCGGCCCTCAAAAATAGGACCCGATGCCCTGCACTAAAAACCACCAGCTCAAATTAAGCCCTCCAAAAATGCTTTTAGTTTATTAGACCCCATAATGCCACAGCACATTTTATGAATGGACAAAGTGATGTGGATATTACTGTAAAAGCCAATACCCGGATGTGTTTACCCCCACCCCTGTGGGAGCTCCTCCAGCCCTGCTGCTAACACATGCAAACTGTTAGACCTGCCAGGCTTCGGGTGGTCTTTCCCCAAACGATTTGCCTTCACTTCTGTTTTGAAGAATTTTTTTGGGCCTAATGACTCTGCACAATTTACTACTGCTAACCAGTGCTAAAGGGCTTGTGCTCTCTCCTATAAACATGGTAAAGGTGGCTTACCATGACACCTTTAATTTACTTGTAAGTCCCTAGTGAAACTACCAGTACCCAGGGCCTGTAAATTAAATGGTATGAGTGGGCCTGCAGCATTTACTGTGGCACCTGCTTAAGTAGCCTATGGGTTTCAGACCTGCCATTGCAGCCTTTGTGTGGAGTTTTAAACTGCCATTGCGACCTGGCAAAAGAAGCCTTTTGCCAGGCTTAAACCTTTCATTTTGATACAAAGTTGGACATATACTTTTAAGTTTTACATGTCTTGGTATTGAAAAACTCTCCATTTTTTTTCAATATTGCAAGACCTACCTCTCCCATAGGAAAATATTAGGTTAATTTATTGCATTTATTAAGTGACAACTTTTGATCAGTAGGAAAGTCATGTTCAGTGTTTGAGGAATTTACTTTACTGGTAAAGTCAGATTTTAAGCCATAATCCTGAAAATTCCACTTTTAAGAAAGTATCCATTTTCTTTCCTTTACCATTTGATGCATGCAACCTGTTTCTGGATCACATGATTTGGGGGTGCTCATTACAACTTTGGCAGGCGGCGGAGACTGCCTGCCAAAGTCCTGAGTCGGGATGACCGCCTATGCGGCCGTCCCTCCTTGGACTGTTCCCACCCGCTGGCACAATGGCAAACTCACCACAAAATTGTAATTGAGTCGGCTGCAAAGTTGCGGTGCATCGGGTGCAACAGCACCTGTTGCACTTTTCACTGCCTGTAATTCAGGCAGTGAAAAGCGTAACGGGCTGTCCATGATTGCCCCTGCCCTGCCAAGTGCATGGGCAGTGCAATGGTCCCCATGGGGCCCCCAACGCCACCTTTCTGCCAGCCTTCGCATGGCGGTGTGACTGCTGTGCAAAGGCTGGCGGAAAGGGGATTTATAATCCAGATGGCAGCGCTGCTTGCATCGCTGCCAGGCAGATTACAACCGTTGAGACCACCAGGCTATCGACCGGCAGCAACCTGGCACCATCGGCGGTCGGACATTGGAGGCTCCGCCACAGCTATAACATGGGGGCCAGACCACTGCTTTGGCGGCTGTCCTATCGCCATTATGAGTCTGGCTGTCTAAAGACCACCAGACTCGTAATGAGCCCCTAAGTGTAGTTGGCAGTTGGCCTTTGTGTATTCCTCCCAGAGAGAATCACAATAGATGGGCTGGGAGTTGGCAGGATGGGCCATCTCTGTCAGAATGGGAGGTGGAGCTGTCACCTACCACACTTGCCCTCTCAATCCTGACTGCGTTTGTGCCAAGCTACCAGAGGTTAAAGCAAGGTTAACATATTGACTTTTGTGGTTCATCATGACAGGGCGTGTGGCTGTTGGTTGAGAAGCTTACAATGTCATTTATACAAGAATTTGTGAGTGTGAGCTTCCTCTTGCAGCACTGTGGCAAGACTACAGGACTATGTCAGTGTGAGCTTCTTCCTGCTGTACTATGTCAATGCAGTTGTCTGACAGAATATCATGGTAAAAAATATTGAGAGGCACAAATATTGTGTCAAACATATTGTTTAACATAATATGTCCCTATATTTATAATGAGAACAACCAAATTATTGTGTCACTAATATCGTGAAAGAGAATATCAAAAAGAAACAGGCAAGAATATATGGTTTTTAAAATAGATATCACATTTAAACTAATTTATTTTAATTAATTAGGTGAAAATAATATAATGTTACATTTATATTTTAATTATTTACTTATATGTCTCTGTAGATGAATACATAAATATATATTTTAAAGCCTTTGTGCTTATGTGTATATATCTACCTAGAAAATATAACAATAATAAACAACTTTTCACAACACATTTTATTGATTTTAAATGAAATATGTCACTACAGTAAAACATGGCAACAATAGTAACAAAAACAATGGCACATGTGTCTTTTGCAGTCTTACAGTTATTCCCTCCTGAGGGTTCCCTCCCTCGAGAGCACCCACACCAGGCTAGCCAACAGGAGTTCATATTAGTCAACCTCTGAATGTTCGTGTTTCCCATACCATACTGGTAGTCTATGAAGTTGAGGAGCTAATGGAGACCCCTCTATAAGCTACCCTTTTCCTCCAGATCTTAGTGTGTTTCTGGGTGTATCCACTAGCTTTGTTCTCTACTCATAAACCAATCAAGGAGAATTGATGGCTTTCCAGGTATGTGCAATGCCTCACTCGGCTACCGTAAGGCCTAGATGTAACAGTGATAAACTATATTGGTCCTCATCAAAGTCCATGATGATGTTCAGTAGGACTAACTTTGGATTACATGTGATACTCCTCCTGAGTACTACCCCCATACAAGATAGAACCCTCTCCCAGAATATCACCACCCTCCCAAATGACCATGTAATATCTAGAAAGTCCTCCTTCTGGGATCCACACCAAGGGCAAGTAGAAGTTGCCGCCCCCATACACCAAAGTTTCTGCCTAGTAAGGTAGGTTCTATGAAGATATTTCACCTGTATAAGGTGGCATTGAGTTGCAATTTCTAAGTGTCGCAGAGACGCAAAAGCATCTGCCCGTTCCTCATCTGTGAGGGCTCCCAAGTTGTGCTCCCGTGTATTTTGCAACTCAGTGAACGTGTCAGGCATGTGGTGTATGAGTGAACTGTATGTTTGTGTCACCTTTTGCTCCCCAAGACTCACTATGAGTAATTTCGGCTTTAGGGGGTAATACTCCAGAAGGATCTGGAGCATCCCTGATATATAGCCCACCATGTATCGTACCTGGAGATATCTAAACAATTGTTTGTGATGTAGATCATGTTTGGTCTGTAACGTTTGGTATGATTTAAGGGTCGTTCTATCCATCAAGTCTCCCAGAACAGTGGTGTCTGTCCTGTCAGTTTGTCTCTCCACCCCATACATCTCAAGGAGGTCCTCCATAAATGGATCACTGTGGTAGTCCCAGGGGGGACCGATAATCCATTTTTACCACAATATAAGAGGCGATGGAAGGAGTTTTCCTGGAGTGCTCATTTCTACATCGTAACACCACTCATTAATAATCATGAGATGTGAGGCTGTGTAGTACAATTAAATGTCTGCTACTTCAATGCCCCATCATAAGTAGATTTAAAGTGCTTTACGAGGACTATATGTGGAATTACATAATTCCACAGGAATCTGCGGTGCCTGGATTGTTGAAGGGGTACGTTTGCAGTTGATACAGAAATCGGGGAAGAATCACCATCTTAAAAATTTTCCGATCTGCCAATGAGAGACAGTGGGAGTGCTGGCCATGTACTATGGTCTAATTGCAACAAGTCTATCAAGGTCTGTGTGAGAAAATAGGGCTGATTGCAGAGGCCACCTAATTTGTTGCCCCCATTTTTCACTTTTTGCTGGTGTTTTCCTGACTCTGATGGTGCCCTGGGTTCTGCTAACCAGTCCCAGGGCCTGTGCTCTGTATAAAAGGAGTATGCAAATTAGGTTAATTATAATTGGCTAAGTCAACCTACCTATAAGTCCCTAGTATATGGTAGGGCATGTAGGTAGAGGGACCCCAGCATAGGTGGTGCACCCATAGGTGTACTGCTGAGGTGCCCAGTGTCATTTTAAAGGCAGGCCTTGCTTTCTGGCAAATTCGACTTTGGAATTAAAAGTAGTTCCAAAGTCTTAAACTACCTTATTTTTACAAATACGTCACCCCTAAGGTGTACCCTATGTGCCCCTAGGGCTGGGTGCCATGTAGCTATAAGCAGGGACCTTTTAAAAATAGTTTTATAGGCCCTCCTGAGGTAAAACAGCCAAATTTGTTTTTCCGTCATTTTAGTGAATGGCCTCCATAGGCTAGAATGGGGAGACTTTGTTTTAATTTATAAAGTCCCCTTAAATGTAATATACCTTGTTTGGTATCAAATTAATTGTTATAATAAATCCCACAACTTACAATTGTTGGATTTAATATAACTTGTTCAGGTAAAGAGTTTTAAACTTTACCTAAAAAGTTGCCAACTTCAGCCCTGTAGTGCTTTGCTCTGAGTTGCCAGGCCAGGCTACCTTGATGAGGTGTGAAGTAGCCTGGGCTGAACAACACAGAGGAATATGCCTGTGGGAGGAGATCTTCCCTCAGCAGATGGAAAGGCAGGAAGGGGGGGAGGACTGCCAAACTGGTCTTAAAAGGCAGGAAAGGACATTTGGGTCAACCCAGCACCTCCCTCACATCCTGCAAACCCAGACAATTAGGAGCCCCCCTGATTAGATTAGGATAGGGCAGGAGAGGGGTGTGTTTAGGATGTTTAGCCACACCAGTGGGTGGGCTCAGCCAGATGTAAGCTCCAAAAATCTTTTTCAGCCATGATGGATTTGTGAGGAATGTTGCTCCCTGGGGTTGATTTTTGCCAAACTTCCTAGGAAGTGGTCATCACAGGGGGGAAGGGCCCTGCACCCAGTGCTTAATTTGTAAATAAAAAGGTCCTGGTGCCCAGAGCCCTCCTCTTAAACACGTGGCTGCTGCAATTAAATGTGCAAACACGGAATACTGAGGCAGCGTAATCCTGAAGCCATCTCTGACCTCTTCAATCCATTTAAGCAACTCCCTGCCCGTTCAATTTACACCTGCAGCTTTGTGCTTTCTCTCATTGTGACGCTTTTTCATTTTTTTCTTCCTCTGTCTTTCCCAAATGTGGCTTTTGCTTGCAGCAAATGCTTGAGGCAGAAGACTAGGCGCCAGCCCTCAAATATAAGTGCCAGTGCTCAACACCAGAAACACCAAGCACAAATTAAGCACTGCCTGCACCTGGACCCCCTTGTTTTTCACCCAGGAGTAAGGATAAAAACTGGCAGATCTGCACCCAGACAACAGATCCCTACCAGATTCCAACAATGAAGAACTACAGAAGAAGAAGGACTGCCCTGCTGGACCCCTGACCTGCACCTGAACACTGCTCTCTGTAGAACTGCACCAGCTGCACACTTGGGCTTCACCACAAGAAGGACTTTGCCTGGCTTCAACTTGTTCAAGGAGGGACTCCCTGTTACTTACAGGTGAAAACGTGCTAACCAGAGACCCCTGCACTAACTCCTGAAGAAACTGACCAGCTGACCACTGTCCAGTGGCTGCTTTGGAGTTTGCACCAGGTGCATTCTGGGAGTTGTAGTCCGCAACCTCAAGGAGCATCTCAGAGCTTCTGGATCCTTAGGTTGAGCTGTGGACCTCAAAAGAACATCTGGAAGAAGATCCAGAGGTTTGGAGAAGTTTGGAGAACTTTGGAGCTCCATAAGGGACTGACCCGCCGCACCAACTCTAGCCAGCTTGCCTCAACCGCGACCCAGCCTGACTTGCAGGTTTGTCCCGGTGAAGAAAATCTCAGAAAAAGTGACTATGGGCCCGATGAAGGTAGGTATGAAATTGCGAGTTGCAATTTGCGAGTCCTTCCGACTCGCAAATTGCAACTCGCAATTTGCCATGCAGACACCGTCTGCGAGTCGCTATGGTCACCCCTTTCTATTTACATGAACACCCCTTCCTATTTGAGAGTCGGAAATGCATTTTGCGAGTCGGTTCCGACTCGCAAAATGCATTTCTGCATAGCAAACACACGTTTGCGACTCGCAAACGGCGATTTTTGCCGTTTGCGACTCGCAAACTGTTTGCTACATCTGGCCCTAAGTCCGAACGTAGAAAGTTGACCGGGACCTGCCAGGCAGTGTATCCGAAGAGGGCTCCAGGGACATCAGATCAAGATTCAGCTTTGCCCCGGTCAAAGGATTTTCATCTCAAAAAAACTACTAGGTCCGAAGGTGAAAATCTCCACGAGGGCTCCTGCGAGGTGTATCCAAGCAAGTTCCAGGAGGTCGGATTGGACTGGCGACTTGGTCCCCGCTGAAGAAAATCTCCAGAAAAACGACTAAGTCCTAAGGTAAACTTTTTACCGGGGCCTCTCGCGGGCTGTAGCTGAGCAGGGCTCCAATGCGGTCTGCCTCACACTTTAATTTTGTCCTGGTCGAGGTGTGATCAGATGACCAGATTGGCACTTTTCGTTTCTATCTGCTTGAAAACAGTAATTCTTTAAAAATTAAAATGTCCGGTTCCCCTCATCCGAATGTAATACTTTTGGTGTCATTTTAAAGATAAAAATATAATCTATTGTCATAAATTGGTGTTGGATTTTTATTATGTTTTGTGTTTTACATATTCACTATTTTGTGATTTTTAAATGCTTTAAACATTTGTCTCCTAAATTGAGCCTTGTCGCTCATTGCCAAGCTACCAAGGATTGAGCTGGGTTTAATTTATTGAGACCTAATTGGACCTTAGTGGAGGTTAGTCGGCTATTGCTAAGTTTAGGTACTTACCTGCCCTTACCAATAACCCATTTTACAACATTTTTGGTGCGCAGTGGTGGGATCCAGTACTTGTGTTTAAAGTCAGACTACAGTTGTAAGTGAAATACGTAAAAAATCCTCTAAATTGACCTGCATCAAAAGTATTTTTGATTTTTCAACTTTGGACTAATTTTTTTATTACTTTATTTTTGATTTTTCTAAATTGGTCTGATCATTTGGTGCCAACGTTTTTTTAAGTGATACAAAACTTAAGGGAGACCATGGAGCTTGATCTGGCTAGCCTACCCACACTTACTGCAGCTTAGCTTAGGGTGTTGTGTAGAAAGAAGAGATTACCTGCTACTAACAACCTTAGGAAGGCTGTGATGGTCAAGTCCCTTGAAGCCTGTGTAGCGCAGAAAGAGACAGAGGAAGCTTCAGAGGTAGGAAGGGAGAGGGAAAATGTCCTCTCCAACCTCCAGGAGGAGGAGAATGATTTCCTCAGTGTGATCTCTGCAGCTAAGGCCCCACCCAAAGCTAGTGGGAGGGGAGGGTCTGTGGTATCAGACCAGGAGGAAGCAGAGCTGGACCTCAGGAAAAGGGAACTTGAGGCCCAGGTAGCCCTCATAGCATTGGAGGCCAATAAGTTGGCCCTAGAGAAGGAGAAGTGGGCAAGAATTGAACAGAGAGATGGTGGCAGCAACAGAGAAGTTGAGGTGTCCATGGGTGGGGGGTTTTGTCCCAGAATACCCAAGGGCGTGGTTCCTGCTTATGTAGAAGGGGATGACATAGACAAGTGTCTGGGGGCCTTTGAGAGGGCCCTCCAAATGAGAAGGGTTAAGCCTCAATACTGGGGTTCACTTCTATTGGAGTTGGTCCCCAACTCAGGGAGGGACAGGTTTTTAACCTTAAGTGGGGAGGAGGCAGATTCATACCCTATGAAGAGATGCTTAACCACAAAGTTTGGTCTGACCCCAGAGCAGTACAGGATGAAGTTCAGGGACACCCAAAAGGTCACCACCCAGTCTTGGGTTGATTTTGTAGACACCTCACTTAAGGTACCAGAGGGCTGGATACATGGTAACAAAGTAACTACGTATGATGGGTCATACAATTTGATCATGAGAGAGCACATCTTGAAATTTTTTATCCAAGAGAGGTTACGCCAGCCTCTAGTGGACTTTAGGCTGACCAATCCCAGAGAGCTGGGGGAGGCAGCTGATGAGTGGTTGAGAACCAGGGTGGTTGTCAAGCCCCAGGGGGGAGACTCCAAGAAGGGGGGTCAGGTCCCCAAAAACCTAAGGAGGGAGGTGGTAAGCCCACCACAGAGACTCCCTCTTTAACCCAGAACCCTAAGAAGGAGGGGAGTAAATCCCACTCCCACTCTGACAAGCAGAGGCAGGGAGACCCAGGGTTGAAAAAGCTCTTGGACAGTAAGGTTTGCTTTGACTGTCAGCAGACTGGTCACCTCAAGGGAGATGCAGCCTGTCCAAAGAAGGTGGTTAGCAATGGGCTGTCCAGTGTAGCCATGGAGGAGGACTCCTCAGATGATGAGGTCCTCATAGCATTGGGTTGGGAGAGAGGACCAGATGGTAAGCTGGTGATCCCTGAGGGTGGGAGTAGGTACTTTCACCCCATTCAGGTGAACGGGATCCCTACCACTGGCCTGAGAGACACCTGTGCCAGTCACACCATAGTGAGTGACCGGTTGGTGAGCCCAGACATGTATGTCCCAGGAGAGACAAGGAGAGTCAGGATAGCCACAGGTGAGGTCACCTCCAAACCTACAGCCATAGTGCCCCTAGAGAGGGAGGGTATCCTTTACTGGTTTAGGGTGGTAGTCAGCGCTGACCTCCCCCTAGATTGTATCCTGGGCAATGACTTCCCAGAGGTGAGTCTAGTCCCAGATGGGGTGGTCGCCCAGGGCGCCCCCCAACCCAAAGTCCTGGGGAGCTAGTTCCTACAGTTAGCAGACAGGGGGCCCCAAGAAAAGGAAAGAAGAAAACTAAGGGTAGGCCACTCTTAAAGAAAGCGGCAGTGACTGATGCTTAGACACTGCCCTGAGGTCTGTGCAGTTTCTGCAGCCTGGCTGTTAAACACAGCCGGGCTTGAGAAACCTAAGTGCGCATGTGTGTTTGGTCAGCCTCAGACAGCTGGCCAAACACACATGCACACTTAGGTGCACTCTCCCACCTCCCGAGGCCCAACCCCACCTCCCTACACTGCTGGCAGTGCCAGAAGCAGAAAAATAAAACAATAGTGAACTATTGTTTCATTTTTCTGCTTCTGGCACTACCAGTTGGGTGACGCTCCTTCCCCATAGTGAAGGAGCCGCCCCTGATTTTGGTATTACAGAAAGGGCTGCAACATTTGTGCAACACTTTCTGCAATACAGATTGCGCTGGCGCACATATAGCACCAGCGCTGTCACCAGAGGGTGTTACCTCATTTGAATGGGACCCCTTTGCCTTTGTGCCTCTGTACCTGTGCCCTATTATAGGTGCAGGTGCAGAGGCAAAGAAGCTGTCAGGAGACGCACTGACAGTGTGCCACCTAAATGGGAGCCCTCTGGAGGGATAAAAGGGGGTCCTCTGGACCCCCAGACATCCCCTTGCAGGCGGGTGCTGTCACTCACTACACCCACCTGCAAGGGAATCTGCAATCCCCCTTAAAAGTGCAGACCAGTTGCCATCTGTGTAGTGAAACACTCAGTTTTTCACTTGAATGTGCTGACATGAGGGCAACACAAGTTTGCGGCTGCCCTGGGAGCAACACATTGATGCTATTATGGTGCATTCTCCTTGCTTGCACCATGCATATCTTTTGAAAGGTGCACCCTGCGCAAACAAGGAAAATGTGCTTTGTGTGTGATACTGCCCCAGCCGTCTAAGTTTGCTACTGCAGTAAGACATGAGTACTACAACTCTCTATCAGTGTGAGCTTCCTTCTGATGTACCATGTCAATCAGCATAAACTTCCTCCACCATTCAGCACTACTGAACTATGTAAGTGTGAACTTTCTGCTGCAGTACCTTGTCAGTTCTATAGGACTCCATCAGTGCGAGCTTCCTCCTGTAGTGCTAAGTCACTAGTACAGGACTTTGTCAGTGTGAGCTTCCCCCTGCAATACCCTGTCAGTACTACAGGACTTTGTCAGTGTGAGCTTCCTCCTGTAGTACCATGGCAGTACTATAGGATTCCTTTGTTGTGAGCTTTATCCTACAGTACCATGCCAGTACTATAGGACTCCATCAGTGTGAGCCTCCTTGTGGAGTACCATGAAAATGCTACAGGATTTCATCAGTGCGTGCATCCTCTTGCAGCACCATGTCGGCACTACAGGACTCCATCAGTGTGAGCTTCCTCCCGATGTATTATGTCAGTGCTATAGGACTCCAGCAGTCCATGCCTCCTGCTGCAGCATGACATGAGTGCAATAGGACTCCAGCAGTGCATGCTTCCTCCTGCAGCACCATGTCAGCAATACAGGACTTCATCAGTGTGAGCTTCCTCTTGCTGTACTATGTCAGTGCCAGAGGACTCCAGCAGTCCGAGCATCCTGCTGCAGGAAGACACTCCATCAGTGCCAGCTTCCTCCTGCAGTATTGGGTCAGATATATTTGTATTGCTTAGTTAATGAAACCCTTTGCAAAACGATACACTTAAAATATAAAGTTTAGGAGCATGCCATACAATACAATTCATTATGATGCTCATGTCAGTTAAAAAGCGCCATTCTTTCAATAAAGTGGCTAAGTGGCAATACATAATTAATTAACGTGTACCTTTCAGGTAAAATAAACATTACTTTCATTAAAATGCCAAAGTGCCAAAACATGGAATAATAGAGAGTGTAAGTCTGGATTGTGGCCTGTCTTAATGGGCTTAATGAGCAGCTCGAATGCGGACTGAAAGTATTTTCAAAACAATGGCCAAAAATGTAATGTTCTGAATACTGAGGCGGATGCTGTGCCCATCATAGCACTCAATGACAGCTTGCCTTCAACTCCCCACTCCCAGGTAATTAAAAACAGGAGGCGCAGCAGGAACATATGCTTGTCAGGTAGTGCGGGGCGAATGCAGAAGTATTGATTCCTGTTTTTGATGACAACATCTGCATGTTTTGTCGGAAGTCTTGTTCACCCATCTAGGCTGATGGTCTGGCATGGGCAGAGAGCACAAGCATTGGTTCATGAACTGAATTTTAATAAATCTAAAATAACAACTGTCCAGGTAGGAATTCCTGCCAAAATGGCAGGAACTGTTTATCATGACCCAAGCATTCAATCAGCTGACCCATGCATCTGTTTATGTTATTTTCAATTCAGCAAATGAAACTGACAGTTAATTAGTGAAAGGCATGCATACGTCACGCCTTTTCTGGTGTTTAGCCCGCCTCGAGTGCACCAGCCAACTACTGAAAACATACGAGGCTCTGTGTTTTCCGTATGGTTTCTGGACTACTTTTTCTCTTTATTTCGTAGGCAGCGTGATCTTGCTGGGGAGTATTCGAGCGCTTTGCATGACATCGACCCTATTACATGGATATTTGCACTTTTGCCAGTTACATGGAGAATTGCACCTTTGCCGGTTACATAGATAATTGCACTTTTGCTGATACGTTTCACTGCGAGCAAACTTTTGTGTGTCTGCTTTGCGCTCATGGTGCCCATCGGCTTGCTTATGTGAAACTGTTTTACTTTTCATTTTCACTTTATGTGGCAAGAAAAGTCCAGTTAGTTATGCGAAACTGTTTTAATTTTCATTTTCAGTTTATGTGGCAAGAAAAGTCCGGTTAGGAGTTTACAACGCTAATAGCTTTAACTCGAGCAAACACGACACCCATTCTATTGCAAATGCTTGTTTTAAGTTGATTTCTAGATGCATGTTAGCTGTATACTCGACTAGAGAATTTAACAGTCTTTGCAGCCAACTTTAGTCTGACTCAGCAATACTTTATTGTCAGCATAAAGAATACCTGCTAAGGGCATCCTCTCTAGTTTTGAAGCATGCGCATTGCATGCATCCAAATAAGATGAGAGATCTCATTTGATCAGCATTATGTCAGTGCTATATGACTCAATAAGTACAAGCATTTCTGCAGTAAGACATCAGTTTTAAAGGATTCCGATGTGTAATGTCCCTCCTACAGCACCAAGTCAGTGCTATTCAGTGCTCAGGACTTCAGCTATCTCAGTGTCCTCTGGCAGTGTTCTTTCAGTTAGCTCAACTGTGTGGGATTCACCTTGAACAGTTAACATATTCTGGATAATGATTTTGATAGTAAGTCATTTCGGAAAGCTTTGCAATTACATAGAATTGATGATACTTGAAGAATGTTTTCCTCCATATAATTGATGTACGCAGAATTTTAAATGTCTCCTGGAACACTGCGTTAAATATATATTGCTATGTAGAGAGATTTTAACTATGTTTGTAAAACTGGTATCCATTTTTTTTTTTTTTATAATGGATCAATCTATGTAAATGTCTATTGCTAACTGCCTACCACTCAGATCGCCCTCAAAGTGTGTTGGGGTGAGTCCGCACCAATATACTTAATCGGTCACTTTGATATACAGCTGCTTACCACAGAACCTTGGCATCTCTTATATCAATGAAGCGCAACAGAATAGTGGGATGATCATGTTTACATTTTGTATTAACTGCATTAGGAGTTTTGTGGATTCAAATTCTCTCGGAGTGTGTCCTATAGTTCTCAGGGTCAGTAGTGTCACCTGACCCCTTGAAATAAGGATGGCTTTCAGCCAGTCCAGTTTTTTAGTCAGCAGGAGTCAGCCTTCTGAGACATACTGCAAATTGGTATGATGGCTGAACTCAGTCTGTAGCTGAAAACTGTAAGCACGTCTTCAGGTAGGCCAGAGCATCATTTGGGCAATGATCGCAGGACTTAGCTTCCAGGACACATTTTACAGCACAACAGCTTAGCAGAGCTCCTTGTATGCACAACTTTGCTGTGCATTGTGCAGTTGCAAGGTATTTTTCATGAAAAAGTGACTGCTGCTAGACAACAATGCTAATTTAGAGACACACACATTTAAAAAATAGGTCTCACACAGCAAAGGGGCAGTAGCATCACGGGCACAAGATACCTTTCATAGGCCTCTTCACATCCTCAGAAATGTGGAGACACTGGTTTGCCTACCATTGGTTAACGTCAGCCCAGGTGAGCCATGCCATTTCTTTGCACCCATCGCATCTCCGGCTGAACCATTCTGAAATTTAGTATTGACTGGACAGACTCTGGTGTGGAGAGATGTAGATTTAGGTTTAGAACCTAAGCCAAAAAATTTAGAGCTGTCAATTTGACTCATGGTCTGCAAATAACCTCTCTTGTTTTATCTTTGAATTTTGTTCATTTTAGTTTGTTTTGTGATATAAATTCTGAACAAAATTTAGAATATTAATGGCTGTCATAGTTTACTGTTTTCAGCATATGTCATAACAATCACATTTAAAAAAACAATTAATGCCATCAATCGAACGTTTGCAACATACAATAAAAAATAAGGGTGGGCAGAATTTGCGGAGCTTGATTGATAAAAATTTGCTAGGATCCATGGAATCCTGCAACAGGGCAGGCTGGGCATTTTGCACTATTTTCTTAGTTTAATCTAGAGTGTTTTTTAATCTTCGAGGGACTGCTACCTCTTCCCATCCTGTTTAGAAACCAAACCAATGCAGATTAATTCCTCTGGCAGAGCGTCAGAATTTATCAGTAATTCTGCGTTACAAGAGTAACTCAGAATTACCAAATTCCTCTGATTCTGCCTGCGGAATTGAATATTCTGCTGAGGCTTAATTTTTACATGCAATACGAAAGAGAAATGTGTAATGTTCCTATCATGAAGTACCCTATTTAAAATGTAAGTAGCATAATAAATGGACATTTATCTTTGTTAATAACTTATTTCATTACATCACTTCCTCACATTTTTCAGTGTCAAAGATCATATAATGTCACTGCCTGTGATGTCATTGAGTCAAAACTTCGTTGTGTAATGCTCCTTGCGCTACCCCTAGTATTTTGGAGAATTGACATCCATGGTGTGGCCTGACTTTCATGCCTCGACCTTCAAAATGAATTAAAACACAGTTTCCTTGGGTAAACAATCAGATAAGCCTTGTGCTTGATTTGTACAAAACTAACGGCGTTATTGGCGGTCGGAAGGCTGCTGTCATACCAGTGGCCTCCACGCAGTCGTATTATGACATTTCCACCTAGCTGACAGGCGGAAGCATCATATTACGAATGTTCCACTGGTCAGACTGGCGGAAACAGTACCACGGCATTGGCCTCGGCTCCCTTAAGGAGGCCGAAGCCAATGCCGTAGTACAAAAGCATCCTTAGAATCTTAGAATGCACAGTCTGCTGTGCAGACAGTGCGCATTCCGAGGGTGCTGGCAAGGGGCCCCCAGCTCTGCCTTTCTGCCAGCTTTTTCATGGCAGGACCCTGCCTTGAAATGGCTAGTGGGAAGAGGATTCACGATCAGAACGGCAGTGGTGAACTTAGCGCCCCTGTGGCTGACCATGATTCCAACCGCCAACACTCTGGGGGTGATTCTAACTTCGGCGGGCGGCGGAGGCCGCCCGCCGAAGTTCCCCCACCAAAATACCGCTCTGCGGTCGAAAGACCGCTGAGGGTATTTTGGGATTTGCCCTGGGCTGGCGGGCGGCCGCCAAAAGGCCGCCCGCCAGCCCAGGGCAAATCAACCTTCCCACTAAGATGCCGGCTCAGAATTGAGCCGGCGGAGTGGGAAGGTGCGACGGGTGCAGTTGCACCCGTCGCGTATTTCAGTGTCTGCTAGGCAGACACTGAAATACTTTGTGGGGCCCTCTTACGGGGGCCCCTGCCGTGCCCATGCCAATGGCATGGGCACGGCAGGGGCCCCCAGGGGCCCCGCGGCACCCCCTACCGCCATCCTGTTCCTGGCGGGCGAACCGCCAGGAACAGGATGGCGGTAGGGGGTGTCAGAATCCCCCATGGCGGCGCAGCAAGCTGCGCCGCCATGGGGGATTCTAAGGGCAGCGGTAAACCGGCGGGAGACCGCCGGTTTACCCTTTCTGACCGCGGCCAAACCGCCGCGGTCAGAATGCCCTGCGGGGCACCGCCGGTCTGTCGGCGGTGCTCCCGCCGACCCTGGCCCCGGCGGTCTGAGACCGCCGGGGTTAGAATGAGGGCCTCTGTCTTGATCCATGATCACAGTTCAGTTGTCAGTCAATTTATTGACTATAATGAAAATCTGCAACACTTTGTTTACAAATGTGTACTTTTTGTATTTCAATGTTTTATTATAATCAGGAAGAATATACATCTCACTGTTGTTTTTAGAAAGCTAAGAGTGCAATGCCTTAGGTTACAGCTGGGGCTGCAGAAAGTAAATTGTGCATATCGCAGCACTTATCTTCTGTTCTTGGCATTGCCTTTGCCAGCCCTGAGACCGGGGGTCGCAGATGCGACCTCTGGTGAAGCCTAACTGAGGTCCATAGACCACATCTGTCTCTGATGTGGAATGAGATTTTAAAAAATGTTAAAGTTAAAACAAAAGACCCACAGGAGTCTTTGGTAAAAAGCAGTGGTGGCTAGCTCATATTTACAATAGGGGGGGGGGGGGGGGGCGAGAAGGGATACAATAAAAAATTAAGTAAAAAAAAGGCGCTTACCTGTCGACAATCTTCTCTCCTCGCGTTGTCTCTCCCAGCTCCGTCACGTAAAGGGACCCAGGAAATTGAACAAGACAATCCTGACGCTGGTTACCAGCATGAAACCAGCGTCAGAATTGGTGGGAGCGGGCTCTCTCAGTGCTCACAAGAGCGCTGGAGGCCTGTGCTTTCTCTAACCCAGCTGTCTTTAGACAGCTGGGTTAGAGATTTTTAAAGTGAGCATGTCAGGCTGTCCGTCGCAAGACGGCTGGCCAAAGGGACACGTGCACTTTACACAAGTGCACAGCTCCCCGCTGCCATTCGGCAGCAATTGCCACACCCCGTCCTGACACTTGGTTCAGGAAGGGGCGCTGAAAAATAAAATGGTAATAAACAAAGTTTATTACCATTTAATTTTTCTGTTATGGGGGCATTTTTTGGGCGGGATGACACTCCTACGCCCACGTGGAGGGGCCGCCCCTGTTAAAAAGTAGCCCAAAATATTAAAAGAATGAGCTTGCAAAAGGAAACCCCACAGGAAGAAGGACTAATTCAGTAACTAACGAGGTTAAACTTCGAGTAGCTTACTAAATCATATGGGAAGAAGACTAAACCTGCTGAAGCCTCTGATCAGGTTAAAACTGCTCCAAAAATATTTTTTTTATCACAGCTTTGAATGCATTCTCCTCTGGTGACCTGACTCTAGTTAGCTTTATTAGGACTTTATGTATGACGTTTCCAAATTCATTTTACTCAACATTTGTAAAAGAAGATGTCTTTCCTGTTGGTCTTTATCTGAAGGAGCATAGTGTACAACTGGTTAATTTCTCACTCATCATCCTTGTCCCTTACTGAATGGGGTTTTCTCCAAAATTCAGAATGTACATGTCTATCCTAAGCCTTTCAAAAAGGATAACCACAAAGATGGTTGCTCTCTGCGTCCAGGGTATTGATACAAAAGAGAGCATCAGCACCAGCACCGTTTAGTGTCTATCCAGCTGGTAAGTGAGTTAAAAAAAAAAAAACTCGGCACCAGTGGTAGGTAGAATCTGTGCTCTGGTGAGATCTGTTTTTCCTTTTCTTGATTAATGGCTGATTGCCTTTGCTTCTTGATAAAGGGGTTAGAAGATGCTCTGAAAGTAATCAACGTTCTGTAGGTGCATGCATTTCTCATAAACTCTGCCAAATCACCTCAGGTTCCAATTGAGACACTTCAGTTTATTGGAACTTTGTTTAAGACAGACGTGGGAGACGTTTATCTTCCAGATCAGAGAAAGTTGAAATTAATCATACACCTGCAGTTATCCCTGTCCAAAACAGAGGCTACAGTACAGGAATGGTTAAGAGTTTAGGGTGATATGGCTTCCGCATAATCACTGGATCCTTGCTCCCATCTTCATCTTTACCCTTTAATTCTATATCTTTTGAGGTTCTAGAGCCCATCATCACAGAGGTACGAGGAGGTGGTGCCAGTAACACATCAGACTGCCTGCTGTCTCCAACGGTGTCTTCAGCCAGACAGCCTGAGCAAGCGGTGTCCTTTTCAGCTTCTCTTTAGCAATATAGTTACTACAGGTACAAGTGGTCTTGTCTGCGGAACAACTAAGGGCACAAACATGTTCGGGTGTTGATAGATAGTACTCTGTTGGTTCCACCACAAATGGCCCTGTCTGATTCATAAACTTTCATTTAGGGGGTCATTACGAACATGGTGATCTGGACTGCCATGCCAGCGGTGGCAGTAATTGCTGCCATATTACGAACGTGGCAAAACCGCCACGGATGAAACGCCGCCACCGCTAGGCTCCCGCACCAGGCAGCAGCGCTGCCCTCCGGATAATGAGCCTTATTCCACCAGCCTTTCCGTCAGGGAAAGGCTGGCGGAATGAGTGACTCGGTCCCCCCCTGGGGGCCCCTGCACTTCCCATGCACTTGGCATTTATTGGCAATGCAGGGGAGCCAATGCACAGCCCCGTCGTGCATTTCACTGCCCGAATTACGGGCAGTGAACTTCGTGACGGGTGCTGCTGCTCCCACCACACTGCCACAGAGCCGCTGGCTCCATTTGGAGCCGGCGCCAATGTTCAAGCCCTGTCTCCAGCTGAACCGGGGGCGGAAACACTGCTTCCATCCACCAGCCCAACTGGATGTTCTTTATGTGGCCGGCGGGGTTCTGCACGCTGGCGGTCTTCTGTCGACTGTCAGCGCCGATCTCTGCGGGAAAACCCGCGAGATTGTAATGAGAGCCTTAGTCTTCTCTCGGTGCTTTCTTTTATAAGTTACATTCGTGGACCAACCAATATTATTGCAGGTGGCTGTATCATCTTAAGAATTTTGGGGCCAAAACATATTTTGGGGCCCCTATTCAGAACAGGGCCCGAATAATGCCAAAAAATAGTGCATAATAGTAGCAGAAACAGGATCATACAAAAAAGTTGAAATGTGTCTGGCCTGAGGGCCTGAACTCCTTAAGATAACACTGATAGAGAGAGTGTCAGAGCCAGGAGTATAGGTAGACAGAAAAGAGGAAGAGGACGAGAGTTTGAGATAGAAGAATATATAGAGGTGAAACAGTGAGAAATTTCACTTTCCTAAGGGACCCCTAGGGAAGGTAGGGGCCCTGGGCAATCACCCACTTTCCCCTTGCCTTAAAACATCTCTGGTAGATGCCTCTAGAGGTTTTGAACTTAAGAGGCTAAATGTAAGATCTCAGGTGGTCATTACAAGTGTGGTCGTCTGTGGACAGCCACGGTGGGGGTGCTGATCGCACCATCACGGTCCCGGTGGAGCGGACCACCATATCATGAGCACAGTGATAGAACCAATAGAACACAGCCAAGTCGCCGCCCGAATCACTCAAAAGGGAACACTCACCTTCAGGAACACAGGCACATCCGCAGGCACCATGGCATGCAAATTGCAAGTCTTCCCAATGCTGCTGCTGACTATTGAACTCCAGGACCAGCGATGGCAACGTAGACACCAACAGTAGCACACACTGGAGGGAAGGATATTAGTACACACACACGGCACGGAAATCCATGCCCACACACACGCAAACACCTGTACCAACACACACAAACATACACAGACTCACACACGCCAAATCACATATTCACCACACATACATGTGGAAGGAAAGACAGGACAAGGTTGTTACCATCTACACCAACGGTGCACTGCTGCATATATATATATTAAAAATAGAAAAACATAATAAAAAACTATGTACAAAGGGGCCCAAGGCCCAGTCCATAATGTCCATAGTGCCCCTTGCACACTGGGCACAGAATGAGGGCCCAAAATGACTCCTGACTGCAAACTGCTGGCCTCCACTGGGCAGGGGCATCAATGGGGCATGCAGGCACCTCAGGGGTGAGGGGGGAAGCCATCGGTGGTAGTTTGGGTTTGGAGGGGGGGTCCATAGGTTTTGGTTTTGAGAGGGGGTCCTTAGGCTTGGACGGGGGAGGTTTGGGCTTAGATTTAGATTTTGGGGGAGTGGGTTTGGGCTTGGGAGGGGTGACTGTTGACTTAGTGGGGGTGGAAGTCATAGGTAGGGGAGGGTCAGGGCGACGACCAGGGGAGGACTGGGAGGTGGAAGGCAGGGGTGTGGGGAGGGTAACAGAGTGCTTGGAGGGGACAGGGACAAGTTCACTGGTGGGGAACAGGAACAACTCACGGAGGAAATGTTTTTTGGGGGCACGGGGACGGTCATGGCAGAAAG
The DNA here is from genome assembly GCF_031143425.1 of Pleurodeles waltl. NCBI lineage: Eukaryota > Metazoa > Chordata > Amphibia > Caudata > Salamandridae > Pleurodeles > Pleurodeles waltl. The sequence continues at coordinate 34,546,269 of NC_090441.1, read as the reverse complement.
GTATACCAGTGGAGGTAAAGGGAGTGGTTGAAAGGTGTGTACGTGGAGGTGATTTGGTTGCAGGTGCGTGCTTGGATGCCATGTGTGTGCTGCGTGTCTGTTGGGTGGGTGACTGTGGGCGTTTAGAAGTAGTTGGAGGAGGGAGAGGAGATGTAGGGAGATGGCATGGGGGATGTGTGAGTGAATGTTGTGGTGGTGAATGCAGGTAGGCTGAGTGTGCTGCATGTGGGGTGTTGACAGTCATGCTGAGTGCACCTGTGGTGTATGGGGTGCATGTATGCGGGTCTGATGTGACGGTTGCAGTGAGTGCGCTGTTGGCAGGATCTGGGACTGATGAGGTGGAGATTGCAGGTGTGAGTGGTATAGTGGCAGTGAGGGGGGTGGTGGTGGGAGAGTCGGTGTAGGAAGTGGATGTTGACATGTCTGCATCTGAATGTTATGTGTGTGCATGATGGTGGTGGCGTTTGTGGTGCTTATGTCTGTCCTTGCGTACCGTCTCTGTTGATGTGGATGCATTGGGTCAGAACATGTGCTTTGGATAGGTGAGGGAAAAGGGATTTGGGATTGGGAACAGGTAGCTGGAGGGAGGGACAGAAGATGTGGGAGCACTGGCTGCTGTCAATGAGGAGGCCAGAGCCTGAAACTATATCTGCAGGCCAGCCAGGGCACAGTGAATGCCTTCCTGGAACACATTGGTCTGCTGCATCTGCGATACCATCCCTGGATGGCATTCGCGATGGTTGACTGTCCCACCGAGATGGACCTCAGGAGGTCAATAGCCTCCTCATTGAGGACAGCAGGGCTGACTGGGGTGGAGGCAGAGGTGCCTGCAGTGAAGGAGATGCCCACCCTCCTGGGTGAGCGGGCATGGGCAACTGGGTGGGAAGCTACAGGAAGGTCAGTGCTGAAAAGGGGGGTGGCAGACAAGGATGTAACTGGAGTGCTCCCAGTTGGGTCTGCCACCGCAAGGGAGCCACCATCGGAGGAGGAATCTGAAGATGTGTGGTCGATCCTGTCTCCCCCATGGCACTTTCCTCTCCTTCATTCCCACTGGTCCCCTTGGCTCCGCTGGATTCAGCCTCCTGGGCCCCATGGGTTGCAGCTTCCCCATTTGGAACACTGACATCTTGCCCCACTCTGTCTCACTACACATACAGTACAAGGCAGCAGAATGAGGACTCAGTGGGTGCCCGGGGGAGCACCCACTGCAGAAAGAGGTGGGAGAATCTGAGATGCTGGACCCCAAGACCGCAGAGGCCCAGCTGGGGATGTCCTATGAACCTGGGACAGGAGTGGACCGCACACATCTCACACATCTCAAGACACATTCACATCTCTACACGCCACTGACGTCAGACTCCTCACCCATCTCCATGCATCCACTCTGTCACGTCCCAATGCCTTACATTCACAAACACATCGCTATCAGACAAGACGTTGATTAGACTCACCTGCTGCTCTGGTGCCCCATACAACTGTCCATACAGGGCTAGGACCCCATCCACAAGCTTCTAGAGTTCCTCCTGCGAGAAGTCTGGGGCCCTATCACCTGCAGGATGTGGCATATTGGCTACCAGAGTGTCACCGGGTATGTCAGTGACGACACAAAGGCAGTGAGATAGGAGTTCAGGTGAATTTTATTTATCCGGTTACTTCTGGCGTGACATGATCTTTACATAAGTTATACTGTTCACTCTTTGTCTGTTCTTCGCTGGATTTCAAGTCTCCTTTTCTTTTTCTCTTTCTTCCAGGGCTCCCAGGAGGAGCATGTGGGGAAGAACAAGATAAAGTAACGGTAAGTTCCTTTCCTTTATTTCTTATTCTTTGTTTTACTACTTCTTCCTATGTTCTGTCTTGGTTGTCTGACGTGTTTTCCTCTCTTTTCTTTTCTCTATTCCTTTCCTATTTTCTATCAACTATGTAATCCTTATCGGACGTTCGTCATTGTCTCCTGTGTTGTCTTTTCTCCTGTTTACAGTTTCCTGTTGTACTGTTTTCTTTTCCTTTTCTTAGCCTTCCTTTGGGGTTTCCTTTCTCTTTCTTCCTTTAGCTTCTTCTCTCCCGTTGTCTCTTGTCTCTTATAGAGATTCTCTTGTATTTTCTCTCCTACTCCCCCTCTTTGTCCTTCCTGCTCCCCTTCTTGTTTTCGTCCCGCTCCTCCTCTCTGTCCCTCCCGCTCCCCTTCTTGTCTTTGTCCCACTCCCCCTTCTAGCCACCCCCCCTTTTGTTTTCCCTTAATCCTCTTAAGAACGCACCTGGCGATGCCACGCTTCTCCTGAAGCATGGCTGGAGTCTTCGCTGTGCGCCTCCTGCGCCGCTGTCAGGGCTCCGGACGCGTCCTCGCCTTCCCTTGTTTCTTGGCTCTGCTCCGGGGGCCTTTTTGGCCGTCCGTCGTCTCGCTCCCAAACTCCGGCATCCTCCGCGTTCTCCTCCTCATCCACTGTCCGTCGTCCTTCCTCGTCAGCATTCTCCCCTTCCCGAGCTCCTCTCCGCGCCCCCTTTAATCCCAGAAACCAAAAAGGACTGGTTACTCCGTCCTTCAGTTCCAGGTCACACGCGTCAGCACATGCTGCCTCCACGGACGGGTCGGGCAGCGCCGGCCCGTCACAGACACTCCCCCTAGCGAGCGACTGATAGAGAGGCTCTGAACCTGGATACCGAGACAGGTAATCGGCATTCGTCACGAGGGCACCAGGGGAATGAAGAATCTGGAAGGAAAAAGGCTGGAGTGAGAGAAACCATTGGAGCACTCGGGCGTTGGTGTCTTTGTGTTGGGCAAGCCAGGTTAATGGAGCATGGTCTGTCAATAGTGTGAAAGTTCGTCCTGCCAAATAGTATCATAGGGACCACTGCCCATTTGATCGCTAAACATTCTTTTTCCAGGGTGGGGTAGTGCTGTTCCCGAGGAAGGAGCTTACGACTAATGTAAACAATGGGATGCAAGGCCCCATCCCCTTTTTCTTGTGAGAGCACCGCCCCCAGTCCCACATCCAAGGCATCGGTCTGTACTACAAAAGATTTGGTGAAGTCGGGACAACATAAAATCGGTCCGGAAGTCAGGTAGTGTTTCAACGTTTCAAAACTCTTAATTGCAGCAGCAGATAGGGTAGGTAATTTATGAGGACATGTGTTCTTCAATAAGTCCGTAAGGGGTCCTGCTATGGTGGAAAATTGTGGTATGACCTACGATAATGTCCTACTAGGCCTAAAAAGGCCCGCACATCCTTCTTTGTATGGGGATGGGGTATTTGGGTGATCGTTTGGATTTTTTCTATCTGCGGTTTTACTTGTCCCTCTCCTAGTACATAGCCCAAGTACTTAATTACGGTGTGGCCTAGTTTACATTTCTCGGGATTAGCTGTGAGATTAGCTTCCCTCAGGGCTTGTAATATGTGACGTAGGTGTTCTAAATGTTCCTCCCAAGTAGTGCTATAGACCACTATATCATCCAGATATGCTGCAGCATACTGGTGATGTGGTCTGAGTATCTTATCGATCAGTCGCTGGAAAGTGGCAGGAGCTCCATGGAGCCCAAACGGAAGAACCGTGAAGTGGTAGAGGCCAGAGGGTGTAGCAAACTTGTTTTTTTCCTTATCTTCTGGGCGTAACGGAATCTGCCAATACCCCTTTGTTAAGTCCAGGGTGGACATATATCGGGCTTGGCCTAACCGATCTAGGAGTTCGTCTATGTGTGGCATTGGGTAAGAGTCAAATTGTGATAAGGCGTTGACTCGTCTGAAGTCAACACAGAATCTGGTGCTTCCATCGGGCTTTGGTACCAATACTACCGGGGAACTCCAAGGACTGGTAGATGGTTCAATTATACCAGCTTTTAACATAGCTTCGACTTCTTGTTCTATGACCTGTTTTCTGGCCTCGGGGATGCGTTAAGGTCGTTGTCTGGATACCGTGTTTGAGTTGGTGCGAATGGAGTGTTGGACCAATAAAGTCCGTCCTGGTGTTTTTGAAAATACGTCTAGATTATCACTGACAAGGGTTTTAAGCTGGGTAACTTTGGACTCAGAGAGAGCGGTATTTAACTGAGGGTTAGGACTGTTAGTTTGTAACATAGTTGGGAGGGGGTGGAGGGGTATGTCTTCTTCAGACTCTTTTCCAATGTATAACGCAGGGTGTTCGTCTGATGACTCACACCTCTTTTTCAGAAGATTAATATGATATATTTGTTCTCGGCCGGTACCCGGGGGTATTGCGAGTTTATATGTTGTGGGATTGATTTGTTCTATTACTTCATAGGGTCCTTGCCATCGGGTAAGTAATTTGTTATCACAAGTCGGCAACAATACCAACGCTTTTTCACCCACCCTCAGACTACGTACAGAGCTTTTGGAGTCATATAATCTTTTCTGTTTGTGTTGGGCCTCTCTTAAAGCGGTGTGGGTTTCCTCCCATACCGTCTGTAGGTTTTCCCTCAACTCTCTTGTGTATGTAAGGATATCTTTGACCTCTTCCTCCGATTCCTCCCACTGTTCTGCCAACATTTCTAACAGTGTACGGGGTTGTCTCCCAAACAACAACTCAAACGGACTATGTCCTGTGGAGGCCTGGACATGTGTGCGTATGGCATAAAGAACCAGCGGTAGCTTCCTCTCCCAGTCTTTGCCCGCTTCAGAAATGTTTTTTCAGAGTAGTGTTTTGATAGTCTTATTATATTGTTCCACTAAACCGTCTGTTTGAGGATGGTATACCGAGGTTCTTATTTTTTGACCCCCAGGGAGTGGCATATTTCGGCCATAAGTCGTGACATAAATGGAGTTCCCTGGTCTGTAAGTATCTCCTTTGGAAAACCTACACGGGAAAAAAACTTGATCATGGCTTGTGATATGTTTTTTGTATGCATACTGGAGAGGGGTATAGCCTCGGGATACCGGGTCGCGTAGTCGACCAGGACTAGGAGGTACTGGTGTCCTTTGACCAACGGGGTTAAAGGTCCTACAATGTCTAGTCTGACCCGAGAAAAAGGGGTTTCAATAATAGGGAGGGGTTGTAGAGGGGCTGGTCCATGAGGGGACGGGTTAATCAGTTGACACATCGGGCATTCATGACAGTGTCTCCTAATATCCCCATATACCCCCGGCCAATAAAACCGTCGTAATATTGCTGCCTCAGTCTTTTCTCTCCCCATATGTCCTTCCCCATTATCCCCATGTGCTAAATGTAGGACCTGTTGTCGGTATGTTTGGGGAACTACCAGTTGAGAGACTCTCTTGCTGTGTTGTGTGTACATCTGTACAATAAGTTATTTTCTATGGTGAAGGTAGGATCTACTGATCGCCCGTCCGGGTGTAAGGCCTGCTGCCAGGCGTTTTTCAGGGTTGGGGTCCTCTCGTTGTGCTTGTCTAAAAGTCGCTGCGATGGTTAGAACCATGCCCGTCTGTGGGACAGATTCAGGGATTTCAGGAGGTAGGTGCTCTCGGTATTCCTGTCGTTGTTCCCTCTTTTCCTTCCGGCTGAGTTTCTTCCTCATTGGTCTTACGTCTATCTCGGTTGTCCAAAAGGTGCTTCGTCCCACCAGGCATTGGCTATATTTTCTTGGCAGGCCTTTTCTAAGAGAGGGGTGAAGTTCTCGTAGTCAGTGCTGAGGATTAGATCCTCCCCCAGGTGTGGGATCATCCCCACGGCAATCGTTTCCTCGATCCCTCTCCAATTGAGAAGGACCATAGCCACCGGATACTGCCGTTGGTCTCCATGGACGCATGTGATCAGGACTTGAGTTTGAGGAGTCCAATTTTCGGGTGTTACCATGTCCTGTCTAACTACACTTTGGCTACACCCTGAATCTACTAGAGCTTTCCTTTCTATTCCATTAAGATAAACTGTTATTGTATATTTGCGTTTCTTATTGCCAGACCATAGTACTCGACCCTTCATCATTACGATTTCCATGGGCTCCTCCGTTTCCTTCTTTAAGGGACAAATCCGAGCGATGTGTCCCCACTCTGAACAGTGGAAACACTGGGGTTCAGTTGTGGGATGGCTTGGAGCCGAGGAAGGGGTAGGGATTGCCCGGTCTGAGCCGTGCAGGGTCATGGGTCATGGATGTATGGGTTTCCCTGGCCCTGCACGGGGGTTGGTGTTGGACGTTGGTTTGGAGGGAACACTGCGAAAATCCAGGGCCTGATGAAAGGCACAAGCGAGGTCTATTGCGGTGTGGTTGGTTAGACCAGGGTGTTGTCGGACCCAATTTCGAGTGCTGGGAGGGAGGGCTTCCAAGTACTGTTCGAGTATGATAGCGTCAAACATCTCCTCTTTTGTGGTCTCTGTAGGATGTAACCATTTTCCCCCAGCGTGGTGTGCACGGTAATACAAAGTGCGTGGATTTTCCTGGTGTATCCACTTAGTCTGTCTAAACTCAGCCCTGTAACTTTCTTTATCCAATCCTATACGCTCTAGGATTGCCTTCTTTATTTCAGTGTAGGGGGTGATCCCAACGGGATTTACCGCTTGATAGGCGGCTTGCAGTTGACCGGTTCCAAAGGGTGCTATATATTGTCCCCATTTATCCTCAGGCCAATTGGCAGTGCTTGCTAACCTCTTTCGAAATTCGTAAAAAACTAATCGGGGTCCTCCTGTTCTTGGTACTTCTGAAGGACACTGCTAGGCACGCTGGGATGAATTTGGTGTGCGCAATGGTATCGGTCAATTTTCCCAAGGCAGTCTCATGGACCAATTGGTTGTTGGCCATGATGGTAGCCTGGCTTTTCAGCGCTGTTTGTAGTGCCTCGCGCTCTTCTTTGGCTTCCTTGAGTTGTTCTTCCCAGACCAATTGTAAGTGGCGCAGTCCCTCGGCCAATTGGGCTATCATGTCTGCCCTCCTGGGTTTCTCCTCCATGGCGTCGGGCTTCATATGACAATATCCCACTTCTGACACCACTTGACACAGGGTATGTCCGTGACGACACGAAGGCAGTGGGATAGGAGTTCAGGTGAATTTTATTTATCCGGTTACTTCTGGCGTGACATGATCTTTACATAAGTTATACTGTTCACTCTTTGTCTGTCCTTCGCTGGATTTCAAGTCTCCTTTTCTTTTTCTCTTTCTTCCAGGGCTCCCAGGAGGCGCATGTGGGGAAGAACAAGATAAAGTAACAGTAAGTTCCTTTCCTTTATTTCTTATTCTTTGTTTTACTACTCCTTCCTATGTTCTGTCTTGGTTGTCTGACGTGTTTTCCTCTCTTTTCTTTTCTCTATTCCTTTCCTATTTTCTATCAACTATGTAATCCTTATCGGACGTTCGTCATTGTTTCCTGTGTTGTCTTTTCTCCTGTTAACAATTTCCTGTTGTACTGTTTTCTTTTCCTTTTCTTAGCCTTCTTTTGGGGTTTCCTTTCTCTTTCTTCCTTTAGCTTCTTGTCTCTCTCTCTCTCTCTCTCTCCTCTATCTCTCTCTCTCTCTCTCTCTCTGCCCCTTTTCTTGTGGCTTTCTTTCTCTCCTGTGTCTATTTCCTGTTTATTGGCTCTTCTTTCTTCTCTTCCGTTGTCTCTTGTCTCTTATATAGATTCGCTCGTATTTTCTCTCCTACTCCCCCTCTCTGTCCTTCCCGCTCCCCTTCTTGTTTTCGTCCCGCTCCTCCTCTCTGTCCTTCCCGCTCCCCTTCTTGTCTTCATGCCACTCCCCCTCCCAGCCACCCCCCCTTTTGTTTTCCCTTAGTCCTCTTAAGAACGCACCTGGCGATGCCACGCTTCTCCTGAAGCATGGCTGGAGTCTTTAGTTGTGCACCTCCTGTGCCGCTGTCAGGGCTCCGGAAACATCCTTGCCTTCCCTTGTTTCTTGGCTCTGCACCGGGGGCCTTTTCGGTCGTCCGTCCTCTCTCTCCCAAACTCCGGCGTCCTCTGCGTTCTCCTCCTCATCCGCTGTCTGTCGTCCTTCCTCGTCGGCGTTCTCCCCTTCCCGAGCTCTTCTCCTCGCGCCCCCTTTAATCCCGGAAACCAAAAAGGACTGGTTACTCCGTCCTTCAGTTCCGGGTCACACGCGGCAGCGCCTCCACGGACGAGTCGGGCAGCGCCGGCCCGTCACAAAGAGTCAGAACGCAGCAGCACACGCAGTGGAGGTCTTGTCTGCAGGAGTGTCCGGAGTCAAGTGAGCATTGCCACATGAAATGGAAGTCACATCCGCCACAGACATCATCATCACTGCTGGTGGCAATTACCATTGGCTCCAGTCTCCCATAGACAACCATGTTATCCAATGAGGAGTTGCATTGCAGTTGCGACCGCCTACCGCCATGACGTCTAACGCCGGCAATATGAGGTCACTTCCATCTGTCCTGTGCACGCAGGACAGGCGACTGCCATTTTACGTCTGCGTCATGGGTGAAATTTCATACCTATTGCACAGCTTTGCTGCATCCACACAGTCAATGCAGTTTATTCTGACTTCTCCCACTCCTATTCCCAGATACGGTGCAATGATGAGGATGAGACATGCTCCTGTGTACCTTGCCACCCTGGAAGAGGAACAAGTAATTCAGACGTATCGCCCAATTCGTCAGACCATAATGGAGCTGGTGACCCAGTTGGAGCCTGATCTGTTGCCTGCCATCTGTCATTACAATGCCATCCCTCCCACAGTACAGGTGTTGTCGGTCCTCCACTTTCTTGCCACAGGGTAATTCCAGATGACAGTGCGCTTGGCAACAGGGATGTCCCAGCCAATGTTCAGTAACGTTTTGAGGGATGTACTGTGTGCCCTGCTAAGACATCTGCCCTGCTACATCAGGTTCTCCCAATGTGCTGATTTAACCACTGTCAAAGGTGCCTTCTATGATTTGGCACATGTCACTCATGCAATAAGGGCCATAGATGGCACACACATTGCCTTGGTGCCACCCAGGAGAAACAAGCAAGTGTTCAGGAACCGTAAAAATGTTCACTCTATCAATGTGCAATTGGTGTGTCTCGCTGACCAAAGTATCTGACAAGTGACAGACAAGTTCCCTAGTTCTGTGCATGACTCCTACATTCTGTGGAACAGCAACGTCCCACACATGATGGCACCACTACAGTCGGACCGGGCCTTGCTCATCGGTATGTATCCATTTGTATGTGTGCCCCTGTACACTCCAACTCTCTTCACACTCTCCCTATCTCCCTCCCAGTCTTGACATGGGTCCTACTTCTGTGCACACAGGTGACTCTGGGTATCTTAACCTTCCCTGGCTACTGACACCAGTGAGACATCCGACTACAGATGCTGAGAACCGTTTCAATGAGGCCCATGGGAGGACAAGGCGGGTGATCGAAAGATTCTTTGGCCTACTGAAGGCCAGATTCCGGTGTCTACACATCTCTGGAGGTGCCCTACTCAACAAACCACTGAAAGTGTGCCAGATCGTGGTTGCCTGCTGAATGCTACACAATCTAGCCCTGATACGTCACATCCCATTGCTGGATGCAGAGGAGGTGGCAGCTGGACCAGTGGATGATCAAGGGGATATGGAGAGTGAAGAGGATGAAGGTGATTAGGATGCAGCTGACTCCAGAGCAGAGTTGATACGACAATACTTCCACTGAGCTACAAGTCTGTGTCAGATGGATGTTATGTGACCTGTACTCCTGGCTGCCTTGTTATATGGATCCTCCTGGTGTCTGTTAGCACTGGTGGAATTAGGTGCAGCTCTGCCTCTGGGTGGGTTTGGGGTGGTCATATTTCCCCCTCTGCGGAGTTGTTAATTTGCACATTTCAGTTCAATCATCTCCTTGCTGTTGTGTTCCTTCACATGTGACATGTTTGAGCTTTTCCATTGTTCCCTGTACTGCCACATCAACTGCAATATGTGTGCCATACATTGTGATCCCAACAGTATTGCTACCTCTCCTAATAGTCCACATTGGGAGGCAGTGCAACATTACTGTATTGTCTGTGGAACATGCCTCAAGTTTAGCTTTGTCTGCTGTGATGGAGGGACCAATGGGGATGATTTTCTTGGTTGTCTTGGGAATATGTGTCTGACATGGGCATATGGCTAGAGCTGACACTTGCCAACTCACCCTTGGGACTTTGTAATTGTGGTGCATGTGTGTTGTGTGGGTATTTTGTACTCCTCTAGTTATTGTTGTCCCTATCTTCTACTTGCAGGACATGTGTGTGGTGCACTCTGGTTCCTGCATCACCTGTTGCTTCCCTTGACACATGCATCAAGCCTTTGCCTGCTCCACTACCATCCATGCTGCATATAGCTCCCCCTTCTGTCACTCTCATGCACTTTGGCAGGACAATGGGTTGACAGTTCAACAGTAATGGAACAGTAAATGGTACTTCTTGCAATAAAGCACGTAGACAGTAGCTGTGCTCGATAGTGTTCATTTGTGACTGTCACATGCAAGGGGTGATGGTTGGGGTCATGGTGGGGGAACCCATCATTGTAGTCTGGCCAGCTTTGTGTAGTCCGGGTCCAGTCTAGGGGGCCATGGGAGAACGGAGAGATGACAGTGGACAGTCAACAGGGTGTGTCAATGGCACACAAGGAAGAATGTTCAGGAGAGTCTCACTTCCTGGCGGTGGTGTTGATCTTGGAATCAGTTCCTGCAGGATAACTGGTTGGACATCCTCGCTTGTGTGGGGGTCCCTCAGCTACAGGGAGGGGTACTGGTGGTCTGCCGGTCCTCAGGCAGGGCCTCCATTCCACTAGCTGCTGCTGTAGTGGAGGGCTCTGTTGGGATGTGGCTAGTGGAAGGGGTTTGCTGGTGGGCGTAGGACTCATGCAAGGTGGTGCAATGGAGGCCATGGTGGCATTGAGGTCCTGCCACTGCTGCATGGTCTCCTGATGGTATTCCTCCTGCAGCCTCTAGTTCTCCTGCACAGTGGTGAGTATCTGGCCCATCACTCCTGGGTTTGCTGGTATGCACCCAGGACTTGAGAGAGGGCCACCTGGCCAGTTTGTTGTTGTGCCTGCCCCGTCCCTTGGACCACAGGTCCCCTCGCACTACCCCGGCCCCCTGTGCCTGTGCCCCTGGCACAATGTGCCCACTCCCAGTAGCACCGGGACCTTCATTGTCTTGAGTGTGTGCCCTTGACTCGGGCCTCTGTACTGTGGAGCACATTTCTGATTGACCCGTTCCTGGGGCACTGGTTTGGGGAAGAAAGGCTGGCTGCGGTGTGGTTGCCACATGGGAGGAGGAGTCCGGTGTGTCCAGTGTGGGGCTGCTGGGTATGGACTGACCAGTCGTTCCTGATGGGCCAGGTAAATCGTTACTGTCCAGACATCCACTGGGGCCTTCATCCTGGGGAGGGCTGCCTGACCCTGGCATCTGCTGGCGGGTGGCAGTGGCAGCGGGACCTGATGGAATGAGAGTGAGTACCATTTTGGCTATGTCTTTGTAGGCCACATTGTGTGATGCATGGTGTAGCCTTACTTGCTTCCCAGTGATGGCAATGACAGCTGCAGTAATGAAACATTTTTTGGGGATGCGGTTTATGCCATTGTTCCATGTGTCATTGAGGGTTGAGGATAATGGATAACATTGCTGTCATTGCCATATGTTGGAACGCAGTCGAGGATGCCAGTTGCTGTGGCATGTGGTTTGGTTTTCCATGCAGGTATTCCACTGTGAAGTGGGACTGTGATCCTCTGATGTGTACGGAGTGTTGCAATGTAGGTGTTGTGGTGCTTGGCATTGTGCTTGTTAGCCGTGCATTAGTTGGTGACTGTGTGGGGATGGTGGCAGTGGGGTGGTGTGGCTTGCAGGGGAGAGGCGTGGGGTGCCTGGGAGCTCTCCATTGATCCCAGTCAGGCTCTCTGGATGCATGATGTCCAAGACTTTCTCCTACCAGGATGTTAACTAAAGGGGTGGAGGTGGGGCCCCACTGCCAGTCTTGTTCAGGGCAATCTGGTACCTGGATGCCTGGAAGGCACCTTCCCCCGTAGGTCATTCCACCTCTTCCTGATGTCCTACCTTGCGTGTGGATGTGTTCCCACTGAGTTGACCCTGTCAACGATACTCTGCCATAACTCAGTTTTCCTTGCCATCGATGTTTGCTGGACGTGTGCTCCGAGAAGGTGTGGCTCTACCCTGACAATTTCATCTACCATGACCCTCAGCTCCTTGTAAGTGAAATGTGGGTGCTTTTGACGTGCCATGTTGGTGGGGTGGTGGTGTTTGGATGTTGGTGTAGGTGGGTTATGGTGTTAGTGTGTGAGTGTGATGTGTGCCTAGTGCAAAACATGCAGTTGTGTGGTGTGTGCTGAGTGTGCAGTGTGGAAATGCCTGTGGTGTATGTGATCTGTATGAATGGGTTGTCACTATGGGTGCTGTTTGTAGGATTCACAAGAGATTGTGTATGGGGGGGAGCAGATGTGTGTGATTTGTGTATGTGTCTCAGGTGTGGGGTATTTAAACTGTCCAATGTGGTGTTGCTTACTATTGGCGGTTCCTTTTGGAAGTGCAGTGGTGCGCATCGCCAATCATGCTCCGCTGTGCATGGACCACTGGGCAGGGAACTGATAGGGTGGATGGAATGGTGTCAGTGTGGCAGGGTTGGTGGTCTGACAGTCATTCTTCCACCGTCTGTTGGCCTGGTGGTGTTGCATTTTGGGCTGGTTTTGGTAGGTTTTCACTTTGGGCAGTCACTGTACTGCCAGTACTGATGGTATGGTGGAGGTATTCTGCATGGCGGTCTTGGCTGGAAACCGCCAAAGTCGTAATTAGGGCCTCAGTGTTGTTCGGCAAATGTGGCAGCAGACACTCAAAAGTCCAGACACCCAGCAACCCTGAAAGTTTACACAAGACAGTGTGCTTCAAGAAATCAAGTTCACCCACACAATGGAGCTCACATGGACCGACCACCACCTGGTACATTTCACCATATCCAACAGACCTGAACCGTTCACCGCACCTCCACCTCGCTGCAAATGGGGTAAGGTCACAGAGGCACAATGGACCCCCGCCCTCCAGCCCACAAACCCTGCAGGGCACCAGCAATGCCACCAACAAAGTAGCCCCCGCAAGGAGCTTTGCCTCCAGAAGATCCAGCAGGCCCACCAGATGGTTCACTCCCAAACTATGCACAGACAAGAGAGAATGCAAAAGGCTGGAAAGACAATGGCATCACATGAGGGATTCTGTGGACGCACCACCTTCAAAAATGCACTAAACCAATACCATCACTGTCTCAGAACAGCAAAGAAGGCTGCATTACTCAGTTGCATTGAGGAAAGCACCAACCTCCCAAAGGAACTCTTCAAGATTGTCAAAGAGTTTGCCCACCAAACAGCCACAGAGAACACAATACAACCTTCCCAAACCCTCTGCAATGTTCTTGCTGACTACTTCCACAACAAGATCACTGCCATCTACAGCAATTTCCCGCTGCAACCCATCAACATAGATCACCTTCAAACTCCGCCCAGGGACTCCACCAGCCACCTCATCACAGACTTGATGCCACTTTCCACACAAAAAACAGCCACCCTCATGATCTCAACCCACTCGGGTTCACACAATGACCCCTGTCCACACTACATCTTCAACCTGGGTCAGAAGGAGATATGTAGTGTCCTCACACACACACATCAGCAACACCTCCAACACGACCGCCACTATCCCAGAAACATGGAAACAAGCAGAGGTCAAACCGCTCCTAAAGAAAACCTTAACTGACCCCAGAGAGCTCAAAAATTACCTCCCCAACTCTCTGCTCCCTTTCCCAACCAAGATCCTGGAAAAAGACATCAACAAGCAATCATCCGAACACTTTGAAAGACACAACCTGCTTGACCTCTCCCAATGTGGTTTCTGCTCCAACTACAGCACTGAGACCACCCTCATCGCAGCAACACACAACACCAGGACCCTCCTGGACCACAGAGAGAAAGCAGCCCTCATCCTCCTATACCTCTCCACTGCATTTCATCATAGGCCTCACCCAGAGGGTCTGCCTCCCACCATTCACATCTGAACCGAAGAACAACATATGTGGCATCCCGCAGGGAACATCCCTTAGCCCCACTCTCTTCAATGTCTACATAACACTGTTAGCCAAACTCGTCCCCTCTCATGGACTCAACATCATCTCATACGCCAATGACATGCAGTTGGTGCTCTCCCTCTCTGAAGACCTTGAAGACCCAGAAATAACATCAGCAAAACCATGACACACGTCGCCGAATGGATGAGATCAAACTGCTTGAAACTAAACACCGACAAAACAAAGGTAATTCCCTTCAGAAGCAACCCCTCCCCATGGGATGCATCATGGTGACCATCCTCGCTTTGAAATCGTCTAATCCCTTCAGACCACGCGTGCAACTTAGGCGTCATCATAGACAGCAGACGTACCTTCAAACAGCAGATAAACACAGTGGCCTCATCTATTTTCCATAACCTCCGCATGCAATGTAAGATTTTTAAATGGATCCCCTTCTAAACCAGAAAGACGGTCACCAATGCCATCATCACCAGTAAACTGGACTACGAAAATGCCCTATATGGCAGACTCCCCGTCCAGCTCCCCCACCGCCTCCAGACCATTCAGAACATTGCCGCAAGACTCATTCTAGACCTCCCAAGAAAAGTACACATCACCTCCCACCTCAGAGAACTACACTGGCTACAGATGCACACATGAAGCAAATTCAAGGATCTCACCATCTCATACAAAGCCCTCAACAACAGCGGACCCAGGCTGATAAACCACAGACTCTCCTTCCACCAACTAACCATAACTCTAGCCCTTGCGCAGGTCCCAAGAATCCTACAATGCTGCAACAGAGATTGCTCATTCTCCTACTTCCCCTAAAAGGCCTGGAACAACCTCCCTCTTCACCTGCAAACATTGTACACCCTCCTCGACTTCAGGAAAAAGCTCAAGACATAGCTGTTTGAGGAGTAGACAACGACACCCGGTGATCCTCCTAGAGCTCCTGGATACTTCCCGGGGTCATCAGTTGCGAATTATAAATCCACTGATTGATTGATTGATGCTAGAGGTTTGCAGTTAGCTTCCTGTGACCTAGATAGGGTTTGGATTTCTTCAGGGCCGGTTTTGTGCTGGGCTTAACAGTGTCAACTTTCAGAAGTCAGTGGGCAGCGGTTAGAGGCTTTCAGGGTTCTGACTACTCGTCCGTTGACTTATTAGTTTTTAGGTTATTGAAATGCTTTGTTAAAGATGCCCAGTTGCACATTCTTCCATTCTGACTTGGAATCTATGTGTAGTACTGAGGGTTCTGCATTCTTGACCCATTGAGCCTCTTGACTCTCTAGACATAAAGTTGCTTTCTTTCAAAGTTCTTGTCTTGGTGGGAACTTTTTCAAGGCAAAGGACTGGGAAGCTAGGTGTTTTGTTGTATAATGATAATTTTTATGTTTCTTTTCAGATAATTTTTTAAGAATTGTCCCATCAGCTTTGCCTAAAATGCCGTAATGCCATTGTCTTTTAAAGTGGCTCAGGATTTGCTTTTGCCCATTTTTCAACCACCTTCGAGCTCTCCAGGAGAAGCAACATTGCATTTTTTAGACTTTAATCCTGCTCTCTCTCCATTCATGTTGACAGTACTGCATCCTAAAGTTAGATGTTTCAGTGCTGATTCACAAAGGCATGTAAGAGTACCTAAAAGAGGACTCCTGTTGTAGTACTACTTCCCGTACTCATAAATTCCTATGCGAGTTGACCCCTATAAAAGGAAGAGATGGAGATCTGTATTCACAAAAACTGAGCCATGTATTTGGAATTGGCAAAATGTGCTGCAAAAATATGTGACAGAATGGTCAATGCGAAGGCCAGAGAGCGACCGCAGTGCAAGCTCAGAAGATCTCTTACAAACCTCATGTGACCCGTCATGAATAACAAAGCAGCTAGCTTGGGGACATTGCATGGTTGTGCATTTGCTCTGATGAGCCACATGGGTCTGGTGGCAGGACCTGTTTATGTCAGCAGACCCCCACCCTCATATCAATGTAAGAGCAGTGCTGACATGTATCGACCACAAATGACCTTTCCTTCCCATTCCTAAGATAGGAGTGACAATATAAATCAATACTCTACTGCTCATGTAGCATATGAGACACTGCTCATATGCTACAGGAATGATGGATAAGCTGTCTGCAAAGCAGATAAGATATGTCTGTCCCCTGCTGGTCACTGCCCTTTCTCCTGCAGCAGCCCATCACTTTGCCACGTTTGCAAAGGACTGGTGGGCTTGATTTCCAGTGCATCTCTTTGTGAACTCATGATATGCTAGAATTTGCTCATGCCACACTCATGGCAAAATACGTCTTTTTCAATAATCTGTACTAGTGCTGATTGGGGAAATGGTTTGTGAATCTGGCACTTAGAGTTATAATCCAAGGAGAAAGCGATTGGAAATCCTAGTAAGAGAGCTCTATAGAAGTCTCCCCATTTGAGAGTTTTGTTCACACTTGTACACAATAGCAAAGAACGTCCTCAACGGGCTTTGTTTAGCAAGGCGATAGCCAGCAAAGGGGTTCGAGGCTCTCCTCTTCTGCTTTGGGATCAATTGATATACTCGTTTGATTAAACTAGATTTTATAGAATACCTGGAGACATTTTTGATTGTCAAGTTTCAGGAGACATGGATTTTGGAGGCCCCTACAATTTCATCTCTTACATCATTTACAGTATACGCAATGAAGATTCTGAAATTTAACAGAGGCCATTGTTGATGGGCTTGCTAATGCTTGTTTCATTGGAAATGAGGTGGCGTCAACTGAATACCAGTTGACAAGGTATGATTGAACCAGTAGATATGCAGGTGAGCATTCTGAGGTTGATTTCATCCTGATGGGTGACTTGCAGAGATAGTTGTAGTATCATACATGTTTTATGATAGAATAATTTTGGCTCCAAACAGACTCTACAGCAGTGTGATGTAAGTGCTGAAATAGAATGTAATGAAAGCTTGGTTTAGAATGTTGGAGTTCACTGGTACATGCAGAAGAATACAGATGTGTGATTTACAGCTTCATATGTGGCATCATTATGGGCAGATTCCCAGGCTCAGAGGATGCTACAACTGGCAACGAGAAAAAGGATAAGTAACCCGAAGAAAGACTTTGCTCTCCTGGATAGTTTGCATTGATCCAAGCAAACTGCTCGCGCATGCCACATTTGCCTTGGTCAAAGTGCTCAGTTTACGGTAGGCATATGTGGAGTCAAAGTACAACTCAAGCTGGTGTGAAGCATTTGAAGATAGAGAAACCTTCACTGAGTCTATGCATCATTGGTGAAGAAACTATGGCCAAGGACACACTAAAAGGTGCTACACTGCCAAGCAACAAAAAATTATACATAGTATGGAGCATTAATGCTGAAGGCTGATAGAACCAGGTTTACAAAGAGTAGTCAAAGATAATCATAACTTGCAAAGGAGTGCTGAACAGAAGCGCTGCAAGGCGAAGATCAACCAGGTGTCGGAAAATGCAAACTGAAGTGTAGAAAGGAGGAAATAACTGACTTTCTGAGTCCACTACAGAGAGTCATTGTACCAAAGCATTCAATGAAGTGCCTCAAGAAGGGGTGCTGAGGGTTATGCTTACAGAGCTGTCCATACCCGAAGCCATTTGCCCACAAGGCTATGGAGTGGGGTTCAGAACAACTTCATTTGTCTTCAAAGAATAAATAGTTGAAGACGACAGTTGAATTTGTGAAATTTGACAATGGCAGCTAAGAGAGAAGACACAGTTCCAGTAAATGTTAAAGATGATCCTGAGGCCCCCAAGTCAAAGGACCTTAGAGAGAACTTGCAGAATCGATCATGAAACAGCATCAGAGAATACGCTACTTTCAACATCAGTGAGTTACGCACTAGTTTATCATGCTGCTGCCTTCCTCAAACCACCACCACTGTTCGATTCAGCCAAAAAGCAAAATATTAGAGATAGATGGACTGTTTGAATAGAGGCTTTTGAGGATTTCATTGATGCAATTGAAGAGACTGATAACAGAAAGATTATCAAGTATCTCAAAAATCTTGCTGGTGATGGTGTGAAAGAAGTTATCAATAAAATACAGAGAGCTGACAAAGAAACCAGGTACCATCAGATTAAAGATGCTTTGAATCTCAAGTTCAATCCAGTACCAAACGTTGATTACGAACTATACATTTTTAAGTCAAGAACATCAGAGTTGGGGAAACTATTGATGAGTTTGGGGAAAGACTAGATGCAGTCATCAAACACTGTAAGTTCAATGAATTTAATGACAAAGTAGCTATGTGTGTTAGAGGTATTGATGGATGTTTGTCAGATTTATTCAGATGACGAATGCGGAGAGAAACTCTTAGGTTGGAGCGAGTGTTGATGGCTGCCAGAGCTGAGGAGCATGCTGAAAGACAAGCTGCTAACATGGATGCCGAAGGTGCCCAGGCCAAAACAGTCATGAGTGTGAAAAATAAGCCAGAACAAAAGACTGAAGGACACAAAGTGATGTTTACACATAAAAAGAAGTTATGTTTTAGATGTAGATTTTTATTTCCATATGAAGGAAATGTTCCACCACTGGACAGATATGTAAAGGCTGTGGTAAAGAGAACCATTTTGTGACTGTGTGTTAAGTGAAGAAATAAATAAGTGTGTCACAGCGTGAAGATAAAATGACTGTCAGAACGTTCCAGAAGCAAAGCTCATTGCACTCCCACAAGGCCAAGCGGCAACATTTGTTGAGACAAAGTGATACTGAACTAAGTTGATCGTCATCCAAATCATTGTCAAATAGTTATTCCACCTCAATATCAAGTGAAAGTGAGTGCACCATGTCGATGTGTGCCTCAGAAAACTGGTGCACATGTTGGACTAGTCACATTTTAGTAAAAATGAAGAAAAAGTTGACATGCTAAAGCAGCAAAATCATACAAACACTGTCCAAAGAATACATTGGAAAAAATGGTTGTTCAATACCTTTTATTATCGACAGTAATGGTCCATCAACGAATATAATGCTTGAGGAGAAATACAATTAACTATCTGAATTACCACAGCTCACGCCATCGAAAACCAAAGTGTATACAGGGGCTGCATCAATGCCCATAAAGAGTCAAGGCACATTTGTGGTGACAGTGAAACATAGGAAAATAAAAGTACAAAGCACCAATCAATGTGCTTCATGGTGCAGTGTCAAGTGCCTGCTTACTCAGCTTCAAAATAGCTGCTAATATGGGATTGATTTCTGTAATTTACAACATGAATGCCCATCACAAAATAGTAAGTCAATTCCCTTCATTGTTTCATGCTTTAGGAAAGCTTAAGACTATGAAAGTAAGACTGCATACTAATGAAGGTGTCTGCTTGTTGCTCAGAGATATAGACAAATTGCTTTTCATTGACAAGAAGCTGTTGAAAAATAACAAAATAGCAAAAGGACAACAAAGGAGCTGTACACATCTGCGCTAAGATGCGTCAGGGAAACAAGGCAATTGAATGAGAATGACATCGAGGTCCACACATTGCTGACATGATAATGCAATTAAATGGTGCAAAGGTCTTTTCTTGCCTTGACTTAAATAAAGGTTACCATCAGTTGAAACTCAAAGGAAGTTGCATGTACATTACAACCTTTTCTACACATGATGGTTTGTTTCAATACAAAAAACTTAGGTTTGGTGTGTCACCAACTGCAGAACTTTTCCAAGACATAATTTGACATATCATACATCCTGTTGTGAATGCATTAAATTATAGTGATAACATTAGTTTTGGGAGCTGCACAGGAAGAGTATGATAGAGCTCTCACACAAGTATGTCCTCTAATCAGGGATGCAGGTTTGACTTTGAATTTCAACAAGTGTGATTTCAACGGGACAAAACTAAAATTATTTGCTCATACCTTTTCTGATGGGGGTATGACATCTGATCTTGCAAAGGTACAAGCTCTGTCAAATTCTGATCTCCCATAAGATATTTCAATCATGCGTTCCTTTCTTGCATGGCCAGTTACTGTTCAAGGTACATAAAAGACTTTACCACTGTTAGTGCTCCATTACAAGTTTTGGCGAAGAAAAATGTTTCCTTTCAATAGTCACAAGATAGTGAGAGAAGCTTCGAGAGAATCAAACACGCCATTGAAAATGCTACTGATATGGCATACTTCAATCCAAAGCTTAACCCAGAGGTTGTCATTGACCCAGCCCTGTCAGGTTAGAAGCTATCCTTGCACAGCACAATGGATGTCAAAATGCTCAATGGGATATTGTGGCCTATGCTAGTAGAGATTTTTCCCAAACAGAACTTGCTCACTCAACCTGAGAAAGAACGTTTATCCATGGTATGGGCTTGTAAACATTTCCAGTATTCCTGAATGGAATGCCTTTTACACTGGTAACTGATCATCAAGCTTTACTGACCATCTTTGGCAAGTCAAAAGCCAAGATGCCTCCTCCCATTGAATGATGGGAATTCCAATTGCAGGAATACATTTATACAATTGTGCATCATCCAGAAAGGAATCAGAATCCTGTTGACTACTTTTCAAGAGTGCCTACAGAAGGTCACAGTACTCCATCCAAGACGGCTGAAGCCTACATTAATTTGATCGTCAAGTCAAATACACCAGCTGCTATCTCTTTAGCCCAGATTATCACTGCCACAAGTCATGATAGTGACATGCTGAAGTTAAAAGGCATAATTACGCATGTCATGGAACCAATACACTCGACCTCTTACCATTGAAGGTGAGTATCAAAAATACAGAAATGTCAAAGATAAATTGTCCATAACTCAGGAAAAAGTTATTCTATGTGGGTTAAGAACTCTGATTGTGGAGAGTCTGTGACAGAAAGTAATCACTCACAAAGGACATTTTGGGATCTTTGACACAAAAGGAGCTCTCCGAAACCAATTTTGGTTTCCATACTTAGACAAAAGAGTTAAAAAGGAAATAAAGGCCTGTCATATATGCGACTGCCTTTCTACCATTGTTACTCAACATATTCTAAACATGTCAGAACTCCCTAAGCATACATGTGAGAGAATAGCCACTAACTTCTTCGGTCCGATAATGGATATCACCTGATGATAATTGTGGATGCGTACTCACGTTTCTCTTTGGTTGAAGATCTCTCATCTATGACCAATGAATAAGTCATTGAAAAACTTGCTGCCATCTTTGCAACTCGGGGCATTCCAGCCATTGTGAAGTCTGAGAGACAAAAAGGAGAACATAATTCATACGAGGGACTTGGTTAACAAGAAACAAGAAAATGAAAGCTTATGCAGACAAAAGGTGACATGCAAAGGACATCTCGTTTAGAAGAGGAGATGTGGTGATTGCCCGACAGATGCACAAAAGAAATCCAGATGATCCATACGATGCTGAACCTTTCCAAATGGTGTCTACCAAGGGATAAATGGTGATTGGCCAGTGCCCTGGGAAGTCTGTTACCAGAGACTCTTCTCAGTTTAGGCCTGTGATTCATTGGTCTTCAACTCGAAATGGTGAAAGAGTGACTGACCCTGAAAACTCAGTGACTGCAGCTACCTCTTTACCATCTCTCACCGTCTCTGACACTGAAGATGACAGCTTACAGTAACCAGATTGAGCCGAATGATCAAAGCATCAAGAAGATTGATCCAAGAGACATGTATGTCCATGTTTCTATATGCGTACATGTGTATGTCTACTGGCTAAAAAAAAAAAAAATCATTCAACAAGGAAATGTAGTGTCTTGCAAGTTTTATGAGAGAACTTTTTGGCTCCAAATGGATTCCGTAGCAGTGTGACTTAATGGCTAGAATAGAATGTGATGAAAGCTTGGTTTAGAATGTTGGAGTTCACCGTACAGAACAAAGACGTGATTTACAGCTCCATGTGTGGCATAGTCATTGGCAAGTACCCAGGCTAGGAAGGACACCACAATGAAGTTAATAGCACTAAACAGTGCCCTTTAGCTTTTGCCTGATGTGAAGTCAGTAAACTGAAGAAGAGGTTCACAAAAATCAGTGTGGAGTTAGGGGCAGGGATACCTGGAAAATGGTCGGAAATCTACTCCAAATGGGAGCTGGAGCATCTCCTTTTTCAAGATGAGAAAGGGAATGGATCATCACCATGTCTGGTGAAGGTATAGAAGGAGGACTTTCTCCACGTGAAAAAAAGATTTTACTGCAAAGAAAAAATATGCTTTTGTATAATCGGCTGCCCTTCCTACTGTGCGGAATCATCCGATATGCACAATTCTGCAAAGGGTAAATAGGCAGCCTTGAAAAAGTCACATGAAGAATACTACACCTGCAGACATGCACCTTCGAATGGCTTTCCAGGCTACTTTCACACCTTTTTGTAGACCTTGAATAAGTGTAAAAGTACTTTCAAGCTGCCCTCCTGGCCGCAACAGACGACATACGCTCCCTGCTGGAAAAGGGAGAGATGGCGGCACTCATCTTACTAGACCTCTTGGCGGCCTTCGACACAGTCTCCCATCACACCCTGATAAGAAGACTCCACAAAGCCAGCATCAGAGACAAGGCCCTCGACTGGATCCAACCCTTCCTCTGTGGCAGAACTCAACAAGTGAGATTCGCCCTCTTCCTCGCAGACCCCACACCCACCACCTGCGGAGTGCCCCAGGGATCCTCCCTCAGCCCTACATTGTTTAACATCTACATGGCCCCGCTATCCACCCTCGTCAGAAGCTTTGAAATCAACATCATCTCCTACGCCGACGACACCCAACTCATCCTCTCCTTCTCCAACAAACCCGACAAACCAAGACACAACTTCCACGAAGGCATGGAAGCAGCCACCAACTGGATGAGATACAGCTGCCTTCAACTCATTGCAAACAAGACAAAAGTACTCATCATGGGCCCGCAAGGAACGACTCCTAGTGGCCACCCGCCCTCGAAATCCACCCACCCCAACCAGCCAAGCCCGCAACCTCAGAATCATCCTGCACTCCAACCTCAGCATGAACCAGCAAATCAACTCAGTCACCTCCACCTGCTTCCGCACCCTCCGCCTCACACGCAAGTCCTTCAAGTGGATCCCCCTCGAACATAGAAAGACCGTCACACACGCCCTGATCACTAGCAGACTGGACTACGGCAACGCACTCTACGCCGAAATCAACAAGAAGCTCACCCGCAAACTACAAAACATCCAGAACGCTGCCGCCAGACTGGTCCTTGACCTACCTCGACACCGCCGCATCTCGCAACACCTGCGTATATTGCACTGGCTTCCCATCGAAAAAAGAATCACCTTCAAGATCCTCATCCACGCACACAAAGCCCTCCACCACACCGGACCAGCCTACCTGAACCAGCGACTCAATCTCCACGTACCCCACAGGGCCCTACGCTCAGACCAGCTCTCTCTCGCAGAAGTATCCCACAACAGGAAAACCAGAACAGGAGGACGTGCCTTTTCCTACCTCGCAGCCACAGCCCGGAACGCCCTTCCTCTCACATCAGACAAACCACCTCCCTCCTCAGCCTAATGAAGGATCTGAAGACATGGCTTTTTTAATAACCACCTCACTGGTATATGCTACTCTTTTCCCCTCCCACCTCCCCCCACGCCTTGAGACCCTAACGGGTGAGTAGTTGCGCTTTACAAGCACTGATTGATTGATTGACCTTTTTGAAGACCTTGAATAAGTGTAAAAGTACTTTCAAGCTGAGTCGTAGAACTCCACCCACACTTTTAAACTCAAATTTGTCAAATGGACCCCCAATCATGAGGTGCCCCCTCTAATTAGAGCGTAAATCAAGATTTATAAGAATTAACTTGTCAAAGAATACAGTTCACTTATTTAAGGGGCGATGCTGTGAGCGTATTATTCAACTTGGTTATTTAAGGACCCAACGTGGAAATAAACTTATTTTCATAAACAACAGTATTGCTGAAACGCCCACGCCGACATCTGACAACGAAAGTTGACTTTACTGGAAACTAATAATAAATTTGAGATGAATGCCCAAAAAGTGATCGTCAACACAATTTCAACTGTTTTGCTGGTAGGTTTTTCAAAGGCCACGCGCAAAGCACATAGCGATTTGCAACTGGATGAAGGTGTTTGGGTATTTTCCATGTGCTTCACCACGTACGCCCTACAAAGCTACAAGATAGGTCTAACGAAAGCATCACTGATCTTGATTAGTGTACCTGACGTTGACCTCACTTCTAGTTTCAAGACAAGTTATATAGTTGAGTCATATCTTTACAGGTGGCCGTACTGACCACTAGAGCGCGATAAAGCTCCACAGAAATAAAACTGATCGCTATTGACATCTAGGTAACAATGGGCTACATGTACGAAATTTCGGATTTGCGACTCGCAAATCTGAATGTAGGATAGTATCCTTGACACTATTTGCGACTCGCAAAGGGATCGCAAATGCCCACGTCATGATTATTCATGAGGTAGGTCGCAATTTGCGACCCCCTTTGGAATGGCGGCCCTCACAGGGATGGTGGCCTGCTGGAAACAGCAGACCACCATGGGCCAGATGTATGAAGAAACCACTTTGCGATTCTGTAATAGCGATTTTTAAGAAATCGCTATTTCTGATTCGCAAAATGGTATGTATCATATTTGCGATTCGGTAATAGCGATTTCTTAAAGATCGCAAATGCTATTACCGAATCGCAAATAGCGATTCTGAGCCCATTCGCACTTATGGGCCTGTAGGCCCATATTTGCGAATTGTTTGCATTTCCCAAATTGAGAATTCCTAACTGGAATTCGCAATTTAGGAAATGCTAAACCCCAGGGTGCTGGGGGCCTAGGGCCCCCTCTGCTGCACCCCAAAAAATATTTAATGACATGTGAGGTGCACACATGACAAAGGGGCATGTGTGCGTTACATGTCAATTTAAAAAATGCATTTTTAATGCATTTTTAAAAATTGCACATGGTTACCACCAAGTTTTACTTGGTGGTAATTGCGATTCCCTAATGCCCAATTTGCATTAAGGAAAAGCTTGATACATGCGCTTAAGAAATCGCAAATAAGGATTCCTTATTTGTGATTATTTGTGATTTCTTATTTAGAGAAGCGCAATTTGCGATTCTCTAAACGGGCTCGCAATTTTAAGAAATCGCTATTTTAGCGATTCCTTAAAATTGCATAGCGAATGCCTTTCATACATAATGAAAGGCATTTTTCATCCGCAAATGGCCACTCGCACCGTTTGCAAATGCAAAAACGCTTGATACATGTGGCCCCATGTCTGTGACTGCTTTTCAATAAAGCAGTTTCTTTTTTTTTGTAATGCAGCCCGTTTTCCTTAAAGGAAAACGAGATGCATTACAAAAACAAAAAATGAAATGTTTTTGTTTCATTTTTTCAGAGCAGGCAGTGGTCCTTAGGACCACTGCCTGCTCTGAAAAAATGCTATCAGTGACATTCACAAAGGGGAAGGGGTCCCATGGGGACCCCTTCCCATTTGCGAATGTGTTAGCACCAATGTGACACTGGTGCTAACTGAGATTGTTTTGCGACCGTGTTCGCGGTCACAAAACAATCATACATGGGACTGCGAGTCGCAATTAGGAAGGGAACACCCCTTCCTAATTGTGAGTCGCAATCCCGTTTTGCGATTTGGTAAAAAGTTTACTGAATCGCAAAACTGGCTTTGTAAAGGGGAAGTGCTTTTTGCACGTCGCAAACTGCATTCGCTGTTTGTAACGTGCAAAAAGCATCGTACATGTGGCCCATAGTGAGTTAAAGAGATGTTTCAGGGAGATATATAAATTGGTTGGAAAAAAGACACCATGTGCAGGGCCGTAGGAGACAAGAAAATTCTGGAGTGGACAGGGACAGCCTTGGGGACTTTTCAATCGACCCTATACAAATCGCTCATTGTTTCCGAACTGCATGCACCGATAAATGATCAGAATCATATTTATTGGTAGTGAAATACGGTAAAAGAAAGGCATGTTTTCACTGTCTGAAAGTATCTTTTATTGTTGTTTACATTCACAAACTAATTAACTCAAATGTAAAAATAACATGTTGATTAACCTTGCATCTTCATGCACCAAGTAAATAAAGGAAGGAGGGTAAAAAGGAAGAACATACCCTTTGCGCCCCACACCCATCATGCCCCTCGCCTCGTGCCAATTGGAACTGCACTGGAGATATCAAAAGCGATTAGGTACAACAGTTGTAAAACTGTGCTCAGAAACAATAGTTCTAATAACACTTCTCCTGTGTGTGATCTTGGGCAGCTCAGCTCCACATCAGTCATAATTAGAAGCATTTCAACTGAATAAACTCTTGGAGTTACAGGCTATATGAACATGGAGTCTTTAATCCCTGTATAAACTGCAGTCACTAATTTCTTTAGAATGGGCTATTTGTGATGCACCAAGTCACTAAGCATAAAGAAAAGACATTCACTGATTATAAAGAAAATACATCAGAAAATGACTATGATAGGTTTATTACAGTCCAGTTCTGACATCACAATGCCTTCTGCCAGAGCTAGCAGCCAAGGTCAACGGGAGATCAGGTCACAGAGCATAATTAATGCAGCTGTTTAAAGCAAAAAATAGAATGTTGCTTTTCTTTCTTCTGCTCTATTTTAAGAGCTTTCTATGACAGAACCTATGCACTAAGGTTTTAAGTGGTTTGTGGGAAAGTAGGTGGTGTGACCATGTATTATATGGAGTAAAGTACCCCCTGCGTACATAAGGATATTGCAAGTCACCTTGAAGTTCATACCTTATAAACAATCATTGGCAAAGCCAATAGGTCTCGCCTATGCAAGTTCTATTGCCTTTGCCAATGTGTTTTGCTGTACACTAGCAAGACTACTATTCAGCATGGCTAAAAGTTAATGGCGTAAAGAAGAATGGTGTGTCATCGACTGGTGTGGCATAGTGTCGCGGAGTAAGTAAAGTGTCCTAGAATGGAGCAGTGAACTAACTCTAAAGGAACAGGGATCCCTTGAATAAAATGCAACACCACTCCAATAAACTATGAGATTAAAGTAGTATCCTAATGGAAGGTTTCGTGCATTTATTCAATCAAATTATAAAAGATCAAATGTAGTGGGAAAACATCAACAGGGGAAATAGAGGACGACTTTGGTATTTGGGCATTACACAAGTTATCTGGATGACCCAATGTCACCAATTACAAGAAAAATGTAAAAAGTAACCCGTGTAGTACAGTGGTTTGTAGGAGGCTGGCCAGGTTTGTAGTGGGTCCAGTTATCCCTTATTAGTGAAATGTAGGCTGTGTCTAGCAGCCAGGCTCTCTAGGGGTAGCTGTAGCTGAGCAGCCAAGGCTTATCTAGGAGACATTCAAAGCTCATGCAATACCACTGTAGTCACAGAGTATTCACACACATGAAAGAAAATATTCAGTGTTACAAAAATAAAGGTACTTTATTTTAGTGACACAAATGCCAAAAATACCATGGAGACTATACTCCTTTAGGAGGTAAGTAATACACCAATAATATACACTAGCATGCACAAAACAATGCAATTAGTGAAAATCACATTAGTTAGAAATGGGGCTGGGGGAACACAAACCATATACTAAGAAAGTGGAATGCGAATGTTGGTTTCCCACCTAGGCAAGTGTAGTATGTAGAGGGGTACTGGGAGTATTAGAAAACACCAAAGGTAAGTAATAGAATCCACCCCAGATCCCAGGAAAGCAGGAGTTAATCACAGTAACTTTCATAGAACACACAATAACATGAGAAAGAAGATAATGCAAGAACCAGAAAGAGACTTCAAGACACCAATAGTGGATTCCTGGACCTGAAGACATGTGGAAGAAGGGGACCAAGTCCAAGAAGCACAGAAGAGTCCAGGGAGGACAGGAGCCTCTGATAACCCGAATGAAGGTGCAAAAGTGCCAAAAGTGCCACCACCGGTGAAGAACAACAGTCAATACTGCGAAGATGGATGCGGGTTCCTGGTTGGTGCAGATGATATCCCATGTTGGATGGATGATTGCAGTCTGGTTTGTGTCACTCGATTCTGTCAACAAGCCTTGGCACACGCAAAGTTTGCGGTTAGAAGAAAATGGCACTGACTGGGACCAGGAAGGACCTGGTGGACTCTACTCAGGAGGGGGAATCAGAGGGGGCTCTCAGCAACTCAGAGAGTCCACAGAAGACCAGGCAGCACACACAGGAGTTCCACAGCACGTGGACAAAGGAGGTGCAAAAGGAGGCCCAGGCAGCACAACAACAAAGGATCCTACGCCGCCTGAGAACCACTTAGGAAGCTGTGCATCACAGGAAGGAGTGCTGCGGGCTGGAGCTACACAGTGCATGAAATATTTTGTGGAAGGAAGACAACAAGCCTTGGCAACTGAAAAACATGTGGAGCATGGGGGTACTGTTTTGTGTTGGAAGGCAAGCTCTTACCTCCACTAAAGATGGACAGTAGGATGTCAGGACCGTCGGGACCACTTCAGTCCACCACCTGTGATGCAGGATCCATGCAACTCATCAGGAAAAGGGACCCACGTATCTGGTTGATGTTGAAGAGAGGTGCCTGCTTAAGCAGGGGAGTGACTCCTTCGCTCCAAGGGAGATTCCTTCATTCTTCTGGTGCAGGCTGAAGACTGGCTGTCATCTGAGGATGCACGACTGGGAAACAGTTGCAGTTGCTGGCAGGAGCTGAAGATACAATGTTGCAGAAGTCGTCTTTGCTTCTTTGTTGCAGTTTGTGGAGTTCCTGGAGGGTCCAGATGCAGTTTCCTCGGTGAAAAGGTGAAGTAAAGGATGCAGAGGATTCCTGCAGGAGTCTTGCAATCCGAATCTTAAGAACCTCCCAAAGAAGAGACCCTAAATAGCCCTGAAAGGGGGATTGGTTAGCTAAACAGGTAAGCACCTATCAGGGGATAGCTCTGATGTCACCTGTTGGCACTGGCCACTCAGATACTCTCAGAGTTCCCTGCCAACTTGGAATCCAAGATGGCAAAACCCAGGGACCCTCTGGAGGCGCTCTGAGCAACATCCCTGGGGTGGTGATGGATAGGGGAGTAGTCACTCCCCCTTCCTTTGTCCAGTTTTGCGCCAGAGCAGGGACTGGGGGTCCCTGAACCGGTATAGACTGGATTATGCAAGGAGGGCCTTCAAAGCATTTCCAGTGGCCTGGGGAAGCTACCCCTTCCAAGCCTGTAACACCTATTTACAAAGAGAGAGGGTGTAACACCCCTCTCCCAAAGGAAATCCTTTGTTCTGCCTTCCTGGGCTTGAGCTTCTCAAGCAACAGGAGGGCAGAAACCTGTCTGAGAGGTGGCAGCAGCTGGGGCTGCCTGGAACACCTCACAAGGCTGGAAGGGCAATACTGGGGGTCCTCTAAGGAGCCCCAGAGTCCATGGAATCATACAACCAATGCTTGCAAAAGCCTTCGGATATGATTCCAACATGTTTGATACCAAA
Organism: Pleurodeles waltl; assembly: GCF_031143425.1. NCBI lineage: Eukaryota > Metazoa > Chordata > Amphibia > Caudata > Salamandridae > Pleurodeles > Pleurodeles waltl. Next base: position 34,516,947 of record NC_090441.1, on the reverse strand, counting down.
CATGCCTATGTTCGGAGTTACCATTATGTAGCTAGACATAGGTAGTGACCTATGTCCAGTACACCCGTAGAATGGCGTCCCTGCACTCACTAAGTCTGGGAAAATGGTCATGGGGGCATCTGTGCTAGTGCAGGGGTGCCCTCACACACAGGTACTCTGCACCCTGCCCTCAGGGCTGGAGTGCCTGCTATAGGGGTGACTTATAAGTGACCTGGTGCAGTGAAAATGGCCTTCGCATGGGCTCCCTATGGGTGGCAAAAGAAATGCTGCAGCCCAAAGGAATCCCCTGGAACACCAATGCCCTAGGTACCTAAGTACCATATACTAGGGACTTATAAGGGGGCACCAGTATGCCAATTTTGGGTGAAATACTGGGCTACAAGTATGCAACAGCCATAATTCAAGCGAGAGAGCATAACTACTGGGGTCCTGATTAGCAGGATCCCAGTAGACACTGTCAAACACACTGACAAACAGGCAAAAAGTGGGGGTAACCAAGCTAGAAAGAGACTACTTTCCTACATGGTTAGCATCCACAATAATGATTTACCATCTTTTATACACCAACTTTTACATGAATGACGCAAATAGTGAATCAAGAAGTCATTAGCTCACAGTACCTTTGCTTATGCCAGCTTACATACAATATCACAAATTCAAGTCAAGGTACTTTGGCCGACGATGTTTCGATCCCCTAGACAAGTATCAGGATCATCCTAAGTCTTAGTTAAGCTTGAGATAAAAGGGTTACAGAGTGCTTGTAATCAAAAAGGCTGAGATAAATCTGACGCACGTCTCATATGAGTGAGAAGGCAATCAATGGAGATCTGAATCTCTAATCAAGCACCAATGCCATAAAGTAGTACTAGAGTGGAGTAGTGTCAGAGTGTAGTAGAATGTCTTGGAGTGGAGTGGCAGTGTCGTAGAGTGGAAAGCCATAAAGAAGAGTGAAGTGGCATAGAGTGAAGTAAAGTAACATGATGGGCATAGAGAAAGTTGGGTAGAGTGTTGTTGAGCATAGTACATTGTTGTATAGTGGAGTGGAATAGAGGGTCGTGCAGTGGCATAGAGTATCGTAGATTGAAGTGGCATAGAGTGACGGGGAGTGGCATAGAGTGGAATAAAGTGGAATGGAGTGGCATATAGGCAGTTGTGTAGGGAGTTACAGAGTGGAAAGAGTGTTAGAGTTTAATGGGATAGAGTGTCAGAGTCTAGTATCATGGAGTATAATGTCAGAGTGAAGTGTCATAGAGTGGAGTTGGGTGGTCTAGAGTGAAGTGGCATAGAGTACAATGGTGCAAAGCAGATCGGCGTAGAGTGAAGTAATATAGAGTGCATTGGTTTTGAGTAAAGTGTTGTAGAGTGCATTGGCGTAGAGTGAACTGGTTTAGCGTACAGTGCAGTAGCGTAGAGTGGGAGCAGAGTGGAGTGGCACAGCATAGATTGCAGTGGTGCAGAGTGCTGTGCCATAGAGTGATGCAGTGCATGGTAGAGTGGAGTGGTTCAAGGTAGAGTAGATTGGTGTAGAGTGCAGTGGTGAAGTGCAATGATACGGAGTAGAGTAGTGTAGAGTGTAGTGGCATAGAGTACATTGGTGTAGAGTGCAGTAGAGTGACATAAAGTTGGGTGGTGCAGAGTAGAGTGCCGTGGTACAGAGTAGAGAGGAGTATAGTTCAATGGCAGAGTGCAGTGTTGCACAGTAGAGTGTCATAAAGGGCAGTGGTGTAGACTAGAGTGGCATAGAATGCATTGGTGTAGAGTGCAGTAACGTAAAATGATGCAGAGTAGAGAAGAGTGGAGTAGAGTACAGTGGTGCAGAGTAGAATAGAGTTACTTAGAGTGCAGTGGCATAGAGTAGATTGCTGCAGAGTAGAGTATAGTGGTGAAAAGTAGAGTGTTGCAGAGTAGAGCATAGTGATGTAGACTGCAGTAGCACATAGTGGTGCAGAGCAGATTGGAGTGGCACAGGGTACATTGAAGTGGTGCAGGGTAGATTGGACTGGTATAGCTTAGAGTGGAGTTACGTAGATTGCAGTGGCATAGAGGAGATGGTTTCAAAGTAGAGTGAAGTGCCCTAGAGTGAAGTGGTGTAGAGTAGATTAGAGTGCAGTGTGCAGAAAAGAGTGCAGTAGGGCAGAGTACAGTGGCATTGAGAGCAGTGGTGCAGAGTACAGTGGCGTGGACTTCAGTGATGGAGAGTGCAGTGTTACAGATTAGACGGTCATAGAGTACAGTGGTGTATTGTAGAGTGGCATAGAGTGCAGTGGCATAGAGTGCTGTGGTACAGAGTAGATTGGCCTAGAGTGCATTCATTTTGAGCGAGGTGGTTAAGAGTGCACTGGCAGAGTGCAGGGGTGTAGTGTACACTGGTTAGAGTAGATTAGCATAGATTGCAGTGGCGTAGTGTAGAGTGCTGCAGAGTAGAGTGGTGTAGAATGGAGTGGTACAGCATAGATTGCAGTGACATAGAGTAGCACAGAGTGGAGAAAAGTGGTGTACGGTGCAGTGGCATAGGGTAGATTGCTTCAGAGTAGATTGAAGAAAAGGTAAAGAAAAGATAATATATTTTGATATGCTTAAGTATGTACCAATAACAACAACATAAATAATAACGCTAGGCATAACAGCCCAAAATGAAACATGGCTTCTCCCGGTTAGCCACGCTGTAATGAAGCCCTTCATTACCTTGATAAAAAAAACATTAAGCATCTGGGCTCAATCTCAACTTCATTGTTTCACCAACTGGTGTGATCTTAGGCAAATACAGATATTGTGTTTCACAGAGTCTCCTTTCTAGCCTGCAGGCGTTAGGCTGAGTGGGACTCTGTTTCCTATTTAGATCTTCCTCATTGTCCTGTAGCTCCTCTTCAAGGTGTCCTGCAGTGCTCCTCTTCAAGGTGGCAGGTGATGCAGACAGCAGTCATCAAAAACTATTTTCTCCTCCTCATGCCCTTTGTTCTTATGAGCACCCTTAATACCCACAGCTGTAAACAGGACAAACAAAAGGGCAGAGGGTGCAGAGGGCCTCCTGACTCATTCTGTGACCATCAGATTGGAAGATGGTCAGTACAGGGCTATTATAAGTAGCGCTTTTGTGCGCTAATGGCCCGCTGAATAATAGGAGTGAGAGAGGAAATTATTTTGTCTCCTTGTCCTCCCCCACCCTCGTCCCCCATGTCTCCAAATTCAAATCAAATCATTAACATTTATAAAGCGCGCTACTCACCCGTGCGGGTCTCAAGGCGCTAGGGGAAAGGGGGGGGTTACTGCTGCTCGAAAAGCCAGGTTTTTAGGAGTCTCCGGAAAGCGGAGTGGTCCTGGGTGATCCTGAGGCTGGTGGGGAGGGAGTTCCAGGTCTTGGCCGCTAGGAAGGAGAAAGATCTCCCGCCCGCCGTGGAGCAGCGAATGCGAGGGACGGCAGCGAGCGCGAGGCCAGAGGAACGGAGGAGGCGGGTGGGGACGTAGAAGCTGAGGCGTCGGTTGAGGTATTCCGGACCCTTGTTGTGGAGGGCTTTGTGTGCGTGGGTGAGAAGTCGAAAGGTGATCCTTTTGCTGACTGGGAGCCAATGCAGGTGTCTCAGGTGTGCGGAGTTGTGGCTGTTGCGGGGTACGTCGAGGATGAGGCGGGCCGAGGCGTTTTAAATGCGTTGCAGGCCATTTTGGAGTTTGGCTGTGGTCCCAGCGTAGAGGGTGTTGCCGTAGTCCAGGCGGCTCGTGACGAGGGCGTGGGTCACGGTTTTTCTAGTGTCGGCGGGGATCCAGCGGAAGATCTTGCGGAGCATGCGGAGGGTGAGGAAGCAGGCGGAGGACACGGCGTTGACTTGCTTGGTCATGGTGAGAAGAGGGTCCAAGATGAAGCCGAGGTTGCGGGCGTGGTCTGTGGGGGTCGGCGCGGTGCCTAGGGCCGTGGGCCACCAGGAGTCGTCCCAGGCGGACGGGGTGTTGCCGAGGATGAGGACTTCAGTTTTTTCAGAGTTCAGCTTTAGGCGGCTGAGCCTCATCCAATCTGCGACGTCCTTCATACCCTCTTGTAGGTTGGTCTTGGCGCTGGCGGGGTCCTTGATGAGGGAGAGTATAAGTTGGGTGTCGTCGGCGTTGGCGAGGGGGCTTATGTAGACATTGAAGAGTGTTGGGCTGAGCGATGAGCTTTGAGGTACGCCGCAGATGATCTCGGTGGGTTCTGAGCGAAACGGAGGGAGGTAAACTCTTTGGGAACGGTTTGAGAGGAAGGAGGCGATCCAGTCCAGGGCCTGGCCTTGGATCCCGGTGGAGCGGAGGCGGGTGATTAGGGTGGGGTGACAGACGGTGTCGAAGGCAGCCGAGAGGTCGAGGAGGATGAGGACGACTGTTTCACCGTTGTCCATCAGGGTTCTGATGTCGTCTGTGACTGAGATGAGGGCGGTTTCCGTGCTGTGGTTGGTTCGGAATCCGGTTTGTGAAGGGTCGAGCAGGTTGTTGTTTTCCAGGAAGGTGGTCAGCTGTTTGTTGACCGTCTTCTCTATTACCTTGGCTGGGTAGGCAGGAGAGAGATGGGGCGGAAGTTTTTCAGGTCGCTCGGGTCAGCCGTAGGTTTCTTTAGTAGGGCATTGACTTCGGCGTGTTTCCAGCATTCGGGGAAGGTAGCAGAAGAAAAAGAAGAGTTGATGACGGCCTGGAGGTGCGGGGCGATGATGTCGTCAGCTTTATTAAAGATGAAGTGAGGGCAGGGGTCCGAAGGGGCGCCGGAGTGGATAGAGTTCATGATGGATTTGGTTTCTTCAGTGTTGATGTTGGTCCAGTTGTTGAGGGTGATGGCCGGGGGTGCGGGTTCGGTGGTGTTTGGTTGGGTCTGGTGTCCGAAGCTGTCGTGGAGGTCGCTGATCTTGCGATGGAAGAAGGTGGCGAGGGATTCGCACAAATCCTGTGAGGGCGTGACGGCGTTGGCGTTGGGGTTGGAGAACTCCTTGACGATGCTGAAGAGTTCTCTGCTGTTGTGGCTGTTTTTGTCCAGTCTGTCGGTGAAAAAGTTCCTTTTAGCAGCACGGATCAGGTGGTGGTGTTCGCGGGTAGCGTTCTTTGAGGGCGGTCATGTTGTCAGCGGTGTGGTCCTTGCGCCAGGCCTTCTCGAGGGCGCGACCTCCAAAATCTGGGGGATACATCCCCCACATCCACCACACTCCCTACGTCCATGACCATGTGTCTGACACGGTTGTAATTTGCCCCTTATATGTTCACACTAGGTATACCTCAAAGGTCTAAAGAACACTGTAAGTACAGTTGGTGGTGTTACAACAGACATGAGAACTACCAGACAAAATCAGCGTAACAGTGAAGAGTCAGCAGTGCCAATGTATCTCACTTACGCCTTCATCGTTCTCTTGAGTATGTCGGCAAGGGCCAGTCTGATACCAGCATTCACGGGGGCGATGTATTTAAAAGTTTTTTTTCCCCGGTGGTGCTGGGAATAACCAGGGGTGGGCGGTGAACACCGCTCCGCTCATGGAGTTTTCCCCAATCCACGCTCTGCGTAGAGTGCGGAGTTCCAAAAAACTCTGCATAGTGGAGTGGAGTTTCTTCCTCGCTCGAGCTCGTCAACTGTGAGTTGGCGAGTGTGAGCAAGGAAAATCTTTTTCAAGACCACCTCCCGGTGAGATTTCTCAGTGTGAGCGGTTGCAGTATGGTCCTGACCCCCTCGTATTCAGAAACCTTCCATTCGCATTGAGGTAGCTGCCACTGGAGTAGAAAATCAACTTGAGCTGCAGAAAAGAAGCAGGGCCCTCTTGCGCTGTGCAGGGAGCCATTCATGCTGATTTTTCAGTGTGGGACAAACACCTGGTGCTAAAAATCAGTGCAAACAGCACCCACTCCGGAGCCCCCTCCGATCCCTGCCAGCCCCACATATACATCAGAGCCAGCGCATCCATCGCCACCGAGCTTCGTAACAATCAACTGCCCCATCAGCAGAGGCGCCTTCCCCGAGGACTAGAAATATGCCTAAATACACCCTTTCCTGAAGAATCCTTCAGCCGACCCAACGGAACTAAAGAATTTCCAGCCCATCTCGCTGCTATCCTACCCTACCAAAGTACTGGAGAAAGCAATCAACACACAACTACGGAATTTCATCGAGGCCAACAACTCCCTGGACAGCTCCCAGTCTGGCTTCAGCAGCAATCACAGAACAGAGACAGCACTCCTGGCAGCCACCGACAACATCCGATTACTCTTGGACCACGGCCACACCTCAGCACTCATACTCCTCAACATCTCAGCAGCATTCGACAAGGTCTCCCACAGCACTCTGCGCACAAGACTCACGACATAGGAATCCACGGAAGAGCCCTGGAATGGATCCACTCATTCCTCTCTGGGAGGATGCAGAGGGTCAGACTCCTGCCCTACACTTCCAGACCCACAGGAGTCAACTGCGGAGTCCCCCAAGGATCCTCACTGAGCCACACACTGTTCAGCGTATACATGACCTCTCTTGCTGCCATCGTCAGAAGCCACAGTATGTACATAGTGTCATATGCCGATGACACACAACTCATCATTTCCCTCACCGAAGACCCAGACACGATCCAAAGAAACTTTCACTCAGGAATGGAAGCTGTCGCCCCCTGGATGAGAGAAAGCTGCCTCAAGCTCAACTCCAACAAGACGGAACTCATCATCTTCCGAAATGCCACCTCAGCTTGGGATGACTCCTGGTGGCCCACATCCCTCTGCGCCCCCCTGCACCGACCGAGCACACCTGCAACTTAGGAATCATCCTCGACTCCTCCCTATTGATGACCCAGCAGGTAAACTCTGTTGGCTGCTGGCACACACTCAGCAAACTTTGGAAGATCTTCACCCACGCCTTAGTCACTAGCGAGCTCGACTACGGCAACGCCCTCTACGCTGGCACCTCAACTAGGAACATCAAAAAACTTCAACTCATCCAGACCGCCGCCACCAGACTCATTCTGGAACTCCCTCACCGAGAACACATCTCCCAACACCAGAGGACCCTCCACTAGCTCCGATCGAGAAGCGAATCACCTTCAAGCTTCTCACCAACATGTACAAGGCCATACACAACGCAGGACCAGCCTACCTGAGCCACTGCATCTCCTTCCGCAACCCCGGCAGATCCCTCCGCTCCACCCACATGGCCCTGGCCACCGTCCCTCGCATCTGCAAAACCACCACTGGACGAGGATCTTTCACCTACACTGCAGCAAAGAGCTGGAACAACCTCCCCCTGCATTTCAGACAAAGCCCGTCGCTCACCATCTTCAGAGGAACCTCAAGACGTGGCTCTTCGGATGAGGCCCCTCTCCTCCTCCCCAGCACCTTGAGACCCTCACGGGTGAGTAGCAGCGCTTTACAAATATTGATTGATTGATTGATTGACCTAACGCACTTCGCTGCCTGTGGAACTCCACGTAGCACAGAAGAGATTTTTGGGCACTTCACAGAGCTCTGTGTAGTGCAACTCCCCAAACTTCGCCCAGGCATAGGAATAACCAGAATTTCTGTTTCAAACATTAGCAGATTTTTCACTGAAATGTGTAGAAACATAATAACATTCAAAAAGAGGCTTGCATCTGTTTTTGGTGCAATTTTCCCCTTTTTCAGTTGAGCCTACCAAACAGTGCAAGTTGTCTGGTAGTGAAAGACCTTTTACGACTTTACAGTATGCTTGCAGCCCATCCATTGCATAGTATTCGCTGGCTTTGTTGTCATTCTCATTTACTTGCTTTTTATTAAATGGTTTGGTTTCCTCTTCTTGTGTTTGTCCCTTCTCAGGATCACGCCCTCTTTACGACCCTTTAGTTTGGCTGACTTGTATGTTTCCATTGTTCACATTTAGGCCCCCCATCTTCTTTTTCATTCAGCACTCCATGAGAGTGCATGTGTTATCTTTTTAAGTTTAAACGCTTCACTAATAAATAACATGATACACAAAGCTACAAGACAAGATGTACTCTGCATATGAAAAGGAGTAACTCATTTAATTATTGGGGAAAAATGTAGTATTATGTATATAAAATGCCAAAAGCAATGGGAACCAAATTTGCATGAAATCTTTTTTAATAGTAATTTAAAACATCACATACATTAAAAGTGTTTTAAAAAGTTCACTTTATGGGAAAAGAAGTGGGGCGACGAACACAGGTGGGGAATGGAAAAAGTCCTGAAAACTAAACAATGAGAGCATAAGGTGTATAATTTGAATAATGAAATCCTTGAACAGCAGAGGTAAGATTGATAACAAATGGCACCACATAATAAGAAAAAAAAAATTGTCGATGAAAATCAAAAATGAATATAGACAGAAACATTATTGTTCAAGGTGGCTTACATTTTTCTGAAAAACAATATGTTTATCTGAAACTTTCTTACTAATATTATCAAGAAGGTTTGTTAGTGGCAACCAAAATACATCTATCTTTATTAACAATTAGAGCAAAGGAGTCCACATATTTTTCTGTCCAGTTTGCCATGATAACAAACCACATGTCAATGAGCAATTCCAGTTGATAGTTATTAGTTGGAAAGAAGTAGCCAACAAAGGTCCAACAGTTTCATATTAGATAGGTTTCTCTTGCTAGTGATGGAGCATTTCAGGTATGCTCTAAACAAGGTCGACAAATCTTTTCAACCTAAGCAGGGGGTAAGAGTGGTTAACATTACAATCAATCAACATTTAATTTACAGTATGACCTATTTGCCCACACAATGAAAACCCAAATCAGAAATAAGGTTTAATGGTTTTCTTACAAATATTCAGGTTAATGAAAAGAATTCTTAAAACAAGCTATAGAGGTGTAATACCATTGGGTGTCCAAACCGCTGAAAGAAACACAATCTAATTAACATCAGGCATACTAAACATTCAAACACTGCTACACAAAACAGTAATAACAAAACTTAATGCTCAGTAAATAGTGTTGTCCTATTCATCTAAGCATTAGTGCAAACTAAAATCATCTAAATAGCTAGCTAAACACTGGGGATCTCTCAAGGACAGTGAGTCACTAATTGACATGTGCTGGGTTGCAAGACATGGGTACAAAAAGTAAAAAGGAAATAAAGGACAAAAAGAGGTTAGAAGATGACATCTAGGGCAAATTGAAGCTAACCAAGAAAGTAAGTAAAAAGGGAAGGTATCAGCATCTCATAAGCTTGGTCAAGAGTCTTCTCATGGATCAAAGAAAATCTAAGTGCTCTCAGCAAGTGCCGGGCAAGGGCAAAGAGGTCTGTACCTCTCAAAGTCCAAGGGATCTCTCCTATTCCAGCTAAATTAAAATGATAAATTAAAATTCAAAGTGAATGATGATTTGTCCATTGGTAACACCATATAGATCAGAAGATTTTATTGTCTACACCCTTCATATCATATGACAGGCATCTGTAGCATAGTTGGAAGTTCCCAAGGCTGTCCTGGGAAGGTCTTTGTCCGTGGTGTCCTGTACATCCTGAATAGAACTAGTCTTCACATTCTTCTCCACGTACCAACTTCAAGGTTAATGTCTCAGGATCTCTATGGCTAAAACAATAGCACGTCTATTTCCAAACTAACATTCCATGTGAACGCCATCTAGAAAGAAATGACAGGTTAGCAAAAAGAAGACAACTTTCTCACATTCTCCAAAGCTGGGGCCTAGCAGGATTTTATATGACAAAAGTAAAGTAGAATTAAAATAGCACAAATTATTCATGCGAGGCAAACACATGTAAAAGTTTCATTTATAAATCGTCATTATTAAGGGGGTCATTCTGACCCTGGCGGCCGTGACCGCCAGGGTCACCGACCACGGGAGCACCTCCGACAGGCTGGCGGTGCTCCCTCGAGCATTCTGACCGCGGCGGTTCAGCCGCGGTCAGAAGCGGAAAGTCGGCGGTCTCCCGCCGACTTTCCGCAGCTTGGGGGAATCCTCCATGGCGGCGGAGCGCGCTCCGCCGCCATGGGGATTCAGACACCCCCTACCGCCATCCTGTTCATGGCGGGAAACCCGCCATGAACAGGATGGCGGTAGGGGGTGCCGCGGGGCCCCCGTAAGAGGGCCCCGCAAAGTATTTCAGTGTCTGCTATGCAGACACTGAAATACGCGACGGGTGCCACTGCACCCGTCGCACCTTCCCACTACGCCAGCTCAATTCTGAGCCGGCGTCCTCGTGGGAAGGTTGATTTGCCCTGGGCTGGCGGGCGGCCTTTTGGCGGCCGCCCGCCAGCCCAGGGCAAATCTCAGAATCACCGCAGCGGTCTTTCGACCGCAGTGCGGTGTTCTGACGGGGTTACTTTGGCGGGCGGCCTCCGCCGCCCGCCAAAGTAAGAATGAGCCCCTAAGTCTTGTATGACTCCATATTGTAGAAAATTGCAAAAGTGAAATAACTTGTCAATGTATGTCAGTAAATATGGTGGGGAGCTACAATTTTCAACATTAGTCTACACCATTTAATGCACATTTATGATGAAAATCATTATTGTTTCAATAATAACTATTCTCTAACATCATAAGGGAACATATGAAATCAAAATAAATCTGCTGCCTGGGCTACAAATGACCAAATGGCTGAATCCTGTTGTAAGTTAATTAGGCCTTAGCAAGCATTTGACTCTCCATTGTGTCACTACCTTATCCATTTTTAATTTTGGTCCTGAATGAAAAGTATTTGAACAATAAAAAATGTCTATAAAGGTTGAAAACATTGAATTCATTTTTGAGAAACCATAAAATATGTGTTTTGTTTTCTTCCAGTATTTTTAAATGTTTTTTATTTTACTTTTTCAAACAATTCATTACAGACAAACATTGGCAAAGCCAACAGATCAGCAGTCGCGTTGTAAATGCAAGCCCTATTGGCTTTGCCAATGCCTGCTACATTATGCATTGGAAAAAATAGATGATAAGGGCCTGGGCTTCATTAGATGAAGTGTTTCCTTTCCCATCTGACCTAGGCACCGCTTCCTGAGCACATTCGAGCTTCACACCTACAATGGAGGTGAGATGCGAAGGTGGGAAGGTGAGCAGAGGTGCAAGAGTTCTTCAAGGAACCAGGGAGAAGAAGAACAAGTGCTGCACAGAATATTCTTTTACCATCCCCTGCAATGATTTGTATCAGGGGTCTTGAGCAGAGGTTTTTGGGACACTTTCAACCTGTCTCGAGTGCTATCAAAGATCACCATCACTACCCTAGCAAAGAGCCGCCTTTCGACCCACACATCCTGTCTGAGCCTTCTTCACATCTTGTGTCTACTGTACCTGTATCTGGAGCTATGCCAGCCTCGAAAGATGAGAAACTCAATATGAAATTTGAATTAAGTGCCACTAGTGTTTGCCCTGCAGCTCCACCTGCACATGCTTCCGTCGGTGCACCCCCATTCTTCAGTCTCTCTGATAAAATCTGGGCCCCCAGATGTGTTGGTTGGTGAAAAAGTTAATTATGCTTATAGGAGCGCTTGGAACGGAAAGTATAAAACATTTGCTCTCTCTGCTTATGCACTGTAAGGGCTCTGACAGATATATTTTCTTTCATTTTCAAGACGGCAAGAGGGATTCTTATAACAAACTGACTGGAATACTAATTGCATATTTTCTACAAAATTAAATCATCGACTATGAAATGTACATATTTCATTCGATGATGCAGAAGTCTGACAAAAAATATACTTCTTTATAACATGCTTAAAAGTGCATGTTCATCACTGTGACTTGAAAAACTAAAACTGCGAAGAAATCCTTGGTTTTAAGATTGATGCAGGATATGAATCAGTATCCTGTGATCGAAGACTACTGCAAAAACCTCTCAAGCTAGAAGATATACTAGACATGACTCGAGCATCACGCAGAGCCAAATACCAAGTTGAAATCAGGAATCATCATAAACTTCACCATGTGATTGATGAATGTGAATACAATTAAAGACATACACCACAAGGAAAATAAATCCAAATGTATAAATGTAAATTCCATCCTTATCACTTAGGTCCCTATCCTGCTGCTCAAAACATATGCCATGGCTTTGGGAAACAGTATAATTTCCAGGATATGTGTGCAAGCCACACTCACTCTAAAGCTTGGGGAAAACCCTCATCATCCCCAAAATCTATAAAACAACTCAAAGACGTACTCACACACACTGGTGATATACTATCAAGTTGGTCAGTTCATTGTCAGAATTTTCGCTTTGCCAAGATTTTAACCATCTGAGGATGTGGACATCGATGATGAAGAATGGCTGCCTGAATTGTTCCCAAGCATCGCTATAGAAGGGGTAGCAATTCCTTGTAAACACTGGCACCAATATCAACATCATGATGGATGATACCTTTGCAAGTTTATTTAATAAACCTCTTGCTGCCTGTTGAAATTCTCATCCTTGTGTATGGCACAAATAAGCCTCCCAAATGTCTTGGACTAATCCATACAAAGTTCAATCATCAACTTTACCCCATTTACAGCAACTTTTATGTTTTAAATGTAGCAGCCATCACAAGATATCTTTTAAGTTTCTTGTTCATAGTCAAAATGGGCTTTTTGCAGATCCTTGGCCATCGTGATTCCAAAGAAACCAAGCCAAAAAATAACAGAGACAGTGCGAGAATGTCCCCTGACCTCTTCAAGGGCACTGGAAAACTAAAAGACAGGCTGATCCATCTGGGCATCAATAAAAAATGATTGAAACAGTTGCTCAGCATTTCCGCAGGATACATTTAAATTTTCAGAAAAGAAGAAATAAAAAATCCACTTAATCAAGACATTATTGAACCCACACCACAGTTTTAAGGTCAAGCTTTTCCAATACAGCATGATGAACAACTTTCCTTAATGTAGTCATGAAACATTAAACAAAGCCATTAGCCTGTGGCCAAAGAGTTGTCATTTTCTGAGATCAATAGGAAAGTCTCTGAATTCTCAACTATTGAAAGGTGAGCCACTGTCGGATTTTAACATCACAGAAATAGCCCACGTAGCAAAGATGCCGTCTAACCTCTCAGTGACTCTCTTGAGTGATTGATGAGAGATTTTCAACCAATGGAAAACAGGAGTTTTCATCAACAATCACCATCACATCCTGACCAGTGTCAAAAGGACAGAAAAAGACAACAGCAATTCTTTCCCATGCATGCTTTGGCAACTCTGACATGCTTAAGGGGTGTTGAGTGGTTTTCGATGATAGGCAGTTGTGTAGATAAAAGGCCTTCATTCCTCTTTCACCTCTATCATTGAGATGAGGAAACCAAACTCGGCCTCAGAGAGCTCGCTTTGTAGCAACTATTCCAAAATGTCCTTCATGGGACACTTCAATTATCTGTTGTTGCAGACTCTCTGGAATAATAATTCTCAAACCTCTCAGAATAATGCCTTCTTGAGGCACGAAGCATTAATCTTTGACATTCTTGAACTTCTGGTATTCTCTGTCACTGGCAAGAGGTTGAATGTGCTGGTTCTAAGACTGATGTGTAATAATGTCTTTCAGTTTTAACATGGCACTGTCTTGACTTATGGCAGTGCTAATTTGCACCAACGATATGGCAGCTGGTGTGTTTGGTTTCACAATGAAGTTTATGTAGGCTTCAGTTGTTTTGGAAGAGGTACACTGACACTGTATAGGCACTGTGGAGAAGTAGTCGGCAGGGTTTTGATCTTTCCCTGGACGATGCACAATTGTGTAGTTGTACTCTTGTGATCATACACACCAACATTCACTGCGAGGAGGCATCTTGGCTTTTTTGATTGACAAAGATGGTCAACAATGCTTGATGATCCGTCACAAACGTAAAAGGCTTTGTGTATAAGAAAACATGGAAATGCTCACAAGCCAACACCACTGCTAAACTTTCTTTCTCAGGTTGTGAATGAACACGTTCAGTTTGGGACAAACGTTTGCTCGCATATGCAACAATATGTCTTCGAGCATTTGGGTGCCAGCTGTGCTCTGCAAAGATTACACTCAACCTGACTGGGCTAGTGTCAACAGCAACTTTTGTATGGAGCTTGGATAAAAATTGTGTTCTTGATAGCTTGTTCGAGTCACTTAAAGCTTTGCTTGCACTCACATGACCAATGAAATGAAACATTCTTTTCATCAAGTCTCTCAATGAGGCCCTCACAGTGGCAAAGTCTAGTATGCACCTGGAATAGTAACTGGCCATGCCAAGGTATGAACATAACATGGAAACGTTTTGTGGGGGACTTGCAGTTGACAACAATTGCACTTTAGTGAGATCAGTTGTCATTCCCCCATCAGAAGCATTATGGCCAAAGAATTTTAGCTTTGTCTTATTGAATTCACATTTCTCAGCATTCAAAGCTAAACCTGCATCAACCTGTAAATGACACACTTGCTTCAGAGCTTCATCGTGCTACTTCTGTGTAGCTCTGAAGACTAATATGTCATCATTATAGTTAAATAACCACAGCACTGAGACAGTCCTGATGACAGCAACAGACGACATCCGAGCCCTGCTTGACAGAGGAGAATCAGCTGCCCTCATCCTCCTTGATCTCTTCTCAGCTTTCAACACTGTCTCCCACTACACACTCACAGACCGACTATCTCAGATTGGAATCACAGACAGTTCCCTCAGATGGATGGTATCCTTCCTCATGGGATGCACCCAGAGAGTCTGCCCCCCCTCCCTTCATCTGGCAAACCAAGCACACAATCTGCAGAGTACCCCCAGGCTCATCCCACAGCCCTATCCTCTTCAACATCTACATGACACCACTATGAGACATGGTCAGTTCGCACAACATCAAAATCATCTTCTACGCCGATGACACTCAGCTTGTCCTATGACTCTCAGCGAACCACAGCCTAACAAAGACCAACTTCCTCAACTGCATGAAGAACATTGTCACATGGATGAACAAAAAGTGCTTCAAACTCAACACTGACAAAATGGAAGTTCTGATTTTCGGCAGACACACCGCCCTTTGGAATGACTCCTGGTGGCCACCGGAGCTCGGACCTATCCCCATGCCAAAAGACCACACCAGCAACCTGGGCATCATACTGGACGGGGAACTCTTCATGAAACGTCAGGTCAATGTTCTCACCTCGGCCTGCTTCCACACGATCCGCATGCTCCGCAAACTCTTCAGATGGCTGCCCATCAACACAAGGAAAACTGTGAGGCAGGCCCTCATCACCAGCCAGCTCGACTGCGGCAACACATACTTTGCCGGCACCTTCACTGAACTCATCAAAGACTCTAGACAATCCAGAACGCAGCAGCCAGACTGCAGCCAGCCAGACTGATCCTCAACCTGCCAAAGAGAACACACATCACCCAGCATCTAAAAGACCTCCACTGGCTCCCTGTCCAGAAGAGATGCCAGTTCAAGCTTCTGATCCATGCCTACAAAGCTCTCCACAACCATAGATCACACTACATGAACCATTGCTTGATCTTCCACTGGCCAACCAGAAACCTCTACTCCGCACACCTTGCAGAGATTTTTCAAGATATCAATTGACGTATCATACAGCTTGTCATGAATGCTCTCAATCAATCAATCAATCAAGTAGTATTTGTATAGCGCGGCTAATCACCCCGCGGGGTATCTAGGTGCTGTGTTGCAGGTATCAGTTAAAGAGCCAAGTGCATTGACTCTGCACTTCGACTGAGGCACATGTGGCACACACAAGCAGTTTTCTTGGACCACGGCAAACTCCCTGGGAGAGCACTGTCGATGTTCGGATAACTTATCCCCTATCTCGTCACCAGATGTACATCTTCATCAGTTGGGGTATCTCCAGCTGAGGTATCTGCCAATAACTATGCCACACATTATTCCTCTACGTGTAACTACAAACTCAACATTCTAAACCTGCATTCACTTCACCAGATTCCAACACTTATGTCACAGTTCTAAGGAATCCTTCCTTCAGAAGCCAAGAGGGTGCTGTCATTCATAACTCACACGATACTACACTTCCCTCCCTACAAAATCATGTGGCAGACCTGGTTCATGAAGGTCACAGAGGTATTGTCTCCACCAAGCACCTGCTTCTCCAGAAGCACTGGTTTCCTTCACTTGTTCACCTCATGTCAGGCACTGAGAGAAGAAGCAGCTTCTAAACGTCTGGAGCAATCAACGCTGCCTTCAAGTGATTATGATGGAGTTGCCATTTACCTCTTTTGACCTTTTGCCACAGGGCAACATCTGTTAGTTATGACTGAGAAGTGTTCCTGCTTTCCCAAGTAGATTGTCCCTCTTGGTGATGTGACTGAACAGATTAATTTAAAGGTATGTAATACTTCCAACATGATGTTTTGAGTGTTATTTGGAGTCGGTGCCACTACAATAAGACCTAGAATAATTTGTATTAAATTCATACAGCATTATTTTACTCCTGATTGTCTGTCCCAGGACCTTTTGTATTTAATTATTGAGTTTAGCCAACCCTCCCCTATTAAAGTGAGGCATTTATCACACATTTTTTGATTGTCAAAGAGCAACACGTCCTTGTTAGTTACAAGCCTCTCATGACAATTATTAGTTCATGATGTCCAGCCTTATTGTGTTCCAATTGAAATAGTTTATTCTGAAAATATGGGGTGTATGTATTGGTATTTATATAGTACAAACCTGGCTGAGGAGCAACAAAGTGCTAT
Organism: Pleurodeles waltl; assembly: GCF_031143425.1. Classification (NCBI taxonomy): domain Eukaryota; kingdom Metazoa; phylum Chordata; class Amphibia; order Caudata; family Salamandridae; genus Pleurodeles; species Pleurodeles waltl. Next base: position 34,500,350 of record NC_090441.1, on the reverse strand, counting down.
ACAATATGCTAGGGGTGTTTGGAGGTGATGCAAGAACACCACATGGAGATTTGCACCTTTGAACTGTGCACTTACATTACATTTGTATAACTGCATTTCATATGTGTATATTTTTGATACAGGTAGATTACAAGTGATATGACCAGAATCATATGAGGCTTTGATCAAAACTCATGTTCACGAGTAGTAGCAAGGTAGTAGCTTAGCCACTAGATCACATATCCATATCTCCTGGCCTGGCTTCAACCCTCGGTTTGTAGTGCAATAAGATCTCAGCTAATGTATGCTACACACAACTTCCATTGTACCCTTTACCATGGGGTATTTAAAAATCTCTGTTATATTTCCAACACGATTATTTGTTTTTATACTATAAGTTCTTCAGACAATACATCTATCTTTAGAAGCTCTTAGCCTTAATCCACTGGCTAGTCTCTACACTGTCTATAATCTGCCTTTACTTCTCTCCAAGGTGACATTCAGGCCTAGATACAGAAAGGCTATTCACAAAGGTCAATTACACTTTTGAGTAACTAACACATGTAATTTACTCCTACACTTGTGAGTAACATTATTGCTATTCACAAATTCCAGGTGCAAAGTTATGCAAATGTGTACACTTGAATGTCTCCACATCCTGAAAAGGGGAGTGGAACCAAACCAATGAGTGTGGGTTACTATTGAAAAAAACAGTAGTAAGTCCAACACCACATAACCACTGGTACTGCAACACCCTCCAAAAGGAAATATTGGCGGCAGAGACCTATATGTAAGCCCTATAAGAAACAATAATAAATTTAAATACATTATTTAAAATAGTGAAACATTTAAATAACTATAATTTATTGCCAAATATATAAAATAGTACATATTTATTATTTCATTAGAACAAGTTAATATACTTTTATGAATGTAAAAATAATGTCGCAATAAATGTTATTATAATGGAATTTAATTACTTTCAAATAATTATATATATATCCCTTTTTAATAATTAATAATGCATAATCTTTTTTAATTTAGGTTGGAATTTGTTTTTTTTAATTTAAACTTTAGAAAAAAATTAAATTTAAAATGTTTACATTACTTAAAAATTAAATTCTTAAATTAAGTGAATAGTGTAGCAGATTTTCCCATTAGTTTTACATTTAAAATAAATATATACAAATACTGTACATTATTTTTTAACATAAAAATACTTTTACAAACATTTTTTGCAAGTTTAATAAATGTTTTTAATTTTCCATACTTTACTATTCGGAGATCTCAGCCCGACTGCAAAGTCTCACTAAGTAAAAAAATGTTTTAAATATATATATTTAACTTTAAAAAAAAAGTTACAATATAGTCATATCAAATATGAAAAAGTCCTTTTTTCATGGTGTTTATTCTCCCCACTGCAAAAGACCTTCTTCTGGCACTTCACACTTCTCTCATTGTTTTAAAGTGTGTATACCATGATTACATGACCATAACACTTCCCTCGTCACCTGTGTTATAGCCCAGGCCTCTGGAGTCTGACAAAACCTGAAACAGAAGCACACTGCTTGACATAACCCTTTGTTTGGTTTGGTGGAAGTAGTTTCAGAGAAATCTGAAAAACAAATATTTAGACTACTTTGGGTGGATGGTAATGTTTGCTCCAGTAGCCTCTTTAAAATTGACCTAAAATATATTAGTATTATAGCCTCAGCAGCCATTTTTCAGTTGAACAACTTTCAACTTGTTGACAAATGCCGTATTACCAAGCATTGGCAAAGCCAATAGGTCTGGCTTTTAAAATGCCCACAAACACATGCAAACACGAACATTCATGAATGTTCTCTACATGTCTTACATGTACAAATGGTACTTACCACATTAAAGCCTCCCACTTTGGCTTTGCCAGTTCTGCAGAATAAAGTAGCTAACCAGAATTGCCTTCTGGAAGGCGGAATGGTACAGCAAAAAGCTAATAGTGTGAGATGAGATAGTAATACATTCTGGGTAAGCCAAAGACCACTCAATAAATATCTTAACTGGTAACAACATATCTGCAGTGAGAATTCTGTCAAGCCAGACCAAAAAATACATTTTGTAGGACCCTGTGAGGGTAAAGTGAGTGTACCTCATCCAAGGGCAGTTTTACTACAGCCTTATACATATATTTGATGGCAACTGTTGCTTATGAGCCTAACTGGAGCTTCCCTGGAGCCCCACAATTTCTGTGAGGACATCTAGTTGTGGTGGCAGTGGTATCATCTAAGGCAGTGGTTCCCATCCTTCTGACCTCTGTGGACCCTGACTTTATCATTACTGGAAGTCGGGGACCCCCACTGAATCATTATTGGAATCCGGGGACCCCCCCACTGAGTCATTACTGAAAGCTGGGAGCCTAATCTGTTAATATTATTTAATTTTCTAAGCAGTCGCGGACCCCATGAGGAGGCTTTGTGGACCCCTAGCGGTCCCCGGATCACAGGGTGGGAACCAATGAGCTAGGGAAAAATTAAGGTTAGGAATATGGGAGCTCTTCAAAGTGTTTTTCGTTTCTAACCTCTCTTTTTCTCAATACAAATCTGTGGTAAGAGAAATCAAGATGCAGCTCTGCATTCTGAAGGACATGATTTCACTCCTACATAGATGCTATCAGTTGGTGCTGAAAGCCTTGGTCATGACATGTTTTGACTTCTGTAATTGTATTCTTTTGAACTTCTTCACAAGAGCACTGTTGAGTTAAAAGAACAACAACATTAGACAGCCAGAAAGTACCTCAATCTCTCAATCACAAAATATTTCCTCACAATCTAGTTATTGATGGTAAAACTACATTATATTTTCTCTATCACGTTCAATACTGCTATTCCCAATATTCATTATAATGTTAATATGTTTTTTTGATGGTCCTGTGCAATTTGATGTGGACTTCACCTTACCAAAGACAAATATTCCATTTATTTCATACTTGCTTCAATGGGGTTCCATTTCTATTACATCACATCAGACTCAGGGGGTCATTACAACCCTGGCGGTCGGCGGAGAAGCGGCGGTAAGACCGCAAACAGCCCGGCGGTTAAACAAATGGAATTTGGACCACGGCGGTTACCGCCGCGGTCAACCGCCACTTCACCACTCCGACTGCCATGGCGGTAATGACCGCTGGGCTGGAGGTTGCGGTCTCCGGCGGTCGTCACTAGACCACCAACGGTATCAGGACCCTGCATACCGCCGTGGTTTCTGGCGGTTGGGAACCGCCATGAGAACCATGGCGGTAGGCACTATCGGTGCCAGGGAATTCCTTCCCTGGCACTGATAGGGGTCTACCCCACCCCCCACTACCCCCCATGAGTCCTCCCTCCCACCCCCCTGCCACCCTCCAAAGGGGGTACACACCCCCTCCCCACCCCCACCCCAACATGCACATACACGCACCCCTACACGCACACACCCCCAACATGCACATACACGCTCCCCTACACACACACATACACCACGAGAACACATACCCGCACACATACATTCAGACATGCACACTGACCGACCCGCACACATATCCCATACACACAGCACCCCCCCTGCACGCATATACGCACTCACACACCCCCTCTACACACTCACACGCACACGCACACCCCCATGCACGCACACAACACACATCACCCCCCACCCCCTCCCCTAACGGACGATCAACTTACCTTGTGCATTGGTCCTCCGGGAGGGGACGGGATCCATGGGGACATCACCGCCACCAGAACACCGCCACACCGAATCATGGGATGTGATGCTGTGGGCGGTGTTGTGTTGGCGTGGCGGTGGAGGTTGAGCAGCCTCCACTTTACCGCCGACCGCCAGTATGGCTGCTGGCAGCTTTCCGTACGGAAAACGTCGGAAGGCTGCCAGCGGTCATAATATGCGGTGCGGAAGACCGCCACGGCTGGCGGTGTTCACCGCGGCGGTAACTTGGCGGTCTTGCGAAAAGACCGCTAATGTTGTAATGAGGGCCTCAGTCAGTCCAGATATTCTCACTGTCATGGCAACACTTACTTTATTCATATTCCTTACCTACCTCTTCCCACTCTAATCTTTACAGACATCCCCTTCAAGCTCTTGAAGACAATAACTTCACAGACACAATCGAAGACCAAGGGCCAGATGTACAACGCGTTTTGCATGGCGCAAACTGCGAAATTTGCAGCTTGCGCCATGCAAAACGTGCATTGCAATGCACATTCCCATTTTGCAAGTCTTTACCGACTCGCAAAATGGGAATGCGACTCGCAAATAGTAAGGGGTGTTCCCCTTCCTATTTGCGATTTGCACCGCGATGCAGAATTGCTTTGAGACCGCGAACGCGGTGGCAAAGCAATTCGCAGTTAGCACCTATGTGAAGTGGGTGCTAACTCATGTCGCCAAAAATATTTTTTCAGAGCAGGCAGTGGTCCAATGGACCACTGCCTACTCTGAAAAAATTAAACCAAATGGTTTCATTTTCCCGAGTGTATTGCAACTGGTTTTCCTTTAAGGAAAACGGGCTGCAATACAAAAAAAAAAATAACTGCTTAATTAAAAAAGCAGTCACAGACATGGTGGTCTGCTGTCTCCAGCAGGCCACCATCCCTGTGAGTGCAGGGAATCGCAAGGGGGTCGCAAATTGCGACCCACCTCATTAATATTAATGAGGTGGGTCTTTGCGACCCCCTTGCGATTCGCAGATGGTGTCAGGGACACCATTCTGCATATGGTTTTGCGAGTCGCAAATTGCGAGTCGCTCTGACTCGCAATTTGCGAGTCGCAAAACCATTACTACCGACATCTGGCCCCAAATCACCTCAGTCTCCATTCATTACTCCTCACTCACATTCTTTGGAAACTTCAACCTCCCCATCGACTTGAGCATGAAGACAATGAAAGAGCCTGATGATCGGTGGATGAGGCGACATTGATGATAACACACTCCTCAACACTCTTGACGCCAAGCAGCACATAACTGAACCAAGCACTCCAGGGACAACACCATCAACTGCATCCTGACAGCCTTTCCTCAATTCAGTGCAAGGCCCCAGTACCCTAGGACTGGATGGACCACTTCACCATCTACGTCACCACCCTCCACATCACACCACTGCCTCGAGAGCAACAATAAAGAGGAAATCAGACATTCTTCAAAGACTTTCCTATGGACACTTTCCCATAAGAGCTCATCTACTTCTACAGTTTCCTCCTGCCCACATCTGATGTAAACATTCTTTTCAATGTGTATAAAACATGTACCTTTGCGGAATGAAATGCAATGCACCCCTAAAACCACGATCCTCCAAGTACCAGAATACACTCAAGAGCTCTCAAAAGCGCATGCACAGACAAGACACAAGGAGATATACAGATGCCTTCAATGAGCTCACTCAACTTAAAAAACTTTGCTTGACACACAGACTAGATCTGTCGGTGGTTTCTGACACGGTCTCACTAACTTTTGCTCGAAAGCCTGCATGGAATTAGGTTGCATTCTCGCACTCTGCCGTGGTTTTGCTGATTTCTAAGCAATAGATCTCACTCAGTACAGCTACCTTTTACAGCTAGCCCTCAAAATGTGCACTGTGGAGTCCCTTAGGGTTCCACCAACATTGTTTAATATTTATTTGGCACACTTGGCAAGCATTGTTAGGGCATGGGGCTTGAAACCATTATGTATGCTGATGACACCCAGTTGATAATTTCTGTTGATGACAAACACACTGAGACGCAGGGGAATTTGCTTGGCTGTCTGTCAGGAGTGGCAGGATGCCTGCAGTCACTGAACGCAGATAAAACATAAATGTTGCTTTTTGGAGGAGCCTGTAAGATATGGAATGATTCTTGGTGGTCGGTGTTGCTAGATCCTGCATCAAAACCTGAAAAGGTGGTAAAGAGCCTGAGCTTCTTAATTGATGATGGGTTTCATTGCAACAACAAGTTGACATGGTGTTCGGGATCTGTTTTGGTCTTTTGCGGACCCTTCGTAGTTCATTGGATCGCAGTGATGTGAGAAGGAATATTGTTCCAGCTTTGATTATGAGTAAGTTGAACTTTGGGAACATGCTTTATGTGGGCATAGCAGAGACTTTGCTCACATGACTACAGACTATTCAGAATGTGTCAGCAAGATAGGTTTGCAAAAAGATAAGCAGAAGTTCAGCATCAGCTTGTCTCAATCATCTTCACTGGCTTCTGGTCTAGAAAAAAACAATTTCTAAGCCAATGTACAATGTGCATTCCAGAAAAGAGCAATTTCTAAGCCAATGTACAATGTGCACAGAGGACTTTATGATAAGGGTCCAGCATTTCTACAGAATAGAGTTACATTTTACAAGCCTATACGAAACCTTCCATCAGTCAATCAGACTTTAATACTCTGTAGGAGAATGAAGACATCCAGAATGGGTGGCCAATCCTTCACTTTTTTGGCAGCGGTCAACTGGAATAACCTTCTCCAGAATCTATGTGTATTACCAAACTTGTTAGCATTCCAGAGAAAGTTGAAGACCGGGTGCTAACCATTTTAGTGTATTGATTGAAACTGGCAAAGATGAGGTCTAGCACCAGTATTTCTCTTAGGGGATGAGGGTGGACTTTAAAAATACTTTAATGTAATTAATTAATTCCTCATAATCACCACCAAGCCTCCTTCTACAAGGCTACCATCAAATAAACATTTAATACAAGTAAAGCACCATTAAAGCTTAGCAAATACTTTTTTAACCCACATATCATCACGTTTTGCAGAAGTAGAAGTGCAGGTGCGAACAATATATCTATACATACCAATATTTAGTTACCTTCACCTTATAATGGTAGTTGAAAGCCTAAAATCAATATTCTAGCCAGCTGATATTACTTACCTTGATACTGTTGACTAACATCGTTTCACAAGTTCATCTAACTAGAATCCTTATCTTTTTCAAGGACATCGACTATAAAGACAACGCTACTGTCATCAATACTGAACTCTCCTCACAGTGATGCCCTCATCAGCATCGTCAATGTCTCCCTCAGACAAGGAATGGTGCTGAACAACCTCACCATACTGAAAAATAATCCCTTTACCCCGGGCAATCCCACCTATTATCACATCACTCACTTTCATTTAATCAGAAAAATCATCAGGAAAGTAGTCTCCACCTAACCTCAAGATAGGGGTACCAAAACCATCCTTCGACAGGATAAAGACATTTTAGACCACATTGCTGCCACAATATTGGGGCAACATGATATCCTTTTGGGAATCTAGATAGAAACAAAACAATTCCACAGAGTCATTATTTCAAAACAATGTATTGTTTCAATACGTTTTGTAAATACATACAAATGTCCCTGTCCAGTACTATATAGTCACCTTTATACATAGAGGTTTACTTAGAATGTGGAAGCTTCAAATTATGTATTCCTTTTTTTTGTTATAAATAGATAAAGCAATTCAATTGAATGAGGAAACCAGATGGAGGAAGAGCTGTGCAGAACAGAAAGTGTTGTTGTGCAAAACAGGGCAGCAGAGAAGATTTAAAAACAGTAGCTTTACAGATATGGCAAAACATTGAATACAATATATTGGCATATATTAATAATTCCTTCATTTTTCTGACTTTTGTGTTGATGGTGTTCCGGTCCCTGCATGTGTAAAGTTATGGGCCATCACCAGGGCAAAAAACACTTGCTTGCATCATCTAGAAAGTCTTCAGACTTGGCATACATGGCCGCGAAACAACCACCTAAATCAAATAGAGCCACGTCAGGTGCCAAGGCATCACCAGACTGCAGAAGAAGAAATGAGAGAAGGAAAAAGCAATATCAGAAGAACTCTACGCACCATCCTGCAATTCAGAAAGAAACTGAAGACATTGGGCCTGATTCAGACCTTGGCGGACGGCAGAGGCCGTCCGCCAATGTCCCGCCGACAAATGACCGCACCGCGGTCAAAAGACCGCGGCGGCCATTCAAACATTTCCGCTGGGCCGGCGGGCGCTCTCCAAAAGAGCGCCCGCCGGCCCAGCGGAAATGCCCCTGCAACGTGGACGCCGGCTCAGAATTGAGCCGGTGTAGTTGCAGGGGTGCGACGGGTGCAGTTGCACCCGTCGCGTATTTCAGTGTCTGCAAAGCAGACACTGAAATACTTTGTGGGGCCCTCTTACGGGGGCCCCGCGGCACCCCCTACCGCCATCCTGTTCATGGCGGGTTTCCCGCCATGAACAGGATGGCGGTAGGGGGTGTCTGAATCCCCATGGCGGCGGAGCGCGCTCCGCCGCCATGAAGGATTCAATCGGGCAGCGGTAAACCGGCGGGAGACCGCCGGTTTACCCTTTCTGACCGCGGCGGTCAGAATGCCCTTGGGAGCACCGCCAGCCTGTTGGCGGTGCTCCCGTGGTCGGTGACCCTGGCGGTCACCGGCCGCCAGGGTCAGAATGACCCCCATAATTCTTTGAAGAATACTAACAACCCCTTAATAACCTTTTATTACCTTCCAACTGAATCTTACTCCCGGGATTTGCCGTTGTTCAGTGATACACCATTCCCTTACTAGTTAACAATGTATACAAACCTCTACAAAGATACATCATTAGTTTGACCAGATGCACTTCAGCAGGCATCCTGCCCACCACATAAAGTGCAGCTACTTAAGTGTGGTTCAAGTCAGTCAGGCTCATGCTAAATAGAATCATTACTAGCTTTGGGGAACTGCTTTAAAGCATATTATTCAGGGAGCTGAAATGTAACAGCTGTTCATGATGGCCAGTGAGGGGCACACTGCGTATCAGTGGCACCCACTAGAATATTGGATACTCACTAGGGACATCAGGAAATATTAGATCCTTGTTTAGAACGACGGTAAAACCTGACACTCCAATATCAATATTTCCATCAGGTACATACGTTGAAAGTAAAGCCATAAACATCTTGGCTCGTACATATTCACAGTTAGGGTTTAGCAATCATTTTCAGGATATGCTTGTGGCTACTAGAAGGTGGTGGATCCAGGAGCTCACATACAAGTGAAAGGGAATTGAGACCCAGGGGGAGCTAAGGGGAAAGTTTTGACTCATTAGAACGTGGAATCAATAGGTATCTCTATGGCCATCCTATCAAGTAGATGTCTCAGAGATGCTCTAAAGTTGGACCAGGAAAGCTTTGCCTACTCCTAGGTAGGGTCATGAAACCTTAAGATGACAGAGAAGAGAGGGTGGCCATGATGGTCGATTGGTCCAAAGTGCAGTGAAAGAGCGTTGTGAGTCTCGCCAGCCCAACAGCATACTGCACCATTAGAGAACCCCCTAGGTCACTCGCAGGGGTTTCCCTGTCCTCCTGCCAGGTGGTAGAGACCGGACTTTGACGGCAAGATGAAGTGTTTTTCTGCGGTTGCAGCAATGTCCTTTGATGCTCCAGAGCTGGAGCCAAGATTGAATCTGAGTCCTGAGAGTGCTCTGGAAGGGGTCGACTCTCCCCCTTGGCCCAGAGGCCTTAACCACAGGTGATTCCCCCTGGTGCAGGGACATTGGTTCTGGAGTCCCCTTCCCTAGGGTATCAGTCACCTGGCTTACCTGCAGCCCTGGTTGCAGTGGCCAATGAGGATGGGTCTTGGCCGTTGGCACTGCCAGCCGCAGGATTGATGTCTCCCTCTCATTGATGTAAGGGGTCATCTTTCTGGCCTGGAGAATGGTGAGGACCAGGCTGTAGCGATGTAGGAGTGTAAGTCCCGTCCCCCCCGGGGGTGCGTAAGTGCCACTGACTGTGCTGGGGCCAGGGCCCCATGTGGACCTGTGATCCTGGTGTGCTGGAGATGAGATTGGCCCCCCAGCCTGGAGGCAGCTGGACATCACTAAGCTGTGTGGGTGAGGTGCAGTGACAGTGGACTGAGCTTCCTGCACCTGGCCACTGGTCCTGAGGGCCCCTCTGAGACTTTGTTGACCCGCACTGACTCTTGGACAGGCTGGATACGGCCCATGTGGACGGGCCTGGAACATTGGGTCTTGTGGTTTGTGAAATCATTTGTCTGAAGTGTGTTGCCCCAATCCCTGGATGTTGGTTCCTTGTGGATGGTGCCTCCTAAACTCCATGGGGGCGTACCTGTTGTTGTTTTGCCTTTGGGGCCCCTCCCTGAAAGGAAAGGAAAGTCAAGCATTTTTTGGGGGGTCCTGCCTGGTCATGTCTTGGTTGTGTAGCTGGAACTGCATCATTGGGCCCCCTGCAAAGTCTGACAGCTGGGTGCCTACCAGCAGTTCTCCTGCAGCACTACCTGATATTTGCCATATCACACGATTGGATGGTATACTTGTAAAGTGGAGATTGTAGAGCTGATTCCCCTGGCATTGTGGTTGGCAACCAGGCTGGGGGTCTCGCCTTCTGGTTTGAGTGGTGCCGATTGATCTGGTGTGATGGTGAATGCGGAACCTGTGCCGGTCCTCGTGCCAATCCTGCGCTGTCACCTTCTACTGAGTCAAGCTTACTGGTTGGAGAATATGTGAGTACTGCATGTGTCGCTGCAGAGAAGGTCGCAGAGGGCCTGGCCCTGGGGGTGTGACCAGGATGCTTTGCCTAATTGCCCTGCATGCTAGTGTCTCGTCCTACCATCATGGTCAAGCAGGGTGGTCTGAAAGGGAGACCAGAGGCTGGAGGGGGAATCTCACACCTGCTGCAGGGCGCCATGCTGCCGGGAGCCAGGGGGCCCATGAACTGACTGACAGACCTGCCATGGAAAGTTTCATGAGCTCCACAGGGCCATTAGGGATATTAAAGCTATGTTGGATTCCAAGCTGGATGCAGTGTCGATCGAGAAGAGTTAACTCAGGGCTGACCAAGTGAAGTAACAAGATAGGGTGGAAATCCAATGAGTTCGCACTGGCTGGGATATACCACTAGATGATGGACATGCAATCTCAATTGAAGACCCTCCAGGCAGCAGTGACTTTGCAGTGCAACTGGGCGAATTATGTTGAGGGTAAATGAAGGAGCAATAATGTTCACATAGTCGGGATCTTGGAGGGGGAGACAGGCCCCAACATGGACCTTTTCCTTGAAGACTGGCTGTTCAACACAGTGCTTGATGGACAGCGGCCCACTTTCTTTCTCAGTGGAGTGTGCACACAGAGGGGGTCATTCTGACCCTGGCGGTCCAAGACCGCCAGGGCCACGAATGACGGAAGCACCGCCAACAGGCTGGCGGTGCTTCCAAGCCCATTCTGACCGCGGCGGTAAAGCCGCGGTCAGAAAACCGGGGCCGGCGGTTTCCCACCGTTTTTGCCCCGGCTGGGCGAATCCGCCAGGGCAGCGCTGCAAGCAGCGCTGCCCTGGGGATTCTGACCCCCTTACCGCCAGCCTGTTTCTGGCGGTTTTCACCGCCAGGAAGAGGCTGGCGGTAAGGGGTGTCCTGGGGCCCCTGGGGGCCCTTGCACTGCCCATGCCACTGGCATGGGCAGTGCAGGGGCCCCCTAACAGGGCCCCATGAAGCTTTTCACTGTCTGCCTAGCAGACAGTGAAAAGCGCGACGGGTGCAACTGCACCCATCGCACCGCCGCAACACCGCCGGCTCCATTCGGAGCCGGCTCCTGTGTTGCGGCCCCCATTCCCGCTGGGCCGGCCAGCGCTAACTTGGTTAGCGCCCGCCGGCCCAGCGGGAATGTCAGAATGGGGAAGCGGTATTTTGGCCGCATGGCGGCCAAATGCCGGTTCCCGTCTGGCGGACGGCTACCGCCGCCCGGCAGGGTTGGAATCAGGCCCAGAGTGCCCAGTAGGCAGCCCCCGCACTCACAGTCCTCCACTCGACTGGTGGTGGCACAGCTCTTCAACTATCGTGACTGTGAGCACTTATTACAGGTTGTGTGTATGAATGTCCCCTGACAGGTGGAAAACAGTTCGGTGAATAGTACCAGCACAGCTCCTTCATGCCAATTAAGCGCCAGCTTCACCAAATGGGCCTGCATTACTTTTTGATGTTCCCACCCAAGCTGCGTGTCTTGGACTGTGGCACCACTTGTTTGTTCATGTCCACATCCGAGGCCTGGGACTGGCTAGAATCAAAAGGGGTGTTGCAGGGCATGGCAGACATTGGTAGAATAGCTTAACCAGGGGCAGGCCTATGGAGGAAGAGACTGCGAGCGACCAAGATCGGGGTGAACCAGAATCCTGCCGTAGCTACACCATGGGCTCACCTGCTCAGTCCCTATCCTCATTGGAAGGAGAGCAGACACACGTCCTGGTTGACATTCCTCCTGAATTATGAGCTGGCCTGGGTCTTGCCCTGACAACCGTAGACCTAGTGACCTGAGCAAAGATATTACATCCTTTCATTGCTAACTGTTGAGGTCATGGTTGGGTGTGCCCTGTGTAAACTGTAGTCTCACTTAACTCCAGTATGGCGGGCAGGCCAGGCTCCACACACTTCTCTACAGCTAGAATTTATGCCACCTCTGTCTTGGTGGACTTTGTTAGACTTGTTTGGCTTGCTATTGGTCTGGGGCTTGTTTTTGCTTTGACCTGGAGAGGGGGTTTGGGGTTGATGGTTCTGTACTTCTATCTGTTTTATTTCACTTTCATGTCTGTGACCAACTGCAAGTGTATTGCTGAAGGGGGATGGGTCGGAGAGATGTGGGTGGCCTAAGGGGGGATGTGTTGAGGGGAGGGGAGCATTTTGGGGATCCATCAATGGTAGTAAGAGTTACTGATTCTCCCTAGTCTACAACTGTCAACACCAGGACAGTGCGCGCTCTACAGGCATCTAGAATGCAAAAACCCAACACTTGCAAGATAATGTAATTTATGCATTGTGATGATATGTTATTGTTTAACCTTTTGCATTGCAGAATTCCATCCAAAAGATTCATTTTTAAGGTGCTTATAAATAATGTACATTTGCAATGTATTGCTGCAGACATTCAGAGTGAGTTAGGGTGTGGCAGGGTGTGGTCCCTTTCCAGGGCCTTTCAGAGACTTTCCCTGCAACATGCCTGGGCGTGGTTCTAGGCGGGGCCAAGACTCTATAAAAGAGAGTCAGCCCAAATCCCAGTGCTCACTATTCTCCCGGTGCAGAGCAGCAGCTTCTTCCTGAGCTCCTGTCCCGGCAGCCTATTTGGATTTTCCAGTCTTCTGCACTCATCTCTCATTGGTGATCACTGTTTCCAGGCGGTAAGACGGTGTTTGGACATTTCCCAACACCGTAATTGAGAATTTTCGTATTCTTGATTTTAATTCTTAAATGAATAACAGATTACTTGTGCGCTGCCATTTTTTGACATTTGTATGGTGGTTTGCAAATAGGGAGGACGCGCAATTTATTCCATAAAGATTTGACTTCGTTATTACATGGTTGTTTATTGCGCGCTGATATTTCTTGACATTTACATGATGTTTTAGGAGTTGGCAAGACGTGCAACTCGTTTCATGAGCATTTAACTTTGTTGTTCATTGCGCGCTACCTTTTCTTGACATTTACATGGTGGCATTCGAATCTGCGAAACGCGCAATTCACTTCTCGTGTGTAATTCATGCTGTTCATTGTGCGCTACCATTTTCTGGCATTTACATGGTGGCATTCGAATCGGCAACACGTGCGATTCTTTCCTTGAGTGTTTTTTCATGTTATTCATTGTGCGCTACCATTTCTTGGCATTTGCATGGTGGCATTTGAATCGAAAAGACCCGCGATTCTTTCCCTGAGTGCTTTTCATGTTGTTCATTGTGCGCTACCATTTCTTGATATTTGTATGGTGGCATTTGAATCGGCAAGACGCCCAATTCTTTCCTCGTGTATAAATAATGTAAATTACTGTGCGCTACTATTCTAAGACATTTTCTTGGTAGCATTTCAAGTTGACACGTTGCGTGATTTATTCCTTGAATCTACGTTGTGTGATTTCATGGTGCACAATCCTTTATGGTGTTTAATACTCATATAAAAATCTGCAATGTGCGCAATTCACTTCCCAATGTTTTTTATGAGATGAACACAACAATACCAGCATTCTAGATGTAATGCTTTGTGTTCCTGATATGTATTCTTAAAAGGAGATTCATATGGTTGTTTAGAAATTGCTCAGAGTGTTTCCTGATTCTCATGCTAAAGAAAGTACTCGAATCTGAAAGTCCTATTTAACTTTTCCTGTTTCCTCCTCAGGTATTCGGTCATCTAAAGCCTAGTCAGTTTTAGGACTATTCTAGGGTTGTTCATGTTTTTTGGAAAAGACGAAGCTTAGAGTTGTAGCATGGTACTGAATTCATGAGATGTAATTTTGATGTTGTGTTTTAACCTTTTGCTTCCTACAGGTCTCCTTCCCAGCTGTTCCCGTCCTAATCCCCTTTTCCCCACTTGGACTCTCTTAGACTCTGTGATAAATCTAATCAGAGTATTGGAGCTGTCTTGTGGTGGAAGTGTTGGGAACGTGCACAGACCCCGAGGATCTGGTGACTCTGACAACAACTTTCTATCCTGGATTGTGCGGGAGATGTGGACCCCTACGCAATATAATCAAGGGCATTTTTACCTGAGGTGTAGACACAGTTATATACCTCCAGAAAATGTATATGACATCAGTGGAGTTGCTGCACTTGCAGCGCCACTGGAGAGGTCAGGTGGTAGGTATTGTTTATTCAGTGTACTCTGAGGGGGGTCTTCATCTGAGTAGCACCCAAGGTACCATTTCAGAGGGTAGACACTGAGGGGCAACATGTGGTCATTGAGGGACAGTTGGGCAGTGTGGTCATCGCTCTTGTCGCACTCTATGAAACCAACATGGGTCAATCTAATTTCCTGTAGACCCTCTCACCAGTGATGATTGATGAGCCCACACAATCAGCATACTTGGATAGTTTGCAAATTTCCTGCTTTGACCGCCTCCACTGCTGTCCCCTAGGCGTTCTGTTGTCACTTGTTGAGGTTCGACTAACCATCAAACTAAATCAAACCCACCTTCAAAACTTGGTTCCTAAGAGATGGAATCCCCAACTTTAAAAAGGGTAATACTTCAAGCTAACAGATTCAAAATACTTATATGTATCTCTAATATCCAAAGCAATATTTTTTTAAATTTTTATTCAATGATATATATATTCATTGGTTTAATTATTGAAATAAATTGTATAATACAGAAAGTCCTATACCCTCTGGGAAACAAAAAACAAATAAAAAACACGCAATCACACCAACTCAATCATACAGCTTAAAATAGCAAAAAGGACATAACATATGCATAGGTAGCACTTTAGAATACAAACATAGTGTACTCTCCCAATTAGTCTAACTGGTCTCCTTATACTAGTCCAACATAATTACAACTCTGCAATATACAAAACTTCAAAATCCAAGAGTTGCATAGTTTAGAAAAATCCTCTATTCCTGTTGTGATACTTGTACTTCATAGAGATTTCTTATTTGTTGATGAAAATGCTTTCTATAAGCCATAATTCACCCAAAATGTGATGGAAGGGAGAGAAAAGTCCTGTGCAGAGTCTTTGTCCTAAGTGATAGTGCTGACGTACGTTTCGGTGACAAGTGGCCACAAAGGGTCACTCACCTTCTTCAGGGCACACAACATTCATATATATAAGGGCATCCCAGGAGAGGCTATAATAATCATGAACTATATTCCTCCAATATAAAATAATTCCATGTAACTGATAGCTTGAAAAAAGAAAACTAAAATTCACAAACTGAGGAAAGAAAAGAAGAAAGAAAGAAAAAAGAAAAGATAATAGTACCAATTACCATCGGTGGTTGTAATTCTCATGCACGAAAAGCCTACACTTTGAAAATGTATCCACAAGATGTATATGTATACACCAGGTCATGCCGGATTTATTGTTTGGTGTCATCTCTTAGCCCAATCCTTATTGCTCCTATACAAACCATTAGAGAGTGTTAGAAGGTGACTTAAACTTATCAATAGCTCCAGTGACAAATTCCTTCAGAAGAGTGACGATCCTGAACTATTCCCAACTAGCTCCATTCAAGTCTCTCACCATCTGTCTAAAAAAGAAGTGTGTGATATACATCTCTTACTTCTCAGAGGGAGACTCATAGGATTCCACAGACCCTCTTACGTTGGTAGGTTCACTTCCTCAGACAACGTCTTATGACAGAAATCCTTATATGGAATTAAAAAGCATATTGAAATAGATCAATGCCCCAAGACACAGTCTGAAACAACAACCCTAGTTACTTTTAGCAACAGCCTCGATGTGTGGACCGCAGTTCCTACATTTTACTTACCTTATAGGTCTTGAGACATGATTCCGGCGATCACGGAGACTATCTGATGCCCATCTTATCAATCCTTTCTTAGGAGGTGTACACAAGCTGAAAGCAAAATGTGCCGCTTGAAATGTAGCAGCAGGAAGACACCAGAAATGGAAGTGCTCGCGATATGTAGCGAGACAGTAGTGCATTCGACGACAGACAAGGAAATATCTAATTTCCACAGGGATACACAGTCACCTTCTTAATGTGTTAGCAAAGTGGAAATGAACTAATAGGAAAACTGAAGTGTTGCAATAATAACACTGTCTAGACAATTGTTTACGTGGCAGCTACATATCTCCGGGAGGAAATGATTGTTTGTTTATCAATCTCCATATGGAGATATTGATTCCAAAGCATAGTGGATAAAAGACAGCCCCACTGATAAGAATTGAATGTTGTATAGTTGAAATCTCCCAAGATGACCAAATAAGCCCAAGTTGTAAAGTAAGGCTGCTGAAATAGTGGTGATATTAATGCACAGATTCAACTGTACTGAAACAACCACTCAACAATACTAAGCAACATGCGCCATATTGGAGGAGTTCCTCGATATGGAAAACCTCTTGTCATGCTGCAAGTAAATCCTACAAAAGTCTTCTTCCAACAGACAAAATAGATGTGAGATGAAAAAAATCCAAAACTATATCAACAAATGATAGCAAAGTCCCGAGACAAATAGAAACTTACGACTGTCATTTAATATAGATCTCCGCCAACAGGACGAGAAAAATATAGATCAAACAAAAGGTGAAACCCACACATTGCAGTTTTCTCTTGATGGAATAAGCATGAAAGGGAGCAGCTGGCCTATCAAAGGAAGGCATTCTCCCACGGTATTTCATCATTGAGTCCTTGGTGTACTGTGTCTAAAAAATAGATCCAAAAGACCTCTCTTTTCCTTCTATACTTCTCAGTGTCTCCTTGAGGTACTGCAATCTTCTCAAGGATGGTCCATTTCAATTCCCCTTCCTGATGTCCCTTCTCTATACAGTGATCAACTAGAAGAGCTTGAAGTCGCCGATTCCTGATTGTTGACTTATGCTCACTGAAACAAACTCTAAATTGGCTTCCTCACTCCCCCACATATCCTAGATAGACACATGCAATATATGACATTAGAGCTTTGACAGTTGGTCATAGTTTTTAAATATATTGTTTTGCTATTGTACTGAAAAGTGTCAGATACCATGGCTTGGGCACAGGCATGGCAAACTCCACACTGGTGATTGCCCAAGACGAGATTGGTTCCTGTAATGCTTTTCTGAGTAAATATATTCTCTCTCATAAGTCTAGCTTGATGCAATTTGTCCCGCAAATTGGAGCTTTTCTTAAAAGCAAACATAGGTCTAGGGAGAGGAGCATAATCGTTATTGGTGTTCAGTATATTCCAATGTGTATTAATGATTCCTTGTATCTTATTGTCAATATTGGAATGTCTGGCGAAACATACTATTCTAGATTGTTCATTTTTTCGGTGTGGTTCAGGTAAGGTGTCACGATCATAATATTTTGCCCTTTTATAGGCTTCCCGAATTACCCTATAGGTTATCCTCTATGAAGAAAGTTCTCCTTCATTGTCTTGGCATTCTTATCGTATTCATTTATACTACTGCACTTCCTCCAGATCCTGAGGAACTGACTAAATGGGATACTCTGTCGTTGGCAGCTGGGATAATAGCTATCAAAATGTAGTAACGTGTTCCTAGCTGTAGGTTTCGTACATAGAGTCACTTGAAGATTACCCTTTTCCTCAAAGATGAGAATATCTAAAAAAAATCTACTTTTTGATTGTTGAAATTAGGGGTAAATTTGTGGTTGTTGTCACATAGATTAAGCCACTCAACAAATTTCTGAAGATGTTCCCTATAATCTTCCCAGATAAAGGAAATATCATCAATGTAACGCCCCCCAATGAGTGATATTCTCAAAGAATGGAGCAATTTCATTTCATATGTACTTCCTTTCAAAAAGACCCATGTAGATATTTGCCACACCTGGAGCACATGCAGCTCCCATACTTACTCCTTTGATTTGTCTAAATATGTCTCCATCAAATTAAAGAAAATTGTCCCCCAACACTATTTCAAGACAACTCATCACGAAATCAACAGGGACATCGATAGTCTCTTCCATCAGCAACTGCTGAACCGCATTATAGGCTTCCTCTTGGGGAATGTTGGTATATAACGCCTCGATATCCAATGTGATCAAAAATGCCCCTATCAGGGTTAAATGTGAGTCCCTTTTTTTTACTATCATTTGTCCCATATCCTTAATATAGGAGGAAAATTTAGCAATCAAGTGTTTAAGAAAGGAATCAATGTATTTAGACAATGGTTCCATAGCCTAACCAATGGTAGAAACTATAAGTCTAAGGGGAGGATTATTGATCTGTTTTTGTGTCTTAGGTACCTCATATATTGCAGGTAGTTTCGGATTACTGACCCTAAGAAAGTCAGTCTCTGATTTAGATATGCTACCATTCTGAATGCCCCTTTCGCAAATTGTCTGAATCTTAAAGCAAAGAAGTACATTTGGATTGCCTCTCACCCTTTGATAATGTTCTGGAACTGAGAGCATAGATATAATTTTTTGTTTACATGATTCAGTGTCCAGCAAAACAATGCCTCCGCCTTTATCACACGGTTTTACTGTGATATTTTTATTTTGGTGAAGATCTTTCATAGTTTCTCTCTGCTTTAATGTAAGATTAGGAGCAGGGGCTGAGACGTATCTGAGTACATGATTGATTTTATTAGAAACTATCTTTTCGAAGACACCTACTTCAGGGCCTAATAAGTGTAAATTCTGAGTAATCGTAGACTGGGGTTTGAAAACCTCAGTGTTCCGTTCTAAAATAGTCTCCCTATTTTGAAAGAATTTTTTAAGCCTAACTTTACGGAAAAAAGGCCTGTATGTCTTTCATAATTTCAAGCTTGTTTATCCTTTGACTAGGGACAAAAGTGAGTCCTTTGCCTAGGAGCTCCAGAGTGTCCTGTTCCAGTGGAAAGTTGGTCAAATTAAAAATAGGGAGAGCCCTGCCCGTGTTTATGTTTTCCAATATTGTTGTCTCCTTGTTTGTAGAAACTGATGGGATTGGTCCATCTGATGATAAAATCTTCGTCTCCTTTTTTTCTGGGATAGTCCCCGGCGGCTGTTCCAGCTCCCTCAATTGTCTAAAAAAGCATTCGTTTTTATTGCTTTATTGTTTGTAAGGTCATGCCTGTTGGATCCTCCCTCCCCATTAGATTCAGAAGTGTCTGAGAATGTAACTCTCTGTTTTTTGTGTAAGGTATTATTAGTATTAGGTCCTGAGCTAACCTCTTCTGAATAAAAAATTTCTCTCAAGTAGGGATAAACTCTATCTTGCGAAAAGAATCGTAGATCCTTTCTGAGTTTTTCTGTCTTTCTTTTTATCAAATATTCATTCTATGTTTCTATCTCTGCATCTATCGTCTCTAATGCTTTCTCAGCTTCCTCAAGTGTTCCTTTTTGTTTAATCTTTGTTTTAAGGACAGTGATTTCATTCGCAAGGACACTGATCATTTCTTTTGCTGTCTCTATAATCAAAATCATCTAGTCCCTTGAGCATCGATTAGCTATCAGAGACCATTTTTCAAACAAATTGCAGATTTCTGCAAAAAGCCCAGGGATATTTCTGACCCTGAGGCCCATAGGGATAACTCCGACCTTTAGGTATTCTAAGATAAAATTGGCATGTGCCTCAGTTCTCTTCATTTTCTTTTTTAGATTGATCAACGTCAGTCCATCTTCTTCATGTTCCTTGAATACAGTGCTTCTATCCCCACCATCTGTATCCTTGCCTACCAAAGCTAAGAACTGATCTTCAGAAAACCCAAATGTTTTCAAAGAATCCATGATGGATATAAAAAAACAAAAATAGCCACTAGAAGGCAGTGTTACTCCTCAAATGGAGCAAATTGGATAAACAAGGAGAGATTACCCCTGAAGTCCAAGGAAGCCAACTAGAACAAGGTCTCACTAACATGTACCCTGCCCCTTGGAAGAATGAACCACTCATCTCTGTTCACCATCTGAGTTGTGACGGAGGTGGTCTTGGATTGCTTGTGTTCTGGTTCAGAAAGTGCACAAGAAAGCTTGTCAGTGGAGTTCTGAGGGTGGCAAAAAACAAAGTGGTGAAATGCTACCCAGTGGTTAGACAAATTGCAAGCATTCCCCCCCATCACCTTGCTCACTATGGCACAAGTACCAAGCAACACCCGAGTCTTGTGTTGCTTGTGTTCCAGTTTAGAGGGGATCTTGTTTGGCAGTTTATGCTGGGCGGTTCCTATTGGAGCAGGAGCAAGACTGATTTGCAAATGGCTGGGTCTAAACTGAGATGATATGGTGAGCAAAAGAAAGATGGTTTGGAATGCTTCCTCAATCATTCCTCCCAACAATATTTGTGTGTTTGATGGTACCTTCCAGAGCTGAATTGGTGTCAATCGATAGTTCTCTGGCCATTGACGGGAGGCCGGGGAAAAATGTGTGAGGGCTGTCAACATCAGGCTTCCTTGCCATTGTGACAGCAGCCCTAGCTAATAAGCCTGTAGAGTTCTCATGAATCATGTAAGCCATGGCACCAGGCATGCTGGATGCCCAAAAGTTGGAGGACTAGATCACTAACATAAGTCATCACTATCCACGCCATATCTGCCACACACCAACTTGCCACTCACTTTTGACTGTAGGAGCCATGGACAGCTAGTATGGATTTCTATCATCGATGAGGGAGGAAAATAAGACCTGCAGTGCAACACAGGCTGATTAATGGATAGCCTGTGATATTTATTCAGGTTTCTCACTGATGTATATTTTTACTTGCAATTTTCCAGATTTAATCTGCAATGTGTTTTATTGTTATGTGTTGTTTCCCTTTAGTCAGATGTTTTTAATTAGCTTCAAAATATATTGCAAATGTAAAGTGTAATATGTAACTGTTAGAAATTGGGTCTTTTGTTGACAGTCAGGTTACCCCTGTTCAAGCAAGGACCCTCTCTCTAGTCAGGGTAAAAGAGAATCACCCTCAGCTAACCCCTGCTTACCCCCTTGGTAGCTTGGCAGAGCAGTAGGCTAAAGTTCAGAGTGCTAGGTGTAAAGTAATTGTACCAGCACACACAGTCACTTAATGAAATCACTACAAAATGACACAACATAGGTTTAGAAAAACAGGAAATATTTATCTAAACAAAACCAGACCAAAACGACAAAACCCCTCAATACACAAGTCATGTTATCAATTAAAAAGCAAAAAGAGTCTTCATGTAGTTTTGAACACACACTAACACTGTTAGTGTGAAAATGTACCTTGGGTATGTCAAAAATAACCCCGCACGGGCGAGTGTGTGTCAAAAAGGGCTTGCGATGCGTCTATTTCACTCACGAGCGAGACCTACACAGGTTTTCTCCCAGAGTCATCTTTCATGCAGTTTTAAGTCAGCTGGCCTTTGGACTTGTATATGATATTCAAGGACTTTCCTCTCCATTCATGGAGATACACCTTCTTGTCTTCTAGGTGGCTTTTTTGAGGATGCTCTCATTAAACACAGCATGCTGGCTTGTCAGAAGATATGAATAGAGAATTTCTTAACTCATTCATGTCGCAAAAACCACGGGTCCTTTTTGCAGCACACATTTGTATCAAAGCAAATGTCTGTCCAACTCGCAATTTCCGAGTCGCAATCTCGGATGCAGAACGGTGTCTCAGACACCGTCTGCGACTCGCTATGGGGTCGCAAAGACCCACCTCATCAATATTAATGAGGTGGGTCGCATTTTGTGACCCCATAGCGAGTCCATGCACTCACAGGGATGGTGGCCTGCTGAAGTCAGCAGACCTCCATGTCTGTGACTGCTTTTTAAATAAAGCAGTTTTTTGTTTTCCTTTTGCAGCCCGTTTTCCTTAAAGGAAAACGAGTTGCAAAATGAAAAAAATACCGAAACCATTTGGTTTCGTTTTTTCAGTGTAGGCAGTGGTCCATTGGACCACTGCCTGCTCTGAAAAAACATTCTGGGCAACATTCACAAAGGGGAAGGGGTCCCATGGGGACCCCTTCCCTTTTGCGAATGAGTTACCACCAGTGTGACACTGGTGGTAACTGCGAGTTGCTTTGCGACCGCATTCGCGGTCACAAAGCAATTCTGAATTGCGATGCGAGTCGCAAATAGGAAGGGAACACCCCTTCCTATTTGCGAGTCGCATTCACAAATTGCGAGTCGGTACCGACTCGCAATTTGTGAATGTGCATCGCGTTAGGCCGTTTGCATTGCGCAAACTGTGATTTTCGCAGTTTGCACCATGCAAACGGCTTCCTACATCTGGCCCCTAGTTCCCTCAATTAAAGCTCATGCATGTTCATTGCACTGAAAAAAATAAAGATAAATATTGATGGGGTCAACACTGGCTACGACACAAAATCGACAAAGGTGTGAAATTCACAGGTTAAGGTACTAACTTAACCTTTTTTTACTACCTCGTCCATCATTTCAAAGATGGAAATCAGGTGTGAAACAGAGACTGAGGCACTCGTTAGGAGTTATGCAGACTGTGGTGTGGGAATTCCGAAGGGTAGGAATTCCCAATTGTGACTGGTATTCCTGCATCAAAATCTTCTGATGGATCTGGAGAAACCTGGGGCCATATGTACGAACACTTTTTCCCATAGACACAGAATGGGTAAAAACCTTTGCTACATCTGGCCCCTGGTTGTTTACTCTGTGGTTTTCCCTGATTTCATGAAAAAAATTATGTTTTCTATCTGTTTTGAACAAGCAAAAAGTGTTAGGTGTGGCAGTTAATACATGACTGTAATGCAAGTCCCTGTAGCACAGAGGGCTCCCTAACCATTAAAAGGCCCCCATTTATGGGAGTCTTGGGGACCCCTCACTACATTTTATAGAGGGCCCCTCTTTTGGCTATGCATCATGATTTGTATGTCTTGGCTGCAGCTGGTCCTTGCTATAAAGCATGTTATTGCATGAAGCTCTGGCTTGTGCATTTGTCAGAACATGACCATGGGAATATAGTGCTCCATGTAGGCATATCACAGCTCTTTTATGGCTCCAGGTATGTGTATAGCATTTGGTTTGTGTATCAATGTAGCACCTTGTTAACCATGTAGTGTCTTAATGTACAAGTTCACCAATCCCATATTCCATGAAATAATGTAATTGTGTATTTTTTTCTCTTACTGTTTTGTTTTTGTAATGTTTACTACTATGAGATATAAGTAAAAACCATAAAAACAAAAATAAAACAAGACACAATTCACTGGCTCGACCCCTACCTCTTGAGAAAACTATAAATACAATTTAGCTTGCTAGGAAAAAAATGGAGAAGGGACAGAAACAAAAATGTCTCCTAATGGAATGTAGTAAACAGGTCATTCACATATATGAATAATCTTACAATAAACACATTAGCACTGTCTCTGGTGGGCATTAATCAAACACTGCACCCGGGATGCACAGGACGCATTCCGGCTATCCCCAGTGTCACATAGGCAGTACAAAGGGCACGATTTAGAGTTTGGTAGACAGTCCATCTTTTTTAAGTGAATTATATCATATGTCAGCTGTTATAAGACAGGTGGGGGGGTTTATCTGTCATGTTTGTGATGGAGTAACCCATACACCAAACTCTAAATCAGGCCCATAGTCTAACATTTATTGACCATCACTGTGGTAGTAAAGTTAATAGGATGTTAGGCGAGGTGGTGCTATTATAAAGTCCAAAACATCTATTTACAGACCTAGAGCATGAATCATTGCAATAAATTGACCTGGGAGTTGAGCATATACCACAGAAGCTGCCACACATGCACATTACTGGCACCATTTACAATGAGATATCTCTGAAGGAGGAGTATTTGCTCCAGGGATCGAAATGTAGCATTTAATATTTTACTGGCCTAAATATTTTTGTTTTAGCCACAGGAACTTCAGCTGTATTTCTTACCTTACTTCGAGCTGCCAGACAGGCCTTGGCCAGAATCACTGCTTTTTGGGCCTGGTTAGTTACTAATCTATCTTGAGTAACAGCAAAAGTGGGCACTGGTCTGGTTTTACAATAGTGCTTCAAAGGCAACATTGTCACAGAATTAGTCAAAGTAAAGGGGTGTTTGAGATTCTGATTTTAAAAGCGGGAAGTTAGGTTTGTATGGGTATAAGATGGGAAGTTAATAAAGTTACAATTAACATTTAATTAATAATTTTTAAATTATTATTTAAATGCTTTTTTGGACTACCTAAATATTTTGCTTATATTTTAGTTGTGAGCTGCAAGGTTTGTAGAGGTTTAGGGTGGGAAGTTAATTAGATAATAATTAACAATTTAATATTAATTGTTAATTAATTATTTAATTCGTTTTTGATATAATATGTAGAATACTGATTTATTTTACTTATATTTTACTTGGGGGATGTTAGGTTTGTAGGGGTATAGGAGCGTAAGTTAACTAATTAATATTTGAATACTTAAATTGTTACTTAGATATGTAATGTGATTGAAGTGAAGTACATTCCCTACTCTTGTTTAGACTGTAGTAGGACTACAACACTTTCCATACATGTGTGCTGTTTGGAGTGGGAATAATAAATGTATCCCTCCAAAATCCAATGCTTGCCCTCCTGTTGCACAGACTAGAGTGATCCCTCCGAAGTCCAACACTTTTCCTACTGTTGCACTGTTTGGAGTGAGAATAGTAAATTTAACCTCTCCAAAGTCCAACGCTTTCCCTACTGTTGTTTAAACTGGAGAGGGAGTAGTATATTTCACCCCTCCGAAGCCCAACACTTTCCCTACTGTTGCATTGACTGGAGTAGGAACAGTAAATCTAAGCCCTCCGAAGTCCAACATTTTCTTAACTATTGTGATGAATGGAGTAGGAACAGTAAATTTAACTACTCTGAAGTACAACACTTTCCCTAATGTTGCTTAACCAGAGCAGGAACAGTATATTTATTATTATTAGGCTCCAATAGTTTTCATAATATTGGTTAAATAGATTGTATAGCATTAATAGTTTTTTTATATTTTATACTATCTCTTTTTATTTGTAAAGTTATTTTAATGTTAATAGTTGTTTAGTACATGTGTTTTGGGAATTTGAAATTTTGAATATTTTATGCATTGCCTAAATGAATATATTTTTTGTATTGACTTGTTTATATTTTGTTATTGTATATGAATTATATATAATACACACATAATATATATATATATATATATATATATATATATATATATATATATATATATACACATATATATGTTCTCATAGTATTATATGTCAAACATTAAATAATTTACATACTGTACAATAAATATATTAATTATGTTAAACTATATATTTATATAAACACAAACACATGTTTTTGTGTGTTCATATAAATACATATTTATATATATTATTACATATTAGTGGACTTTATGTATTTTATATCATATCAAATTTGCATATTTAATATTTAGGCAATATTAGTGTCAACAATATTTTTCATTTGTTATTTTTGTACTTACCGTTATAGGTTTATGGGCACAATATTGTGGTAAATTATATTTTTGTCAAGAATATTGTTTTCTACGATATTGTGTCAATGAGTCAGAGTTTGGCAGACAGACTGTCATTCCCCATCATTGCGGACCTGATCTGTCCTTCAAGCCTTTGGTTATCCGTCCTCGGTATTTAGAGTTTGGCCTGATATACCTCCATTGGTGATGATGGAGGGCATTCCATTGGTTGATTGTCAGTACTCCATTGCTACCCCTCCCGGTCCAGTGTCGTTGGACACTACTCTATCAACATTGGTATGGCAGACATTCATCTGCCATATTTAGAACTGTCTTTCATTAGAGTGGAATTAAAAAACCTTTACAATGGAGGACAGCAGGGGTGGACATTGTTTCGAATGGCCTGCACATGTGATCAAAATCTACTCAAAAACAACATCTGTAGCTCCTGCTAAAATGACTCTCCTCTAACAACACAAACTATTGAACACTCACAATATGAACCACCAGCATATCTGATAATATTCTGCTGGAAATCTAAAGACATTGTGGCCCTTCCTTCGAACAGATGTTATGTAAACTCCTGACAAATGACCTATTCATTCATGTTATCAGATCTGGTCTGATATTATGTTTCCTTATCAAGGCCTAGGTGGATTAAATTCATTGTAAACTGTATTAATTGCTAGAGCATTGTAATTACACTTTATTGTGTGGCCTTTCGCATCGCCTTATTGGTTTTCACCTTCTCCTTCCCCACACCCTCCTCCTCCCAGGACGATGGTGCTGTTTAAACAGAATTGGTATGTAAGATGGAGGGAGAAAAAGGACGCCAAGGTGGGTGCCTGTTTAAGATGCTCCTTTAGCCATAGAAAAAAAATAAACTGTGAACATTTTTTACCTTTTAGAGCCATTCATCTGATTTCCCAGGGGATCCAAACCTTCTTATTCTTGGTGACCTTACCTGCGCCTCTCTTTCTGCCTCTCTGCCACCCTTGGCCAGCACCAGCTGGACTTGTATTGGGGTGATGGATGCGCTGCTGATGAGGTGCTCCCATGATGCCTGCAACCACTGGGACCCTCTGCCCTTCATAGATTGACTGCTGAACCCAGAAACACTTGTGCATGCACTGGTAGGTACAGCTTGGTACACTGAGGACTTGGGACAGATAACGACATGCTGAGTGGCCCTCCGTCGTCACAATTATGGGAATCTGCACAACATAGCTAAGACTCAGGTGGAATCAGCTCTGAGTCTTCTGAGCCCTCTCTGGCCGGCTTCTTCCTTTACCCTCTCTTGTGTGTGTATATTTCTCCTCCTTATCTTTACCACTTGTTTTCATCCTTAGTGTTTGACTATAAGGGGACACTCCCCCTCCTGGGTACCAGAGGCTAGTAGTCTCTAGGGATAGGGTAAGAATTCCTCCTCGTTGTTAGTGGAAGAATTGTCTTCCACTTATATACTGTGCATGAGTAATTTTCTCCTTCTCACGTGTTTGTGTGGTTTGCTATGCAGTGTTGTGTTTCACCTTTGTTTTAATTACCTCTCTGTTTTACATTCTTTAGGCCTCCTCAAGGTAATTCCTTGGGTAAGGTAGGCCCATTATCTTATTACTTTCACTCTCCATTATTTTGGAGTAGGCTCTTTCACTCCAGTGTGAGTCTTAGGGATCTGAGGCCCCAATGAATGCCCCGAGACCTTCCTTGGCCCATTATTAAGGGCAGAAACATGTTGGCAACCAAATTTTAGATAGGTGACCCTGTGAGTCCCTGTTCTCACGGAGGTGTCCCACATTTTGTTTTTAACCACACCAAACAGACACCATTATTAAATTGTAACTTTGCACTGGTGACTGGTTAGGTGTTTTTATTTTCCCTAGGTTAGCTGGATCCCAAATTTTTCCAGACCAAGAATTAATTTTCGCACTTCTTCCTGTTCTTTCAACCGTGAGGTTGAGACCGCCCAGGTGGCACTGCCCTACCTGGGTGGGACTAGGTGGTCAAATGATGAAGCATGACACTATATGGTGTGTGAGACCACCTAGTCCGTAAAGGAAATTCCCGCTGTTTTTTCAACACTCCACAGCGTCGCACTGACCTCATTTTCGAGCAGCGGGGAGCATAAGCATGCCCCTTACTCACGCTCTTTGATTTATTAGTGAACCCCGTACTTCTTTGTGTTATTTCTGCTTCTTCCTCCTCCATGGTCTTCTTGATTTTTAAAGTTTGCTGAGGAACACAGGATGGCCCATGAGCAAACTTTGCCCCCTTTTCAGTTCACTGAGGTTCAGCCATCTTGGCCTACTTCTCATCATAGTCATAGAAACATGACATTTCTGTCAGGAGAACAAGAATCTCTGCCTAGTGATACTCTCCCCCCTCAGTTTTTAATTGCCAAACAATATGACTGTAGCCAGAGGCGCTTTTTAAAACCATTCATACTCTTTTTTCAGTGGTTTAACATCCTACACAGACATACACTTCATCTTCAAATGAGTCCTCATTCTGCAAAGAAGAACCCCTGGGCTGATACCCAACAGAATAAATCCCACTTTGGGTGACAATGAGCTTAGGGATCTTGTTGAAAGTTATGGTAAATTAAATATAGTAAACAAACGCCCCCCCTTTCATGTCCAAAGTATCTGCTCCATTCACACCATCCACAATCACAGTCCTCCTATCTACACCCTCTACCTTTGAATAAGACATCTTCTAGCCTCATTCATGTCCCCACTATATACACTTATTGCCCTGTCTTTCACCTCACACACTATACTCTACAGTGTCTTCTCCATAATTACCAATCTGCAGTCAAATACTGCATGGAACTTTCAAACACAGTTCTTCACGTCAAACTTGATATCCTAGTCCTTAATAAAACCTATCTCAATGATGTTTCCTCATGTATCACATTCAAGACTTTCTTCACATTCCACATTATTCTATCCCCCAGTGTGATCAATAATCCAGACATGGGCTGAGGAAGCTATCATTTACAGGAGCACACTTGGTTGTAGACTTCTTCCTCCTGTAAAATTCTGTTCATTCTAATACCTATCTCTTCTAACGTATCCTCACAGGTCCTCCAGTCATAGGCTAAACATCATTTACTATTGTACAGGCAAAATCAACACATTTATTGGAAAATTTGTGGAATTTAATCTATTCTAGCTGATACTCTCAGGGCCCCTCATCTTCCTTGGAACCTTCAAACTTCACTAATGAGAACACCAATAAACTGGTCAAATTGCACTTTTCTTTTTTCCATGACAATGGCCTCCTTCAGCACTACCAGAGGATAGCTCACTGCAAAGGCTCTATTCTAGTTCTCATTATCTCCAAGGACAAACACCTAAGTGTTGAGGATCTTATTCCAGTAGATTGATTGGACCACCCTCAAATTCTGTTCCAAGTAACTATTTGTCCACCAGAAAATATGAGTCAACTCAAGTTTCCAGGATACCAAAAATATTGACATCAACAGTCTTGCTATCAATCCCCAGAGTAACTTCCTGACCCCTGGTCCCCAGTATATTAATGGTCTTACTAAGAAATACACTAAGTGCATCAAAAATCTGATTAATGATTATGCCCCACTGAAGAGCAATAAGAAAAGCATAAACCTTCTCTTCCTTATTTCTCAAAGGATTTATATTAAAAAAAAAACATCTGAGACATTTTGAGAAATATTGGGGGCAAGCACCTTCTCCCTTTAGTCTTTCTATTCTCATGGCTGCCAGAAGAACCAATAAAGGGACCGCCTGCAAAACAAAATCTTGCCACATTAAATCTATGCTTAATGCTGCCAAAAACAATCCAAAGATTCTTTTGTATTTCATAAAACAATGGAACTACCAGTCCTCCACTAGTACACCCTCTAGACTGGTAACAGAATGTGATGAATTTGCAACCTTCTTTGCAGACAAAGTAAAGACTATTGAACAAGTTGTTTTACCAAGTTCCTTTATCTCTAATGACTGCACACAAACCCGCAGGGTTTAATGCTCACACTTTGACACGATGTCTGAGACAAAGTTGCTTGAAACTATAAATAAAGTCAAGCCATCCAACCAATTCTCCGAAGCATTTCCTAATATCATGAGAAAGGAGGAAAAGGCCAAACTGCTACTGCCACATTGAACCTCGCTGATTAATTCTTCATGGAAGGTCTCCCCAGTGCGTAATTTGTGCCTGTGGTTTCCAGTGTGGGGCATGTCACTTATTTTTGTGCATCAGGCATTTACTGCGAGCAAAAGACACAGATGGGAAATACGGAAGAACAGAAAAGTGAGAAAGCGTCACAAAAGGAAAAAGCAGAAAGCTGCAAAAGTCAGCTGAAGGGGCAGGGAATGGCTGTAAATGGATTAATGAGGCCAGAGGAGATGGCTTCAGGATTACACTGCCTCAGTATTCGGCGCAGCCGTGAGTTTCAAAGGAGAGCTTTGGACACTGGCTTTTTTTTATTTATAAATTAAGCACTAGTCTCCCCCGGCCTTGAAAAAAGCAATGATGAGTTAATTGACCTAAACAACGTCTACCTGATTTGAATACTTCCTTTCTTAGAGAAGGTGATAGAAAGGAACATAGCCTCTCAGTTGTCTCTACCTATCCAAGCAAATGATCTCCTTCATGTGTTCCAGTCTTGATTCACATAGGGATGTGGCACGAAAACAGCTCTCCTGCAAATTGTGAATGATTCCCTTCAACTTCTTGACTTCAATAACTCCTGTGTACTTGCGCTTCGGGACCTCACCTCAGAATTTGATATAGCCAATCGCTGCTCTCTCTTATTAGCATCCAGAAAGATCGGATGGGTATCGAGGTGGTAGTCATACAGTTGTTAGGTTCCTATTTACCCTTGACAACATGGACAGTCTATCACTTGAAACTCAAGACACCCAGAAAAAAACAACCTCCCTATTAATGAGTGGCTGGAATAATCCTCTCCCACGAACTGCAATCTATGCATTATTGACAATGCCTAATCGCTCTGCTTTATCTTGGACAACCAGCTGGATTTTCACAAGGAGCAGGTTGTGGTTATGGCCAAAAGCGCATGCCTCCAACTAACACAGTTCCGGGGTTACCAGGCACTTTGTTACAGGACTTGAAGTCTGTGGTTCAGGCGTTGGATCTTTCCAGACTGGACTGTGGGTATTTACTCCTCTCCGGTTTTCCTAAACCGTATCTAGCACCCCTGAAGCAGCTTCCCACTTCCTTACCGGGCACAAGAAAACAGAGATCATGTTCCGCATTCTTCGTTCCCTGCACTGGCTTCCCGTTAAAGCAGGAGGCCAGTTCAAGAACCCATCAAGTCAGCCACGACTCCACTCTCTTCTACACGGCTGCAAAGCTGAAACTCTCTGGCGCTCGTTGAGGATCAAGGAGTATTAAAAACCCTTCTACTCGAGCCTTCGACTTTCAGATAAAAGCCCTGTTTGAAGCAGGCATTCTCGGGTTGCGGAAGAAGGCTTTGAAACTCCCACACTGTCCCTTTGCCCAATCTAATAGCTGAGCACCTAGGAAAGGAAACCCAAACTCCACTTATTCGAGAGGCACTTGGGTTAGAAGGAGAACAGCTCCTTCACATCTCCTCTGTTGACCTGGTTTACTTACCCTAAAGCGAAATGTCTGTTCCTCTGGGTTTCTTGATACATAGCGCTGTTCTATTATGAGTGACAGCCAAGTGCCTTCTGGCATGGACAGTCTACGCTGCAACACATCTTTTGTTACTTTCTCTTCTGCGATGCTTATCTTTGACTCTGTGGTGTGTGTTATAAAAAGGGTACTTCTTACCTTGCGGCGAAATGATCCACCGTTAGGTCGAGTCTGTAATATCGCACAAATAAAATAAATAAGATAAAATAATAGGATGAGACGTGACTCCTGGGCGAGATAGTACATTATGGTGGCTATTCTAAATTGATGATATTTGCATTAGGTGGATGCTACTCAAACTGCCTGTTGATTCTTTATGTTCATTACAATTGACTTTAGACGGGAGGAAAATAATAGGTACAAAGATAGACGAGGAGATAGAGAAAGAAAGGCAAGGTTTTCACTGCCTGAAGTCTCTAACGAGAAACCTGCACTGGTAAACCACCTCTAGTTGGTCTTGTGGCTTAAAAACATGTTAGTTGCAAAAATGGTCCCTCGCCTTAAGTCAATATTGAAGCTTTAGGAGCCAACATCAACAAAATAACTTTCTTTACAATCATTCCTGGCTTTAAGTTTGCTTGCACGACTAGACCGCATGGTTCCTGGAATGTTATCTCTAATGCAGTCCACCTGCCTTGTTTATTTCTTCGGAAATATATTAATCATCAGGTTGAGTTTCACTTCTGCCTCATTTTTAGCAGCCCTGCTTAAAGTAATGAAAATGCTTGTCTCACTTGCTTTTAGTCACCAAAGGGGTGACCTTTCAGTCAGTGGCATAAGGAAACTTGAGCATTCTCCGCCCCCCCCCCCCCCCCCGCCCTTCCCTCCCTCCCCGCCCCCGCATTGCGGAGGCTGCAGGGGCTTTGTTACACCAGTGCTTTCAGTTATACCTGTTTCAACGTGACTCAAAAATTCCCTCGAAGTAACCCTGCACAGCCGGCTAAACCAGTGCTTAAATTTAAAAGAATAGGTGACGGACCCAAAGTCTTGCTCAGCACCCTGTTTAGGGGCTTTCGAAGTCCGGTGCCGAATATCAAGGCTGCATACTCTTAATTACACCTGAAGCCTCTAGACACTTCTTGCCTCTTTATCTCACCCTTGCAGGTCATTTTTCATCCCTGATTTCTTTAATTGTTACCATTTACCCGCCCTTTTCTTGCTTCTTCTTTCCCCCTCGTGGTGTTCTCTCTCTTGCCGATTAGAAAGAAATAAGGACAGGTCCCCAAAAAGGAAGACCGATGGACCACACCTGCAACCACCAGCTCAATATAAGCTCTGGGTTAAAGTGATGCAGGACTGACTCACTACACTGAATATGAAGTTCATGAGAAATTGTTCACAATCATTTAAGTTTTTGCAGGGTCTACTGTAGGGTACAGAATGATAGGCTGTAGGTGGGAGAGGACAAACTCTTGATGTGAGCTGTGACCGAGCTCCCACAAGGCCTGAAGAGAAGCACAGAAGCTGACCTGCAGAGTTGCCTGATTTCAACAGGGAATCCTTCACTCCAGTGTTTAATTTACAGTGTGGGGCAGGTTTGAACATTTTGCCATTGCTGATTTTGGTGTCCAGTCTGGCCCTGCACATGATGCAGACTGCAGTGCTGATGCAATGGCTCCAAGACATCAAAAGGCTGGCTCCAAAGTGTTAATACATCAGGCCAGATATGTAGGGACAAAGGAAGTCTCATAGGTCATGAGTTTCTGGTTTAAAGTCTCTGCAAAGTGGTAGAGCTCTGGCAAGGCCTTGGTATTTCAAAGGGTGAATGCACCTGCTGCTGAGAACTGCGCAAAACGGAATGCCTCAGTTTCTCCTCCTAACGGACCTTTGAGCTGTCTAATTAAACTGAGAGGTTTTAAGATATGGGCAATGTGGGCAATTGTCCAGGACCTCCACCTATCTAAGTGCCCCTGGGAATGTGAACTCTCTCTTTGGCCTCTGTCTATTCTATTTTTCTGCCTACACCTCTCTCACTTTCTGCGTACTTCTACCCCATGTAATCTTGAGGTTTTTTTGGGCCCCGGATAACACATTTTTCAAAGATTTTTGTGTGTCCCTATTAACATTTAACATGTAATTTAGAAGTTTGACATGATGCCGGCTTGAAGTAGCAGGAAATGGGTAATACAATTCAGAATTTGTTCCATACAGACAAATATGTCTTGCCCGAGATCCTTATGACGACATTCATCTAATAACAATCCGAATAATCATTTCAGCACCAAGATAATGCAATTTATAGTGTCTGCTCTACAAACAGACAATATGTTCTAATTAGTAGTGGGGGACACAAGGTCTAGTGAAAGTGAGCAGTAAAGAGTGGAGAAAGCAAATGAGCGTGTCCGGGTGGGTGCACACCGTTTGTACCAAAATAAAACAACATGGTGTTTCATAAGGTTGAGCCTAAACCTTAGCAGGGTTTATAGCTTTTGACAGCTTACATTATACACTGTAATTTCATATTGAAAATTAAATTACATTTCTTAATAAGCTGAATCATTATCAGAAAAATAGTTGCATATATTATGTTTATAAAGTCTCAAATGACCATGGACAGAAGCAAACAATAATTAGGGGCTTTATTTAGATTTGGGCGGATGCAGGACGTTTGCCAAAAGAGTCTTTTGATGTCAATAGTATTCTAGATACAGCAGATCCTCCACTTTTTTTAAAGATGTTCTTCTCCGCAAAACTATAAACAATGCCCTTACTTATTACTACAATTCAAAACGTTGGCAAGCAATTTGTGTAATGAGTTAATCAAAGGTATGTATAAGAGTTTAATGAAAATATGCAGAAGTGTAGGAAGCCTATTACTTTAAATGTGGATTAATATAAACGATACATGAATAAGTTTTGTCGTTTTCCAGTGCTTTGAAACACTAAAAGTAGTAGTGGTTAATGTGAGCTACTGTTTGCTGATGCTGAGAAAATGGCTTTTAGGAGGACCATGACCTCGGGATGCTTGACTTCCCCTACAGGACTGGTTGGTACCAACTACCTGCCAAGTGCCTTTGCACTAATAAGGATCATTCTTGGCGGAGACGTGGCTCAGAGTGGAAAGAACTTACATAGTCTATTTAATTCAGCATGGTTGCAGGGTTTAGCAATGACCTTTGCTGACACAGCACAATTCCGATATGTGGCATGAAGGCTGGGTTGTTTGGATCGCCTGAGCAGGCCCAGCAAAGCTCCCGCCCTCCCATGTGATTGATCTGGCATATTGGGAACTATGGCCACATATCATTAATTGATTTGGGCCAGGGCAGGTGAGGCAGCTCGACTTTCACCTTCCATTTCGACTCAAGACTGAGGCCCTCATTGAGAGGGTGGCAGTCATCAGACCACCAGCCTCGCTGTGGCGGTCTTACCACCGCGGACCCGCAAGGTAAAGACCATTACATTGCAAGTTGTGGGGTTTGGCAGAAGTCAATCAGCCACAACACTGCCTGACCCGCCGGTGTGGTCGCACCGACGCGGCCGGCGGTGAGCACCTCCAGCTCGGTGGCAAGCCTCAGCCTGCCGGCCGGATTACAAGGTTGCTGACCACCAGGCCACGAAAACCCTAGCGGTAATGCACCCTGCGAGAAGAATCCTCATTCCTGTCACCAGCACACACTTGCACACGTCCCCACACTACAATGCACCCCCCATCCATCCACACACTTCCAAACAACCCCCCCACCCATCCACACACTTCCACCCCCAGCTGTACTCATCAATCCAAACACCCCACCCACTCTCACACTGACATACACACGCCCCCACTCACACATATGCACCCCCTCTGCAAACATTCACACCCCCACACCCCTTTCCCCTGCACCGCATACGTACACTCACCTGCTCTCCCCATTGACTCACACAAACACATGCACACACACACACCCACAAGTACCCCCTCACCCCATCCACAAACACTCACTCACCCCACCCCATCCACAAACAATCACTCACACACGCACCCCATCCACAATCATTCACCCCATCATCTCCACGCATACATACGTTAACATACTCCCCCCTCAGCATACGCACACTTGCCCACATGCACAACCACTCACTCGCAGACTTGCACACAGACAGCCCCACTCACTCGCTCACAAACACGCACTCAGACACCCACATTCGCACACACATACACGCACTCAGACTCCCCCATTCGCACACACATACATGCACACTCCACGCACATGCACCCAACACTCCCTACCCATCTCCTTTTGGATGATCACCTTACCTTTTCCGGTGGGCTGGTTGTCCAGGAGGGAATGAGTTTGCACCGCCAGCACCACCGCGCCAGCAAGACTCCACCAAGCCATATTATGGCTTGTAATATGGCAGGCGGAGTCTTGCTGGCGTGGCGGTGCTGGCGATGCACCCACCTCTTCGGACTTCTGCCCATAAATGGGCAGAAGTCCTCCAACGACTCCAAATATGGCGGTCTGTTGGCTGAGGCAACTTCAGCGCTCTTCGAAAAAGACTGCCGAAGCTGTAATGAGGGCCTGAGTCTTCCTAGGTGTTTTTCACACCTCAAATGTTTTGCATAGAGGAAAGATAGTCAAGCTGCAGGTGGCAGGCATGCTGGCAGTGCTAACGGTGTAGGTCAGTGATGCCAACAAGGGCGGCCGTTGGTGCCTTTCTAGGAAAGGCTCTGAGCTCTGACAATCAGGGGCTAATTTATAGGTTTGCAGATGCAGACTACCCACCAAAATAACTCAGAGGCAGGCTCCTAAGTGGATGAAATACCAAGAGAGAAACTGATTGTTTTTAAAGGAAATTAGATTGTTTGACATGACTACCAGACAACAAGAAAGGAAAGGCAATGTGACCAGGGGAACACAATAGCTAAGACCAGGCAGAGAAAGAGAGGAACAAGACCAGTCAGACAGGCCATACATGATAATATGTAATAAATGGAAATAGAAACCATAGAAAGACTAAATTCTATAGTATTACTATATCCAAGAAAATGACTGGCAAACAGGAAAAAATA
Organism: Pleurodeles waltl; assembly: GCF_031143425.1. Lineage (NCBI taxonomy): Eukaryota > Metazoa > Chordata > Amphibia > Caudata > Salamandridae > Pleurodeles > Pleurodeles waltl. Next base: position 34,463,927 of record NC_090441.1, on the reverse strand, counting down.
TCAGATAAAAGGACTCATCTTCTGCCCTCCGGGTAAAACTGAGTATGTCAATTTAATGACTGAATTATATAAGTTCAGAAAAATCAAATTACATAAGTACTATGCCATCTACCCTACCAAACTAGAACAGGAGAAATGTCAATCAATTTTGTTTGCACTTACAAGGCTGGTACTGCCAAGACTCTGGTGAGCCTGCAAGCTCTAACTCATGAAAGTGATGGTGTGGTGATTACTGAAAAATCCATGGCAGAAGAGGAGAAGCAAATGGGTTTGGATATAGTTGTCCCTTGCAAAAGTAAAATGAAGCCCAAAGGCAAATTTTGGCGCAAATGCCACAAACAAACAAAGTTTATGTCTTTCATGACATCATGGTGAAGGAAATTACCAAACTGAGAAAAACAAGGATGAACAGCAGAATAGGCATCTTGATCAGAAAGCAATGACAGGAATTAGACCAACTAATACATGACAAACAGGCAAATTACTTATTATCAAAGCTTTGACCAAAGTGGGAAATATGGTTATTATGGACAAGGTGTTATATGTCAATGAAACTATGCAGCAAATGGGGATGAGTGATCACTACAAAAAAATGGATTGAACTCAACGACAAAATGAGAACAGAATATCATTCTATGTTCCAACAACAAAAATGGGTATCTCAAGGGCTATTGGAATGGGAAGAGTTTAGCGCTCCTAATACAGAATATCCCATAACACGGATCATATTCATTGCCAAAGTGCACACAACTGTAAAAAATCCCCCTGGCAGATTCACTGTGAGCTCAGTTGAGTCTCTATTGGAGAACACTTCACATTACCTGGACCTCTTCAAGGTTGAATATGTCACAGCATTATCTTCATATTTGTGAGACTAATCACATTTCCTCCCAAAAAAATATACTATCCCATGGAAAAACTCTGACACCATGGTCTCCTTGTACCCATCAATACATCAGCAGCAGAGATTGGCACATGCAGACATTTCTAATGAGCAAGATCAATCAGCCATTTACAATGCTCTAACAAGATTTTGAAAATGTTGAAGCACTGCTTAGCACACAATATCTTCCAACTCAAAGAATCTGCATAGAACGTACCTGCAGAAACAGGAGATTGCAATGGAACATCTTTTGGGTTGACACAAACAAGCCCCTTCATGGGATTGTGGCAAAAGGAGGTTGCTTGGTCAGACACTACTCAAGAAATACTAAGTCATGTCATTGTATGGAGAAGATTCATTGATTACTTTTATTGCTATTGGATGGGGATCAATCAACTCTTGAAATCATCAGTGAATTACATCAAAACACATCAGTCTATTTAGCACCACTGACAGCAGTAAAGATGACTATCTACTTGTTAGTTTCTGCCTGAAAGATGGGGAACCTTACAGCAGAATTCACAGGGAACCTACTTCCAGTAACAGTATCCGACATGTGAACAGTGGTTACCCTATATCCCTAAAATGAAACATTCAAGTGGATTCACATGGGGGTCAAAGTTCCACTGTAATATACTTCTTTATTGAAGATGAAGTATTGAATATAATACATGAAAGTATAAAGCCTAGGAGAATACAGTTGGCCCCAATGACTCTCCAGTGTCACCTGCCTAGCATTCGAGCCAGCATGAGCCATATGTCATACTTCCTTTCGGACACACAAGACAACAGACTATACCACAAGACACCGGACAAGACAACAGATTATACCCTTTACAATACATACACTTTCAACCACGAAATCTTTTGGGTAATCTCCTAGTGCGAGAACTCCTTCTTGAAATTTCAATTACATTTCTATTTTGGGTAGAATCACTTTTGGATAGTCCATCTTTTTTCAAACCTGTGTTCGTGTCAATTACTTTCTCAACATCTCAACAGCCCCATTCACTTTGGCTGCACGGGATAATTTCCAATATTGACCATTAGAAATCCGTATAGAATTTCCACACACTCTTTTCACTTGAAAGGGTTCTCTGAATTTTGATAAACCTTTTCTCTAAAGCAAAGGACCCTTGTTGCAAACCCAATCACCAACTCACAGCACAACAGTATCCTTGTGTTTTCTCTTCACTTCTAAGGCCTCTTCAACCTTAAGCCTGCTGGCCTGATCACCTACCACTCTAGCATTTTCAGTTAGAAACTGCACATCAACACCCACTTTAACCACAATCAATATCCAGTCAGGACACAGGCAAGATCTAACACTCCTCCTCCTTAATTCAAAAGGTATATGTCCTGTAATCAAGTGTGGAATGGTGCAGTATGCACAAATGGTGTCCCTGATAGCCTCAACACAACCCACATTGGATTTAAGTGCACTCTGTTCACATTCCACCAATACTTTGTTGAATATTTTAACTTTTCCATTAAACTTTGTACAATACAAAAGAGTACCTACATGCTTAGTTTCATGTTTTAGAAAAATTCTTACATAGGTGCAAAAATAAACTGAACGCCATTGTCAGATAAATCTTCAGCTGAAATAACTTCTCTTAAAAATACTTCTTTGAAAAGTTTAAAAACACTTCCAATATTAGGCTCCCCCACGCCTTTCATCCCCACCCATACAATGAAATATCTCATTTGCATAGGTAAGACATGATTTGGTCCCAAAAAGTCAATAAACACGTTTTGCCAAACATTCCCCAGGCTCAAAACAACCTTAGGTTCAGGAACAGAAGTGACTAGATGTTTATTGCTAATACAACATTGACCACACTCCCATAGTAACTCATCTACCTCTCTGTTCATGAATGGCCATCAATATTTCATTCTTATTCTTTTCTTAGTGGCCGTCATGCCTAAATGACCGGCACGTCCAGTTTCAATAATCCTTTTTCTATAACACATAGGTGGAACCAATTTTTCTCCTCTGACCAAGACACCACTTTGAAAGTTACCTCATCTGCAATCTTCCAATAAGGTTGCGAAGATGATTTCAAGCTTCTTTTCTTAGGCCAACCCTCCAAGAAAAATGTAATCTCTTCCTATAGTTCAACATCCTTATTCACAGCATTACATCATTCACATACACTCTTATACACTACATGATCCTCAACCATTGCAATCATGCATTCTTCACTTACTTCCTTTTCGCTGGATTCACCTTAATTGATAACAGGCAGTCTTGACAAACAGTCTGCTTTACAATTCTTGCCCCCAGGTATGTACATTACTTCCAAACTGAATTCCAGTAGCTTTACGGACAATCTAGCAAGCCTGGCATGTGGCACATGTGCACTTTAGGATTCGAGTGTCCGCCTGACAGTGCTCTTACTTCAAATAGGATTGTGCGTTAGCCATGTTTTTTTTAGCACTGGGGCAGGTGGTACACACTGCACTTTAGGAACTGAAGATCTGCCTTCGGGCAATATTTTTAAATGTGAAATGCGTGTTGCATTCACATTTTAGTGTAATGGTTTTAATTATCGGAGCACTTCAATAAATTACTTACTATTTATCTTGGATCCTTTGAGAATTTTTACCAACGGTTGATGGTCCGTTTAAAGGTAAAACGATCTTCCCCATAAGTACGGTTTAACTTTCTCCACCCACCACAGAATATAAAAAGAGACAGAGAAAGAAAACCCAAAGGGGTAAGAGAGGAAAATGTACGGGAACAAAGATTGGGTTTGAAAACCAAGTCTTGGGACAGGAAGGTATTGGAGTAACAGGACATTGTGATCAACTTATCTAACGACACCTTAACACCAGAAATGGTAACACTTCTTAATGAAGGATTAGGATATTGTCCAACAAGCATGGGAGACGTTTGCCAATGTAAGATTGACTTATTCAAGTATATTAGAAGATTTAAACTGAAGAAATATTTCAAACAGAGAGATGTACTAGAAAGGAATAAGGACCGACCAATGAACAGAATTATGCAGAGTGAACTATCAATTCAGGATATACACAACATGGGTTCCCTTTTGTCAATAACTAATTTTGAGGATTCACCATTCACAGTGTTCAATGTATTGAATGATCTCAACATTACATCAGATTTACAGACCACCAGTGGTCTCAGGATTAAATCAAGATGGACTCCTAAACTGGCGACAGACAATAGCATAGAAGTGTTTTACAAATTGGTGTGTACTGATTTAGATAAATATTCCATTAAAATGCATAAACATAAGAAGAGACTCAAAATGAATCTGAACCAGGGTGAACAATTGGCATTGAGAACTCTAAGAGCGAAGGCAAATATAATGATCAGACAAGCTGACAAAGGAGGGAATACTGTAGTGATGAATCGCACTGATTGCGACAAGGAGGTTAAATGCAGTTAGAGGACACCAATTGCTATGAGAAAATAGGATATAATTCCATGAGTCAGTTGACTAGCAAGATTAACAATCGATTGAGACAATGGCATGAGCAAGGCCTATTGAATGATGATGAATACATGTATTTAATGGTAGATCGGCCAAGAATCCCTTGTCTATACACTCTCCCCAAGGTACACAAAAAATCCTCCTTTCCCCCAGGGAGTCCGATAGTATCTGGACTAGGAGGGCCAACTGAGAAAATATCACTATATGTGGACTTATTTTTACAGCCTTTTGTAACTAATCTCCAGTCATATATTAGGGACACAAAGCACATCTTGAGTCTGCTGAGTGATATACAATAGGAACCAGATATGTTGATGGTAACATTGGATGTGGTGGCTTTGTACACCAGTACAAAACATGATTTTGGTATGCAATCACTACAGCACTTTTTACACACCAGATCAACCAGTTTTTTGGAACATACGGCAATGTTACTTGAAATGATAGATTTGATTCTAAATTACAATTACTTTCTATTTAACAACAAATGGTTCAGGCAAAAGCAGGGAGTAGCTATGGGATCGAGATTTTCCCCTTCATATGCTAACCTCTTCATGGTTGGTTCGAACAGAAATGGGTTTGGGGGATTGGAGAAGCAGAATGGCAGCTATACATCTTATTTTGGGGACGATATATAGATGATTGTTTCATGATCTGGAGAGCAATGTAGAGAATCTAAAGGAGTTTTGTGGATACTTGAACAAGAACAATGTTAATATCAAATTTACATATCAATGAACACATTGAGTTTTTGGATGTTGATCCATATGTAGAGGGCAATAGAATTGAAAGCAGATTACATTGCAAGCCCACATCATGTAATTTGATCCTACATGCTACTAGTGCACCCTTTACACCAGATAGGTGCAATACCTTATGGGGAGATGATTAGGGCAATACGGAATTGTAGCAGGGATATAGAGTTTCAGAAATGTATTCATGATCCTATTCCTTTCAAGAGGATATCATAAATGTAACATCATTAAAGCTCAACAGAGGGCAACCAAATTACCCAGACATCAAATGCTGGAACCTCCGGCTATCTCCAATCGGAATAATGACAGGGACAAGACAAGAATAATATTGGATTGGATTTTACTGAGTATTCGAACATTCTGCTCAAGATTTTGAGAAAACATTGGGGTGTTCAAGACCCAACACTAAGAACATTAGGCTCGGGACGCGGCCGCAGTGCGCGGTGGTGGGACGCACCGCACCCCTGCACTTTCTTATTTTTCTTGAGGCCCCAAATTGGGCATGGGGCTTCGCTACAGTTACGGTGCGACGCGCCCCCTCTAGTTCTTTGCCTCTCCCCACTCACTATTTTTTACCACTTACCTTCTGCTTCTTTTTCTTTCTACTTTTCTGTCTTCCTCGTTTCTTCTTGACTTTATGCCTTTCTTTCATGTCCATGCTTCTTTTCTTTCCCAGCATGCCTTCCTTCTCCTGGCATGCCTTTGGAACCTTACTTAACATGGTGACTTTACTATGGAATTCTATATTATGTTCCCAATCCAATATGGTGTCTTTTTACTTCCTGCCGGTCACTTCCTGTTCTTTGGGTATATAAGGTGTGTGATTCCTGTGCTCTTTGCGCTGCAACATTTCCTTTGACTGGCGATCTTCGCTCCTGTTCTTCTGCGTCAGATATTTGATTTATAAGCCTGTTCCAGCTTTTTTCCTTGTCATTTTTGCTTTTTGTTCAGATTTCTTTTTACCTTTTGTTTTTGTTCCAGGAGTTCCTATTTGAGATTTTTTCCCCTTTGGGTTTGTTTCCCTCGGGACTCCTTCTGGAGGGCACAGACTGCCTTTGGCGTTCCCTCTGTCAGCAGCACCGTGGCTACCAGAAAGGGTCGCCCCTACTTGGGCCAAGGCAGAACCTATAAGAACAAAGAGCTCGCCACATTTCCAGTGGGCCACAGACAACGAGTAGGTCGTGACAAAGAGATTGTATTACGGGTAGACCAATGGTGGCTTTTCGCAAGGGTACATCTTTGAATAACCTGCTATGCCAAAGTCACCCAACTAATCACACTAAGGAGAACTGGCTGAGATTGCATAATAAGGGCTTTTATAAATGTGGGGGATGTGGCGTCTGTAGACGGACTTGGCATGCTAAAAAAGACTTAAGTGTGGACAATGGACAAAAGTATACCATACAAACTTACATTAATTGTAACACTAGTTTTGTGGTATACATTATAACATGTAAATGTAACAACATTTATGTTGAAAGCACCATTCACCCTCTGAAAACAAAAATTGCAGATCATTGGAGGGCCATAAGACAGAACGACGAACGTTACCACATCTCACAACACATGGAGACATGTGCCTTCCAAAATATGCATAAGGAATTCAAATTCTTTGAAATCGAACATGCTATTAAAAATCCCAGAGGTGGGAATAGAGAATTACATCTCAGGAGAAGAGAATCTATGGGGATCATGCGCTTAAATGCGGTAGAGAAAGGATTGAATACTGATTATGAATTGGAATATTTTCTGGGTGGTGATTAATTTCTTTTGGGTAGTGAATGCAACAGTTACAATGACAGATGCGGTTTGAGAATTCTAAGAATCACAAAATATGTCATTATTGTGCTATGTGATATGTATACACACACATGTGAATTTGAATCACATTTATATAGGGCTTGAATTTCTCTTCTTTGGAAATACTTAGATAATTTTGGCTCACAATACACAACCAATTAGTTAGTGTTGAGGGTTGTTGGAATATATAGTACCATACTTCCTATCTTCAAAAAAGATCTAATATCATCTACTCGCCCCCCTTCTGGTCCAAACCCTACCTCACAAAAGCAAGGGTCCCCCAAGGATCAATCATCTCACCTTTGCTTTTCAACATCTACATGATATCATTACCAGAACTAATCAATGATTTTCATCTCATATGCTACAACTATGCAGATGAAACACAAATACTACTTAAATTAGAATGCCCCAAAAACACTGAAAACTCAGAAATCTTCAGTTGCCTCAGAGCCATTGATCAGTGGATGACCTGGAGCCATCTCAAACTAAATACCTCCACAACAGAAATACTCATATGTGGTGACTGGAAAAGTTATGACCCTCGGTGCGTCTGGCCTGACGATCTCGGACCACCTCCTCAATTATCCAAGGAAGTTTAACACCATGGAATCACCATGGACTCCAAGTTAACTATGGATGCCCAAGTGGACAAATTAACACAAACAAGCTTCATCACCTCGAAGACTCTAGGACGCATCTTCCCCCCACCTCAGATTTCCACCCAAGGTGCAAGCTACTATCTCGCTTGTACTATCCAAACTGGATTATGCCAATGGCCTCTACCATGGATCATCTCTATCTATTATGAAAAAACTACAATGGATTCAGAACTCCGCAGCCAGGCTACTATTACATGTAAAACCGCAAGCCCACATCTCCCCTGCCTTGAGAGCACTACACTGGTTACCCCTTGCCAGAAGATGCACTTTCAAGCTGCTTTGTATCACCCACAAAGCTAACATGGAACAGGACCACTTTTTATCAGAAACAAAATAACCAAATACTTCCAACAAACAAACCTCCGCTCAAGATTGGCACCCCGCCTTAGAACACCACCATACAAGACTATAGGTGGTACATCCTTCTCTGTTCAAGCAGCCAAACTATGGAATTCATTACCCCCAACTATAAGAGCCACAGATAACTTTCTTGTCGTCAGAAAACTACTCAAGAGTTGGTTCTTTCCTTCATAACCACCATATTCAAACAACTATGGACTGCATACGCCTATGTTGATAAATATTCTTTTTCTGATTATGTGTATATTTCTAGTTATGTATAGTTCTTTAGAAAATATGTATTGTATGTACATATATGTGTGCATATGTGTGTGTGTGTATATATATATATATATATATATGAATGTATGTTGTTCTGTGCTTGGCATGTTCGTGGGTCATTGCATGGCTCCTGGGTGGGTTGTTATACTAGATATCTATGTCTCCCTGTTCTCATCTTATATCACACTTATCTACCCATCATCAGATGTCATGTCTCTATCAATCTATCCTCCATTCCCACTCTGAGTCATCCCAAATCCATTCTACTACTTTCATCTCCTGAATAACTCTGCCTAAGCTCTTCCCTCCACTTCAACATTTAACTCACCAAACCTCACTTTACTACCATGATCTCCCAAACAACCCTACTAAATTCGCCCTAATTTATCTCACCCTGCTTCTATGATCTCCCTAACCCCTTCCACAGACTCTTCCTTCCTCCATCCCCCTTTACTCATCCCAAGCCTAAATCCTATTACCATATACTCCTAATTAACACTTCTGGATTAACAAACTCTCATATCTGCGGCTCAAATTAACTCATAATAATACTAAAACTGTACTCATATTTCCCGATACTAATCCATCACTAATTCTTGTGGGGTTCGAAGTAGCGTGCTACTCGCCGAAAATCGCTTCAACGCCTCGTCAGGGGTAGTAAGCGCTATATAAATATTATTACAATACAACAGCCCGCTTTATAGATTTTTAACTCACCAGATCCTAACCAATACTTAACATGGTGCTTTTATACCGACAGGACGAAACTCAATGTACACGCAGGTTAGGAATACGCAATATTGACTTCTTATGATCTGTATTAGTTTTCTCATTTCGTTTAAGATTCCAATACAATTTTATCCTCTGATGCGGTTTTGGAGTGGACTAAATACATTTATCTTTATATTGGCACACGTGTGTGTGCACTGCATCAACATGTCTCACTAAATATTTCATCTCGATAAGATGAAACAGATTTTGAAAGATGGCGCCACAATATTGTTAGGACGGTCTTGCACTCTCTTTTCTAGTCCGTTGTCATTTTTTTGTAACAATAGTCCCTTTTCGATACAATGGATTTAGTAGACTCAACAGGCGGAGTCAGCTATGGCACAATGGCGTACTCGCTATGTTGAGGATTAATGGCGTGCTAGCGTACTTGCGAAAAGAAAATTCAAAAACAATTAAGAGGCCGGTGAGTGGTTTATTAAAGTTAAATTATAGATGGAGCTCCAACTTAGATAACTATTTGAACCAACAATTTACACAGCGTCTGATATTTGCAGGACGTTTTCTGATTCTCGTACAAGACATTCTTGTCTGGATCCTCCTAACAAAAGGGAACTCAATTGGGTAAGTGGTTACGACATGTTCACCACACGGGCATTTGGGATGAAAATCTTTTTTGTTTAAAAACTTTTTTTAAACTTTTACATTTCTTTCCTATATAGAAGCTTCAGCACCTTATCTGACTTTACTCTACGAGAATAAATAATTGAAGGAAACGAATATAGAAGGTACAGGGCAGTATTTTCCTGTTGGTCACAGGGTTATAAGGTATAGACTGGACTTTTCACATGTGTGTGCACGCATACTATCATATCCACTTTGTATTTATCATTACAAATAAAAAAAGAATTGGGGGTATTCACATTATCATGTACTTATGATTTACATTTATGGTGACTCACATATGAAGCATGATATGGTTGAATGTCTGAATATCTAATATGGATATATAACGGGAACATAATCTTGGCGGGTTTCCATGTTGGAATTGAAAGGCACTAACTGATATAGTGTAACTTACTGACTGAACAAATATGGAATTATTTAGAAATGTCATGCTATTTATGATTATTGTTCACAGCCTTGACAAGCCTTGGAAAAAGTCATTGGGTGAATGTCCCGGACGAAACACGTGTTGGCCAGGCTGCATATGGAGTCACAAAGAAATTTCAAGTGGATTAAAGAAACTCATTACACTAATTGGATTAAACGAAGGACGTGTGCCTGGTTTCTAAGTATTACTGTAATGACCATTGGTTGTTATGTTTAGGTTTCTGGGTGGTTTCGTTTCAGAGCACCGTCCAATACCTGGAAGCTAAATTCATAATATGTCAACTTATATTACAATATGTCCGAAATTGTGAGCGCCAAATTCCCATTAAACCACCTTTTAAACTACATTCGCCACCCACTAAGTACACCAGCATCTCTTTTTCAGTCACAGAATACCCTGTTTCCACCTCAGATAGTCTTCAGGAGGTAAAAGCAATAGTTGTCTCTCTGACTCTATCCTTTTGCAAAAGTACAGCTACAATCCCGTACACACTTGCATGCACTGTCACAAACGTTTTGCAGCCTGTCAAATCAATCAAATCAAATAGTAACTTTATTTTGGTTAGAAGCCATAAAAGTAGACAATACAACAGCATAACATAATTGTGCAACATATCAGTTATAAAAAAAGAGAAAATGGCAAAAAAATATAAAGCATTATTCTTAAAATCTTAAAATCACAGAATATAAAATATAAAATTATAAGGTCCTTGTATCTTGACTCCAAAAACTTGTTAAGCTGGATAAATATAACCTAAGACCAATATGTTAAAAACACACGATTATAACAATTCTCTAGTTCTTATAGCCCATATATTCTGCAAATATCTCGCAGCTGGGGGAACTATTTTGTCATTTGAATCAGTTGTTGAGTATAAGAGAGAGGAATTAGGCAAAGCATACCACAGTTTACTTTAAGAGCCCTAGATAAATGATAGGATCACAAAGTTGTTGGAAACTGAGCAAACAATCAGTGTTCTCAAAATCTTAGGATCCAGAAATAAAAATATAAAATATTAGGCCATTATATCTTAACTCCAACCAGTTAAGACTTGTTATATTAAATAGGTATGATCTAAGACCAATGTGTTAAAAACACACTATCATAGCAATTCTCTGGTTCTTATGACCCATGCACTTTGCAAGTATCTCGCAACTGGAAAAACTATTTTGTCATTTGTGTCAGTTGTTAGAAGGCGTAATGCTGTATTCCAACCCCTTATGCCAACTGACCTACATAACGGAGCAATCCACTTCTTCCTAGGTGCCAGATATCTAGGACAAAAAAACAAAGTGCGCGAGTGACTCTTTTGTCTTTTGACAATAATGGCAGTATATTAAGTTACAGTCCTCCAATCTCCATTGCGCTGTAAATGTCTTGAGTGGGAGGGTCCCTAATCTGAACTTGATAAATAGTGTTTTAGTATAGGGAGGATTTACATTGTCCATATAGGCCTGAAATTTGGGGCTACATTTATGGTCTAGGAACTGTAGGGTCCGACTGCCATGATTTATTGACCAAATTTGAGCCAAAATGTTCTCCCAGCAGCACCTTTTTACACGCTCCTTTACTTCCTTGGTCAAATTATGAGGAGCACTCCACACCTCCTCCATCTTGAGAAATTTACACGTATCTCTAATATGTCTGAACCAAGGGATCTTTAGTGCACTGTCACTTACGAGAAACTCATCTAATGCTACATGGAGGGTGGACAAATACTCCGAAGTCCAAAAATGAATCCAATACATTAGTGGTCTTAATGCAATTTCGTTGTGGATCTCGTTTAGGGCTAGGTCAAATCTAAGGGGGGTGAGAGGGGTGCTCATCGGCAGCCTCAAAAAATTTCATATAAAACGGCTTTCTACCGTGGTCAAACACCTAGAGTTAGTGTATCCCCAAAGCTCAGCGCCATAAGTTGAAGCTGCAACTGCCGCTGCTTTGTAAACAGTGATGGCAGGTGATATCTCCCCTTCCAAAGTATTGTCAATTTTCCTCCCTATCACTGTTGACCTCTGCCTGAGTGCAGTCAGACTCTTCCCGATCTGTGCCGACCAATGTTGGTCATCGCTTAGCCTAATCCCCAAATAATCAAATTGGCCGTCTCTCTCCACTGGTTGGCCTGCTATGGTCATTTTCCCCCTAAACAGTTTATGTGGGTTAAAAGCCATGAACTTCGATTTTGTTGGATTTATTTCAAGTCCTCTATTAAAACAAAAATGATAAAAAGCATTCAATTCATTTTGTAAGCCCATGGGTGTTCTTGAGATTAATAAAGTATCATTGGCGAACATTAAAATGGGGACGGGGGATCCAGCTAGCCTTGGGGCATCATGGTTGCAATGTAACAGTTGGTCCGCGGCACTATTGATGTAAAGGTTAAACAGGGTTGGTGCCAAAATGCACCCCTGCCTAGCCCCCCTATTGACAGATATAGCTTCCGTTAGATAGCCACTTTCTGACCAGCGTACGTGAGCATAAGTCCCTTCATGTAGATATCTAATCAATCTTGGTAGTTCTCCATCAAGTTGATAACTCTCCATAACTTTCCATAATATATCCCGAGGTACCATGTCAAAGGCAGCTTTTAAATCAATAAAGGCTACATACAAATGGCTCTTATTGAGTGACAAGTATTTCCAACAAAGAAGGTTAAACCTAAATACCTGATCTATTGTACTCATTCCTTTTCTAAAACCTGCCTGGGAATCAGAGAGAATTTGAGAATCCTCTATCATTGTCTGTAGTCTATACAGTACCTGCTTGCTGAATATCTTTTGACTAACATCAATTAGACTAATAGGCCTATAGTTGGTAGGTTGTTCCCTTGGCCCTTTCTTATAAATGGGGACTATGATTGCTCCTTGCCACGTAGTGGGAAGTCCTCCCCCCTCAATATCTCATTACTGAGCGCATTTAGATACAGAGACCAGGTTGTCGGTCGAGACAAATATAAATCACCTGGGATGCCATCAAGACCAGGGGCCTTCCCTTTACGTATTGATTGGAGAGCCAATGTTGTTTCTTTTAGGGAGAAAAGGTCCAGGTCAAATTTGGGTGGTATTGCTCTCCCACCCGTTAAGGTGTTGGCAAAAAGGTCATTAGGTTTTAGGGGAGGAATAGTAGTACTACTAATTTGAGGTTTTCTGTATACATTTGAAAAATGCGTCACCCAAGTTTCTGGCTGAATTACAGGGTAGTTCTCCACACCTTGGGGACTACTTTCGTCTGCCACTAATTTCCAGAATAAATTAAAATCCTTCTCATGAAGTGCATCAACCATCCTATTCCAATATCTGGTTACCCACTCTTTTTTTGCGTTTTTAAGTACAACTTTGTATACAGCCCTGAATTTTCTTATCTCTCGGCAGTTCCCTTCCTTAAGTGCTCCCAATAGCTGTATTTTGGCCTGACGGCAGGAGTTAGAGAACAACCTCGATACTCTAGTCCCAATCTCTGTCCGCCTCCTTACTATCTGGAAATGTGGTTTTAACCGGGTGATCAGGATACAATGCAGATTGATCAAATCCACCAATATCATATTTATATGCTTCAATGGGGAAAGCGTTGTTGCAACTATTCTATAGATTGATAGCTGGAAGTTTACATCATCTTCCACCCATTCCCATTTCACATTTTTACAATCATTGGTCCTAGTTAGGACACTGTTTTGGGCCCATGTTGTCAATGTCTTACAGCTGAATAAAATAGTAGAAAAGGAGGTACTCAAAGCTTGATGGTCACTATCAATACGAGGGAAAACAACCATGTCAATAAAAGATTTCCAGAGAGCGTTATCTACTAGAACGTAGACCAGGTGGCTAGAATATAGGCCTCTCCTATATGAAGGTGACGCCGGGGTATCTGATCTGGTGTTTCCGTTTACTATTCTTAGTCCCTTCGTTTTTATTAGATCTTCGAGTAGTTCTAATGCTCCTCCTTCTTTCTTAGATGTGACTTTCACCGGCCCAGATCTATCCCATGAATCTGCAAACTGGATTCCTCCTTGCTGGTTGTCGTCTCTGCAATTCAATTGCATATTGAAATCTCCTGCGGCAATTAAACCCCGCCCTCCAGGAAGGCAGTTAAGAAAATCTGATAGCGTACTTATATGAACAGTCTGAGTCCTTTGGGTGCCAGGTCCAACATATATATTTACAATTATTATACTAACAGGACCCCTAGCAGTACTAATTTCAACCACAACGGCTAATAGGTCCCTCGTAGGGGTTGCTATCTCCTTTACCTTTGGAAACAAATCATGTTTTAGCCAAATTATCAGACTACCTGAAGCCCTGCCTGATGGTGATGGAAGCGCAGTCTTCTGGAAGGTCCAGTAACCTTCTCTATTTATTGCAGATGGAACCCATGTCTCCTGTAGTAAATTAATATGGTGTTGATCTATAAAACTACACCAGTCAGGGTTAGCTGTCTTCTGAATAAGCCCTGCCACATTCCAAGATAAAATCCTGATTGGTAGATCATGACCATCCCCATTATCTGGCGGCTTCTCTCTAGTCTCATTTAAACAAGGTATTACTCCCTGGACCTTCTCCTTTAGTGAGTCACTACAATGCACTTTTGGCTCCGCTCCCAGGGTATATAGTATGTGGTTGCTTGGCATATAAGGATCGAGACTGGGTATGCCATCTCTCCCAACCTTCACCACAGGGGCTTCACGTCAGTCTATGGCTGAAGTTGGGCTGTGCTTTTGATCCCTTCTATAGGTACATGTATGCTGGGCCATTGTGGTATTATTTCTCTCTTGGAAAAACAAATTTATCAGTGATTGGGGGAGTTTATGGGCAAGTGCCACTTGGGATAAGGCACCGGGTCTCACTCTTTCATCAAGTGCCATAAGGCCCTTAACTAGACTCTGGCTGGTCAATTTTAGCCCTATAAGATCTGTTGTTGATCCTACTCTTGTGTGTCTCTGTGCAGTAACTCTATCGTCCCTTATAATGGACCTACACTTCTTTGTCCCCCTTATCCAATGGATTACTTTATTTTTAAGAGATTCCCCTTGCTCTAGTTGACCATTACTTAGCTTGGGGACATTTATCATGTATATATCGTAGTCACTATGTCTAATCTGACTTTGGGGGGTATTTCTTGAGAAGCATATAGACCTTTTATCTAGGAGTCCATCCCTGTGCATCTCACAGTTGGTTCCCTTGTCCAAAATTGTATCGCATTTATTAGAGACGCCCGCTACAGGAGGTACACTATCACCCCCATGAGTAATCTGGGTTACCATTTCAGCCCTTTGACCCCTAAACCTCTTTGTCATGGTTGTCTCAGGTATTAAGATTGGCTTTGCCAAGGAGTTAGGGTCAGAATTTAATGATGACTTCCTTATGTCCCCGATTACCACGGATATACCATCCAACTTCTCGTATATCATATGGGTAAAGGATGTAAGGTGCTCTCTAAGACTCAGAATTTCAGCTCTTATCTGTACTAGCTGTGAATCAGCAGGATGTTCCTTCTGAGTGGTTGAAACTGGTATTGACTCCTCAATTCCGCTTGGCATAGTTCTCTCTGATTCAGATGGCGCTAATAGGGCAAGGGGTAAGAAGCGATTATTACAATTTATAAGGGGGGACACACCATCTTGCTGTCTAAGCGGGCTTGGTTTGGGGCTCTCTATTGGATTATTTGAATTTTCTGTCTTATTAGATTCTAAATTAGAACCCTGAGATATAGGTATCTGTAAATCTCTATTCACAGGGGCGAAAAAGAAGTGGCAAAAGCATCTTTCCTACGGGGTTTTGAGGGCTTAGTGGCTAACAAACTCTCCACTTCCTCTATAAGATCATCAATTTGAGTAAGTGTGCAATTTTCGGCTGCATGTTGCAGTACTTTTTTTGCCCCTCCCTGCTCGGTGGGATTGCTGGTAGCTTTCCTTTTCCCCATCCTGGTAAATTGTTATCTTCAGGCAGGTTGTTACAGAAGGAAAAAGGGGAGAATATAGGTACCTCAACAGATATGTTTCAAAAGCTAACCAGCCCTTGTTGTGATAGCAAAACGGTGGTGATTTTAGTTTTACTTTGTTTAGGATCCAATCACAGGTGGTAAAGAAAGTTTTAAAAAAACGAAACACCAACACAGTACCTTCAGGCAGCCATGCACTTATGAGCTGCCTAATCCAGAAGTCTTTAGAGGGATGTCAGGGGGGTGGCCCTGCCCTGCCTCTTCCTGGCAATGACGGGCAAGGACGGGCCCGCCCTTGGCCGGGGCTTCGCCCGGGCTTTGCCCGGGTGCGTCCCGCGACGGCGGGAACGCAAAGTAAATTTAAAGGGCTCCTGCGCCTGTAATCAGGCTCCCGGCACCACCAGCGTGCTTCCCGCGACGGCGGGAGCGCGAAGTAAATTTAAAGGGCTCCTGCCCCTGTAATCAGGCTCCCGGCACCACCAGCGCGCTTCCCGCGACGGCAGGAGAGCGAAGTAAATTTAAAGGGCTCCTGCCCCTGTAATCAGGCTCCCGGCACCACCAGCGCTTTGCAGCCTGTAAATTATGGTTGCAGTCCAGGAGCAGATACCATATGCGTCTTAATAAGATCAAAACTTTGCTGACATAAAGGCGACCAAATGAAGTCTGGATTTCTTTAAGCAATTTACTGAAACATTCTGTCATATCAGAATAATTCTGAACAAATTTGGAATAAAACTCACACATCCCCAAGAAAGATCTAAGCTGATCTTTTACTTTTAGATGTGGAGCTTTTACAAATACCTCCACCAAGCCAGGTTTAGGTTTGGCATCCTTGGATGAAAGAATGTGTCCAAGATATTCCACCTCCTTAACAACAAAAACACATTTATATTTTCTTAAAGTTCCACCATTTTCACAAAAAGCATCCAGCACAAGTCTTAATGTACAATTGTGCTACTCTATATTGTTTGAGAACACCAAATTATCACTTTAAAACAGCACAATATTTTTTATCCCCTGCAAAATCTCAGTCATGACCTTCTGAAAAACCAATGCAGCAGAGGCCAGACCCAATGCCATTCTACAAAATGGAAAGTACCATCAGGTGTCACAAAATCAGATAGATGGCGTGATTCAGCTACCAACACCACCTGATGGTATGCTGTTTTCAAATCCAATTTCTCATACCATTTGGCCTGACCCACTACGGTGATTAAATCTTCTATACGGGGCAGTGGAAGATTTTCCACCCAAATTACATTGTTCACAGTTCTCAAACCAATACAAAGTTATAACTCTCCAGAAGTCTTCTTTTCCAAAACTACTAGAGATAACCATAACATATCCTCTTGCTCAATTATTCCATCTTTCTGCATTTTGGAAAAAAAAATTGTTATATCAGCTCTTACACTGAAAGGAACATTATATAGTTTGTGCTTAACATGCACACATACATTTTGTACATTAATGACATGCTTGACATTTTTTATTTCACCCACCTCATCACTGAATACTCTAGGAAACTCAGAAATCCAATGAGGATTTTCATTTGAAGCCACACCCCCAATGTCAAAACAATCTTGTACAGAAAAAGGTGGCTCTTTTCCAGGTGGTATGATAATGCCAAAATCAGTCTCGTGCAATCAACCAAGTACATTTGTACCTTTGCTTGTACATAAACTTTTCCATTGACTGTCTCATTTGAAAACCCAATGGTAGCCTAAACATAATCCTGCAAATGGATTCTGCTTTCTTCAAAAGCTGTGGTGACCATATCTGGAGGTAGGAAAACTTGATCAGACCACTTTTCATTAAATTTAGTGATGTCAATACTGATTACCCTAGCACCAGAATCAACAAGCAAGGGAAGAATGATGGCATTAATGATAAATTCCACCAACAGGTCTCTGTAACCTTTAGTGTCACTTTCACCTTTTGCCTCTACAACATTCACGCCTAATTCTCATTTTCCCAATGGATTTGTTGTACCTTCCATGTCATCACCTTTCCAAAATGCCCTAATCTGTTGCATTTCGAGCATTCTTGTGAAACTGCAGGACTATTTTCAAATGAGCATACATGATACAATGAACCACACCTGAAGCACTGAGAGCTAGTACTTCCTTGACCTTGTGTTGATAATGTGAAACCAAGCTGCACATGACCTGACTGTTGCCCTCTATTAGTTTAACTTGTACTAATACTCTGGTTTACACTAGCTACCTGTTGAGTATTAGAGTCCAACTGTTTCAGATCTTCTCTAGAAGACGCAATTCTTTTTGCAACATCAATTGCTTCATCCAGGGTCTGATTTTTACATGCTAATAGTCTTTCTTGGATTTCTTTGGAGCTGCACCTCACCAGTAACTGATCCCTAATAAGCTGTGAGATAAAATTGTCAAAAGGAAGCTAACCTGTTTAGAGATGTTATTTATTTGTCAATAGGCTCAAATAATGCTTGTACTCTGGTGAAAAAGTCATGTCTATGTACTACCAGACTAACTCTGCCCTCAAAATGAACTTCTAATTGTTTGACTGCACTCTGATATTCAACTACCTCTTCAACCTCTGCTAAATTTATATCAGGTAAATGAACACAAATATTTTAGCATTTTGGGACTCCTCTTTTGTCTTGACCCCGTTTGACAGATCACACCAAAACTTTCCATGCACAAACTAGTAAAAAAATTACACCTTTCTGGAATGTTTTGTGGAGATTCATCAAACAAGACTAAAGTTATTAACAAAGCAAAAAAATGTTTTCCTTTGAAACAGCTGACCTAAATAACTAGCCAGTGGCATCCCCACACTGGGTAATAATATATATATTATATATATATTTAATTTTTTTCACTGACAAAAACAGAGGTTACATGGATGTTATATTCTAGTTAGGTTCACATTTTAAATGTATGTATTACCATAACTTGTACCATGGCCCCTTTTCTATTTTTTGTGGTACTCGCCTGCCAAGTCCCAAGATGGCTCCCACTACTTCCTGGTTGAAGTGTGGACAGCCAATCAGATTTCAGTGCAAGATCAGGAGGGGTAGCGAATCCTTCACGTCCCTAAATGTACACACATTTGTTTTCCCCTTAATGTCTCAAAAGCTACTAAACGGATTTACACCAAAACAAAAAGGTCACTTTCTGGACCAGGACCTATCTTTCTACCAAATATGGTGTAATTTCTATGGTTTTCTATGAGTAAATTATGTTTTTTTCAGTGAATTTCTATGTTTTTTAAATTATATTTCCTAACTATAACGCCCTGTAACAGTTGTTATTTTTCAGTTTATATATACATATAAACACCAGTAGGTAGTTATAGTTAGGACCATGTTTCCATAGGAAAAACATTTTTTGACTTGCCTATATCTTTGGCGTTGTTTGCCGAATCTTCATGAAATTTTCCCAAAAAAGTGTGTTGGTAATTTTTGTTGTGCACAGGAAGTTTTAGGGTGATCTGTTAAGTGGGGGCAGAGAAAAAGGGGGGTAAAAAAAATGTGCATTTCACATGATAACTCCCATAGGAATTTTGAACACGAGCACAGCCCGAATTGCTGTACAGAATTGCATCAAATTTGGCAGAAAGCTTTTTATTATTTAGTGTAAATCTGTTCAGTATTTTTCGAGACATTAAAGAGGAAACACATTTGTATTTCTAGGAACGCGGATCCGCCGTTTTGTTTTACGGCGATCGCAACATATTGGCGAAGGCATGCACTAACAGGAATGCTGTAATTGGCTGGCCACAGCCTGACCAGAAAGTTGTGTCTGCCATTTGAGGTAACAGGACACTTATGAAGAATTCTTTTCACAACGCTATTCACAAATACGTCGCAATGTTCAGCGCAGCCCTGTGTAACATTGTGATGAGTTTGCAAATATGGGCAAAAAGTTTTTATTTTTTAAAAACATTCACAAACTCATTCATACACTGATTCATTTAGTCACAGACACTGATGCAACCACTCCCAGACCCACTCAGGCCCTCATGCTCCCACTCACAGACCTATACAGACACTCATCCACCCACTCACAGACCTACTCAGAAACTGATGCACCCATTCACAGACGCACTAAGACACTGATGCACCCACTCAGACACTCATGCACCTGCTCACAGACTCACTGAGTCACTCACACATCCATTCACAGATCTACTCAGACACTCATGCACCCACTCATAGACCCACTCAGACCCTAATGCATCCACTCACAGACCTACTCATACACAGATGCACTCACTGATAGTCCCACTCAGAGACTCACGCACCCACTCACAGACCTACTCAGACACTTATCCATCCACTTAGGGAGCAACTCAGTCACTCGTTGTTCAGTATTAGGGAAAGATGCGGAAGACATTGTAACGCGAAGGGTTAATTAGCTTGAGCAGTGTAGATGAGCGTAATGCCTGTTGAAACCCCCTCCCAAACATCGTGGAAAAGTTCATGATATTATTTTCACGCTTGTTTGTGTAGAAGACTCCGTCTCAACCTTGAGAACGAGAGTATAGGGAGAAGATGGAATGAAAACAAAGGCTGGAGCAGAGCAGAGCAGCCAAGTACTGATAACATAGCTAGAAAATGCCAGAATGAGATAGAATCCAAGCTTCGAGTGAATTAAGCACTGAAGTGTGGGTGAGGGATTTGGAAGCTCGCAGATGGAATTGTGGAAGCTGCCATGGCCCAGCGCTGCCTCCCTGTTTGCTCGTGGTGCTTGAGGGGGAGAGAGGTCCAAGCAGGCGGTAGAGGGCTCCCCAGCATGTCGTGGATTAAGTTAAGTTTCCACACAGGGATAAAATACCTTTGTTTCTCTGCTCTATTATTATGACTGATTATTTATGCCTGCACTGTGTTTATAACCTGAAGTATTCAGCTCGTTTACATTTGCTTTCTAAACCTATTAGTGTGAACTGCTACAATAACTGAAACATGCATTTTGGTGTACAGTAAATCAAAGCTTATCTGAAGTATTCAACTCATTTATATTCTGCTTCCTAAATATCGTAGTGCAATGCATTTTAGTATACAGTTAATTAAAACTTATATCTGTCAATGAATTCTTTGCTTATATATATAAATAGATGCTTTTCATTGCTATTCGTATTCTACTATTGTTAATGTGCTAAATGCCTACATTTTACCTGCAATTCTAGTAAAGCTAAATTGTATTTATAATTGGCGTGTGGTCCTTCATTGAGCGTCCTTATTGACTTATACCGAACAGGTGTCAACCAGACACCTGGATAAGACACTCGTACAACCACTCACAGACCCACTCCGACCCTAACGCAACCAGTCACAGATCCTGTCAGACACTGACACACCCAATCACAGACCCACTCAGACCCTTATGCACCTACTTACTGACCCAACCAGAACCTCATGCATGCACTCACACACCAAGTCAGACCTTGATACACCCACTCACAGACCCACTCAGTCCCTCATGCAGCCACACATAGACTCACTCATGTAGTGATAGGCCACTTCACAGACACAGTCTAACTTTTAATTACGGAGTCTTAGACACACTTAGAGATTCATAGTGTTTATAGAGCTATTTAGAAAGTGATGCTCATAGCGTGATGTAAAATAATTCTTATATATATATATATATATATATATATATATATATATATATATATATATAGTTATAAATATCAACTTGGCAGGTGTCTATTGAATGCCTGCTTTTGTTTTGCGAAGAACACAACGTTGTAGCAAATATTTTAAAAAATTTAAAACAAAAATGTTACAATGAAAAAAAGTAACAAAATGTTGGGCAATAGTGTGGCCCTGAGAAGAGTCTTGTGTTCATTGCGAGTATGTGACAGCTACGTGTAAGAACAGATGCATAGTTTCAGGTCGGAAAGAAACACCCTGTTGACTTAGTCTGTGAAGTGTACACCTTCACTTCTATAGATACCATCCATGTCAAAGAGTAGGTTGTTGTAGATACAGAAAATGTAATGGTCTCTGCAGAATGCAGAAAGAGTGTTATTAACACGTTTCCTGGCTTTGTCAATCTGTGGACAGAACTGATTTGACCACTTCCATTTCTGCCTTTGGCATATGTTAGAGTTCACCAAGATAGTATGAGGGAAAAGTAACATAATTTGTGCAAAGGTATCCTTCATTAGGATTTCCAGTCCTATCCCAGTCATTGTACCTGGGTCATTTCCAGCACGGTGCACAATGATGAAGTTATGGGGTAGGCAATACCTTGTGCTTGAAACCAAAGGTAGCAATTGATGCCACTTTAACCCCCTCTGGCCAATCCAATTAATGTCTATATCAGCCAAACCCTAATATCACTGTTTCCAGCAGCCTCCCTAGCCCAAAAGACATAGCTGTGGCCCAAAATTCACACTCTAACCATTTTGAAGTGAAGCAGCAGTTGCAAACAGGATAAGGCTGGGGTTGAATGAGGCATTTCTGAAAATGGAAGGCAGTTAAAATGGAGATGCACTTCAGGTTTGAAAAAACATATTTGAATGGATGCTGTGAATGTCCTAGTGAATAAAATTAGGTAGTGTCTTGAAATCATTAGTAAGCTGGTCTATGATTGGGTCTGGTAAAAATAAAAAATTGTAATACAGTCTTGGATATGCTCTTTAATCTTTACAGTATCACACCTGCTGCACCTCGTTTTATAGCTAATATGCCCCTTCTAGAATGTTCTGCAAACGTGTGACCTATTGGTTCTAGTGGGTTGCTACAGAGACTGTGCTCGGAGTGTATTGGAGGAAGGGTGTTAAAGAGAGAGCTCTGATTTTTTAAACATTAAAGGTGTTTGTACTCATTAACTAATAAGTGTTTAATTTCCTAGTGATGGACTTCTAATAAATTGTACTGTAGAGGCTAAGTCATAACAAAATCAAGCTATATATGTTTTTGACACCTGTTTTTTTAACAATTTGCTGCAATATGAAAAAAAAAGTCCATCATGTTGGGCTTCTTTGGAAAAGTGTATGAAAGGGTTAACACATGCTAACCATTCAGAACTGGACTTTCAAAAGTAAAATATGAAAGGTAAGTTTTTATTTGCTGACTTCCACAGTATCAGACAGTGCAAAGTTGAAAAGGTTGCCATTCATGGTTCCTTTGCATGAGAGTGGTGTGTCATTCTTATACTTAGTTTTCACAATTCCAGAGACTTTTGAATCTATCTAATAAGAGGGAAAAAACTATTTCACCAACGATCTCAATCCTCTGGTATGTGAATTACAACTAATAATGAGAAAACAATGCATATGTCTATGTGAGATTGTTAAAGGAGAGTATGAAATATATACAAAATTAGGTCTCTGTACTGGGAGCGAATGCTGAGCTACCTTTTCTGAAGCGCTGTTCTGCTGCCGGGAGGTGTGTCACAGGGGCAGGAGCCCTTTAAAACTATCTTTGCGCTCCCTCCGTCGCGGGAAGCGCTGTTCTGCTGCCGGGAGGTGTGTCACAGGGGCAGGAGCCCTTTAAAACTATCTTCGCGCTCCCGCCGTCGCGGGAACCGCTGTTCTGCTGCCGGGAGGTGTGTCACAGGGGCATTAGCCCTTTAAAACTATCTTCGCGCTCCCGCCGTCGCGGGAAGCGCTGTTCTGCTGCCGGGAGGTGTGTCACAGGGGCAGGAGCCCTTTAAAACTATCTTCGCGCTCCCGGCATGCGGGACGCGCGCGGGCGGTGCCCGGGCAAAGCCCGGGCCAAGGGCGGGCCCATCCTTGCCCGTCATTGCCAGGAAGAGGCAGGGCAGGGCCACCCCCCTGACATCTACCCAAAGACGTGGACCATACAGCAAACTTGTCTATGGAGATCTCAAGTTCCTCTGCTCGGGGCGTGGGCAGTCCTCCCATAGAGCCCCAGGCCCCATCAAGCACGTGGAAAACTATTAACCTAAACCGGATACTTGCAGGTTTTTCCGTGTACTCAGCTGAATTTATCTCAGTTCATCATATAACTGCTTATTGAATCACGTTTCTTGGAGGGTGGAAGGAGGCGGCACCATTCTTCTTCTCCCAAGGGCAGGAGCCCATAATTCATTACCCGCTCTGCGCCTGTCTGTGCCCGATAAGTGGTTGGGCCAGGCTTTATATATATACGCTTGGGCGTCTTACTGTGGTCTTGTTTTTGGGATTTGTTAACAGTAGGGTCTGAGAAGCTTATTAATCACACTATAGTGTCAGTGGCTGGGTCCCAAAGGCCTACACACCCCTATAAGCCGGGGGCTCACTAAAGGCCCCTGATTTAAAGAATAATGGGCCGTCGACGTGGGGGTGGGTTGGAAGGAAAGCAGCACTCTAACAGAACCTTAGATGGTTTTCTGCAAAAGGCTGTTGGAGAACTTGAAAAAGAAATAGAGTTAGTGCAGCGACGCTTAGCTGCCCCCCCTTCTTCAACCAACAGCCTAGTTCATGATAGCTCAGCCCCACAGCCCTCCACGCGACCAGAATTACAGTCTGTACTGACTACCCCTTTCCCTTCCCCCTCTAAAACTCCCAGGAGAATCAGGACGAACCCCCAATTGTAATTACCACCCGTGCTGCACCTATTCCGCTGGCCCAGAGTCCCCCAAACGAAGGCCCCCTCACCTTAGCAGATTCCAATACCAAAGGAAAAAGGAAACGAAGGGAACCCGCTTTTAAAAACAAATGATCTAGGACTTTGAGCCCCTCTAACATGGCCCAACCTTCTAATAAGGATACGGTATCAATCCCCTTACACAACACAAACGAGTGTCATACAAATGAGTACACCAGGGATTTCATAAGAGATGAGCTTTCCAAACTATTTATTCCAATTTTAACCCGCCTCCAATCGATTGAGGACAAATTGGAAAGCCTTATCAATAGCCAGCCACCAAAAATTGCTCCACCCGTAGAAATTCAATCCCATCCCCTTGCCAACCATGACCTCATCACTGCCAACAGACCCACTGGCCAAATAGAAAAAATCCCTTTTTCCTCTTTAAACCAAGATTGGTCCAGCTCCGTCAAAACAGCTAGTATTTTAATGAATAAGCCCCATATGGTTTCAGTTCCCCTTTTAAAAGGAACCGCCCCATGGAATAACCCAGTAACTAATCCGGGAGATGCCAACCCCACTTGGGAGCACCTGCAAACAGAACACCAGAAGAGCGACAAGATCAGGGGTCTGACAGATCCAAAAGTGCTCCATTTGCCACCAGAATCATGTCATTATGTACTCATTATATCGAATGTTCCTGAACTCAAACCTCATTCCACTGAATCTTTTACCGAACTTAAAAACAAGGTTATTCATTGGTTGCACGTGAATGCAGGTTTTGCTTTTTCCATGACACCCTCAATACTGATGGTGAGAAGGGTAGGGTGGGTGGGTTCCCTAGCGAAGATCGGTTCAGGGGACTGCATAGTTATCAACTTCAGTTCTCCAGACCTTGTCCAACGGCTCTTTTTAAACGCTAATAGACCTTATCCTATAACTGGAAAAGCCTCCCTTTGCAGGTTACAAGTGTTTTATCCACCTCCCACGCCAGCTTGGAGTAGACAACTGCCAACGTTATACGGGGCTCCCCCGGCTACCCACACACAGTCTATCCCTCTACTTGGCCCCAGATGCCCTTCGTCATCTCTTTCTGAGACAGACTGACTAGGAGATAACCTTTCGGAAGTGGCTCCGAGCAATGGTGAGGCTGAGGACATTCACCCTACTGCCCTCAGCATCTCTAACTCTGTTGCCCCTTCGACCTTGGCAGATCCTGTTAACCAGGGATCACCCACAAGCATCACGAGCCAAGTCAGCGAGGAATGTATTCCGTCCCTGTCAATTGTTCCATACATTCTGGGGTCCACCCGTATGCCCAACCTACCTAATTCATATATAGCTGGGGTCACATCCAGCGAGGATCACATGGCACATAGCGAGAAAGCCACTGGTCCTAATATACCTGAGGGAATTAGTATGGTTCCTAGCAGTTCCTCCCCCTGTAGGAAATATCCTCAGAATAAAGCAGGGTCCATAAAAACAGAGGATCTCGATAAGGTACTCAGCTGGAATATAGCAGGGTTGGAAAGCAAATTACAAAGTCCAGGATGGGGCAGTCTTATTGATGATCACCTGATCTGCCTCTTCCAAGAAACGTGGGCATTAGAACCCAAATATAGACTAGGCTTTAAAAGCTATTGGGTTCCAGCACGCAAGTCATCTTCTAGGAGACCATCGGGAGGGCTGCTTGTGTGGATCAACACTTCTCTTAGGTGCAAGATAGAAGAAATAGATACGGGTTGCCCTGACTTGCAAGTCCTATTAATAATGATTTCTGAAGAGAGACCTTTACTTTTAATTAATATCTATAACAGGAATGTGAGCTCCCACGCTGATTCTGATGTCCTGTCCATTTTGGACAGTTTTCTTAAAAACAATCCCTCCTTCTTTGTTTTGATTGGAGGGGATTTTAATGTCACTTTTGAACCTAATCCTCTAGTCCAAGGAATATGTAAAGAAGAGGATGCCTATTGGGGCATCCCTCAGCTAGTCTCCAACAAAAGACCAAGGCTGAATAAATCTGCGCGCTTACTGGCCAACATCACACTAGCCCATGGCCTCCGAGCCTGCAACGGTTGCTCGCGCTCGGATGTAAATTTACAAGCTACCTTTAGGCGCGGAGGGCTCAGCAGTCGTATTGATTATATACTTCTTGACATCCGACTGTGGAGCCACATGTTTGATATGAGTGTCCAAAAGCAAATTGAGAGCGATCATGACCCGTTGATTTTATCGACCAGAGGACTTTTTCCTTCGTTTACTGTGCCCTACTCCAAAAGCCATGCCTCCCAGCTGGCTCTAACTAATAACAGACGCAACCTAAAATGGGAATCTGTTAATTCTTCCCCTAAACACCTGGCATCTATTTACAACCTGCTTGCCAACCAGATGGAGTGTATGATCCGGCTAAATGAGAATGGGGAGGGTGACAGAGTCTTAGCAGCCCACACTGACTTGTTCCAATCTTTAAAGCATCTTTTTACAAAAAAGTTTCTTAATAATCCTAACAAAAAGCACTGCGCTCCTTGGTTTGACAATTGTTGCAGAGAAGCACAACTGTCTCTCCTGGAAGCAATAAAAGATGGCCATGTTGGGCTGTTAAGAACAGCCAGAAAAGTTTATAAGAAGGAATGTTCTAAGGCACGCAGAAGTTGGGAAGAGGCCAGATGGGTTATTATTTTGGAGACTGCTAAATCTAATGACACATCTAGGTTCTGGAAACTAATGACTGATGACTGTAGCAATTCCCCTGCCGCACCTGGCTCCTCAATTCTCTCAGCATCATGGGTAGAGCACTTTGGGCAACTATACGAAGGGCCTTCTGAAGCATCTTTGTGGGCCCCTGATGCCCCAATAAACCATGAGACCACCCCGATCACATTCTCTCTAACCGAAACAAGAGCAGCAATAGACTCATTGAAATGGGGAAAGGCCCCTGGCCCAGATAAGATTCCAGGCGATCTATACAAATCAAGACCAGATATATGGGCACCATATCTCAACCTTATCTGCAATGCTATTGCAGCAGGGGCCCCCGCTCCACCCACTTGGAAAGGGGCCGAAATAGTACCCATTTTTAAAAAAGGAAATCCGAACATCCCTGCCAATTATCGTCCGATTAGTCTCCTTGATAACTAAAAAAAAATCTATGCAAAGCATCTTTTGCTCCATCTTGAGGAATGGATTATGGAGTCCGAAGCTCTTTCTGACCTACAAGCAGGATTTAGACCTGCAGTGAGTACAGTTGACCAAGCCCTAAGATTCATGTCAATAAAATGGAAGAATGTTGACCTGGGGAGGGGTAATCTCTATGTGGTCTTCATAGACCTCAGAGCCGCATTTGATTTGATCCCCAGGAACCTGCTGTGGTCAACATTATCAAACATGGGAGTGCCATATGGTCTCCTGAAACTCATTGCTCAACTGCATGAAAATACTTTCGCTCAAATTAGATGTGGCCAGGGGGGCGAGTTGACTGACCCCGTAGCTATTAAAAAAGGAGTTAGACAGGGATGTGTTCTGGCACCCACTCTTTTTTTGCTATATATCAATAATTGCATCCACTACTTAGAGACAGAGAACTGTATAAATGATTCACCTAAATTGGTTGGGAAAAAAAACCTGTGTCTGCTATATGCAGATGACACAATTTTGATATCTAAATCGCCAATGGGAATCCAAAACCTGATCAACCAATTCTGTGTTTTTTGTAGTGACTATGGTCTGGACGTAAACATTAAGAAAACAAAACTCATGATATATAGTACCTCCAAGAAACGCTTGCGCGTTAGCATAGAAATGAACTCGATTCCATTGGAGAAAGTAGAAGAGTTCGACTACTTGGGTTTCAGACTATCGACCACAGGCAAATGGATGGCAGCCATTGACAAAGGGGCTCTCATTATAAGCCAGAGAGGTGGGGCCCTTGTCCGTAGATCGAGAAAGGCTCCGAGTCCCCCCTTAAACATACTTGCAGAGATTTACAATGTCCAAATCAGAGCAGCGGCCCTCTATGGAGCGGAACTTTGGGGGTCCCACAAAAACCTCGATACTCTGCAAACCAAGGAAAACCATTTCCTAAGACAGATTGCCCGGCTAGGTATGGGCTCACCAATGACCCCTCTAAGGCTAGACCTTGGTCTAAACAGTATTAAAACCACAGCAGCCCTAAGGCCTCTCTCCTATTGGATTCGTTTATGGAAATCTGTTGAACTCGAACCATATAGGCTGGCTATAAGAGAGCTCATAGCCACCCCCCAGGCACTGGAGAAAATCCCATGGCTGAAGGAAATGAAATCTGCCTGGGTCAAAATAGGTTTTCCTTCCTACTGGAAATATCCGGATCAAATCCCCGATAATGCAAGGAAACTTGTCACAAAAAGATATTGGGAGAAAGTTAATGAAGACTCCTTGCACCAAAAAGGGGCGGGCAGGCTAACAATGGAATTTCTCCAACTCAAGCACGAGCCCTGGCCTGAGAACTTCTTGAACCTTCCCATGCCTCCGTACGCCCGTGCTTTATATCTCCAACTAAGATATGGTACACTGCCTATTAATGGTTTTACGGCTCACTGGTCATCTAACATCGCTTCAAATGATAGATGTATCTCTTGCCAAAATTGCAAAGAAACAATAGAGCATATACTATTTTTCTGCCCTCTGTATAAAAGTCCCAGAGGGAGGTGGATCATTCCCCTCTGCAAAAATATGTCATTACATGATAGAGCAAAGGCCACCAGAATCTGTACATACGACTCATCCTCCGTGGTAGCTATTACAGTTACCAAATTTTTAGCGGAGGCCTGGTACATCCGGCGTAGGCTTATTGTTTCAAAGGGCATGTGAGCCATCCTGACATTAGTCGACAGAAGGAGTCTCAACTGTTATTTTTTTTTTTTTTTAGTAGTATCAGTCGGAATTTTTTTAGCTGGAACTTGTTGCCCTCTATATGAGGATTGACGAGGGCCAGGTCTTACGGGAAAACAATTGCACACATTGGTATGTTAGATAGAATTTTATATCCTAGCTTTTATCTTTTTTATTCTTAACATTTTAGCCATGTCTTATTTATTGTACTTTTTATCTACAATCAAATACTTAGTCTTGTTGATCTTATTGTTATACTGTCCTTATTATTACTGTTTTTATATTGTTATCTTGTTTTTTTTAACAAATACTATTTATCATGTATGATTGTTATCTTTGTTACTCAAAATGGTCTAGATCTCTAGACCGAATGAACTCAATAAATAAAAATACAAAATTATTGAAAGTAAATGAGATGATCTATAAGTGGTAGTGTGAGTGCTTTTATATATTTATTGATAGGGGACTAAACAAAATGTTGCCATGGAACTGCATATTTTACATGTGCTGCTTTACTGCATGGTGTAATTTGTAGAAAAAAACTGCACACTAAGGTTTAAAGTTACACTTTTTTTTTATTTTTTTAATCTGTTTATTAAGCATAACATTCACATACCAGTACATTAACTGTTTACAATTTATCGAATTATTTGCTTGCATATATAATCTTGCATGGTCTCGTTGCATATTAACTGGTATGAAAGAGAGAGAGAAAAATCAAATTATAAACAAACATAAGATATTGCCAACAGAGCAGAAAGAAAGGAAACATACAGCTTAAATACTGTGCGACAACTACTTGCCGAACTACAATGCAGCTAAGCACGACTAATGTCATTGATAATATTTGCTACCTCAAGCCGAGGTAGGGAGGGGTTAGAGGAAGGAATGCAGCTGATATATGTAAGTGTGTGTAGAGCGAAAGACAGAGGTGGGGGCAAAGAATATGTTTTGCGGGGTTCAGCGAGATGCTGAGCCTAACTGGCATTGATCGAACTGGATTTGACCTGCGTAAAGTCTTGTACGCGGTGGAAACAGCCTGATTTGCTATGTTAATACTTTGAGGATAAGAATGAGAATGTCAGCAATGTCTATAATTGAGATTGAGGCAGTTCAAGTATCTTGCTGATCGTATCCTCCTTTCTGTAAGATTTGTGCATGGTGCACTATTCACGGGGGGTGCAAGTCATCACGCGCTTCTATTGCCACCACAAAGGTATTCCAGACTTCAGGGCCCACTTCAATGAGACCCTTGCGTTGCAATAGGTTGAGTGTCTGCGCCTCGGCCTGTGAGCGACTATGTAGGTCGCGCAGCCAAACCGAGTGGGATGGAACATGTGGAGCCTTCCAATGTGTTGCAATCAGACGTTTGAAGACAACAAACGCTAAGTCTATAAATCTGTGTGTCTGTTTATCTCCCTTAGTACGGTGACGTATGCCCAATAAGCAGGACTCTGGTGTGGAGGATAATGCGAGGGATGAGATGTCTGCTGTAACGTTTGTAACTCGGCGCCAGGCTGAGTTTATTGAGTGACAACTCCAAACCATGTGGTAAAAGTCGGCTGCCGGGGTAGCACATCTTGGGCACGACGGAGTTGTGTTCGGGTATATTCTTAGAATGCGGGCTGGGGATAAATAATCATGGTGAATATAATTGAATTGGGTGTAGCGTAAGCGAGGATTTCGAGATATTGATTTGATCGTTGCAAGAGCTGCGATCCAGGTTTTTTGTGGTAATGGCGTAGGAAGGACCATGTCTCAGCGTGCTTTAGCGTGCGGCAGGGTAGTGCAAACTGCTGCTAATAGTATTTTGTATATTTTAGTTATGGTACCTTTTGCGCTACCTATTGTAAGGATAGTGGTGAGCAATGGGGACTCAGGGGGTTCATTATTGCCGAGGCCCCAAATCTTGTTTAGCAGCCGTTTAATGGCGCTGTATGTCAAAAAGGCCCCATTGTGCATCACCCCGGCAGACACCAGTTCCGTAAAGGAGTACAGCACGGAATGGGAGTATAGATCGCCTACCTTTAGTGTATTTACGTCCCGTGTGTTATGATGTATTGAAATAATTTGGGTGCCCGGCAATTGAAACAGCGGTAGCAAGGGTGAGTAAGGGGGGGAGCGGGACTTGCCATGAACATATCTATAGCAGCAAAAGCGAGCTGCTTCCATCAGTATGTGTTTCGAGGGTAGGGAGTGAGGGGTGGATAACAATGTGAGCAGCAGCCCCTTGGGGGCCATACATGACTGCAGCAGTACGCCCTCAGCGGAAGGGGCATCATGCAGCCATCCAGTCAGCCACGACAATTGAGCGGCCGCGTAGTATCTTTCGAGGTTAGGCATGCCCAGCCCGCCCATTTCCTGCGGATGCTGTGTTATGGTCAACGCTACTCTACGTCTATCTTTGCCCCAGAGTAGGTCGGTTAATATTGAATGTAATTTACTAAAGAAGGAGCGTGGCAGGCACACTGGAAGGGCAGTAAAATAATATAGGAACCTCGGGAGGATAAGCATCTTGGCTATTGCTACCCGGCCCAACAGGGATAATGGGAGTGAGCTCCAGAATGGTATCGAGCTGCGAGTGGATCTCACTACTCTGTCAATGTTGCCCTCTTTTAGATCTATAACAGAGTGGTAAATCTGCACCCCGAGGTACTTAATGGTTGTATATGACCACAGCAGTTTATATTGCGGTAGTGTTGTATGTGCATCAGCCGGGATGGAAATAAGAGGGAAGATACTGGATTTGGACCAGTTGACGTGAAGTCCAGAGGCGAGGGCAAAGGAGTCCAGCAATTTCAGCACCTCTGACATGGAGGTAGAATGATTACGCAGATAAATCAGGGCATCATCTGCATATACAGTAGAGATATGATATGATAGGTGTTAGATTCCGGGATGCCCCACATATGCGCGAAGCTACGTAGTTTGATTGCCAGTGGCTCCATAGCAATGGCAAACAGCAAGGGGGACAATGGGCAACCCTGTCTGGTGCCTCTGTTTATGGAAAATGCTTCGGAGATAATGCGACCATTTTTTACACGTGCTGTGGGCTTAGAGTACAGCGTTTTGATCCAGTTTATGAAGCCAGGTCCGAAGCCGAACGCCCTGAGTGTGCTAATAAGATAATTCCAGCTTAGTGTGTCAAACGCTTTTTCAATATCTAGGGAGAGGGCGACTGCTTCGGTGTTTGTGTTGTTATGCATTATATGAAGCAGTCTCCTAATATTTAGGAAGGTGTTCCTACCGGGAATAAAGCCGGACTGGTCTTGATGTATCAGACTCGGTAGGTAGGGGAGGAGCCTATTCGCCAATATTTTCCCTAGTAATTTGCAGTCTGTATTTAGGAGGGAGAGCGGTCTGTATGATTTAACATCAAGGGGGTCACGACCAGGTTTTGGAAGGACCACTATTAAAGCTTCGCGCATAGAGTCTGGCATTTGCAAATTATGGTACGCCTCATTGAACACTTCTACGAGCGGAGACAGAAGATGACTCGCATGAGAGTTAAAATATTCCACCGGAAGTCCATCCGAACCGGGGGTTTTACTGCGCGCCATTTGTGCCAAAGCTGAGCGCAGTTCTTCAATGGTAATGGGGCCATCCAGAATAGGGGTGTTATCGAGGATAAGTTGGTTCTGAGAGACAAGTTGTAGTATATCAGTTAGGTGTGATTCCGGCGGAGGGGGAGGAGACGTATAAAGTGTACGATAATATATGAAAAAGGCTTCATTGATGCCTGACTGAGTGTTAACGATATCGTCGGGGTTTAAGCGTATCGCGCCGATAGGCGTTAGCTGTGAGGGCTGTCGAGTCAGCCAGGCTAATAGTCTACCGGATCTATCTCCTTCAGCGTGCTGTCTTGTTATATAATGTCTGTAGTCATGTTTGCCTAGCCTAGTATCTGCTTCGTTATGGGCGGCCCTGAGCGAATTCAGTGTTGTTAGTATGGACTCGTCTCTGACAACCGCAGCCTCTGCATTGCGGATTTTTACCTCCAATGTTTGTAGCTCTTTAGTAAGTACTTTTCTCACCCCTATCGTGGCTGCAAGGCAGTGTCCCCGTATCACCACTTTATGGGCATCCCACTCTATAGAGCGGGATGATGACGAGTTTTTATTTAGCAGGAAATAATCAGCTAATTTTTTAGCTATATCTGTTTGAAAGGGGGGATCTAAAAGGGCTTCCGGCTGTAAACGCCACGTTGGTATGCGAGTGTGCATGTGACCCCAGGCTATCGTTACACATAAAGGATTATGATCTGATATAGTGCGCGCTAAGTATTCAGATCCGCACACCTTCTGAATTACTGTTGCAGATACAAAAACCATATCTATTCTGGTATACAACTTATGTACAGGGGAATAATAAGAGTATTCCCGTTGGATGGGGTGGGTCGTCCTCCATACTTCACTCAGGCCGTTGTTCAAAGCCCAACTTTCTAGTGCTTGAGAGGCACGATTGGAAGGAGCTGAGGTAAGCGGGGGGAACGAGCGGTCTATTTGAGTGTCTAAGACACTGTTAAAGTCGCCTCCCCAAATGCATTCCAACGCAGGGTCGTTAAGGTTGCCGGATGAAAGTGTAGATAGGAAATCACGCTGGTCTGCATTTGGGTAGTACAGTGCAACTAGGGCTAAAGGGGATCCATCTAGTATGCCCTCAACTATCACGTGACGACCATTTGAGTCACATTGTGTGCGGGACACGGTGAATGGAACCCCGGGGGCGATCCAAATCGCTACCCCACGAGCAAATGATGAAGAAGTTGTGCCATGCAATTGCCCCTTCCATTTTGAGCGTGTGTTTTCTAGTGTAGTTTTAGAGAGATGTGTTTCTTGCAATAGAGCTATATGTATCTGATGTCTCTTGAGAAAGGCATAAACCCTCTGTCGCTTCCGTGCAGTTGCCATGCCTCTAATATTCCATGTGAGCACCTTGTATTTCGCTATACTCTGATGAGTTTGAGTGGCCATGATATTTTTGTGGTTTTCGTATGTCCAAGGGAATGAGTGGCTGCTGACCATGGCATAAAAACATTGTGACGTGCGCTCCCTGAGATTGGGTAACGTGTACCTGCGATATTGCGAGCTGTAGTCCTATTACTATAATAATTATGACATGTACATTTGCTGCTGCGTTTGCAATTAACTAACATGTGATAAAACCAACGATTAAATAAAAGGGTGCACTCTAAAACAACACACAATAACAACTGAATTGTAAGATAGAAATCAATTCCAGCAAGTGCTGGCATGAGAGAATGGTCCATATGGATCAGGGGGGTGTCGGGAAGCATTGATACAGAGTCTAGGGTTTACCTTGCCCTATTCACTTGTGGTGAAGAGTGTGCCACCCAGGGGCACAATCGAATCATGCGGCGTAGCAGGTAGATGCCGATGGCGCTTAAAAGGAGGTGTAATAGTATTGTGATGCTGTCCACGATTTGCAAGAACCAGTAGGGCCCAACTGCTTAGCAGATATCATCTGCTGTGCGTGGTGTGAGGGTAGGGCCACGTGTGGATTCAGCTGAATCAGAGTTTGCATCTTGTTCCTGCTCAGCGTCCGCTTGTGTAGAGGAGGCAGTTGGTGACGCGTTAACAAATCTGGATGTGGCCCGCAGGAGTCGGGAGCGTTCAGTTTGCGCTTGTTCAGGCGAGGGCTTCGCGCCTTGTTTTTTACGCTGTCTACGACCCGACGTGGAGAAGGGTCTATCGGCTCCCAGAGTATTTGTGTCTAACGGATCGGCTAGACCCTTGGCATGTAGCCAGGTCCAGGCGTCCTTCGGAGAAGTAAAAAAGAGTGTACGGGTGTCATCTTGTACCCGGAGTCTGGCAGGGAACAACAACGCATACTTAATGTTGTGTTTTCGGAGACACGCCTTAACATGGTAGAAAGAGTTGCGTTTCTTCTGTACTTCTGTTGTGAAGTCTGGGTAGGCTGTAATCGCACCATCTTCAAAGCTTACCGGGCCAGATTTGCGGAATAGCTGTAGGATAAGATCTCTGTCACGGTAATTGAGGAGTCTTACTATAAGCAGACGTGGTTGTAAGCCAGGAGGGGGAGGCCTGGCGGGGATCCTGTGTGCCCTTTCGACAGAGAAGAACTTCGGGATGTTATCCTTCAGAATAGTATCGGTAAGCCATTTCTCTATAAATAGTTCAGCACTGAGGCCCTCGGCGCGCTCGGGAAATCCCACCATACTGATATTGTTGCGACGGGATCTACCCTCTGCATCCTCAGCTCTGCGTTTTAAAGAGTCCACCTCTGTCGATAAGTGAACTACTTGCGATTGGAGATCTTTCACCGAGCGGGGGAGGGTCACAGTATCTCTTTCAAGTTCCGATACCCTATCAGCTAGCGCGTGTTGGTCAGTGCGGAGTAAGTTAAGATCTTCTGTTACCGAACCTATTTTAGCTTCTAGAGTAGTTTTGGTGCCTAGAATGGCCTGTAGTATCTTTTCAAATTGTGATGTGTGTGATTGTAGGGTCAATTCTAGCTTCTGAAGTGCCACTTGTGTGGTGGCATAGGGCTCTGAGGAGGATGAGGTGGCGTGTTCCATCTTGCCCAGCGGTGCTCGTGGGGTTTTTGGTTTGACCATTTGGCTAGTACAGGAGCTCTTAGACGTTAGCGTGCTGAGAAAACGCGAAGCAGTATGTACGACCTAGTCAAGTGTCCTGGCAGTTCGACCTAGGCGTTGAGGAGGAGTAAGGCAAGGATCAAGCGAGACTGTAGATAGATAAAAGCCTGGTACTTTTGCTATCACTTGTAACATTTAATGATGACAGTGCTGGTATGAATTTATAAGACTGGTGGGATAGGGAGCAGCCCGCTGTGCATTGTGACGGAAGTTGCAGCAGCACATGGTAACTAGTGTCCCAAGAGGGATGATTCATGCGTGTGCGCCCTACCCCACGATAACTGTCATCAATAGGCACTGCACTTATAGACGGCCAGGTCCTTTATGTGTTTTCCCCTCTCCCAGATAGCTGACTTCCTGATACCTCGATCTTCTAGAGGTGGAGCACGGGCCAGTGCAGGACAAGGATCCGTACAGTAGGGGCTGCGGCTGTGGCCCCCTGTGCTGGTGTAGCAATCCGCATTGAACCAGTGCGTTTAGTTGGCCACAATTAATAATCCTGCGACACTGGAGCCGGTTAATTTGTGAGCCTGTTTCCGCGGGCTGCTCCGTGCAGGGAGTAGGGATGCCACAGGTCGATGCCGCCACACAGCAACGTCGCAGAGTGAGTTTTCAGGGTGTGCGCCCTGATGTGATGCACTATTGCGCAACGCCACCCACGCACCAGCGGGCCTTTTATGGCAGAGTTAGGCGCTATTGTTTGCAAAGGCTGCAGTGGTGTTGAGTATTGGCCGCCACTTGTTGGGCCTGTTGATGCGTAGCTTACGTGGACTAATCAGTAGCCGGAGCGCGGGGCGCCATGTAGCTTTGGGTAAGCGGAGGAAGCCAGGACACGGTCACCCACACCGGCTGCTCACCTCGGTAATTATGGTGCGGAGGGGGCCCACCACGACAGGTCTCGGCACGCGAGGGGTTTCGTCGCAGTGAATAGATTCCAGCCGGCGCCGCCCTTGCAAGCTGTCCCTCACGGGCCGGCGCGCCACATCGGCGCACAGTTCTGTGTGAAGTTCTCGATGGTGCCTTTCATGCATGCGGCGCGATCCCCGGGCCACACCAACAGGAGGCGTGTCCCGTGCGGTCCGACCTCCAGGTCGGCCGCGGAGCGGTGTGTTGGCACAGATCAACAAGAGAGCCACAGTACAGGGAGCCCCATTCACTGGGTATGAAGCAGGTAAGCCTGCTTCGGCAAGGCTTATCCCGATAAAATGGCGCTGTATCGGAGGTGGCCTGGATGGCACCGCCCCTCCAGAGTACTCGTGGCCAGACGGCGCACCCCAACGCCCCTCACCTCCGGGTAAAATCGATGGTGTTGTGTCGCCTCAGCAGAACGCAAGCCCGTGTTCTGGGAACGGGTCGCGAGTGGTTCCGTGCAGCGCTCGCCGCGAGCGTGTTGTCCGCAGCACGATCACAGCCTCAATCCAGCCGACCGCCAGCCGTGCGTCGGTACCGCGTCTCCGGTCGCGATCATCGATGCCGCCCCCGGGCAGCCCTCTTAACGGCAGTCGGACCCACTCTAGGGGGGGCCCGGGTGCCTCTAGCAGGATGTTTTACCGGGCCAGGGATCGGAGCTGCAGTTTATGCTGCCGCTCCGGTCGCCATCTTGGCCACGCCCCCTAAAGTTACACTTAACAATGTATTTGTAGATCTGACATTTTTTACATGTCTATACAAGATGTGCTATTAGAAAGAATGTTTTTCTTTGATTCTGGGACTAGTAGTCCAATTTATTCAATGTTAAAAGAATGTTGGAAAGCGAGTCACTAGGTGTATGGCCTGCACAATTAATGGGTCCGCACTCAACCATCACTGGGAACCAAACACCCCATTGTAGCGCTTGACTCCCATAGGGTAGCATTGCAGAGCATTCCAAGGATTACTCAAGGGAGGGGGTGTGGGCTAGTAATCACCATTCACAAGTACACAAACATAACACTCAAGAAATGATTGTCAAGTCTGTGATTTTTCTTTTGAAAATGGAAAAGGACATTTATTACACACACACTACTCAATACTATGCAACAATTTACAAATATATACAAGCTGATGGAATTACTCTTTGGTGACATTGCATTAACATTCTTGTCTCTCCCAAAGGGAGAGGTAGACAAACAACCCACAAGGCAAAACATTCACCTGTATTCCAGTGCAATATCTGACTGTAACATGGAGTGAGAGCACCTTTAACTGGCAATAAAGTACAACAACTTTGATCACTAGTGGCAGTCTCATTACTCAAACAAAGCATTAAAAAGAAACATGTATGGGCATGTTGGAATGATTTGTGTTGTTACGATTATGCTCAGCATGACCTATGCAGTCTAATCACATCCCTGAAGGTTGTTGGCAAAGCTTCATCATATTCCACGTTGAAGCATTCAGCATACAAATGATGTACAGTTGGCATAGTCCGTAATGGACATCACTTGGTAATTCACAGTAGCGTAATACCATCTCTCACCCCTAGGGGGTGCCTTTTCATATGACCATACAAATGACCCATTATTGGCCACAATTCTGCAGCCATACATTGTTAAGCACATTCAGCATGACATACTGCACTTTAGTCATAGTTTCTAAAGGACTCCATTTCTGTAAAAAAACACCTGTAATTACAACTATTGACCCCTAGAGGGCACAGTTTCATCACCTTGAACACAAGTTCTAGCTGGGACGGAGCTTGCAAACACCATGGTACACTTGGGGGCGTTCATTTTTAATTCCCCTGAAACTTAAGGTAGGTTCATTTGGATACATCTTGGGGGGAGGCTGCACTCCTTCTGCAGCTTCCCCGCACTCTGTGACTATTTTGGGTGGTGACCCCGCTCTTCTGGGGCCACCATAATGGCAACACAAATGTCTCCTTTCCACTCCTTTCCAAACCTGTGGGCAGGCCCCACAGGCCATTATGGGGTGCTCCTCCTGGAGCGTACATACACAATGAATGGCTCTCCTGCTGTGCCGGGAAGGGACGCTCTGATGCCTCCTTTGCTGGTGGCCTCACACCACGGTGGAGCCTACTCCTTCGAGGTCTCCGGTCCCACCCGGACACCCCATGTAAGATAGATGATATTGGGGAACAGTGCAGGGTGCCTATCCCCAGCCCCTCCCGCCGGCTCCCAGCACAGCCAGCAACTGGTGGTGCTGCTGTGGGAGCCGGCTCCAATATTTGGGGTCTGCCCTCTCTGGGTGACAGACATTAATGAGGCGGCCTGGGTGAAGGCTGCAAGGGGGAGGCACACTGACACTCCCCCAGCCTTTCCTTCTGTATCTGCCATCTCCTGCAGGCAGACGGGGTGCTGGCTGTGGTCTTTTCAGCTGAGCGTTTCCAACAGGGCCCCGGGATGGTGTTCTGGGGCAATTAGCAGCATCTTCTTGGGGAGTATGACAGCGCTCCCCAGCTTTTCCTTCAGCCACGGGACCCAGGGATGGGGTACTGGGCCCCTTCCTTCTCTTCATGGGGAGTGCAACGGCCCTCCCCAGCTTTGGCTTCGGCCTCGGGGGCATCTGCACAGGGAGTATGATGGCACACCCGACTTAAATTTCTTGGTCAGGCCCAGGGATGGGGTCCTGGGACCCTCCCCTCCGCCATCGAGGGGGTGCGATGGCACTCCCTTGCAATGGATGGCCCACCCCGGCCCATGCATCTTCTAGGGGGCAGCCTCCGGGCTTTGGGCCATCATGGGGGCATGTGGAAATTAGTGGCAGAGCCACCTTGTTGCTGGTCCAATTTACGGGTCAAAGGTCATGTACCTTCCTATAGGCAAATCTCGGGCCCCCATGGGCCAATCTCGATGATCTTGGTCTCTTTTTTCTCTGGGTGATGTGCCCTTGCCACCTTTCCTCAGGCCTCCTGGCCTCCAAGGTCCCAAACTTGGTAGAGAGCCAGTCTCACTGACCCCACTGTGCCAGCTTTTCATTTGGGTGACTTTCTCTATCTGGGCAGTGCGCCCTCATTGTGTCAAAGCCCAGTCTTTTCCCCAACTGGTCCTCAGGGGGAGCAAAGGGAGTTCCTCCTTCCAGTTGTCCCTGGCGCCAATCTTCAGTCCCTCTCTGCTGCAAAAAAGCACATCCAGAAGAGAGGCCACTCCTCTGTGCAAGGCCTTTTAAAAGGGGGCAGAAGGGTCCAGCAGGGCTGCACCTCAGGCCTATTCTGATGTGCCTTCTCACCTCTATGCCCCTGTTCCAACCTTCCTGCACAGTCTTCTGGATGGCGTCGCCCAGGAGTCTCTGAGGGTCTCAGCTGGCCTCCTCCCTAACACTTGTGCCATTCAGTGGTCTGGGGCAGCCCCGGTCCCTGGTATGAGAGGACAGCTGGCTTATTGATGCAGGGCCCTGTTTCTGCAGCTGGAGAGAACAGTAATTAATCCAGCCCACAGGATCACAAAGGCCTAGGCAATGACCTGGAGCTGAGTCAGAGAAACATGACCCTCCTGCATGACTTATAAGATGCACAGATATGCATTTGTAACCTACCTCATTGTTCCTTTCATACAGGTTACAGTGAACACTGGTGCGACTCCGGAGTCTGTGGCCCCTGGGGAACTGGAGTTGCGCCTTTCCCATTGGAATATGATGGCGTGTCACTACAGTCAGGACAGTAAAGCACACTGACTAACTCTCACATGTGCACACCCACATCTAAAGGCCTATTCTAGGTCACCACCCACTCTGCATTATCCCTTCTGCACCAGTCTACCTGGGCGCAGTTCTTGGGCTGCACACAACAGCCCTCCCTGCACAGCCCTCACACAGGTGTACACGCATCTGCACACGTGATCACGTGTAACCAGCCCTGGACCTCCTACCCTTGCTGCATCACAGCAGCCTTACATTAACAAAGTGGCGCTGGTGGTAAACCCACCAGCCCCAGACTATGAGGCTCCCTCACAGTAAAAGGTCAAAAACTGGGTGATCCAAAAGCAAAATATCTGGGTGGACCACAGAGTCAGAATCGCCGACTCACAAAGAAAATTACAAGACTCAAAATTGAAAGGGAAAAACATGCACTGTAGGTGTATCTGAACCTTGAACCTGTTGAAGTTGAGAGCAATGTACTAGATATTAATTAGGGTAGGTGTTGGTAAATTATAAAGCAGGTTTGTAGGTGCATAGATGCTAAGATTTGTTTTTTAAACTAATACTGAGTCAGATGTGTAGTACAAGACTGGCAAGCATACTTAAACATGCAGTGTTTAAATATGGGTCAATCATAGTAGTGCAGACCCTGAGCATGGAGACAGGTTCTCATGGCATATACTAGGTGTTTGCTAGCTGTGAAACCCATGTTTTAGTACCAATTACTCATTTTTTAAGTGTGCTGTCGATATGTCATAAACTATAGTGCTTTTTGTTTAAAACTAGGGAGATTTGTTTTTGAGATGACGAAGTGACACATGTACTTGCAGGCCTGTATTCCAAGTACTATATAGAGTGTAGCAGTCATGAAGGAATAACTAACTCATGCACTCATCACCAAGTACTACATACAGTACACTACCCATAAAGCAAGTGACATACATATTCATGAAAGCATAGAGCTTCTTTCAGTTCAAGTGACAGAGGCACTAGTGTATTTGTTCAGTCACTTACATACCCATTTAGAGATCATGGAGGTATTAAAACAGTCACACACCGGCAGAATTACTGTAACATCTCATCACACTTCTGTGGGTGCTCTCCTACATTCAGTGAGAAATATAGGAAAGTAGTAACATAGGGCCTCATTATGACCCTGGCGGGCGGCGGAGGCCGGCCGCCAGGATGCCGCCCTCCAAATTACAAGTTTTCCCCTGGGCTGGCGGGCGGTTGCTGAAAAACCGCCCGCCAGCCCAGGGGAAAACGACCTTCCCACGAGGATGCCGGCTCGTAATCGAGCTGGCGGAGTGGGAAGGTGCGACGGGTGCAGTGGCACCCGTCATGTATTTCAGTGTCTGCAAGGCAGACACTGAAATACTTTGCGGGGCCCTCTTACGGGGGCCCCTGCCGTGCCCATGCCATTGGCATGGGCACGGCAGGGGCCCCCAGGGGCCCCGCGACCCCCCCTACCGGCGGCTTTCCCGCCATGAACAGGATGGCGGTAGGGGGGGTCAGAATCCTCATGGCTGCGGAGCGCGCTCCGCAGCCATGGAGGATTCACACGAGCAGCGGAAAGTCAGCGGGAGACCGCTGACTTTCCGCTTCTGACCGCGGCTGAATCGCCGCGGTCAGAATGCTCGTTGGAGCACCGCCAGCCTGTTGGCGGTGCTCCCGTGGTCGGTGGCCCTGGCGGCCACCGGCCGCCAGGGTCAGAATGACCCCTCATAGTCCTTTTATGTAAGCAGACAAGTACTGCTTTAATCATGGGTGTGGCCTATTGCTGCAGAGCCTCTGTGTTCACCCTCACTGTCCAGTCGAGTTGGTCTCTAAAAGCCCTTTGCGAAGTCTTAAACCCACGTTTTAGTTGAAATATCTGATATTTGAGATATGTTGGAGGTTTAACATCAAGCATGGTGGTTTGTACTTCAGTGATTGCGAGATGTGCTTTTTAGATTTATAAACTTGCTCATGCACTTGCAGAACCCTTATGCAAGCACTATATAGGATATACCACTCATAAAGGAACTAGCATACATGTTTCCAAAGCTTTAATGTTCTATCACCCACTCGGAGAGTGACATACAGACTTCAAAATTCACTTACATACTCTGAAACTACTTATGTATGCAGCAGTATCAAAGGCAGTTCAAGACACACCCACATACCCATCTATTCCATAAAACAGATACTAAGATATTT
Organism: Pleurodeles waltl; assembly: GCF_031143425.1. Classification (NCBI taxonomy): domain Eukaryota; kingdom Metazoa; phylum Chordata; class Amphibia; order Caudata; family Salamandridae; genus Pleurodeles; species Pleurodeles waltl. The sequence goes on along the minus strand of NC_090441.1, from coordinate 34,421,167 downwards.
GTTGAGCCACTTACATACCCATTTAGAAAGCCATATAGGTACTAAAATAGTGTTGAGTATGAGGAGAAAAAATCTAAAGAAAAGATTAGTCAATATAACTAACTTTTTCAAAGGTTTCAATAGTGAATGGAGATGTGCTTCTAGTACTGAGCCTTTCTTTAATGAAGGGAGCTACTTGCAAGAGAGCACATTAGGGCATGCAGTAGATGAATCTGGATGATGTTATGAGATGAATGACGGGTCTCATATTGAAAAAGAGGTAGTGGTCCTGAAATGGTTTAATAAGTTGTTGGAGACGCCATCGTCGTTCGACTGTAAAATGGCAGAAATCTGGTTTGGAAAAAAAGGAGATATCCCTGACTGTTCTCTTGGCATCAGCTCTTGCTTTCTCATAGACTGCTTGTCTTAACAAGAAGTTGCCAGCATAGACCACTATAGCCCAAGGGTTTTCTCTGCTTGATTAAAAGTGTTTCAATGCCAGGGGGACTCAATGGGCTTGTTGAATCTTTGTGAAACAGTTCCAATCTCCTAGCTCGGAAAAGGCAGTTTGAAACAGTTTCACAATGAAGAATCTGGCATAGAACCCTTCTCTACCTTCAGGTACACCTAGGATCCGGAGGTTATTGCGGCGCTATTGATGTCCATAAGTTGGGCCTTGTGTGCCTCCACCTGACCCTTAGCCCCTGCCAGGTCTGTCTGTAGTGCTGTCGTCCGAGTCTCCAAGTCCAATAGACGTTCACCTATGGCAGCACATGACTGCAATTTTGCATACTCCCCGTTGCAGCTTTCGGGTGACTGTCTGGGCCCTGAGGCTACTGAGTCTTGTTTCCTCTCTGTGGCACATGAAACATGCATAGATTGCCTCCAAAGTAGGGGGTTGGAGCTATGAGGCTCACTGCGTCCTCACGGTAGATCGGCTACGAAGTGGTCTGTTGTGGAATAGTCTCATTTTAAATCTTTGCCATTGACAGCCATCCGTGTGCTGTTTTTTCCCGACTTATGAGGGGATATTCTTTTATCTTTTATCCCGCCCTCCTCCCCTAAGGACTGATGACTAGAGTCAGAAGCTGCTACAGACCCTCAGACCAATCGGTATCAACTGATAAGGAAAAGAAATGCTCATTGGCGTCAAGATCAGACCAAACTTTCTTCCCCTTGCTAATATGGGGCCTCGTATTGGTGCTAGTATGAGGACAAGGTTGGTTGTTGCCACCCACAAAATCCATAACTTCTCCTCCACTCCACAAAATTGTGCCAGATTGTCAACCGCAACATTACCCTCAGACTCCATTTGTAGAGGTTTCATAGTGTTGAGGCCTCTGAGTCACTCTGCTGCTGTCCAGAGCATAACTCCTTGCTGATAGTCTCCTCTGCCGTAGATGTCGTTAGTGCTGCACTTTCCAAATCTGCCACTGATTGCGAAACACCCTGTGAGCTAGAGGAGAGAGAGAGAGAGAGAGAGGTAGAGTTGATGCTCCCCGCTGGCATTCCGCCAGGAATCAATCTTTCTTTCTTGTCAGCCAGGCGGGGGGACCATGGTGCAAGTCCATGATGGTGACTCGAGGCACTGACTGCAGATGGGGGGTAGACCTCCCCTCCCTTTCTTATCCATAACTTCAATTTTACTCCCAAAGGGAGGGCGGTATCCACTTTGGTGTTCTGCTCGCACTCCTGGTGCCACTTGTTCAATGCCCCCAGCCCATGCGGATAACAGCACGGGCGGGTGTGTCAGTATTCTCTTTGCAGCCCCCCACTGGCTGCTTTATGACCCATCCGTGCAGTCTGTCGGGGTCCAATAAAACTGCAGTTGAGTCTCTTGGCTCCCAGGAGTTTGAAGGTGGTGGGGGAGCAGACCCTTCCAAAGCGCCTCTCCTGTAGTGCACATAAAAGCCCGATCACCACATCAGGGTGCATAGTAGGCTGGGCTGCCACACTACTACAACGATTCAGCCGGTGTGTTCCATCTGGTAGGAGCCTGGGCGAGCTGCGTTACAGCCAGATCAGCCAGCGACCATCTTGCTTTCCCTCCGAACTCAGAATGTTTGAAGGTGGTTTAGAATAAAAGTATGCAGTTGTATGCATCTGAAGTTAACGCAAAGTAATTTCTAGAGGACATACGATGGCATAGACCCAAGTGATTTATTTGTATAGCTATTTTTATCTGTTGTAGGGTAGTGCTCTTGCTAGGGTTAGTTTTGGTGTTCACTCTGGGTGGAAAGGCTGCACACATCTTATCAGACCTATAGTTGGTCTGTTTGCTTCTCGTGAGGGGGTGGGGTACAGGGATGAAGGGGGCATGGGATGTTTTGAAAAATAGGAGCAGGGGGAGTTTGAGTGGCAAAGGTGGGGCTAAAGGGGAGGAGGGCTGTGGGTATTGTGTCGTTGAGAACATGTATACCCCAATCTGGAATCAGGATGCCTGACACAGCGAATCGAAGTAACATACTGGAAGTTGTTAAGACACCCACAACGGTCATGTGGAGCAGGGGATTGATTAAATCTGAAGATGTGAGATATACTGCCTATCAAGTCATTACTACTACTATTTGTTGTTGGGTTTATCACTGTTTGAATGAGAATACTGTCTCTTTGTTTAACCAATGTAGCTGGCCTAAATGGCAGATCAAAACAACAGAGAGTGCTAGAGATACTTAGATCATAGCTGCGGATTTCATCTGTTTGCAAGACACACATATCCCCGGGGCAAGCAAGACCTCATTTCCATACCGGATATTTCTTGCTGGCAAGTACAATGCAGACCTCCATGATAAGGGGGTGGCTACATTGGTGAAAAATTATATTGGGTCTGTGAAAAGCAAGTCAGCTGACAAATGGGGGAAGTGAGTTGTGGAAGAGTGCTCTATTCTTGGTGCTTCACGGTCTGCTCGATTTATGGATAGAATCAGGATGACCTGGGGCTCTTCGTAGAGCTCCAGGTTGAATTGGCCTCATCGCCTGCTCGATTTATTATATGTGGGGATTCGAATCGACGTCTGGATGAGGGCTGCAAAATGAAAGCTAAGTATCGGGGGGAAAAAACCTGGCTTTGACCTCTCTTATGGTTAACCATGGGCTGCTTGATGTATGGGGAGATAGGTAACCTAAGAACCCAGGCTATACTTCATTTTCATGTCCTCATAAGAAATATGTCAGGTTTGACTACTTTTTAGTTTCAGCTTACCTTCGGATCACAACTGATATCTGTAAGCTTCCAATGCTCTTTTCTGACCACAATCCCTTAGTGTTTGAGATATTAGGACTAGGTGGCTTTAAACTGCAGGTTAAATCTTCCACAAACCCTCCAGACACATGCGCTCCTCTTCACTCACCCTTGCACACTCACCCCGCATCCGTCTCAGCTGCAGCCTTGGCCACTCCTTCTCATACATCGCTGCCAGGACATGGAACAAACATACCCTTCAGCTCCGAACAGCCCCCTCGCTGGCAGACTTCTGTGAGAGACTCAAGACCTGGCTCTTCGACGGAGACACAGCACCCAGATACCCCTTTGATTGAAATGGACATTTGATAGAAAGTTGTTGGTTAACCCCCAATACATTGAATTTATGATGAAATGGGTAAAGGAATTATTTGAATTAAATAGATATAGCTCCTCACAGGAGATAGTCTGGGACACTTTTAAAGCTGGAATAAGGGGTCAAACTATCAGTTATGTAGTGCAGGCAAGGAAGCACCAGGAGGCAAGACCTAGAGCACTTCATGAACAGCTGGCTATATTGGAAAGCAAGCACAATGAGGGAATTATGTGAGAACTTGTTACGGCTCAAGTTCAACGTGAAGTGGTGATAGCTAAAGCCAAGATTAACAGCTACTGTATTAATGTATTAAAGTAATCGCTGAAAGATATCAAGCATATAAAATGGAGTGTGACAAGCATGGTGAAGCAGTGGGCAGGTTATTAGCCCTGCGTGCTATGCAAAAACAGGCTCGGAAAGTTGTTGACGCTATATAAAGAGATGATGGATCAGTCGCTACAGAATTAACCAATATCCTAAATATTTTCAAGCAATACTACCAGAAATTTTACCACGAAGATTGGCAATGGCTCTCAGATAAGACCAAATCACAAGGGGGGGCAACATCTTATTGCAGAGCTTTCTAGAGATCTGGAAGTTGATATCACTTCTGAAGAAATTTCCAGTGCATTAAAATTCCTGGCCTCAGGGAAAGCGCAGGCTCAGATAGAATTCCTCTTAAATTTTATAAGGTATTTTAGGCAAAGATAACCCCATTTGTTCTGGATTTGTTCTTAGAGGTCCAAATAACTGGGGTACCGCCCCCTTCTTGGCAGGGTACAGACATCATGATTTTTCTTAAAGAAAACAAACTCCCAGATAACCTCAGCTCTTATTGCCCAATCTCCTTGATCAATTCCAACTCTAAATTATATGCCAAAATTCTTGTGGCCCAGATGGGGAGGATCGTAGCCCACCTGGTTTCCCTGTGGAAACAGAGGCTTATCCCAAGCAGAGGAACATTGGATCATGTCAGACATGCCATCGTTCTTTTTGATATTGCTGAAGTTATTGGGGACTGGATGGCCATGAGCCTCCTTGATGCCGAAAAGGCATTTGATCGAGTATCATGGAGGTTTTTATGGTCGACACTGGAACGAAAGGGATTAAGCCCACGGCTGATTAAGGCAATTAGGGCATTATACCATATCCCATTTGCTAATCTTCAAATCATTGGCATTTAATTGGGAGCTATTACAATCTACACAAGACAGGGTTTCCCCTGCGCCCCAATTCTTTTTGAACTCTACATTTATTTATTCATACAACATTTACAACATTCAAAGCTAGGTCATTAAACCAGTTTGTGTAAGAGAATTTGATACCAATTTGTTGTTCTACGCTGACAATATCGCAGTAATAACTTCAGACCCTCAGGGTGCACTCTCTGAGATTGACAAGATGGCTATTTGTAGAGTAACCCTTTCTTTGTTTCACATGTCAAAGTATATGCAAGTATTATTATAATAACTTAGAGGATAATAAAATGACAGCTAGAACAGTGCATGACAAATCAGAGCTGGTTTAAATTCCACAGGAGCTTCAAGATTTGAATGTTTATGAATCGATGCTTATACAATGTGTACCTCAATTTCAAGCTATAGTCTGTTTGGGGCCAAAGACTCGAAAAGTACTTTCAAATAAGCTCCAGAAAAGTCTTAAATGTAGAATTGTATACTTGCCATTAGATTTCAAGCTGAATAATCAAACTGTAGGGGTGCAGAAAGAAGTGGAAGAAAAACTTGTAATTCTAATCAATGGTGTCCTTACCAAGAACAAAATGCTCTGGCAGGAGTTAGTAGATGTTAGTAAAGTAAACAAAACATCATTATCTCTGGTACAAAATACAATTTACTATAAAAACGTGGATGGTCTTCAAGATGTTACACATATGGAGGATGACAGTTTCATCAAGAGGTCAAATTGAAAAGAAATATCAATCCAGATCAGAGGAAATTTATGAACACTACAGTATTCATCCTCTACATTCCAAGGAGATTATTGGAGGTGCTATTGATCTTTTTTCAGATGAAAGAAGTGCAAGGTGCACCCTTAAAGTTGTGGGAGAAAAGCTTGGAAGCTTGCTGTTTTCCACATCTGTTTCCTATTGAAGTAGGTATGATGATCGTCCTATCCAAATACCAGAAGCAGAGTGCAGATCAACTACACTTTACTCTGAAGATCCAAAATGTTACCAGTATATTCCCTATATATTTTACCTGCTATTTGAGAGTGGCTTGTATGGCTTATCGTATGTGGTAAATCACATTATCAAAACAGGGGTGAATATGCAGAATGTGTCAGCAAAGGAGTTTGTTGAAAAAGTTCATGGAAGAGACGAAAATCTGAAATAGACCTTGATTAATTTGATGGCATGTCAACATGGTACCAATGAACATTGGAATCATCATCATGGCGAGTTGAAGCCTAGGAACACCTACCTGGTTTCTGACACTCAGTTGTGCTGAGTATGCATGGGATGATCTTCTTGATTTCTTACAAGAAGTAAATTCAAACATAAAAGACATCAATTTGAAGACATTAGGAGAATTTTGCTCATTGGGCCCAGCAAACATTTGCAGATATTTTAACCACAGATTTCAAGCAATAATGGTTTTATCTGCAACAAAACTAATCCTACTCTAGGTGAAGTAGCTGATTTCTTTTGGCGCAAAGAGTACCAAGCTAGAGATGGTCCACATATTCACATGCTGTTATAAGTAAATGATGTCACAATGTTTGGAACAGTCACGTGTGTCTTGTCTTTCACAGAACAGTCTCTAGCATGCGCAATCTCAAAAGAAACTGCTAACAAAGGATTGAGATAGCAAGTTCTCTGTCTTCAAAATCATAGGTGAAGTAAATACTATTGTCAAATATATAGATCAAAAGCAAAATACTACACGAGATGTTGTTTTGGATTCCCGCGACCTGTCATCTCAGAAGAAATAGTGAACAGCTTTTTTGTCAGTAGTAAGGCACACCCTAACATGGAAATCACCAAAAAATACACACAACCTCATAAGAACAGAAGCATCAAGATATATAAATTACTACAGCCCTGTTATTCTAAACATGTGGAATGCAAATATAGATGTACAATTTGTTGCAGATAACTCCATTGCTGTTGCTCACTATGTGACTTCTTATATAACAAAGTCATGGAAGACAGAGTTGAAAGAGGTGTGGGAGGAGATTTCTGCAGAAGACTCATACATGGAAATTCTACCGTTTCAGATTGAAAGTGCTTTTTCCACAGGGAAAGTGGATCTTATAAATGTGCAGACAGGTTGAGCTTGGCACGTTTGTTCTCCAAGAATAGAGGAATCATGTGGGTAAGCCTAGGCCTTACAAGCAGTCATAATAGAGTATTGAAGTCTTTCCAAGAAATACAACACCTTTCAGAATTTTATCCAAACAGTACAGACATTCTAAAGACTAACATTCTGGATACATGCTGGATACATACTACCCAAGAAGGAGTCCCCATCTTGAAAACATGTGTCTCTATGAAAATTTCAGCAGTACACATAGAGAACTAATGTAACTGAAAACATCGAAGAAGGAAAATTTGCAGTCATTTGTTGTGAAGACTGTTTGGTGAGACACAAAAAATGAAATCTAATTAACCACAGAAAGCTCAGTTGCCAAACTCCAGAGAGAAGAGAGTTTTTTTCTGTATGGCACTTTTGCAAATCTTCAAGCCATGTCGTAAGGGATCATATTTACTAGGTTACTATGACTGTTATGAAGACTCATTCACTGCTGTTAAAGACAGTATTCAGTGTTTCCAATGTACTTGCCGATGCTGATAGATGAGATTGAACAAGAAGAAACCATTGCTGCTGAAATATCCAGGGAGAGTTCACACAGCAGCCAAAGTTCTACACCAGCAAGTCAAGATCCTCTTGGAGAACCAGTAATTCAAAATGAAGCAGTTACTGCTATCACTGAGGGGGCAATTGCAATGCAACAAGCAAGAGAGGAAACTGGATTTCAAAGTGGGACAGCTAAACGATGAACAAAGATAAATTTACAATGAAGTTAAAGATAAAACAGAGCATAGATTTCTCCATGAGAAGAAACAATGTGATTGTTCTTCATATAAATCAATATTATTATACATCAGTGGGCAAGCTAGCACTGGCAAAAGCTTTCTAATCAAAGTTCTCACTGGTTATTTACACAAGGCTACACATTCAAATTTGTCATGTGTAGTAACAGCACCAACGGGATTAGCTGCACATAACATTCAAGGAATTACTCTACATCAGCTACTAACGCTACCTTTTGAACATGACAATAAATTGGAGTACCAGAAATTATCTGGTGATGCTTCCCATGAGGTATTAAGAGTATTGAAAAAACTGAGTATACTAATCATTGATGAAGTGAGCATGGTATCGAACATAATGCTTGCCTTCTTACACTTGATGTAGCAGATTATAAGAACAAACTATGATGTAGTCATTTGAGGAAGGCATTTAGGGGGTCATTCTGACCCCCGCCGGCGGCGGATGCCGCCGGCCTGGCGGGAACCGCCAGAAGACCGTACCGCGGTCAAAAGACAGCAGCGGTCATTCTGAGTTTCCCGCTGGGCTGGCGGGCGACCGCCAGAAGGCCGCCCACCCGCCCAGCGGTAAACCCCCTTCCACGAGGATGCCGGCTCCAAATGGAGCCGGCGGAGTGGAAGGGGTGCGACGGGTGCAGTTGCACCCGTCATGATTTTCAGTGTCTGCCACGCAGACACTGAAAATCTATGTGGGGCCCTGTTAGGGGGCCCCACGACACCCGTTCCCACCAGCCAGGTTCTGGCGGTGAAAACCGCCAGAACCAGGCTGGCGGGAAGGGGGTCGGAATCCCCATGGCGGCGCTGCTTGCAGCGCCGCCGTGGAGGATTCCCTGGGGCAGCGGGAAGCCGGCGGGAAACCGCCGGCTTCCCTTTTCTGACCGCGGCTTTACCGCCGCGGTCAGAATGCCCCCAGAAGCACCGCCAGCCTGTTGGCGGTGCTTCCGCAGTCGTTGGCCCTGGTGGTCCATGACCGCCAGGGTCAGAATGACCCCCTTAATTGTGTTTGGTAACCTACTCCAACTTATCCCTGTAAAAGGACAACCTGTTTTCAAAACACTTTTGCATAACGAAACAAGAAATTCCCTTGGGAGTATTGGGAATGTGAATATTTGGTTAAACTTTAAATACAAAGAATTAGTGAAAAATATGTGCCAAAAGTGTTTAAGTGTCTGTAAAACTTGTCAAGTAATTTTGCGACATCATTTAAATGTTGAGGAAGGCTTAATAAATGGTGCAATGGGTAAAGTTATTGATTTCATTAATATTCCAAATAGAGAGGAGGTAGAATATGTAGCTATAAAATTTGATCAGATAGATAATGTGAAGAAGATTGGCTGATGTACTGTATGGGTTTTACTTGTAAAAGACATATATCCGGCAGCAACAGTTCCCACTCTCTCTTACTTATGCTGTAACCATACAAATATCACAAGGTTTAAGTGCAGCTGCAGCTTTAGTTAATGTTGGAAGTTCTGTATTCAAAGAAGGAATGTTATATGTAGCATTGTTGTAAATTAGAACATTGTCCAGTTTGTTTTTGATTGACTTTGATGAGATGGGAGAACGCGCGCTTTAAGATGGCCGCCTGATAACAATGCTCCTGATCGGCAGAGGTGATTTCTTCGTGGAGGAGCTGCATTTTGACAGCTACAGATTTATTACCCTCTGGAAATGGTGTGTGAATGATTAGAGAGCAGCATGGTGAGTTTTTAACAGAGTTTAACATCATTTTAGGTTTTTTTCTCAATTCCTCAGATTTCGATTACTAGTCTAATAGTACAATTAAATGGAGAACCTTATATTATATATATATATATATATATATATATATATATACATATGTATATATATATATATATGTGAATTTGACAAATGCTATTACTTATGGATTTAATTGATAAGCAATAACCTGGCTATTTTACCGCAACCCTGATTACGTTGGACGTAATTTCTTGAGAATCCTACTGTCTATGAAGGCACATTTATATTCATTTTTCTTTTATCTTGGAGAATTGGAATATCCACTTTATTACTATTATCAACGTTAACTGTACTATTAATATGGAAGTCCCACATACTCCAAGAACCTCTCTCTCCTCTACCTCCACTACTAATGGTCATGAGGATTCTGGAGGCAAGAAAAGAGCTAAACAAGACCCATCCTCCCCCACCAAATCTCCTTTGCCCCTTACCTTAGAGGACATTATGGATGAGTTAAAGTTAATTAAAGCTTTTGTATTGGAGACACATGTAGCTTTGCAACGAACTGAGGAGAAATGGTCACGTTTGGACTCTAGACTTGCTGAAGTGGAGCAGTAGGTTAGCAATGTAAAGCAATGTAAAGGACACCACCGCCAAAGTCGACAATCTGTCTGAAAGAACTCATGCTACTTAAAAAACAGACAGAAGATTTGGAAATCATAACAGACGAAATAACATTTGTATTTATGGCATTACTGAAGGAGCAGAGGACCAGGACATAGTTAAATTTCTGCAAATACATAGTCCAAAGATTGTTGATCTACAGTGCGCCACCATTCTTAATAAACCACACGCCCATCATATTGGATCATCTCAACCACCTACTTCATCCAAGCCAAGAGCAATTATTGCCCTTTTTCTACAATATTCAGACTTAATGGCAGTCTCAACAGCTGCTAAACAACGTAAACAAATGATATGGTCTGGCAAAAAAAAAAATCCTCAGTCAAGACGTAGGTAGGGGGACTGCTGCCAGAAGAAAGGAATTTTTGGATCTCAGACCAGCCTTGAAGTTCACGAATGCGAGATATGGCCTTATTCACCCATGTCTTTTTAAAGTTACATTTAAAGATGAAACAACTACCATGATAATCCATCTAATTTGGAACAATTTATATATAATCACAAGGGAGAAGCTATGGAACTCAGCAAGACTTGATCATTCAATGTGGGACCTTTATCAGTTTATTTTTCCTTCACAGGTACCAAATTTGCTGATCTGTCAAGTCGAGAAGTTTCTTTCTGCGAGTGTGTCTATGTTCTTGTGTACATGTAATGTCAACAATACAATGTCACTTCCCTCGTTGGTAAGTCCAGTTCTTAGCTGTTAATTTATTCCTTAAAACACATATCTCTGTTCTCAACTTTCTCCTCCCATGTGTTACTCAATACTTTATTTTCCTCGGGGGATCGTTGTTGGCTGGCCTCCACTTTTCGTGCTCCACCCTTTTCCATTACAATATCCTTCTTTACAAGACAACTATGATTAAAGCTTTTTGACTTTTCGTCATCTTCTTCTGTCTTTATTTTTGTGGGGCATGTGCCGCCACTTCAATCACTTTCTCTCTGTATATTTTCTGTTTTTTCTTCTGTTTATCTCTCTTCTTTCACTCTCTTTTTTATTCTCTAATGCAATATTGGCAAGAACAAGCAACCACCTATAGATGTATGTTCATTAACCTTCATTCCCTCTTATTTTATGATTCATGTGTTGTCTGCATTTTAAGTTTACTTATGATCAGAGTGTCTAAATGTTTCCTATTGTTTCACCAATGACCAGTCTTCGTATTATTTCATGGAATGTTAAGGGGTTACATAATTTGGTTAAGAAACAAAGAGTGCTTCAACATGTCTCTAAACTAAATTGTCAAGTTGCTCTTATACAAGAAACACATCTTAAGGAACAAGACTTTATATGTCTGAATAAGAATTGGGTAGGCCATGTGTTTGGTTCCTCTGCAGTTAACAACAAAAATGGTATAGTAATTCTGATCCATAAATCCTTGCAAATACAGGATATACAAGAGGTCAAGGATGATGGAGGCAGATGGGTTTTATTGACAGCCAGGATTAATGGTATGCAATTTTCTATATGCAATATTTATGGTCCTACTGGAGTAGAACCTCAATTTTGGGCTAATGTTTCTTCTTTGTTACTCCCTTGCAAATCAGACAATTTTGTGGTGGGGGGGATTGCAACCAATTACTGGACGCCTTTGTAGACCGTCATTCCCAAATCCGATATATCTCCAATAAACTGCAGAAAGCATTCCATCAGGTAATTTCACCTAGAGGTCTACATAATGTATGGAGAATTGCTCACCCAGATGTATTAGAGTTTACAATGTATTCTCTAGTTTATTACTTACACTCTAGAATAGATTATATATTTGTTACACAAAATATTTTTCAATGGATTTTACATACTGAAATTGGGTCTATCCTTATATCTGATCATGCCCCGGTTATTATTGATTTGGATTTCCCAAGTAATTCCCCCTTTTCTAATCGCTAGAGATTTAATAATTCTTTATTGCAGGGCAAACTATTTATTGAACAATTTACGGTGTTTGCAGATGATTTTTTTTAGGAACAATCTACTCTCAGATACTCAGATAGATGAATGTTATGTGGGATGCTTTTAAAGCTACAACAAGAGGTTTTATTATTGAATACGTTGCAACCAAAAAAAATAATAAATCACAAAGTATCATCTCAATTACTTGAACAAATCAAACATCTTGAACATGAATATTTCTCTTCTAATAATCCAGATACTTTATCCAGGTTAATTGAAGCTAAATTACTATATAATAATAAATCCTGGGAAAGTGCATGTGGTACCCTACTTAAAATGTATTCTAAAGTTTATGGAGGAAAGAATACATTGGGTAAATTATTGGCTAACTATCTAAAAATTAAGAAACAAAAATGTAAAATTTGTGTTATTATAGATAAACAAGGAAACAGACACACCAGTGACTCAGCAATTTTGGAATGTTTTACGGACTATTACTCCAAATTATATACCCCAGAAACCACTTCTAACATGAAAGACGTAGATTAATTCTTCCAATCTATTCCTAAATCAATGGCAAAGTTAGTGGATTTATCTCCCTTAGATTCTGAGATGTCTGAGGTTGAAATTAAACATGCCATTACCAAACTCCCAAAAGATAAAGCTCCTGGTCCTGATGGCTTCTCAGTTGAGTTCTATTCTAAATTTGCATCTATTCTAGTCCCTAAACTATTATTACTTAGTCAACTTTTCCTAGCACAAGATCAAACAAAAGGTACATTTGTCGAAGCCATGCTGTGTCTAATTCCGAAAAAAGATAAAGATTAATCAAACTGTGGAAATTATGGACCCATATCCCTTGTAAACACTGTTTGTAAAATTTTTGCAAAAATTCTTGCTCTCCACATAATCAGTTCATTCCAGATTTAGTTGATATACATCAATCAGGTTTTGTTAAGGTGCAGTATATTTCCGATAACTCTAGAGTTTTTCTAACATTATCCATTTAGCCTCTGAGGCTAAAGAACCTAACGCTGCTATAACTTTAGATCCAGAAAAAGACTTTGATCGAGTATGCTGGAATTTCATGTTTGGGGCTTAAAAATGGCATGGGTTTAGTCCACACACTTTTAAGCTTATTCGACTTTTATGTTCCTCACCTTCTACATCTATTTTTGTTAATGGTAAACAATCTCAATACTTTCCGTTATATAGAGGTACTAGACAGGGCTGTCAACTATCACCCCTTTTATTCATATTAGCCCTAGAACCTTTTCTAGAGAAAATCCACAGAGCATCTGATTTTTATGGCTTTAAACATATTGATTTGGAAATTAAATTCACAGCATATGCTGATGATATTTTGCTTTTGTTAGAAATTGGGTCTGTGGTTGGCAGTCAGGTTAGCCCCGTCCAAGCAAGGACCCTCACTCTAGTCAGGGTAAGTCACACACAATCCAAATTATCCTGTGCCCACCCTCTGGTACCTTGGCACTGAGCAGTAAGGCTTAACTCAGAAGGCAATGTGTAAAGTATTTGTGCAATAAATCAGACAATAACACAATATAGCACCACAAAAATACACCACATGGTGTTTAGAAAAATATATAACATTTATCTGATAAGATGCAGGTCAAAACGATAAAACCGCAATAAGTATATGTTCAGATATCACTGCAAAAGTGATATAAAGTGTCAAGTCTTTTAAAAGCAAAGAAACTCTCTTTCAAGCACAAAGTACCTGGTTCATGTGCAAAATCTCCGCAAACAACCGCAGAGGAGGAGATGCGTGGAAACAAAGGGGGTGCGCGTCGATTTCTCGGGCCGCACACAATGATGCGTCGTTTAGTTTTCACGCAGGGACGGCTGTGTGTCGATTTCCGGTGATTGGTCGAGGATCCTCTTCGGGTTGGGGGGTTTGAGATGCCCAGAGGACGATGCATGGATCTCCTGCCCTGGCAGGACGAAGTCACAGGAGCTGCATCAATTCGGTGGGCATTGCGTTGAATTTTCTACCGCACTGCAGACGCTGCGTAGATTTCTCTCTGGAAGTCGGGCTGCGTCGTTCCGGCTCAGCTGTGCATCAATTCGGTAGGTCGTGCGTCAAATTTCCAGTCGCTACGCTGGTACTTCGTCGATCTTCTCGTTGCGAAGTTGGGCTGTGTCATTCCGGTTCGGTGTGCAGTGAAATTTTCACTGCAGTGCAGGCCGTGCGTCATTTTTGGCAGGCTGTGCGTCGAATTTTGCTGCACAAGGAGTCCTTCTTGTAGGGATGAAGTCTTTTCAGTCCTGAGACTCCAGGGAACAGGAGGCAAGCTGTAGCCAAGCCCTTAGAGAGCACTTCTTCACCTCAGCCGGAGAGCAGCAAGGCAGCAGGGCAACAGCAAGGCAGCAGTCCTTCACAGAAAGCAGACAGGTGAGTCCTTTGGGCAGCCAGGCAGTTATTCTTGGCAGGATGCAGGTTCTGGTTCAAGTTTCTTCTCCAGAAAGTGTCTGAGTTGGTAGGGGCAGAGGCCCTGTTTAAATACCCAAATGTGCCTTTGAAGTGGGGGAGACTTCAAAGAGTGGCTTAGAAGTGCACAAGGTCCCCTTTCAGTTCAATCCGGTCTGCCAGGGTCCCAGTAGGGTGTGTGGCAGTCTTTTGTGTGACGGCAGGCTACTGTCCTTTGACATGCAAGTGTCAGGCCCTCCACCCTCCCAGCCCAGGAAGACCCATTCAAAATGCAGATGTGTGCAGGTGTGACTGAGCATCCTCTGTTTGGGGTTGTCTGAGTGAAATATCCAAGGGAGCTGTCAACTAACCCTAGCCATATGTGGATTGTAAGGAACAGAAGGATTTAAGTGCAGAGAAATGATCACTTTCTAAAATAGGCATTTCTAAAATAGTAATATTAAATCCAACTCCACCAGTCAGCAGGAATTTGTATTAACATTCGGGCCATACTAAATATGACCTTGTTACTCCTTTCTGATCAGAATCTACCACTCAAGCAGTATATGAGGGTAGCCCTAATGTTAGCTTATGAAAGGAGCAGGCCTGACAGCACTGTAAAACGAATTTAGGAGTTTTACACTACCAGGACATGTAAACTACACAGATACATGTCCTGCTTTTTGCCTACACAGCACCCTGCCATATGGGTTACCTAGAGCATACTTTAGGGGTGTATTATATGTAGAAAAAGGGGAGTTTTAGGCTTGTACTTCTAAAGTCTAAAATAGATCTAGCTTGGGAATCAATAGTTTCTTTGACACGTGTGGAAGAAAATATGGTTAAAACTCCATAAAACATCTCCTTTAGTGTCTACAACTCAAACATTATGTTATTTTTACAATAGAGTTTATTATACTCCCATGAACCTTTATAAATTTAAATTCACTGCAGACAACAAGTGTTGGTCGTGTTCTCTAGAAAATAGTCGTTATTTGCACATGTTTTTTGAATGCCCTTTAGTTAAAATGTTTTGGGTACAAGTATGGGATAGATTTAATCAGATTCTGTCTAGCCATACACCATTTAATATCCTACACATTTTTTGTGGGTAGTGCTTCTTCCATGAGGCAATCTCAGCTTATGCTTGGTAATTTTGTTGATCTTCTTATTGCTAGCGCACTACAAATTATAGCCTCCAATTGGAAAGATACCTCAAAAATATCTGTATTTGTTTGTTGGAAGTTGATTTGTTATAATCACAGAATGGATTGTGCAAATGCTAATAATACTCAATTGCTAATTGTTAGAAATGGGGTCTCTAGTTGGCAGTCGGTTTGCACCCTGTCCAAGTAGGGACCCTCACTCTAGTCAGGATAAGGGAGATACCCGCTGTCAAACTGACCCAGACAGGGAATCCACAAACAGGCAGAGTCACAGAATGGATTAAGCAAGAAAATGCTTACTTTCTAAAAGTGGCATTTTCAAACGCACAATTTTAAAATCAACTTTACTAAAAGATGTATTTTTAAATTGTGAGCTCAGAGACCCCAAACTCCACATGTCCATCCGCTACCAAAGGGAATCTACACTTTAATCAGATTTAAGGTAGCCCCATTGTTAACCTATGAGAGGGACAGGCCTTGCAACAGTGAAAAACGAACTTAGCAATATTTCACTGTCAGGACATATAAAACACATTACTATATGTCCTACCTTAACCATACACTGCACCCTGCCCTTGGGGCTACCTAAGGCCTACCTTAGGGGTGCCTTACATGTAAGAAAAGGGAAGGTTTGGGCCTGGCAAGTGGGTACTCTTGCCAAGTCAAAGTTACAGTCAAAACTGCACACACAGATACTGCAGTGGCAGGTCTGAGACATGATTACAGAGCTACTTATGTGGGTGGCACAACCAGTGCTGCAGCCCCACTAGTAGCATTTGATTTACTGGCCCTGGGCACCTCTAGTGCACTTTACTAGGGACTTACCAGTAAATCAAATATGCCAATCATGGAAAAATCAATCAACAGTACAATTTCTATAGGGAGCAGTTGCACTTTAGCACTGATTAGCAGTGGTAAAGTGCACAGAGACAATAAACCAGCAAAACAGACCTGAAAAAATAGGAGGAAGAAGGCAAAACGTTTGGGGATAACCCTGCAAAAAGGGCCATTTCCAACACTAATCAAAAGAGACAAGCTATGGCGTCCTCTTACCTCTTTTCTTTTGAAGCAAAAGATACTACTACCAATACTATTTTTGAACCTCCTTAATTTTCTATATAGAATTAATGGTTGCCATATTCAAATATGTGTTTTACAATTTGCACTGTTTAGTTTCTTTTCTTTTTTCTCTTCCTCTTCTCTTTTATTCCGTTATTAAGCTTCTTTAATAAAAATGCTAGTATTATATAGTACAATATATATTTTGTTGCCTATATAAAATGTTTTCTCACAGATGTTTATCTCTGTATTTCTCTAGTTTAACATACTTGTCCGATTTTGTTTGGAAGTATATATTGTAACCATTTATATTTCCTATTGTACTACTGTTTACTATTATTAAACTGACTTTGATGAGAAAGTTAGTGCTGATGCAAGCTGTGTATGAGTGTACAATCGGTTAAGAGGACTATACGCTCCACATTTAGACCAGTATCCTATTTATGAGAAACGGAAAATCTGCCCAAAGCGGAAGATTATAAACAGTCTATGGACTTCCAAGAAAAGAAAGGACAGAAGGACAACAGAGGGTGCTAAGAAAAGAAAACTGGAAAATGACTGTAAAAGTTTAGGTTACCAGTTAGAAAACAGTTCAGGTGTCAACTGCTATGCGAATGTTGTTCTTAATGTACTGTTCCATTTACCACATGTAGTAAATCAAACAGAACAAAATTCAGATTAGAGAATATGTTCTGCACTATATAATATGCTGCAACATTTGATGGGTGACAGAATTGTAATATATTCTGCTTCAGAACTCCAACATCTTTTGGATACATGTACAGAATCAATAACATGTAGTCAAAAAGTCAACAAGATGCACAAGCATTTATTATGTTCATCCTTGGAGTCTTAGAACAAGAATAAGTTAATGTTTGTGATTTATTTGGGGTCAGTTACAAATGGAACCATGACTGTGAAGATTTCTCTTTCACATCTAGCACTGTACACTACTGGATTCTAAAACTGTGCCTTCTGGCAAATTGTACAGAAATGTCAACCAAAACATGACATGCCCAAACTGCAGATCATATGTTGTATCAACAATGTTTGTACAAACAACTGGAAAATACCTTATAGAAGTGGTACAACAATGCAGAGCAGATTGTTAAAATTGGAATCTCAGATTATAAATGTCAAAGCTGGACAAATATCACTCTCAGGAAGAAAGTTTTCTACTTTGGCTATCATCTTTCATGAAGAAGTTAATACAACCTCCGGACACTAAACTGTCTATTTTAAGGAGCGAAAAGGGATGGACATAATGTAATGGCA
Organism: Pleurodeles waltl; assembly: GCF_031143425.1. Classification (NCBI taxonomy): domain Eukaryota; kingdom Metazoa; phylum Chordata; class Amphibia; order Caudata; family Salamandridae; genus Pleurodeles; species Pleurodeles waltl. Next base: position 34,403,349 of record NC_090441.1, on the reverse strand, counting down.
TCATCCTAAAATATAAAACTTCCATTCAAACTACCAAACTCATATCTCTTCTTTCTTCATCCACAGTTCTAAGGATGAATTCTGGTTAGAGACGTGGCGTACGTTTTTTCGTCTATGTGGTCACCTCTTTTTTTTAGAGATTATTCGGCCTATTAAGGTTAATGTTATTTTTTTTAACAGAGTCCTTTTTATGTACCAAAAATAAGTTAATACAGCAATGCAATACAAGACTCTCTAATTAAAGTATGAAACTGGAGGACATACTCCAATCACAGCAGTCTTCACTTGAAACGAAAAACTGCCTTGAAAACTGCAAAACTATCCCCTTTGGTATCTCCAACCAAACTTCAGTGTCCTAATTGTGGAAAACATAGTACTGCGTGGGATTTTCTGTACATGGATCATTACAAGTTTAAACATCATTTGGCCTACCAGGGATGATGTTTTCAAAAGGATCTCTAAAATTGCAGAGTGATTCATATTTATTTCTGATACTGTACCAGATAAAATAATATAATATATACCTTTAGGATATGATTGTTTAGATTACTGTAGTAAGTTCAGAAAAACACTTATTAATGAATTGTAGTGAGTGCAATGCGTTCTTATTGTACTGGTCTACTGCACAGGTTTGGGTTTTATTTTTTTAAATCCATTGTTTCTTTTTCCCCAGTGATTGAAGATGATGCTTTATACAAACCATCATTTATGGTGAAGAAGTAGAAAAGCTGAGAACAGTAAACCATGAAAATTATATTTTTACTACATTGTAAAATAGTCTTTCAGTATATACAGTGTATTGTTATGTTTGTGTAATTCTGAAGATTAAATACTAACATATCTTTACCTTCTTTTTGTTTTTCAAAAGTGGCTGCAGATCAACATTGTTAGATGTCTCAACACACTCCTTGAGCCACATACATATTGCTTAGCGATATCCACTGTCAGTGTTTTTAAACACCGAATGGTACATCAGATTATAGTAATCTTTATTATGTGACTAGAACCTTAGATGAGGACTACACAATGCCAGGCCAGGCCCTGCCTTCAAGTCTTCCCTTCCCCCAACATCTAGTGCACACATTTTATATAATGTTAAAAAACAATTACAATTCACTGACAAAAATGAAGGTTACAGACGTTATAGTTAGGAAATAGTCACTCACTCACCTAATCAGGCACTCGGTTAATCTCCCACACTCCACTCATTCAGTCACCCATACACCACGCATGCAGTCACTCACCCATACCTACACTCATGCACTCAGTCACTCGCACATTGAGCCCTTCATGCACTAACTCACTCACCCATACATGCACTCATGCACTCACCCATACATGCACTCATACACTCAGTCAATCACCCATACACCACTCATGCACTCAGACATGTATGCAGTCATACATTCAGTCAATTACCCATTCATGCACTCATGTACCCACTCACTCACCCACAGAGCCATTCATGTACCCACTAACTCCTCCATATATGTACTCATGCATCGACTCACTCAGTCACCCATACAACCCCTTACACACTTACTAACTCACCCAAACATCCACTCACACTAGCATTGACTGTCCCATACAGCCACTCACACAGCCACTCACTCAAACAGCTACTCGTACAGTCACTATCTAACCCATACAGCCACTCATGCACACCCTCACTTACTCATTCCAGCACTTGCAGAGTCACTTACTACCTCATACAGCCATTCACACACCCACTCAGTCACCCATACACTTACTGACACTAGAACTCATTCACCCATACAGCCAGTCAGGCATGCACTCGCTGTCCCATACAGGCACTCACATAATAATTCTCTCACCCATACAGCTTCTGTCACAACCATTCACTCACCAACACAGCCAATTACACGGCCACTCACTCAACCAAGCAGCTCCTCGAGCACCCTCTCACTCATTCACACAATCACTCACTCACTAATACAGCCATTCACAACCCACTCACTGACACAGTTATTTACACTAACATTCACTCACCCATACAACCACTCTCACTAGCACTCACTCACCCATAGAGCCAGTAACACATTGGCTCACTGTCCTGATGAGCCACTCGCACAACCATTCATTCACTCATACAGCCCCTCACACACCCACTCACACATACACTCGCTCACACACCTACTTACTCAACCATACAGCCACTGACACACCCATTCACTCACCAACACAGCTACTCACCTACTCACTCCATACACGCACTGATGCACTCACTCATTCATACATGCAATCATACACACTTTCAGTCACGCATGCACCATTCAAGCGTTCACTCACTCTCCCATACATGCACTTGTGTACCCACTCACTGACCCATAGAGCCATTCATGCACCCACTCACTCCCCATACATGCACTCAGCTACTCACCCATACACACATTCATACTATTTCAGTCACCCATACACAGTGTCGCACTCAATCACTCACTCATACACACTCATGCACTTATTTAGTCACCCATACATGCAGTCTGTCTTACATACATGCAAGCATACAGCTTTTTTTAACTGTGAAAGATGGTTCTAAAAAGAATCCTTTTTTTCTTTTTTCTAGAACTGTGTTTTTATTTTATTTTTTATTTTTTAACTTCATTTATTTTTGGGTATTTTTGGTGAAATAAAATAGCAACAAGGGCAACAAAAATGGTACCGGCAAAAAGCAAAACAGTCCAAAAATTAACAGGTGTGTAGGCTTGCTGCATCCACAATAACATCTACACACTGCTCACCATCTGTAAGGGTGGTGTTACAGTCAAGGCAATAAGTACCAACTCTCCTTAACTCCGGTGACATTACTGGCCTCTGTTTCTCCACTTCACCTGGCACTTTCTCTCCAGCGACAGGTGGTGCAGCCCTGGAGGGGGACAGTTGGTTTCCATCTCTCTCTTTCTGTGCCCTTCTAAAATTATTTTTATGATAACTTTTCAAGTGGTAGAGCATAGCTGTTGTGCCACATGAATATTTCTTGGCACTGCCCCTCAATAGAGTTTTATTGCACAATATGCTCTTCACCAATTTTGCCACTGTTTATTAATTCATCTGATGGTATGTTGAAAAAAGTCCATGCTATGCTTTGTTTTTTAGCTAGTGGCAGGAGAGTCTTCTGCTCTAGCTGGTAACTTGTGCTCCTCAGCCTCATAATGGACTTCCTCTGCCTCTTCAATTTTCCCCAATGCCATTTCTTTTTTTTTGTTAAAGAACAAAAAAAGAATCCAACACAGTTCTGCACTTGGAAGTACAGGACAGCACCAAGAATGATTTTAACAGTAAGTGGAATCTTCAAGAAGGAAGAAACTGTGGGAACTTCCTTTGAAGGTGAATGAAAAGTGCCTCCTGCAATAACATCTCTGTTTCCAGGTCACATGATCGTCATGAAAATCGATGTCATCACGAATACCGATGTCATCGCGAAAACTGAAATATACTTTGAGAGTGATTTATAATACAGAAAGTTGAGTTTCCACAATATATTAATAAACTACTGATGTCAAGTGGTAATTAAAATATGTTTATATATGTGTATTACACTTTTAAAAAACTATGTATTACCAGAAACTGTGTATTGCAATGTCCGTCATCGTCGTGAACAATGGCATTGTTGCAAACAACAGCATCATCGTGAAAATGGCCATTATATTTTAAAAATTGTGTTGGTAATATGCAACTGGAACTCTGTACCGGCAATAGCTACTTACCCCACCTGGCCGTCCCCATACTTATAAAGCTGGCCCCTCTCTGTGATAGAGGAACATTTCACAACAGAAGCTTACCTTTTTTTTTTTTAAATATGTTTTTATTGTTTTATCAGCCAGGTGGCAACTTTCAAATAAAATAACAGAGATTACAGTATGTTTCGACACGTGTTGTTCACAACTATCGTTATTTGCACATACTACATGTCTCAGTTCCACCGCAGCCCAAGTTGGGCATTACAGATTATATTTTCGAGTTATACTGTACAGTAGTTTAGTATGTGCAAAGTTATTAAATAAACAGAGAAATATAGCAGAAGAAATTAAACAGAGAAATAGAGTGGGCACGGCGGGCACAGTCAGAGAGGTGGGAGAGGGGGCAGACGGAGGGGGGGAGGCAGCAGCGGGGTGAGCTAGATGTCGGGGGGGAGAGGTAGCGCCGCTCATTTTCCAATTCTCCAGCGAACCCACTGGGGGTTCATTTGCGGGTTATTGCGGTTTCTAAATTGGTGTATCACTTTCCCCAAGCGTGTCGATCAACCAGTGTGGTAATGATTCCATTTGCTGCAGAAGTAGCAGGGGTTGTCTTATTGTGTTGTTTTAGGGAGGACGGACGTCATCTTTGTTTTCTGCAGCTATCACGAATGTGTTCCATACCTCTAGGCCTTTAACTAGAATACCTTTATCTAACATATTTTGTAGGGTCTGTGTTTCTGCTTTGGCCCAGCGTATTACCTCTTCTCACCATTGGGTCACCGTAGGGGGCGCCCGGAGCCTTCCAGTGCATGGCGATAAGGCGTCTATATAGCACCAAGGCCAGGGCAATACATTTATATGATCATTTGTGTTTCTTGGAGAGGGGTGTTATACCCAGTAAGCATACTTCAGGAGTGGGGGGTAGTGTGATGTTCGTCCATTCAGTCAATAACGATGTTATGGCTATCCATGTATTCCTAACCGGGAGACATTCCCAGGTCATGTGATAGAAGGTGTCTTCTTCTGTATTGCATCTGGGACATGTCTGGGGGGAGCGGGGGAACATGCGTGTTATACCGTGTGGTGCTAAATAAGTCTGATGTACATAGTTAAACTGTGTATATCGAAAGCGGGGATTACGCGAAACCTCGCGGGTCATTCTCATCACCTGTTCCCACGAGTTAAGTGTTAAGGGCTCCGGCAACACACAATCCCATCTGTTTTTTGCTTGTTCCTGTTTGTGTTCGGTTTGGGTGGTGAGGATGCAATATATATTCGATATGCTTGATGAAACGTTGACGCTCCCCAGTAGCTCGTGGAGCAAGGGGGAGACATCTGGTTCAGAGTTGCCGTTTCTCCAGAACTCTCGCATTACCTGTCTGATTGCGCCGTAGGCTATGAAACCCCCCTGACCCAATTCGTGTTTGTTGGCTAATGTTTCGTATGGTTGAAGTTGCCCGTCTTGGTAGATATCTCCAAGTGTGCGTATACCTCTCCTGACCCAGGCGTTCAGACCCAGCGTGACCGCAATATTTGCCAGCGTGGGGTGAGCCAATAGTGGTATCCTGGGGGAGTACTGTGGGTCTTTACTGCTTCGCAGTGCATAACGTCCCCAGGCCCAGTGTGCAGTGGTCAATAGCATATGACTTGTGTGTCTAGGGTTTGTCCGATTCATAAGGTATTGCAGTACTTCCGTACCGTCGAGATCCGCCAGCACCTTCTGTGCCTCCACGCCGGTGGGATTTCCAATCCAGGTGGTTAGCCATTGTATCTGGGAGGCTGCATAGTACGCTTCAAACTTGGGGGTGCCCAGCCCCCCTAGTTTAAGTGGTTGGGTTATTTTTGCTAATGCGACGCGTCTGCGTCCCTTGCCCCATATTATATCTGTTAATAGGCTATTCAATAGTTTGAAAAAGGTGCTCGGCAGTGTAAGGGGCAATGCCATGAAATAGTAGAGGAGGCGTGGCAGCACTATCATCTTTGCGATGGCAATTCTGCCCATGGGAGACAATGGGAGTGAGCACCAGAAGGGCAAGGAGCCCCTCGTTGATCTGATCACTTGACCAAGGTTGCCATCTCTTAGATCTTGATTGTCGTGAAATATATTTACACCTAGGTATTTGAATGTGGTGTAACACCATTCCAAGCCACCTAGGCTCTCGGGGACCGGGCGCAAGGGGAATATACAGGATTTTGCCCAGTTCACTGTTAGACCGGCAACCGCGCTGTATTTTTTTAGAAGTTCCAACAGACCCGGGATGGCCATAACATGGTCACGTAGAAAAATCAGCGCATCATCTGCATATAAGGAAACTATCTGGTGCGACTGGCCATCTAAGATGCCCCATATTGGGGCCATTACACGGAGACGGGCAGCCAGGGGCTCGATGGCTAGTGCGAATAAAAGTGGGGATAGCGGGCATCCTTGTCTGGTGCCTCTTCCGATGTTAAATTTTTCGGAGATCGTGTCCCCTGTCCTAACCCTAGCCACTGGGCCAGCGTATAGTGTTTCCACCCAGCCGATGTATGTTTGCCCAAAGCCCATACGATTAAGTGTTTCTATTAGGAAGGGCCATCCCAGTGTATCGAACGCCTTTTCGATGTCCAGTGAGACTGCAACTTGCAGCTCACCGTTTGCTGTAGAGTTTCCCATCAGGCGTAACAGATTCCTGATGTTGCTGAAGGTGCTACGCCCGGGTATAAAGCCTGCCTGATCTTGATGGACCAGTTCTGATATACATGGTAGCAGGCGGTTGGCTAAAATCTTGCCGAGTAATTTACAATCAGTATTTAGCAATGATAATGGCCTATATGAGCGAATATCTAGTGGATTGCGTCCCGCCTTCAGTAGTACTGCTATCAGCGCTTCACGGCATGTGTCAGGGAGCTGGTTTCGCTCTAGAACCTCCCTTAACATTGCTAAGTATGGAGTCAAAATCTGGGGTTGAAACGTGGTGTAGTATTCGATGGGAATGTCATCACTGCCAGGTGCTTTGCCATGCGTTAACTGTTGTAGTGCACGTTGAATTTCAGCTATCTCTATCGGACTGTCTAACTCTGTCACTTGGGCGGCAGATAGACGAGTCAGGGTAATACCACTGAAGAAGTCTTTTAGTTGAGTGTTAGTAGGAGGTGATCGTGGTTGATACAGTGAGCTATAGTACTCTCTGAAAGCATTATTGTTCTCTGCCTGCGTATTAACTATCCGCCCTGATTCCAGACGAATAGCCCCTATGGGGAGATTCCGGCGTTCATTGTTTATAAGCCATGCTAATAATTTGCCGGATCTGTCGCCTTCAGCGTGTGTACGAGCTAAATAGTAACGATAGTCGTAATGTCTGAGGCGGCTATCTGTGTCAGTCCATTTAGAGCGCATATCAGTGATTTTCGCCAAGGTTGTGGTACCTTTGGCAAGTTCGCATTCAGAAGTTTGGATTTCTTGTGCCAATGCTTGGAGATCGCGCACTAAAGTCTGACGTACTCCGACTGTGGTTGAGATACATACCCCCCTTATGACTGTCTTATGTGCGTCCCACTCAATAGCTCTAGAGCTAGTTGTCCCAGCGTTCGATCTGAAATATGCTGATATATGCATAGCTATATCCTTCCTGAATGGCGGGTCTTGTAATAATTGCGTTTGCAGTCGCCAGGTTGGGATACATGAGCGGGGCTTGCCCCATCGGATTTGTGCTTTGAGTGGACAGTGATCCGAGAGTACCCTGGCAGAGTACTCTGCATTCATTATTTTATGTGTTACGTTCTGTGAGGTAAGGATGAGGTCTATCCGGGTATACAATTGGTGTAATGGGGAGTAATAAGAATATTCTCTTTTATGTGGATGCAAGTGCCTCCATATATCAGTCAGTCATCGCTCTTCTATCCATGTGCCTAATGCTAGGGAGTTTTTCATTGGCAGAGTGGCCACTAATGGGGGATGAGACCTGTCTTTATCGACGTGTGGAACGCAGTTCATGTCCCCTCCCCAAATGCATGATGTAGTTAAGTCGTTGGTTAGTTGTGATATCGTTGTTTGTAAAAATTCACCTTGCTTGATATTCGGGACATATAATCCATTTATCACGAGCTCCTCCCCATCCAACAGCCCTTTTAGTTGTATAAACCTGCCTTCCTTGTCTTTTATGTTGTGTTGTACTGTAAAGGGGACCCCCGGGGCTATCCAGACCAGCACCCCTCTGGCATAGGTGCTGGTCTGGTGCTATATATCGAACCCGACCAGCATTTTTCCAACCGGGCAGCCTCTGCAGTTGTAATGTGTGTTTCCTGTAATATTGCTATGTGAGTATGGTGGCGCTTTAAATATGCATGTATTCAATGACGTTTGCTAGCACCTGCCATGCCCTTCACATTCCAGGTTATTAAGTTATATATAGGTTCCTTGTTCATTGTGATGTGTGGAAGCTGGTGGGGGCTATCTGATCATTGTTTGCTCAAGCTGCCCCATCCCCCAAGGCCCCCCCGTCTCGCCTGCGCCCACCCGCCCCGAATAACCCCATCCAACGCCCAACCGTCTCCCGCGCGCCGAAGAGAAAGAAGAATCCCATAGTGGGTTAAGAGTGAAAGAAAGAGGAGAGAATATTCCAACCAAAAGGATATTGCGGACAGTGTCCGTTTGTTAAACAAAGTGGCACAACCGGTGCCTAAGGTGGCTTCCAGGGAAGTCAGGTCCATTCGGAAACCGTTCAGGTATAGGGGGTCGTGGATTGGACGAGGTCAGGCCCTTGGGAGGCCCACCTTCAGGATATGCCTTTGCCTCTGCTGTACCAAGCGCATTTGTTCGGTTTATCAAAGATTCAGTCATTGCTTCTTATGTTGAGGACTGTTGTCCACTGAAGATTTCAAGGAGAAAGCCCCGATGACGAGGGCGGGCCACACCTCTGTTGTCACCGCCACCTGAGGAGGACCGCGGACGCCGATCCTTTTCATTTAGAGTTCGTCAGCCAATCGTGGGGTAAGGTCTGGGCCCACCAGCAGTGGGAGGGGGTCGGGCTTGTGTCTCCCCCATGTGAGGTAGTGTCGTTGGTGTCCAATTCGCTCCTAGGATCCATCATCGCATGAGCAAAAGAGTTAGTGTCTTTTAGTATTTGTGCTTGGTCCAACGCCATTTGCGCTTTTGTGGGGCGAGAGGACGTTTTAGGTTTTTTCTTTTTCTTTCTGGGGCGAGCAGTAGTCCATTCTTCGGTTGGTGTGTCTTCTTTGGTTGGATCAACCAATCCCTTTGCGTGGATCCATGTCCATGCGTCCTCGGGTGTGGGGAACATTAGTATTGTCTCGTCCATTACTATGGGTAGTCGTGCTGGGAACATGAGGGAGTAAGTGATGCCTTTTTCACACAACAGCTGCTTGATCTTGTTATGCGCCCCTCTTCTGCGCTGTATCTCCATTGTATAGTCTGGGTAAGCTGTGACCCTGCTATTTTCCAGCTGGATCTGGTCTGACGTTCTGAAGCATTGGAGCACCAGGTCTCTGTCCCTATAATTTAGGATGCGTGCTATTAGTGGTCGAGGCGGAGCCCCAGGGCGGGGCGGATTGCTCGGGATTCTGTGCGCCCTTTCGATCACTGGTGTTGTACCGGGGGATTGTTCTGTGAGTATGTTTTTCAGCCAGGACTCCAAGAACACCTCTGCCTTAGGGGATTCCATATGCTCCGGGATTCCAAGGAATCTGATGTTATTCCGTCTGGAGTGTCCTTCAGCTTCTTCCACTTTGCGTTGTAGTTGAGCTATGTCCAGTTCCATTTGTTGCATTTTAGTTTTCATATCCATTACTTCTGGTTGGACGGTTTTCAGAGGCGTTTCAGTGTCGTGGACCCTTTCTGTTAATTTGCGGTGGTCAGCGCGTAGCAGTGAGACTTCCAGTACTGCGGCATCAATTTTCCCTTCCAACGAGGATTTAGTGTCCATTATTGCTTGCATTATTTTATCAAATTGGAGAGAATGCGTGCGCAGTGTTTCAGTGAGTTGTAGGGAAGTGGTCAATTGCATGTCTGGGTGGCCGGTTGGCGGGGGAGGATCGCCATCTCCTAACGACCCTGTCTTGGGGTGTTTTGGTTTGACCATGTTTCCTTGATGTCCTGCACTGAGTCGTTCCACTGGGGTTGATGGTCGGGTATTTGCTGGGAGGGTCCACTTATACCTCCGATTTTCTACCTAACACGTCCTCCGCTTCAGTCGTTTTCCAATTTAATAAGGGGTTCCATGGCTCATGCTGTTATTGGTGTCCATATTGTTGTTCTTGAGTTTATTCCGCCTCCGTAGGCTGGGGCCCAGTTTGTTTCATAGAAGCCCCTGGCGGTGCGGCAGCGGGCCCCCCGGCTAGTAAAAGGGCTCAGCTGGATCCGGCACACCGTGTGGTGCCCTGCGCCAGGGGGGGGGCTGTTCGTGAACCGAGGCTACGGGGGATCCCACAGCTGTAAATACTGAGGGCTCCAACGGTGAAATCTGTAGGCTGTGAGAGGCTGTGCATTAGGTTTTCATCATTTGGGATATTTGGTCCTTGCGCGCTGGGTCTAGGGCTCTCATGTGGCGCTGTGGTGGGAACGATGTTTCTCCCCACGTAGGCAGCAGGATAGGCCCCGGGGATTCAGCGCAGGCACCAACTACTCCCGATCGTCCCGCAGGGTCGTACAGCCAGGTCTAGCCCGGGTGGGGCGCCCTCTCCGGGACGAGGGGTGTCTCCCGCTCCCCAATCCGGGTGTTGGGTCGGGGGACGCTCGTCAAGAGACGAGGAGGCCGGGCGCTCTCCCTACCTCCTCTTAGTTCAATGCGCAATTCGCTCGAGCGACGGTCCCGCGTAGGCAGCAGGATAGGCCCCGAGCATTTGGCGCAGGCATCTACTGCTCCCTATCGTTCCACGGGGACATGCAGCCGGGCCCAGCCTGGGTGGAGCGCCCTCTCTGGAACGAGGGGCGCTTCCCGCTCCTTGGTCCAGGTGTTGGGACGGGGATGCCCGTCGAGGGACGAGGAGGCCGGGTGCTCTCCCTACCTCCCCTTGGTTCAGCGCGGAACGCGCTCGAGCGACGGTCGCGGTCCTCAGCAATGGCGGCCGCTTCGTCCCGAGATCACCGGGTCCTCCGTGTTGGCCGCGCCTTTCGGGGCGCCGTTCTCCCGGAGCTTCTAATTATGCCAGGCAGTGATTGCGCTGTGATCCCAGGCGCTTTGGGTCACAGTAGGGCACAGGATTTTGGTGTGACGGTGGGCCGAGAGCGGAGCTCTACGATTAAGCTGCCGCTCCGGCCGCCATCTTGGCCACGCCCCACAACAGAAGCTTACATAACGCTGTTATATGGAACAGCCTTGCTAACTTCAAAAAAGTCAAAAAGTCCATGACTAAAGTTACATTAGTTACATCCACTCTCACACATGTACACTCAATCACAAACTCACTCAGGTAGGCAGTAAACAACCTATACACTCAATCAGACACCAACTAAGAGACTCATGCACCCATTCATAGACCCACTGACACAATCATACACCCACACACACACCCATTCAGACACTCACATACCCATTTATAAACCTACTCAGACTCATGTCTAGTCACAGACCCACTGAGACTCACACACTCACTTAGAGACCCACTCATAGACTTGTGCACCCACTCAAGACCTACTCAAACATTCCCGTGCCCACTCACAGACCCACTCAGACTCTCATGCACCCACTAACACACCTACTCAGATACTCACGCACCCACTCACAGACACAATCAGAGACTCACACACCCATTTCCAGGTCCACTCAGACACTTACGCACCCACTCACAGACCCACTTGGACCCTAACAATTCCACTCACAGACCTACTCAGACACTGATGCACCCACTGACAGACCCACAGAGAGACTCGCGCACACACCCACTCACACACCCACTCAGACCTTCCCACACCTGCTTAGGGACCCACACTCATACACTGACGCACCCGCTGACAGCCATTGAGACAATGATGCACCCCTTCACAGACCTACTCAGACACTAGTGCACACATTCACAGACCCACAAAACATCTCACACAGTCACTGACAAACCCATAAATGTATTCATAAATCCACTTGCTAACCTATACAAGCAGTCAGACGTCCATTTTAAAACCACAGAGATTATAGTTACAAAATACAATTTAAATATACTTAAACAAACAAAAGTTACAGGTGTGTTATAGTTACGAACCAGAATTTAAAAAACAGCAATTCAGTGAAAAAACAAAGGTTACAGAGATGGCATCGTTAGGAAATAGAAAGTAAAAAAGCTTAGAAATTCACAGAAAAAAAAACAAAAGTTACAAGGACGTTATAGTTAGGAAATAGAATTAAAAAAAGAAAATTAGAAATTCACTGAAAAAAACAAAGGTTACAGGGATGTTATAGTTAGGCCCACATTTCACTTATACAAAACCAATGAAATTCAAACGTTTTAGTAACCTTACCTACGTATAACTTGTTCCCCCATAATGCACTGCTTTTGACCTCACATATTATAACATGGTCAGTGACATGGTCATTGCTCAGTGGCCGGTCAGTGAACTGGACTTCACTGGTTACTTACCTGCAGGGTACAGGAGAGTATTACTGTCACTCCGAGGGAGGTTCTTGGCACTTTCAAAAGGCTGAAGGTGCTCCAGGACTTTGTAATGTCCTTCAGGTTTCCAGGCGACACCTCAGCTGTGATTGTACAAAGAGCAGCAGGCATGGTTTGGCACCTTTTTCTTTGTGCAGCAGGACTTCTGTTCTCGTGCCTTAGGTCTTCTTTGTTCCTGGTCTTCTTGTGCCCATCAAATCTGATCTGTTGGTCTAGGGATGCCCACTAAATACTGCATTTAGAGGGCATTAGGGGGAGTACTTGGTAGTGGCCAATGGGCCACCTACCTTAGGGTGGCTACACATACTAAGTGACCAATTCCTGTGGGAAAGGGTCACATCCCTAACCCTGATTTGCAATTTACCTGCCATTCAAGATTGAGGAAAATGATAAGGAAGGGGTTGTCTAGCCTCGCCTGCCACACCATTGGGATGGTGCAGGCAGGGGCTGACCACTCCTCCTATCCTTGCTAGTTTTCCAGTGTGAAGTAGGAGCAAAAGCATTGGGGGGCCACCTGCTGCTAGCTGCAGAGGCAGAGGTCAGATTTCAAAGGCAGGAAAAGCCTTTGAAGCTGACTGCTGGTGCAGGGTGCCAGCCTGGGGTAGGAGGTGTAACACCTTCACCCAGAAAAGGCTTTGTGTTCTGGTTCCTGAGAGCAAATGGCTCTCATCCCAGGAGTCCAGAATCGTGTCTGGTTGTGGCAGGCTTGTTAGGACTAGTAAGCATCCATGCCTGGGCTGTTCCGTTTTGCAGGGTGCCCTCTAGGTACATTTTATAATAAATCCAACACTGGCATCAGAGTGGGTTTATTATTCTGAGTTGTTTGATACCAAATAGCCCAGTGTTCAGGGAGGCAATCATGTAGCTTGGGAACTTGCAAGGACCAGTGTCCAGCACATGCATTTGCTATGGCTTTCCTGTACACTCACTATGTCTGAGAATGTAGCAAAGACACAATAGGGGCATAGTTGCTTACGCACACACATGCCCTCTCATGCATTATAGTGCACCCTTCCTTAGGGATGGTAGGCCTGCCAGAGGGGTGACTTATCTATATTGCATGAGGTTTTAGTGGAGAGGGTACTCTTGGCTTGTGATTTTGTCCCGGGGGGTCCTGGATTGGCAGTCTAGGCTTGACTGTTCCTATTGGAGCAGGACCCAGATGGATTTCAATATTGCTGGTCTTTCTGCAGTAGCTTGGAGGGCTTAAACAATGGACTGCAATGTGCCACAGGCCTCACGTTAAACTTCAATGACAATGGCTAAGTAGACTGAAATTAGTCTAGAGTTATTTGTGTTCCTCTCCAGTGGAGACTTGGTTCACCTGGACTGTTCCCCTGGGAGCAGGACCACGACTGATTTGCGTATGGCTGGAGTGGAATAGTGGGCGAAAAACAATGGACTGGAATGTATCCCGCACAATCGCCAGTGCCTTAGATTAATTCAAGCATTGCTTTCATTGCTGTATTGTTTGTTGCAGCCTAGAACATCATCAGTGCAAGACTCTATAAATATGGGGCTGCATATTTTGGTACCATTTGTGCAATGCACTGCTGCATATTTCTATGCAGCGCTTGATGTCCCAATGCGCGGAAATGTGTACCTAGAAGTTTAGAATCATGATGATGGAATACATTCATGTGCCTTATTTTTTCAATTATGATAGATGTATTATCATATTGATAGTGCGTTGGAATGATATCACATAAAATATGCATATTGTTGCTTCCTGTCTGCAAAGGTACACCATAGCTAACAAGTAATGAAATTAAATGGGCAAGGAGTAGTTACCAGTGTTCTGATTATTTCAAGCATTTCACTCTATCACATTGTTACTGTATAGAACCTAGTTGCATTCAATGACCCATTTATTGAGACAGAAAGAAAAATAAGATATTGTCATGCAAAAAGAAGTGAGATATTATGACAATAAATTAGATTTAACTAGCAAAAACAGGCAGACATTTTAAAAGATATGATTAGAAATGAGAAACAGAAGCTATTTGTGGTAGCTAGCGTTGACACATTAAAAGACTGTTTTAGAGGTTGTTTTGGAAGCATTCTATTTGGATGACTAGGTGTGTGTTTTGTAAGTCTTTCGTTCATAGTTTGCAAAGGAATACTTCGTTGTACGAGAATCAGAAGAATCGACGTTTCATTTCAAAGCAGCATTATTCAAGATTGGCCAAATGTTTACTGAGCAGGAAAATTAGCTCATTTAATTATTAATCCCGGACCTGAGTTTTGAGTCACCTGAATGTGAGCTGTGCAGTACTAGAGGTAGAGGATGCTTTGCGCCACTGATTGTGAGTGAGCGCAAACAACAATACAAAGCAACTCCTTTATCAAAAATATTACAAAAACTGATCATACTAGTGTGAGATTACTATGAGAAATGTTTGATTTTGCATAGTTACTACTTTGTGTATAATTAGTGGTTGTGTATAATAACTAACGGTGGGTCAGGCTGTTCTCACGTTCCGTTTGGATAAAGGAAATTCATTCTATGTACGACTCCCTAAACATTTGTTAAATAAACTCCAGACTATTCAGAATATTCTAAGCAGCATCAGAAAAGAGTCAATAGCCACCATCTCCCAAGCTGCATTGCCTTTCAATTCACAAAGTAATGATCTTCAAATGCTTTTGTCTGACTCACCATCCTGATAACAGTGACGCGCCTGTTTTTATTGTAAAATAAATTCGAAAAATATATCCCTTCTCCAATTTGAGATCTACGATGATGCTGCTCTTATAAATCTCTAGCACCCAAAAACTTTGTTTTAGTGACAAGATTGTATTTCTGTCTGCAAAACTCTGAAACCGTCTTCATCTACATATTTAAAGAAGCGGTTTTTAATGTCACTTGGTTACTTGGTCAATCTTCATAATGCTACCTTTTGCAGGCTCTGCCTGATTGGGTCCCTTTCTTCCTTCTTTTCCTTATCTTGCTCTATGCTGTGCCTCGTGTACACCTTGATGCTCCTCAGAATCGCTGTTGCATTTAATACATTTGATTTCATTTTATTATCATTTTATTATCAATTTTAATTAAATATGTGAATAAGGAATTTTCATTTTTGAGAACCTACTTTGTGTTATAGGATGAGTTTTGTACTCTAGTCACTTATTTACTATATGTCATGCGCAAAGAAGCTAGCAGTGGCTGTGTAGTGAAAAAATACTGTGTCGAGGGGTTTCTCAGCTTTCACTCTTCACTGCATGAGTTATATGATTATATCTATAATGGCATGCAGTATGAACTCCATCGTTCATTAAACAATGTGTAATTGTAGTGCATTGCATTGCAGCATTTGTCTAAAGGTTACAAGGCCCCAAAGCACTTTATTCATAGTCAATTGTGTGGCAGTTCAGATTGGTAAATATGACTGGTACAATATAATGTGTTACCCTCAGCCAACCCCAAATGAGCTAGCAACTACCGACCCATCTCGCTGCTCCCCTTGCCTGCCAAAGTCACAGAGAAGACTGTAAACAGACAATTCTCTGTCCGCCTAGAAAGCCACAAACTTCTTGATGACTTGCAATCAGGATTCCCAAACAACCACAGTGCTCAAACAGCTTGTATTGCTGCCAAAGACAACATACACATCATCCTTGACAGTGGACAGACTGCTGCAGCCTCTCTGCCGCCTTTGACATGGTCTCCCACCACACACTCATTTTCAGACTACACACAGTGTGAATACAAGGACCAGCTCTCAAATGGATAGCCTCATTCCTCTCTAGAAGAACTCAATGAGTCAGGCCCATGCTGGTCACATTAGAACAGTGATCTCATCTGCAGAGTCTCTGAGGGATCATCACTTTTCAACATGTACATGACTCCTCTAGCTAACATCATCAGACAAATTTCAAACAATGCATGGCCAACATGTCCAATTGGATTAAAGAAAACTGCCTCAAGCTCAACACCTGTTTCAAAACACAAGGGAAACCCAAGGATAACTAGGGACCATGGGTATTGCTATATTATAAAGAACAGTGCCCAGGTTATGTTCATTTGACTGTTCAAATCCCATTTATTGCTGGATGCAGTAGAAATAGACATGTAGAGGTACCAACCTCTACGGGGCACACTATGCAATGTTATGACACATGCAGACAGAGTTCGATGACACATCAAAAACTCAAGTAATCAAATTCATAACTTAAGATTTTGAGACACTTCTACACCTATACTAGAATCACATATAATCAGTGGTGTTAGAGTGTTATAAGTCAACAATGTTTCAATCCCATAGAAATTATGGGATCATCAGGACAAAACAATGCTTGTCTGGGATGAGTATATACAAATTAAATTAAAGAACCATGAAGTGAATGCTCCGTAACATTCAGGCAATATAGGAATCTAGAGGTAAATAATCCTCAGTATCAATGCACGAGTAGGTATTACCAAATTCTAAGGTGCTGTTTCAGGACTTATAACTAGAGCTGTGCGATGAATTCCAATCCGCTGGCAGAGTTCACAGAATACACTGCCTGAGAGAAGCTATCTCCAGGAAACCCTCTCCAACACAGAGCTGCATCTGGCCTGGGACATTCCAGCCAGCCACACAGCCTTTAAAAAACTGGTCAAAAACCTCTCATTGCTGGAAGATAAAGTGACATTTGCAGCCGAAGCCACAGCTGGATGATGATCAATGTCTATCACACACTTGCCCCTCAAAAATATTTCGGCCTAGGGTACCCCAGACTCTTAAAGAAAATATTCTTGAAACACCATTTGGGGATACTACCATCTGCGTCACACCTTTCACCCTGGCAGAGGGAGCAAACCCCAACCTGCTGCCACTTGTGTGGCAGAGGGACAGATGAACGGTCACACTTACTCTGCATTTG